>NC_052053.1:98477436-99677436 GCF_903992535.2 Arvicola amphibius | reverse complement strand
CGTAGGGCTACAGAGATACCTCAGTGGTTAAGAGCACTGGCTATCTTCCAGAAAACCTGGGTTCAATTCCCAGTACCCACATAGTGGCTCACAACCATCTGGAACTCTAGTTCCAGGAAATCCAATGTCCTCATTTAGCTTCTATGAGAACTGCATGTACATGGTAAACAGACACGTAGGCAAACACCCATACACACAGAAATAAATGGAGTTTTTAAAAAACACAAAATTATATTAGCTGAAAGGAGGAAAAACAATTTTTAAATAAAATATACAGTTCTAAATGATTAGGCTAAAGAAAGCAAGAAAAGACAGCGTCACATAAATAAACCTCAGACAGACATGGATAACCCTACTGAAGGTAATATGTATTATCCATAATGACATATGGACTTGGGAAGGGTGGCAAATGCTGTATGGTCTCCAGCTACTCAGAATGACAAGTCAGGAGGCTCAACTGGGCATCTGAGGCAAGTCTGGGCAACAACGAGAATCCCCTTGCAAGAAAACTTATACAGGTTCTGAAATTAATAAATGTCAAACAAATGTTAGACCTTTTTAACCCCCGTTTTTGAGGGGAAAGTAGCAAATGACCAGGTAATTTTTACAACTTCTGTTTCAACAAATTCCATTTGCCTTTTTCCAGCCTGCCTTCACAGGTGTACTCACATGCATCCATTTCAAAAAAGAAAGAAAGAAAGAAAGAAAGAAAGAAAGAAAGAAAGAAAGAAAGAAGAAAGAAAACTTAAAATCTAACTGGATTTTGGGAATATAGCTGAGAAAATGATTCTAAAATTTATATAAAAGAAGAAAAATTCAAGAAGGAAAGGAATTAGATCAATAGGTCAAGATAGAATCTAGCCAGGAAGAATTTCTAGGTTTGCTAAAAAACAAAGTACTGTTCTGTATCTCTATATATGTATGCACACAAAGAAATCTTGGAAGACCCAAATAAAAAGAGCAGGATCCAGAGGGGAGAATGGGACTAGATGTGGGAAAGAGGCCAAGGGCAGGAAAACAAAACCTCCAGCATGCGCTGCCATAACTGTTGCCCATCTAGTTCTTGTACCACAGGCCCTTAAGGGGGGAGCAGCTACCACTGCTCACTCTTACTAAGCACTTACTACTTACCAAATGCTCATTCTCTAATGCATATGCGCCGAACTTCACATCTCCTCGGCCTCCAGGTGTGGCTGTCAAAGGTGTGCTTCTCACCTCGCGATGGAGTTTAGCAAGGTCCTTCCGATAGTTTCGAAGTTTAGACATCATGGGATTACGAAAAGTCAGGGGTGCATACCGTAGTTCTTCCTCCATTTCTGCCAACTAGGAAGGGAGAAAGGAGTAAGTAGACAGCCTGGTTTCTCCCTGACCTGGGCATACGCTAGTTTAAACTTTACCACAGGCCACCAAAATAGCAACTTTATTTTGTGGCAGGGCCAAACACCATGCTCACTTTAAGTACCTGAAGTAGTTTCTAGTAGACTCTCAAGGAAGTATGTTATGGGGCTGGAAAGACAGTAAAGTACTTGCTTTGCAAAAATGAAGCCTAAACTAAATCCTCAGAACCTATGTAAATAAAATGGGGGATGGCAGTATGTACTTATAATCCCAGTGCTAGCCAGTGTAGCCCAGTATAGCCTACTTGGCAAGTTCCAGGCCAGTGAGAGAACCTGTTTCAAAAAAGAATAAAGAAAACGGCAAAGTGGATAGAGCCTGAAGAATGAGATCACATGAATGTGCACCCACATATACATGTGAACTTCTACAACAAGCTAAGGATGTGATGAATGCACCCATGGTAGAGTGCCTACCTACCAACACCATACATGTAAGGACGTAGGCTCTATACCTAACACTGTAAATAAGTGTACGCGTACATGCATGCACACACACACAGGTCTCATGAAGTATACATCTGTGTTAATAAGTTAATAAAGGTCAGTTACTGATCATAGTGGGCAGCTTCAGGAAAGGCATGGGAATGCCCTACTATTCCTATCAGGAACGCATCATCAAATATTTGTACTTCAGAAATCTTTGAACTTTACTCATTTGTGTTTGTTAAGCCCCCTTCACACCCATTCCCAGTGTGGAATTATTTAAGTGTTGATAGTGGTGTTGACTCAGCAGGATCTAGAATCACCTAGGGGACAAATTTCTGGACACACCTGTTATCAAGGGCAGCCTCTGGGATGATTTTGATTGCATTACTCAAGGATGCGAAAGACTGACCACTGTAGGTGGCACCATTCCCTACCCAGGATCCTGGACTGCATGGAGGAAGAGAGCTGAGCAGTAGCATGCATTCATCATCATGCTCTGGGATGTGACCGGCTGCCCCAGGTTCTGCCGCCTCACCTGTCTACTACAGAGGACTGGACCCTTGCACTGTGAGCCAGACAAACCTCTCCTTTAAGGTGCTTTTGTCAGAGTATTTTTTACAATAACAAAAGAGAACCTAAGAGTTACAAACAGTCCAAATCAAGATGAGTAGATAGGAAAAGGTTACCTGTTAAGAAGTCACAGTATTTATAGAACAGACCAAAACCAAGTACAAGAAACAAGGAATTGCTCCCTGTCCTCACCGTTTCATTTGCTTCCTGTTGCTTTTCATCAAAATCTCTGACCAGCTTCTTCTTCTCTTCTAGAAAAGACAAGTGCATTCCAAACGTTTATTACTGCTCCTGTGCATTTGTAGAGGCCATTCCCACTGCTTAGAATAACCTTCCCATTTGTCCCTGGGTGGGGGTGGTAACACTTAACCCCCTAGAGGCTTAGAGACATTTGGAGACCTGTTCTCACTATGCCTGAAGAATGCCTACTGCACTGGCATTTAGTACCCAGGGAAATATTTCTGCTGAGGACAAAGTCTAGCCTAACAATGATCTGGTTCTAAAGCCAACAGCATCCTATTACAGGTTTAAATTAATAATCACGTCTAACCTTTTCTCCTCCCACCCTCATGGAGGGGCAGGCACTCTCACATCAATATGAATGTCTACCAACACTGGGTTTCCAAAGTGAGTCTGTAACCACCACTATTCTGCAAAACAAACTCAAAATTCACCCCCTCTGCTCACTAGTGTGATGCATCTCTCTCACCCGTGGTGGCATGGACAATGACTTGAGTGTGAGACTGTCATTCCTTTCTCAGCCCTTCACATGTCAGCTAAATTGCTGCACTCATTTGTTTGCTTATTTGCTTACGCAGGCTCTCCCTATGTTGGCCAGGCTGCCTTCAACTTTGAATCCTCCTGGCTTAGTCTCCCAAATGCTAGAGTTCTGGGTGAGTACAACCACTCCTACTGTTTTGTCTTTAACAGAAACTACTGATCTTCCCTTTTAGCAATAAGAGAACAAGCTTGTTTCAAAGTTATAATATCTAAATGACTATTATTTCACCTTTACTATGTTTCTTCTGATTATTTATAATATGAAGATTTTTCCACTTAAAATATACATTTCCTTTAAAGCTAACTGTATTAGACAAATATTTTACATGAATACATTGATAAAGAATGTCTAAATAACTAAAAATGGCACCCGACAGAGTAAAAATAACTGAGGTACTTGGAATGCTGTCATCTGGTAAACCTTTGTAGTGGGGAGAGCCCTGATTAGTTAGGGGAATTCGGTTCTGGAACCAGCATAGGACCTGCCTTAACATGAAAGCATGGCTAGTTTTCTTCATTTCTGTGGCTATAAAACAGGGAAGCAGATCATCCCTTCATAGCTAACAAGAAGCAATTAGTTTTATTTGAGAATAATTTGAATTTCTATCAATGTATGCATCCACTGGGTGTGGTGGCTTACACCCTTAATACCATGCAGAGGCTGGTGGATCTCTGAGTTTGAGGCCAATCTGGTCTACAAAATGAGTTCCAGAGCTTTAAAAAAAACAAAATCAAAAATAAAAACCAAAATTGTTCACCTGAATGAGCTACATGAACTTATACATGATCTACTTATTACAAAGTTATTATTACTTACAATAGTTTCTGAACTCAATTTTTTTTTTTTCGAGATAGGGTTTCTCTGTAGCTTTGGAATCTGTCCTGGAACTAGCTCTTGTAGACCAGGCTGGCCTCAAACTCACAGAGATCCGTCTGCCTCTGCCTCCCGAGTGCTGGGATGAAAGGCGTGCGCCACCACCGCCCGGCTTCATATTTTTCTTTTTTTGAGACAGGGTCTCATATAGTTCAAAACTCACCACTTCCTCAGTAGTCAAGCATGACCTGAACTTTTGATCCTCTTGCCACCACTTCCCAACTCACCACTTACTTACTATGCCCACCCACTGCTGTTTGGTACTCCCTTAACATACACAAGGCCCTCCCAGCAAACTAGTCTTCATACTGCTCACAAAACAAAAACCCCAAACAAAATAAACAAAACCTAATGATCCATTACTTAAACAACAATATAAATGGGGAAAAGTTTAGCCCTGGCAAATGGTGAACACATCTTGACCATCTATGCTATAACTGAGATGGACACCAAAGCATGTCCCTGTTCCTGGGGGGTGTGTTCCGAGCCACCAATAATGAGAAATACTTGCAATCAAGAATGGTCACTCGCACAGAGCAGTGAAGCACTCTTATGTGATAACGTGCGTGTCACTACTCCCGTCTCCAAACTCGAGCACACCCTCTTCGTGACCCACACAGAACGCGCACAGCAGTACTGTATCCCTTCCCTAGCTTGGACCTTTCTATAACTGTGCCATTCTTTATTCTTCATTTGCTTGAGGCAAATTCTAGAATAACTCGAGGAAGTGACAGTGGCGGGGAGAGGTGGCAGTTTGATGAGGGGTATGCCTTCACCAGTTCTGTGTCACTGCTATCTTCACCCGTTCCGGATGGAGCTGTAATTCTGCCTGACTTTATAAAACCCAAGTGTCCTATTACGAGTGCCCTACAACTATATACTATTCTTCTAGGTAATGTATTACCTTTCAAAACAGAACTTCACGTTTGAGCTCCTTTATGGAGGCCTAGATTTAAAACAAAGAGAAGGCATAAGAAAGAAACCATTTCTTTTGGTGAAGAAGCTAGAAAAGCTCTTTCCAGTCTTGGCTCCAAGATTACCAAAAAGGACCACAGTCATGCACAGGCAATTCGCTGTATGAACTGTGACAGGTGCGTGCCCAAGGACAACGCCATCAAGAGGTTCAGAACACTGTAAAGGCTGCTGCCGTCTGGGACATTTTCAAAGAGAGTGTCTTTGACAATTATGTGCTTCCCAAGCTCTATGTCAAGCTGCATTACTGCGAGAGCTGTGCCATTCACAGCAAGGTAGTCAGGAATCAGTCTTGTGAAGCCAGAAGCCCTGACACCCTCACCATGACTTAGACATGCGAGTGCTGCCCTTCGACCTCCACCAACGCCTGTTAGGATGGGAACAGTCTGCGAAAAACAGATGCTGGAAAAGCAAATATTCAGAAGTCAAAAGAGGCTTGTCTGAGCAGCCACTAGCTGCTTTCTTACCCACCAGTCAACAATACAGCTAAGACGGATCTCAGAGATTACCAACTCCATTTTACAACTTCAGAAACTAGAACCTGGACAGCCATGTTCCCTATGTGGCATGGACGGCACGGTGTTCACTGCTGCTTGACGAAGTTCCAGTATTTCAACACCGCAGACCACACTTCTTCAGCACCTTTTTACTTTTATTTTTAATGATTCTCGCTACTGGGAATTTTTGTAAAGGATAAAAATATGTACAATGGTAGTCTCTCTAAACAAAAATTCTTTGGAAAGAAATCCCCACCACTGCGGAACCAGGAATTCCATTGTGCTCTCCTAATTACACCAAGAGCAGGAAAGTTAGAGATTTATTAGGCGCCTGATCCCAAAGAAGAAAAAAGCCTACAAGTCAGATCCGGAGCCTGAGGCCATTAAGGCCAGAGTTCAGTTAATACAGAGAAATCAGAATGGTATAGTATAATGGGAAAAGGGTTAAGACATCAGGACCTTACCTTTTGGGAGCATTATGAGGGGAATAGGCCCATATAGTAAGACTAAGAAACTGTAGTAGGGTGTCTGCTCCCCAGAAGTCCTTTTCCCACGGTCAGGCATTTGGATAAGGGTCTCCATTCCCTTGGGAGCTTAGGAAAGTTCCTACTTGATAATGCAGTTATTCTTCTTATCTCTGGCAAGTGGAGCATGTGGCCCTTCCATAACAGATGACTGGTGCCTATGGTCAAGATCAATGCTAGATTCCTCAACAACCCCTGATCTCAAGCCACACCCCAGCTCACAAGCCCCTCATCTCCCACTCAATCCTATGTGCAACTATACAGTATAAAAGGTATAATATTTTCTCAATTAAAGGCCACTGACAGCCAGCCTAATTCAGCGTCAGACTGTGTCTGTTTCCTCGTCTCCCTGCCCCCCAACTCACACATTACTTTGGAACCTAACCCCCACCAAAGTAGGTCTCTGGCACCTAAAGCCAAGGGAATATGTATGTGGTGGCATTAGCTTTAAGAAGCGAGTCTCTTGACTTGGAATACAATTCTTCTGTATATGGCTGTGTATAACTGAAGGACGTTAGAGTATACATCCTTTAACAACCAATAAAATATTCTAGAAACAAAAACAAAAACAAAAATCTCTTACTCTTTTAGGGAGCTGAAATCCATGCTAAAATCAACCACAAAGCAATATGCATATACCTCATCTGTCAGATGTGAGTGAAGGGGGAGGGTCAACTGTTTCATTTGATAAAGGGGTTAGCATCGTATTCTGAATGAAAACAGGCTTTGAAAAACTAGAAAACTAGAAAAGGCTCAAGTTAATGCGCTATGAAGGTTGTCGCCCTCTCCTTATATACTGGCTCATTAGACAGTGAAAACCCTTCAGATTCATCAAGACCATTTGCTTTTAGCACACCTGTGTGACACCGCTATGGCCTATGGGTTCCATCTGTAGACTAACAATGTACTTACGCTACCTGACATAAGAACAAAACATCGGCTCCCTATATCTGTTGCATTTTTTAAGTGCAATGCAGTAATAGTGACTACAGAGGGCAGTGTGGGTGATGAGTGGGATAAAGAGATAAATAATTATCATATGTGGTAAACTGTCGCTGCCACAAAACCTTCCTAAACCAGGACACACAGTGACAGCTATCCTTCATGGCCAAGAGCGAATACAGACTACGCTTTGGGGAAATAAGCATCTCTTTTTCCTTGGTTGTTTTAATAGGTGTATATATCAATGTGAAGAGTAATGAAAATGTGAAAAATAGAAATAAAATTATTCTGTTTACTCAGCTATTTTCTTCTAAGACCTCATAGTACCCTTAACAACCCAAAATGATTTTTGCAGTAATTTAACAAATATATATGTAATTTTTTTTTTTGACAGGGTCTCACTGTGTACCCCAGACTAGCCTTGAACTGCCTCCTAAGTGTGTACTGCCACACTCAGGTAAGGATGTGCTGGGCACTACTCCTGGGAGTTTATGATACACACGGAACAGAACAAAATGCTATTTTATTTCTAGTTCATAGTTCAAACTCAAGCCAGCACTAGAAATCCTTCTGAGAGCAGTTAAGACAGACATCTGTCATGACAGTTACTGATCTGTTCGCCGGGGTCAGGCCTGAGCATGTGCCTCTAACAAGTTCCCAGGTAGGGTTCCCGGTGCTCATTTGTAGACCACACTTCCAAACTCCTTTTCTAGTCACAGAGAGACAAACAATATGGTACATCATAAATGTGTAAAGTGCTGAGTACATTAGAAAGTAAGTGTTCTGAGACCAGGCATAGTGGTGCACACCTTTAATCTCAGCACTCAGGCAGGTTTTTATGAATTCAAGGCCAGCCTGGTCTATAGATGGAGTTCCAGGTCAGCCAAGGCTACATGGAGAAACAAGCAAAGCAAAAATCAAAACCAACCAAACAAAAAAGAACATTCTAAGAATAGCTGTATAAAGAGCTAATAAATGTAAATAAAAAGAACAAATTCCCAGATATTAATAATATATCTCACTATACCAGATGGTATTGTTAAGGGCTTTACATACATTAAGTCATCTACCCCCTCACAAAAATCCCAGGAAGTTAGATGCTGTGTTTTATCTTTAGAGGAAACTAGTTTGGTTAAAATAACTTGCAAGGTCACACAGCTACTAAGCCAGTCTGAAGCCAGTCTCTCTCTCTTTCTCCACCCGCCCTCCACTCCCCATAATGTCTCACTATATAAAATCTGGTCTAGAACTCTCTTTGTAACTAGGTAGACCAGGCTGGCCTTTAGCTCCCACAGATTCTCCTGTTTCTACATCCCAAGTGCTGGGGTTAAAAGTATTTGCCACTGGCAAATTCTTGGTTTTTACTACACTTACTATATTAATAAATTCTTCATAATGGTTTTAATGGCAGAAAAATATTTTGTCAGGCTAGGTACAGAATACACTCTACAGGTAGACAGTCCCATCTACAACTCAAACGAAACTGCTCCTCACATCTAAGTTCCTCCACTCAACTGATCACGTGAGAAAACACGGAACCGTCAATCCTCCTACTCTTATCCACCAGTCTCATAAATCTGCCTCAGAACCACCGGTTGGATTTAAGGGCTCACTCTCCAGAGTCCCATGCTTACCTAGTCAACTGCCACGGAAGCTCCTAACACAGTCTCATATCCATCCCATCTCACATCCTCTAGCCAGCTACTGCAGCCTTGCTTCGAAATGAAATCCACATTACTCAGCTGCTTAGGTTCCTTGCGGATTTCCCCTACGACATCCACAAGTCTTGATGGGACACAGTCAAGTTCCTCTTCAGTGTGGCTGTGTGACTTCCCTCACCTCCCGCCTGTCTCACCCATAAGCTAAACTCTATGTTTTGAATTATTTAGAACTTTCCATCGCCTACCAAGCAACCAAACTCTTACATTCCCAACCCCTAGGACCGCAGACTTAACCTCCTATGCTTCTAGGAGAGGCAGATAACTAAGAATTTGAGGCTCTAGGACATGAAAGGATCTCTAGGAGATGACACCCTAATGTCTATCCCTTTGCACGCCCCGTCAGGCCAAGTGGCTGCAGGAGACCCCGGGCGTCGGAAGTAGGACAGCAGCAGGGGGCGTGCCCGAATAGGAAGCGGGGAGCCGGGGGTCCACATCTGGGAGGACCGCACCGGGCGGAGTTCTCCTGGTTTGGCCCCGCCCCCGCCTCACCGGTCCCGGCGGTCCCCAGCAGCCGCTCGGGCACCCCTCGTAGGTCTTCCAGGAGGCCGCGGAAGATCTCGTGCAGCTTCTCGAAATGCTCGGAGGAGGCGGCGGAGGTGGCCATGGTGCAAGTTGCACGTGAGCGTCGTCCTCTGAGACTCCGGGCGCAGGGCCCACTCCCTCCTCAGCGATCAGCTGCCCGGTCCCGAAGCCATCATCGCGACAGCCGCACCTGGGCCGCCCGGAACCAGGCGCTTCCGGGGTCCTTCGAGCAGGACGCCCTGCCCCTGCTGTCACTGCGCGGGAGCCGGGCACCAAAGCCTGACGGAAAGCCGGGGCGGGGACGTCTCCCGGCTACTCCACGGGCGCGGCGCCGCGGCGGGGACGAGCAGCTCTCTCCGACATGGAGACAGCTAGCCGGGGGTGGGGAGGTTTCAGGCGAAGGGCCCGAGGAAGCCCGCGGGACGGGCGCCTCGGCTGCCTCATACGGGCCCACCGGCCCTGCAGTGCATGCTGGGGGTTGTAGTTTGGTGAGGGAGCTCTGCTGATGGGTTGCACTGTGCAGTGGCGTGGGAGGCCAGTCCTGTTGCGCAGTGACTGGAAAACACTGAGCGGCTACATCATCCTTGCTGTCACCGCAATTCGTTCTGCCACTACTTCGGCTAAATGTTCACTCTTAGCCCTAGATAGATAGGTGAGCAGAGTGCTGCCTGCCCTCGAATGGAAAAACACTATTATTGGGGAGATTAAGTGGCCAGGGTCACGTGCTTTCAGAAGAGGAAACTGGGCTGTGTGATACCAAAATACACTCACTGCTTCTAGGGGCTGAGCCAGTCTAAGTTCATTAGGCTGCCCTGGGTTCTCACAGTAGGTTAAGCATAGATATTGTGCAAAGACCAAGTCATATATTGAAAAAGTAGATTTTTATCTCTGCCCTTGGGTAATTTATGATCTGGTGTGGAAGACAGACCCGTGTAGCGTGTCTTATCTGCCGTTAAGTGAACTATCAACAATCATGAAGTATTTCCTGGCCTTCCATAGGTATTTGTTTCTATGTATACTGCTGACATGGTTTGCACAAAGAGCCTGCTCTCAGAAGTTTGCGTGAGAGTTCAGTATTTATACGTGGAAAGATATATATGGGCTCCGGGTGTAACCGCGGGGTACAACGCTTCTCTAGTATAAGAAAAGCCCTACATTCCATTTTCCAAGGTGTTTAGGGGAGTGGGTAATGTTTGGGTTATTTTTATCTTTGAGGCCGTGGGTTTTGCTTGCTTGAATTCATTGATCATTGAATTTAATAAAATGTAATATGTGTTGTGCAGAGATGACAAAGTCTGAGGTTGTTAGTGGTGGTGCAAAGTTTTGATAGGCCAAAAGTAGTGTCACACGCTTTTAATCCCAGCACTCGGGAGGCAGAGGCAGGTGGATCACTGAGTTCAAGGACAGCCTGGTCTACAGAGCGAGTTCTAGGACAGCCAGGGCTACCCAGAGAAAATAAAATTAAAATTAAAACATGTATGAGTGCAAGTGTACCGCCTGTGGAGCCCAGAAGAGGAGGTTGGATCCCCTGGAGCTGGAGTTACAGGTGGCTGGGAGCTGCCTGTCTTGCATGTAAGAGTCATGTGATCCTAACAGCTGCACCATCTCTTCAGCCCCAAGCCTTCTATTTCTCCATCATAGAAACAAACAAGGAGAATCTGCTATGACCAAGAGCTGTGGAAACAGTGACCTTTGGAAGGTGGCATAATAGGTAAGTAGGAAATAGGTAGTTTGATGACCACAACCCAAATTAACAGCATGTGACTTGCTGTTGTACTGTAATGGCTCTGGGACACGTGATCCTTTAGGACGGGAATAGCTGCATAACTACAATACGTGTTTTCTTTAGATTACAATTAAACTTTTGTTTTATTCTACAGTTATCATCTAGAACTAAAAACATAATTAAAAAGAACCTTTATTTTCATTGACAGTAGAATATAAATTAAGTAAAATATTAATTCAGTTATTCACTGTATTATCAAAAGTTTTCCAATTTCCCCATAAACTCATTTTTAAGTATATATTTTAATGGTCAGAACAAGCCCACCAAAATTCTTAATTTACAAATATTAGACGTTAAAGGTTGTGGTCTTTCACACAAGATGACTATGTGTAGGTGCCTGCATGTGCATCTGTCTCTGCACCACATTTGCCCAGTGCCCATGGAGGTAGACGAGGGTGTTGGATCCTCTAGAACTGAGGCTCTAGATGGTTGTGAGCTGCCATGTAGGTCCTCTGGAACAGCAGCCAGTCCTAAGCCAGCCTGTCTCCCCATCCCCAATTGACATCATAATATTGTTAAGCTAATGTAAGAGAAAGATTATAAAATTAACTGTAATTACCAGTGTCAGACCTTAGGATAAATTTTCTAAATAAAGACATGTTAATTTTTCACTTTTGTGCTTTGGACTTTTTCTATACACACAGACAGAGTTCAAAAGCGTGGCTTTCTATAGGTGTCTATTGCTATTTTTCAGTTGTGGTTTACATTTTTTTTAAATTTTTTCTTTTTCTTCTTTTGTTCTGAGACAGGGATTCTCTGTATAACAGCCCTAGCTGTCCTGGAACTTGCTCTATAGACCAGGCTGTCTTCGAACTCACAGAGATCCGCCTGCCTCTGCCTCCCAAGTGCTGGGATTAAAGGCGTGCGCCACCACCGCCCGGCATGGTTTTACATTCTCAACTGATCCCTTCCTATCATGTAATCCCTCCCAGGATTCTTTTTTTAACCCTGTTCCCTGCTGCACCTGTGCTTCTCCATGACCGATTACTTCCTGCACAGCGGCTCCCTCTCTCTGCAGCCACACTCATTAATAGCAAAGACGCCGCCTGGGTTTGCTCCCCTCTGGTAATTGTCTAAACTACACTGATTTAGGACTTTTCCTTTGTAGCTGCCGTGAATTATGTGGAAACACTCTCAGATGCATGAACGCACAAGAAGATCCACAAAGATCAACAGTGGCGAGGGAAAGGCTTTCCTTATTGCCTAGGAGAAACAGCGGCACAAAACAGAGGCCTCCATGGGTCTGGGGGTCAGTAGCTGAAGCCAGCTTCTCGTAAGGCTTCGTGACCTCCTTACTGGGCTGAGAAACAATAGGAAATGACAGTTTATCTTTATTTTTATTATTGCCCTTCAAATCCACAAACTTCTTAGAGAAGAAAGCTCGCCTGTGGTCCGGACATGGAAAAGTATTTCATGACTGAAGACGTTCCTCTAAGTATCCCATCATTGGGGCCACAAAGGCCTGCTGTTGGGCCACGTCACTGGACTCCTGGGGTTCAGCTGAGGTTGCAAAGAAGCTCTTCAGGGAGAGGTTGGTTGGTTGGTTGATTGGGAGGAGCTACATCTAATCCGCACTGCCATGCAACGATTCTTCTAGGGCTTCCATTCTCGGAGGAATAGGTTTCCAAAGGAAAACAGGAGCTGCGCAGGTCATATAAGGGTCCTCTATCTTAGTCTGTGAAATCACTAGAAATGTTGGCAGGAGCAGGAACAAAGTAAGTCCATTCAAACTCAAGATATTTAGAGGAACCTGGCAGTGTTCTGGGATTTAACTGAATGAATGCCAAGCAGGCAAGACTCGAAGTTCTGCTCTTTGCACTCAAGCTTTTGGCCACTTTGAAGGACAATCATCATCTCTTCCAACCTTCTTTTGAGTCCAAACTACCAGCTACCAGTCCATAGGAAGGCCCAGCAGGTCACAGCTGACATCCCACAGCCGCCTGGCTATTGTCTCATTACGAGCTTGGCCAGAGACCCATGCCAACTGGCAATCACTGGAAGGGAAACAGATATGAACAGAAGGTTAAGAATGGAATTTGTGCTGGTTGATGGTGGCACATGTCTTTATTCCTAGCACTCAGGAGAGAGAGGCAAGTGGATCTCTGTGAGTTCTAGTCTACAGAGATAGTTACAGGACAGCCAGAGCTACACAAAGAAATCCTGTCTCAAAAAACCAAAAAAATAAAAAGGCTGATGCTGGGGATGGGACAGTTTGGCCATGGGCTATTAACAGCTGAAGCTGGAGATTGGGTATATATGGGATTAATATATCTACCTGTGCATATCAAAACTTCCTACAATAAAAGCTGAGGCAGAGGCAGGCAGATTTTCAGTTTTGGGTCAGTTTGGGCTATATAGCAAGCCTGTGTCTCAAAAATTAAATAAGTAAATAGATATTGTAGGAGGCTGCTAGTTTGTTTCTGGCCACCCAGACTCAAAACAATCACACAGAAACCATATCCTTTAAATCACTTCTTGGCCTATTAGCTCTAGCTTCTTTTTGGCTAGCTCTTATATCCTAAACTAACCCATCTCCATTAATCTGTGTATCGCCACGTGGCTGTGGTTTACCAGATAAAGTTCCAACCAGCATGTGGCATCTGTCTCTGGCGGGGGCTACATGGCTAATAGAAAAAAGGACTGGGGGATTATCTTAATTGGTAAAGTGCATCATGCCTTGCAAGCATGAGCATTCATGTTACACACGCCAAGAAAAATGTGGTGGTACATGCTTGTAATCCCAGGGCTGGGGGATTGAGACAGGTGTGTTCCTGGGTTTCACTGGCCAGTTAGTCTACCTTGGCATGTCTCAAGCTAAAGGGAAATCTTGTCGTTCTGTGTCCCAGACCCTACAAAAGGTGGATGGCGCCAGAAATTGTCCTCTGGTTTCTACATGTACAGATGTACCATCACAAACACTAACATGTATACAACACACTCAGAAAACAATAACAGGGCAGGGAATATAGCAATGACAGAGCACTTGCCTTAACATTGCAAGAGGCTCTGGGTTCCATATCCAGTACTGAGAAAACAATAAAACAAAGTAGAAGGGAATCTATTGATACTATTTCAATCTTGAAGATAATAGAAAAAAAACAGATTAAAAACAAAACAGAAGTTGAGGTCCAAAAAGGGAAGAAAACAGAATTGATGAGAGAGAGAGAGACAGAGAGAGAGAGAGAGAGAGAGAGAGAGAGAGAGAGAGAGAGAGAGAGAGAGTATTACTATAAAAGATGGTATAAAAATAAGATCAAGCCTCAAGCCTAGCAGGTACTACAAAAATGTGAATAGGTCAATTCTCCTATTAAAAGAAAACTCTTATCATCAAAGGGCAAAAGCTATTTTAAGAAATGTACTTAAAATTTTAAAAATTTACTATTATTTTTATGTTATATGTATGAGTGTTTATCTGCCTGTATGTCTGTGCACCATGTTCATGCCTAGTACCCCTGGTGGCCAGAAGAGGGTGTCAGAGTCTCTGGAACTAGAGTTATGGACAGTTGGGTGCTGAGAACAGAACCTAGGTCCTCTGGAATTGTAGCCTGTGCTAACACAGCCATGTCTCCAACTCTGGGAGATACACTTTATACAAAATCATATACTGTAGCAAACAAACCCAAGTTTTTCCCTTAAGCAGTAACAACTCATTTTCAAAGGCAGGTACGTACCTGAAGTGACTGCCACTTAGGCTCTCAAGGCCTTCTGTTAAGGCACAGTACAGGCTCGTCTGGGCTCCCTGTTGAGGGGTCTTGATGAAAAGGAAGAAAAGCTGCCACATCCATCTCATAAATGACGAGTACCGAACCAATTCAGAATTGACTGTGCCAGGGTGGACAGAATATGTCGTTACTCCAGAGTCTGGTGTAGGCAGGTGCCATTTCGAGAAGGAAGATAAGACTTGATTTTACCAACTAGCAAAGAGAGCAAGGCGTTCAAAGACACATATGACCCCCACAGACAAAATCCACACTTCTGGTGACATCACACACACACTTGCTCCCTCTGGCCACATCACACACACACTGCTCCCTCTGATGACATCACACGCATGCTGCTCCCTCTGGTGACATCACACACACGCTGCTCCCTCTGGTGACATCACACACACGCTGCTCCCTCTGGTGACATCACACACACGCTGCTCCCTCTGGTGACATCACACACACGCTGCTCCCTCTGGTGACATCACACACATCGCTCCCTTGATTTATGCCTGTTGTACAGATTTAGGAGCCAGGTCCAGAGAGGTTTTTCTCTGCTCTAGGACAGTAGAGCCGAGACCCAACATCAAAGCAGCTCTTCACACTGTTGGCCATCCTCATCCCATCCCTCCTCTTGGACTTCCGTGACCCTATGCCTCTCCCAATGTTCTTAAATCTTCAGGTGTTTTGACTTGGTTCTGGATGTCCTCAGTCGTCACTTTCTACCCAAACACCTAACCTCAGAATCCCATGACTCACTAAACCTAAACTCCTCTCTTACAATTTTATGATGCTCATACTTTTTTTTTTTGAGATAGGGTTTATTTGTGTAGCTCTGGATATCCTAGAATTCACTCTGTAGACCAGGCTAGTCTCAAGAGATTGGCCTGCCTCCTGAGTGATGGGATTTAAAGGCATGCACCACCATTGCCCAGCTGATGCTCACATTTTATAAAGAGATTTATTTCTATTTTATTTTGTGTATATGTATGTCTCTCTGTGTGTATGCCACGTGTGGGTGTATGAGGAAGTTGAGAAGATCCCCTGGAGCTGAAGTTATCAGCAGGGACTGAACTTGGATCCTCTGGAAGAGCAGCAAGTGCTCTTAACTGCTGTATGCTCGCATTTATTTAGAAATATGCACCCCAAACTGCTCCTTTGAGTTTGAATGGGGGTAAATTTGTATTCATTGCATATTTTCTCTTTTATTTTTAAAATTATTTTATTGTTATGAGTGTTTTGCCTGCATGTATGCACGCCACATGTGTGTCTGGTACTCAAGGAGGTCAGAAGAAAGTATCAGATCTCCTGGAACTAGAATTGTGGATGGCCGAGCCACCATGTGGCTGCTGAGAACTGATCCTGGGTCCTTTACAAGAGCAACAGAGGCTCTGAACTGCTAAGCCATCTCTCCAGCCCCTTGTTTGACCTCTGGCTGTCAGAGAGATGCCTCCTCCCCCGCCCGCCACTCCTAGTCCATGTTTTATACTAATGTCTGTTATTAAGTTACATTTCACTTATCATGAGGACTGAATGGATTGTGGCAGCAACCCATGAAGCAGTCCTCACTGTACCTGGGAGGAACTAAATCTTGGAAATCTCAGTAACTTGCTGCAGGTCACACAGCATTAAGCAGTGGGACCAAGTCTTCAGATTCAAAGTCAGAATTTCCCTGTCCCCCATCAGCCACCCCCGATAGTCAAGGTAGGCTACTTATAAAACCATACCCAGTTAGACTCATGGGAGCTGCTCCTGTGCAGGTGATGGACCCTGGGAAACAGCTCCCATCCTGTGACTTTTCACTACTTCCCACTGGCGCCTGCCTCCCAGACTGCTCCCTCGCAGACTCACCTTTCAGCCTCCTGGCCAGTTCCTGAGTGAAGAGAATGTTGGCCAGTTTGCTGTGGCAATACGCTAGACCTGCACTGTAGAACTTCTCGCCCTGCAGGTTATGGAAGTGGATCCTTCCCAGATGATGTGCCAGGGAGGACACATTGACAACCCTTGATGGGGCTGACTCCTTCAGTTTCCCTAGCAGCAAATGGGTCAAGAGGAAGTGACCTGTTGAGAGAAATCGGGGCTATCAGAGTTGTTCAGCACTCATGTCAGGTGAGCAGCATAGCGGCGAGGAGAGCTCAGCCATGGGAGGCGACTGCATTAGCAGCTGGGACAGGTGACGGAAGTCAGGAACAAGGCCACCACCGCAACAGAGCTCAGCCATGGGAGGCGACTGCATTAGCAGCTGGGACAGGTGACGGCAGTCAGGAAAGGCCACCACTGCAACTTTTCATCATAAATTAGAGAGCAAGTTCAGAGGGAGTTTAAGAAAACAGAAACAGCCAAGGACACAAGACACTCTATACAAGCACTCTGTACTAAGGATATGAGTCCTGTTTCATTTAAACAGAGCTGGGTGGGCCACTCTCGGAGAGCAGACAGTGGCACACACTCAGGAGGCTGAGGCAGAAGGATCGTGAGCTGGAGGGCAATCTGGGCTGCACAGCAAGACCAAAACAAATGAGCATGAAGAGCCCATGGCCTCTACCTGATGCTGGCCATAAAGATAAGCAACACATCCCTCAATCTAATCAAGCTGTTCAGATATACCCCCAACAGAAGCCAAATCTGAATTACAGATTTAAAGAATAGGGAGAGGACTTGGAGAGATGGCTCAGAGGTTAAGAGCACTTGCTGCTCTTCCAGAAGACCTGTGTCTGGTTTCCAGCACCAATATATGGAGCCTTACAACCCCCTTAACTCTAGCTCCAGGGGATCTGATACTTTCTTTCAGCTTCTGCAGACATGTACATACATGTAGCATACACCCCCACAGAAATACACGTAAGTGCGTATGTGTAAGTATGTATGTATGTATGTACGTATGTATGAATATATAGTAAATAGAACTTGAAGCAGGCCTCAGGGTTGGTTAGCCCTCAGCTTTCAGGCATGCGTGGTTGATTACAGCCCTAAGCTCCAAAGGTTCCAGAGAGAAGGTTCGATCTGACCCCGAATTTTCTGAGAGAGTTTTAGGTTCCCTCTGCCTTTGGATTGAAGACAGACTTCTCACCCAAGTGGTTGACTCCGATGTGCATCTCAAAGCCGTCTGCCGTCTTCGAGTAGGGGCACATCATCACCCCTGCATTGTTGATGAGAATGTGGAGGTGCTTTTCCTCTGCAGGAAGAGAAGACAGCCATGGCTTTCACATCTCAGAAATCATGCTCACAACCCAGGCCTAGACATGCACGGAACGGGAATGAAAGCAGGGAGGCAAAACCCCACTCTGCCCCATATCCCCTCCCGTTACTTTGTATTGGTTTTATTGTAAGACTCCTTTTATACTTTGTTATTGGTTTGTTGTTGTTGTTGTTGTAAGACTAGGGCTGATCTCACACACTTTAACACGGCCAAATTCTATTTTTTGTTGTTGTTGTTGTAAGACTAGGGCTGATCTCACACACTTTAACACGGCCAAATTCTATTTTCC
Source organism: Arvicola amphibius (assembly GCF_903992535.2). NCBI lineage: Eukaryota > Metazoa > Chordata > Mammalia > Rodentia > Cricetidae > Arvicola > Arvicola amphibius. Next base: position 99,659,233 of record NC_052053.1, on the reverse strand, counting down.
ACCACAGAATAGTATGTCTAGCCTCTCCAAAAGCTCCTTACTTGTTGTCTTGGGAAAATGTTCTGCCCACCAGAAAGACTTCCAAGCTGAGTAGAAAGACACATGCCCATAAAAAAAGGATGCTCCATAAGCACCCATAGGTCTAGGATTTGGGCCCCCAAAGAAACCTGCCACCTCGCTCTTGTAGTTCATTTCCTTATGTGGATTGTAATTCTTGACTGTAAACTCCTACGGGTGAAAGTTAGTTCCCATAAGAAGTCTAGATCCCTGGGTGATGAGGGTCGGGCATACCTGAACAGTACTCTTGAGTCTGCCTTGGTGAAATACCACAGCTTTCTAAAAAATGTTATTGCATTTATTTATTTGAGTGAGAGAGAGAGAATACATGACATGACACGGAGTTTGTGTGCAGGTCAGAGGACAACTTGTGGGAGTTAGTTCTCTCCTTCCACCACGGGGGTCCTAAAGATTGAACTCTGGTCAGCAGGCTTGGCAGCAAGTACCTTTACCTGCTGAGCCATTTTGCTGACCCCACAGATTTCTAAGTTAAGATGCTACAAGTAGAATGACTTCATGATATCAGCTTGGATTCTATTTTCTTGCAGATCATCACCCTTCCTTCATCTATCCAGATGCTAAGCGTGTGTTTGAATGAAATGTCCCCCATAGATCTCGAACATTTAAATACTCAGTACCTAGCTGGTAGCTTTCTGGAGAGAATTAGGTAGTGTGGCCTTGCTGGAAGAATATGTCACTGGGGACAAGTTTTAGGTTTCAAAAGACTTGTGTCATTCCCAGGACACTTTCCAGGTCCTGCTTGCAGTTCAAGACGTGAGCTCAGAGCTGTTCCTGCTGCAATGCCTTTGCTCTCCCATCATGGCCGCTAGCCTTCTGGAACTCTAAACCCAATTAACTGCTTTCTTTTATAAGTTGACATGGTCATGGTGTATTATCACAGCAAGAGAAAAATATCCAATATACCAAGAAAGGGTAAGCTGCTTTATTATGGCCCTGGGGTGGTGGTTAGGGTCTTGTTTTTCTTTTTAGTACTTATGCCATAGACCAAATGGCTCTCTATGAATCATTTCTACAGCTCCAGCTCTCAAAGGCCTGAGGCTGCCTCACTTCCCTATCCCAGCATGGATGTTTATGTCAGACCCTAACAAGCCCAGCCCATACTGAGTCCTGATGTTCCTGCTACATTTTTTACTTTAGCTCTTGCTCACTGTTATGGCTTTGGGGCTCTGTGGTGGTTTGAAAGAGAACAGCCCCCATAGGCTCATATATTTGAATACTTGATCTCTAAATTGGTGGAATTCTTCGGGAAAGATTAGGAGGTGTGGTCTTGTTGTAGAAGGTGTGTTATTGGGGGTCGGCTTGGAGATTTCAAAGTCCATACCATTCTCAATTAACTATTTTTACAGTTCAGGCTATAATCTCTCAGCTACTGCTCCAGCACCACACCGGCCTACCTGTTGCCTTGCTCCTCGCTATAATGGTTATAGACTGTAGCCTTCTGGAACTGTGAAACCCAAATTAAACACTTTCTTTTATAAGTTGCTTTGGACATGGTGTCTCACCATGGCAACAGAAAAGTAACTAAGACAGGTTCTTTCTCTGTTTCTGCATCCAGAAGATGTCCCCTTGATCATAATGTATTGACCTAGTGACGTAAAGAAAATTAGGTGCCAATGGTCATAATACAGTCTTTGTCTCCACTTACCAGCCAAGAACTCTTTGGCAAAGGCTCGAATAGACTTGGTATCAGCTAGGTCCAGTTTCCGTACTAAGACCTGATTGTTCCCTGTGGTGGCCTGGATCTCGCTGGCCACCCGTTCCCCCTTTTGTACATCCCGGCAAGCTAAATACACACGGGCTCCTGTCAAGCAAATGAAGGGAAAACTGTTGGCTCGATTTTCAAGTGGTTTGAGAAACTGAACACAGATGCTGAATGTTCCTGATATTTTACAGAACAGGAATTTTTATCCCTTACTTCACAACAGTGGTATCTGAAGCAAATGAGCAAAGAAAAAATAGAGATGGTACTTGCTATTTTTTAAGTTTTTTAAGTGCCAATTATATGTAGAGCATCATGCTAGATTCAGACCATCATAGGAAATTAACGAGGTGCTTGGAGTGCTCTTACATCCCAAATCTGGGAAGAAATAATGAGCATGATCATCACTGTGAGGGGCAAAACATCGGCAGGGGCGAGTGGGGAGCAGGTGCACTTGCCTCTTTGGGCCAAGTCTCTAGCAGTCTCCTTCCCAATGCCTGTGTTAGCACCAGTGACTATGGCCACCTTCCCGGAAAGCTGGACATTAGATGTACACACTCCACTGGACAGCATTTTCCTAAGGACACAGAAAAACATATCAGTTCTTCATTATCCTTTCCTGCCGAGGGTTCCTGCAACTTCATCTGCCTGCCAATCCCAAGGCTGAGTTTGCTTTTATTTCTTCAATGCAATTCTTTTATAAGCTTAAGTTGAAAAGTGACAAGACCAGCAAGATGCCTTAGCAGGTAAGCACGCCTGCCTCCAAGCCTGTTGACATCAGTCCAGTCTCCAGGGCCTATGTGATGGAAAGTGAGAATTAACTCCTGAAAGTTGTCCTCTAACTTCCACATGCACACCATGGTACACACATGTGGACCCGCCCCAACATACAATAAATGTCTATATACACACAATAAATAAATGTTAAAAATGAAAAATAAAGAAGACAGCCATCTACTCATAAGCCAGATACAATCTTACCATTTAGGAGATAGAAGAATTGAGTTTAAGGCCAGCCTGGACTGCTAAGCAACTGTCTCAAAAAGGGAAACAAACAAAAATTTTACGCTCTTGTTTAAAGACAAAAAGTGATAGCATTTTAAAGACAAAAGTTAGATCTTGCTGGGCAAGGAAAGGCACACCTTTGATCCCAGCACTTGGGAGACAGAGGGATCTCTATGAGTTCAAGGCCAGCCTGATCTACAAAGTGAGTTCCAGGACAGCTAGGGTGATTTAGAGAGCTGCTGCCTCTAAAAACTAAAACAAAGTTCTCTCTGCTCCCTAAAGCACAAGACCTGGGTGAGTGACTGATTGGTCAGGCCCCTGACTTCGGTTTCAGTTGCCCATCCTGCATTTTTGGCTTAGGAAATCACAAGACTCAACCAAGCAGAAGAAACGCGGTCTTTGCATGCCAATCTGTGACAAATGGCATTTTATAATCTTGAGAATGGCTAATCCAATTCAAAGAGTAGAAATAATAAGCTTATGAATCTAGGTCAACAATACGAAAAAGATAACACATTCACACATTTAAGAATGGGAAAGGGGCTGGAGAGATGGCTTAGTGTTTAAGAGCACTGACTGCCCTTCCAGAGGACCGGGTTCAATTCCCAGCACAGACATGGTGGCTCACAGCTGTAGCTTACTGTCATCTGGAACTCCAGTTCCAGGGGACCTGAAATCCTCATTCAGGCATACTTGCAGGCAAAACACCAATGCACAAAAAAATAAATAAATAAATTATACTTATAAAGGCCGAGGTATAGTGGTGCATGCCTTTTAAAGAATGGGACAAGGGTTAGGGATTTAGCTTGGGGTAGAAGTATGTACCTAGCATGTGCAAAGCCACATGTTTGATTACTAAGGTCCCACATTAATAACAGAATGACAACAGAACAGAGCGAGGCAGACAAGGGCGAGGGTCTGTAGCTTGTTTGTCTAAACGGAGTTCTTGTTCCTATGCTCTGCAGCCTTTCCAACTGGATGAAGCACAAACTCAACCCTCGGAATTTTCTTTTCTCTACAATCTTGGGACTAAAAGCACCTGTTGACTTAAGAGGTGTGTTTTGAAAGAGCATCTCGACCTTTTCCATTGAACTTGTTTCCATTGACTTGCAAGCAGTTCAGTTCCATCAAACTGAAGCTATTGCTTAAGGCAAACTAACTCCTGGTACCAGCTGAACCTCTATGCTCAGGGATCAGGGCTCTGTCTCTCACAGCCTTTCAGACTGAGCTTCAACACTGACAAGTCCTGGGGATCTGAACTTGCTTCTTTCTCCGTTATCAGCAAAAACAAAAGAGACAGTCAACTATGAAAGCCCAGCTCTAGTCCCACTCCCCCACAAGCTCCAGCGGGGATAATAAAGTCCTTAGAGTGGACTGTTCTCAGAAACATCTCGCTGGATGGAGTTCCGGTTCAAGATTCTCTGTGGATATGAAGATCAGGTGGGAGAAAGAAACCCATGATTTCGTCAAAGTCCAAGACCCACGTGTGCCTACTACATGTGGGAGCAGGGAGTATTAGAGAGAAGGAAAACTACAAATGGAAGAAGGCCACCAGGGAGAGAAAGAGATGTAGAAACAGGGGAAGGCCGGTCCGAAGAAATCATTTACTATGATAAGAAGTAACAGGAGGATTGGACACAGCCTCAGGTCCAATAGGAACTACAGCCAAGTTGCCAGAAAGAAGAGGGCATTTATTACTGGTCTACCGTCACTCCTGGTGACTTACTCAGAACCAATCAGTTGTCTGCCCCTAGTGTAGCCGGCCGCTCATTTCTCTGGCGGTATGTGGCCAGTTTTGAGCTGATCTGACACCTGGCCAAGAGACCATGTGTCTTTTTTCATTCCGTCCTTCCTCTCCCGGTTCTTAGGAGTCTAATTCATGCAAACACACACACCCCTGCTCCGACGGCAAAAGAAATCAATCTCCCCCTTTCAATTCTCTCCTTTAACACCTTCACGGAGGAGGGAATAACAGCAAAGAGAGCATGCAGTGGGGCTACGGATAAAACTCCCAGCGGGTTCAGAGAGCAAAAAGTGCAAGTGCTCTGTGCTACCTCAAGGACTGAAAGCAAGTAGACAGCCAAAGCCTGGCTCTAAGCGTGGGAAAGGAGGAAGCAGCGTTGAGGGCTGCACCCCACGTTAGGGTCTGAAGCCCGCCGTGCTCTCGGGCTTCCCCCAGCCAGAGGCGGGTGGTGCTAGAAGAAAGGTAGGCCAGAAGGAGCAAAGCAGGATGCTGGGGGGACTAGGAGCCCTCTCACGACCACTTGGAGTCTGGCGTCTCGCCATACCCACACCAGGGCACCAGGATCTCGCCTGCAGTCCACTGAACTCCAGAGCTCGGCTATCGAAAGGACTCCTTGGGGAATTTTCCTAGTCCTTTTTGGGGACTACCCCTTTTTGGGGGTAGGGGAGTTAGGGTCGGGAGGGAGGGAGGATAAGTTTCAGTGGGGATTCTTGTCCTCTCAGAAAGACCTGGCAAGAAAAAGCAATACATTCGCACAGACCTGATTTTTGGCGTGGCCAGGTAGAGGATGTAGGGAAGACAGAGGAGCAGCAGGAAGACAACCATCTCAGCAGCGCCGTAGCACAGTGGAGGTTGACGCTCCTAAGCGGCTGACCAACTATGGCTTCTCTTTCCTAGACACACCCCGAATCAATAGCAACCGACTGAGAGCAAAGCTCCCTGGGAAATGTAGTCCAGGATTGGGTGGCCGCCTGGCGGTTTACTTTCAGGAAGATGCTTCCTAGGTCTGTGAGAAGTTGAATACCACAATACAGGAGAGGCAGTATCCAATGGCCTAGACCCTGTAGGGTCATTGAACCAGCCCTTCTGCCGCCCTCTGCCCACTAATGATTCTTTAGAAATCGCTCCAGTTTGCTTTCTCTTGGAGCCCAAGTCGAGTGCTTTGTTCGATTTTCCCCAATCATTATTAGGAAATTACCACATTTTGTCTGCAAGATAGCGTCTGGTAAGTATTCTGAGGCCGATTTTCACCGGAGAGGAGCCATTATCTGACAGTTGGTGAGGTGGAAGGCATCCTTTCTCAGAGACTGTGACCTATGGGGGTAAAGCAAGTAAGACATTCCCCTAGAGAATAACATTTCTCTGGGAACAGGCAGCTCCCTGGTCAAGCTTTCTTTCATCTGAGGTCTATTTCGTGGGGATGAACATGGGTTAAATTTTTTTTAATTACTTAAAAAAAATACCAATCCAAATTCCCACTCCCTCCTCTCCTCCTAGTCCCCTCCCACTGCCTTCACACACCCTCCCACCCCACCCCCTCCAATCCTAAAAGAGGGCCATGCACCCGGCCCTGTGGAAAATCCAAGGCCCTCTCTACTACATCTAGGTTGGGCAAGGTACACGTCCAAAGAGAACAGGATCTCAAGAAGTCAGTACGTGCAGTAGAGACAAATTCCAGTGTCAGTTGAGATAGAGGAAGGACAGATATGACAGCATGGGTTAAGTTTTAACAAATCATTATCTATCTGTGATTTCCCATCTACACTAATAGTTTCTGGTTCTTTGGCTTAATAACTTTCCATTTGATTGGAAGACACCTGTTCCATGGCCAACTTGAAGCAATATGGTGTGCAGCGACTGGGGAGGAGGTTCCTTCACACAACGCAGATTCTTAGAGACATAGCATTAGATTGTCTAGTGACCATCAGCTTTTGTCACGTTCTTCTCATTGTGCTGTTTAGTGTTTGGACATCAGCTCACAGGTCAACAAAAAGCCTGTTGTGTGTTTTGTTTCTTACTCATTTTACAAATGTTTCAGGTATTCCTCCTGGGAACTGGAATGCGCTGAGGCCCAGAGGGAGCCAGGCAGACATAACCTATGCCCTCTCAAACTTAAAGGGTGCCAGGGAAAGCCATGGAGAGGGATTACTATAAACAGATCATGGGAAAGCTGTGGAAGAATAGAGCTTTGGCAGTTGACAAAAGGCAGGGCTCTCCTGCTCTAGAGATTAGTGAGGGCTGCTCTGAGATGACCTTTGAGATGAGGCCTCATGGGAGGTCAAGATTAATGCACCTCAACACAGAGGAACTCACCAAGGAAAGACCCCACCACTACCTCAACACACAGGAGCATACAGAGGAAAGACCCCACCACCCCCACAGGGCTCAGAGCTGGGGAAAAGCAGGGTAGAGTGCAGAGGACTTAGGGGCAAGGAACAGAGCCAGAAATGTCACTAGCCAGTGTTTATATAGGATTTATGTGCCAGATCATGGACAAATACTTATAGTCCCCCCACCCCCACCCTATTGCTAAATCCTCTCAGCTAAGCCCAAATTTATTAGCTTTTTCAGTTATTGTTTTGTTTTGTTTTTTACTTTTCGAGACAGGGTTTCTCTGTGTAACAGTCCTAGCTGTCCTGGAACTAGTTCTTGTAGACCAGGCTGGCTTTGAACTCACAGAGATCCACCTGCCTCTGCCTCCCGAGTGATGGAATTAAACATGTGGCCCGCTACACATGGCTAACTAACTCTTTTCATTCTTACAAGTGTGAATCAGATACTATAATTTTTTTCCATTTTACCAACTAGGAAACTAAAGCTCAACTAAAGCATTAAGTTAGTTTAGTCAGAGTATGGGTAACAGACCTGGGGTCCAGACTTCAGCAGGGGATGCCCTGGGCTTCTGTCCTTAACATTAAACCATCCTGCCAAAAAAGATGAATCTGGAAATCTTCTCCCTAGACATATACTGTTTTCATATCCATATAACACTAGCAAACAATTTCAGGTGACTTGATACATTGTCCTTATTCATGAGACCTAAAAACTGTTGGTTAAGGTGCTGGAGAAAGTGTCCAACAGTTAAAAACACTTGCTGCTGTTCCAGAAGACCTGGGTTCAGTTCCTAGCAACCACATGGTGGCTAACAGCAGTCTGTGACTCCAGGTCCATGGAATCCAGTGACTTCTTCTGGCCTCCTCAAGTATAAGGCACACACATGATGCACAGACATGCAAGAAGACAAAACACCCATATGCACAAAATAAGAATTAAAAAACAAAACATTGGTTAAGCCAAGGATGGTGGCACACACTTTTAATTCCAGCACTCAGGAGGCTGAGGCAGGTGGATATCTATGAATTCCAGGCCAGCCTGATCTAAATGAGTTCCAGGACAACCAGAGCTACACAGAGAGAACTTATCTCAAACTCCCCATAGCAGTAACAACAACAATAATAAGGTGGGTGAGCTCCTTAGAGATGCTGTTTCAGAGGAGAACCTGGACAGAATCATAGGGACTTTGTTCCACCTTACTCAATTCTTCTGATTTGTAGCCTGCCTTCCCTGATTTATTAGCATCAGTATAAAGTATACCGGCTCTGGTTATTGGAACATCACGGATGATTTGAGGAAGAATCCAAGAAGTTCTCTTTATAAAGTTAAGTCTATTGTTTTTGGGGATAGTTGTTATTAATTTCTCCCAAAAAATTAGCACAAGCTCTTTGCCATGGTTCATTGTCTTCCCATAATTTTTTTTTTAAATCTCATCAGCAGTGAAAGGCACTATAATTTCTGCTGGGTCTATGCCTGCTAATTGACAAAGTCTCAATTTACCTTTTATAATTAATTCAGAGACTTTTTCCACATAAGTTTTTAATTTTTTACTTGGTTTATGTGGTAAAAAGATCCATTCTAAGATAATATCATCTCTCTGCATTAGAATTCCTGTAGGAGAGATTCTGGAAGGCAATATGACAAGAATACAACTGAGCTTTGGATTCACCCTATCCACATGTACCTCTTGTAGTTTTTCCTCAACCATTGTCAGTTCCTTTTCTGCTTCAGCTGTTAATTCTCTGGGACTGTTTAAGTCTTTATCACCATACAAGGTTTTGCCTAAATGAATTATTAGATCAGGTGTTATCCCAACAGCCAGTCGTAGCCTGGAGATGTCTCCTAACAATCTTTTTTTTTTTTTTTTTTTTTTGGTTTTTCGAGACAGGGTTTCTCTGTAGCTTTGGAGCCTGTCCTGGAACTAGCTCTTGTAGACCAGGCTGGTCTCGAACTCACAGAGATCCGCCTGCCTCTGCCTCCTGAGTGCTGGGATTAAAGGCGTGCGCCACCGCCGCCCGGCATCCTAACAATCTTTGAAAGTCATTAAGAGTCTGTAACCGATCTCTCCTAATTTGTGCCTTTTGTGTCCTAATTTTTTGTAAATCTATTTTATAACCTAGATAATTGACAGAATCTCCTCTCTGTATTTTTTTTTCCAGAGCAATCTGCAATCCCCACTTAGGTAAAACTATCTTCTTCAAAACAGTCTTTCTAAGGTATCTATGTTTGAATCAGACAACAGAATATCGTCCATGTAATGGTAAATTATAGACTTAGGAAATTGTTTGCGTATTATTTCCAATGGTTGACTTACAAAATATTGACACAGGTGGAACTGTTTAACATGCCCTGTGGGAGGACAGTCCACTGGTACCTCCTAGAAGGCTGAGAGTTATTATAAGTAGGCACTGTGAAGGCAAACTTTTCTCTATCTTTTTCTTGTAAAGGTATAGTGAAGAAACAATCCTTTACAGTTCCAGAGGGCTAAAGTCCGTGGTGGTAGAGCAAAACCATGGCAGCAGGAACAGCTGAGAGTTCGCATGTCAAACCACAAGCAGGAGGCAGAGAGCACACTGGGGATAGCATAAATCTTTTGAAACCTCAAAGGTCACCCCAGTGACACACATCTTCTATCAAGGCCACAACTCTTAATCCTTCCCGAGCAGTTTCACCAAATGGGTTCCAATATATGAGCCTATGGGGCCTGGTCTCATTCAAACCATCACCCTAATAGGTGTGCACAATGGAATTTTATTCAACTATGCAGAGGAACGAAATTATGCCATTTTCTAGAAAATGGATGGAACTGAAGATTATTACATTAAGTGAAATGGGCCAGACTCAGAAAGACAAATGTCTCGGTTTTTTTCATATGCATAATCTATATTTCAATACAAACATGATAGTACATAGGTATAATATGAACATAGGAAGACTATGAGCGGGAAGGAAGAGGCCTAAAGGAAGGCAGAGAGACAAACAAGACAGAGTCCTTCCCAGTGAGGGTGGGAGAGAAAAATAAAACAGTTCATGTCTTCTCTCTTATGGAATCTGGATTTGACTCTCTTCCTATCTACCTGTCTATGTACCCTATGTACTTATCTGGTGTCTATCTACACATGCAACAAGAAAGCACTGGGGAGAGAGAAGTAAGCAGTGAGGTGGGAGGAGGGAGAGGAGAGGATAGTAGAAGGGTACCTATTATAAGGGTATGAAAAAATATGCTATATATACACTATATATATATTTATATATCACATATCTATATATCATATATAATATAATGATATGTGTGATATGTCACATATCATTATAGTATATGTTGTACATTATATATGTTATATAGTATAGCATGTTATATACTATAATGATTTATTATTATAATATATATTATATACCATAATGAACCCTATTATCTTGTTTGCTAATTTTAGTCATTTAGAAGGCTGGGTACAGGCAAGGGATAACCGCTAAGGTCAGAGACACAAGCAGTGGCGAGGGAGAACATGTTGGTCCTGGAATGCCAAGCTGGAGCTACACTTTTACATTACATCAAACAATGGAGGGTTTAGACAGAAGAATGAGGCACTGAGTTCATGTTCTATTTAATTCCCCAAAGAAATTACAAAGCTTAACACACCCATTTCTCCCTCCCGGATTTCTCTGAGTTTCGGACCTGTGTTTCCCACCACCCATCAGGCCCCTTTATCTGGATGTCCTGGTCCTCCCCATGAGTTTCTTACGTTTTGGTAAATGAGACCATCTTTCTGTGTACCTACCAAGAACGCAATGGGTGTTGTTTCTTTTCCCTTTGGAGAGGTTGGGACCTGGCAAATCGCCCCTCAGTAACTGTAACCCAACATCACATTCATTAATCCAGACTGGTAAAGTACTCAACTGACATTTGGAAAGAAGTGAGCAAGCCTGTGGCCTCGGCAACAAGCTGGCTCCCAGATACCACTGGTTTATAGATGAATATCGTTCTCTTTCAAGTTTACATCTAGGCGTGAATTCAAAGGTAGTAAGATGTCATTAGTAAGGGATCTTTGTTTTATTGCTTAAGGTATTTATTTTGCAAATGTGTGTTGAGTAATAGTTCTCTAGGGCAGCTTTGTCAAACCATTGTTCCAATTATCCATAGTTGGGTAACATTCCACCCACACTTAGGAATTAAATAGAATTTACTTCACAATGATCATGATTTGATCATGATTAGGAATTCAGAAGAGTTTCACAGGGTGATTCTTCTGTGCTCTATGGAGCTGACTGTGATGGCTCCATGGGGCAAAATTGACATGTGGGTAGGTCTGGGGAAATTCAAAAAGGTATCCCTCAAATGTCTTGAGCTTTGGCAGGAATAGCCAGAAGCTGAGGCTGGACTGGGCCACTCACGCTTTGTCATCTTGGGATCTCTTTATGGTCCTCCCAGAATGCTGGTTGTTGTAAGATGAGTGGTGGGTTGTCCCACCACCTGGCTAGCTTAGCCCTGAAATAATTACACAGAAACTGTATTTATTTAATCACTGTCTGGCCCATTAGCTCTAGCCTCTTATTGGCTAACTCTCACATCTTGATTAACCCATTTTTATTAAATCTGTGTATCACCACGTGACTGTGGCTTACCGAGAGAGAGTCAGCATGCCTGACCTAGTGGCTGGCTCCATGGAGGCTCTCTCTGCCTGTCTTCTTCCTCCCAGCATTCTGTTCTGTCTACTCCGCCCATCTAAGGGCTGCCCTATCAAAAGGCCATGCAAATCTCTTTATTCAACCAATGAAAACAAAACACAAGCAGAAGAACCTCCTACATCCGCTGGTTGTTCATCATCTCCTCCTACTTCTTCTCTGCCTCCTCCTCCTCTTCCCTGTCTTCTTCTTTTTCCTCCTACCTATAGTTATACAACAAAAACTCAGATAATAGGAAACTTATTATGTCCATACACAACAGAATACAATTTTAGCTATGCACACAGATTTTGTTTGTTGAATTTATAATAAGATAACTTTGCGTTTTAAGAGTGATAGGCAAGAGAAAGGAAGACTCCTAAGCCTAAACATAGAAAGCTGCATGATGCCACTTCTGTGTGGTCTGTTATATAAAAGAATGACATCGAGGTTACCTGCCCTTTTGAGATTCAAGGGAAGGGGACACAGAGAGAGTTACCTCTCCATAGCCAAGCATACTGAGCACTGATGCTGTGTTTAACCTCACAAGTGTGACTCTAGTGAAATTAGCCTTTTGATCTTCTGTGAAACAGCTGCAATTGTTTTCATACTAAATGTTCATGAAGACATTTAAATCTAGTTCATTACGTTTTTATTGTTATGTGTGTATAAAGTTCAGAGGACAATTTGTGTTTTGTTTGTTTGTTTGTTTGCTTCTTTCAAGACAGGGTTTCTTTGTATAACCGCTCTGCTTGTCCTGGAACTTGACTTTGTAAACCAGGCTAGCCTTGAACTCATAGAGTCCCATCTGCCTCTGTCTCCTGAGTGCAGGGATTAAAGGCATATGCCACCACTGCACAGCTTAGAGGGCAACTCTTATGAGTTCTCTTCTGCTTCTCTGTGGGTGCTTGGGCTCAAACTCAGGTTGTCAGGCTTCTGTGACAAGAGCTTTATCTACTGAGCCACCTTGCTACCCAAACTGTTTGTTTTTATTATTAAAGATTTATTTTATTTTTTAGTTATGTGTGTATCTGTGTCTGTGCATCTTACATGCCACATATCATATGCAGGTGTCTATGGAGGCCAGAAAAGGGTGTCAGGTCCCCTGGAGCTAGAGTTGTAAGTGGCTGTGAGCTACCATACAATGTGGGTGCTGGGAACCAAAGTTGGGTAGCTTCGAAGAACAGGAAGTGCTCTTACCTGATGAGCTATCTCTCCAGGCCCCCGAAAATTTTTTTTACTCAATGAATTATGTTTTTGTTTGTTAAATAGTTATCATATAACAATTGCATCTCTCTCTCTCTCTCTCTCTCTCTCTCTCTCTCTCTCTCTCTCTCTTTCTCTTTATAAAAGATGCAATCTCACTATGTTGCCTATACTGGTTTCCAAATCCTGAGACCAAGTGGTCCTCATTTCAGCCTCTTGAGTACTGTGATTAATTCATCCTTTTATAAAGTAAGATTTAGGGTCTGATGAGATGATTATTCAGTGGTTAAGGGCACTTGCAGAGGACCAGGGTTGGTTTTCCAGCACTCACATGGTGGCTCACAATCATCCATAACCAGTTCCAGGGGATCCGGCACCTTCTTCAGCCTCTGCAGGTAGCAGGTACGCATGTTGTGAGGTACTCACCAGAGAAGACCACTCAGACACAGGTTCAAGCCAATAGAAAGTTTTTATTAATTGGCCTGCAACTACTCTGGGTGTTCAGGACCCCAGTGTAGCTCAGAACCTTTCTTACAGTAAGCTTTAAACACACAAAGGCACATCCTGGGTTGACATCACTAAGTTAACAAAAGCAGTTAGCTAGAGGCAGAACTACAGAACCAAAAGGCAAGGTTAGTACATTTGTGGACTTCCCCAGAGCTATGGATTTTGATGGGTTAGGTCTTCGTTCTGGTTTTGGTAGGTGTCGCTACCTACATGCTGGGCTCTGCATAGGCCTAAACGGTTCTTCTATCACGGTGTCAGTTGTGCCAAGGTCTGGGAGTGAACACAGGCACGTGGTGCACATTTGTACATGCAGACATGATACCCATACACGTAAAATAAAATTAAATAAATCAATTTTAAAGCACAATTTAGAGATGGAGAGATTGTTCAGATTTGGTAGTAGCATTGAGAGGTGGCAGGGTGATAACAGGAGAATCAGTGGGGAACTTGGGGGCTGGATAGCCTGGAGTATGCTGTGCCGCCTCAAATAAGGCAGAAGGAGAGAACCACCCTTGACAGTTGCCTTTGGCCTTCAAACACTAATCCGTTTCGGCCTCTATGTATGTCCCTATTCAGGACACATCGTAAAAATGAAATCCTACACCACGTGGCCCTTTAAATCCAACTTTTTTTCATTTAGCATAATTTTTGCAAGCTTTATTTTTATTATTTTCAATTGTGTGTATGCATGTGTGCCTGTGTGGGGGTATGCCAGATTCTCTTGAAGCTGGAGTTATGGGCTGTTGTGAGCACCTGACGTTGGTTCTGGGAATCAAACTCAGGTCCTCTGCAAGAGCAGTATGTACTCTTAACCACTAGGCCATTTTTCCAGCGCCCCCAGCATAATGTTTTGGTTTTGTTTTTTTTAAAGATTCATAATTTTCTAGCATGTATTAATATTTAATTTCTTTTTATGGCTGAGAAATATTTCAATTTGTAAATATGCCTATCTTGTTCAGCCACTCATCAATGAATGCAGTTTGATTTTTCTGCTGCTTTTTGATTATTGTAGATAATGCTGCTATAAACATTTGTGTGCAGTTTCTGGATGGACACATTTCCATTATCTTGACTGTATACCCAGGAATGGAATTGCTGGATCACCTCTCATTCCTATGCTCAATGATTTTACAGGGAAGCCATCTCATTATATATCTTTACTTGCAAGTATGAAGGTTTCAATTTCTCTGCATTACTGCCAACACTTGCCATTGTGTATTTGATGTTAGCCTTTCTTGTGGGTTAGTTTTCCCTGATGATTAAAGAGGCAGATGCCTTTTCATATACTCATGGGTCATTTTGGTCTTCAGAGACATATTCTTGGAGAAATGTTCATAACCTGTCGGATTACCCCTCTTACTCTACCGCCTTTTGCTAAGCATAGTAGTCATAACACAGTACAGATATTGTGCAGCTGTTTTGTGGAAAGGCATTTGAAAGTTAGAAAGCAGTTTCTCCGAGCAGTGTAAACAGTCTTACTGTGAGTGCAGCCACCCCTTTGGCAAAGGGAGCAGTTAGTATTATTGTCTCAAGAGAGTTGACTGCTTACAGTTAAAGGTGGCGCCCACCTTTAACACCAGCACTCAGAAGGCAGAGGCAGGAGGATCTCTGAATTTGAGGCCAGCCTGGTTCTAGGACGGCAGGACAGCCGGGGCAATAGAGAAACCCTGCCCTGAAAAACAAAAACAAAACAAAAAACAAACAAAGAAATCAAAATAATGGCGGTGTTTCCCAGACTGATGACTGGCTAAGGTTTATGATGGTGAGATTAGAGGAGCTAAGGGAAGGGTGTTCAGAAATGCTCTGTGTGGTTTTCTTTTCCCTCAACAGTTTTATAATATTTCAAAGTAAGATGCTTTACAAAGCAAATTGGATCAGCCGTGATGTAGGAAAGCTTGAATATGTTTTCAGTCTCTACGGAAAATCCTGTTTATAAAATAATTATTATTAGAAGAGCTCATCAGAGCGCACACAAAAGGATAAGAGAAAGAGCCTCAAAGGAGCACTGCAAACTGGCTTGCTCCCTGGCTCACCCAGCTTGCCTTTTTATACCTCCCAGGACCACCTACCCAGAGGTGGCACTACACCCAGTGGGCTAGCCACTGTCAATTATGAAAGCGATTCACGGACTTGCTTGCAGGCCAATCTGATGAAGAGTTTACCGGATAGTTTTATGTCAGCTTGACACAAGCTGAAGTCGTCTGAGAAGAGTGAGGAAATGCCTCCAAAAGACTGGGCTGTAGGCAAGCCTGTAGGGCATTTTCTTAATTAATTATTGATGGGGGAGGTCCCAGCCCCTTATGGGTGGTGCTGTTTCTGGCCTTGTGGTCCTGGGTTCTATAAAAACGTAGGCTGAGAAAGCCATGGGGAGCAAGTCAATAAGCAGCACTCCTCCATGGCCTCCACATCAGCTCCTGCCTTCAGGTTCCTGCCTGTTTCAGTTCCTGCCCTGACTTCCTTCAATGAACCCTTTCCTCCCCAACTTGCTGTATGGTCATGGTGTTTCATCACAGCACTAGTTAGTAATCGTAAGACAGAGGCATTTCCTCAAACTGATGTTTCCTCTTCCCAGATGATTCTAGCTTGTGCAAGTTGACATAAAAGCAACCAGCACAGCATTCTTTTTTTCTTTTTTCTTTTTTTGGTTTTTCAAGACAGAGTTTCTCTGCAGCTTTTTTAGAGCCTGTCCTGGAACTAGCTCTTGTAAACCAGGCTGGCCTCGAACTCGCAGAGATCCGCCTGCTTCTGCCTCCTGAGTGCTGGGATTAAAGGCGTGTGACACCACCGCCCGGCTCCAGCACAGCATTCTTGATCTTGATTCTCTTTCTTCTTTCTTTCTTTCTTTCTTTCTTTCTTTCTTTCTTTCTTTCTTTCTTTCTTCCTTCCTTCCTTCCTTCCTTCCTTCCTTCCTGTCTCCCTTCCTCCTTCCTTCCCTCTCTTTCTCTCTTTTTTCTCTCTCACCCTTCCTCACCCCTCATAAAATTGTGTGAACCTAAAAACCAGAGTGATGAGAAACCTCTTTCAGCCAATGACCTTTAAGAGCCTGGACAAGGTTGGGGCATGACTTTTTGGGTACTCAGAGAAAACCACTGACCTGCCCAGTACTCTCTTGTTCCCAATTCCCCACCTTGAGGATAGACTTATCGTTTCTGTTCCCTGAGCTTTCCCCTTACAATAAAGAATAATAATTGGAAACTTTTGGAGTTAGCTTGAGATTATTTGACTCGTGTCCCCCACTTTTATGCATCCAGTTACACCAGAGAAAAATTCACTAGGACTGAGCAAGCTTATTTAGGATTAAATAACATTATAATGGACCACTCAGGCCGCAATAAACCATCAGTGTATTTGGGGGACAATGGTGTGTGTTTTGGAAGTGAAATGATAATTACCTAAGATATTTTGAAAGAAAAAATTATGACTAAAGTAACTATTGTAAAGGTGATGCAAGTCTGAGGTCAGATGTCTTATGGAAATATTTTTTCTCTCTGTGTGTGTAAGAGGTAGATTTTCAAAAGACTATAGATTTTAAAGAATCTTTTGTACACAGCTCTTACTAGCAATTGCATCTGCAAGAGATCCACTCTTTCCTTGGCAGCCTTCCACATTTATTTATTTATTTATCCATTATGTATTGAGACAGGATCTTATTATGTGGCTCAGTGAGGCCTGGAACTCACTGTGTAGATCAGACTAACCTTGAACTTGCACTGATCCTCCTGCCCCTACCCTGCTTAACTTAGTCATTTATTTTTGTTAGGATGGACACAACTCTCTGTTCTGATCCTGGCAACTTGTATAACTGTAGAGAATAAAATTTCACATTCTTGGAGAGATTGCTGAAAACTCAACCACATCCACCCCTGTTCCTTGCATGTCTGCCTCATACAAACACTGGTAGCAGGTTTTTGTGGAGAGAAAAATACACGGGTTTGATTTTTATCTCTGAGTGTGGAAGATTAAAAACGTACTCAAATGAGATATAAGTCAAACTTTTTTGGTTTTCTTAAGGAAAAGGTAAATATAAAATATAGTATAAAATATGGTCTATGGGAACCAGGGGAGAGCATGACTGGTAAAGACAGGTGGAGGCCGCAGAGAAGGTAGAGGTGAGACAGAAAGGGGTTTAAATGTTTATTCAGCTAAAGAACATTTATATGATGTTAGAAAGTCAAAAACCATAAATATAGCAATGTCCCAAATCTCCATACTGAAATATTTTCTGTGTTGGTTTTCCATGACTAAAGAAAGGTATATATGCAGGCATGTTTCAAAATGTTTGTAAAATCTTAAGCCGAAACATATCAAACGTTCATAACTTTTGAAGAATTTCATGATAAATATCCAACTACCACCTACTTTCTATACTAACAGTTTTGTATGTTTGATTTACCACGTGTTTAAAGTAGATATAATAGTGGCATAAGGATGGTTTGGTGGGCAAAGGAGTTTGCTGACCTAAGTTCAATTCCTGGGACCCTTCTGGTGGAAGAAGAGAACTGTCTCCAGAAAGGTGTCTCTGACCTCCACATGCATCCTGTGACGCAATACCCCTCCCACAATAAGTAAGTATAATGTGAAAATTTAAAATAGATGCAGTAAAACATTGGTCTCACTTCCCTCTATTCATCAATCCACAATATTTTATTAATGCACTTAATCTACTTAATACAAACGTAATATGATTTCTGGATTTTGTGATATTTGTGGCAACTGTTAGGTTTGTTTTTAAAGATTTGTAATAGGCATGGGATAACTCTTGGGCATTGGCTTGTGGAACCTGGGAGTCAAACTCTGGTCATCGAGCCTGCGTGTTTTTGCTGATACCTGCTGAGCCATTTTCCCTGGCCTATTTATTTATGCTGGAGTTTGTGAGTACATGCATATGGAAGCTAGAAGACAATTTCTCAGGAGCCAGCTTTCTCTTTTAGTCTTCTTTTTGAGGCAAGGTACCTCTTGATTCTGGGTACCTTTCAGTTCCTCCAGGCTCCCTGGCCCCTGAGCTTCCAGCTTCCATTTTGCACTAGTATTACTGTGATTACAATTGGGAACCACCTCTTCTGGCCGGAGTCACCACATCTGGCTTCTACATGAGTTTTGGGGATTGAACTCTGGTCTACTGGCTTGCTTGGAAAGTGCTTTACCCACTAAGCCTTCTCCCTGACCCTCACTCTTCTACTTTAGATTACACATATTTCAAGCGTCATTAGGTCTTGTTCTTTTGACACAGGGTCTTGCTATATTGTTTAGGCTGGCCTTGAGCTTGTTTGTCATCTCAAGTGATCATCTTGCTTCACCCTGCCAAATAACTTGAATTATAAAAATGTGTCACTATGAGTACTTTTTATAAAGTCTGCTGATAAAGTTAAACATATTCTATCTTGATGATACAGTGGTTGGGGGAACTCCAGTTTCGCCAAATTCTCTCTGCCAGTAAAAAACCTAATCTTCCCTTAAGCCCCACCCCTGCAGGACTACATCTCCCAGGCGGCTGTGCTCTGACGGCTCTCGGATTTAAGTAAGATTCTGAGCTCCATTTAAACCAGCCTGTTGCAGAGTGCCCTGGAGTGAGAGGAGCCAAGAGTCAGCAGAAACTGCCAGGAGTTGGAGCCAGAGAAGGATCCCGAGGCCAGGTTGAGGGTGGAAGCTGGAGCAGCAGCAGCCAAGGAGGTTGACAAGATGCTGGTTATCTTGGGACTGTTCGCGTCTTTCCTCTCGATCTTGTACCTGACAGCTCCATCCATCAGGTTTGTCTTAATCCAGCAACTCAGCAATACCTTACAAAGCCCTGCAGTGGTAGCTGCCTGCGACTGCTAAAGGAGAAAAGGGAAGACGGTGAAAGAGAGATTAGAACAGTAAAAGCAGGAAAGGAGGGGTTATGGATGCGAGGTGGAAAAAGAGACGGAAGCACCTGGGTGGGCGGAGGTGGGGCTGATTGGAATTCTGACGCTAAGGGAAGGCTTAGGGGACAGGTGTCCTGGAACTTTCATTTAACCCCGTGAGGTTTCTCTGACACTTTCCCTTTCTTTTCTGACCTTAGGTAAGGTAGGTGTCAAGCAGTAGGCACTCTGGGAAGGAAATAAACTCCCTTCCCGTGATACTTCTCTCAATAAATGTTTAGAAATAGCCCGTTCACGGGGGGATTTCTGGAGGTGTAAAAGAAAGGGCTATTCTGAGCAGAGAATTATAAATTTGCTGATGATTAAGAAGGTTAGATAGGAGGCAGGCGTGGTTGTGCTTGTCTTTAATCCCGCACTCTAGAGGCCGAGGCAGCTGGATCTCTGAGTTAGAGTCCAGCCTGGTCTATAGAATGAGTTCCAGGACAGTAAGGGCTAAATAGAGAGACCCTGTCTTCAGTCCCCATCCTCTCTTCCCGCCCCTGCTGCCAAAAAGAATAAAGGTTAGATAGACATATTAGGGACAGGGTGTCAGAGTGTTATACTCAATCATGGACACATTTACAAATGATTTGAACAACTTTGGGTTTCAGTTTTCTGCTTTGTAATGTAGAAATAATACTGAAATGGCTTGGAAATTAATATAAATTACACAAGGAAATATAGTATGTATGGACAGTATCTAGCTTGGGAAAGATAGTGAGTGTAGAGATGGTCTATCCTGGGGTAGACAGTGAGTGTAGAAAGTGTCTAGCCCAGTGTCTGTCAGCCATTGATGTTCAGGAAGTGTTCTAGACTCTATTATGGTCTTGTTTTCAGCAAGAAAGTTTTCTCTGCATGCCAATGGCCTGAATAAAATCCCTAACCCAGTGGCTGAAAGTCTCTCAGGATGCTCTACCATGTACAACTGAAGAGACAACTGAGGGGTGATACTTACGTGTGTCAGCCCAGATGCCGTCCACCATTGGAGTCCAGGGCTCAGGGCTATTGATTCCACTAGTGTTTATCACCTGTGTGTTTCCAGTGTGGGTCAGAGGAGGAGGCTGCCCTATGGCAATCTAGAGATTAGACTGTTAGCTTTGTTACCCGACAAGGAATGGCTCCAGAGCATTTTCTCTGCTTATTCAGGGCACATGACCTTCCTCTCTATGCCTCTGAGCTGGCCACTACCCTGCCCAATCAAACAGTGGTCCATGCAAACTATCTTCTTTGTTTTTGTTTGTTTGTTTTTTGTTTTTTTGAGACAGGGTTTCTCTGTGTAGCCTTGGCTGTCCTGGAACTAGCTCTGTAGACCAGGCTGACCTGGAACTCACGGAAATCTACCTGCCGCTGCCTCCCAAGTGTGGGATTAAATGTGTGCACTACCACTGCCTGGCTCAAATGAACTTTTTAAGATGATGACATTTTATGACACCAACTTAAAGTCCTCCGTCTTTGTAGTTATGTAGTCTCATTTTATGCATCTCAGCATGAGTTTGGGAGACTGGTGTATGATTTTCCTCCCTTTGGGCACAGGAAGTTCTTTGCTGGTGGAATTTGTACAACGAGTGTGCAGATTCCCGGAAAGGTAGTGGTCATCACAGGTGCCAACACAGGCATTGGCAAGGAGACGGCCAGAGAGCTTGCACGAAGAGGTGAGTCCTTCCCCATCTGTTTCCCTGGGGCCACACCTCCTGCCCTCTTCACCAGGGTCCTGCCTGAATTTCCTTGTCTTTCTTTCTGGGCTTGGAGGCAATGATGGGAATTTAAGGACACTGGAATCCAAGTCTAATGTGGCACTAATTTATTCCAGCTTTCCTCATAGCTCCCTTCCTTCCTGTATCTTCCCTACTTCAGGGAGTAAGGGGAATGATGTCTATGTATAATAGTGGTCAAGTCAGTTATTCTAAGATCGATACTAAGCAGGATGAAATATCAGAGTGCAAGATGAGGGTTCTCAGGTGTACTATAAGAAGCTGGAAGTGGCAGTATGGCTGCTCCACTACCACAGGGACAGCTATGAGTATGCTCTACCCATCAGCTGCAAGCTCACTTCCTGTACCTCTGCACACATTGCCCTTTCTGCCTTGGCCCCAGGAGCACGAGTATACATTGCCTGTCGAGATGTACTGAAGGGAGAGTCTGCTGCTAGTGACATCCGAGCAGATACCAAGAACTCCCAGGTGCTGGTGCGGAAATTGGACCTATCTGACACCAAATCCATCCGAGCCTTTGCTGAGCGCTTCCTGGCAGGTAAGGTTCCAGCGAGGAGCCAGGAAAGCAAGAAACTGAACAACGTAGGGATGACTGCCCCACCCAGAACCATCTATGGCCCTTGCATCATACCCATGATCCCACTGGACAGGTTCAGCCACATAAACCAGCAGGACAGGGAATTGGCAAAGGGACAAGCTGGGCAGGATCTTTATCAACATTTTGCTCCACAGTAGGAATCTTGGAGGTTTCATCTCCATGTCTGAGCTTGTACCTTGGCGTGAGGTGTGGCCCTGGTGCTGTTCTTCCCTTTCATCCAGAAAGTCAACCTTCTGTGGCTACAGGCACTAGATGAGTGTGTGCCATTGTCAAAATGCTCCCATGTCTTGGGAAATTACCGGCATCTACCAAGGACTACAGGTCCTTGAGGGACAAGGTCTAGGTGTGCCTTGTTTTGCCAAGTCTTCCCAGGGCCCATCAATGTGGGCCTGCTCCAGAGCTGGTGATTAGTATACATTGGCCATCTGAATGAACAAATGGTGTCCAGGAAGATATCAGCAAGTAAAACCAGAAACCCAATGACAATGGTAACTCTATGTCACCCAGACAGGTCCAAATGGGGGAGTAGTTATTGACTTCTGAGGCAACATCTTATCTTAGGAGACAGGAGAAAGATGAGTGGTAAGTGATATCCTTGCCTAACAAAGAGTAGTCACCGACAAAAGCAGGGAGGAGGGTGCAACACTCGAGATGGTGACAGGTAGCTAGAGGTTGCATTGCCAGCCTGATTGTACTCAACAGAGGAGAAGAAGCTCCATATTTTGATCAACAATGCGGGAGTGATGATGTACCCCTATTCCAAGACAACAGATGGCTTTGAAACCCACTTTGGAGTCAACCACCTGGGTAAGTATCTTTGTGTGGTTAAAGGTGAGCTATAACCCACCTTGACCTCTTGGGAAGATGACTCTGCCCAGTGCTCAGGATCTCCATTGATCCTCATAGAGCATCTTAGGATCCTCATAGGATCCCTCACCACAAGACACATTGCTTGTTTGCACTTTTTTAAGCAGTCAAAAATGTGACTCGGTGTTTCTATTCAGAAGCCCCCATCTCAGAAAATACTAGGGTGCCATCCTTAGATGGGGTAGTGGCAATGTGGGGCTTGCTGGGCAGAGCCAACCTATGGGTATTCAGGATCTGGATTTGGGAGAGAAAGTGACATCCACACGAGAACCAAAAAAAGCCTTGGGCTGGTGTATGGGGGTAAGTAAACCTTGTGCAGTTGATACACAAGATAGATTGGTGTTCAGAGTTCAAGATTAATGCTCTAGTCACGGGAGCATGTGGCATATTCTAAGCGAATGTTATTTTTGCTGACTATTATAGCTTTCTTTCTATATGAGTAGATGAGAACCCACAGTTATACAGAGAAATAAGCAGATGAGAATATAAACAATAGGTACAAAAATCTAGATTAAATATCATTGATGCAGTCTAGCTTTGGCCCTTGCTCTGGTGTATTGACTGACTTAAAGAAAGTGACCATTTAGCATGGAGTGATTCAAGCTTTATCCACACGCAGAAGACAGTGAGGCAATATGAAAAATTCTCTCTTCTGTCCCCATACTCTGAGCCTAGAGACATTATAGCCTTGAGTTTTCCTTTTGGATTTCTTTGTAGGCCATTTTCTTCTTACATACCTGCTTTTGGGGAGGCTGAAGGAGTCTGCTCCTGCACGGGTGGTAAACCTATCCTCCGTGGCCCACCTTGGTGGCAAGATCCGTTTCCATGACCTCCAAGGAGAAAAACGCTACTGCCGTGGCTTTGCCTATTGCCACAGCAAGCTGGCCAACATACTCTTTACCCGAGAGCTGGCCAAGAGGCTCCAAGGTACGTGTGGGGAAATAATAAAGTATTTTATGTTGTGATGGTAGCGGCAGGCTGCTTCCTGCCACCCAAAATAATTATATGGAAACTGTATTCATTTAAACACTGCCTGACCCATTAGTTTCAGCCTCTTATTGGCTAATTCTCACATCTTGCTTTAACCCATATTTAGTAATGTGTGTAGCACCACAAGGTGGTCGCTTACCGGGAAGGATCTTAGCCTGCGTCCATCTCAGAGAGGAGAGCTATGGCAGCTGCCTGAGGCATCTGCCTGACTCTGCTTTCTTTCTCCCACAATTCTGTTCTGTCTACTCTGCCTACCTAATTTTCTGTCCTATTAAAGGGCCAAGGCAGTTTCTTTATTAATCGATGAAAGTAACACATAGACAGATGACCCTCCTCCATCAATTTTATCATTTAAATAATAAAAAACAGGACCCTTAGTACAGATTATAGGTTCATAGAAACTTCTGGAGCCAGGCTGTTGAACATACATATTTTAGTACTATTCTGCATGGTTCAGAGAATGATCTTTGATAGCTGTGCTTTTTGTTTTAAATAAGTGAGTTTAATAAATATGTAGGAAGCAAAAATAAAAGAATAAAGAGTAGTAACAGAGAGAACAGTGGACAGATATTAAAACACCAGACTGGGCACTATCAACATCTAGTGTATACAACTGGACTCGCCCAGTTGAGACAGCAAATAAAAGGGAACATCAGGGTCTTCCAAACACCTAGCAGAAACTAACTGAGGAAGCCCCATTGTGGCAGTCAGTTGAAGTCCTAATTGAGAATACTGAATAGAACATAAAACTGTTTCTAAGCAAAAGAGCAAATAGCTCCAGATAAACATAACATTACCAAAGCAGGCACCTGCAACATCCAGCAGAAACCAAGTACTGAAATTGAAGCAGTCAGCCAGAATTCTCGTTGAGCTTTTTCTCCACGGGTGAGCCTCCTGTAGCTGGACTTTAACTCCCTGCTCCTTTTCCAGGCATTTTAACGTTACAGGATAGACAATGAATAACCTTGGTTGGGAACTGCTTCCCATCTAGGTGCTCTCAAGAACACATTTTTAACACCCTTAGCTGCTTGCCATTTTTTTCCCGTCTTCCCATTACAGAGCCAGGGGCCATTCTGACCTAGGAAAGAACAGGGCCGGTTGGAAGATGTTTGACATAATTATGCTTCAGTGTGAAGGGGGCAACTCCATTTCCAGAGCTTCCCAGTGAGTTCTAACAGAGAACAAACATTTACCGATACAATGTACCTTACAAGAAGGACCATGGAGTGTCGAGGAGACTGAGGCTACTAACAGAATGGAGTTGCTGTCCCTCAGGAAGTCCTGGGCTGAAGAAGTTGGAACTCTGGAAAGTTGCCTTATGTTGGCCGCCTCTTTGCCTCTGATTATTTTGTTTCATTTTTCCAACAACCCTTTGTAACAGTCGGAGTGGGTAATAGTATTCCCATTTTATAGGTCAGAACTGAAATCCATGGAAACTGCTATCTCAAGATTATACGATAAATGGAGGCATCAGAAGACCTCAGGGATTACTTCTGTAGTTCATCGAGAGCCAGATCTGGGATGTGGGCTTTCTGCTCTAACCCCAGAGCTCTTCCTCCGGTGTACCTTTCACTGAGTTCTGATAAGCTTCTGCCAGGAAGATAGGGCTGGATTTCAGGCTCCTGGGTCTGAGTTCTTGCCCTTCCGCATACTAAACTACTTGTGCATATGTAGGCATGTTCCTTTAACTTCCCCAACCACCTCGTTAGCTATAAAATGAGAGCTTAATCCTTAATAATTCTGCTCTTCCCTGGGGTCTAGATAATCCATGGGTCCTGATATCTCTGAGTTTTGGGGACTGTTTGCTATTGTGAATAATTCAGAACTGGGAAGAATGTCAGTATCAGAATGTCAGAGCAGGAGAATAAGATAATCATGGCAATAAATAGTAATGACAGGGAGCTTTGCATGTCAGGCACCGTATAAGCCTCCAAATGTTCTTATGAGATAAGGATTATTATTTTCCTCTATCTATGAATGAAGAGAAAGGCACAGCTGTATTAAGGAATTTGCTCAAGTACGTTTCCCAGCTGAGACAGTCCTCACTCAAGAATCTAGCAATGGGAGTCACTCTCCATGTGGGGCATCAGAATGGGCCTACTACCTATGACCTTGGGAAATTTATTTAGTTGCTGTGTGTCTCCATTTCCTTAGCTGTACATAGGCATCTTAATGCTACCTACTGCTGCATAAGCCTCTTTTCAGAGCTAAGACATGACTTGCCTCTGTCCCCTGCTCTCCAAGTCCCCCTGCCTCTGATTAGTTGAGTAAGAAGCGCTGTTCCAAAAAAGGAGAAGGAAAAGGGAGGCACAGGATTGCCTGACCTTGGTGTCACACCTGTGCTGGGTTGAGCAGGTGTGAGAAGAAGCAACAACCTCTCAGCATCAGATGGTCAAGAGTTTTGGCCGGGCCTTTGGAGACAGTCTGAGGTAGTGAGGAGACAGGTGAGAAGCACAGACTCTGTGTTGAAATGAAGTACTAAGGCACATAAGGACTTGGCCCATAGCCCTCCCCCACATGTTCTGCAGGTCAGTTGAGGATGAGGTTTCTTTGACAAGCCACAATTATGGAGCCTGATGATAGCCCATACCAAATCAGTGTATTCTCTTCAACAATTTATTTCCCTACAGGGAATACCTTCTCAACCAATCAAGGCTGTATGTACAACCAGATTTACCACCCACATATTAACAATAATGACCTCATTTGTCTCAGATTTCTGAGGTTACAGCAGTCTCCTGCTTGAATTATTTCCTAAGTTACTTACTTATCTGTTATGTCCACTACTAAGTAATCCAAAGGTGCCTGCCCGCCTTGTGCAAGAGAGCGTATAAATCTACAAAACAGCGCTACAGGCAAGAGCACATCCAAGGAACAGATCCTAGAAAGATGCCATGCAATGTGGCCCTGAACGCAGAAGAACCTGCATTGTAACTGGAATGGAGTCCAAATTGCTGTTCCTGAGCTGATTTTCTTATCCGGTTGTTCCCTGTCAGTCCTCACCTTTATTTTATTTTATTCAAGCTTTGAACAATAACTACTTTCTAAAATAGTTACTTGTTGACTAATATCGATGATTTTTTTTAAAAAAATAAAATGTATCTATTATGTGGACAAAATTTTCACTTTAACTTGGTTGTGAAAGATATCCTGCTGTCACATCAAAGGAAGGAACAATATTCTAGCTTCATCTGTTCCTGTTTAAGGCATCCACTCTTAGAGATATACTTTATGTTCATAACTGTTATGGCTGGAGAACCAGTATTGAATTTATAGCATCGCCAGAAGCAAAAATGTGATATAAGTTACTTGCATCAGTAAAGGAATGGCCTGCTCTTTACAAAGTAGAAATTGAAAATCAAACACCCTTTGTATTCCAAATTAGAATCTCAAAACTTTTGTAGTTTTCATTAAATTACCGGGAGGTTTGGCGTTGTTAGTCCATCTTCCAGCATATGGTTAAATGTCTCAGTGAATAACTGATGCAAGCCATTAGTGGCTGATTGATCCAATGATAACTCTGCTAGTAACTGATTTATTTTCCTTCAGTAAGTTGTTTATATTTTTATTTCATATGCATTGGTGTTTTGCCTTCATGTATATCTGGGTGAGGGTGTCAGGTCCCCTGGAACTGAAGTTACAGACAGCTGTGAGCTGCCATATGGGTACTGGGAATTGAACCTGGGTCCTCTGGAAGGGCAGTCAATGCTCTTAGTGCCATCTGTCCAGCTCCCTTCCTTCACATGTGTAAATAAAAAAACTAAAAAGCAATGAAACAATACAGGTAAAGTGCACAGTGCAGCCCCTGCACGTAAAAAGTACTGAAAATGAGAGATGGTACGGGAGTCGTATTGGGGCAGCTTAAGGTCCCATAATTCCCACCAACACCCCTCCATCCACACCTCATAAATGTGCTTCCCCAGTTATCCTCTATTCTCAACCTTTCAAACAGATTGTTGTCCCGAAGCTCCTCCCAGAGAAATGGCAAAGATACTGTTATTAATGATTAATACTTCTATTTCCCACATATTTTTATTAGTAGATTGAAAGTCTCCGTATAAGATAACATTGAAATAGGACTCTTCTTTTGGAGCATACAAAGCTGAGAAGGCTATGTAGATCTTTCTCAAAGAGATCAATTCATTACTGGGCAGAGTGAGTAGACCCTTTTGAAACCTAGACTTGGGTTTCCCAAGTCCCTTCTTGTCATTTGGGTATTTTGCTGCAGGGCTCAGTGCCTGTCCTTGGCCTTACTGTGTCTTCTTTGTCCTAGGAACGGGGGTCACCGCCTATGTGGTACACCCAGGTATTGTCATGTCTGAGATCGTCAGGCACTCCTTCCTACTGTGCTTGTTGTGGCGGCTTTTCTCACCTTTTTTCAAGTCCACCCGGCAGGGAGCTCAGACCAGCCTGCACTGCGCCCTGGCAGAGGGCCTGGAGCCCCTGAGCGGCAAGTACTTCAGGTACGGGTTGGCAGTGCAGGGTGTCTCCACTACCATTGTGTCTGTGAATCACGGAGCTTTGCATTGGTCAGATCCTTGGTGCTGGATGATGGAATCCAGGCTTGGGTAGGGTCAGTTTTATTTCAGTGTGCCAGGTTTCTGTGAGCATCTTTTGAATTTGAGTGCCACATGTAAACATAACTCCATGTGCAGTCAGAGTTTCCAAATGAGAAGTTCAAGCTAAAGTCTCCTTCCCGTTCCCTGACTTAATCCGGCCCAGTCTGGTTTACTGTCGGTTGCTAAGCAACACGCCATTTGTTAAGTGGAGCTCTGAGAGTACCTTTAGTGTCTGCAGTAGGGGAATGGATGAATGGTAGCGACCAATGCAATGTGGCTTGAGCTCTTGGCATGTGTTTGACCCTCAGCTAAGTGTGTTATGTGTATCAGATCATACAGTCATCTCAGCTGTCCTCAAACTCAAGAGTTCCAACTGTCTCTGCCTCTGCCTCCCAAGTGCTAGGATTAGCGGAGTGTGCCACCATGGCCAGCTCTTGATTTAGTTTAGAGGCATTTTCTCACTATGAAGTCCAGTCTGACCTCAGATTTATGATTTTCTGTTTCAGTCTTCTGAGTGCTGGGGTTATAGTTATGTCCCAGCATGCCTAGTTTCCTTTTGTCTTTTAAGTGTAGCCATTAGAAAATCTGAATTATGCATGTGGCTCATATTTTTGGTTTGCATCCTTTTGTTGTTGTTGTTGTTGTTTGGAGGGGAGCAAGTTTTCTCTGTGTAGTTTTGATTGTCCTGAAACTTACTATGCAGACCAGGCTGGCCTCAACTCACAGGGTTCCCCTCTGCTTCCCAAGTGCTGGGATTAAAGGTGTACACTCTAATGCCTGGTGTGCATCCTCTTTTTATTGAACAAATCTACCCCCACAATCTGAGTGTTTACATTACTGCCTTATGAATGTGACAGATATTATGTAGTCATTTAATGATTTCAGATAATGTTTAATTAATAAGGGATTTTCATAATACAATATGAGAAAACAAACAAACAAAAAAAACCCAGAATACAAACTATAGGGGCTGAGATATGACCCAGTTGAGGGTTCTTGCTGCTCTTGCAGAGGACAGCAGTTTGGCTCTCAGTGCCAAGTGTCTCACACTGACTGTGACTTCAGCTCCAGGGGACCAATGCCCTCTTCTGGCCTTTACAGGCACTCACTCACATGCAAAACTCTCACACGGACACGCGTGGATACATAGAATGAAAATAAAATCTTTTTAAAAGACCACGTGAACGTTGTTACAAATACATAGTGAATATTCTAGAAAAACCTAGGGAGATGAGGAAGTGCCAGACAAGCTATGAAAGAGGCTTACAACTTCTTATTCTAGCTGTTTCTTTATTATTTAAAATGTTTTGGAAGGTCTTACATATATTTGCTATCTATATAATTAAAATATATTTTAACAACAACAAAAGACTTCTTCCTTAAACTAAATACAACATGATCTCCCTTTTGTATAAAAGTAAAAATCCACATAAACGTACATATAACTATGCATAAACAAACAAGGTTGGAAAAGGCCAGCCAAATGATAGGCTTTTTTTTTTAAAGCCCAAATTATATTTTCCAAACATCACATAGAAGTGTCATAATTATGACAACTAGAACTGCAACGGGCGGTCTGTCTCCTTTCCACTATTCTTCCCATCCTTGGTCCCTCGGCTCACTCTAAAACAGGTCAGTGCTTATGTAGTTCTCCCTGGGCACAAGTGACTTTGGATGGAATTCAGAGTTTCTCTAAATTTAGTAAGAAAGTCACTGCAGTGTTTTCTGTGACTTTGCCATCACAGGTTACATTGAATTATTGAAGATATTTCATAATGCCTCTTTGGCTCACAATATTTTGAAATAGTTGGGTATCAGTTCTGGTATCGCATCTTGCTGTAGGTCACACTAACAGAAAGCTTATGTTTTACTATTTCAAAACTTGTTTTATATTTATATATATGCATATGTGTTTATATATTTAAGATTTTTACATTTATGTGCATCTGTGTGAGTGTACATGCACGCGTGTGAGGATGCCCATGGAGGCCAAAATGGATGTTGGATCCTCTGGATCTGGAGTTGCAGGTGGCAGTGAACAGTCTGACATGGTGCTGGGATGCAAACCTGGATCTTCTGAAAGGGCAGCAAACATGCTTTGCTAGCAACTCATTTCTTCAGCCCCTATATTTTGGTTTTTCAAGACAGGGTCTCATTGTAATTCAGGATAGCCTCAAAGTCACTCTGTAGCCAAGGATGACCTTAATCTTCCAATCTTCTTGCCTCTGCTTCTCAAGGCCTAGGATTATTTAGGCTGCACCCTGACCCTGAAATACTTAAGAATTCATTTCAGTGTAGTTTCCTTAAGTCCAGTGTTCATATTTTATATAACTAGAAATTTATTCTGAGAAATACGTTCTGAGATTGTCAGTTTTCATTCTAATGTTCGCTCTCTGTGTCTGCCAGCGACTGCAAGAGGACCTGGGTGTCCCCAAGGGCCCGGAATAAGAAGACAGCTGAGCGTCTATGGAATGTCAGTTGTGAGCTTCTAGGAATCCAGTGGGACTAGCTGGCTGGGAGACTATAGTCTTTTCAGGCCCAATCCATGTCGTAATGAAAGGGGACCAAAGACAAGGGGAGCCTGAACAGATTATCCGTTTAGCCTGCTGCTGCTGCGACTCCTGCCTACTCCGAACCTTCTAGAATCCTTTGTACATATGACCTTTTTGTGAGGCAGGGTCATAGTCCACAATGATAGTCACACCTACAGACCATTCTCCTCAAAGACTTAGAGAACCCACAACCCTCTGGGGCAAGAGGTCTGCGCAGACGCCAGGCTGGACATAGGGGTAGAAGAGGAACCTAAGGAAATCAGGTCTGTTTCCTCACCAGCATCATGAACACTAGCCTACACGTTCATGGGAGCACTAGCATTGCACATTTCTATGAACTATAGGCTCAGACTCTAGATTGGCCTCTTTTCTCTTTGAAATGAAATGCTAGTCACACCCCTGAAGTCTGGACTAAGAAAGGAAGACGTGGCTTACTTTGGACGAGCTTCATTTCTTCTTTTGAATGTCCTGGAGCCTTTGCATGACGCTGAGCACATTTTCCACCATGTAGATTCCCTCCCCACCTAAACCATTCTCTTTACCTCAATTTTTAGAGAAATAAAGATTTATGTTCATCTCATTGTCTTATTTGTTTTCTCAGGGAGAAATGGAAGAAAGGAAATCAGCTTGTCAGTCCAGTGAGTCCATATGTCCTCTTACTGAGCCGCTCACCCATACATCTAGAACTTTCTTAGAGTACTGTGTCTGGGTACAGTGTAAGCTGGCCAAGCTAGCATTCACTCAGGTTTCTTTCAATGCCAGTATTTTGTTATGTGAGAAGTAAGAGGTGCGACTTAAAATACAGAGCCATTCAGCTCCACCACAGATTATGATCAGATAGATTTGACATATAGATACAAAAAAGCAAGCCCCTGCCAATCTGTTTCCCTAAACTTATGGCTCTCATTCCCTCTGGTTCCCCTGTTCTTCTGTGTTGTGGCCCTCATGATCTCCTTGCTGAAGGTCATCCAGAAGAGGTAGGCAGATGTGGGCAATGTTACAATCCATTGGCTCAAGAAGTCATGTTCATTGATCCTAGATCTGAAGGGCATTTGGTGATAAATACTCTCTTTTCTTTAATGCAACATAGCCTTACATTTTTATAAGTTTTTATTAACTGTACAAAATAATGGGTTTATTTATGACATGTTCACACATGTGTATGAGGTACTTTGATCATATTTATCCCCATTATCCATACTTACCTTCTTGCCCTTGGAAGTAGCCTTTAAAAATCTTTCATTATTAATTCTCGATCTCTCTGTGTAATGTGAGTGTGTGTGTGTGTGTGCACAAGTGTTTGCTGTGTATGAGTATGTGCACATGGGTGTTTGCATGTGAGTATGTGTGTGTTTGCATGTGAGTGTGTGTGCATGTGAGTGTATTTGCATGTGCGTTTGTGTGTGTGCAAGTGTTTGCATATAAGTGTGTGTTTGTGTGTGATGTTGAACTCAGGGCTTTGAACATTCTAAGCTAGAGTATAAACAAGGTCAAGACAAGCAGAAGAGACAGAATACTTATGCACTGCATTGATGATGACCCTGAATGTCCTCTCAGTGCTAGGAACAGGAACAGAGACTAAGAATCATGGAAGGAGAGCACCCAGCAGAGCATTCCATGAGAGCGGTGTGTGTGTGTGTGTGTGTGTGTGTGTGTGTGTGATGGTTCACACGTGAGTCCCAGGCACATCTGCAGGGTCTAAGAGATCTAAAAGATGCAGTGGAAACAGGGATGCGGGGGACAAGCTTGAGGTGGGATTCACATATATAACAGAGGGGGTTAAATAGATGCAGAAGGGGCAAAGCCATGTGTGGGCTACAGGAAGCTTGCTGCTCTCTGGCTCCCCCACCCAGGGCATCATACTCAGAATGAAATCGGCATTAGATGCTAGAACAGAAATTATGTTTGCAAATGGCCACATGAAGTTTGGAGCTGGCTCTGCAAGGTAGTTCTTCCTCCATTTCAGACCCAATCATGTTTGTCCCAAAGGGTCCCCTAAAACTCACTGTCCAGGACAGACTGGCCTTGTGTCAAGGAGAAAAGATGACAGCAAAACAGTCCAAGAATGAAAACATGATGCCCCTGAAAACAGGAGGGCGAGTCAGCTAATGAGA
This sequence comes from Arvicola amphibius, assembly GCF_903992535.2. Taxonomy (NCBI): domain Eukaryota; kingdom Metazoa; phylum Chordata; class Mammalia; order Rodentia; family Cricetidae; genus Arvicola; species Arvicola amphibius. The sequence goes on along the minus strand of NC_052053.1, from coordinate 99,626,727 downwards.
CACTGTGCCCTTGAGAACAGCTGGAAGGCAATCATAGAATATAAAAATGCTTGTGTGGACGGCTGATTGGAAGTCTCACTGAAAGGAAGGCATTCTGCTTGGGACCTCGGTGTAAATCAGAGACTCTGGCTGACTGTTTTCTTGAGCGATTCTGCCAGGTGGTGGAAGAGCCTAATCTGATGTTCTAACATACTATTTTTCTTCTACTTTTTTGTTTGCTGTATGTTTAACATTCTTACTCACTTGAAACCGAAAGGCTATCATGGATCATTTTTTAGATGTAGCAGATGCCAGACTCCATTTCCCCTGCTATTCCTGTGCTTCTTTGAGCCAGAGCCTCCCTTAGCAATAAGCCTCTAGGCTAGAGGTCATCTCTCTACAGCTTCCTCCCAACATTCAAAATATTGTCCAGTGTAGGACAAGGAGGAAGTGTCAGCCTTGGCTTTTTCCAGAAGAGACTTTCCCAGAATTAATAATCAAGTGACCCAAAGTCTTGATCCCACATCAATAATGCTATTATCAGTAGTGGAGACATTGACCGGTCCATCTTGGCACTCCCCTGTGACCACAGAGAAGGTTTTCCTTTGGCTTCCTTGTGTTTGGATATGGACATGGCATCTGGTCTTGGCAGAGTGCTCCCTGCAGTCTGGGATACTGGATCCTAGAAGAGGAGGCCTCAGGGGTGACAGTCCTCCCCACTTCTTTCCAACTGTTCCAGTTCCCTTGCCTTCATCACTCCTGGATCCTCTGAGTCTCTGACACTGTTAGCAAGGCTAGCTCACTACTACAAATCTTTTCTCCCTTAGCTTGCCTGACAGACTGTCCAAGATTTCTTTAAAATAACACCCATAAAAATAAGAGAAAAGGAACCTGAAGAGACATACACAAACGAGCAAGTGTGTCAGTGTGCCGAAATGATGACCGACTGACAGCCACAGGTGATCTTGGCTGTCACCAGGCTCAAGTCTAACTTGACTCTGCATCCAATGCCACCAAGCATCTCAAGTCTTAGAGGACAGACTTCCGTGTATTTATTCTCTTCTCATTATAATACACACACACACACACACACACACACACACACACATTGAACAGACTCAGGACAACAACAACAACAACAACAACAAAGGAACGTTTTGCTCAAACTCAAGCGAAAGAAAAGCTCAAGATAGAGGACACAATTAAGGGGACACAGCCAGCACCCCACACAGGCCAAAGGGTTTGTGGTTTAAGAGAAAGCGGGGCTGGTTGCTGGGAACCTAACTAAGTTGGTAGAGTGCTTGTTTTTCTCTGCTGTGTCCTAGTACCACTGCAGTCTGTCTCATCAAGGCCCAGAAACAATGGAGCCTGTCAACCACAGACTGAAACCTCTGAACCAAATTGTTTCTCCAGGAATTTGAAACATCAATGAATCTGAGTAATCCAGCCATCTTCCCAAGCCCCTTTCCTGGGACCTCCTCCTGACCCTCCCTCTTTTGTTCTTTACTTCTTAGCATCTACAGTGATCTTAGAATGTGTATATAAGGAGACACTGGACTAGCAAGAAACAGCCCCAAAGTCCCTCAACTGGAGAAAAAAAATGTATCTTCAGTGTGGTGTTTTGAATGAAAATGACCCCCATAGATTCATAGGGTGTGGTCTTGGATGAAGTGTGTCATTGAGGGTCAATTTTGAGACTTCAGAAACTCAAACCAGGCCCTGCGGCTCACCCTCCTGCTGTCTGTAGATCCAGATGTGGAATTCTCAGCTACTTCTCTAACACCATGACTACCTTCATGATGCCCTGCTTCCCATCATTCTGATAATGGACTAAGCCTATGAATTGTAAGCCAGCCCAATTAAATGCTTTCCTTTATAAGAGTTGCCATGGTCATGGTATTTCTTCACAGCAATATAAAATCCTAAGACATCCAGTATAAATATATATGGAGTGCTATTGCTTTTGGGGTTGTTGTTCTATAAACAGTTGTATTATTTATATTATTTAAAAATTAACCATACATGGATAGATGGATTTCAGAAAGACAAATGTGTGTTTTGTGATAAGATTTATATTTTATAATAACATATCCATATGCAATTGTAGGAAACTCCAGAAAAATGTGCAATTCATTCAAATTTTCTTCTTCAGACTCAGACTTGTTGCCCAGGTTATAAGTCTATTTTGGGGAAGGTTCTGCAAACTTGAGGAAGTGGGGCCTTGTTGGAGGAAGTACTTGACTGGGGGTATGCCTTTGAAGTCTGTGCCTGGTTCCTAGTTCCTTCCTCACTGCCCACTTCCTCTATGTTACTGGGTGAAGAATCCCCCATCACACCCTTCCACCACTGTGAAGATACCACTTGTGCTGCCTAAGAGCATGCGGGCAAGCAACCATGGATGGAGCCTTCTGAAACCATGAGCCCATATAAAGCCTTCCTCCATTGGGTTGTTTCCCGGAGGTATTTTGTCATAGCTATGAGAAAGCTAAAATATGCCAACCCATAGTCATGTCCTAGGCTATCCCTTTTGTGACTCTGACTTGTTTCAGCGTCCTTACCTCTGCCCGCATTGTAAACAGACCGCCCAAGCACCAGGACTCATATGCAATTGCTCTGGTCTTGGCAAAGTGTTGTCAATTTCCCCAGATGTTTCTAATATGTTGGGCCACTGGTCCAAGACAATCATGGTGATGACATTTTCTTAGCAAGCGACTGGTTCTAGAAAAGTCATGTGGTACAATCATGGCCAATGGGACATAAGAGTTTTGGTATTTTTAGAAAATGTTTCCTAATTAAGTGATTACAAAGTGAGACAGGCAGGTGGGTGTGATGGCATATGCCTGTAACTAAATCCAGTACACAGGAGGCTGGGTATCAAGATGGTAAGTTTAAGGACAGATTAGACCATATAAGGAGTTCTCAGACCTGTCTGGGCTATATGGCAAGATTGTGTCTCAACACTTAATGAATGAAGAAGTACACGAAGTATAAATGTAAAAAGTGAGTGGCATAGAGCCGGGCAATGGTGGCTCACTCTCAGCATGCAGGAGGCAGAGGCAGGTGGATCTCTGAGTTTGAGGGCAGCCTGGCCTACGGAGTGAGTTTCAGGACAGCCCTGTCTCAAAAAGCAAAACACAACACAAAACAAAGAAACAAAAAAAAGAGTAAGGCATAGGAAGAAATTTGTTTTCTATTGCACGCTGTCCATGAGTGGAGCTGAGCTGGCCCAGCAATGAAGCTGACATGCTGAATCTGGTTTGTGGCCTGATACAGTGGCATTAAGTAGAACTATAGAACATTTCTAATACTAAGCCATTTTAATTTATTACCAGTGTAAAGCAGACATCTCTCTGTTTTTGTTTGAGAGAGAGAGAGAGAGAGAGAGAGAGAGAGAGAGAGAGAGAGAGAGAGATCCTCAATATGTATTCCAGACTGACTTAGAACTTGCTATATGCGGCAGGCTTGAACTTGCCATCCTTCTGGGTTACCAGTGTTTGCCACCACACCTGGCTTCCTGCCTTGCTTTCATCCTCCTCAGTTTCTTCATCTTCCAAATAAGATTTTGACACCTGCTTTACTTCAGCTATCTGTATCAGTATGTGGTTAGCTGATTATTAGAAGTGAACATTTTTTTTTCTTTTCTAAAAAAGAAAACAAACTATTATTTCATTTTACATACCAATCCCAGTTCCCACTCCTTCCCCTCCTCCCATCCTTTCCAACTTCCTCCCTCACCCCCCATCCACTCCTCAGAGAGGGTAAGACACATTGCTTTGAGGAAGGATCAAGGCCCTCCCTACTATATCTAGGTCGAGCAAGGTATTCATCCAAAGAGAATACGTTCCAAAAAGCCAGTACAAGCAGTACAGATAAATCCTGGTGCCACTGCCAGTGGCCCTGCAGTCTGCCCCAGCCATACAACTGTCACCCACATTCAGAGGGTCTAATTTGGTCCTATACTGGTTCCTTTCCTGGTCAACTGGAGTTGGTGAGCTCCCATTAGCTCAAGTAAACTGTTACTGTGGGTGTCCCCCAAAAAGGCAGTCTACTGAATGGGAAAAGATCTTCTCCAACCCCACATCAGATAGAGGACTAATCTCCAAAATATATAAAGAACTCAAGAAATTAGACATAAAAATTCCAAATAATCCAATTAAAAGATGGGGTACTGAACTGAACAGAGAATTCTCAACAGAAGAATCACAAATGACCAAATGACACTTAAAGAAATATTCAACATCCTTAGTCATCAGGGAAATTCAAATCAAAATGACTCTGAGATACCATCTTAGTCAGAATAGCTAAGATCAAAAACACCAACGATAGTTTATGCTGCAGAGGATGCAGAGGAAGGGGAACACTCTTCCATCACTAGTGGGAATGCAAACTTGTACAACCACTCTGAAAATCAGTATGGCGGTTTCTTAGAAAATTGGGAATCAGCCTATCTCAGGACCCAGCAATACCACTCTTGGGCATATACTCAAAGAATGCTCAGTCATACTACAAGGACATTTGTTCAACTATGTTCATAGCAGCATTATTTGTAATAGCCAGAACCTGAAAACAACCTAGATGTCCCTCAACTGAAGAATGGATAAAGAAAATGTGGTACATTTACATAATGGAGTACTATTCAGTAGTAAAAAACAATGATATCTTGAAATTTATATGCAAATGGATGGAACTAGAAAAAACCATCCTGAGTGAAGTAACCCAGACCAAGAAAAATGAACATGGTATGTACTCACTCATAAGTGGATACTAGCTGTAAAACAAAGGATCACAAGCCTATAGTCCATGATCTTAGAGAAGCTAAGTAACAAGATAAACCCAAAAATAAACATATATAGATTCCCCTGAGAAGGGGAAATAGACAAGATCTCCTGGCAAAATTGAAAGCATGGTTTTTTGAGACAGTGTTTCTCTATAACTTTGGAGCCTAATCTGGAACTATCTCTTATATACCAGGCTGGCCTTGAACTCACAGAGATCCACCTGCCTCTGCCTCCTGAGAGCTGGAATTAATAGTGTGCATCACCGTCCAGCATAAATTTTTTTCTATCTCAGGAAATGACTTCTATATTTGGTGTTTTGCTAAAAGAACTATTCTTACCTACACACAAATAGTCAATTTCACAGAGACAAAGAGTCCAATGGAGGTGTTGCCAGGGGATGGGGGAATTTTTTTATGAACCCATGCCACAGTGGTCTCTTCAGTGATACACTTGCCAGAGACCTACCTATGCTTCTTTTAGTAACCCCAATAAACTCACTGGTTCACTTGAGTGGAATTATTTCTTTGCTCTGTCATCAGTACCCTAGGTGAAATGAATATTTGTTTTTCTACATCCCCCCCCCCCCCAGGAAAATTAATGCAACATAGGAGAGAGGGTTAGACCAAGAAGAGCCCGTTTCTGCCAGGGTAATGTGACTATTGATATTTGCTTGCCTGGGTATTACGAGTCTAACTGCCTGTGATCTACTCTGCCTAAGCCTCAGCCAAAGACATCTGGCAGCCTAGCCTGTCTCGGGTTTCCAAACCTAGTGCTCCTGCGTCCTGCATGCAGGTGGAATGCTCCCATACTCTTTATTGTGACATGTCTTCGTGTCACGGCCACGCCAGATGTTTTCAGGCCTCCTTCCATCCTTAGCAGGTTTTTGCTCCATTTGTTTTTGTTTTGTTTTGAATGAGAAATCGGAGAGGCTCACATTTCTGGGGAGAGATAACAGCAGCGATGTGAATGCCCTCAGCTCAGGTGTCGTTCTGCAAACGTGCTCTGAGAGAACGAGAAGCAGGTTTAACCTTGACTTTTGCTCTTCTCAAATACTACAAAGGTAGTTTTTTTTTTTTTTAAATCCATAGATCATTTGATAGTAAAAATACAGTTGGGCATTTTTTGTTGTTATGCTAGGAATCATAAAGTCTGAAAAATGGCAACTAAGTTTTAAGAAGGTCTCAGGATGCTATCTGTCTCCCACTACGTGAGCAAGAATCGATGAAAATGAGACCCTATCTCAAAAACAAACAAACAAAAAAATCCATCAGGTTTATAAATTCCTGGGGGACAAGAATGGTGGCAATGGTAGGGTGAGCACTCTCTACCCCACTGGTGGGAAAGTAAATTGCTATGGAAAATGGCTGCAATTATTGAGCAAATGCACATACCCTCTGACTCAACAATTCAGGATAATCTGCTGTGGCAAAATACCCATGCACCCCGCCCTGGAACTGAACACTAGATATTGGTGACACTGGTCACCTCTGAGAGGGAACAGGCAGTGGGACAGAGATGGGTGGACTCTTCAGTCATATTCCTACTCCTACTGTATCGCCTATCTCCACCCCTTCACCATGAAAGCAGACATGAAACATATCAAGTTTCCTAGTGGTAGAGGGGACACTAAGAGGATTCTAAATTGAGTTTTTCATTTTTTATGGTGGAATTGGGTAATTGAACCTAGAACTTTACACATGCCAGGCAACTGCTGTACTTTCAACCAAATTCCTTTTCTTTTTTTGGGGTGGGTGGGTAAAGTTTATTTAGTGGGTTATGGAGGGGAAAGGTAAGGGGAGAAGGGATAGGGAGAAGGGGGGGAGAAGAGAGGCAGAAGCTGCCTCTCCAGAAGAAGGGCAGACAGAGAGCTCAACCACATTTCTAACACACTAATAAAACAATACTTTATGACAATAGACTTATTTTATGTATGTGGATGTTTTGCTTATATATATGTCTGTGCACCATGTGTATGTCTGGTGCCCTTGGTGGAGAGAAGTGGGTGTCACATTCCCTGGATCTGGTGTTGTTGGGAGGCCTTCTTGGTCAGCTTATAGTCTGCCATAGTCTGGCAGCTCTCTCTGAGCTCAGCAACAGGGAGGACTCCCTCTGCCCAGCAGAGGGTTTCCTATGCTCTATCTGAACTTATTTGAAGACTGTCTCTAGGTCCAGACGCTTGACTTATCACTGGTGTGACCCTTGACGCAGTTCCCTGCAGAAGCCGTCTCCCAGCGGCCCATATGGGAATTAGACATAGTTCCAGGATCTTTAAGGCAGAACTGTGCTTCCGCATATGATCCTAAGACTTGTACTAAGGGTTTTGGGATAAGAATGTGCTGTTTAGTGCAAATTAAGGGATGCCCCAGCCACTGTCCCCATCCTTTCTTCCTTACTCGGGAATAGAGTTGAGCTGTCTCACTGAAGCTATCTCCTGGGAGGCTATTTCCGCCATGGTCACAGGCCATCCAAAGCTCTGTCCTCGCTTTTGTCCCTTTGTCCTCATGGACTGGTGGCCAACAGACTGTGAGAAAAAGGGAGATTCCACATGGAGTCTGTAAGTAGGTACTGGAATCGAACTCCAGTTCTCTGGAAAAACAGCATTGCTCTTAACCCATCAGCCATCTCTCCAGCCCCAAAGTGTTTTCTTCGTTTTTTTCGGGTTTTTTTTTTTTTTTGAGACTCTGTAGCTCTGGTTGTCCTGGAACTCACTATGTAGATGAAGCTGGCCTTAAACTCACAGAGATCTACCTGTCTCTGCCTCCTGAGTGTTGAGATTAAAGGTATACACTGCCATGCCCAGCCCCTTCTTAAGGTTTTAGGATTTACTAATACTTATGTGTATTGTGTGTGTGTTCATGTGTACAGACACATTCATGCCACGGTGTATATATGGAGGTCAGGAGACAACTTGAACAGCCAGTTCTTCCTTTCCGTGTTTGTGTGGGTGTCAGGGACCAAAGTAAGGTTGTCAGGCCTGTGTGGCAAGTGCTAAGACACTGATATACTTCTGGGACCCACTAGCAATTTTTTTAATACACTGGGAATTTGAGAAATTGACTGTATGAACAGTCAGTGCGGGACTTGTTCAAGAGAAAGTTTGTCAGCTGAACTTTCTTCTCTACTCACCTTTCCACAGAACACACGAGCAAAAGGCAAGAGTCTGCAAACAGGGAGCATGGAGAAAGAGGATCAGGAGTTCTAGGTCACCTTCAGCTACACAGCAAGTTCAAAGTCATTCTGGCCTACACGAGAACTTGTCTCAAAACAAACAGAAGTCACGGGCTGGAGACATGGCTAGGTAGTTAAGAGCACTTGTTCTTACACAGGACTTGAATGCAGTTCCCAGCAACTCACAGGCAGCTCACAGCCACCTGCAACTCCAGTTCCAGGGGATCCCATACCCTCTTCTGGCCTCCACAGGTGCCAGGCGAGCAAGCACATGGTATAGCATACAGACATTTAGGCACTCATACAATTTTTTTTAAAAAGTGTGTTTATATAAATCAAGCCACGAAGCTAAGAAGTAGGTAGAATAGATAGTTTATTGTGGCGTGGGTGTAGAACACACAACCCTTCAACATGTATGGGTGTTTTGATGTTATTGTTGCTTTGCAGGAGACCACAGTGTGATGTCTGGGGTCTGTAGTTTCTTCTCTGTTAACCTGGTCAATGGTTACCTATTTTATAGTTCAAGTTAGGAGAAAGTCAGGGAAATCTGGTTGTGACACCCAAAATCAAGGGCTGCAATACTTACAACCCAGGTGTGTAAAGTGCTTATTCTCAGTGCAAAAAGGACAGCCTTGAGTGTAAGCAGACACCAGGCACTGGGGGCTCCCGGGATCTGGGTGGTGTGTTCTATGACTCAAGGAAGGGAAAGCCACCACCAGACTGCACCCTCAAGGGATCGAGTATTTTCCCCCAGCCTTTCTTCTCTAATAGGACCATAGCTTGGACTCTTGATAAATGTCCATTAACAGTTGTTAAGAAAAACTTGGTTCAGAAGAAATGAACAGGGCTTCTAAGCACCAGAGACACTGATTTCAGTTTCCAGTTCCTGTTGCCTTGGCAGCAAGGGGGAGACCAGTAGGCTGAGCTCTGGCTGGTGGGAGTCATGGGGCTACAAGCTTTTCTTTGGGGCTCTCATTTGTAAATCAGTCACTGAATGACAAACCCTTTCTCTTGAGCACTGACTTGTCTCAGGTGGGAGGATAAGGATAAGCAGATGCGTATTTAACCCTTCATCTTGTTCCCACCACTGGATGGGACTTATTTGTTACCTCCTTGTGCTGACTCATCTGAAGGTCCAACTGTGACATGAACCCCATTCCTCAGTGTACTGCTGCCTCATGAGCCAGGTCTTTGCATATTCCAGCCCATGGTCCTGAGGAGACTGAAGGGAAGCATGAGGGATAGAGAAATGGTTTCTTAAAGAGGCACAAACAAGAATGCAGCTCAAATAGGTAGAGTCTGGCCATTCGTTCAGCCCCAGGATCCTAGCTACTATCTCTTTCCCTGGACGCTAAAAGACAAAGTCATGTGTTCTTACCCACCGACCTTGCAGTAGGGATACTGACAAGAGCCAACCCTGTGTTCGAAAGAGACCTGCTTTTTCCTCCGCTCTGGATGAATGTGATGGGGCCTGGCCTCATTGACCTCACCCCTCACTCAGCCTCCCCAGGTCTGACCATTATGCTGTCACCAGAGCCTTCAGATGCCCGCACCTGAAAACCTTGTGCTTGTGAGAGGTGCTGCCGGGAGAGCTCTCATGGTCCTCAGGTGTAAACACTCCCAGTGCCTTCTCTGAATTTTGGAAAGGGAGAAGAAGCATTTCTTTTTCCAGCACTGCTTTGTAACTCTGTTAGTCGCTCATGTTAAGAGGAGTCGCTAAAGTGTGTCTGCACAGTGGGGAGGAACCGTGGACAGACAGGATGACCTAGACTAAGAACCAAAAATGCAAGGAAGGTTTGCAGACCAGCACGAAGCCAGCACAAGGTAGGAAGGAAAGTGCCTCTCTTCAGCAGAGGGGTCTCATTTGTTCAGATTGGGCGTAAACATGAGTGCACAGGAGCATGCACACGTATGTGCACACATGCACACACACAGTCACTCTGAGGTAGAAAGAAGTGGCTATCTCTAGACAAACACGAATCCTACAACTTCTCATGGCACTTGTGTGAAAGGACCTGCTCTTGCCCACACAGCCAAGCAGGGTCCAACCTGCTCACTCCAACCTCGGGCAGGGCCAGAAGTTCCACTCCACAGGAAGACGGAGATGGAGGGCATTGTGTGGCATTGTGCCTGTGGTCATAGCTCCCAGGCTACAGTTCCTAGGTTCTGCTGCCCAGGGTCACTTCCTGGAGCCTGAGCCATGGGCACCACGGGAGTGGCTTGTCAGAAGCCACTGAGCACAGATGTCTTGAACCACAGAGTCCCCACTGCTTTTGGCAGCCTGTTGCACCTGCTGGACCAGGGCGGCAGCCTGCGAGTGTTCTTGCTTCACAGCGATCAGGTAGGCAGAACGCAGTTTGCAACAGGTCAGATAGGCTCGGACCTAGTGATTGGTTGGGCACAAGATAGTGGAAAAGAAATGATCAGAAAAGGCAGGTCAAGGAGCATAAAGAGTCCCAGGAAGTGCTGGTGGGTAAACAGTACTTTTCACACACCAAACTGATAGCTAGGCTCTTGCCTTCTATTATTTCATAACAACATTCTAGACATCAAGCGATTGCATGGCTTTGTGCTCAAATGTAAAGCGCAATCACAGATGAAATAAGATTTTAGAAACCAAGGTAGACAGGCAGACTCTGCTCTTTATCCAGCTTCCTCCAGTTTCTTTTTGGAATCAGAACTAGTATTGCCAGTGCCCACAGGCTGTGGTTTTATAGTTTCTTTTGATTAACTGATAGTCTTGACTAGACTACAAGGTTCATGAGAGCAGGGATAATATACTCTTTGGGCCTAGCATGCAGTCAGTGTGCAGCCAATGGGCCTTCCATGGGTGACTGGGTGGATGAGTAAAGAGTCATACCTTCCTTTGGCAAAGGGTTTACAGATTCCCCTTTTCTGTTTTGAACACGCTGAATTAAAACAAAAACAAACCTTTGGATGGGTGGTCCTGGGGACTGAACCTGGACCCCATGCATGCTAGGCAAGCACTCTAGCATTGAACTATATTCCCAGTCTTGAATTTAAAGCCCACTGACAGATAACATGGGGAGAAAAATGGATACACATGATTAGAAAAGTTCTAGTTAAGATATTACCCCATGAGACTTTTTTTTTTTTTTTTTTTTTTTTTTTGGTTTTTCGAGACAGGGTTTCTCTGCAGCTTTTTTAGAGCCTGTCCTGGAACTAGCTCTTGTAGACCAGGCTGGCCTCGAACTTACAGAGATCCGCCTGCCTCTGCCTCCCGAGTGCTGGGATTAAAGGCGTCCCGCTCCCATGAGACTTTAATGGAATATTCTTGTTTGGATGGAAGGCAGCTCGGTGTGGGGATAATGTATCTCCTATGCTGTCCGTCCCACGATTCAAGAGCCCTTTTCTCCTTGGCTCCGGTTTCACCAGCGCCTCCATCATTCTGAGCGAGCCCTAGCAAGGGCTCCACAAGCTGTGGCTGAGCTCCCGCTGGCAGCTGCTTTTCTACCACAACAGTTATTTCTGAATTGGAGACATTTTTTGCTCCATGCAAAATGCTTCATCTTTTGGGGATATGTGTGGGTCCTGCTAACCAAAGTCTCTTTGACTTGATTTCAGATAGTTTCCCACTACAGAAAAAAATCTGGTGAGCTGTGAGCTCACTGAAGCAATTGGGCACTGCTGTTGGGGGATACATATGCTGGTCTGGGGAGTGAGCCCTCATCTAGGCCTCTAACTCCAGCTAATCCTACCTATATGAAATACCACAAGCTGACAAGCAAAATCCAAGAGAATGTTATTGTTAGAATCTAGAGTAAAAAAAAAAAAATAAAATGGATCATGCCAGTTTTTGGCAAGACCCGTGCACTGAGGTCCCAAAAGAACTTTAGAATAGCTGCTGAAAGAAACAACCATTGAGTCTTGGGTTCTCATTCAGACTGTACAAAAGTAGCTGTCATTTTGGAATGTGGAAATTTCATCCTTTCCAAGCGCCTTATTGGGATGTTGTACAGGCAGTGGAGAAATGTCTAGAACAAGCTCTCCTTAGGATCTAGCCTAGACCATGGTTGGCAGGTTCTGCCTGGGGACCGATTGCACTGCAGTGGGAGCAGCTCCGTGGCTGTGTAAGAAGCCGCTGACACTAGTTTCCATCACGAGGGACTGATAGCTGGGAAATCTGGCTCCTGATGGCCAGCCGGTCTGGCTTTGCTTTTTTCAGGGCTCTTCTAGCCTGGAGGCCTTCCTGAAGATGGCAGGATGATGGGTCCCATGACCAGCCACAACTAGTGACGCCAACCAAAGGATAAGCTGGCTGGCACTTCTCACAGAGGTGATCCGAAACAAAAGGTCTGGTCATTTCCCAAACAGGGAAGAGTTCACGGCCCTCTGAGGGAGCACTGTCCTCCAAAGGGCTGAGTGGATGTTCTGGTTTGAATGTGAAATGCCCCTCACAGGGTTATGTATTGGAACAACTGGTTTGTGGCTGCTGGTGGTGTTTGGAAGGTGAGCCCTCGCTGGAGGAAATGGTCACCTGGAGCGTGTATTGAGGTTTTAGGACCCCACTTTTTGTTATCTCTCTTATTTCTTCTTCCTTCCTTCCTTCCTTCCTTCCTTCCTTCCTTCCTTCCTTCCTTCCTTCCTTCCTTCCTTCTTTTTTTTTCTTTCGAGACAGGGTTTCTCTGTATAGCCTTAGCTGTCCTGGAACTTGCTCTGTAGACCACGCTGGCCTCGAACTCAGAGACCCACCTGCCTCTGCCTCCTGAGTGCTGGGGGTCGAGGTGTGTGCCAAGACCGCACAGCCTCTCTCTGTTTTCTAACTCTGGATGCAATGTGAGCAGCCAGCCACCTCCTCCTGCCCCTGTGCCTTTCCATCCCCACTACAGTGGAATTTATTCCTTAAACTCTAAGTTGGAATTAATCGTTCCTTCCTTAAATTGCTTCTTATTAAGTATTTTGTCATAGCAACAACAAGAACAGTAGCTAATACAGTGGGTTTTTCTTACTGGACTCTTTTTTTCCTCCAGAATAAGGAAAACCTTCCCCACCAGGAACCTCATCCAATCAGCCAGCCTGAAGACGGAAATGAGATTTCCTCTATGGCTAACGGGTGAGAGACCTGAGAATAACACAGAGATTTAAGAACAGTCTCAGGGAGAGGGAATTGGGAAGACATCCGGGTGGTGGTGGGGCACGCCTTTAATCCTAGCACTCAGGAGGCAGAGGAAGGTGGATTTCTATGAGTTCAAGGCTAGCTTGGTCTACAGAGTGAGTTCCAGGACAGGCTCCAAAGCTACATAGAGAAATCCTGTCTTGAAAGAAAAACAAAAAAAGAAACAAACAAAAATGGGTAGGCAAAGGTTTGGGCAGTCAATGTTCATCTGCTCCATCTATTGCGTCTGGAGCGTTTAAACCACTGTCTAGGTCCTGGATAACAAAGAAACCAAACCACAAGACTGCATGGAACTACTGTGCGGGGCAAGGGAAGCCTTGGTGCTATTCATGCAATAACACCACCAGGGCTAGGAGACATCCTGCTCACCTTGTTGTCATCGCTGTGGATCGCCTGGATCAGTCCCTCCAGCTCCTGTGTACAACAGAGACATAGCGGCTGTGAAAGGAAGAAGCTAGGGAAGCCTGCCGGATCCTTCTCCCTACCTCAATTCCCACTATAAGAATAATGAATGATGGCTAGTCATAATACTAAGCTTGGGATTGGGGCAGAAGGAGCATCTCCTCTGAGGCCCATGCTGAGCTTTCACAAATGGATGTTGCTCTGTTTGCCCCACAGGCATGTCATAGAGGATGGTTTTGCAAGCAGCAAGTTTCAAAGCCCACTCTGGTCTATCTCATCAGAACACTGACATTTCCAAGTGCACACACTATTAGACGAGAGGACACCAAGGGATGCTTTCTGGAGACAGCCATCAGAATCATGACTTCTACAAAGGGAGAGAGTTGCTCAGAGTGAGGTCATGATTGCAGAGAGTTAGGAAGAGAAACGGGTCTTGTAGTAAGGATGAGGATGAGGATGGGGTGATTCTGAAGCAGATAGTGGACACCCAAGAGATCCAGGAGTGAGCGCACCTGTGGCGGGATTCTCTTGAAGGCTTCCAGGCAGTTGAGGAGGATGGTGTCGCCGTCACTTTTGGCTGCCATGCCTGACTCACTGACACATTTGAGCAGCCGTCGGATCTCACCGTACTTTTCCCTCTCCACCAGCTGCCTGGCGGCTCTGCAGTAGGTTGCAGCAGCATCCAGTTGGAAGTCCTAGGACAGATGTGGGATGACGGACTTAGGGCACTGGGAGACACCCACAGTGGGAAAAGATTGCAGTTACAACAGGGAACCCAAATAAAACAAACATGTAGAAGTAAGAAAGGCTCCCTTTGGAGTCAGGCAGACATTTGAGAAGTGAGTATAAAAGCCGCCCCCTCTTGGTATGAAGTGGGGTACCCTACTTGCTTCCGTGGGGCTTTCTTTTACTCAGGACAGGGTCAAGGCTGGTCTTCATTGCCTGAGCTTCCTTTCCCCACTTCCCAAACACTGAGATTCCAGAGTGTACCACCATGCCTGGATCCATGGACTTTCAAAGACATTCTGTTAAGTTTCTAAGGACAATCCTCTCTCCCCTGACTAACCTTTCTCTGGGAAATGGTGCACAGGGCTGGTGTTTGTTAAGAGCTACCCAAGTGATGAAACAGATTATCAAGACTCACTTGCTGGGACCTGCCAGATAAATGCCTTGGAACCCAGCTTTGGTTAGCCCTTACACCATAGGACTTCGGAGAGATAGCCTGGCTAGTCCTTCTAGACAGGTTCTCCTGAGACAGTGAGTGACATTTTTGCAGTTGTGGGTAGCTGTCTTACATGTGCTCCTAGATACCTTTTGAGATGCTATGATTGGCTTTTGGCTAAAAGGCATATTACCTGGCATCTGACCCAGTTCTGTTATCTGTTTTGACATGTAAAGCTGCTCTTCTTGGGACAAGAATATTTTTTAAAGAATAGCCTTTCCCAGAAATGTCAGGTGCGGGGTCCCTTGCCATAGTCTTGAATGGAACATCAAGAGTACAGAACATCATACCTGTAGAACGCGGAATGCAATTCCAAAGCCGTCTTCCACATTTTTCCCTCCCAGCATAACCTGGAGGGAGAGGGAGATGGAGATATGCTTAAAGAAATGATAATTATTCAAATAACTTTTCAATAAAAACATCAGGGTCCCTATTTATCTATATCATCATGTTTTTGTGGAGACGGTCTCTCTACACAGCCCTGGCTGGTTTAGAACCCACTATGTAGATCCGGCTGGCCTTGAATTCATGGTGATTCTCCTACCTCTGCGATTATAGATATGAGCCAACATACCCAATCCATTTGCTCAGTTATTAAATATATGTGGAGCCTTTACCGAGCACCCAGCAGCAGAGATCCAAGAGACCAAAAGGCCTCTAACTCCCGCCTGAGGCACGCATTCCAATGGGGAGGAAGCCATCAAGCAAACGACTGAAATAGTCAGATAATTACAATAGGGATAAGCACTCTGAAGGAGGTGAGCAGTCTGCCACAGGTGAAACACTGCACGCACCTTGCAGGCAACTTCCATCTTCATGTGGTTATTTCCGAAGAGTGTTGGCAGAGGCAAAGTGGTGATCTGCGAGGTGCCAGCGCTCTCACACCGATGTAAGAATCTGGTCACTTCCATCTGTAGCTGAAGTGTATTCATATGCCTGCGGGCACAGGGCGGGCACAGGACAGCCTCAGCAGGCTCTCAGAGAGTGGGGGTCTGGGGCTGGGTGACAGGCTCATAAGAAGATGGCAATGGAGAGACCAAAGAAATGGCACGAAGGGAAGAGGCTTGAAATACCCTCCAAATAGTATGGTTGGACAGAAATGGAAGACCTAGCCCCTCCCCCTGAGGCATACAACAGTTAAGGCGCACTGTGGAACTAGACAAGCTTCTGGCACTGACTTAACAAATATTTACTGAGTATCTATGTGGCAGGTCCCAGAGTGAGCAGGAGGCTTGAGCCCTGCTTTCATGGCTCATGGGCTAGAGGAGAGATGGATAGTAACCTGACACAGAAGAGGTTTAGTGACTGAGTCTAAGAAGACAACTAATTAAAGTGTTGGAAAATCTGCTTATTCTCTCTCTCTCTCTTTTTTAAACTAGATCTAGCTACACCGCTGGCCTCAAATTCACAATCCTCCTGCTTCGGCATGTACTACCATGTCTGGCTAAGCCTTTTCTTTAGACAGTATGTTCTGAATAGAGGGGTTGACAAGCATAAAAGAAAGCGCTTGGGTTGAGGATCCTGGAGGCTAGTGCCTGGAGGCCAGTGGCTGACATCTACCAAGGAAGAAGAGAGGGGCAGAGAAGGATTGTGCTGGACCTTTTTTGCTCATTGTAAGGAATGTGGGCTTCAGTCTGGGATAGCATGGGATCCTAATCCCTTCCTAGAGTGGCTTTCCAGGCTGTAGCAGATGCTGTCATCCAAGGGTGATGCCTTCCCGCCCTGCGCTGACCATCTCCAGAGTCTTGACATACCTGGAGACATCAGCAGCAGTCATCTTCTTCCGGAAGAAGGTGCTTTTCTTCCTCCCGGAGCTGCGGGATGTTTCTTGGAGGTAGATCTTCAGGTGGTCCTTGGCCTTAAGCAACCACGAGAGCTTTTCTCCAAGCTCCGTGTAGGACTTTGCTTTGTGACTGAAGAACCGAATACAGGTCATGGCAGCCCGGACTTGGTCCTAGGATTGGGAAGCAAATGTTTGGTTTAGGAGAGATCAGAGATGTTGGGGTGGGGAAGTGGGTGTCACAAGAAGCCTGATCTGATAAACTTCAGGTTCTGGCCCTGTGATGTCTTCATCCTTAGCTGGAGCCTGGCATCCTCTTGATAAGTGCCAGTGTCTATCATCAGCCGAGCAGCATTTTACGTCAGTCATCACAGGGTCCCAGAGACCCTACAGTGAGCTGCCTGTCAAGCTCTCGGGTGGGATATTATCTCACCACGGTAGAGGTCTCAAGGAAGATCCTTCCGACTCTCTATTAAGTACCGATTCAGCTTTGACTTGGCATCAGATGATCTCATTTCTGAGATCATAGTACTGAGAATCAGACAGGGGGAACTTGGTTCTTCTCCTTTCATGCATTTTCTTTCAGCTTCCCAGAACATATTCCTATGGATTCTTTATTGCCTGCCTTCCTTCCTTCCTTCCTTCCTTCCTTCCTTCCTTCCTTCCTTCCTTCCTTCCTTCCTCATCTTCACTTTTATATTCCTTGAATTCTTTTTAAAAATTATAGTATTTATTTAATTTATCTATTTATTTATTGATTTTTACATGGGTGAGTATTTTGCCTGCATGTATGCCTATGTACCACATGTGTGCCTGGCGTCTGCGGAGATCAGAAGAGGGCATCAGATCTCCTGGGACTGGAGATGGTTATGAGTCACCATGTGGGTGCTGGGAATTGAACCTGGATCCTCTGGAAGAGCAGGCAGTTCACTTAACCGCTGAACCATCTGTCCAGCCCCACACTTTAAATTCTGAAGAATGCTATTATGGGCAAGATTAAAGCTTGGCTCTAAATGGAGGAAGAAAGTCTAAATATTTAATAATGTTGGAGAGTGTGGTGGATTTGCTCCAGGGTCAAGCACCAAGGTCAGGAATCAAATGGCTGTCCTGTTCCCTCATCTTGCACAGCCTCCCCTGCACGACAAAGCACCAGCGCCAAGTGGAAGGGAGGGTGGGTTGCTGTCACCTTCATAAACTGCTGCAGCTCATACAGGATGTGGTAGTAGTTCTTCTTCTGCAGATGCTGGCAGGCAGCGATCAGGTACGTCCCCCAGCTCTCCAGGGTTGGATCAATGGATTCCAGTAAGTTTTCCAAAGTGTGCAACTTCCCACTTTTATAGCTCGGCTGGAAAATGCCTTCTATGAAGACCTCGGGAGGGCTTTCCTGGCGCAGGAAAGAAGTAAGAAGTCAGAAGTGTGGGAATGGTCCCGGTAGTCTGGGTTTGCTCTGAACCTCCACACCCTCCTAGGGCAGTGCCTCTCGGCCTTTTCCTCTGAGAAGCCCTCTCCAACGATGCTCCATGCACTCCTTCCTTGAGTGGCTCTCTCCACTCACTGCTCTTCTTCCTCGCCTAGGATTTATTTATTTTTGGCCCTGCATGCTAGCTAACAAGGAAATTTGACACTGCTAATTCCATCAGTATCAGTTCTTTACAGTGTTGGGGATCAAACCCAGAGCCTCTCAAATGCTAGAAGACCTATTTACTGTCTCCAGTGGGCCCAGCAGTTTTTGAAAGAATAATGACTTCCTTCTCCTTAAAAAACTATTTTTTTCAAAAAAATTAATTTTTTAAGTTAAATAACATTGTTTAAATTTCTTGAAAAAGTTTAAGCTTAACTTTTTTTTTTTTACTTTTAAGTAAGAAAAAAATCTTTATTTTGCTTTCATTATACAACAAGCCAACCACTCTAGGCATCCTTTCAACATCTCTGGCCACTCAATTTCCTTAGCTGGTTCCTCTCATCCCTTGTAGGGCTCCTTTTCTCTCTACTTTCCTAGTGATTTCATCCAGTCTCATGGCTTTCCATGCTGTGTGTGATGACATCCACACCTCTACTTCCAGCCTGCTCATCCCCCTAGACCTCCCAAACTGTATATCCTGTGGGACCCAGCTGCCTCTCAACAGGACTTCCTGCAAAGCCAATGAATCCAACACACAAAAGACTGCATTCTAGATTGTTCCACGAAACTTGCTCTTCCCACATTCTCCTCTTTCTCAGTCACAGTACAATTCTTCCAGGGGCGCAGGTCAAAAGCCTCAGGACCACTTTTCTTCTCAAACTCTGATATAAAATACCTCAGCAGGTTCTACCACTGAAACGCACCCAGAAGCTGCCCATGCCTCACACCCAGAAACTGACCCACTACACCATCACATTCATGAATTATCGAAAGAGCCGTTCCATGGTACCCTTTCACAGTCTGTCTCCTCCACAGAAAGCCAACAAACCAATTTTCTTGGCACATGAATCAGAAGTTACTCTTCAGCTCACTGTCTTCCAGTGATTCTGCTCCCCATTCACTAATAAAGTCCAGGCTCTCACAATATCCACATATACTATGTGATTTAGCTATTGCCTTCCCAACTGTATCTGCTACCACCCAGGCCCCATCTCTCCTGGCTTCAGCCACCTGACCTTTGTATTTGTTACTTCCTCTGCCCAGAGTACAACTCCTCCAGTTGTTCTTGTGTCTTTCAGCCCTTTAGTCAGATGCCACCTCCTCTGGGCAGCCCATTTTCTTCTGTTCTGCCTCTCCTTCTACTTCCCGTTCTCCTTCCTACCCTTCCTCTGCCCTCTTCTCCCTTCCTCTCAAGTTCATGCTCTTCTTTTGCTACCTCTTTTGATACAGAGCCTTTCTGCATCGTCCTGACTCCTGGAACTCGAACTGATGAGGCAGGCCTTGAACTCACACAACTCTGCATGACTCTGCCTCCCAAGTGTGTGCTCCTGTTCTGGATGTTTACCCTGTTAAGCTTGAAAGGACGAACAGAATTTCTCCCAGGAAAACAAGGAAGGCAGGGCATTCTAGATAGATGGAACAGCGCATGAAGATTAATAAATATAATAATATCAATATTTTGGTGAATCTGGGACATGGAATATCAATAGCATTCATGGTGAAAAAAAATCAGAAATATGGGAGACAGATCTTGAGGTCCAGCCGCATGCTAAGGAGTTAGCTTTCATCCTAATGATTTGTGAAGACCCTGTGGAGAGAGGGTGTGTGTTTAGGAAGTTCACACTGAGGGCAGTGTGACAGGAAAAGGAATACACAGAAACCCTATGCACATCAGGTGTTCAAGTGTCATTTTCAGTGCATTTCTTTTCTGTACCCCTGGTTGCTTGAGGACAAAGGTAAGGGTCTTAAAAAGCTCAAGGGTAGTTGAAGACAGGAGACAAAGAGAAGGTTTCCTTACAGGCTTTGTCATCTGCAAAGCAAGGGCAATGCTGTCGTCAGCTTCCACTTGGACTATAAGATAAGCAGCTTACCTCTGGCTGCGCTTATCCAAGGCACCAGACTGATGGTTAACACTCAGTCTGTGCCGGCAGAAACATCTTTACTTCTCAACTCATGTGGAGAGGGAGGGAAAGGGGAAATTAACTTCCAAATAATCGACTCATCCTGTATGGTTCTTAAGACACGGCTCAGCAGCTGAGATACAGCAGCAGCCACACAACGGTCTCTTTCGCTGTCCTGTAAGGGTTGGATCACAAGCTGGACTTCTCATGGAGTCATCTAGAAGTTGTCTATTTGCAAACTACTGTCGGATGCTGTTCTGATTTAGCGTGGCTGACTGATGTTAGTCTGTGCTAAGTTCCTTCAGTTTCCTATGGAGTTTGGTAAATACTGGTCACTTTGTCAGAAAGTTACCATGAATGTTGAGATAAAAGGAATTCTAGGCCTACGACATAGCTCGGAGGGGAAAAGGTCTTAGTGTGCAGCCTGACCACCTGAGTTTCGTCCCCGTGACCATGCAATTAGCAGGAGTGTGTATCTGTAAGCTCAGAACTCTGATGGACAGATGGGAGGCAGAAACATAAGGAAGCTTATGGGGTCAGCTAGCCTAGAGAATGCAGAACAGCACAGAGACAAGAAACCCCACCTCAAAGGTAGAAGGTGAGATCTGATTTCTGGAAGCTGTCCTCTGACCATAACCACATGCACCATGGCCCTGTGTATAGACTCTCTGACACACACACACACACACACACACACACACACACACACACACACTCTCCCCCCCTTCCCTCTAAATAAGTAAACAGAAGGGTGATGACCAAGGAAGTAACTCTTAGTGCTCTTCCATCAGGAGGGAGGTGGCAGGGGAGTGAGAGAAAATCAAAGATAGGGTGTGCTGCCTCCTCATGCACACGTGTGGGGTGCTCCTCTCTGTAACAGCTCTAGGTACACTCTGTCCTAGGCCAGGTGGAAACCAAGGTTCAGCACTGTGCCTAAGGTCACTGTGGAGACCAGGCTGACGGTCTCACTGTGTTCTACACTGTGGGAGAGGAGACGAATTTGCTATTGCTGGTCAGGAGGGAAATTTGGGGTTTAATGTGAGACTTGCTGACCTCATTGGATGACTGTGTAGACAAAGCTTCTTAGACCTGTGTCTGCAGGGAATTGTCTCACTGCTAGAGTATACAGGATGGGGTGGGGGGCAGGGTGTGGTCAAGGTGGCCACTCTTGGGCTGTGTCTGAATGTCTCACCTTGTTGAGCAGGTGCAGCAGGGCTTCCCGAAGGCAGTTATGCCTTATGTAGAAGCTGATGATGGCCAAGTTGGTGCTGTAGTTGTGCAGGTAGAAGAGACATTCCTGATAGTAGGTGTTGTTCATGATCTTCCCATCAGGAATCACCTCGAGGAAGAGGCTCTGGGTCCGAAGGGTGGCTTCCAGTTCCCGCAAGGTGGCAAAGTAATCGTCATCTTGCTGCTGGCAGGAAAAAAGAATGGCTTTGAGCTCCAGGACCTAAGAAGTTAAGAAGTGATTCCCCCTCTTCTACCCCGCTCCCCCACCCCTAGCTTCCAAGAAGCATGGACCAGAGGCATTCACCACTAGGTCTGGCCTTCAACAAGTCTTAACACTAGAAAGGCTTAGTTGGCAGTGTATACAAGGCCGAGGCAGAGGATTCATGAGTTCAAGGCTGTTCTGGATTACACATTATAAAGCCAGGGGCTGGGAGGTGGCTCAGCTGTCAGAGGTCTTGTTGTACAAGTTTGTGGATCTTAGCAGTCATGTACAAGTCGGCGTTCTGGTGTGCGCCTGTAACTTGGTGTTTGGACAGGCAGATTCTAGGGGACAGGGGCTGGCCCGAGAGTTACTCTACTGCAAACAGTGAGCACCAGGTTCAGTGAAAGGCCTTGCTTTGAAAGAAAAACAAAGTGCAGTGCAGCAAGATAGTTCAGCCAGTAAGGCACCTGAAACCAGCCTGACCGCTGAATTGATCCCGGGAACCCACTGGTGGGAGGCAGAGCTGACTCTGCAAGCCGTCCTCTGACCTCCATGAATGTGTGGGCTCATATACATACACACACTCAAAACAAATGTAAAAGCAAAATGTTAAGATTGACAGAAGACTGGCTGCTAACAATGACCTCTGGCCTCCACACACGCACATGCTTGGGCGAGTACTTAAGTGTATTCACGAATATACTAGTACATTCAATGCATGAAATAACAAAACTGAAAAGAAAAACCCTACATGGAAAATTAAAATTAATTTGGGCACGTGAATTTTTGGATGCCTCTATAGTATCTTTTAAAATACTGATCTCCTGTTGCTTTTGTAACCATGCAGCCACTTATCTAACTACACATACTACAAACAAAATACACAAGCACACAAACATCAGCCTAGCAGCCTCTGCGCCTAACCCCACACTACTGACTGAACTGAAGCCAGTCCACTCCCTGGATCTTCACTGCTCCTAGCCTCTTAAAGGACAGGGCGCTCTACCCGCTTTGCTCTTACCAAAGAGACGAGCGGTCTCACTGTGGACTCCAGGTACTCAACCACATCCTGGACTAGCCTTGAGCCATGACTCAGTTGATTGAGGTCAAGGGGAGGCTTCAGGCAGCGACTGAACTTCTCCCGTGCAGCAGCGAGGTTGCCAGCTTTAAGGCAGGCCATGCCCCAGGCATGCCATGCCCCCGTGGAATCAAGCCCGGTCTTTGTAGAGACCTGGAGGGAAAATTGCTCTATCTGTGAGAGGTGTCCACATTCAGGTCTGAGAGTCTTCCCAAGCCATTCTGTTCCTTTGCCCCATCCACCTGCCCAACATCCACGCGCTGCAATCTGCACACCAGCGAGTTGCTTGTGCCCTGGAAGCATCCATGATCGGGACCACGGAGAGATGGTGGGAACTGTTCCCAAGGCTAAGCAAAGGCCACTCATGGCAGAGGGGCAGAAGAATGCTTTATCTTTGCCTCACCTCAACGCCCAGTTGGTAGTACTCAGCTTCCAGGAGCTGGTTCCTCAGCCTGGTCACCGCGGCCGGCTGCAAGATTTGGTCTAGAGATGGCACATGGCGATAGGCAGCGGTGACTAAAATATGCAGGACATCTACCTTGCTGATGTAACTACAGGGAGAGAGAGGGCATCGCAAATGAAGCTGTGTGGAGCTCTGGAGCAATTGTTGCTTGAGTGCTTCTATTGCATCTTCACTGTTAAGTGTGATCGTGAGAACTGAGAGATACACAGCACATGTACACTGAGTGAAGGTTTGAGAGTCGGACTCTTTTAACCCCACTCTCAACTTAATAGTTCTGAGACCTGCCTCAACTCACACATCTGTTACATGACTATAGAGCAGAAAATGAAATGTGTCAAATGAAAGAGCTTAGGATAGTGTCTGGAACTTCTGTAGCACTTATAATCTGTTGGTTTGTGTTTGAGCAGGGATGCCCTAGGTTTCTGTCTGAGACAAGGCCTCTATATTGAATACTGGAGCTCACAAATTACCCATTTGCTTTTGGCTCTTTGGAACCCTGCTTGGAAGAGTACAGAACAAGAGTCATTGACTCAGGGGCTGGAGAGATGGCTCACCAGTTAAGAACACTAGCTGCTTTTCCAGAGGACCTGGGTCTGGTTTTTAGCACCCACATGAAGGCTTACAACCACTTGTAACCTCAGTTTCAGAGGACCTTACACCATCTTTTGGATTCTCTGGGTACCATGCACACATATGGTGCACATGCACACACAAACAAAACATTCATACATATAAAGTAAAAATAACTCTTAAAAAAAATCTCAAAAAGTCCCACCGACTCATATTCCTGGTTGGTACAGTGGTTTCACCACGCCTCTTTCCTGGAGGTGGCACCAGGCAGGGGCACCTTGGCCCTTTAGTCTAGTCTTCACACCCTCTCTCCGTGCCAAGAATGGCCCTCCTGGTAGCCCACTGAATCTTATTCCTTACTCCTTTGGCAATCTTACTCCTGACACCCAAAGATTAAAAAAAAACCTAAGCAGGACAGAGCCCAGAGGGCCACACCACTCATTCTGCCTGATGTGGCAAGTTCGCAGCCATGGCTCCTGGGTGCTGTCTCAGAACCACAGCAGACAAGCCATGGCTCCTCACTCGTCTGCTTAGCAGTTTTCCTGGATTCCCTATCTTTAGTGATGCTTAACCTGGTAGGAACTGGGTAGGAGAAAGGACAGTGTGTAAAATCTGATTCGAAGCCATACAGTAATTTGAAGACTTATATTAATAAGGCTCCCTTTGGAAAATGAAAACATTTGAACTAGATGATGTGTTTTTGTTTGTTTTGTTTATCTATCAGAAGGAGACATAGTTCAAATCAGAAGCGTCTGGTTTGTATGGCAATATACACAGAAAGGAGTCATACACTGACAAGAAATCATCATAATGAAAGTGTATGAATGCAGAGTGGGGCACAAAGAAGGTGTGATTTGAAATCAGTGCTGTAAACTGTCCAGGAGGCCCATGACTGCTTGCAGGGGTGAGAACCCTGCTGAGTGAGGGCTTCCTTGATCTCTGCCACCTCCAGGGGCCCAGAGGGGTTAGCAGTGCTGTCTGAGGCTGGTCTTAAGGGATGGAGTGGGCCTGTGCCTGAGGGAGGCATTTATGCTTCAGAGGGCTTCCTGCCTCTGGATTCCGAGCTGTTGGGACTGTGGACTCACGTCACGAGTCATGGATCTGGGTGGATGGATAAGCAAGGAATTAGGAGTCTTCATGTCAGGTTAATGAGTGGAGGCAAAGCAGGTTCAGTTCCCGCCTCCAAGGTCCTGCCTTGACTTCCTTCTATGACGGACTGTGATGTGGAACCGTATGCTGAATAAGCCCTTGTCCCCAGAATTGCTATTACACATGTTGTCTTGTCATAGTAATTAGAAAGCAAAAGAACACCTTCTGTTTTTAAGGACCTAGGGAAAGAAAAGGACACAGGCTGACAGAGGGCGAGGATGACTACTTGTGATTAGGGACTTATATTTCATTAACATTAAATGAGACGCATGTCGGCGTGTCTTGTCAGAGAGGATAGAAAGCCATATGGGGTCACAGATAAAAGACTGCCCCAGGCAAAAGAACAGAGGCTCGCTTCTATGTACCTGTCACAGAGAGCCAGGTCCTGGCTTCGGCCAGCCTTGACGAACATCATCTTGGCGCTGAAGAGCAGCTGCTTCATGATGTCTATGAGCAGCCCCGCGTCCAGCTCCGGGTTGGTGAGGCCTTTGGACAGCTTGCAGCAGTGCTCGATCAGCTGGTGGCCACAGGCAACGCTGTCTCGGTGCAGGTTCAGGATAGCAATGCACAGGGAGGCGCTGGGGGCCTGATCAGGGGCAGGGAAGGGAGAAAGAGACAGTGAGTTTAGGGACCAGAGCAGTTTTCTAAAGCAGCTGTTCGGCAGAAACCACCATTCCCACTTTATGAGGCTGGAAACCATTGCAAGAGGAAGCTGGACACATCACAGCAGGGCAGAAGCAGAGCTTGGCGCATTTCAGAAGCTCAACCTTCCACGGCCAGAGCTCTAGTTGCTAGGCTGTGTCACACTGCGTCACGGCCTTTCTACATAGCCCCGGTTGTCCAGGAACTCACTTCCTACTTCTTGACAGTGTCCACAGGTGGCCTCCTTCTCCTCAGTTGCAGTCACACTTCTCTGTGACTTGGATGACCACAGTTACTTAGCTGAAGTCACTGTTTAAAGTCCTGAACATGCTATGCTGCTGCCAGATCAACATCTGTAAAGCACCCCTGTGAAATTCCTAGGTGCTTCTACCTATCACACAGTCATTTCTTACCGTCAGCTTCCTTCACAGCTTCATATATAAATTGTCTTTCTCAATCTTACCACATTACCCCTTACATCATCAATGCTGTCTTCGGATGCCCTCATCATGCCCTGTGATTTTTGGACTCATTGCCTTTGCTCGGATATTTAGAAATATGGGCCCACAAGTGTGTTGTTGTTGTATGAGTGTGTGTGTTGTGTTCATACAAATGTGTAAAGGTGGGCATGCATTTATGTGTGCATGTGTGTGTTGAGGCCAGAGGTTGATATTGGGTATCTTTTTAAATTGTTTTCTACATTATTATTATTATTATTATTATTATTATTATTTTTGACTCAGGGTTTCTCATTGAACCTGGAACTTGATGATTCAGCTAGAACCTGCTAGGCAGCAGGCCCCAGGGTCTGCCTGACTTTGCCTCCTCGGTGCTGGGACTATATAGGCACCTGTTGCTGCATCTGGTTTATATGTGGATGCTGGGGATTCAAACTCAGGTCCTCATGCCTGCACAGAAAGCACTTTACCACCCGCTGAGTTCTCTCCCCAGTCCCCGCACAGGTCAGTTTTGTGCTCTATCTTTCCCCTGTCCTCGACACTCCCCCTTCACCGCAATCTCCACATTTTTCTTACCACGCACATACCCTTCTTTCTGGTTTCTTCCTGTACGTTCCCCGAGATGTTCCTCCTCTTCTGCCTACCTGGTTTACTTGTTTTGGCTCTCATATAATTGTAGAGTAAGCAAGCAAGGACCAGGCTGTGGTTATCAATCTCTGTATTCCCTGTTCTACTATCAGACATCATAAAGAAACTTAAGTGACCATTACATTTTATTATTATTACCTGCTCATAGTAAAATTCACTCTGCACCAGCTCGTTTTCTTCCTCATTTAGACTCAAGATCCATTCTACCTCCATGGCTTTGGGGACTCGCACCACAGCTGAATATGGAGGGCTTTCATTCTTCGAGCTGTCTGAAACTAAGAAGAGAGTCGTCAATCACATGCCAGTCATTGGCTGGCCATGCAGCCTGATAAGCTAGTGTGTCACGAGCACATATTTACCTACTATCTAAGAGTCCCTTTTCCTCTCCTTGCTCCCTTTGCTTTCTTTTTAAAAGATTTATTTACTTGTTTGTGGGTGTGCCCGCATGAGTTTATGTGTACCATGTGTGTGCATGCACCAGCAGAGGCCAGAAGGGGGCATCAGACTTCTGGAATTAAGACTCATCAGCAATTGCGCATCACTGAGTTTGGGTGCTGGGTACCAAACCAGGGCCCTCTGCAAGAGCGGTAAATGTTCTTAACCGCTAAGTCATTTGTATAGCACCTTCCTCCCTTTTTGTTTTCTTTAGGAAACCTCATTAGATTCTTTAAGTACTCTTCCCCTAGCATAGGTCTGGGACAAATGTCACAGTATTTGTGCCATGACTGATGCTTCCCACAAGAAACCCTGAAAGACATGGCTCAAACGTTGGATACTCCAAACACTAACCTGCTATGGAAAGACATTGGCTAAATTGCTAACAGTGATAATCTCAGGGTAAGGACAGGGCATTGGATGATGGGGCAATGGAGGAAGGGGCTGTGGTGAGGTAGATAGGGTAGCTTACTAAAAGATAAGCACCAAATCCATTGGTTTTGGCCTCCCTGGGGTTGGAAGCTACTGGGCCTAGATAACGGTTAATATGAAGAATGTCGAGGGAAACAGCTGATGCAAAAGCCAAGATTTCTCTTTGGTGAATTCACCAAGCAGACAGAGTTGCCATATGGCTATCAGCTGAGAGCCAACTCCAGCACATAACAGAGCCACAGAGAATGGGATCAGACCTTACCTTCTGACTGGCATGGGCTCTCCTCGGGTACACTAGAAACAGAGAAAGAAAAACAAAATTCCTCAACCATTGCTTCTCTGTTTTGAGCTCAGTGAATGACATTTGCTCCATCAGTCACTGGTCGGGGAATTAATGGCGCATTAACTCTTGCTCTCTCCCACCGGTCACAACCATCTCTTACCATGCTCTGTCCATTATATCTCTTACATATCCATTTAAATGCCCCCATTGCTCTGTGTCCGAGGGGAATCTCATCATTTTTCTGCAATAACTCTCTTTGACAGCCGGGCCTCTACTTGCAGCTGTAGCAACATTTTAAGAATTCAAACCCGGTCCCATTCTGCTCCTGCTGAAGAACCCTTCAGAAGCGGCTCAGGCTGAAAGAATTCTACATTCACAGTTCAGGAGAAAGGCCCTTGAGACCTTCCCTGACTGCCTCTTTAGCGATCTCCTTTCATCCATGACTTGTACTCAAGTCGTAAAGGTCCTATTGCTCCACCACCAGCTCTGGTCAACTTCTACTGGTGCCACAAAGGGCCACGTTAAAAATGAGTACAAGGAACACTCTGGCTGACCTCAGTCCATCATGGCACCAGGGAGTAAGCCCAAGTCTTGTGCCAGTGTTCAAGTCTTCCGGATTCAGCTGCCAGCTTTAAGGACAGGGTCCAGTGATCAGAACCCTAGCCTGTCATCTACCTACTAACAGCTCCTCAAATGGTCAATTTTTTTCTCCTTCCTCTGCCTTTGATGTGCCTCTCCAACCTCTAGGCATGTCCCCCCGCCCCACCCCATTTTTAGTTTTTTTTTTCCCTACCAACTCCTCATTCTTTAAGATTCATTTCCTGGGGACCCCTCCAGGACACCCTCCTGCCTATCTGGGCCAATCTGTGTGTACAGTCACCGCTGCACTTACCCAATCATTCCTAGTGTTTATTAGCTGTCTCCCTAGTAAAATGGGGGTTCCTTTAGGTGATGGAACTACTGCAGAGTGACTGCTGGTCAAAGAATTCCCATCAGTACTGATTGCTCACTTGAAACCCCATAAGGACAGTGTTTGGGTAATCCCTGTCCTACCCCTGGCAGGGGAAGGCAGAGAGTGTATGTTAGGGTTTCAGGAACTATACCATGTGTATGGCATGTCTTCCTTCCCATGCCATCAATACTCATTGTGGCAAATAATCACCAAAACTGCTAAAGAGTAGAACACATAATCTAGTTAAAGTCTGCTAAATAAAAGAAAACATGAAATCTAAAGTTAGGTTCCTTTTTATGGGGGATTTCCCCCAGATGCACTAGGAGCCTTACACTTCACACTTTCACTCTGAAGCAGTAGAAAAAAAAACCTCAAGCAACCATGAGTCAGCAAACACTGTCTTCATCCATCTGCCTTGCCAGAAGGAGGGACAGTTTCTGAAATTTATCTGGAGGCTAAGTATATGCAAGAAAGTGTAGGGGCTTGTCTATGAGTAACAAGTCAAGATGACTACTCAGTTGGAGCCGAAGCAAATGAACCCAAGCACTTGGCAGTTGTGGACATGTTGTCCTGAGACCAGCTGGAGCCAGGAGTGACCAGGAAACAGGAGAGGTGGCCAGGTGAGATGGTGACCTCGCTGTGTGGAAGGGCTGAGGACTGAAGTGTCTTGATTTCTGAAAAACCAGCCTGTAAGAACTTCCTTCTCATCCCCACTTCCCATCTAGAAGTTTCTCTGACAAGGTCATTCAGTAAGCACTTCACAGTACAGCTAACAACACAGCCAGCATGCACGTTAAACCCAACACCCCCATGAGTGTAACAGGTTCAAAGCACTGCATAGTGGGCGTGCTAGCCGTGTAAGAACCCTGGGGAGAGAACAGTGGTCCATGACAGTGTGGGTCCTGTTGCAAGACACTCACTCTTTGTTGTAGTAACCGTAGCACTGGTCACACACGCGTACAGGGTTTTCTCGGCAGCCTTCCACCACCATCTTCTTAGAGGAACAGGAGCCACACACTAGCCGCCCACAGCGGCGACAGTGATGACGTCTGTTAAACTGAGGAAAGGGAAGAGATGAAAGCGAGACTGTCGCCCAGAAATTTACCCTGGTTTTGGGCAACCATGGCTCATCAGGAACACCGGACACTTGGGTTACTGAGAATGAGCACACTAGCTCCTGTCCTCAGAAAGGTCACATTTAGGACTGGGGATTTAGCCTAGCACAAGGCTCTAGGTTTGATCCTTAACACCTTCCCCTCCTCCATACACACGAAAGAAAAGAAAAACAAAACAAACGAAAGCCTTTCAAACTGACATTTTAAGGTATTATTCAGCTGAGGGACAAACATTCCAAGCCCTGGGTAGCCTGCAATCCATAGCTCTTGACAGGGGTTGCTTCTGCATGGAAGCAATATGTTGAGACACTCTAGAAAGCAACAGGGAAGGTGGGCATGGTGGCTCACCTTGATAATCCCACCACTTGGGAGGCCAAGGCAGGAGGATTGCTGCGAGTCTGAGGCCACCCTGGGCTACATACACAGTGAGTTCTAAGCCAATCCGAACTATAGCAAACCCAGGAGGGGACTCCAGAGTCCTGCTCTCCCGACCATTTGGCAAAATGACTGCTGAGCTCCTTCTGAATGTGGCCATAGGGTGTGTGTGGTGGGGGCTGGAGACAGGAAACAGGATGCCGAAAGACTGACAGAGCACAGCTGAGGGCTTCTAGGAGCTTACATGTCCTTCTGTATGGACAGCAGAAGCTTCTCTGAATATAGCTGTCATTATTAGCACATTCCGTGTTTGGTAACCCAAGTAAAAATTTAAAAATTCAATCAGGAAGAAGAGCTTTGCTTAGCCAGTGAGGGCCATGCTTCTATAGAGTCGATGGAGGTAAAGTGAGAAGGCCACCTTTACTAAGCGGTTTATGGTATTAAAAATTTAAAGCTTTATTTTATTTTTATTTATGTGTCTTTGTATATGGGTTCTGCATGTGAGTTCAGGTGCCCAAAGAGGCTACGGACACAAGATCCCCTAGAAGCAGAGTTACATGCAGTTGTGAGCTGCCTGGTATAGGTGCTGGGAACCGAACTCTGGTCTTCTGTAAGAGCAGCAAGCATTCTTAACCACTGAGCTATCTCTCTAGCATGTATGTATGTACCTACATGTCTGTCTGTCTATCTGTCTGTCTGTCTGTCTGTCTGTCTCGGAAGTATCTCTTGTAGCTCAGGCTGGCCTCAAACTCACAACATAACCAAGGATGACCTTGAACTGCTGATCTTCCTGTCTCACCTCCTGAGTATGGGAGTTAGAGATGTGTACCATCACATCCATTTTAAGTGGTATTGGGACGGAACCTGGGGCTTTGTCCATGTTAGGCCACCACTCTCCAAAGTGAGATATATACTCAGGCCCCTCCAACTGTTTTTGTTTTTAAGGAGGTATAGCTTCATTTCATTTTTTTATAGGTTGATAGTCATTCTATACTCTCTCATAGAAGAAGAGATGCAGAGAAGTTGTATCTCTACTGCTGACATTAGTGCTGTACTGCCTCTAGACAGATACTGGTTAACTGTGGTACCATATGCAATCCATGAGCCAACTTATAATTAGCTTATAATAGGCACATGAGATTAAAATGTTTATAGTCACATTGCTATTAGGAAGTAGAGCTGAGCATAGGACTTGAGTCTTCTTTCTCCTGAGGTAGCATATATAATCACCACCAGGCCACTGTCTTATTGTGAAAGACAGGAACTAGCTATGAGATCGCTAAAGACTTGGTGACTCCTGTCTACCTTTATTATTCGATGAAAATGACAAGAGTTTCTATAACTTAAGGCTATTTGAGGATGTCTACCACATGAATGGATCCTGGGAAAACACTGAGGCCAGGTCAAAGGCAGACCCAGCTGTAGGTCTGGCGACCTGAAACCATCACGGTCTCTTGGGGACAGGAGGCTGTGTACTCAAGCGCACACGCTGGCCCTCTGCATTCTCTCCCCGGAGTGCTGCTGAGGAAGGCTGCTCACCATTGTGAAGCGCTCTCTGCAGCACACCATGCAGGTACTTTCAGTCTCATCAGGGACCCACTGATCCCTGGCAGGCGGTGCTTCTGGGGGCACAAACTCCAGCTGCGGCTGAGTCTGCGGGGAAGCCCTTTCCTTAGGACTGGGGGAACGGACTAAGGCACTTCCTGGAGAAAGAAGTCAGAGAAAAAGCTGGTAAGTGAAGCGGAAAGAGTAAATGTTACTGTTTAACAAGGCTCCCCTGGAGTGATAGAGCCAGTTGATAATCAATGGCTGCTTGAGTCACAAAAGAGAGACAGGGACACTCTGTGTCCCCTCCCCCATTGGCCATGTACAACAAAAATCTATCAAATACAATTAATAAAAATCACTGAGCCTGGGGGAAGCAGTGGCGGGTCGGTGGGTAAAAGGTGCTTGCTGACAAACCTAAAGACTTGACTTTGATCCTAGGACCCATGCTGGTGGAAGGAGAGAACTGATTCCTGCAAATTGACCTCAACACATGTGTTATGGCAAGTTATTTAATAATTAACAACAAAAGTAAATGTAATTTAAAATTACTGAGTCTACATTGAGATAAGCACTAGATCTAACTACCAGTGCACCAGAAACTTAGGG
This sequence comes from Arvicola amphibius, assembly GCF_903992535.2. Taxonomy (NCBI): domain Eukaryota; kingdom Metazoa; phylum Chordata; class Mammalia; order Rodentia; family Cricetidae; genus Arvicola; species Arvicola amphibius. The sequence continues at coordinate 99,594,553 of NC_052053.1, read as the reverse complement.
GACGCAGACCCTCATTGTCATAAAGAAAAAGTCAGCAAAATCTAGCATGTAGGGTAGGGGTGGTAGCACACACCTGTGGTCCTAGCACTCTGGAGGCAGAGGCAGACTGATCTCTGAATCTGTGGATAATCTGGTCTACAGGGCTAGTTCCAGGACAGCCAGAGCTACACAGAGAAGCCCTATCTAAAAAGAAAGAAAGAGATAAAGAAAGAAAGAAAAAGAAATCCAGCACACGGGATAAATTGCCTAGTTTTCTCCATAAAGAGGTAGACTGACCAATTAATTAAGACAGACATGAGAGGGGCTGGAGAGATGGCTCAGAGGTTAAGAGCATTGCCTGCTCTTCCAAAGGTCCTGAGTTCAATTCCCAGCAACCACATGGTGGCTCACAACCATCTGCAATGGGGTCTGGTGCCCTCTTCTGGTCTGCAGGCATACACACAAACAGAACATTGTATACATAATAAATAAATAAATAAATAAATATTAAAAAAAAGACAGACATGAGAGATACTTTAGCCAAATGTCACATATGGATGTTATTTGGAATTGAATTTAGAATCAAAACAACGATAAACAAACAAACAACATTATGTGATGATTTAGGGTATTTCAATATTGACTAGATATTTGATAACAATCATTAATTTGTGTTTAAGTCCAATAAAAGCATTGTGGTTTGATTTTTAAAAAAGATTTTATTTTATTTCACATTATATGAGTGTCTGTGTGTCTATGTGTGGGCATAAACACATGTTAGGGCAAGTGCCCACAGGATCCAGAAGAGGGTGCTAACTCCCCTGCAGCTGGAGTTACCACCAGTTGTAAGTCACCCAGTGTGGGAACGGAGCTTGGGTCTTTTGTAACAGTAATACATGTTCTACTGAGTCAGCTCTCCAGCCCCAGTGGTTGGATACTGTAAAAGCATTTGCCTTTTGGGAATTGATAACAACGTTCCTATAAGTGAAATAATGTCTATCTGAGATTTATTGAGAAACAACCCATTAGAAGGATAAGCACACAGATGAAATAAGAAAACACACACACACACACACACACACACACACACCCCAAAGCTGCTCAGGCGGCCTCACACAGATGCACAAAGCTGTTTAGATCCCCAGAGTTCGGGTCCTCCCTTCAGGTCTGCTGATACTGTGAAGCATGGCCAGGAGATGGCAGGGTCTTTGCTTTATGGTATCTGATGAGATTTCTTACTGCTTCTTACTGTCTAGAGGAGCAATTTCCCCACCAGCAGAAACAGAAGAGGACAGAAAACACAGCGCTTCTCAGCAGCACCCAGAGTTTTGCTCTTCTCACTGTTTGGTCAAACAACCGCTGAACCTTTTCTGAATACGGGCCATTGTGCAGCGGGCTGGACACTGGGAAGGAAGGATGCTGAAAAAGGCGAGCAAAGCAGAATTGAGGCCTGCAAGGAGCTTGTCCCTTGTGCGGGCAACGGAATCTTCACGAGGGCTAAATCTAGCTAATCCTCATCATGAACAGATTCCATATTTACAGTGCTATCTATTCACTCAATGTGTAGCTTCAGAATCGATATTCTTGTGCTGGCTGGCTGTCAACTTGGCACAAGCCAGAGTCACATGGGGACCCTCAGTTGGAGAACTGCCTCCATCAGACTGCCTGTGGGCATGTCTGCAGGATCTTTTCTTGATTAATGATGGATGGTGTGCGTGTGTGGGAGGGGAGCAGTCCAGCACATTGTGCCACTCCTGGGCGGTATAAGCAAGCTGAAGAAGCCGTGGGGAGCAAGCCAGTACGCAGCGTTCCTCCATGATCTCTGCTTTAGTTCTGCTCCACTTCCTCCAGTGATGACCCGCTACCTGGAGGTGTAAGGTAAAGAAACCCCTTCCTTCCTTCCTTCCTTCCTTCCTTTCTTCCTTCCTTCCTTCCTTCCTTCCTTCCTTCCTTCCTTCCTTCCTTCCTTCCTTCCTTCCTTCCTTCCTCCTTAAGCTGCTTTGGGGAAGTATTTTATCATAGCATTAGAATCAAACTAAGACACCTCAAAATCGACGCTCCCACAGCGTTTACAGCTACTTATCGACGTATCTAGACTGGAGAGATTGATTTCCAGTCACCCAGCATTCAGGTTCACAGTAGAGGCTGACTAAGGTTCTCACGTGCTGGTGACAAAGGGTCTGGAGATAGTAGGGGACAGGGCAGGGCTGGGCATGCAACTGGTTCCATACAGATGGGCAGATTTGGAATTCACATGGGAACTTGTTGGTGAGGCAAGTCACTTCTGAGCCTCTTCTGAGACAAAGAATACAAAATCTACTAGAATGGATTACTTTGTTGGATTTTAATAGGATAATCTAACTGAGGTGTGTGTGTTGTGTGTGTGTGTGTGTGTCTCTCTGTATGCATGCCCATATCATGCCCATATGCATATTGTTCCCTCCTCTTGGAGCAACAGCTCATAGCTTACCGGTTCAGCGTTTGCAGGGACTTTTATAGACATATTGTCACAGATAATAAGAGTCAACTGTAAGCTGAATCTAATGAGAAGTAACATGCTAACATAAATTATGAAAAACAAGAGTTTCTTAAGTGGGAATGAGGGAAGAGAGGGAATGAGACAGTCAGACTAAGAAGTTCTTACCAGGACCAGCAACAGAGAACTCAGCTGATGACGATCTAGACAGGGTCTCAGAGTCGGAAGCTTGCTGGACGAGCTCCTGGAGGTGAATCACAGAATCTGTCGAGAGAGAAAGAGCTGACAAAACACTGGCTTGCTTAAGCATCTTTTTTTCTCATGCTACATGTCTAGTGCAAACCTCTGTTTTAATTTTGCTGGTTGAGGCATCATGATTTTATTCAATACATACAGAATGGTAAAAGAACTTCTAAGCTGGCCAGTGGTGGTGGCACATGCCTTTAATCCCAGCACCCAGGAAGCAGAGGTAGGCAGATCTCTTTGAGTTCGAGGTCAGCCTGGTCTACAGAGCAAGTTCCAGGACAACCAGGGCTATACACAGAGAAACCCTGTCTCGAAAAACCAAAACCAAACCAACTAAACAAACAAAAACAAAAAAAACCTTCTAAGTCAAAGGTACATTCTTCTCAAATTTCACAAAAAACAAACAAAAAAATAAATAAATAAAACACCAAACCATGTTTAAGGCGCGTGAAACAATGGAGTATGTTTTTTCAAGATAAATCTAAAAATACCCAGAGAGACGTGGAAAACATTTAAATGATGCCCCTGGAGGATGGGAAGCTGGCCAGAAGCTTCACCTAGATTAGTTTCTTTTTCTTCATTCTAGAAGAAGTTGAATCAGCTCACAGACAACTGATGTCTGATGTGACGCTGGAAATGAAGCATACCCCACCAAAAATGATGGCACTTATGAGGCCAGTCAAGGCAGACAGATTTTCTCAGCAATGTCTGGCTTTTCACCCCTTAGGATCGCCATGCATGTAGTATTTGGCCCTTCTAAGATCCAGATCCTGCTGAAATAACAAAGAGCCGTATCTCCCTTTCAGTTAGTAAGGAGAGGAGACAGAACCCAAGAGAAGCAAGCCATTTCTTCTGAAGTGTCAAACTGTTGTCTAGTATGCAGCCAGTCACCTGATCGTTTTTCCCTCAGAAGGTACGGGAGGTCCAGGGCTTTCCCTGCATATCTGGAGAGCAGCGAGTCAACCTCGTCCAGGGTGAAGCCGATCTCCTGTCCAGCCAGCAGCTGGTGCAGAGTCTGCACAGCCATGGTGGCCCAGTCCACCTTCATGTTCATCAGCAGCTGCTCTAACATGAGCAGAGGACTGGAGGACAAGTGGGCATAGCTGGCCCGGTGCTGCTCGGGCAGGGTCAGAAGAACCTGTTTGCAGAGGAGAGTCAAGAAATGGTATACAAGTATACAAGCAATAGGATCTTGCTTTTCTTGCAGGGAAGTGGAAGGGTCACAGAGACAGAGCTGTGGCTAGCTAGTGGTCATTCGGTAAGCAAGGCTGAACTTCTAAGTCCTCCGGGTGGCAAAAGAGAAGTGTCCTAAGGACTTTGACCTAGACAAGTGGTTGCTGATCTTTTTCTGCAAGGAGTAAGAGAGTAAATATTTTAGATTTTAGGCCCTTAACCTATTCAGTTCTGTAGCATGAAAGCAGACACAGGCAAATATTTAAATGGACCTATGAATGGGCGTGTCCCGATTCAATACAACTTGACTTATAAAAACAGGCTGAGGACTAGATCTGGCCTACAGGTGACTGTCTGGGCTAGACCCTCCAGGCATGGTTGAACTTTGCCTAACCCATGCTATCATTCTATGTGAGGTCTGAGTTAGAATGAACAATACAAGATGAAGCTAGTAGGCTGCCCAGTCCCGGCAGCTCCAGTGTCCTAATCTTAAAGGTGGATCCAAATGTTCTTTAGTGGTCATTCGTGAGGTTCGAGTGACCATTCATATGGTCACTTTTCTGTCCTGCTCACTACCATTTTCCCCAGGTAATTAGGTGACATGGATCAAGAGGAAGAGCTGCGCATAGTGGACGACACCTGACCCCCAGCATACAGAAGGCGGAGGCAGAAGGACTGGGAACAGTCTCAGTTATGTAGTGAGTTTGAAGCCAGCCTGGGCTACATGAGACTGTGCCTCCAAAACCAAATGGACAGGGGGCTAAAACCCAACAACCCCAAATTCCCATAATAGAATAAAATAAAAAAGGAAAAACAACTTCTCAAGCGTAAGGCTGTGCCCATGATTTTCTTGGCACTTGTTCTGTTTGTGGGCAGTGTATATGAAGAAGTCAGAAGAATTAGAAAAGAATTGAGGGTCCCCTCTCTCCAAACCCTGGGTATCTGGATTAATTAGTCTTGTTTGTAATGTCTTCTATTGGTGTCTCTAACCTATTTTCTCATAGAATTACTGAGACAAATGACCCTTCATGAGAACAGACTAGTTTATCATGCAGTAGTTTTAATTTTAAAATTTATGTGTGCACGTGTGTGTGTGAGTGTGTGTGTGTGTGTGTGTACCTGACTGTCTATCATGCACTACATGCATGTACTGCCTGTGGAGGCCAGAAAAGGGCATCCCACCCTTTGGAATAACAGGTTGTTGTGTGCTGTCTCACATGGGTGCTGGGAACTGAACCCGGGTCCTTTGTAAGGGCCACCAATGCTCTTAACCACTGAGCCATCTCTCCAGCCCCTCAAGCAGTTTTAAACGCCTACATCCAAATCTGTTTGGAAGAGAAGTAGTTCCTATCCCATGACCACTTTTAATAAGTCTGGTGTGAAAGTGAAAGTCAATTACCAATATTTTTGAAAAAGCCAGCAATCCTAATGTACGGTCAGGCTTGAGAAACAATGATATAGCATGCACCATAGAAAGCACAAGGACAGCTTGAGAGAACTGGGCAAATCTCTCTTTGGAGGAAGTGCGGAAAGACTGCGACAAGTCCCATTAGGACAAGGTGAGCTACCAGGTCAAGTTTTTACACAGCACAGGCCAAGGGCGGCAGGTGCCTGGCACAAGAGCTGAGGCAAGGGCAGATTCTGAGGTGGAAGTGAGGCCAGCAGTCCCCACTCCAAGCTTTATTTTCTCAAACCATTCCTCCTCACCTTAGATCCCATGTACAGTGCCCGGATTTCACGGTGTCGGTCGGTGGTCAGTTCTCCATAGAAGTGGGAGGTGAGGTAGTTGGCCAAGAAGTGTGAAGTGGCTAAGCTAGGGTGCTGGTCAAGGGACCTCTCTGTGACCTCAAGGCACATGGTGCGATCAGGGATTCGTTGCAGGAGCTGCAGCAGAGGGTACAGAAGGAGGTGAGACCTGCAGAACTCTCACGCCAGCCTTGTTTGGTGGGAGACGATAATATTTAGGTTCATTTACTTGGGGCTAATTATCTTTCTCCACTCATTTGCTGCCACTCCCATACTTAACCCATGAGCTGTGGCTTTGCCAGGACCCAGATGCTCCCCCTGGCACCTAAGGTAGATCTGGGCACGTAGCTCAAGCGAGTATAAGTGGTTTCTGAAGCATGGAAGTCTGCAATCACAAATACTGTGCAGAGGATTCAGTAGGAGAAAAAGTTACCCGAGGATGAACCTCGGCTCTCCCCCAATAGAAATGATAAAGACTCAGAGCTTACCTGAAGAGCCTTCTCATGTTCTCTTCTTTCTAGCAGGTGGAGAAGATGTTGGTGGTGCAGACTGATCAGATGCTCCCTTGGAATGGAATATAGACAGCCCCACTCCTCACATAGTTCATACTCCTGGAAGGAAATACACGCCTTCAATCAATTCCTTTAAATTACTAATGGTCAGGGCTGAGAGATGGCTCAGCAGTTAAGAGCACTGGCTGCTCTTTCAGAGGACTTGGGTTCAATTCTCAGTACCTATATGGCAGCTCACAACTGTCTGTAACTCCAGTTCCAGGATCTGGCACCCTCACATAGACATACACATAGGCAAAACACCAATGCACGTAAATAAAAACAATTAAGTCTCTAAAAAAGTTTACTGTCATTTTTTTTTTTGAGACAGTTTCTCTGTATACATTTGGAGCCTGTCCTGGAACTGGATCTGTAGACCAGGCTGGCCATGAACTCAGAGATCCAAAAGGTGCCACTACTGCCCAGCTTAACATCCTCTTTGTTATTGTTGTGTTGCTCTTGTTGTTGAGACAGGGTCTCTCTATAGCTCTGGCGGTCCTGGAACTCACTGTATAGACAAGAAGGGCCGGAAACTTGAATAAATCCACCTGCCTCTGCCTCCTGAGTGTTGGGATTAAAGGTGTGTACCACTACACCCAGCTTTAGAACATCGTCTAGCATCCCTCTCTGTGCCTCTGCCTTGTCTGACTCTGGACTAAGTTTTGTCACTTGCTATTTTATAGCACAGCCACCTGGGGTGCATCTTACATTGCCTTTCCCCCTTCGAGGGCAAGGACTAAGATTAATGATCTCTGTCTCACCACCTTTCTGTACAGTGCCCTCCAATATTCTAAATGTTTCCTGAATGAAGGACGACAGTTTGAATGAGCCTCTACATTTTGAATTATATGTATCGGTCAGGGCTGAGAGATGACAGCCCTGCCATCTTAAAAGGCAGATTCATTTCTATTTATTAGTGTCAAAATGGACAGTATAGACAGGAAAGAGAGTCTCATTCATGACCAATCATGGAAATGCAACTTGGACCAATAAGATACCATCCTAGTGGCACACACAGACAGACAGACACACAGAGATACACACACACACACACACACACACACACACAAAGTGGACAATATAAAGAATTAGCAAGGATATAGAACAATTGGAAGTAGGAGCAAGAATTGACATGTGATTTGATGAGACACTTGACTTCATCCTAGTAAAAAGGATGCTCATGATGAATAGCGTTCCCGTAGAAACATTCTGCACACAGTGTAGAAAATCTCACATGGGAATTCCATGGTGATGTATTATCCTCTCTATCTCCATGTGTTTTGGAAAATCTCACAATTAAAAGAAGTAAAGATGATATTGTAGTTAGAGAGTCTGTAGACATCGATACCTGCAAAGGACTCTAGCTACACACCAGCTAAGGTGGTACAGTTCAGGGAGGAAGATGAATCCATCCTGGAAAACGGTACCTGTGCTTCCAGAATCATGTTCATGACAGACGATGAGTCTTCAGTACAGCAGCTCCTCAGGGTCTGCCAGTCAGCCCACATGGGGGGATCCTGCAAACCTAGGACCTAAGGAGAGACAAGCAAACCATAAACCACCTGGCAGCTTCTCCCTCCGAGAACAAATCTGTATGCCCACAAGAAAGGGGCTATTCTTTGAGCTCTGCCCCAGACTCAAGCTGTCTGAACTTTTCAGGAAAGAGGGGGAAGAAAGCAAATGGACAAGGGTTGCTTGGTGACAATAAACATCTTCAGAAGTAAAATCGGGGGGAAGTCTGACCAGTAGCCAGGACAAGAAGTTCTTGGAGGTTCAAAGCCTGTCCAGCATCCTGAGGTCATCCGTCCCAAGTTTCTCTACCTCAACACTCCACCCAAGGAGTTCTTCCAGCCTGACCCGTGAATCATCATCCTCCCCGCAGCATTTGAGCTCAGGATGAAAACTGTTCAAGAGGCACGGATAGGAAACCTTTCCCCCTTGCCATGTTCACCTTGCCTGGTGAGCCCTAGGCTCCGTACTAGGCCACAGGGGAAGGCTCTCATATACTATATACTGGTTATACAGCTGAATGCCCTGAGTCCATCTCCCTGAGCCCCCTCAACTTGGATAGAACCCACCCCATAAGATTCTTCCACTGTTGAAAGATTCAAAATGGTTCTGGAAATTAGCTGAGCTTTAGAAATAATATTTAAGAACAGACATGATGTAAGTAGAATCTACACAGAAGCTCATTCATGCATGTGAAAATACCTTTGTGGACTGTACAGCACCATCCCAGTATTAATTTTATTACTATCCTTCCTCAAAGCAAATGCATTTAAAACAGTAAGAGAAATCACACAGAGCTAGACAAAAGGCCTCCTTTCAGTCATGGAAGAACAGAAGTCCAGTACAGAGGAAAAGCCCAGCCTACATTTTCTGTTTCTTACAATACCCCATCGAGAGAATGGGCTGAGGGGACAGCGGCTAAGAGATCTGTCTTCGATTCTTGACGCAACAGCCTGTACCTTCTGATATACCCGCAGCTCCATTAGCTTCCTCTGAAGCTCAGACTTCAGTTCTTCTTGGACAGCCATGTCTGAAACACAGTAGGCCAGGATCTCCAGGCATGACTCCAGGGGCCACCTGTCTACAAACCGCAGGGCCAGCTGACTTCTCAGAGTTGCGTCCTTCACAGGAAACAGGTACTGCCAACCTTCCTTGTCTACAAGACAAAGCAATGTACGGGGGCAGTAAGCCTGCCCTGAAGAAGTTTAAAAGCTCCAGTTAAGAGGGCTTTGTTCTATTTTATGGCCCAGGAGTTTGTGGGGGTTGGGATATCCTTCCAATCCATGTGATTATAGCTAGGTCTTATACCTGGAATATTACACCACAGGGAGAAAACCTCTACTCCTAGGCCCTCTTTATGCAAGCCTGTCACGACCATGGTACTCTCTAAAGGGAGAGAAGGAAAGAACAAAGGAGAGGAGAGGAAGGAAGAAAGGGATGCTTCCCACATTTTGTCCTGCAGCACACCCGGTGCCCTTGCAAACTCAGCTGTCAATAAGGCTTGAGGGCTCCCTGTAATTTCTACCCTGCATCCTACACAAAAGTTATTGGAAGTAAATGAGCCTCATTCCCTAAATGTCACATCATTAAGTAGCTCGCTCTCTCTTTTCCACGCCCATTCATAAATCTGACATTGGAGAGATGAAAAGATAAGCCCCAAGCATTTAATATCATACAGTTTTTTTTTTTTTTTTTTTTTTTTTTGGTTTTTCGAGACAGGGTTTCTCTGCAGCTTTAGAGCCTGTCCTGGAGCTAGCTCTTGTAGACCAGGCTGGTCTCGAACTCACAGAGATCCGCCTGCCTCTGCCTCCCGAGTGCTGGGATTAAAGGCATGCGCCACCACCGCCTGCCTATCATACAGTTCTTTTACTGAATTTCTTACCCTTCTTGGGGCGGTCTCCTTTCAAAGGGCAGCTCTGGGTCTACGACAAAGCTACCCTGTACAGCACATCTGGTTTTTGCTCTCTCCGGTAGAGCAATATGGCTCATTGGTTTTCTATTTTGATTACACATGAAAATCTCTTCTATTTACATGCATGCACGAGCGCACGCGCGTGCGCATACATGTGGAGAACAGAGGTTGATGCTGGGTATTTTCTATTGATTTCCACCTTAGTTTTTAAAAATCTTATTTATTATTGTGCGTGCGTGTGTTTATGTGCGCGCGTGTGTAATATGTATGTCAGTAAAGCTGCACACGTGTCATGGTGGAGGTCAGCCTTGGGAGCTGGCTCCCTCCTACTTTTATGTTGGTTCTGGGGCTCAAACTCAGATCATGAGGTTTGTGTGGTAAGCACTTTCAGCAGCTGAACCATATCACTAGCCTCAGACCTTACCTTTTGAAGCAGTGTCTTTTACTGACTTGGAATATGCGCTTTGGCTTGATCTGCGGGCCGGCCAGCCCCCAGGATCTACTTGTCTCTGTTCCCCAAGTGCTGGGGTTACAAATGTGTGCTGGACACACCTAGCTCTTATGTGGGTGCTGGGGATCTAGGGCCTCACGCTTGAGCAGCAGCACTTTTCCCACCCTGCCATCTCCCTAACTCTTTGTTTTGTTTTGTGGCAGGCTGGCCTTACCCTTCCCAAGTGCTGGGCTATACGCACTGACCACCAGGCCCAGCTCACAGTTCATTAGCATGCGGATGCTCCAGTTCCTTACGTGTGGACTTTGGCTGCCTCCGGGCTGCACTGGCAGAATGGCATAGCTGTAACAGAGACCACGTGGCCTAGAGTACTCTGCAGGAGACTGCTAACTTCTCTTCGACAGTTACCATCGACTTGAACTCCACCCTGGACCTCTGAAGGCAGGGCCCAGATTGCCATTTATACATCTGACAACAACTCAGACATGCAGGACTGTAAAGGTTGAAACTGGTTCTAGCTTCCCAGTCTAAAGCCACATAAGCTTGGGTTCTAGACTTAACTCACAATCCTGCATAAATTTTCAAACTGCTCTGAGCCTTGGTCTAGTTGCAGGAATGTGAGGCTACGGTGATGCAGTGATTCTCTCTAGAGCTCCTGTGAAGACAATGTGATCAGGACACAGGGAGGGAGGCGGAGCGCCCTGCTTACCACACGCTGCAGCACAGCTCAGCACCGCATCCCTTATCCTGCTCAGGTCGTCCATGTCTTGCCCATACACTTCGATGAGCTGAAGGGCCCGTGGCCAATCTCTGGCCACCAAGGCATCCTCAAAGGCCTCGGTGAGTACATCCAGGGCCACAGGAGAATGCAGGCCCAGAAGCACAGTGGAGAGACTGGCCTGACCACAGAGACTGGCTGCCAGACCCTGGCCTGGCTCCGAGGCTTGGTGTAGAGGCTCGCAGGCAGCGCGGAGGGCAGCCTCGAGCATAGGAAACTGCTCCAGGAGGTGCTCACACTCCTGGGCTACCTTCTCTGCAGTCAGAGGCGCCTCCCTGCGACCCCGCAATTCCTTCCAAGATAGGCTAGGCTTGCTGACTTTTGTCCCCCGGGAAGCCCGGAGGCAGGCCACTGTGGCCAGTATCTTCGAGCGAGACTTAAGGAACGTCAAAGCAGAGGAGGTGAAGGCTGGGGGTGATGAGTCCTTTGGGGAGGGACGAGACTTCTTCTCTGCTGAGGGATTCTCGCCTGGTCTAGGGGAACCCGGCCTAGAGAGGGGCAGGCTATCCAGAAGGTGAGAGGCGTGCTCCTGAGCCAGCATGCCCAGGTGTGTCAGAAGGGATGAGGCCTGCTGGCTTTGTCGAGAAGGGCAAAGAGTGAGGGGCTCACAACAGCAGCTGACAATGACCTGTGGCACACTTAGGTTGAGACCTTCTTGGGCAAGAAGGGATGCCAACCTGGAGGAGAAGAAGTGGAAGTCATGTGAGGCCTGAACACATAGGCACCACTACCCAATCTTACAAATGCATGCATGCATGCATGCATTTATTCATTCATTTTAGATCAGGTTTTGCTGTGTAGTCCTGGCTAGCCCCAAACTTACTGCCTTTACCTCCCAAGCTCTGGCCTTCAGTCAGGTATCATCACATAGCAAAAAGAAATGAAGGCTCTCTTAAGAATAACATAAAAGGCAGTTTACCAGATACACTGCTCAGCTCCATTTCACTTCATAATCTGAAATCTGTCCACAGATTTGTCCCCTCTATAGGGAGGTGATTGTTCTATAGCTATGAAGTATAATATAACTTAATTCATCCTGTCTTTGCATACCATGGAGTCTCCTGGCCCACTGCACATGTACCGCTTTTCATATGTACAACCAAGAGTCAGAACTAGGTTAAAAGACATATCAATTTAATTTTTTTTTCTTGAGACAGGGTTTCTCTGTGCAGCCCTGGCTATCCTAGAACTCACTCTATAGACCAGGCTAGCCTTAAATTCAAGAGATCCGCCTGCCTCTGCCTCCCGAGTGCTGGGATTAAAGGGGTATAACACTTCTGCCCAGCCAATTTGTTTAGTTTTAAATAGCACACAAAATAAAAGATTTAATTACGGTATTCTCATAGTTTTCTTTTGTAGCCCATCCGCTTTGACCCTTCTCCTCTATCCATTGACTCCTAACCCTTTCAACTTTGGTTGTTCTCTTCCCCCTCTTCTTCTCCTCTTTGGTTTTTCAAGACAAGGTATCTCTGTGTAGCCCTAGCTGTCCTGAAACTTGCTCTGTAGACCAGGCTGGCCTCGAACTCACAGAGATCCGCCTGCCTCTGCCTCCCGAGTGCTGGGATTAAAGGCGTGTGCCACCACCGCCTGGCTGTGTCCTTTGTTTTCATATCCTGTGTATCTGATACAACGCCCCTCTACAACCTCTTCTTCCCATCTTGTCCCCTTTCTAGTTTTATGACCCATGACTACACACACACACACACACACACACACATATACAAGTATATATATCATAACACACACATATTAAAAGCTAGGATTGCACATGGAGAGACTATGTCATATTGTCTGTGTTGCCTCATTTAGTATGCTATCTGACAATTCCTCTATTTTCCAGCACATGTCCTTGTTCTTTATAGAGCATTAGCTTCCACTGCGCACACGCTGCCCATTTTCATCGTCCATTGAGCCCTGACAAACATCTCAACTGATCTCATTTCCCTGTTACTGTGAGTAGATCGGCTGCCAACAAGGTCACGGTATAAGTATCTTTGCACAAGGGTGGTGTAGCGAGGTCACATGGCCGTCCAACTTTCGGCTCTCGGAGAAACCTCCACCCTGAATTCCACAGGGGCTGTACCAGTTGGTTTGAATAAGGGTTCCTGTCTTCCCATAGCCTCTCCAGAATTTGCTGTCATACGCTTCTGAGAGCAGACTCGGGTAAGGTGGACTTTCCAAGTAGTTCTAATTTGCATTTCCCTGAAGGTTAAGGATGTTGATTACTTTTTACAAACATCTGTGATCAATTTGCAATCTTTTTTTTAAAAAAAGATTTATTTATTTATTATGTATACAACATTCTGCCTCCATGTATGCCTGTAGGCCACTATGTGGTTGCTGGGAATTGAACTCAGGTCCTCTGGAAGAACAGTCAATGCTCTTAACCACTGAACCATCTCTCCAGCCCCTCAATTTGTAATCTTAATAGATACTGATAAAATGCTTTGCCACAGGAGTTACAGCAATTTTTATGCCTTACCAGCAATGCCTGAGAATGCTTATTTTTTTTAATGCCTATGTGAGAACCGTCACTGAACCTTTGGCTTTTGCTCATCTGTGAGTGAAGACTCACCATTAGTCTCCTACTTACAACACACACCAGCGGTGGTAGGAGAGACAAAGAGTCAAAGTGTCGCAGGTGACGCCTACCTGTCTGGAGGAACTTGTCTCTCAAGCAGGAGGTGGGACACCAGCTGGGAAGAGCTCTGCTGCAGGAGAACAAAGGGGTTTCCAACCCTGACCTCCACATTGTCTGAGAAAGTAAAGAAATAATCTTTGTTTGTCCTGCTGGGTGCCAACGGCTTAGGGCTCTGTTTCAGAGACCACAGTAGCCATATTGTGAAAGACAAAGGTGACAACATGAAGAACCCTTGTTGACTCGTAGCAGGTAAAGGTATTCTCAACATGACCCTGGATACAAGTTCACTTACATCTTACAGTGTTAAAGACTTCCAATTCAGACAAACTTCAGTGGCCAGTCTAACTAGGCAGCACACAATGCTCATTTCAACCTGACTGAAGTTGAAGTTGACATTTCGAGAGCATTCTGTCTCCGAAATACTTGGGACTAGATGTGTTTTGGCTCCTGGAATGTTTGCATTCACGCGACAGGGGATCATGAGAACTAGGATCTAAGTCTAAACATGGATGTTTCATGTATATCTTATATACAGAACCTGAAGGTAAGTATTTTCATTATGACCTGTCAAACCATTTATGGCATCAGGTTGGTGGTTAAAAAGGTTTGGAATCTGGGAAATTAAAGATTTCAGACTTTTTTTCCATCTGCCTAAAACTTGTTATGAACTCAATCTGCGACTCAAGTCAAAAGCTTCATTTTCCTGCTGGACTCTCAAATCTACAACGGACCCCAGTCTGGCAGAATTTTTGTTCTGTTTTCCTTACAGGGTGTTATATAGTCCAGGCTGGCCTGGAACTCTTGGTCCTCCTGCCTCTGCCCTCTGAGGGTTGGAATTATAGGCATGCGTCACCACTCCTGGCTTCAGAGATACTTTTGAGGTGCCAATTCATGAGCTGTTATTGAGTACTTCCATGTATAATTTTACTTAACACAAAGTGCAAAAAATAGATGAATAAGAGAACTCTACAATCTGGTACCTTTAGATACTGTGTACCTAGGAAGAACCTCTTAAGGAAGCATGCCTATTCCTTTCCCTAAATAACGGGCTCCGTATCGTTCATGACTCCGTATGGTTCTCACTACTTACTGGGATCAGAGCTCAGACTCCGGAGAAGAACGGCTGCCAGGGTGCTGCAGTAGCTGAAGAAGATGCCCACATAGTCAGCCTGTCTGCCGCCTGCCAGCGCCTGCTTCCCCAGGGTCTTCTGGAGGAGCTGACTTTGGATGTGCACAGGGTGGGCCTCTGCCTCGGGTACCTTCTGGGCTGCCTGCTCCACTAGGGACGTGAGTGGAGTACTCCTGGGCTCTGAAGGGAAGTAGGGTGGGAAAAGAGACACGGCTTTAGTCTCTGCTTCTAGCTTTGGATCGATTTCTAAAAATAAACTTTTTTTTTTACTTTTATATATTTGCGCATGTATGTGGATCTGGGGTGCCTGCAGAGGCCTGAAGAAGATGCAGGATGCACTGGAGCCAGAGTTATAGGTGTTTGTGAACTGTTCAGTGTGGGCGCTGGCAACTAAATTTGGGTCCTCTGGAAGAGAAGCAAGTAACCACTGAGCCATCTCTCAGGATCCTCAGCTTTGGGGCAACTTTTGATCCAATGTGTAAACGGAGCAGCCTACAGAATGCACTGGGTGTCTATGGGACATGGGTGACTATGGGAGCACCACACTCAGAAGGTAGACAGACACCAAACACAAATCCCAATTCAGCCACGTGAGCAAGTGATCTCAGCCAGGAAGAGCTTGGAGTCTAGAGAAATCAGGCTATATAGTTGTTTTGGCCTCTTGTCTCTGGGGGTGAAGTATCTTTTTTTTTTTTTCTTTCTTTTTTTGGTTTTTCGAGACAGGGTTTCTCTGCAGCTTTTTTAGAGCCTGTCCTGGAACTAGCTCTTGTAGACCAGGCTGGCCTCGAACTCACAGAGATCCGCCTGCCTCTGCCTCCCGAGTGCTGGGATTAAAGGCGTGTGCCACCACCGCCCGGCTAAGGGGGTGAAGTATCTTTATGAAGAGCACATGAAGCTTTTGGGGAGGTCTGATCAATACCAACTAACTACCAGCTGGGTATATTTCTCCCCAAGAGTGAAAAAATGTACCTGCTAGTGAGAGTGTTAAGTGTCTTCAAGTAAGAGTTGGGGAAGATGCCTGGGATGTGGTGGCACACGCCTTTAATCCCAGCCCTCGAGAGGCAGAGGCAGGCGGATCTCTATGAGTTCGAGGCCAGCCTGGTCTACAGAGTGAGTGCCAGGACAGGCTCCAAAGCTACACAGAGAAACCCTGTCTCCAAAAACCACAAACAAACAAACAGGTTGGGGAAGAGCGAAGTGAAGTTCTGAGTTGTGCCTTGCTCAGCTAGAAGGGCCGACTGCGCCCAGCTCTAGAGTGCAGAGCCTCTGCTCCGAAAGGCTCATAAATCCTTGGCTGTCTCATCTCCCTTGCTCAGTCCTCTGCTTATCTGTTCCCACGCAGGCAGATCTGTACCTGGCAGCACTAGTGCCTCTCGCAGTGACTGGAGTGCCTGATCCAACTGCTGGGAAAGGCTGGTGTGGCTGGCAACACAGTCCTCGGTGAGGCTGGGCCAGCATGTCTGAAGCAGCTCCAAGACGCTGCACCGCGCGGTACCTCCTCCCCTTTCTTCTAGAGTCTCTGTGGAAAACATGTGAGAAAGGAAGAGGGGAAAAAAAAGTCTGTGGATTCATTGTTCCAAGTCCAGGAAAAACAAAGCTAGAAGAGGATACGGTGCAGTAAAGCTTCTCACCTGGTTTTGTTTGTCCTGTTAAGGTAAGCGGATAATTGAGAATCTTGTTAATTTGCTGAAGGACAACAGGAAAACCTCGAATACCATCGGGATTGAGGACAACCTGGTCTAGTTGTCGACCTGAAACAGGAGGAGGAAGAGGGACGCTGGAAGAAAGGGGTTTTCAGAGGCTGATGCTCAGTTCCTTGTGTGACTCGGTCTTTTCTAATAGTAACTGTGAGCTACACACTGTGTCATTCTGGGTGACAACAAGCAGACCTTAGTGTATGCATTGCCAGAGACTCCAGGACTGCCTCAGCTATCAGCGGCAGAAGCTATGGCATTCTGTGGGATTTGATGACCAAATGCAAAAGGACTCTTCTTGTGGATTTGCCTTCCTACTCTCTTCAGCCACGGACTTGAGCCAGGATCAGATTTATATTTCCTAATTACCCCAGTCTGTCTTCATACTTTACAGACCTGATTCCTCTAAGTCAGTGCTTCTCAACCTTCCTCATGTTGTGACCCTTCAACACAGTTCCTCATGTTGTGGTGACCCCCCAACCATAAAATTATTTCATTGCTACTTCATAACTTTAATTTTGGTATTGTTATAAATTGTAATATAAATATCTATGTTTTCCAATGGTCTGAGGTGAACCCTGTGAAAGGGTTATGTGATTCCAAAGGGGCCGTGCCCCACAGGATGAGAACCGCTGCTCTAAGAATTGCATGCACAAGTCCTAGGACATTTCCCCTTACCCTGGTTTATAGAGTCATGGCAGTCCCAAGCTAGGGTCAATGCCTTCACCCAGGAGGGGCCTGTAGTCTGAGGGCACTCATTCCCTTGTACCTTGGTTTCTGTATGCTAACAGATTGAACCCAGAGCTCAAGCTGCAACACCCTCACCCCACCCACCCATCTGTATCATTCTTGAAGGTATGTTTCTTTCCCTCTTTTTAACAAGTACCACCTTTCAGTGGGTTTAGCAGGTTTCTTTGTAGCATTTCCATACTATATGCCATTGTTTCTCGTCTCCTCCTCCTCTCTCCACTCCTGTTGGGGATCCCTTCCTCCCTACAAACCTAGCTGCCTTTTGGCTTTCCTGTTGAATATATGTTTCTTCCCTCATTTTTATGATAAATTAGAAAAGAATTTCCTCAAATGGCTGCAGATTGCTGTCTATGAATACGAGACACCCAACAGTCTCTATTTATGCCACTAGGACAAGGGCATTAACTAATGTTAAATACTTCTCCTTCTGCTCTCTCTGTAACTTAAGGCTTGTTGAGCTTATCACTACAGCTGATAATGAAAGAATGAATAAATGAATGAATGAATGAATGAATGAACAGGAATGGAGAGAGGTTCAGGATGCCCACTCACCCCGGCTCTCGAAGCTGCTGCTCAGGCGCCGCTCAGCTGTTTCTAAGAGCTGTTTGCAGGTCTTCCAGAGCTGACACTGGCAGCAAGCTAGGTCAAACGCAGCCATGGCAGGGGGACTGAGGTCTTCCAGAACTTCTCTAAGAGGAGTGGTGGGCTCCGTCAGGGTCGCATTTATCCAAAAATCTTCCTGGAGCGTGGGGATGGAGTCTTCGGAGGGGCTAAGGAGCTTGTCGGTCACATCCGAGATGGAGTAGAACACCATTCCTGGGCGCGCAGTAGTGGAGCAAACAGCAAGGGTTAGGTGAGTCTACCTGCCACGTGTCGTATGAGAAGCAGTTTGTCTGAGGCTCTCCTGCACAGGAGCTGTACACACTAACACTTTCATTGGGGCCCGCTCTTATGGAATCAAAACAAAGGTATGAAAAAAGGCCACAGTAAACCCAGAAGGCAGCGACGAGGGAGTGTGTCTTCCCAACAGGATATAAAGCAGGCCGAGAAAGATGTGGGCCAGGGTGGGCCAACTGGAAACACTCGCTGAATAATTGCTAAGAAAGCAAAGTAGACAACACTACTGCTTTAAGAGCCCTAGTCTATCAAGACCGTTGACAAGATGTACCTAAATATTTTTTAAATAGGAGGCCAGGGAGATGTCAGTGCCAGCTCAGTGAGCAATAACAACCGCTGAACAAGCAGGAGGACTTGGGCATGTATTTTAAGGAGGGCTGAAAGGTTTCTGGAATCACACATAAAGGACAAGACATGATGGTAACCTGATCTATGGAGTCTGGGGAGCAATGAGTGAAACTATGGGGCAAGCTTCTGCTTCGAGAAAGAAGGGAAGGCAGCTGTGGGATGTGCTGCCTCAGCTGGGAACTGAGATGTGGTCCTCAGGCTACAAACACGAACGAGCAATTTTTCACTTTTAGGAACAGTCAGATAATAGGCTTTATTGCTGGATAATTATACGAAACAGGAACAGCTCCTCTAATGTCCAAGCGAATGATCCCAAAATGCACTGGGACAACAGTCTTTGTTCTTTAGCTGCAGAGGACAGGCAGAAGTGGCTTCAGGGGCAGCAGCCATGTGACCACCTAGTCAGGGAGGCTGAGAGCAGCTAGGAAACAGCTGATTTTGGGGACAGGAGTCCTGCTTTCCATTTCTGGCGATTTCTCATGGAGATTTAGGTGGTTTCTTCCCTCATGCCGCCACCCCAGCTACCCGTCCACCTTTGATGTCAGGAAGGAAGACTAACCTGCAGCTGCAGCGCTGCCAATGGCTTGCAGAGTTGAGCGCCCACTGCCAGTGCGCCGAACGGTGTTGTTACCGCCGTCGGAATTCTGGTTTTCAATCTTATGCTCCACACGGGCCAGTTCCTGGATTACCTCCTGGTAACGTTCTATAAACATCAGCTCCCCAGCACTGGGTGAAGACTTTAGGTTGAACATGAATATCACCTGTCACGAGAAAGGGAATGGTGTGGCGGTGGTAGGTCCACATAGTCTGGGGATATCTAGAGACAGAATGCTAGGTCAACTCATTTGGCTATAGCCCCGAGATGGTTATTTTAGAGCATCAGAGAGCATCTGGCTTTTCTTTTAGAGACAGAGATTTTCTGTGTAGTGCTGGCTGTCCTGGAAGAAAAGTCCATTAACAAATCATCAAAGGTCAGAAGGATATAAGCAAATGTTAGTAGTGATTTCAGAGGAAACACTTATGGGAAATAAACAAACAAGAAAATATTTTTCCTACCAGTAATTTAAGTTATGTACGATACTATTTCAGTTGCTATGGTGAAACACCATGACCAAAGCAACTTGGGGAGGAAAAGGTTTATTGGCTTCCACTTTCACATCGGGTCCATCATTGAAGGAAGTCGGGACAGGAACTTAAACATGGAAGGAACCTGGAGGCAGAGGCTGTGGAGGGTTGCTGTTCACTGGCTTGCACAGCCTGCTCTCTTACAGAACTCAGGACCACTAGCCCAGAGGTGGCACTACCCACAATGGACTGGGCCCTTCCCACCAATCACCAATTTAAAAGCCCTACAGGCTTGCCTACAGCTCGATCCTATGGAGGCATTTTCTCAGTTTCTCTTCTTTGATGATTCTAACTTGTGTCCAGCTGACATAAACTAGTGCAGATACTATTTTATATCTAACTCACTAACAAATTGTAAGAATAAATCCTCATGGTTTGCCACAACTGCTGTTAATAGTTTGGTATTCTTTTAAATGTTAAAAATATATTTAGGCACACCTTTAATCGGGAGACAGAGGCAGGCAGATCTCTGTGAGTTTGAGGCCAGCCTGGTCTACAGAGTGAGTTCCAGGACAAGCTCCAAAGCTAAACAGAGAAACCCTGTCTTGAAAAACCAAAAGCATTTTTTTTTTATAATTCTATTGATTTATTTGTCTACAGAGAATGCGTGTGGGTACGTGAGCACCACGGCACGCATGTGGAGGTCAGAGAGAAACTTGCAGGAGTTAGTTCTCTCCTCCAGCCATGTGTGTCCTGGAGGTCAAATTCAGGTTTTCAGGTTGTGTGGCAAGTGCCTTCACCTACTGAGACATTTCATTTGCCCTAAAACATGTGTTGACTCAGTAATTGAGGTGAGACCCCTTTCCTTCCCCTCCTGTCCCCCTGCCTTTTCTGAGACAGGTTGTTATTCGATAGCCCAAGTGGTCCCCAAATTCACAGCAGTCACCCGTCTTCAGTGTTGGGCTCACCAGTGGCAGCCACCGTGCCCAGCTATGAGAACGTTTCTTAAGGAATTAACTCCAAAGGCTTTACAAATAAGGGTGATCACATTTCCACAGCATTATTATAAGGCTGAAAGCAATCTGTGTGTTGCATAGAAAGTGACTTAAATGCAACATGAGCAGATGATTATCATTGGAAAAATATTTGCCAAAAACATACATCTTTAACATTGGCTGTTTCTTTTTTTTGGTTTTGCTTTTTCAAGACAGGGTTTCTCTGTGCAGCTCTGGCTGTCCTGGCACTCACTCTGTAGCCCAGGCTGGCCTTGAACTCAGAGATCTGCCTGCCTCTGCCTCTCAAGGGCTGGGATTAAAGGCGATGCGGCCATCACTGCCCGGCTTACATTGGTTGTTTCTATATGACAGTGTTAATAATATTAAAATTTTAATTTATTTTCTTAGTAATACTGTTTGTAATACATACAACTTGTTTTGTAGCTAGCTTAAAAAATAAAGTGGCAGCGTGTGCACGTGCACACATACACATATACACACCAAGGCTTAAGAAAAGGAAGATAAATGTGGAGTATTTAGGGGAGAAAGCACCATGCAAACTCCTAGCCAAGTTGTTCAGGTTGAAGAAAGGCTGAAAAGTAACAACAACAACAACAACAGAGCAATGAGATCCGGGATCTGTTTTTTTTTTTTTATCGAGGACTGTAACTCATGTAAATCCCAGCATGTGTGAGACCCTTGGCTCGATCCCCAGCACTACAATAACAATAACAAAAGAAAGGGTTTGGTGGAGGGGTCCCCTGTTGTGTTCAGAGGCTCCTACTTATGAAAGAAGGAAGTCTAAAAGGAACAGAGGAGTTAAGGAAAGACCATCTCAGCATGGAGATTTCCCCTAGATCTGAACAAGTGCAGTCATGCCATAGGACATTCTAACCTAGATGTTCAGGGACCAGCATTAAGTTTCCAAAGAAAAAGTATCACAGAGCATTTGAAGCATAGAAGAATGGTACTTAATGATGCTATTGAGTTTAAACAACACAGAGGATTCCTGTATTTCTCCCAGCTCCTGTATAATCGTCTTAACCTTACTATGAGGTGGGAGAAGCAGGAATTATACTGAGCTACAATTGTCCACAGAGGATCAAGGCTCAGAGAGCTTGCGTTGTTCTGACTGCTATTCCAGGGTTATTTTCCCTGCATTCTGCGGCACTCCAGTTTGCCAGCCCCTCTGCTGTACACAGGACTAAACTGTCATTCTGTGTATTACCAAAAGCTATCTGCATTATGATTTTTAGCTATATAAAAACACAGGTATGTTCACAGGAGGATGAAGCAAGAAACAAACGTTTCACTGTTCAGAGGTGGTGAGATTGCGGCTGTTTTAGTTTGTCAAAACACTGCTTGTATTGAGAAAACAAATAACTCAATGTCTCTAAACCTGCAGCGTCGAGTCCTGGGCTGCACACGTGGAAATTCCTCTCTGTCTTTTTCTGCTCCATGTGACTCCCCAGCAAGTACTCTCAAGTACTTTTGGGGTCACATGCATTTAGCTTTCCCAGAGGCCCAACATGACAACCAGTCAGGGTTTGACGTAGCATGCTTTACTGTGACAAGTCTCCTGTTACCTGGTGGGCTTCTGCGAAGTTCCCCCTGAGGATACAGGATGCCAGCAGTGACTCCGGTGGGGAGAACATCATGGGGATGATGGAACTCTGAGGCTGGGGCTGCAACCGGCTGTCCAGCTCCACCTGCCCAGACACAGCGCTCAGACTCCCTTCTGGTGGGCGGAAGAACATTGGACATAGTTGGGAAAAAACACAGAGCTGTCACCTCTCCCCACAATCCTATATTTTCTGTAAATGGGTCTTGGTTTTTGTCACCATCTTAGAATACAAGTAACAACTGTCTCCCTTGAATAGCTCCCTTTTCCTCTCTGCTGCTGGGCAACGTAAATAAGAGAGAAAGCCTTTGCCTAGCTGTCATCTCCGTTATGCAGAATAAACCTTGAGCCTAGGTTCAGTTCCTTCCAGTGTTCACACCACAGGGCACGGCAAGTCTGGACATGGGCAAAGCTGCCTGAAGTTAACAGCTGACTGGGACCCAAATACCTGAAGTACTTGTGCTCAGCTCACTGCTGGTACTCTCCAGGGATGGGTTGGGGCCTCTTTCCCGGCCATCTAGAGGTAGAAGAGCGAAATTCAGCCATCAGCTCCTTATAGCCTATAAACTGCAAAGTCAGTCTACTAGCCGAGCTCCGGGTAGACTGAGGATGAAGGGTGACTACAGTCAGGATGGGTGGCAGGGACGATGTGGTCCTGGGTAGCAGCCTATACCAGTGTTTTTTAACCATGTGGGGCCTTAGAGTCCTAGGAGCTAGTGACCACCATCTGCTGACTAAGTACTAGCGCTAGCTTGGTAAAATGAAAGCACAACTATCATGAATAGGAACCAATAGGCTGCATGACGTTTTCTGATGCAGAGGATGTGTCTCGCCCAGATCCAAGCCGAGGAGAAAAAGTGGCTCAGCGTCAGCTTTCCTAAGTGCTGAGATTTGCCAATGGAGGCTGCCTGTCCCCTTGTGTGACAGCCCCTATAGAGGCTGTCAACCATGCAGGGAGTCCCCTTGGCCCACTACTGAGGCAGCCCCGTGGAAAGACGAGGCACCTGTGGGGAAAAGGGGACGGAAGACATGTCCTAGGGCAGGAGGATGCAGGTGGACGCAAACTCAGCCTATGTCCCAAACCAATCACTGAGCAGCTTCAGCGCCATGGCAACACTGCCAGGCAGATTTTCCACATTTCCCTTACGGCATCCCTTCATCTCACTCAGGGTGTTTACAGTGTGTGCTTGAGTGTGCGTGTGTATGTGTGTATGTCATTGTGCATATGTGAAAGGATGTGCATGTTGTGTTGTGTGGGAAATTTCTACATGGCTATGTAAGACACTGTTACGACCTGACTGGGGAAGGGGTGGGACTAGGAGGATCTTCTGACTTTTGCTATTTTGACAATGTGCTCCGCCTAAAAGAACATTAGACAAGCAAGCATCGGCATGCCTCTTTGTCAGGTATGTGGGAACCAGACTCGAGGAGAGAAAAGAGAGGTTTGTGGATCACCTGCCCGGGTTCTTCTTGTCCGGCGACCTCGGCGGAGACTAGAGTGCCTTGTGGCAATGGGCCGGTATCTTCGGGAAGGTTGGTCTTCTGCAATAGCAAACACAGACACAGTGTCTAGCTTTGATGTGACCTTTTGTAGAAGCAGGCAGGGGCCATCTTTGCTAAGCTCTGAGATGTTGGGCAGTGGGACAGGTCACTGTCCCTGAATTCGGGTGTGGCTCCCACGTGCCCACCCCTTGCCCACGCCACGGAACTTTCCTCCTTTCCTCTTTTCTGTCCCCCTTTACTCACCTGAGCGCTGGTTGCTGGTTACCACCTTGTATCGCCACTGGGCCTCAGAGAGAACCTTTGAGAACCGGTGCAGGCGGCTCTGCAGTCCATTTTTGCCTGCGGAGCCGCTCTGGCCTTCCAGCAGCTTTGTTTCCTCAGGAGTGCTGCGGCTGCTGATTTCATCCAGCTGCTCCTGAACAAGGCTGAGGAAGGCTCCTATCGCGAACTCATCAGCCAGGAATCCACTCAGGCCACTAGTAAAGTGCTTTAGGTCCAAGAAGCTGTGCTTGTGAGGCCCCGGTGAACTGTCTTTTGGCTCTGCCTTTGGACAGCTTGGCACTGTGTGCTCAAGGCTCCTGGGTCCCAGGGGACCCTGCTCTGCCTTCCTCTCGGGTGGGGCTGCGTGCTGAGGGCTCTCTGATGGAGACCTCAGACCCAAGGATCCTTTCCACTCAATGTCATCATCTTCAGCATAGTCCTCGGGCAGGTGAGGCTCTGCGTGGAGATCGGCAGAGGTGACGAGGAGCAAAGAGAAGATGTTTTCGAGAATTTCCAGGCACAGAGAGTCGGGGATACTGCGTAGATACTGTCGGCATCTGGCCAGGTATGTTGTGAAGAGATGTGAAGCACCTAAGGAGGATGGGTAAGAGCAGAGGCCGGAGGGAGGGGAGAGAGAACAAAACACTAAAAAGCACAGCTCACTGAACACTCCCTCTGTTTCTGCTCTTGAATTATGACGTCATCCCTTACCTCTGACAAGTACTTCATATTCTAGGAATTAAGGTAACAACGTGGACTTCTCACCCTGCAATACTATTTTAACCTCCTGTTACTGTAACAATAATCTCAGGCTGCCTAGGTCTCTTAAATATCTGATATTCAACAAGGGTGTGGTAGTACAATTCTGATCCCAGCATTCAGGAGGCTAAGGAAGGAGGACTACCACAAGTTTAAGGCTACCCTGAGCTATAGCATGAAACTTTGCTATAAAAAAACAAAGGGACTGGGCAGTGGTGGCACACACCTTTAATCCCAGCACTCGGGAGGCAGAGGCAGGCGGATCTCTGTGAGTTCGAGGCCAGCCTGGTCTATAAGAGCTAGTTCCAGGACAGGCTCTAAAGGTGCAGAAACAAAGGGACTAGAGAGATGACTTAGTGATTCAGAGCACCGGCTACTCTTCCAGAGGACCGTGGTTTGATTCCCAGCACCTACACGATGGCTCACAACCTCTGAAAAGCCAGTTCCCCCCGCCACCCGAGACAGTGTTTCTCTCTGTCGCCCTGGCTGTGTTGGCTGTCCTGAATCGATCTTGTAGGCCAGGCTGGCCTTGAACTAATGAAGATCCATCTGCCTCTGCCTCCTGAGTGCTGGGATTAAAGGCCGAAACTCCAGTTTTAAGGAGATCTGATGTTGTGTTCTGGTCTCTTTGGGAAGCAGTCATGTGCATGGTGCACAGACATACATGCAGCAAAACACCTACATATATATTAAAAAATGCAAAACATACATTTAAAAGAAGAGAAGGAGGAAAAGGAAGAAGAAGAGAAGGAAAAGCGGAACTAAGCATGATATTTCAGGCCTGTAATCCCAGTGCTTGGGAGGCTAAATCAGGTTACATTAATTTCCATTTGTACTACACAGTACGACTTGGAAGGAAGGAAGGAAGGGAAAAGGAAAAAAAATTCATAAGTATGTTCCATTTGGAGTACTGTAAACTGAGCTTCAATTTATATATCATATACATAAATGCACACATATATAAATATATAAACTGTACATGTAAGTTTAAACCAGAGTTATTTTATTCTTTTAAGAGATCTATTAATTTATGTAGTTTATGTGTGTGTTTTCTTTGCATGTACATCTGTCATCAGAAGAGGGCATCAGATTCCATGGGACTATAGTTACAGGTGATTATAAACTGCCTTGTAGGTGCTGGGTATTCAACTCAGGACTGGAAGAGCAGCTGGTGCTCTCCCTCCACTCTCCCCAGACAGGGATTCTCTGTATAGTCCTGGCTGTCCTGGACTGTAAACCAGGCTGGCCTTGAACTCAGAGAACCACCTACCCCTGCCTCCTGAGTGCTGGGACTAAGGGCATATGCTACCACTGTCGGGCTGCAGCCAGAGCTCGTAACCATAGAGCCAGCTCTCCAGAAATGGCATTTCTCCAGCATTTCTTCTGAATGCTATTCTTACCATGGTGTCTAGCTACAAAAAGGAAAGCATTTGGCAAATATTATGCTAGATGATCAGATTAAGATCCATTAAGATGTAAGCAAGTCCCTTTGATGCAGAGGCTGATAAATGGATAAAATTGTTCCTGAGTACTTTCAAATCAAGGGCACTCCATCTTGGAAGGAAATGGTAACCACACAAAACAGTCCCTGGGAAAGGTGCCTGCATACACCGGGGACAGGAATGCTCTGTACCTGCGGAGGGGAGGGAATCATTGCCTGGATCTGCCACGTCCAGGTCCTCAGAGGCAGAGGCGATGTCTCTGCAGTCCTGGCACTGAGCGTGCTGGTGTGAGTTCACACAGAGGGCATAGACAGCATACTTCATGGCACAGAAGCCCTGGTAGAGGGTCAGGCTCTGACACGGGCTCAGGTGCTCAGGGGCTGAGGCATCACGGGTATCTGAAACAGAGAAACAGGCAGAACTTCAGAGTTAGCCTGTTCAGGCATGAGCAGCAAGAATGACTGAAGCACAGAGGGCTGACCTGTAGGTCTTACCCTCCTGCATGTCTGACCTGCAACATCCCAGGCCTCTTCCCTAGTCAATACCAGCTTTGTCCTCTTTGCTTTGCTTTTCTCTACCAGTCTTCCTTCTATATGATACATGGTCTCCATTGCCTGGACTCTAACTTATATTCCACATGGTTTGTATCCAGTCATGGTCCTATTACTGCCCTTTTCAGGTTTAAGTCCCAAGCTCCAAGTGCATCTCAATGAGTTCAGAGGCCAAATATCAACTACATCCTTGGAAGAAGCCTTTAACACTTCTCATTGTGAATCAGAATTCTAGTTCTTTTAGGAAATTTGTCAAACAAGTTTCTCAGATTTCTGCGGGGGGTGGGGATAGGAAGAAAAAAAAAGGAATGTGGTCAAAGCAACATCTCCCTACTGGAAACATCTGTTCACACCTGAGGAAGTTCCCGGACCTGTGTGACACAATGCGACCACACTATGGCCAACTCACCGTGCTCTCGTTGGAGGTCCTTAGCTGGCACCTTCTGAAGGAGCTTGAGGACTTCTTCCTCCCTGAGGGCTGGAAGGTTTGTGAGGTGATGGAGAGAGTAGAGCACGGAGTGGCTGTCTCCACCATGTAAGTGACACAAGAGCTCTCTCTTTGGTATGAGGCTGCTGGAAGGCAAAGTCAGAAGGACGGACAAGGAGGTGGCTTTATATTATTGCCCTGCAGAGAGACAACTCTCTTTCCTCTTGTTCTTCTTCTCTGGCCTCTACTACTTCGGGTTTCACCTTTTCAAACTCTTTTGTTAGGTTTAGGATAAAAGGTAACATTTATCCACCTTGAGGAATTATAGCCATCAAGTTAGTTGCTTGTCTAGAAAGGATCTAGGAAGGGCCTTTCTGCCCAGTGGAGTCTAAGAAGGGCCTGAAGATCCAAGTCCCTGAGTTCTGTACTCTCTGTAGCTTTCAAATAAGCTTCTTTGGTTTATTCAAAGAGCCCCTCCCTACACACTCCTCCACCTGCTTTCTGAAGCATTAGTGAGGTTAACGAAGAACAAAATGGAAACTCAGATCTAGGTGAAGGCAGATCTTCCTATGTAACCCTGGCTGGCCTGGAACTTGCTATGGAGACAGGGCTGACTGTAAATTCAGAGATCTGTCTGCCTCTGTCTCTCAGGGGCTGAGATTAAAAGTGTAAGCCACCATGTGTGACCCTTAGTGTTTAAAGCAACAATCATGTCTGTATCTACTTTGCCAGAATGTTATAAGAGGCTTAGCACAATGCCTGGCCTATAGTACATGCTTGTGTAGGGATTGTCAGCTGCTGTTCTTTCGGACTCCAAATTATCCTTTGGCTGTGACATGAAGGTCACAAACGGAAGCTAAGCATTACTTAGGTTTCCCCCAAACCCTACTTTAACAGATGTAACAATTATTTGCATCTGGCCAGCATAATCAATTTTTTTTTTTTGTTTCTGAAATGGAGTATAGGGTTGAGTGTGCCCCAGGTATGGTAGAACGGGGGAATGACTTGGCAGGGACATACCTGCTTTGCTGTACACACCACTCCAGGACTTCTAAGTGAGCCCACAATCCTTCACAGGCATCCCTGAGAAGCTCATCATGGCCTTGGTCCTATGTCAATGCAGAAGAAACAAATACTGACTTAGGCTTCAGACACTGTGGCTGACTGTGAGACTAGGAACTCTTCTAGGTCCAAAGCCCCAGGGCATTCACTTCTGGAGCACCCTGTGGCGCTGCATGAGTTACCTGGGTCCTGTAGAGTGTTTGGAGTAATCGTTTAGCTGATTCAAGGCTCTGGCAGTGTGTCCAGCCCAGGAGCACGAGCAGGTGGCTGAGAGGCCGGAATTCTCGATCAAGCAGGCACCCAAGGCTTGGGAAGTCTTCCTCTTTCAACAGGGTCAGCGCCGTTACCTGTAAGCCAAAGGTTACCTGCTTACCTGAGCTGGAAAGAATGAGTTCCAGTTTCACTAGGGTAGCCAGTTACATAAAAATACAGTTCACAAAAGTACGTTCTAAGCATTTTGAAGTGAGGGACTGACTTCTCTTGTCTTAGCATAGCCCACAACCTACAAGTTGAGATTCACAAATATCTGTTGAAGTAAATGAGGTTTGGCTGCAATTTAGAAGGCAAGAGTTAGAGTAATTAAATTTCCCTGCCAGCTAGGCCTTGAATTGCGGCCGTGGCCTTTGCTGTCTACATCCGCCAGAAAGCTGATGCACAGCCAACATCTTATTCCTACCAAAGGTTCAACCTAAAGTGGCTACAGCATCAACTAGGAATGGAACTAGTTCTCAGAGGCCCCTCTCCTGAGGGACTTCGGGATAACAACCAGATGATTTGCCAGATTAGACTGCAGGCGTTGGATGCGTGAGTGAGAGAGAAACAAAGAAAACCCAAATAGCCCTGGAAGAGTTCTGGGTTCTTCTATGGCGGACAGGAAGACTCACCAGGATCTGTTCCAGGAAGTGTTTGCTGTTGCTCAGGCAGTAGAAAAAGGCCATTTTCCAAGCGTGGGCTGGGTCGGGGGTGGAGAACAGGGCCAGCATTGCCCGCTCAGGATCCTGATGATCTGGGGACACTGAACGTCACAGCGGGAGGGTTACTAAGGAAGAGCTCCTTTTTCTCACGCTGAATTTTTCTCAGCTAAAAACCAGCCAGCCTGAGACTAGGCACTTGTATTTATTTACTTAAAATGTACCATTATTATTGTTATATTGTATATGCATGCATGTGCATATTATGGCGGTCAGAGGACAATGCTGGGGAGTTCATTCTCTCCTTCCACTCTTATGTGGGTTCTGGGGATCGAACTCAGATCATTGGGCCAGTGTGGTAAGTAGAAGCACCTTTAGCCACTGAGCCATCGTCCTAGTACAAGAGTAGACTCTTGCAAAAGCTAAACTCTATTGTTTACACTTTGTCTGAAAGATGTTTCAATCTTCTCAGTAGTTTCTGCAAAGCTCTTTTCTGCTCCTGCTAGTTCCTTAAGCTATGCTTTAAACAAACAAACAACAACAAGAAAATGCTACGTGGTTTTGCTTAGCCTCTCCTGTCTTGGACAACAAGCAGGTACAATACTAGTCCAGAGCTGCAGAGGGTACATCAGAATGACCAAAATACTAAATTACTAAAGGAGAAACAGCAAAAGACACACACCTTTTCCTGGAAGTGTGGCCTTTGGTGTCCTTTCTGTCACTTTCTCTGCATAGGTTTGGCCGTAGAGGGACAGTAGGCCCCGTCCAGCCTTGTGTAACAGGCAACCAAGCAGCCGCTCCTCCCGCAGGGGACTGCCCTCAGTCCTACAGGTCTCTAACAGTTCCTCACAGAGGACCCGCCATTCACTTTCTGGTGGCTCGACAGTGCAACATAGAGCCTGAAGGGCTCCACAGACAGCGTCGGCCACCCCAGGGGGCCGAGGGGCAGGGTCCCGAAGGGTCTGTAGTGCCTTTCGAATGCGATCCAGCAGTGTCTTCTGCAGAGGGCTGTGACAGAGGCTGGTGCTGCGGTAATCTACAAGCAGGAGCTCCAACAGGGCCTGGGCTAGCTGGGGGGCTTGCTTCAGAACATCCCAGAGCGCGGAGACAGCTTCAGGGCTGAGCTGAGGGGTCCCACTCTCCCACCTCTGGCTTCTGTCAGGTATGTTGTCTACTGGACTTTGTGCTAAGGTTTCAAACAGCTCCTAGGTGGAGAATGAAGACAGGGAGTGCGGTGGCCACCAGGATGGTGATGACCTGTGTGCCCTGAGGGCTCAGCAGCTGTAGCAAACATTTCTACAGGTCAAACCAACCATGATGACAATCTCCAGAAGCAGAGACCATAGTTATTCCTGCCTTACTGAGAAGACTGAAGTTAAAAGTGATTAGCTCAGCTACCCAAGCCCCACCCCCACTCTCCTCAACATTTGTTAGCGACCTAATTAAGACTATACTTTTATAGACCAGGTGGGTAAGGCATTATGCACACCTTATACACAATTCAATCTAATTTTTGAAAGAACATTATATATCAACTTTTAACTACTGATCTGAATTACTTACAAGTTTTAAGGCATAATCCATTTTTTATCCTCCCATAAAACCCTTCTGCTGTGGTTCGACTGTGTACCTTAAAAGTTCATTGTGTCAGTAGGCAGGTATGTGGCACATACCTGGAAACCCAGGAAGCTGAGACTTTGTGGCCAGCCTGGGCTATATGCCGAGACACTGTCTCAAACCACAGCAAAGTAGTTCATGTGTTAGAAACTTAATCCCTAATTTCAAGTGTTAATATTTGGAGACTGAGCCTTTGGGAGAGTTAAGATTTAATGAAATCTAATCTCAAGGCCTATCCCCATGGTATCAGCAACTTTGTAAGAAGAGAGACCCCTGAGTTAGCACACCTGTTCCCTCTCACTTTGTGATGCCCTCTGTCATGTTACGGTGCAGGAAGAAGGCTCTTCCAGATGCTGAGCAGACACTAGTGTTGTGCTGTTCTTCGGTATCCAAACCATAAACTAAACAAATCTGCTTTATAAATTACCCAGCCTGTGGTATTTGGTTACAGCAACAGACATCAGGCACTTGCTTAATGTTTTTAATCCACACACCTTCGAACAATTGAATACCGTATGGTTTATTAAAAATATGTCTCCTGTCTATTAGCTTAATTAGGGATTGAGTCTGCCTCTTCAACTAGTGTGTTAGAAGCATGACTCTCTATAAACTGCTTATATAGGGAGACTTAAGGAGAAAGGAGCACAGGGATGTGCATTGTTTCCTCCATCTGTACAGGTTGTACAGGGATGGCTCTTTATTAATTGTTAGTCCATGAGTCCTTGAACTAATACAAGTCAGTTCTCTCGTAAATTCTACCATAAATATATCTTATCTAGTAGCAGGGTCTTAAGAAAACAAATGGGGTAGTAGTGGCGCACGTCTTTAATCCCATCACTTGAGAGGCAGAGGCAGGTGGATCTCTATGAGTTCCAGGCCAGCCTGGTCTACAGAGTGAGTCCCAGGACAGCCAGAACCATGATAATGGGCTGGGGTGTGGATCAAGGACAGAGTGATTGTCTAGAATGTGCAAGACCCTGGGTTTGATGCTAACAAAATTTAAAATAAATAAATGAGGTATTGAGTCTCAGTAAGTAGCAACTGATGTGTGTGTGTGTGTGTGTGTGTGTGTATAATGTATAATATGTAATATATTTCTATATAGATTTGGTTATATGTATCTACAGAAAAATCTAGTAATTGATAGATGATATAGAAATAGTATCTATATCAATCTATAGATATCTATCTATAGATATGGATAACTATATCTATATATTATCTATCTATTGATCACTAACTTTTTCTGGGGGGGTGGCAATTGAGACAGGTTTTTACTATATAGCTCAGGCTGGCCTTAAATTCTTAAATATTGGCATATACAATCATGCTTACCTAGACAAAGAGAACACTTAGTTGGACTCTGCATCTAGAAGGTTGGTAGAATGATTAGCTATAAACATTAGTGTATCTGTTATAGAAGACAAGTCTATCAAATATTAGTTTCTTTCTTAGCTCAAATTCCCTATCATCTACTCATCAACAGTTCAAATATCTTAAATTAAACCCAAGTAATGAGCTCCTTCTAGGTGAAATGCAAAGAACAATCAATTGCTTGCTACGATCAGTTCTGCTGGGCAATCTGCTTCCAGAATTTCAAAGTCAGGTAAGTTATACTCATTCTAAACTTGCCTTGGAGAGGCCTGCCTATTGCTTTCTCTAAAAACAAAGAACAGTCAACATCTTAGAGACCTGTCTCCCTGATGGCCCTGAAAATTAAACTTGTTGAGTGACTGCAGATAGCCCTCAGTCTTTCTTACCTTGAGGATGTTTTCTGGAATGTCACCTTGGAGGTCTTCTGACAAAAAAAGAAACTCAAGTTTTCTTCGGAAAACAGCAGAAAGTAATTTCTAGAGGAATAATAAGCAATTATAGAGGTCAGGCATATGCTTTGCTTGACAAATACAATTTCTGTTTAGTTACTCTTATTTCTGCTATTTCTCTAAGATAAGGTACTTTTAACCATTACACCCCTGGATGCATTTTTAAAAATATTTATTTTTATTTGAATGTATGTGGATGATTTATGTATGTCTGTATACCATGTGAAAGTCTGTTGCTTGCAGAGGGCAGCAGAGGACATTATAGCCCCTGACACCGCAGTTACAGACAATTGTGAAGTGCCATATGGGTGCTGGGAATTGAACCTCAGTCCTCTGGAATAGCAGCCAGTGCTCTTAACCTCTGAGCCATCGTTCCAGTCCCTCTGGATATGGTTTTAGATGCTTTCCTTTGGAAATAAAGTTGGCTAAACTTGAACATTCTTTAAATTAACATGCAGGGGGATGGAAAGATTGCTCAGTTGGAAAAGTGCTTGCCCCACAAGCACGAGGACCTGAGTTCAGATCCCTAACACCCACATTAAAAAGGGGGGGGGCTAGGTGTAGTGGTATATGCTATTAATCCCAGCACCTGCCTTTAGTCCCAGCACTTGGGAGGCAGAGGCAGGTAGAACTCTGTGAGTATGAGGTCAGTATGGTCTACATAGTGAGTTCTCAGTCAGGCAGAGCTACACAGTGAGACCCTGTCTCAAAACCAAACCAAACCAAATCAAAAATAAACAAAAAAAAAAACCCAAAACCTGGCCTGGAGAAATAGCTCAGTTGTTTAGGTACACAGACATACATACAGCCAAAACACCTACATACATAAAAATAAACATAACAATAATAAAAACACAGTCAACAACAAAAAAAACAGATAACAGTAATAAATATCTAGGGTTGAATGCATATAATCCCAGTACAAAAGGATCCTGGGAGCTTTCTGACCAGACAGTATAGCCAAATTAATGAGTGTCATGTTCACTGAGAAACTTTGTCTGGAAAAGAAAAAAGACTAAAAACCCCCAAACCGAAAACACCAAAAACTCAAAACACCAAAGAGAAAGGCAGGAAGACACCTAACTGAACTGATGTTTATATCCCTATCCTAGACATAGCCACACAAATGTGCACACACGTGCACACACACACACACAGAACTAAAGCCTACACTGATTAACCTCAAACTCCAAGCTTGTTCATTTCATGTGCTCTTTCCTTTTCTCCTTGTCTGTTCTGAGACACGGTCTTGCTATGTAGCCCAGGCTGGTCCTGCACTCAGGGTCCCCTTGCCCCTTGTTTCCCTCCTGCTGGGATGAGACAGATACCAGGCCTGACTTCCCTCTTCTTGAAAAATCATTAAAGTTTTTCACCAATAATTTTTATTGCTGTGTGTAAAACAGCTACAGGAAACTCTTGGAGGGTACACCCTCATAATCCTTTTAACCCAGCCATGCTTTTGGTATTCACTATCCTTTGTATACCAGTTGTTGAAAAAAAAAAGGTATGCACGCCTGGCACTGTATTTCATTTCCAAATTAAAGAAACCTGTAGCATGAAGTTATGTGGTGGGTTTTTTTCTTTTTTCTTTTTCCTTCCTTCCTTCCTTCCTTCCTTCCTTTCTTTTTTTTTTTTTTTTTTTTCTTTCTTTCTTTCTTTTTTTGAGACAGTGTTTCTCTGTGTAACAACTCTGGAAGTCCTGGAACTTACTTTGTAGACCAGGC
The DNA here is from genome assembly GCF_903992535.2 of Arvicola amphibius. NCBI lineage: Eukaryota > Metazoa > Chordata > Mammalia > Rodentia > Cricetidae > Arvicola > Arvicola amphibius. Next base: position 99,560,512 of record NC_052053.1, on the reverse strand, counting down.
TGCCCTTGAACTCACAGAGATCCACCTGCCTCTGCCTCCTATGTGCTGGGTTAAAGGCGTGCACCACTAAAATGACACTGTAAACTCACTGGCCGTATAATTTCGAATAGTGGCATCGTGCACTGTATGGAGATATGCCTCCATTTATTAGCCAGGCCTGTGTACTACAGACATGAGGGTTATTGCGAGCTGTCCTCTGGGAGTAGCCGCTTATCAGCAAACATCTCTGTAGCTAACCCTTTAGACACATGCTTACACATGTAGGCCTAAACCAGCGCAAGATAAACAGACAGAAGATAAAAGTGAGTGAAGGATAGAAACACAGCACCACTGATTGGCCTTGTAATTAAACGGCAGCTCTTGGCAGGCAGCGGGAGCCTGCAGCTGTAAGCGGCTGTGTGTTTCTGAGCAACAAGGCAGAACTTGCTCTGTAGCACTCCAAAGTGCACCTGATGTCCTGGTCCTTAAAAAACCGTTTATAGTTCTCCAAACAACAAAATTACTACTACAACCGTTTAACGCAGTGGATCACTGGAGCTTTAAGGACTCCATGAAGTTTGGCCAAAACAAGAAAAATTCCCCATCTAGGCTGAGGAGCCGGGGAAGTGAAATCTACCACCTGACGTTGTTAAGCAACCCTCCAGAGAAGAATCAGTCAATGAGGTCACAAGTCAGCAAACAGACCTCTTCTCCTCAAGGGGAAAGGTCAGTTAGTTCAACAGACTTGGTGTTTGTAATAGGGAGATCCTTATTCAGTAACAAAGCCCCTCTGTCCCCTTCCCTTCCAAGATGCTAGCGAATCTTTTTTCTTTCTTTTCTACTTTACCACATTTTGTCTTTTTCTCTCTTTAGCGCTGACTCTTATTTTTCCTAGGTTTCATTATTTTACAATTTTGCTTCTTTTACTTGCTCTTTCGGCTAGTCTTTCTACAAGTTCTCTTTGCTAGACAACCCTCTAAGTCTGCCTAAAAGATAGATACATTTAAGCTTGGTGGTGCTGGCACACACCTTTGATCCCAGCACTAGGGAGACAGAGGTAGGTGTATCTTTGCGCATTTGAGGTCAGCCTGGTCTACAGAGTAAGCTCCAGGACAGCTAGGGCTACACAGAGAAATCCTGTCTTGAAACACAGTAACAAAAAAGAAGATACCTTTAGGCCAGGTTTTTTTTGGCACAGTTATGGGAAGGACAAAAATGCAAAAATTGGAACTAAACAAAAAATTAATTAATTCTGAAGACTGACAGGAACAAATGTAAGGAGAAAATGATAGATATTAAAAACCTGAATTTTTTTTACTTTGAAGTCCATGTAGGCTAAATATAATGTTGACGTGGAAAATGAACATGGGTTGAGGTAGTCAGATCTCTGGCTTTGCTGGAGTCATTTCTCTTGAGTCAAAGATTCTGTGTGTGTGTGTGTGTGCTTTGTGTGTGTGTGCGTGCATGTGAGACAGAGTCTCATGTTGTCTAGGCCAGCACTGAACTCCTGGACTCAAACAATCTTCATGTGTCAGCTTCTTGAGAAGCTGGGGTTACAGCCTTTACCACCACACCCCACCCGTCTTGGCATAGTCACTGAAATCTACAAAGTTCTCTTCAAGAGCAAGACTTCTAGAGATAGTTAACAAATTAGTATCACTCCTAATGATATTATATGTTAAGGTACCAGGGTAAATTAACAAGCAAAACATTTCCACAGTCAACCCTGAGAAAGACTACAACCAACCACAAAAAAAGGGAAGTAGCTGACGGATGGAAAATCTCTTAACTTCTAAGTTCTTCTCAGTCCTGGTCTCAGGGAAAAAAAAATTAAATGTAAGCCCACATACTTTTTCTTGGGTCACCCATTTTTCCAGTATGAGAAGCCAGAGCCAGGCTAATCTTTGAGGGTTGATATCTGGCCTGCATCTGAAAAAGAAAAGAAAGATTTAGCAAAACAGGAGTTTCAACTGACCCTTTCTCTTTTGTGATTCAAGTTTCATATATCATTTTCAGTTCAGTTCATTTTAAATCAGAACAAGCAAGTCCTAATGAGAAATTCTCAATTGCGAGTAACAGTTGAACCAAACAGAACCACGTAACTTTCAGCTTCCACTGATGCCTGTACTACCTTATCTAATTGTATTGTATCTTCCCAGCTGCAGTACTGTTAGGCTGGAACTCCTGGGCTCCAGAATGTCTGGAGCTACAGAAACAGCCTCACCATACCTGGCTTAGTTTTATTTTTAGGAATACTCCCAGAGAAAGTCACCGTTCATTTGAAATATATGTGTATATGTCTATGTATATGTATATATACAGACAAACACACATACATAGACACACACTCTGTCACTGTTTTGAGACAGGTTTTCATACTGTATCATTTAGGCTGATTTTGAACTCATAGCAATCCTCCTGCCTCAGGTGAGACACATGTGTTAAACTACCATACCCGGCCCCTAAGTGTACTTTTGAATAACAAAAATGAATCAAAGACAAAAGAATAATGGGAATATATAGAAATTCATTTTTAACTATATAGTTATAGGAGTTCAGAAGTCAGTAGATTGGGTAGTACCAGCCTAGAACCCAAATTTAAAGGCTGGGGGAGGGACACCATAAGAGTGATTGGTTTTTCTGGTCTTTATGTGCTAACCCAATAATTCCACAGGCTTACAACAGAACAGTTAAAGAGATAGAACAAAATAGTACATGACACTGTTCATAGCACTGCTAGGAATTTAAAGATCTAGGATGAAGAACCTCAGTTACCAAGAGGCAAGAAGGAGTCACAGTGTAAATATACAGTATAATAGCAAGGATGAGAGAATTCATGTCCAGTGAAGCAGGACATCTTTATCTTTATTACAGTAGGGTTAAGTCAACCCTCACATGGGTAAAATCTCAAAGAATTACAAGTAAAAAGCAAATATAAGAGTTAAAAATGGTGAAAATCAAGTAAGATCTTTACTGTAGCTCATGAACTAAGGTCAGTTTCCTAGTTTTGATGTCTTACAACAGGTGGAAGAGATGTCACAGCTGGGGAGTTGGAAAAAGAGGTACCCTGGACTCTATAATTTTTCAATTTTTTGTGGATCTACGATTATTTCAAAATGCGAAGTTTTAAGTTAACGCACGTTCAATCCTTTGTTAAAGCAACTCCACCATTACTCTTACGAACAAGAGGGGAGGGTAGGTTTGTCTTTTGGTGACAAGATGCAGCTACACCATCTTTTATCGAGAATAAACAAGGAATTATTTCAGGAACCTTTTGGTAGCCAGGCTTAAACTCAGCTCCAGAGGGTAATCCAAGGCCAGTGGAGTATATTAAATGTAAAATACATTAAACAGATAAAGCATCAGAACATTGAAATGTGCTCTACTTCTGCTAACTTTTAAAGAAAGTAGTTGATTGGGGGCATTAAGACCAGAGTCCAAATATTGAACCACGTGTCTTCCTCTCTGAGATCCTGGAAAAGAGGGAGATTGCTTACCTTAGCAGAACGGGACACTGCACCAGCGCCTGCAGGATGTCTTCCACCTTTTTGGGGATATCCCCTTGTCCCTTGTGTAGCTGAGGTACACATGCTTGTGCCAACTCCCAGTCGCCCCTCCGCAGGCACTCACAGAAAAATTCAAAAAGTTGCTCCTCGGTAGCGGTTTCCTCTTTTCCAAACGGGTAACTCATTTTCCCAGCACAGAGTGCAGGGAGATAGAAAGAGAGGAGTTACGCCGAATACATTCTCAATTTTCTAATTCGAGGAGTACCTCCTAGAAACAGCACACCAGATGAGAAGAAACGAAACTGTTTAGATAAACCACCAGCTATCAGCCCGAAAAGAAAAGGCAGAACTTACTTTTCTAATTATTGTTTTGGGTTTAATTTGACCTGTTACTATCTCCTTTCGAGAACCGCCTCTTTCTCTAAGGGGTGGATCCCATCTCCTAACGCAGATCCCATATCTAATAATCTTAATATTTGTGTTAGTCTGGGGCACAGACACATAAATTTACTTCCGCATTCGCTCCTGAACATTTTGCTAATAGGATTACAAATCTCGAGGTGGGTGTCTCGGTTAGGATGACACTAAACTCCTTTGGTTTCAGCCTTCTGTTAAGGCAGAGAATTAAAGATCAGGAGATCAATCTGGGACTGAACGGGAGAGCCGGAAGGCTGGGGGACAGGGATGCTCCCCCTAGCGGGGTCGGAGACAACACCCTTGCTGTCTTCCCAGCGCTTTACACTCACCTGCTCCGGGAGTCAAATGCATTTTAGCTTCCAGGGCAGCCATGTTTGAGCCCAGTCAGGTGACAGATCCCATTGCGAAGAGTGGTGGAAAGGGGTTGGGATGACGAACGAGAGAGCCACTCTTATTGGCTTAGAAGAAGGAAGATGCAAATCAAGTACCAGATTTATTTGAGTCACGTGACACCTGATCGCTAGGGTGAAGCTACGGAAGAGTTAAAATCACGAGCTACTGGGCTGAGGACCCTCCGCAATTATGGTTGCTCTTCTTTACAATTACGCATTTCGGGGGAGTTGACGTCAGAAAAAGCTGTCTGTTCCACAGCTCCAGTCCCGCCACTGTCTCAGTGCCAACCAATGACAGACGCTGGGGATGTCCACAGGAGTCCTGGATCCTCCTGCATCATTATTCTACTTATATATCTACTTATATATCAATACATAACTATATGTAAATCTGAGTTTTGCACAAATTCAGTAATCAAGCCAGTTCTTAATTTTATTTTACCGCAGCTGCTTTACAATTAAATCTACTTGATTTCCTTTATTTCATTTTCAACTACACTCTTGTTTTTATTTTCAACACATATTTTAGTTTGAGAACCTTTAGTTAGCTTCATTTTCACCGTTCAAGTTTGGTGAAAGTGCAAAGTAAAACAAATACGAAGCTCTTTTTCCAAAACTGTAATAGGCAGATAGCCCATACTTTCTCTAACTCCTCAACCCCCAAAAGACGCTTCTCTGGCCCAGGAAGTAACTTAAAAATGCGATTCACTAGGGAAAAGAATTTCCAGGCAAGGTTTTTCTTGCTTCACACTCGCCTTGACAGGTTCTTCCTCTCGAGCTTGACGCTGAGCTGAGAGTTTGAACTACATTTCCCAGAATGCAGCGGGACCAACCCGAACTTTTGCCTGCTTCTGATTGGGTGTGTTTCCAGAGTACTGGCCAACCAGCACTACAGTTGTTGCTGTGGGCGCTTTTCGCGGGTATTTGTGTGAGGGTAGGGGAAAGTTTGAAAGTTCGATGCTGCTGACCTGGTACTGGAGTTTTCTGAGGGGAGCAGTTGTGGGCAAGTGGGTGTGCTTATCTCGTATCTTCTCTCCGGGCCTGTGGATGTTGATACCGGGGTGGCAGAGAGTCCTGGGTGCCGGCCACACCCTCTACTTCCCGTGGGGCTCGTCCGTGGAACCCCGGCTTGGGTCCTGGGGCTTCAGACTTTCTTTGGGGTGGGTGATGCTTGGAAGCTGCCCTGCTTTATTAGGGCGTTCTGCAGGAGGTTTTCTACTTCTTGATGCCTCTCCCTCCTCTTCGGAGCAGTTAGGGATCTGGGCAAGTTTAGGGACTGTCACACTTACGTTGAAGAGCGAGGAATCTGGAGTTTGAGCTCTGAATTAGAATGCGTGCTTCATTCTTGGCTAGTTTGCGCGTTTCTCAGCTTAGTGCATCTGACTAGTCTTATGTGTAAGATGAAGTAAAAACACCCGAAGCATTTAAAATTAATGTCTGGCGCGTATTAAGGGCCCAATAAATAAATTAATCCCCCAAATCCCCCCAAACAGTTGTTTTTGTTACTTCACTGTTTTTATTGAGCGCCTAACATAAGCCGAGTCTGTGTTGCCATCTCTGTCTCACATACATACATACATACATACAGACAGACAGACAGACAGACACACACGCACCGCTGAAAGAAAGGAAGAAAGAAAGGAAGGAAGAAAGAAGACAAACTATAAAATAGCACAGATAAGATTAAGGAAGATATATGTGCCAAGCGTGGTGGTAGTCATGGAAAAGAAGAGACTGATTATCGAAGGCTTTGCGTGCAGAAATGGAAGATATGTGCTTGAGGAATCTAACATAAACCAACTTAACCTTGTGAATGGTCATGCTGGAGGAATCCCATGTTTGTCCATGATGCTTGCCTACGTTGGGCATTAATGCAGCAGCTCTCGAGTAGAAAGTGGAATTGGCCTTATTTTACACACGAGGAAGACAGTGCTCTGCGAAATCTGATTGAGCCTCCAATCTAATATTTGAGGGAGAGCTAAATAAGGGACCCCGCTTTTCAAGTTGTTTTTTTTTTTTTTTTAAATGTGATCCTAAAAGTTTGGAAGTTGTCATGTGGTCTGATAGTCCCACAAAACATTTTAAGCAATGAAACCGACTTAAGGAAGCTACTTCTAGTAGGATTGTGACATTCATCCTATTTTTTTTTTTTAAATTTTAGGCCATTTTGAGACTTCTCCCCGTCTGTTTCTTCAGCAGCTACAACTATACTTGTTGCATAGTTGTAATTATTTGAGTGTATATCTCGCCATCTTTCAGTTGTAAGTACGAACAACAGAGGAAATGAGTTTTACACCCTTGAGCTCAGCAGAGTGAAAGAAACAAACAAATGGAGAATATTATAATTAGAGAATTTAATTATATTTGGTAGAGTAGAGAATAACTCGAAGCCATAAGCAGTAGTATAGGCAAGTGATGGGAGTGGTACTATTAAATAGAACGGTTATTGCTAAGGTCTTTGTAATTTTGGGTTATAAGTGGATTTGTTTTTGTTGTTCTATGGCTTGAACTTACTCATTAAGTGATGTTATTGCCTGGAACTACCTTATCTGAAATGCAGTAGGTAACAGAATAGCAGGTAAGCGTCCTCTTTTCTCTTAAAGAAACAAATCAGCCCCAACAAATTCCCATTGAGAGAAATAAAGAATGTGTTTTGTTTTTGTGGGGAGAGAGGAAAGTAGGAGATGGGGGATGAGAGAGAGAAAGAGCAGGGGACCTCATGTAATTCAGATAATTTAAGTGTTAAACAGAATTGGACTAAGTGGTGTGGTAGCAGATACCTTAATTCTTGTTTATAGATTTGTTCTTTGCTGTATAGTTTGATTGTTATTGCTTCATTCCATGGAATAATGAGCTCCTATTCTTTTATTTCTGGACGATCCTTTGCCATATCAGTGAGATACATAGCCATTTCTTTGCATGCATTATTACAGAGATTACAACAGTTCTAACTGCCCAAAGACTAATATTGTATGAGTCTCATTTAGCAAGGTACAAGAAGAACAGAATTTAATTCTATATGGGACAGTAAGCAGCTAGTACAATAATGAATATGTTTATTGCTAACACCTATATTAGTAAAGTCTCATTTGACTGAGATTTGTTCTGACTCTTAGAAAACGCCAATAAGATTTGTGTTTCTAAAAATGGTTCAGAGGATAGGTCTCAGTGTCAAACTGCCTGGATAGAATTCTAAATCTACTGTTTTTTTTTTCTGATAACAGTGGGATATGTGACATTTGCAGAGTAGCTTTCACATAAGTTAAAAAGAAAGCTACTTTCATTATAATTTGTTCAAAATATTAAACGTAAAGTTTGGAGCATGGCTGGTATGTAATAGATGTCTATTTATTGTTCAGTGCAGAGTTGGTATTTGGAAATGCATCTTGAAGAGCACATAACCAAATAAAATTTGTAAATAATGCTCAATATCTTAATATTATTGTAAGTGATGGCTAGTCTTGGTAGTCAACTTGACACTCCTGAGAAGAGGGAGCCTCAGTTGAGGAGTTGCCTCCATCAGATGGGCCCGTGGGCATTATCTGTGGAGACATTTTCTTTATTGTCAATTGATGGAGGAGGGCTCAGGAGTAGGGTACTTGTGAGTGGTTCTACTCCTGACCTAGGCTGCCTGGTGAGCGAGCAGGGGAAGCAAGCCAGTACACAGCTTTCCTTTGTGGTCTCCGCTTCTGTTTCTGCTTCAGGCTCTTGCCTGGAGTTCCTGCCTTGGCTTCCCTTGACACTGGAATGTAATTTGTAAGCCAAATAAACGCTTTCTTCCCAAGTTGCTTTTGGTCAGCATTTTATCCCAGGAACACAAAGCAATCTAGTCTACAATGTAAATATGAAGTACTGTTAAAGTCATGTAATATCCAAGAATTGTATGGAATATGGAATCTGTTTTCTGAGGTTGCCTTCTTTCTCTGTAGACAAGCTCAATAAGCAAGTGTCTCTCCTACTTTTATTAGCAATTTTCCCATGGATTGTTTTGTCCATAGAGAAGTCTGAAGGACTTTTTATTTTCTGGGGCATTTTGTATACTCTGTCCACTATCATTTTTATTACTTTCTGTTGTTTTTCAAGATTCTTCTTTGGGAGATCTAGAAATATGAGCAGCAAGAAACTAAGACGAGTGGGTTTCTCACAAGAGCTGTGTGACCGTTTGAGCAGACATCAGATTGTTAATTGCCAGGTAAAGATTTGTGTGTTTTTAGATACATTTTATGTGCAAATTAATTTTAAGTTAACCTTTACTGTTAGACTTGGGTTAGGAAAATTTAGGGTTGCAGGGGCTGGGGAAGTGGCAGAGTCAGTAAAGTCCTTGGCGTGTAAATGTGAGGACCTGAGCTTGGCTGCCCAACACTGTCATAACAAGCCGGGCCTGGCACATCTGAACTGGCTCCAGAGAGGCAGAGACAAGAGGATCCCTGGGGCTTGCCAGGTAGCCAAGCTAGCCACATTGTGACCTCCAAGTCTGTCCCAGAGGTCAGTTCTTAAAGAGAGACTAAAGGAGACATCCAATGTTGACTTCTCACCTCCACTTGCCTAGACAAAAATAAAAGTAAAAACTTAGATGCTCAAAAATAAGCTAAATAATGCTGTTTCCTGTAAGTGATTTAGGTTGCATCTCTAGCTGGAATTTTATTTACTGAAGTCTAATATTTTTGTATTTTAGGATGAGAATGGTCATGGCATAAGGAAGTATGCCTGTGCCATTTATTTGGGGTTCCTGAGAAGTTTAATCCACTTATAATTTTTTAATATTACCTGAGAGATATGACTTAAATGAGATTACAGTGAGGATGATTTCTCTTAGAAGAGACATTAATAATTGGGGTTATTATTATGGTTTACTAATGTTGGATATTGAGCCCCCGGTTTAAATTTTCTGCAACTAAGTTATACCCCAGTCCAGCAGTAAATTTTTAGGATAAAAATATACAACAAAAGTTTTTTTCTTCTTCTTTTCTTTTTCAGATGCTACATCTTTAAGTACAGTAATGAAGAAAGTCCCTCTTAGAAGGGCAGATTAGGGCCAAAGTTTTATTTTAGGATTTTTGTCTTTAATAAACATATTTTCACAATGTATAATTTTTGTGGATTGTTTATTTCAGGGATATCTTTGTTTATTCTGTTAATACATTTAATAATCATGTTTATATTTTAAATGGTTTAAAAGCATGAATTAAACATTTTATTCTGTATTCTGAATTAAACATTAAACATCCCCATTCTCTCAGTTAATACTTTTCTCTGAGGGTTTTTTTTTGAGACTTTTTTTTTTGTAGTTTTGTAGTCTGTTCTGGAACTAGCTCTTATAAACCAGGCTTGCCTTGAACTCACAGAGATCTTCCTGCCTCTGCCTCCTAAGTGTTGGGATTAAAGGCATGTGCCACCATTGCCCAGCTTCTGAGTTAACTTTTAGCCTAAAAGACAGCACTTTTTAACCTGATTCTTTCTGGGCATATATTTGAACCCAAACTCAAGCACAGTGCTCACATAAACTTGGACTGGGTATTGCTGTTCATGACGTCTCTTGATGTATCTTCTAAGACACTCCAGCTGGACTGTGTAATAGTGTAATAGTGTGTAATAGTGTAATAGCTGGTCTGTGTAATAAGACTGCCTTACATCTCTGAGTTAAGGCCTAGAAGCTCAATGACAGAATGTAAAATAGGCATGTATCTTCTCTCTGCAATAAATTTCACTTCTGTTTAGAGATGAGCAGTGATAACTGAAAGTTTCTTTATATTTGCATATCTTTTAAATTAAAAGAGCACATGATGAAAATTACTTTTTAATTCTTATGTCTTTGCTACACATGTATGTTAAATATTTATTTTTACCTTTTTTTATTTTCAGGACTTTTTAGATCTCTCCCCACTGGAACTTATGAAAGTGACTGGCCTGAGTTATGGAGGTGTCCATGAGCTTTTGTATATGGTCAGCAGGGCCTGTGCTCCCCAGATGCAAACAGTACGTGTAATTCAACAACGAGGGGCATTACCCCCTTTAGGGTCAGGGCAGCTCCCTCCTGTGCTTAGCTGAAATGTGAAGGATGACTAGGGGAGACAGACAAAGACACTGGGGTTGGAGAAGGGCCAGTGTCTGGCCTTTGCTGTAGCAAATGCACAGGCTGTGAGAAGGGCGCTTGCTCAGCGGTTAGCAGGCTGTGCCTGCAGAACCCAGTGAGTTACTGCAAAGATGCAGCCAGAGAGAAGCAGGAGGCAGCATGGGGTCTTGAAGACCATGCTAAGGATTTGGGACATTATTCCAAAAATAGTAAATCATAAGGGGGAGAGTCAGTGCATTTGAAGAAGGTAGGTCTTGAATGCACATCGAAAACAAGCAAGAACTTATTCAGGGTCTACTAAAGTATCTGTTATGGTGTTGTGGAAATAGTGGGTAATGGGTTATTAGTGTGGTATTGTGGCAGAGGCTGGAGTACTGATCACTTGGTTTTTTTTTTTGTTTTTGTTTTTTAACATTTATTTGTTATGTGTACAGTATTCTGCCTGCATGTATGCCTGCACGCTAGAAGAGGGCACCAGATCTCATTAGATGGTTGTGAGCAACTGCTGGGAATTGAACTCAGGACCTCTGGAAGAGTAACCAGTGCTCTTAACCTCTGAGTCCATCTCCAGCCCTGTAAAATTATTTTCATTGCTACATCATAACTGTAATTTTGCTACTGTTACGAATTCTAATGTAAATATCTGTGTTTCCTGATAATCTTGAAGGGTTTGTGACCCACAGGTTGAGAACCTCTGTTCTAAGCCATCCTTAGTATCTCCTCAAAATGATAATTTGTGGGGTTAGAGAAATGACTCAGCAACTAAGGACACTGGCTGCTCTTCCAGAGGACCCATGTTTCATTCCTAGTACCCACATAGAAACTCACAGTATAACTCCAGTTCCAGGGGATCCAGTACCTTCTTCTGGTCTCTTCAGTTACTAGGCATTCATGTGGTTGATAGACACACATGCAGGCAAAACAGCCATATACACATAATAAAAATTAAACAAAATACAATAGTTTGTTATATTTACCACAAGTGGGTGGATTTAAAGAAGAGAAAGAAGAGAAAGTTGTCTCAGTCTGGTTCAGGCACAGCTGCACCCTCTCTGGAGTGTCTAAGGGAGAATCCCTTTCTTGCCTCTTCAGTTGCTGAAGAACGTTGGCATTCCTCGGCTTGTGGCCACTCTCCCTCCGTTCTATCTTCACATCATCGTCTTCTATTGAAGTTGCCTTTGCCTGTGTCTTAGAAGAGTACTTTTGTTGGCATTTGTGGTCCAAACACATAATCCGGGATTGTCTCCTCATCACAAGGTCTTTAAGTTATTCACATCTGCAGAGACCTTTTCTCCAAATATAGTCACATTCACAGACAAACTCCAAGGATTTGGTGTGGATATCTTTTAGGGGCCATTTCTCACCCATCTCTCCAGCCTCCTTCAAGCTGTACTTCACAAACAACCTGAGTTTGAGATGATCCCATGGCAAGTTACCTGTCCCAGAGTTCCTCGTGGGTAGCTCCTGCTTGCTTCTCCTGCTTGCTTCTCCTGCTTGCTTCTCCTGCTTGCTTCTCCTGCTTGCTTCTTCTGCTTGCTTCTCCAGCCTTGTCACAAGATGCCCGCTGCCACAGTTCGTCTTCCACCCATCCTAAGTGAATCTGTTTAATTATTATGGTTTGCAGTTTCCATTAGCTCCTGCTTCTTTCCCACTTCTTGATCTGTCTGTGTGCATCCTTGCCTCTTTGGCAAGAATGTTCACGTTCCTTTTCTCACCTAACAGTGGATTCAGAGTTTTGCACAGATACCTAGCTCTTCAGTGAAGCCTTCTAGACCACCACGTCTGGGTTAGGTGTAACTAGTGTGTAAGTCTGATACGTTTGTAAGTTAACAATGTTGCCACCTGGTGTTTGAATCCCATAGTCCTTGTTTTGCAATAAGCCTGTGAGCATGGTAGCTGTTTGTTATAGTCCATCCTTATAATTTCGCATGGTCATCGGCACTGGGTAGATATTCACTAGTCAAATGAATAATAGAGGAAGGAAAGCTGACTTATGGTTATAGAGTTGGTTTGTAATAGCTGAATGGAACTTAATGATTTTCCTTTTTAGGCTTATGAGATAAAGATGCGGAAGTCTGCTGGTCCCTCCCCAGCGTTCCTATCTACTACCCTTTCTGCTTTGGATGAAGCCCTGCATGGTGGTGTGGCTTGTGGGTCTCTCACAGAGGTAACGGAACCCATACCTTCTTCTATAAGTATTAGTACCAGGTGGAATGTTTAGTTAAAAAAAACAAAAACAAACATAAATTACCTCATGCAAACGACTGTGAATTAAGTCCTAAGTACTTTGCTGGCATAGTCCTCTAGCCAGTATCAGTATAGTTGTTTTCTAAACAGAGGCATTAAAAAAATCATTGCTGACTGACTAGATGTGTCCCGGTTTTGGTTTCTTTGTATTGCTTTAGAAAGTGATGAGTATTGGGGTCTGAGGAGGTAGCTGAGTGGGCAGAGTCCTTACACTTGCCTTATAGTCTGGATCAACAGCACCCGTGTAAAAGCCATGTAGTGGGGTATGTCTGTGATGGCAATGCAGTGGAGAGGAGCTGAGTCTGTCTCAAAGCACAGGATGGAGAGGAGTAGAGGAAGGCGTCAAGTGTTGGTCACTTGCTCACACACCTGCACATGCACACGCACGCATGAAAACACGTGCATGCGTGCAGCCACAATATTGTGAATAGTATTAGGAGGGAATTTAAAATAGGATCACTACTTAGCAGATTTATAGTATGAGCCAATTTTGACAATGTTTTAGCAAATAATATATTAAACTGTCGTGAGCTATTTTTGTTTCTTGCTATTGATAGCATTTGATTCTAGGAAGCAATAACTTACTGTATTATTTTATGTTGCATAATGAATTATGTTCAAGTTAAGTGGCACAAAGCAACAATTAACAGTGCCTTTGGGAGTGTCTGAGCTTAGTGATGTTGGCAGTGCCAGCAGTCAACCACAGCTCAAGATGCCCAGAGGAGCTCACTCCTAGGGGCATCACTGGCAGGCTGGTTCTGGTTTTTTTTTTCAATTCTTCCCTAAGTGGGGTCTTCATAGCCTGTCTTATCTTCTCTTGACATGCTGGCTGACTTCACTCAGGCTGAGTAATACAAGACAGCAAGCTGGAAATGGTGGTATTCTTGGTGATTACACCACTGCTCATGACAGGTTCTCTTCATTGTGAGAACTGTAAGCCCAGCTCAGGGTCAGGGAAAGGAAATTTAGGCTCTGCCTATTGAATGAAGTTTCAAGAAGCGGAGGGCACTTCAGGATCACTGTGTCTCTTTTCCCTGAAAGTTGCCTTGGTGTGTATGGGTGTGGCACCCGCAGGCTGCGTATCAGTAACTCCTGAGAACTTGCCTGAAATTTTTAGAAGCAAACTTCTAAGAGCAGACACATTGTGTGTGCGCGTGCGCGCGCATGCACGTATGTATTTGTTTCTGGGTATCAAACACAGGGCCTCAAGCATATTATACAATGTCTGCTTCACTGAGCTACATCCCCAGTGTTTTCTTATAGTTCTCATAATCATAATTTAACTGTAATGTTTTTCTTAAAGATAGGAATCCTGCTTTAGGGAATATTTTATTCTCTATATTCCTAGAGAGGTTTAAATACTGCTGTGACTAGTAGGTGCCTAGGAAATAAATAGTTGATGAATGAATAAGCTAATTGAAGGGCTTGTAGTTGCATATGTTGCCACCAGATGGTGCTAAAATTACACGTTGCACAATCATTTTGAGGTGAGGCTGGACCAGGGCAGTTAAGAACTATAGGACTGATGGAGTTATGAGTTTACGTATAGAAAAAATGAATGTGAAGATGATTAGCAGAAGCATGTTTTTCATCTTCGAATATTGTAGTGATTTCTCCACGTTGTCATTTTCATTCACTTCACTAATTCTGTTTGAATTCAAGTGAAGTTATAAGCCTTTGGGTGTTTTGTTATGGTCCATCTAGCTAGCTTATAATGCTGATTAGTAACAAATTTTTTACTTTCTGCCCTCATTAGATCATTTTAAAAATCTTTTGGGCCCTTTCAGTTAAAATAGCTTACCTGCATCCCAGGTTTTTACCATTCTCTGGGGTTTCCTTTAGTTACATAGGAGGAATACAGTTTTTGTTTTGCTTATTTTTGAACTTTAAAATCCATATATTTGTGATTAAGATTCATATCTCATGTCTCCTTCATAAATTGCTTTCTCATTTAATGTTATTTCTAAGGTTTTTTTTTTTTCATGTTGCTTCAGGTAGCAAGACCATACTTTTTATTGCTGTATTATATTTTATTTTGAAAACATGTCACAGTTTACTCCTTTTGTTATTAGTGAACATTTGGCTTGTTTCTTATTTGTCACTGATATGAATAAGTCCTGTGAAAATTTTTATACACAGTTGCTAGGTATTGGGTAGTTTCCAGTTTACATCTATTATAAATAATGTAACGTTTATGGGTATGTTTGTGTAAAATAAATTTTTGGTAGTAAACATTCACCTAGGAGTGAATGGAAAGATTGGATCATGTAATATACGGGGCTCTTTAAGAATCTGCAAGACTGGTTTCCAAAGTGATGGTAGCATCCTGCATCCTCACTGGAATGCACAGTGTATTTTTTAATACAATCTCACTAACACTTAGCATTTTTTTTCTGATGCTAGGTTTTGAACCGAAGCCCTCACTCATGCTAAGTACACAGTCTGCCATACATCTATGTCAGTGTGCACCAATGCCTGTTTCTGTTTTACTTTAGGTCCTCTCATGAATGTATGGGTTATTTTTTTGTAGTTTTGTTTTGTATTTCTCCAGTGTGTTCATCTTTTTGTTTGTCTGTCTCTTTCAATGCAGGGTCTGGCTGTATATAGCTCAGGCTGGCTTTGAACTTGTGATCATCTTGCTTTTTAAGTATTGTGATTACAGGTGTACACCACCATACCCAGCTTCTTTATTTTCTAAGAATCATCTTTTACTTTTATGTTTTTAAAACTTATATGCCCGTTGCCTGCAGAGGCCAGAAGAGGGAGTTGGATTCTCTGGAACTAGAGTTACAGATACCTGGGAGCCACTGTGTGGGTACTGGGAACTGGGAACTGGACTCAGATCCTGCAAGAGCAGCGAGTGCTCTTCTCTATTGAGCTATCCTGTCAGCTGCACTTTGGGTATTTTTCAAGACAGGGTTTCTCTGTGTAACAGCCTTGGCTGTCCTGGAACTAGTTCTTGTAGACCAGGCTGGCCTCAAACCCAGAGATCTGCCTGTCTCTGCCTCCTGAGTGCGGGGATTAAAGGCATACCACCACCGCCCTGGCTCATATCTTTAAGTTTTAATTGAATTGTTAATAAAGTTGATTAACGTTATATTGGGGTCAGCAATGTGACTCAGTGGGTAAAGAAGCTTGCTATCCAGCCTGGTGTTCAAAGTGTGATCTCAGGTACCCACACAGAGAGGGATGAGAAAACCATCTCCAAGGAAGTTTATCTGTACCTCCTCTATATGTATGCACAGACAGAGTAACAATATATACATTAACTAAAATAATTACTGTAGTGGGCATCATCACCCTTGCTGGCTTTAAAAGGGTTATGCTTCTCATATTTCATCATTAAAAATGATGGTGAGTCTCACTGAATCAAATAACAGAAATTAGCAAGATGAGCAATGTTAGGTTACTGAACCTGTTAATTAATTGCACTATGATTATATGAGAATATCTTTATTAGGAAGTACACTAAAATATTTAGTGAATTACTGATGTATACACCAACTCAGATAGTTGAGAGAAATAGGTATCTTACACATAAATATGTAGACTTGGGAGAGGACAATAAAATGATAAACAAATGGGAAAATGTTAACTTAGTAGGTGTGGGAAATGAATTTAAATGGTTTCCGATAGTCTGTTGTTACTGTTAGTTGTTGTATAAGTTTAAAAGTAATTTCAGACAGATAGTGAAAGAAAATCATGCAATCCATAATTGTTTCATGTATGCTTGGATAGAATAATTGTTCTCTAATTATTGGTTTCTTCTGTATATGATCATTAAATTAAGCATGCTATTTAAAAGTTATTTCCAAGGGCTGGAGAGATGGCCCAGCAGTTTAGAGCATTGGCTGCTCTTCCAGAGGTTTTGAGTTCAATTCTCAATATCCAATGTCACTCACAATCATTTCCACAGGATCCAACACCCTCTTCTGGCCTCCATGGGAAGTACACGCATGGTGCTTAGCCTTGTATGCAGGCAAAGCACCCATAAACATAAAAAGAAGTAATAATAATAAATATTTTGAAGGTTATTTAAACCTACTTTATCTTTATTGATCCCTCTCAAGTTGATATAATACCTCTTCCAGGAGAGTTATTTAGCCTATTTCATTTTGGGGTAGACAAATTTTCTTTTTGTTATACATATCTTGAGCATATTTTATTTTATTTTGTTATTTATTTATTTATTGTTTTTTCTCTGTGTAACAGCCCTAACTGTTCTGGAACTAGCTCTTGTAGACAAAGGTGGGCTTGAACTCACAGAGGTCCTCCTGCCTCTGCCTCCCTAGTGCTGGGATTAAAGGTGTGCACCACCACCGCCTGGCTTAAGCATATTTTATTATGTTAAACTAAAGACATTCAGAATTGCCATGTACACCTGGAGAAACAAACGACATGGGTCGTCTATGTGTGTAGCACTTGTCACATTACAGTTTTACTACTTGTGTGATTACTGTGTGTCCTCTTCACTGTATAATAAGTGCCAAGTGGCAGTGATTGTTTTATTATTTTTTCTTATTCCAATTACATTATTAACACACGTACAAGGTACTTAATTAGTGCCCATTAAATGAAGGCGTTTGGTTTTCTTTCTTACTTCTTTGCTTTCTTTCTTTATGTATCTCTGGCTGGCTTGGAACTGGCTACGTTGATGAGACTGGCTTTGAATGTGGAGACCTGCCTGCCTCCAGTTTCTTAGGGCTAGGATTAAAGGTGTGCGCTACCATACTTGATTTCTTTCTTTATTTTTAATACTTGTCTAGTTCTTGTTTACTCTGATGTTTTGGTTCCTGTTGCCTGTCCTCTCCACTTCTTTGATCATGTAATTAGCAAAGGTTTAGGAGTTTTTTTTTTTAATTTTAAAGATTAGTCCCTGGTGGTCTAGTGGCTAGGATTTGGTGCTTTCACCGCCACGGCCTGGGTTCAGTTCCCGGTCAGGGAACGTCCTTTAGCCAGGCGGTGGTGGCGCATGCCTTTAATCCCAGCACTTGGGAGGCAGAGGCAGGTGGATCTCTGTGAGTTCAAGCCCACCTTTGTCTACAAGAGCTCGTTCCAGGACAGGCTCCAAAGCTACAGAGAAACCCTATCTCGGAAAAAAACAAAACAAAACAAAAAGATGTAGCTTTAGAGCCTGTCCTGGAACTAGTTCTCATAGACCTGACTGGCCTCAAACTCAGAGATCTGCCCGCCTCTGCCTCCTGAGTGCTGGGGTTAAGGTTTATGCTACCACCACCTGGCATTCTTATACCTATAAGATATGATATGTATTATGTATTTGACACATGGACAAACTTGATATGTGGAGGGGACCACAAAAAGCATGGATACAAAGAGTGGGGATCAGTGAATCCATCTTAGAGACTATCAACTAATATGCATACAAATGTGTATATGTGTGTGTGTATGTGCATATAATAAAAAAAAACCCTATGTATCCCAAGTGCTGGAATTAAAGACACGTGCCACTACGCTGGGCAGAACTATTACTTGATTTGTTTACTAGGTCTCTGTTCTCAGAGACGTTATATTTGGCAAAATTTCTAAAGTGGCTTCCTGTGGTGGTTTGAATAAGAATGGCCCTCATAGGCTTATATTTGAATGCTTAGTCACCTGGGAGTGGCACTACTTGAGAATTAGAAGGATTAGAAGGTGTGGCCTTGTTGAGTTAGGTCTGACCTTGTTGGAGGAAATCTACCCCAGTGGTGGGCTTTGAGGTTTCAAAAGTCTATGCCAGGCCCGGAGTCTCTCTTTCTCTGCTGGAGGATCAGGCTGTAACTCTCAGATACTTCTCCAGCACCACACTCAGCTGCCTTCATGCTCCCTGACATGGCACTGGACTAAATCTCTGGAGCTGTAAACCAGCTCCCAACTAAATGCTTTCTTTTATAAGAGTTGCTGGGCTCATGGTGTCTCTTCACCGTAATTAAACAGTGACTAAGACACCTCCCAATGACACTGTATTCTCAGCAAGGTGCCTGGACTAGGATGAGATGTCATTGCCATGATTGAGGCATGTTATATGGCACAGTGGCTTTCAGATAGGAGAGCAGCTGGATCTCATCCTGTGAACTCTCCAAAGCGGTGATCATTCTCTCGAGTCAAAGCCTCGGGAGGACTGATGGGTTGCTGGTTTAGAGATGAACAGGAATGGATGTGGCTAGTATGTGATGTTTTACTCTTTTGGCTTTTTGAGGGGCCCACCACTCAGTGCCCAAAGAAATCTCACACGGAGGCTTATTCTTAGTTATGAATGACTGGCCTTAACTTGGCTCGTTTCTTGCCAGCTTTTCTTAACCTAAACTAACCTGACTACCTTTGCCTCTGGGCTTTATCTTTCTCTATTTCTGTATACCTTTCTTTACTTCTTTCTCCGTGACTTGCCGTGTAGTTGGGTGGCCCCTGGTGTCCTTCTTTCCTTGTTTTTCTCATTTGCTCCTTGTGCTCCTCGTTCTCGGTTCTCCTTCTGTTTATACTCTCTGCCTGCCAGACTCGCTTATCCTTGCTCCTGCCTTGCTATTGGCCATTCATCTCTTTATTAGGACTGTCAGGTGCTTTAGGCAAGGCACCGTAACACAGCTTCACAGAGTTAAACGAATGCAGCGTAAACAAAAGTCACACACCTGAAAATAATATTCCCCAACATGTGGCCACCAGGAACAGTAAGGATGTTCCAAGCTTTCAGATGACAGAAGAAAGAAACCTCAGATCTAGAGCAGCAGCACAGATTTTTTTCCAACAGCCTGAGTTTGAGACTTGACACTGATCTTTCCAGAGTGGAGCCTGGACTTTCCAGAGCTCAATGGCTACCTTTTTAGCCTTAGGAGATACTGAGCAGAGAGTTCCGTCAAGCCTGTCAGGAATCTGACCTCCAGAACTCTAAGATAACGAATGAGTGTTCTTTCCAGCTTCTGAATCTGTGGTGATTGGTGTGGCAGTAGGAAAAGTAGTACAGGTATAGACGGAGGTATCTACTTGCATTGTGCAATCTTTGTTTCCCATTGAAAGGCTGGAAATGACTGAGGGAGTAAATATAAATCTGGAAACATTTTCTCATCAGATTTATAGTTGCCCTTCCTTAACTTTAAATGTACAGTTCCTAAATGTGTTTAGCATCAATTGTAACTTACATGAACTCGCTGAATCTGGGTATGATAAGTTACATCATCAGTTACTGCACCAAGATGGGAAGTAGAATCAGAGGCATGCTCATGCGGAGGGAGCTTCAAAGACAGTAGTCCTGCTGAACTGCTGAGGGGATGAGCCAAGGGCTTTGTCTATTGCCTGACACAACTGATTCCTTACTTGTGGATTATATAAGCAAGTAATTCTGAATCTGTTATAATTGAAAAGGGACAGTGAAGATAAGTTTGAAGCCTAAACTTTAGAAGTTTGTATTATGTCAATGATTATACCTACCAGTTTTTTCATTATCCACTAAAGAGCCTTTTAAGAGTTTTTCCCCTCCCCCAACCCTCTTGTATCTTTACTGTCCATGGAAATTTAAATGCTATAGATATGCTGTGCATTTGTTCTGTACTTTGTGTCTATCTGTGCTAATGTAAAAAAAATAAACCATTGTTTTCTCAAAAACCAAGTTTCACCTCTGGGGTCAGTATTACCCCTGCTAAAGGTACACAGGACTAGATGCTATTGTGAGTAGGTAGAATTAGAGTTGTATTTAAAGGTATTGTCAGGGGCAGGCAGGATGGCTCAGTAAGTAAAGGTGCTTGCTGCCAAGTCGACTGACCCCAGTTCCATCCTTAAGACCCATATGGTGGAAGGAGAGAGCCAATTCCTATAAGTTGTCCTCTGATCTCTACACACACCTTGATGTGACCCCAATAAATAAATAAATGTAAAAGAAATCATTAAAAGGTAGTTTCACTTTATTTGTTTATTTATTTAAGTTTTGGAGACAGGGTTTCTCTATGTAGCCCTGGCTGTCCTGTAACTTGCTTTGTAGACCAGGCTGGCTTCAAACTCAGATAGATCTGCTTTCCTCTGCCACTTGAGTGCGTGGATTAAAGACGTGGACCACCATTGCCAGGCTTCGTAGTTTCATTTTGTAATCTAGATATTACACCATCTATGGAACTGGTCCAAGGTCGTGTCAATCAAAAGATGTCACATCTGTGTATCTTGGTTCAAAGAGTACCTCCAGAAGACCAACCAGTGAGTACTGCTAAATATTTACACTGTTGGTATTTCCTGGGTCATCTGTAAGCTTTTGTTCATGATTTGAGATTAGTATCAGTATCAGTTGCCAGAAGGGACCCAGAGTCCTTATTTGACACCCCATTTTCCCTTGGATAAAAGTCATATTACAGGTTTTTTCTTCCTTCTTCTCATTGACTGATTAGTGTGGCCTACTTGGTTCCAGGAGAGAACAGAGCAAGGCTTGTAAATTCAGATATCTGCAGGGCCTGCAATAGAAATGTGAAAGATTTACATGGTCATTAGATTACTTTCACTGTTGACAACAGCAGCAAATCTTAATTTTTCTGGCTATGGACCTCCAGATCTAGGAAGATGAGTTTTATCATGTTCAGATACAGTTGGGTTCTGATGGTCCACTTATAGCCACAGTGGCAGGAAAAATAGGGAATGATTTCAGGTGGGGATCGTTTACGTGTGATACACTCACTGATTTGTTTACCTGATGCACTTCTATGAAAGGTTCCAGTCACCCCAAGATTTTAACATGCACTGTTGATGTCTTCACTCATTCCTCATTTTAGATATACCTTCCTTTCTAATGGTTTCTTAGGATTGTTCACGTAACATGTTCAGGAAATGCTGCTAAATGCATGGCTATTTGTCTTCACGCTCTTTGATTTTTATGTGTATTTTGCAATGTTTGTCATCTCCATGTCCTACTTTTTTACTGTTCTGGTTCTCTCCTTTCTTCTTACACGCACACGCACACCCACACGTAGACGCACACCCACACGCACCAGCAATATATACTAATGGTACAGAGAGTCTTGGATATAAGCATGCTGATGTTCTGTAAGTTAAGATCCAGTTTTCTTTACAAGGCAGAGTGCAGCAGCCTTTCTGTGATCCTTGACTCTTTATTTTTAGTTTTAGGATTGGGAGAGGTAGTCATAAAATGAATTAGGTAGGTCTGAAGACCTAACCATATTTGTGCATAATTCTTGAGCAAATACAGACAAGTTCTTAGATGCGGGGTCACTAGAGAAAAAGGGAAGTTCCCAGGAGCTGTCCTGTTTCAGATCAGGGCCAGAAAAACCTTAATTTTCTTCTGCCAAGTAATGGCTTGGCAGATTACACTATCTTGCTGCCCCAGGCCTCAGAGTGCAGAGTTAACTTGGTAAGATGTGAGGTCCTAGCAGGTCTAGGCTTCACATTCTCTTTCACCGTGCAATTGAGCTTCAGGTTGAAGTGAATAGGTTCGTTCCTTCGTTCCTTCGTTCCTTCCTTCCTTCCTTCCTTTTTTTTTTTTTAAACAGATAATTAGATTTTCTTTTATTGGGAATAGCATTTTTCTCCTCAAATGTGGCACTAGTTTTTGCTATCTTGCTGATACTTGAATGGTCTTCACTAAGGATTTTCCTCCTGATGTTTTTGCATTTCTCGTGGAGAGGTGTTGAGGTTCAGCTTAACTGTGTGCAGCTGGTTGTATCTTACGGTGTTTCTGTGTGCAAACATTTCCAAGAAGCAAACAGCTTTGACTGCTCTAGCTTGGCAAGTTTTTCTTTCTAACCACCATTGGGTAGAAGCTGGGAACCAAACACAGCTTGAAATCTTGTGGTTTGGATGCTGGAATTCAGGGCTAAACTGTCTAAAGCTAAATTTATTAATGTTGAGATATTTTTCCCCAAAAACCTGAAAAATAATGAAATTTAACTCCTGGAAGTCCATAAAATTGTATATTTGTACACATACTCATACACACACACACACACACACACACACACACACACAGCTAACAAGAAGGAAAATATACTAAGAATATTCTAGAGATAGTTACTACAGTATAAATCAAACTCAAAATAGCCAAAACGAACCCAGATATGATGTTGTGTTTCCCCAGACTGTACTAAGGCAGTTCACGAGAGAAAATGATACTTTACTTAAATTTGCAGCTTTTTAGGTAGATGTTTTCAGAGAGAGAATAATAAATGAATACTATACACTTTCATAGTACCTGATACTGAATATTTCATATGTGTCATTTAAATTTCATTCCACTAAATGACCAAGCATTTAGTAGCTTTAATCTCATTAAATCAAAGAATAGATCCCAGAACTGGCCCTAGACAACAAGCATTGGAAGCGGCCTGCCCTCCATTTTCCTACCCTTTTACCCTCTAACATGCACACATTTGTTCTGTTTCAAGACTCATGTGCAACTTTTCCCAACTGGAGTGTCTCCTGTTGTGACATGTAATGAACAGTTTGATCTGTGTTGATGTTGGTAATGATAAAGACCTGTGAAGTTTCAGAGATCAAAGTCAATTATTCAGTTTTGATCAATCAAAGGGAGAATGCTATACATGTAAAGTATATTCAAAAATATTTTTGGCTAGGAGTAGCACATGCCTTCAGTCACAGCACGTAGGAGACAGAGAGTTGGGTTTTTGTGATTTCAAGGTTTTTGTGAGTTCTAGGCTAGCCAGGACTACAAAGTGAGACTCTACTTTAAAATAAAAAAAAAAAATTAAAGGGGGCCTACTGAGATGGTTAGAGAGTAAGGTGCTTGCCATGCAAGCCAAAACTTGAGTTTAGTCCCCAGATCTCATGGTGGAAGAAGAGACCCTACTGGCTGAATTTCCTGTTTTACCTTCACATGTGGACTGTTGCATGATATGCAAGAGTAATGATAATAATAACAATGATAACACACGTGGACTGTGTCCAGTATGCAAGTGTAACAACAACAACAATAGTGATAGAAATCATGAGGAGTGTAAAGTGTGAATGTTTTTCTAGTATGATCTAGATTATCTGACAGGCTAGATTCTGTTTCAAAAATGAAATCAAATTAAGAACTACTTTGTGTATATGTCATTGAAGTAAAGATGTTGACAGGGAAGGGATAGCCCCCAAAATGAAAGACATCCTGCATAGATTTTTTTTTCAGCACTGGATGTGAAACTCAGGACCCTACTGGTTAGCTACATCTACTGCTCATTTTGAGATAAAATGTTGTCTAGGTGCTAGGCAGTGGTGGTGCACACCTTTAATTTCAGCACTTGGGAGGCAGAGGCGGGCGGATCTCTGTGAGTTTGAGGCCAGCCTGGTCTATGAGAGCTAGTTCCAGGACAGGCTCCAAAGCTACAGCGAAACCCTGTCTTGAAAAACAAAAAACAAACAAACAAAAAAAAAGTTGCCTAGGCTAGCCTTGAATTCACACTGTAGCTCACAGATGCCTTGATTCTTCCTATCTCAGCTTCCCAAGTAGCTAGGATTATAAGCCTGTACCACCAGACTTCCTCAGACTTCCTGACTAGAAAATAATGAATGAGGGCATTTTCTGGGGGTAGTAATGTTTAATTTGATGGGAATTTAGATTACATATACGGGGCTGAAATTGTAGCTCAGCATGAGACTACTTGCTTAGCACACATCACCCCTGAATTCAATTCCCAGTGCTATAAGCAAGTAATTCATAGATGGCGTATGTGTATGTTTGTTGCATGGAACCACTCGTTCATTCAGGCTGCCCAGAACCAAAATAATCACACAGAAACTGTATTATTTAAATCACTGCCTGGCCCATTAGCTCTGGCTTTTTATTGGCTAACTCTTACATATTAATTTAACCCATCTCTATTAATTTATGCATCACTACGAGGTCATGGCCTACCAGCAAAGTTTCAGCACATCTGTCTCCAGCGGCTGCTCCATGGCGTCCCTCTGACTCTGCCTTCTTCCTCCCAGAATTTAGTCCAGTTTTCCCTGCCCACCTAAGTTCTGCCCTATCAACAGGCCAAGGCAGTTTCTTTATTCATTAATGGTAATCACAGCACATACAGGGAACTCCCACATCATATGTTTGTAGTATTCATCAAATAATCACATATTTCATTGTGAGGAAGTCAAAAGGAAAAATACTATACATATTAAACTCCGGAGAGTGATATGTGTATAGAATTGCTGGAAGAAAGTATGTTGATGTCTGGTTTATTTTGAATCATAGAGAGAAACCCAAAATGTATTAGTAAATAGATACAGAGATGGACAGAAAGACTAATACAGCATGAAATAGCATGGTAATTGTTGAGTGTAGGGGGTGGGTGTATGGATGTTTCTTGTAAAAGTCTTTTAGCTTTTCTGTTGCTTTTATTTTTAGGTGACTGACAGACAACACAAAAGTTAATTTTAGATGGGCAAAAGAACTTTTCAAATGATACACGTTTTGCTAGATTTTATAAAAATTTGTTTGAGTCTACTACTATACCATTTGCCATAACAGAATTTTGGAGGTTGAGTACTTTTATATAGGAAAGAGATTTATTTGGCTCACAATATGATGGTTAGAAGATCCAAACAACATGACAGTAGCCTGTTGGGAAAACTCGCCTGGCTGTGCCACAATATGGCAGAGAAGCAAAAAGGAAAGTACTGTGTGCAGAATGTGCTTATGAAATAACACACTCCATAAGAGGTATAATAATCCCTTCTGCTCTCCTGTCTGACCTAATCGTCCTCCATCAGCCTTCCCCTGTTAAAGTTTCTGCTACCTCAAACCGAGGATGAAGTTCTGAGGGCGTGAGCCTTGGGAAAACATCTGGGCTGTAAAATATAGAATCTTTGTGGTACTCTGTGATGAGATGAGGACTGATCATGAAAATCCATTGAAGCACAACTCATAGTAGAGACTATGAAAGAGCTGTTGAACTGGCAGAAGCAAGAACACATACACACATGTATTTTACTATATATATTTAGTAATTTATATATATATAATATGTATTATATATTATAACTTTTTAGCAAATTATAAATTTAGTGAATATAATATTTTAAAATTGTATTTTAATATATATTTAAAAGATAAGAAGCTGGATATGGTAGCACATTTCTTTAATCTCAGCACTAAGGTGGAAACATACAGATTTCCATAAGTTCTAGGCCACTCTGGACTATGTAGTAAGTTCTGGGCCAGCCAGGAAAAATAAAAAGAAAGGACAGATGAAGCTATGTGCTATATCATATCTACTGACCCTCTTTGAATGACAAGTAACCGTGCCATCTATTGCCTAGAGGACTTAAACCCTACCAATCAGTAGTATTTTCATAAAGTCATTCGTCAACACCAGTATATACAGTCAGTGGGTGCAACGTCTAGCCTTTCTCAACTTTAACTTCACGTCTGGTAACAGAGCACAGAAGGTAATTAACTGAGTGAGCATTCTCGTTATTCCCAAGGATGATATGCATCCCAAGCAAACACCAATAAGAGGAAAGGTAGTTTGTTAATACAGTGGGTGTCTTTGGGAAGTAGAGCTTAATTCTCTCCTGGAATCCAGGCTCATTGGATTTTTTTTTTTTCAGCAGATCCTAAAATAATTTTCTTTGACTAAATTACAGTGTTCATTCAAATTTTATAGATAACGTCACTTTGTTTTTTAGATTACAGGTCCGCCAGGCTGTGGAAAAACTCAGTTTTGTATAATGATGAGTGTTTTAGCTACACTGCCTACCAACATGGGAGGATTAGAAGGGGCTGTGGTGTACATTGACACAGAGTCTGCGTTTACTGCTGAAAGGTAGGTTGTTTTAATTTTGACTAAAATGCTTTGCTTTCAGAGCCCCTATGCACCATGGGCCATTTACACTTAGGTTATTATTTAATATATTTGAGAACAAAGGGTGCTAGCTACTATTTTTAAAGGATTTTTTTTCTTTTGAAGTTGATTCAGGAAGCAGCTTGTCTTCTTCCTTTTCTATCCTTTCTTACTGGTTTAACTGGGGTTCCTGCATAAGCTGTGTTTTTATTACTGCATCTTGAAAAAAAATCTCCTCTCCATGGTAATATTTTGTTTGTGATCTAACAAATAAAGCTTTCCTGAAGATCAGAGTGTATAGCTAAATCACTACTAGTTAGCCATAAAGGTCAGGCAGTTGGTGGTGCACACCTTTAATCCTAGCGCTCATTGAGTTCTGTAAATTCAAGGCCACCCTGGGCTACAAAAGATTGATCCAGTCTAAAAAGGTGTGACTGCTCACACCTTTAATCCCAGTACTTGGGAGTCACGTGCCTTTTATCCCAGCACTAGGAAGGTGGAGACAGAAAGGGATATGGCTGGGTGGAGAGAGGAATATAAGGCAGGAGGAGATAGCAGCTCGTGGCATTCGGTCTGAGGATTCATGGAGACAGGATCTTGCCCACTTTGGTCTGAGGATTCAGTAGAGGTAAGAGGTCTTTTTAGTGGCTGGCTGCTTAACTTCTCTGGTTTTTCGGCATTTATCCCATATGTGATCCTGGGTTTTTATTAATAACACCTTTCCTCTCTTGACAGTCTTTGTACACAGTTACATCTCTTTACATACAGATACATCTCTGTTTTTCCATACATCTGTCTCCTCTACACGTTTCTTCTCTCCACTCCGCTACATTTCTTCACATAGAGCTACACCTCTCTTCTACATCATGTACTCACTTGCACACTGACACACTCACATACACTCTCACATACCTTTCATAGCACAAACTCTGGACAACATATAAAGAACATTTTTAGGGTCACGTAGCATTTCTTGAGTAAACAATAGAGCCATTCAGATACACTAGGAACCATACGGTTTCTCTCAGGCTAGGGAGGTCACGCCGACCGGGCATGGTGAGTAAAGCAGGCTTGTAGCTTCTTAAAGTGGTCAGGGTTCCCAGACAGAGAGTGACATTGAAATTTGGGACTTAAACAATAAACAGTTAGTTGACTAGGCCTTGAGTCCTGCATCACAAACCGAGGCCAGGGGTACAGGTCAGTTGCTGCAGGGAGTTATATCTCAATGTTACCACCCTGACTTTGGTTCAACAGATACCAGGGAACTTGCTCTGGTGCATATTTTGTAGGTGCATCTAGTCTATTTTGAATCTGTCCTGAAGCCTAAAATCAATTTTGTAACTGAGAATCTTGTTATTTTCCTATGTCAGTCTGAGCTATGAAAAATATCCTAGTATTATTTCTAGTCATTAAAATAATATAGATTAAGCAGAAATCATCTTTCTGACCATCCATATATATATATATATACATATACATATATATATATATATATATATATATAGTGTGTGTGTGTGTGTATATATATCAGATAAACACACTGGCACCGGGAAAAATACACCATAGCTGTTTTCAGGAAGAAATGTAGTGGCACATGGAAAAACTACAGACAGAAGCAACCGATTCACAGTCAGTGACCCCATGGTCTTTACCAAGTGGGGCTCCCCACCAGAGAGTTATTCATCTGGTGTGTTGACCTGTTGGATATGAGCTGTCATCTGCTGGATATGCTCACGACTCCAGCTGCTTTTTATTAAACCAACCACAGTGACACATCTTCACACAGTATAAACAAATATTCTATGACAATTCCCCTCTTTTTTGTTTCAAATAAAAAGGAAAGGTTTTTACTCTAACAAGGTAAAATTATATACATTAAGAACAATTATCAAGTAAGAGTTACACTTAGACTATCCAGTCCATTTATATTTGGCAAATTCAGAGAAAATACTCTATCATCTATCCTATCTTGGTGAGTCCAAAGTTTTATACCTAAACCACTTTCTATCATAACTTGTATTACCAACCTAATAGTATATATTTAAACCTTAAAACATTTTTTCATTATCATTGTGTGATTTTTTTTTTACCTTAGAACTTTTTTAGATAAACAACTTAAGCTTTTATGTCTATCAACCTTTATAAATTTTATATCTCTTTTTGTAAGTTTCTTTTCTGAATTTGGTAACAAAGAAAATGGTTTAACTATCTCGTCTTAAACCCTATCAGAGACCTAAGAAGGATAAAATATTACTTGAGTAAACAGAAAGTGCAGGGCAAACAACTTTCAAAACTAGAAACATTGAGACATCTGACTGTCTGGACAGTCACTCAAGATTCCTCTGTAATATTGGGGCATCCATCTTCAGCCTACAGGCCTAGAATATCTGACAGGTGTTTTTTTTTTTGTTTGTTTTTTTTTTTTTTTTTGGTGAAGCAGGAGTTTTGAAAAAACTGTCCTATCTTGCCTTGGCAAAATTCAGCAGTCACCCTCTTTTGTGTCTTTCTTGTCCAATTTGGACAGCATACTGTCTGCACTCTAGGCAAGGGCAGTTGCCCAGTGGCTAGCTTTGCCACATATGAAAGCAAATTCCTTATGGAGGTTCTTTGATACCCATCACCTTTTTTTTTCTGAAGTAGATTGGAGCTGCCAGGAGCAGACCTATCTCAATGTCATGAAAAGCTTTATGTTATTAAAACATCTTAATACCATATTCTATAAATCTCTGAAGTGCTTGAAGACCACCTATCTATCTAAAATATATCTGTTTAACCTTGAAAACATACCTAATATGATGACTACAAGTTAGATTGTTATAGCTGACTAACTAGTAATCTATATTTCTTAATTATGCTAAAGAGTTTATAATAATAACTTTTAAGAACTAGAATTTACATTACATTTTAAAATGAGCTACATGGGTACAATACTTTAAACAAGAGTAGAAACACACAGTCTATTAAAACAAAAGTAATCTTAAATTTGTATCAATGTACAAAATATCTTAAACAAGAGTAAAAATATACATTTACATATATATAGTATGTTCTAACAAAAATAACCTTACATTTGTATCAATATATAAAAATCTATGCCAATGTAAAATATTTGTGACTAGTAGTTGCTTTTTAGTTTAAAAGTAGATTCAGTAATCTACCATTTTATCCTATTATTTCTTTATTCCCCTTTTATTTTTTCAGAAAGAAAACCTTGAGTCTAACCTCTTTTGTTTAGCTTTTTTCCCCTGACCATGACCAATAACAATTTGCAAGTAAGCCCTGCTGAACAATGACAAGCATCCATAACCCACCGATTGACAATAAAACTACCCACCCCATCTCTTGGAAATGTGGGCGTCATGTTCTTTAAACTACTTCCTGCTGGGATAACTGTATCTTTAGGAGACTCTGAGAAAATTGAGATAATGGTCAAGTCCTGGGAAAATAGCTGTAATATTTATTGTCCAGTCTCTGTGTAATGGGAAAGTGCAGGGCTTTTCTGAGTCCTGACTGGAGTAGTCTGTGAAGCTGGACCATCTCAGCTAGCAGCTTTGAAGTTGTTCTGATTGCAGATTTTTGAGGAAAGTACAGCAGAGGCATTCTGAGAGGCTGGATCACCTGGGCTACTTGTCTTCATTGGTATCTGGTCTTTTTTTTCTGAAAACACACAAACTTTTAAAGATAACATACATATCTGCATTAACACAAGTATGGAATGTGTAGTGTGCTCAAGTAAGTTAAAGATGATTCTCTGCTCAATATTTGATCAGGTAAAAGACATCTGTCAACTTTTTAAGTCCATTTGGACTGTATAACCAAACTGGAATATAAATCTCCATCCATGTCATATAAAAGGATGGCATGTAAATAATAAAGCATGAGGATTCTATAGCCAACAAGATACATTATGTCTCCTCCAGTCTCAGAGCTGTTCCCATGTAGAAGGATCAGCATAAATGTTACCTGTCTTTTTGTTTTGTTTTGTTTTTACCTATTTATTATGTATACAATATTCTGTCTGTGTGTATGCCTGCAGGCCAGAAGAGGGCATTACAGATGGTTGTGAGCCACCATGTGGTTGCTGGGAATTGAACTCAGGACCTTTGGAAGAGCAGGCAATGCTCTTAACCTCTGAGCCATCTCTCCAGCCCCCAATGTCACCTGTCTTGTAGTCTTTCCTGGCTTTCCCCCTCATATCTGCAACCAAGGATCCTCAGGATCCCCACACCCATCAAATCTGATCTTCACTAACTTTGAAGGAATCCATAGTTTTTTTCCTGTGCAAACAGGGTATAACCTCTCCCCCAACACAAAACATTTCCTGACTCCCATTCTGAAATTAAGGCATTGATAAAATATATAGGCTGATTTAATTGAGCAGTCCTTCCTCAATCCAGTGTCTCTCAGCAGTGGTTGTTCTCTGTTCATTAGCATTCAAAAAGTGTAAAGTTAACAAAGCACCATAGGCCCAAACTCCCTGTGTTATAATATCTCCCACCCTTACATGGCTTACTCTTTTTGATAACTTTACTCACTCTTTAAAGACTTTATTATTTTTAAAGTATTTATAGGGGACTTTACCAACTAACTGAGCTACCACCCTACCCCCTTTTTGTTTCTGACACAGTCTTGCTGTATAGCTCAGGTTGTTTCCCCTCCTCCCTTTTCCGTGCTGGGGTTAAGGCCTTGAGCTGCCTCAGCTCTAAGTCTTTTGAAGCACTTCCTTCAGTTCTGCTCTTATAGTGCAAACGCAGCTGTAATAGGAAGTGAGCCAAGTAGGTGTTCAAATTAGACTTTATTAACAAAAACAAATTATTTTCTAGTTTGCGTCTATAATACATAGTGTTTGACAACCTCTATTTATGTATTTAAGTACATTTATAAGATTATGAATAGCTGTTTCTGAGGGCTTTAATAATGTCACCACCTGTATAGTTTCTGGTCTTTTGTTAGTGATTTACAGGCCTAGTAATTAAACATTTTAAAATTTTCTGTGTATGAGTGCTTGTCTGCATGTGTATATCTGTGTGAGAGTCTATGGTGCCCACAGAGTCCAGAAGAGGGCGTTGGATCCCCTTGAAATGAAGTTACAGAAGGCTGTGAGCTTTCATGTGGGTGCTGGCTTGAAACCGAGTCCTTTGGTTTCAACCTTAAAGCAGACTTAAAATAAGAGATTTGTTATTTTGTATTTTCTGTATATGAATGTGAGCTGGCATGTGGGGGTTGGGTTGAAACAGAGTCCTTTGGAAGAGCAGTCAGTGCTCTTAACTGCTGAACCATCTCTCCAGCCTGCCCCCTTTTCTTTCTCGTAATTTCTAAGTTGGATGTTAGATGCCGGACTTAAATATATAGTTTTAAAGCATCCGATTTTTGTTTTAATATATAGTCAAGATTATTTTGATCATTTAAAAGCTGGCCCTTCCCTTTTGTTACAGCAGATCCCAAGTGGTCTTTAAGTCTCAGTACGAAGCCCAGCTGAGGACTCCACGAGTGGCCTAGGGCATAATGAGATCTCCGCACTCTCTGTTGTCGTGGGAATGTGCACTGTTCTCATTCTGTGTGAGTGCTGGGAAGTGTTTAGTCTCTGCGTTGTCTCCTGGTCCCTTCTGAGTAGTTTCCTTCCATACATTATGCGTATTGGTTCTGGAGCATACCCATCCACAGCTTCCCTGTAGACCCCACACCTCCTTTTCTGCATTCGCACGTTTGGCCTTCCCAAACTCTGATCTCATCTTCTCTCAGGTTCCACCAGACTCATTTTGGCTTCCCTTTTTTGTTTTGGAGAATGGAAAGTGCCTCTGGTGTGAGCCTGGGACACACTTCAGGTTCCTATTAGTTTCCTTTCTCATGAGGGTCACAGTTTTGAACTATTGTTCAGTGTGTGAAACTGTTATGTCAGATATTTTGTCTGCTTTTCTAGCTGTTGATGCTATCAGGGCAATTCCCAAGCCAGTTAATCTTTTGTGCTCAGAAGTAAAAATCTCCCTATTATTTTGTCTTGAATTCATTCCATACTGGCTTTATCTCCTAGCCCTATTTTGAAATTGATTTTCAAAACTTTATTTAACTCAGTAGTATTTAAAACATAGCCATGTGTTGCTTAATGATGGTGGTATGGTCTGAGAACTGTATCACCAGACAATTTGTCCTATGTTTCTGTTAGAGTGTACTTACACACACTACACAGTGTGTGTTCTTTATAGATATGGTCTCTGTATGCAGTCAAGACATGGTGAGCAAAAACAAACGTGAAGCTGCTGCATTGTGTTTTACAGAACTTAAAAATGCTGTAATGGTGATTACAAGCAGAGAAAACACAACCAGAAACATAGCCATTACCAAGTGTTATAGACTGTGCATAATTGTATATACTGTGCTTTTATATGACTGATAACATAGTAAGTTTTTGTAGATCATTATTAGTATAAACCTGTTGAATAATGTGTTGTCCGTGGACAGTATGTCGGCTGTGACATCTCTAGGAAGTGGGACTGTTCCAGCCCCATCTTGGATCCACCATGTGTGTAGTCATATAGCATTGTTGATTGTTGTCGATTGTTCTTTGAACAGTTCTTCCCTTTAGCTGTGTTCTTAGCAGCAGTCAGTCTCTCTTGATTTGATTCCTATCTTCTGACCACTTCTTTCATCTGTGTTGCTGGATTTTCAAGTTTTCATCTTCTAAGCCTTGGAAAACCCTAGAACTCAGTTTTGGAATCTTGTTCCTCTTCTCTCTGTCCTCAGTCCCTGATATCCAATCTCATGATTTTAACAAGCTTCTTGATTGGCAGAAGTGTCGTGGGTTCATGTTCTGAGCTTTCCCACAATCCCCAGACTCATATACATTTGCCACTTGACATAATAGCATGTTATAGCTATGTTTACATATGTGGAAAATTGATATATCTGAAGATGAAGTCTGGAGTCCTTCATAAAAAGTAGAACACAGGAAGAACACCAATAACTAAAATCCTGATTGAATCTCCATTTTTCTAGATATTCATCCAAGTAATGAAATTCTTCCTTCTCTCCCTCTGAATTATAATCTAGGTACTTCTGATTATCTGAGGTGTTATTTCCCTAGGTCAAATCACCATCATTTTTTTGTGTGTACTGCAGTACTAGCTCATCTTGTTTTCAGTTTTCATCCTTGTCCTTCCTGTAGCCTTTTTTCCATTTGACATCTAGAGCAAACTCTGTGTGTGTGTGTGTGTGCTCACATGTGTGTACGTGCGTGCACATGCATGCACTTCTGCCTGCTTATGGAGGACAAAGGAGGATGTTGGTGTTTTGATGTATTATTCTTTCCCCTATTCCTTTGGGGCAGGTTTCTCACTGAACTTGGACCTAGCCAAGCCTCTGTCAAGCCTCAGCCATCCTCCGGTCTCTCTCTCCATAGTGGGGATTGGAACTCAGGGTCTCATGCGTGTATAGAAGCACTCCTGCATGCTGAGCCATCTCCCCAGACTCTAGAGCAGACTTTAAAAAAAAAGAGAGATTTATTTATTATTTTGTATCTTATGTGATGAATGTTTTGCCTGCATGTATGTAGAAGCAACATGTATGTGCCTGATATCAGAGACCAGAAGAGGGTGGCAGGCACCCTAGATACGAAGTTAAGGTTGATTTTGAGCCACCATATGAGTATTGGGAAATGAATTTCATCTTGTGAAAGAACCGCAAGTGCTTTCTAGCACTAACCCCACTCCCAGTAGTCTTTTATTATTTATTTATTTTAATTTTTAAAGAAACCTATGTGGGATGTGGTGGCTGAATGGTTAAGGTAATGGATTTTTGAAAAGGAGATCTGATGGTGTCAGTTCTGCTCCCAGACTTCTCGTTTTTCTTAATAAACTCCAAACAGATGACCACAGATCTGAGGTTCTGAGGGGACCTTGATCTCCGGCTAGATAGCTCTCTGGCTTTCCCCCGTTAGTCTTCCCCCTGCCCCCTGTGTTCCAGCTATATTATCCTTTCACTCCTGCCACTGATGCGAGGGATCTTCTCTGCTGCAGATCTCTGTTCTTCCAGACGGTGCATTGTTCTCTTACTCATCTGGACAGCTCTGCGAGGAATACCACTTGCTTCCCCCTCCTTCCCCCCCCCCCCGTCCCCTCATCCTGCTTCAGTTTTCCTTAGAGCACTGGAGCTGGCCTCTGATATGTTTATTTGCTTTTCTCTCCTTCCGGAGTGTCTTTCTTAGATGAAACACATGACCAAAGAGCAAGCTGGGGAGGAAAGGGTTTATTGGGTTTATGCTTCTACAGCACTGTTCATCGTCAAAGGAGGTCAGGACAGGAGCTCAGACCTGGAGGCTGGAGCCGATGCAGAGGCCATGGAGGGTGCTGCTTTCTGTCTTGCCATGACTTGCTCAGCCTGCTTTCTTCTGGAGCCCAAGACCATCAGCCCAGGGATGGCATCACCCACAATTGGCTGGGCTCTCCCTATCAATCACTAATTAAGAAAATGCTCTACAGGCTGGCCTACAGCCCAATCATATGGAGGCCTTTTCTCAATGGAGGTTTCCTCCTCTCAGATGGCTACAGTTTGTGTCAAGTTGACATAAATCAAGCCAGCCCAGGGAGAATGTAACTTTCTTCCTCCCTACTGTCCCCATTTCCTTTGTGGGATGTTGTAATGCCATGTGTTCAGTACTTACAGCAGTGCCCGGAACACGGCATAGGTCCTCAGGAAATCCTGAATGAGCGGATTTTATTTTCTTGTATTATTTTTTGGTTTTTCGATACAGGGTTTTCTTTGTGTATCCCTGGCTGTTGGGGCAGCTGGCCCAATCCCTGCGTTCAGGGGCGTGGCTGCTCCAGCGGGGTAGCCATGCCCCTTAAATAGGATTGGGGAGCCGGAAGGCGCCCCGTTCGTTTGCCCCGCGCTCACTCCGCTGGACCCTTGGTTCTGTAAGTTCCCTTATCTCCCTTTGTATTAAACTTGAATAATTATAAAAGGACTATTTTTGGTTATTTCCAATCTTCGCCGCATCATCTGGCGCCCAACGTGGGGCTCGAACCCACGACCCTGAGATTAAGAGTCTCCTGCTGGGTATTCTACCATCATTTGCTTTCACAGGAACCCCTGGGAAGAAAAGTCGCCCCTATGTCAGCTGGAAGCAATCTTGGATGACGATGCCCCCCCCTCCCAATAAAGTTTACCCTCAGATTTAGGGACACTAATTGGTGGCTGGTATAGGGTGGTCGGGTTGTGGAAGGCTTTATATGGACTCAGGGGTATAATTTATGTGTATATCTATATGTATTAAAAAAAAAAGGGGGGGGGGAGGGAGGGATTAACTGGTGATCTGAAGGAATAATTGATTTTTGTGAGTTATTGTTTTTCTTTCTTTTAAAAAAAAAACTATATGAGTGTTGATTCTTGTATATTGATATATTGAACATTATATGAGAGTATGATACCACCTCTGTTTGAAACAATTGTTATATTGACATTGTTTACTATATTGCAATGTACATCTCTACCTCTGATATTATTTATGTAATGACATTGTTTACCATATTGCACTGTACATTTCTACCTCAGATATTATTTATGTAAGGACCCTGTTTACATTTGGAAATCATTGTCTTCATTTTTTGCACAGTCGTCTATTCTATTAGTCATACAGTTACATAAGTGTTGAGAATTATATGTTGGTCATATTTATATTTAGGACAATCAGGTTTTTTAGACACATAGAGGTTGTATTTAGTATAGATAGCATAATCTTCAACCTCTTTGAAGAACTGTAGAACATGGCCTTTAATCTAACCTACAGTTTTGTATTTTTGAGACACAATCACTCCTGGCAACAATGCTCTACTCCCGAGAGAACGTTGAGCACCAAAGACACTCCACTGGGAGTTTGTCTTCTACTTGGCAGAACTGGCCTTGGGGCAAAGAAAAGCCCATACCTCCATTACTGACTAAAGTACAAAATATCCATAAGTGGATAAAACAGAATTGTCTTATCTTGCCAAGACAGGATAGGATAGTTCTACTAAAGGTTCCTTGCCATTGTATAATGGTATGTCAGGTTTTTTCAGGCCTCAGCCAAAGTTGGTTGCCTCAACATTGCTATCAAGACTTCGTGTGGTTGCCCAGGTAGTCAATTGTCTCTGTCTTCTGTTGCACATTTTGGAAGTTTCTCGTTTGTGCTTCCTGGTTGCTTTGGTAATTTTACTCTCCTTCTCAGATCTTTGATGGGGTTGAAGATTAGATAATGGTAGCTACCTTCTAGATTATTTAGACTTCTCAAAGTAGAGTGATTAGAAAAATTCTTCGTTATATACTTCTCGCCTGATATTGTTTACTTTTTGTAATTTTATATGATCAGTTCCCATTGTATATAGTTGTATTTGGTTTCTGAATCTGTCTTATTTAGACAAAAAATGGGAGATGTTGGGGCAGCTGGCCCAATCCCTGCGTTCAGGGGCGTGGCTGCTCCAGCGGGGTAGCCATGCCCCTTAAATAGGATTGGGGAGCCGGAAGGCGCCCCGTTCGTTTGCCCCGCGCTCACTCCGCTGGACCCTTGGTTCTGTAAGTTCCCTTATCTCCCTTTGTATTAAGCTTGAATAATTATAAAAGGACTATTTTTGGTTATTTCCAATCTTCGCCGCATCACCTGGCTGTCATGAAACTCACTCTGTAGATCAGGCTAGCTTCAAACTCACAGAGATCCATCCACCTGCCTCTGTCTCTGAAGCGCTGGGATTAAAGGTGTGTACCACCATGCCTGGATGAATGAATGAATGAATTTTAAGTGAATCTTTTCAAAGGAATGCTTTTTATTAAAAGTTATCCAGTAGGTGGCACTCTTTTCAAACTTAATGTGATTATGTTGGAGGACAGGATAGGTTTTTCTGTTGCTTGTCCTGAAAAACAAGGTCTTGTGAAGAAGATTGTCACAGGAGACTACTAGGGTTAAAACCAGGCATGTGGAAAACTTCATTTATATTTAGCTTTTATTTATATTTTAAAAAATGCTTCCTAAAATAAAAATCATTTGGATAAACCTATAGAAAATTGTTCAGTATAGTTATTCAGCACGGCAAATGTGAATAACACTAGCTCCTATCCATACACTGACCGAGTGCTGAACTTACTGCATAGTTGCTGCATCATCATCATCATCATCATCATCATCATCATCATCATCAAAATTACTTGTTTCTGACAAACCTTCGCAGCCTGCCCATCTTCCATGGCTAGTGGCACATCCTTTCATCTCTATCTTCCTCCCTTCCTGCCCTCTTTCCCTTAGTCCCTACGCCTCTGTTTGTCTTCCTCCCTTCCTGCCTCCTTCCGTTAGACCCTATGCCTCTGTCAAACACTGCTCACTTTAATACCTCTTTAAATAATATTTTTCTCTTGAAGCATTTTGATCTTGTCTTATTGAACCAAATTATGTATTTTTCTTTTCATTTGGCTGAAAATAAACTTAAAAGGTTGTTGACTGTCTCTATTTTTCTCTTCTCTTTTCTGTTTTAGGCCCCGCCACCCTTGCTTCTGATTATAGCATATTTAAGGGACTTGTTTTGTTTATCTACTTAACGTTCTCAGTCTCTTCTCAGAACCCTTTAAGTATCTGGACACCGATCTTTTGTACTTCTGTGTCTCTAACTTGAACATAGAATATGGGATGGGTTAGTGTTTGCAGTTCCTGTTCCAGGTCCCCTGGATGACCAAGTAGGGCTGACAGATGTAACTGAAATACAGCTATACTCAAAGAGTTTTAGACTTTTAAACCTATACATTCGTAAATTCTAGTAATACCCTTTATGCCTCATTCTGCTAAATGATGATGTCGTTTTTGTTTTATTTATCACTTTTTACTTGACCTGCCCCACATTATTAGATTTGGGCCTGGGGTCTGAATTGAGTATTTAGAAAATACCTTTTTGTTTACTGAGAAGTAATTGGAGAGCATTCACTTGTTTACATAATAATTTTCTGTTTACCAAGGAACTATTAGATTGCACTAAATTTTAATTGAGAAAGCATATTTTTTTCTGGAATGAGACATGCCAACTTAAATATAACTTATCATTAGGATAATATACTATATTTATTGAAACAGACTTTGTTCATTCAAGCAACTGAAAGCCTTTTCTAATTTCAAATATATTAATATAGCTTTAGACAAAAGTGTTACTTGTAAACATATTATTTCCAGAAAATGAAAATTTGGAGACATTGTTGCTTGTTGGAAGTTGGGTGAGACCCTGAAGCCTTGCTAGCTTCTGTCCTGACAGCTGTCCTTCAGTAATAGACACAGAGGACACATGAGTTCCAGGACACGTGTGTTTCCAGACTTTGGCCTGTACCAGACGTGCGGCAAGACTTAGGAATTTCCAATGTAGAATGTATTGGAGACTCAGCAGTGTGGCTTTCAGTACTCAGTGTTTTCTCCTGCACTCTTCTTTCTTTTCTCTGTAGACTGCTCGAGATCGCAGAAGCCCGTTTTCCACTCTATTTTAACACTGAAGAAAAATTGCTTCTAATGAGCAGTAAGGTTCATCTTCACCGGGAACTCACCTGTGAGGGAGTTCTTCAAAGGTAGGCAGTTTTAGATTTTGTTATTTTAGTAATGCTTTGAAGGTGTTAATCTTCTTCTTCTTTATTTTTAGCTTTTGAGTAAAATAATTCTTATAAAATAGAATTAAGGAAATAATTATTTCTGTACTCTTTATTTGTTGTAGTTTTTAAAATGTTTCTTTAACATAGAAAAACATTTAAATGAATATTTTAGAATCTGATTTATTAATTATGTGTTTTGTTAGCAAATTGCCTCAAAATGTAGCAGCAAATATGTATTTTCTGGGTGCTGGGCATCTGGGAGTGGTGTAGCCAGTTTTCCTGCTCCGCTCTTGTCCAGGAGTGCAGTCATCTCTCGGTTCAGCGGGCCTGGCATCTGTTTCCAGCCTCACTCCTGTGCCGTTGGAAGGCCTGCTTTCTTTCTTTCTTTTTTTTCTTTTTCTTTTTTTGGTTTTTCGAGACAGGGTTTCTCTGTAGCTTTTTTAGAGCCTGTCCTGGAACTAGCTCTTGTAGACCAGGCTGGCTTCGAACTCACAGAGATCTGCCTGCCTCTGCCTCCTGAGTGCTGGGATTAAAGGCGTGTGCCACCACCGCCCGGCTGGAAGGCCTGCTTTCTTACGTGTGGATGTTGTAGTCTTTGTGCCTACTGTCTGGAACAAGAGTACCACTGTATTCTTAGAAGCTTTTGTCACCCAGACCAACTCCTGCTCCGGGTGGGAGGGCACAGACACACAGGGAGAGGTAGTCATACAAAGACATGACATACCAGGAAATGGGAACAAGAGGGGGCCATTTTGGAGACTGACTACCACAAGTAGTTTTACTTTAAGATTACAGCTTTTATAGCATTGTAGGACAACATAAAAACACTGTCCCTGTTTCCAGAAGAATGCAAAACAATAGCAGTACTGGACTGAACTAAGTTATGTGTGCTGCATTTTGTAGTCACCAGTGTGACTTAGGGAAGTGTGTTACTAGGATGGAGCCTAGGGCCCAGTGTGTATCAGGCAGGTGCGCTACCAAAGAGCTGCATCTCAATCCTTTTTAATTTTTTTTACTTTGAGACAGGGCCATGCTACGTTGCCCAGTTTGGCTTTGTACTCCCCCTGTAGTCCAGTTCAGCCTTGAACTTCCAAACGTCTTTCTTCAGCTTCTTGAGTAGTGAGGACTACAGATGTGTCACCAGACC
This sequence comes from Arvicola amphibius, assembly GCF_903992535.2. Taxonomy (NCBI): domain Eukaryota; kingdom Metazoa; phylum Chordata; class Mammalia; order Rodentia; family Cricetidae; genus Arvicola; species Arvicola amphibius. Next base: position 99,520,409 of record NC_052053.1, on the reverse strand, counting down.
TGGCGTACTGTTTTAAAGCTGATTAACCTTTTAAACACTGTTGCTGTTGTTTTAGACTTATTTATTTTATATTTTATGTGTATGAGTGTTTGCCCACAATGTTTGTATGTACACCACTTGTATGTCTAATGCCTTTGGAGGTCAGAAGAGGGCGTGGGACCCCTTGGAACTGGAGTTTCAGATGGGTGTGAACCACCTTGTGGATGCTGGCAGCCAAACCCTGTCCTCTGAAAGAGCAAGTATTCTTAACCATTGAGCCATCTCTCCAGTCTCTTGACTCTGTTTTTAAAAATTAAGTCTTAGCAGTTGTTTACAGATATTCAATGTTAAACCTGCCTTTTGTTTTTCTTTTTCTGAGTTCTAACTCCAAAATCATGATTTTCCCTTCCCCCACTTTCTCTTTACTGGGTACCAACCAAAATCCCAATCATGTTTGATCTCAGACTCTGGACTTCCTCCCTGTTTTCTCTGACCCTCCCTGCTCCTCACAGACGCTGTAGACCCTAACTCAAAGGGCATGATGTTCTCTCTTCTCCCCTAGTTCCCTCCTCCTGGAAGCTTCCAGGATTTACAGCTTGCCCATCCTGAGGTTAGCTTTTCTCCCCAACCCTAATACAATGTTCTTCCATCTTCCTTCTAAAAAGACAAATAAAAAAAATATGTGTCTTAAATTTGTTCACTATTTTACAAATTCTACTTTCTTAGGCTTGAATCTTTGGAGGAAGAGATTATTTCCAAAGGAGTTAAGCTTGTGATCGTTGACTCCGTTGCATCCGTGGTCAGAAAGGAGTTCGATCCGCAGCTGCAAGGCAACATCAAGGAAAGGAACAAGTTCTTGGCCAAAGAAGCATCCTTATTGAAGTACCTGGCTGAGACATTTTCACTCCCAGTAAGTGTTCCCTTTCCTTCTTTTCTCATAAAGTCATGGTCTCACAGTATGGAGTAATGAACTTAGAAAAGACTAGCAAGCAGGCGACCTTTTAATATTTTATTACTACAGCAGGTAACTCTGGTTTTGTAAATTGCTCTGTCTGCTGAGATTTTTTTCGCCTTTTTCTAATGTGATGCTGGGCACATTTAAGTGTTTGACGGCTCCATCACCACTCTCTTTACTCCTTCTCACTCTTCACTCATTCTGGATGTTTTGTATCATGCCTGTCATGCTTAGATTACTATGAAGTAGTACAACTCACTGAGTTGCCTGGGTCTTTGAACTCTCTTTGCAGAGGCAGGGTATCTTGTAGATTCTGTAAATTAAATCTTTTAGGCTTTGTGCATACGTTACTGTATTTAGCGCTGTTTTGGTTTGCTTCCAGTGGGCAGAGGTCAACCATTAATGGAAATGCCCATGAGAAAACCTTAAGAGAGCTGTTGGAATGGCTTTCTGTCGTGGGCATTGTGATCAGGACATCTGAGGTGCACAGTTGATGACACAGAAATACATATTAAGGTCCACCCCACTCTGCTGCCTGTGGGAGGGCTGAGCTCGTTCTACAGCCTCAGGAAGAGTGCCGGTTCCAGACAGTCTCATTGTCCAGCCCTGGCTATCCTCCCCCCCAGACCTTCTTGCCTTGCCTCAGTGCTGGAGTTGGAGTTGCAGGTGTGGCTTCCACACCCTGCCAGGCTTTTCAGTTTCATGGCCCTCATCCAGACAGGGTAACTCTTTAACCTGATATAAAATTTGCTTGAGACTTTATAATTTTTACTTGTTTTGGGGGAAATTAAAAGCTTAGGTCTTTGTGTCAGAAATAATTCATACAAATTATGTGAGCCACCATGCAGCCTTTCATTTGTACAGCCTAGCAGGAAGCCAAGGAGAAGATGTCATATATGTGCCTTCTACATGTTTTAATGGCTCTAAAACTTACAGTTTGGATTAAGATCGGCTACTGCAAAGTTTAGCTTGAGAAGTGTTTCCTTTTAAAGTTTTGTAGTTACTTAAAATGATTTATTTGAATTTCTGTTGTTCCTATTCAAGTAGAAAAGAAAAATTTAAAGACTATTTCAAAGTGATACTTAATTGAATGGAAAGCTAAGATTAGTTGCATACTTATTTTATTAATTTAGTGTTGCTTGACCTAAGCCTGTATAAAGCATAAAAATTCACTTTTTAAAACTTGTCTTTTTAAATAGCAGTTATAGCCTGATGCTTTGCAATTTGCTAAGATAATTTATCTTTCTAAGTAAGAGAAAGGACTTTTTGTTTTGAGTTGCGTTCTCTGAAACAACACGTGCTCAGCGTCTGCACTCTGGAAGAACGTGAGCATGGCTGCAATCTGATGTGTGAGTCATTTCTGCCAGTCCCTAATCTAGATCCTTCTCCCTAGGTCAATAATCCAGGTCTTATGCTACTCCAAACAACCAGTGCATTATGGAATGAGGAGGTGCATATGCCTTTAATCCTAGGAAGCCGAGGCAAGTGGATCTTTTGTGAGTTCAAGGCAAGCCTTGTCTACATAGTGAATTCCAGGCCAGACAAGGCTATACAGTAAGACTCTTGCCATAAAAAACAAAAAAACATGAATCTAACAGTTTTTTGTATGGCTTCAAGGCACTGACATTTCCCCCTCCCCCTTTTTTTACCCTTTAAGGAATTTTTGTTAGAGCAAGAATTTTATAATTCAAATTGTGTTTCTGTGCTTAGTTATCAGTTCTGTTACTTAACACAGAATGGACAGCCCAAGCGATTCCACATTAAAGAATTACAAGTGCAAAGAAAGGGATGCTTTAAATTTTTGTACTTTACTGAAAATTTTTTTTATGGTCTACAAAACATTAATTTGTTCTTATATTTTTCCATTTTTTTAAAATCAAATAATCTAGGACTAGCATTGTTTGCATTTGCTAAGTGCATACAGTTCAAAGTTTCCCTTCCTTTTAAAATTTATTTTATATTTTTTTTTTTTTTTTTGAGACAGGGTTTCCCTGTAGTTTCTAGAGCCTGTCCTGGAACTAGCTCTTGTAGACCAGGCTGGCCTCGAACTCAGAGATCCACCTGCCTCTGCCTCCCGAGTGCTGGGATTAAAGGCGTGCGCCACCACCGCCCGGCAATTTATTTTATATTTTGCAATTTTTCATAGTATTAAAAATTTAAATGTTTAGATATTTTTCTTCTATGAAGCATTGTGTTTTTTGTTTTGTTTTTGCTTTTTTTTGTGGTCCCTGATCAAATTTAGCCATTTGGAACCCAGTGGCATTGTCCCCTGCTTTCTGGGCAGCCTCTATTGCTTGGTGTGCTGGTAGTATGGCTGTAGTATCATCAGCCTTTGAGGGAGACACTCTGGAGACTCAAATGTGAGGGAATTCTACAGCCTGCTATTCCCGTACAAGGTCAAGAACCTTCAGCTGCTTCCCTGCTGGCATCTGCACCCTTTGAGAACAATAGCGAGTGTTGGGTGAATGGCTGTTTGCTCTTACTCAGGCATGCACCCTACTCTTGCAGCGATTCTCTTGAACCCCCATTGCTGACTCCAGTGTTATCACTGCAGGAATATGATGAAATATGAATAATACTTCATACCAAATGGTATTTGTGAAATAAATCATCAGGTGTGCTGCATTTGTAACCAACATAATGGTGTACAAATAATTATGCTAACCTAATGTTATAGATGATAACTTGATAGGTTTATCTGCTTATAGTATGCATACACTAACCTGTGTTATAGCTTCCTTTGATTTTAACATCCATGCAGTGAATGTGATGACTCAGTTTTTTGAGCTACCAGCGAACCTTTTGTTTGGGAAGGGTGACATCATTTGGTCCTCACGTGGACATGAATGTGTTTATATTTTAATTCTGTTATGGCTCTTGTCTCCATTAGTCATTGACCATCAAAGAGGTTCTAAGTGACACCGCTTTACTGGAAACACACATTATTACGTTATGGAGGATTTGAGTTATAAAGTTAAACATTCTCAGGAGAGAATTTTATATACTTGAATACATTAAGACTGTGGTTTGCGAAGCTCAGTTGCAGAAGCCTGGTGGAATTTTTCCTCTCTGAAGCGTTTGAGAACGGAGAGGCATGCTGCTATGGGGGAGCTTTTGTCTTTAAAGCATGTTTATGATGGTGGTGGGTTCTGAAACTGTTTATTGATACTCAGTGGAAATAATAAGAGAAGAGAATTCAGATGTCGCCTTCTAAAGTCGGCGGTGACTGTGGTTGCCCTGTCTGCTCACTGCTGCTTCTATTTACCATATAGAAGCGGTAATGTCACATTGTGAACTGTGAAGGTGAAGATAAGTAATTGTTAGACAGTTCACAGTAGCCCCCCTTTCTGTTTTACAGATGATACTAAAATTCGAAGTAGTTTTTTTTCACCTGTAGTTATTAAAATTTGGCTTATTCTATCTAAGACATGGCCCTAGGCATTTCTCCCGTGGTTGCCCTCTGTGCTTCTGATTATATGCTTTGGGAATATGCATAGCTCTGATTTATTGCTTATTAAGGGTTCTTTTGAAATAGTAATGTCCATTTTTATGCTTAAAACTTTAGAAACATGAATGAAAATACTTGTACTTCTCATTTGCTATTTAAAGGCACCCAGATTTAGGATCATCATCAAGAAGAAACTGTTTTGTTTAAGTGAAAAAATACAATAAGATAAATATTTTATTTTTTGAAAAGGACATACATTTTTCTCTCAAATTAATCTGACCCAACTTTATATGGTCCAGAATTTATTTTTTCTATCTTTAGCTGTCTCATCATGCAAGGTGGGCTTAATCTGGAAGACCATACCTTATCATTGACACTAATACATACTAAAACATTAAATTAGTGGACAAATCATTAAAATAGTTAAGATTTTGTTAATTACAAAATTCTCATTGTGCTTTTGACTTGTGACACAGATATATGTGCCCACTTTTGCCATTTAACCTTTTTATGAGTGTTCAGAGCTTACATTTTTAGGAGAGTCTTATGAAATTGCTCCGTGAGATAGAAATCACAGATCCTCAGTGTATTAAAACACTGGAGTTGGTGCTCACACTGTAATCTTTATTGTGTGGCTTTTCTGGAAATCAGATCTTTTGGGTTCAGTCTGACCATTCATAGGAGTCACTGAGAACCAACACCTCAGACCTCTAGGTGAGTCGGGCTGTGTGGGGCCTCTGTTTGCTCACGCAGGAGACTGTGTTACTTCAGCTATCCACTTGCTGTCCACGGCCCTTAAACTCACTGTGTAGTAAGCCTCTGTTTCATCAGCTAATGGATAGCAGAGCGGCATTGGTGTGCTTGAAGGTGCACAGCCTGTAGCGGTGGGATGAATCAGGAAGCCCAGGAATATACTCACAGTGAGGAAAGGGTTAACTCAGCTGGCTCAATTTACTCCAATCCTGCTTATTTCCAGAAAAAAAAAATCTCCTTTTTTTGGCCTGGCTCTTGGCTGGGTCCTGAGAGATGAGCCCTAGGAATATTCCATCTAGTAAGTACTTTTGTATGTGTGAGGACTGAGGCCACAGGTACCAGGCTGATCCCAGTTCATGCAAACAATGTGGTTTGTGGTAAGCATTGATTTTGCTCTGGGGACTGGAGTCTAATTAGCTGAGGTCATTTAGGTGGGTGCTACATACCTCCCGACTGACCCTTATAAAAATGCTGGACACTAAGGATTGAGCCAACTTCGCACATGTTGCCCTGCGTCATTGCTGAGACAGTTAAGCACATCCTTGTGGTCCCACTGGGAGAGGACAGTGGCAGCCTCTACCTGGATTTCCTGCACTTTTTCATGCTTTCCTTTGCCACCTGTCTGTCTCTCAACAGTCATCCCTGAGGGAAGGGTGAGCAGAGGATGGAGAGAGAGAGGGGGCCTTAGCTGTAACATCTTTTCTGAGATTATAGTTTAAAAAATAGTTTTTAGAGCTATTTTTTATTATTGTATATTGACAGTTTATAATTTTATGTATTGATTGGATCCAAAGTGATGTTATGATAGTGTTAATGGTAACTGCAAGATTTAGCTAAAAGTGTTCCAGCAAGCATAACTCATTGCTTTTGATGATGGACTGTGATGGGCTAAGTTAGTAAGACAGTGGGAGGAGCTGGAGAAGAGAACTCTGTGTTCTCTTTGCAACTTTATGGTAAATCTAAAATTATTGCAAAATGGGCAGTTTTTAAAAAGGCGGCAAAGCGGGTGACTCTTTGCCTTAGCTGGCCTGCAGACTCATAAAAACACTATACTGGCTGTGTCTGGAGACGAGGATGTGCCTTTGAGGTACTGGCTCTCCTCCCTTTGGCCATCTGGTTCTACAGATATCATCGAATACTTCATTATTTTTTAACGCTCTTTTTTTATCTTTCAGCAAATCCTCTTGGCTCCATCTCATAATACATTTGGTATCTGGTTACTTCCACCACCTCAGTCCGACTCCCTGGGTTCTGGTAGAGCACAGCATTGACTTTTTTAGTTTGACATGGAGACTTATTATTAATTATGAAAGCTTGGTCTTTACCTTAGACTTTCCCCCAACTAGCTCTTTTAACTTAAATTAACTTGTTTCTGTTAATCTACGCTCTGCCATGTGGCTTTGTTACTTCTCTGTATCGTAATGTCCGACTTCTTCAGAGTCTAGCTGGTGTTTCTCTACCTCTCTTCTTCCTACAATTTTCTTTCTCCCTGGAAGTCCTACTTATTCTCTCCTGCCTATCTCTTGGCCATTCAGCTCTTTATTAAACCAATCAGAAGGTGCCTTAGGCAGTCACACATCTTTACAGCAGTATACAAAAAGATTATCCCACAACAGCTTTGGATTTAGATGTTAGATTGAGTTATAGCCCACTCTCGCTAATGTTAAGACTTCGAGTAAGTGTGTGTCTTGACTCTTGACTTTTAGCTTTCCTCTTTGAAAAATGGGCATAATATCTGACTTGTAGGGGTGTGGGAATTAAATGAGATGTCTGTAATGTTATTCATGCAGTACTTGGTACATTCTGTGAAAGACAGCCTATTAATTATTAATTTTAGCTATAACCTCATTCCAGATGCTTTGTGTTCTTTCCATCTTAATATTTATACAGTGTTAAAATAAGGACAAGTTATGCTGTACTTCTCCATTGCTCCCTTCCTCTGTTTTGTTGATAGATACTAATACTGCCTGAAGCCCGTAACTCCTACTTCTTTGGATCGCATACTTTCCTTTTTAATTCCACTCTTAGTAATTGTGTCCCAAGCTTTATGCTAGGTACAGTGAGGTCCTGAAGACAAAGAAAACCTAGTCTTTGGCCTTGAGGCTTCTATAAATCAGTCACCTGCAGAGACAAATAGCTCTCTGTGGTATGATGGAGAACAGAACGAGCATCTTGGCTACTGCTCTTTTTCTATTTCTAACTGATGTGTGAGAAGTGTAGCACCTTCACTTCTGCCATGGGGGCTACAGGTTACCAGAGAAAATAATGGGAAAGTGTAGACCTGCAGTTCCTGTTAAACCCTTTCTCGTGTCTGACCCCGACCCATACAGTCTCTCCCTTGTTCACAGAGTGCTCTTGTGGTTGTTACTTTGCTGAGAAGAGGTTGGAAATGAAAGTAAGTTGCAGCCCTAGCGTTGCCCTACGCTTATTACCCAGTCCCCCCTGTGCTGTATGTTTTCCAGTTGAAGATCTCAAGCTTGTGGCTGAGTGGCAACCTTTACTTTTCCAGCGAGAGCAGCGATCCAGTGAAACGAGGGGACTTACCCAAGACTGCTTTGGATAGTTGAGCAATGTCACTCGACACTTGCAGCATGGGTTTTTATCCGGCATCTAGTTGGTTTGCTTCTGAGTTTACTGCATAGATAATGATATGATACAGATCAGTGCAACGTCACTTTCTCCACGTTTATCTCTGACCACATCCTCTGCTCGGAAGCATTGTGCGGTAGCATATATAACTAAGAACTAGACTAAAAGCACAATAAGGGCAGAGAATTTACATGTCTCGTCAGGTATGTCCTTCATGGCTAGGTCAGGATCTGTGTTGATAGATTGCATTCCTGATAAGGCACTCAGGAACATCCTTCCTTTCTGGCTCCAGCATGTTCCTCCTGCCTTGCATTTTTCTATAAATGTAGACTGCTGGTCTGCCTCTGCTGTCTAACTGGTTCCACTTTCCATTGTGGTACAACCATTGTGAGTTTCTATTTGGAACTTAAATGATTTTTTGCCTTGCAGCATCATTTAACTTTTTGTATATTTGTGCCTGAGCCCCTGAAGACAGGACTGTGCACTCTTCACCGTAGCTCCCTTTCTTGAAAAGTGACTCATATTAAGTAGTATCCAGTACATATTTGTAGGATATTTTATACTTTTAATAATACAATTTCTGAAATGCATATTTAATTAAATGCTTATTTAATTCCTATGCTATTTGAAAGGACAGCACTGTAGTATTGCTTCTAAAGTGTGCAAAATCACCTGGAAACTAGGGCTTGGTGTCTCCATGCTTCTTTTTTTACAACCAATGACCGTTGGCTGATGATCAGAAAGCTCTGTTCCTCTAATACCCTGAGCTGCTCAAAGTCCTGTGAAATGCCACTAGCTACAATTTTATATAAAAGCTGTATGGTAAGAATTGAGCACCAGTGCTCTGTAGAGTGCCACCGTAATGCCTCACTCCTAAAACATGGACAACAAGACAAAGTCAAATGGGACTATATCAAACTTAAAAGCTCTGCCCAGCAAATGAAATAGTCATCAATGACCTGAAAAACAAACTGTGGGGTGGGGAAGTATTTGGAAATCATGAATCTGACAAAGAACTAATATCCACAATATATAAGGAAATCCTGCAACTCAGTAACAAAGCCTGGACAACAAGAAAATCACACTAATTAAAGACTGGCCTAAGGACTTGAGTAGATGTTCCTTAAAGGACGTGCATAGCCCAGGATGGTGGCACAGGCATAATTGTCATAGTTTTAAAGTTTTTCTTCCTGGGTTGGAGAGGTTTCTCAGTGATTTAAAGTACTGGCTGATCTTCTAGAGGACCCGGGTTCAATTCCCAGCACCCACATGGTAACTTGCAACTGTCTGAAACTCTAGTTCCAGGGTATCTGGCACCCTCATACAGACATACACGCAGGCAAAACACCAGTGCACAAAAAATAAAAATAAAAAGTTTTTTTCCAGTACAACTTAGACACTTTAAAATAGAGCATATTAAAATTTACATAGTTCTCATTTGAACAATATATATACTCCCACTTTGCCGTCTGTTATTGACATTTTCGTAGGTATGCATGAGTGTATAGTGTATGTACTTATGTGTATAGTGGTGCACACAGCTGTGTACGTGCACAGAGATTGGAGGGGGATGAGGGACATATTGTTTTATTACTTTCTACCTAACTAACCCTGGAGCTATGTTGCCTGAGCAGCAAGCCCCAGCAATTCTCTTGTTCTCTCTCTTACTATGAAGCAGAGTTACTGGCAAGTGTGTGACCACACTGCTTTTATGTGGGTTCTAGGAATTTGAACTCAGGGTCTCATGTTTCACAACAGCAGCTCTTCCCTGCCAAGCAAGCTATCTCCCATCCTTAACTCGTCTGTCTGTCTGTCTATCTGTCTATCCATCTATCTATCTATCTATCTATCTATCTATCTATCTATCTATCTATCTATCATCTGTCCATCCATCCATCCATCTATCCATCTATCTATCCATCCATCTATCTATCCATCTATCCATCCATCCATCCATCCATCCATCCATCTATCATCTATCTATCTATCTATCTATCTATCTATCTATCTATCTATCTATCTATCTATCTATTGATGCTGGGAGTTGAACCCAAGATATTGTATGTACTAAGCTAGTATCTCACCAGTAAGCTTCATCCCTATCTCCTACTCTTTGCTTCTCTTCTCTTTGATAGTGAAAGAGATAATCTTATCAATTTCACATTTTCTTGTTTTCATTTTGATTTTCTTAATGTTTCTTTACTATTGGGGAATGTTATATTGGGTTTTAGCATTCTTAACACAGAAATGACAAATGTTTATACTAACTTAAATCTTCTTATGAATGTGTTGCCTTAAAATAATTTTTGAATAATTTGACTTTCCACCTCCCTTAGAAAACCCCTGAGATCTAGAGGCCTCCTAGCATCCTGTTCTGAGATTTCATGAGAACTCAGTACACTCTGTGAGCACTCAGAGGATGTTTTACTGCCGTGGTTTGTCAGATGTAGCCAGTAAAATGGCCTACTTAGGAATTTAACTTAAAGTTCCTAGGGACTTAAAACATAAAATATTTTTATAGTCATCATGATGCAAAGGCTTTCCTGCACATATATAGTGTATATGTGAGGAAGGGATAGTTAAGACATGCCCTGGATAAGTGACATCCAGAGCATAGGGATAAAAGTGTGCGTGCGTGTGTGTGTGTGTGTGTGTGTGTGTGTGTGTGTGTGTGGTGTCAGGGTTTTCAGGCTTGTACCTCAGGAACCACCCACCTTGTTTTTTAGACAGGCACTTTCAGTGGCCTGGGGCTGTTGATTCAGCTGATTCCACCCAAAAGTCTATTGTTTTAAAGAAATTATTGTAGCATGATTTTTTTGTGATTCTAGTTTAAAGCCACCAAAGTTAGGTCATTTCTTAGACCATATTATAATTATTTGCCTTTGTTACTGTGTATGATCTTTAGCTTAGTCTACTGGAATGTCTGGTAACATGGGATGAACTGCTTAGTGGTTTTAGAAGTAACAGATCTTTGTCCAACAGTACAACTCTCTTCCACATTCCTCTTCCAGTCTTTGGGAAACACATTTCATAGCAACAGCATGATACAGTAGGAGAGACCCAGAATTTTAGATTAAAAGATAAGTGTTTTAGCAAGTGTAGCAAATGTGTTACAATTGGCTGCATGACTCTGCTCTATTTATGATCAGTTCTCTTTTCTGATACTTGGTGTCCTATTATATAGAAAGGGCTCTATCAGGATGCCTAATATTATTAGTAATTATAGATGAATAATAATTTAATATGTTTCTGTATTACTAAATTTATTTTTGTTCTTTACAGTTTATAAATCACTTCATATATAATTTTTCCAGAAGAGGTTTATATATATTTGTTTTAAAAGAGTAAGAATATTATGTGTATGTGAGTGTTCCTTTGTTGATTTGTGCACATCATGTGTGTGTAGGTTCCTGTGAAGGTCACAAGAGGGCGTTAGGTCCTTGGAGCTGAGGTCACAGGGGTTGTGAGCTGCTCCATGTGGTTCTGGGAACTGAACTCAGGTCCCTTGCAAGAGCAACAAGTGCTTTTAACTGCTGTACCATCTCTCTCTTTCTCTCTCTCTCTCTCTCTCTCTCTCTCTCTCTCTCTCTCTCTCTCTGTCTGTGTGTATGTGTGTGTGTCTCTCTCTCCCTTTCTCCCTCCTTCCCTCCATCCCTTCCTCCCTCTTTCCTTTTTTATTTGAGCCCTGGCTGGCCTGGAATTCACTATGTAGGTTAAACTGTTCTCATGTTTGTGGCAGTCTTCCTGCCCCTGCCTCCTGAGTTTTAGGATTATAGTCACGAAACACCATCCTTGGAGCAACTTCTTTTCTTTAAAAAGATACTCTGCCTTGGTTATTTTATTTTTTAGTAATAGACTAGTATGGCTTATTTTTAAGCTTTAGTTATTTGATTGATGGATTATAATTTCCCAAATTTAGAGAATGTACTCAATGCATTTTATTTAGAGTTTTGAAGTATTATGTGATTGTTATTAATATTTCTTTAAAAACCAACTTCTAACAGTTATGAATGATCAAAAGTAGTTGGTTCTAGTGTCATTTTTGAGGACTGTAATGAGGTTCTCTTTTTACTAAGAATAAGGTTGCCATCTAGTAGTGTGGCTATTTAAAAATAAATATTTAGCATTTATGTTTATAGAGTAGTCTGCAATTGTTAATTAGCCTGAACCAATGTTTATCTCTGTAAAAGTCTGGCAAGTGCTTGTGTAAGCCAACTTTGGGCAGGATTTCCAGTCAGCATTTGGAGAACTTTTAACTCTGAAGTTAGTTGATATTTGTCTGTATACTATGAATTCTTCAAAGTATATTTGATATTTTTTAAGACTATACCAACATTGTTTTAGAGAAATTCTGAAATATTACTATTCCAGATGATAAAATCTTTTGTTGTAATCCACTTTCTGTTGCTATAACTGAATGCCACAGACTAAGTAATTTATAATGAATAAAGATTATTTCAGCCTGTGGGTCCGGAGGCTGGGAATTCCAAAAAGCATGGCTCCAGCAACTGTTGAGGGCCTTCTTGATCTACCACAGAGTGCTGTGTGAAGACCCAGTGTCCAATATGTGACCCTTTGGAGACACATTCAAGCCCTAGGAGCTGTTCTGAGTGTTGTTTTAGCAACTCACACCTCCTAGTACCTAAAAGTTCTTAGAAAAATGTAGCCCAAATATTTCCCTTTATAACTTGGCATTTTTAGAGTAGACACCACTGAAGGAAGACATTTTGTATTGAATAACCTGCTTGATGGTTAATAATGACTGTTGGCAGGCTATAGAATCACATAGGAGACAGATCACTGGGTATGCCTGTGAAAGTTTCTAGATTGAGTATAGGGATGGTACCTGTCCATGGGCTGAAGCTCCAGACTGAATAAAAAGCAGAAAGTGAGCCAAGCACCAACATTCATCTTGTACCAATCTTTTTTGTTTTTTATTTTCTTTCCTTTTTTTCCTTTTAATTTAATTTTTCAAGACAGAGTTTCTCTGTCTAGTCCTGGCTGTCTTGGAACTCACTCTGTAGATTAGGCTGGCCTCAAATCTGGAGATCCACCTGCCTCTGTCTCCCGAGTGCTGTTATTAAAAGTGTACACCACCACTGCCTCTCTGTTCTTTGTTTTCTTTATGATAGCTGTTGTGGAATATTACTTTAACTAGGCAAAGATGTGTTACATTTGTTTATGCTGTGGAGTACTATTTTAACTATGTAAAGGTATGTTATGTTTGTTTCTGCTGCCTTTGTTAACAATGTAAAGATGTGTTACATTTTTTTTATGTTGTATTTGTTTAATTATGAAAAGATGTGTTGGTTCACCTTGCCTGCCTAAGCACCTGATTGGTCTAATAAAAAGCTGAAGGGCCAATAGCTGGGCAGGAGAGGGATAGGTGGGGCTGGCAGGCAGAGAGAATAAATAGAAGGATAAATCTAGGCTCAAGAAAGGAGAGCGAGGAGGGGGAGGGAAGAACAAGGGAGAGAGAGTGAAGGGACATGCTGGGGCCAGAAGCCAGATAGCTGCCAGCCAGACACAAGAAACAGTGTTAGTAAGACATACAGAAATAAGGTAAAAGGCCCCAAGTCAAATGTAGCTAAAGAAAAATAGGTTAATTTAAGTTAAAAGAACTAGCTAGAAACCAGCCTAAACTAGGCCAAGCATTCAAAACTAATATTAAGTCATGATTCGGGAGCTGGTTGGTAGCCTAAAAGAAAGCCTACTGCAGATAGCCATTCTGGTTGGGGTGAGATGGAATTTCACTATAGTTTTGATTTGCATTTTCCTGATTTGCTAATTTCTGAGTTTTTTATTTTATTAATATTTAGTGGGTCTTAATCTCCTGTTAGATGAATAGCTGGCCAAGGTTTTCCCACTTTGCGTAGGCCGTTTCTTCACTCTTGTTCCTTTTCCTGTGCAGGAACCTTTGGGTTCAGTGCAGTCTTGTCGATTCCTGCTGTCATTTCCAGAACTCTTGGAGTCACGGCCAAAACACATTGCCTGTATCTTGATGTATTTTAACTTTAATTTTAGCTTTAACACAGTAAAATACTGTGTAGATACAGACACCAAAGCTCCGTAGAATCCTCAGTGAGTTTTGAAGTTGAAGCTAGAGTTTGTGTGCTGCTGCTCCAGAGGGTAGGTGGGGAGTCCAGCACTGGGGAAACAAAAGTTTACTACGAAGACCCAGATATGAGGGGGCAAGCGCTCCAACTAGAGCGCCGAGTGAAAGGGGGAGCGAGAGGCATATTCTCTAGAGGTTGAAGACTGCAGGTGATAAGGTCCAGTGTCACTTGTGATGTAAGAAGTGGAGACTGTGAGAGGAGTAACCTCTGCCCTCTGGGGAGCAGCTTGGCACTGTACTGTAGGCTGTAACAGTGGACTTCTCTGCACTGCCGTCTTCCTTTGTAATGGGTGAGGATGCTTTTGCAGTTTTATGGATACGAACTTATAAGGGGTGGAAAAGTCTGTCGGCAGAGCCTGATTAAATGCTTTCATTCCTTGAAATGTTGTGCATGCAGTAAAAAATGGGGCCGATGGATATTTAACAATGCACACATTGCATTTAAAAAGTCATTTGCATAATCTGGTTTCTCTGTTGCCAGTTTGGCATGTATTGGTTTAAGGTTTTTGCTTAGAAGTGCCTCTTTTGTTAAACTTCAGGTCAACCAGTAAGTATGATGTTTAGAAAAATATTTTTCTTCTCAACCGTTCCAGCCTTTAGCCCATTTTTAAATTGTAGGCCAAGACAGCCACAACAAACATTGTGTTTTTATGAATATGAGTATAACTAACATTAAAAGACACTGTGACAACACTTTCAGAAACAATAGTTGCTGCATGTTTGACTAAAGTTTCAGGGTCTGCTTTAATTACAGCTATTTAAAGATCATTGTGTTGCGAGAGGCAGTGGTAAGTGAATTGAACGTTAAAAACAATTTAGAAAGCTAATGTCCTGCTTAACTCTGTCATCGCTCCCTTTTCAACTTTTACGGTCAAGGTTGATAATCTGTAAATTTTCATCTCATTAGGTTAATGTACCATATTTGTGCAGTGATTTGGACTAGTTATCAGTTAAATTCAGGTTGAAAACCATAGACGTGGGCCTATCTGAAGAAAGTCTTGCACACTGATATATACTATGTATCATTCTTTGAAATAAAAATTCTGCCTTTACTATGGCAGTGCTGAATCCTCAGGGAATGGTGATCCCAGTCTGCAGACTGCTTGCATTCCTTTGCATCATAATTATTAGGTCTTGAAGTCTGTTTGGTCAGCCAGCTAATTATGCACGGGATGCTGGCCTTTATGTTGTGGGAGGGAAGAGAGAGCTTTTACTGAGAAGCTACATTCCCCAGCCTCTGTGTGGTAGAGCAGTGTTCTTGAGCATGTCTCATTCCTTTTTCCTATTTTCTTTTGCCCTGCCTCCACTTCTTGAGTTTTGGGATTGCAGGGGTGCTCTGTCACCTGGCTTATGTGGTTCTGGAAACCGAACCCTGGACTTTGTGTAAGCTAGGCAAATGTTCCTCTGTTACATCCCCATTCCCACAGTTGTATATTTGGTATTCCTTTCAAAGGGTTCTCTGATGTAGTTTATCTAAAACTGCTTTTTTGTTTCAATTAAACAGATGATGTTTGGCATTAACTTTTAGGGCTTTTTCTTTATAAAATGTTCACCGTGCTATTATTAGAGGGAAATAATTTTAAAAACCGTCTTTGTTTATTTTGTGGTGCTGGGAACTGAACTTATGGCCTTTTTAATGCTAGACAAGTGTTCTTTCTCTGAGCTACATTCTCCCCACCCCTTGCCTTTTGAGACAGGATGATGTTACGCAGTTTAGGTTGACCTTGTACCGACTGAACTTGAGTTCTTCTTTTCTGTGTTTCCCAAATGCTGGAATCGTATGCCTGTGCCATTGTGTCTGACAAAAAGTAGCCTTACCGAGCTGTCATTCCCATACCATGACATCGATTTTAGGAGAACATTTTGCTTTGTGGAAAGATAATAGATTTAAGATCTTGCACTTCACATACTACTGATCGTTTATTTGTACTTCTAAAACAGGCATTTATTCCTGCTTTATTGTTAGATAACTATAATTTGTTGCTATTGTTATCTTTATTGTGTTATAATTTTAAATATTTTGAAATAAGCTTCCTAAGCCAGGACTACAGATGCAGCCTTCTTTGATATTTTGTATGGACAGAGTATTTTGAAATTAATCCAACAGTTGTACTGCACATGTCAGTATTATTTGCACTGCTGTGGATCAATCCCAGGGACTCACTTACGTGAGTCAGGCAGGTGTGCCCATAGGGGCCTGAAGGGGACATCGGATCCCTTAGAGATGGAATTACAGGCATCTGTGAGCTGCCGGATGTGGGTCCTGGGATCTGAACTCTGGCCCTGATAGAGGAGATGGCTCTTCACCACTGAGCCGTCTCGTCAGCCCCTACATTTTTGGTAACCTGTGTATTTTCTTGTGGTTTAAGTTCTTGGTATTGAAATTGTGGTCCATAGACTGTCATCAGCATCTTTTGTGAGCGTGTTAGAATTCCAGGCCCTCCTTTCTTCTATCTAAATCAGGGTCTCTGGCTGATTCCATGTTCATGAAAGCTTAGGAGGCATTGTTTAAGCCCCCTCAGCGTGGGGTTTTGTTTACTGGCAGCTGGAAACATCCTGTTCTAGCTTCATTTCTGTTGCTGTCATAAAACACTCTGACCGAAAGCAACACAAGGGAGTAGAGGGTTTACTTGGCTTGTATTCTAGGCTATAATCTATCATTGGGGGAAAGCCAAGGCAGGGAACTCAAGCAGCTGGTCACATCATATCCACAGTCAAGAGCAGAGAGAATAAACATATCCTCACTGCTTGCTGGCTTGCCTATGCTCAGCTAGCTCTCTTAACTCATACAGTTCAAGCCCAGCCTATGAAATGGTGTTGTCCACATTCAGGCTGGGGCCCCTTACATCAGTCAAAAATCAAGACAATTCTACATAGACACGCCACTGGCCAACCCAACTTCGACAGGTCTTCAGTTAAGGCTCTCAGATGATCTTAGGTTGTGGAAAGCTGACAGTTAAAAACTAACTGGGTAGAGTGGCACAATCCTCTAATTCTAGCATTTGGAGACAGGCATTTGTGAGTTCAAGGCTGACTTGGTCTACATAGCAAGTTCCAGGACAGCCAAGGCTATATATAGAGAATCTATCTCAAAAAAGAAAAGAAAGAAAGAAAGAAAAAAAAAACCCTAGCCGTCCCACATCCTCTTCTAACATTCTAGACTTTCTTCCTCCGAGGAGGCACCACCTTCCCATCATACCATAGAGAAGCAGGGTAGGGCACTATTTCCTACTGTAATAGAAACATCATTTATTGGATCATACTTTCATCTTATTTTGAATGACATATAGCTTTAAAATTTTTAATAGTTTTTTTTGGGGGGTTGAAATATAAAACTGTAGTCCTTACAACTGTGGTAAAAAGGACTTTAATGTTGTTTTTGGCAAGGCAGGGCCTATGGGCTTAGCTCCTCTGGTTGCAAGTCAGCTCGGAGAATCATATTTTCCCTCCCTAAGGATTGCTCCTTTCTGTAATCGCCCAGCTCTGTTCCCGTTTCAGCTAGACAGGGTTCTGAACTGCACTTCTCTTCTGGAATCCTGAGTCCCCAGGGCGTAGCTCGTGGACTGCTGACTCGTGCATCTCAGTTGCAGAGTTTCCCTGCTGTGTTGGTGTCCATTAAGACTAGCAGCAGGGACAAATTAAATCTACCTGCAATCTAGCCACTGGATTTCATTTTTCTTCTGCTCTTTACCTAGATGCCATATTTCAAAAAAGCAAAATATCTTTCCAGTTTTTCTTACTTGTTTATCTGTCTAGAGATCTTGAGAGTATTAGGTAGGATACATGGAACTATTTAGTTCAGAGATTAGACTATTATTCTGTAATTAATAGGTGGTAAACCGTGTCTGTGTTATGGTTTGCAGTAAGACTTCACTAAGGTCTTAGCTCCGAAGGCAATACTTTTAAAGAATGTGTGACCGTGTTGATTGATTTTTATTCTTGTATGTGCTAGTCTTCCTGTGTGTTAGGCTTTATGGTAGAGGCTGTCAAAATGGATCTCTTCTGTCCATTTTAGATATGATTAAATTGAGGCTAGAGAGATGAAGTAAGTCAGACTATCCTGGTCCCTGACCTAGAACCTAATCCCCCCTCCCCCAGCTCATTCAGCTCCTCAGGGGTCTGCAGGGCAAGTGGGCCTTCTCAAGTCTGATCATCCTTAGAAACACCTTTGCTGTTGTTTGAGTTCTGTATTAATGCTTTTTTGGTTGTTGTTGTTGTTGAAACACTGCTTTTATTTAGGGGAAAAAAAAACCATCCAGTTATTTAGACTGTGATGTCTGGAGATTTTTTAAAAATTTCTTTTTACATTTTTTACATTTTTATTTATCTATTTTTATTTTACATGCACATTTGTCTGTGTGAGGATGTCAGATTCCCTGGAACAAAAGGACACTGGATCCCTTGGTGCTAGGGTTTCATGTCTCTTGTCTCAGGCTCCTGAGTACTAGGACCACAGGCATTTGCCACAATGCCTGACTGATAGTGCTTGTCTTACAGATAGTCCAGCTTTGTCATTTTCCCCAGATCACCTCGCAGCCTCCCTTTCTTCAGCCCATCTTACCCCCTCCCTCATTTTGACTCTATCACACACCATTTCTCTCCTCTAATTCCATGGCATTCTTCTTATTTTTGTGAAATACCAAATATTGACATAATGACAGTTTACTTGAGCTGGAAATATAATCTTATTTCTAGTTTATAATATTAATTTCATTCTGGGATATTTTTATCCGGACTTGCCTTTGACCTCTGGCATGTAGGCGGGAAAGTTGGGACGCTGCTTACCAAGTTCATTGAGAGTAGGGACTTTGTCAATAGCCATCTGACTAGTTCTAGCTGGCAGTTGTAAACAGAAGGATAGAAACAACAAAACCAGGCACAGGTTGACCAGATCGGCAACACATTTGATAATTTCACAATCTTATTTATATCGAAAAGCTCTCCTAGGCACATCTATAAGATGGTTAGGATTTCCTAGGAATAAGAATTTTATTTCTATTGGCTTACTTCTTTTGGGTCTCCTTGCAGTTTTTGACCCTATCTGAGATGTGTCTTCTTGGATCTCTCATAGAGACTTCAGATTCATTATGAAGGAAACCGCACATCAAAGGCATAGAGGGATTCTTTTCTGCCAAGATCAGAAAGTCTAGTCTCAAACCAGGAAACAATTACAAAATGAACAGAACTGGTTGAAACACCTATCTTGTGAGAAGCCACCAAAACAAACAAACCCTGTCATCTGAAAGAATGGCAAATTCAAGTACAAATTAAGCATCTACTCAAGTTATAATATTAACTGGGAAACTTATACTATTTCAGGGAAATCAAGTAGTAAGGAATTTACAGAAAATTCCAGTTAATAAGTTTGGAGGACCTGTAGAAGATTTTCAGACCATCAGTTTTCAAATGCTAAAAAAGTAGTGATTTAAGGAAAAACCATCAACAGGTGAGCATTGAATGCAAGGTTGGTTATGATACATGTCCTCGTTCTTGCCTATTATGCATAAGGCCTCTTTACCTAAATAGGCATCTAAAACAGTACAATGTACCTGAGTTTGAGTTTGTTCATACGATGCAAGTCACCTTTTGACAGGTATGCTATTGATGTGTTTCTTTTGGTGTATAGCACAAGACCCACAGTCTTAATTTGTCCTGCTGTACTATTAACTTGAATAGCTTTGTTTAAGATGTGCCTGTCCAGTTTCTACACTGCAAAGTTACTGCCTTCCTCTTTGGCATTGGTGATATTTTGTTAGGAGACACTCTAAGACTGTGTAATTGTTTGTAGCTCCTCAAATTTTGAATATATTTTAGTGTTCACTGACAATCTTCATCCAAATCACAGTTTGAATATCCCTAATATCACAGTCCAATATGTTTTAAAATTTATAACCATTTGGGCACAGTGTAAATTAGCTTTTTTTTAATCCCCGTGGCAAACTGTTGAGAATATCTAAAGAGAGGATTGGTGTCTTAGGATTTCTATTGCTGTGAAGAGACCATGATTGTGGCAACTCATAAGGAAAACATTTAATTGGGATTGCTCACTTCCAATTTTAAAAGCAGCGTGCAGGTACACCTACTGCTGGAGAAGTAGCTGAGAGTTCATCAGGCAGGCAACAGGAAGTGGTCTGAGTGTCACACTGAGGGAAGCTTGAGCAAAGAGACCTCAAAGCCCATGCCCACAGTGACACACTTCCTCTAATAAGGCCACACCTACTTCAACAAGATCATACCTTCCAATAGTGCCACTTCCTGTGAGATTATGGAGAGCAGTTGCATTCAAACTACCACAATCAATGTATTCTGGCTCAAAGTTTCAGGAGTTTCACTTCAGGTCAGCTTGCTGTTTCTAGGCCTGTGTTCAGATAGATAATGATGGTAGGAAGGTTGTTAGGGACAGAGGTGTACACTTGTAGCCACCACAAAGCTGTTGAGGGAAGACTAGGACAAGACATAGCCTGTCAGACATGTCCCAGTGACCCACCTCTTCCATCTTGATCCTGTCAGCTCCCAAATATAAATCCTATATCTTAGCATCATATTTATTTCTCTTGTGCTTTAAATTTTTAAAATTAAATTTAAAGAGAGTGTTTTGTACTCATCTTGTAATTTTCCAGTTCTAGCCCTAGACCCAGTCCTTGGCCCTGGTGTTGACTAATTGGGCTGGAGTTCTTATGGTACAGTCGCTTCTCAGTGATTGAATCTACCACACACGAGTCTCTGTTAGGAAATATCACTTCCTACCCGAGCTGTGTGAAGCACTCATCACACCTCGTGTCACAACGGGTGACATTAGAAATGACCACACTGGGAATATTTTGTAAAATCATCCTTCAGCTATAAGGTGTAAATGAAACAAGTGAATTTCATATTTAGAATTGGGTTCCATCCCCAAGACATCTCATTATGTATCTGTAGAGATTCCCCAAATTAAAAAATAATGCTTAAATCTAAACACAATTTGGTTTCAAATAAGTGCAATAAATAAGTTTTTTTTTTTTTAACTCTATTCTTAGAGCCACTCCTTGTTCCTTTTAAGAGACAGTAATGTTCAGGTGCCTAAATCTGTACTTGTACTCACTGATTCTAGATCCTGAGTGGAGACAGGAGAGGAAATATTGTATGTGTGTGTACATGTATTCTTTTGCATCCATATGTCTGTGTCTTTACCGTTTCTACTCCCTGTGTAGTCCTGACTCCATGCTGACACGTCTGGTTCTGATCTAGTATCACAGGGCTCGCTTGTCCTTGCCCCATGTCTGTAACTCCCTTCCCTGGGACCGAGAGACATAACTTGCACTGCTCAAAGTGTATTTACTTATTTTTCAGTTTTAGACTATACAGAAAATAGTTTCAGAATTGCTAACTTATTCCTCTGAAGATTCTACTGTTTAGATTTAGCAATTTATTTGGATTTGAAAAACAAACAACTTTGACCTGAGGGAATGTATTTCAAAGACTTTGCTTAAAAGCTGCTTGGGTTGCCTGTCCCCAGAGCGACCATCATACATTGGCTAAGCAGTTCTATTAGCATCTCATGTCAGGATTGGCCTCTCGCTTTCTGTATTTATTTTAATATAACATGAAAGTCAGAATTGTGTGACAGGCAGGGCACACTCAGGCACTCTTAGTTCCAGCTGTTCCCTTCACTGGCTCTCATGTCCTGCCTGTCCATCCTCTTACACTGTCTACCTGTGCACCCCTTTACATAAGCTTCTGGGCCATCTTTTCTATATTCTTGCTCAAGGTTCAATCCATGGAGACTTTATTTTCTCTTATGTCTTATGAAGTCAGCACACTATAGAGGCTCTTTTAGAAATTTTGTCGAGATATAGTTCATATATTGTAGCACCCACCTCTGCAAGCACTACCCCATTTTCATTCTAGAATGCTGCCACACTCCAGACAGGACCCTCCTGGTACCCTTAGTAGTCATTCTCTCCCAGGCCCCCAGGCAGTCTCTGCATACTTCCTATAAGAGGAGTCTTACAGTATGTGGCCACTCTGTACTTTGATATACTTGCTTCGCTGCAAATAATTTCACCAGTTCATAGAATCTGCCCCACTAAATATACTCTTTTATAATCAATTAAAGGGGCCAGTTTGAACTCTGCTCATCAGATGTTATGTAGAAATTTCCTGTCCTCAGTTTGAAATATATACTAAATAGTTCACATTAAAAGTATTTCATAATTGCCTTATTAAATCTGCTAAAATCTTATTAAAACATGTAAGTGCTCAATATAAACCATATCACTGAGAGAATAATAACATTTAATAGATGACTGAGGGGCCAGCTAAGTATTTTCTATTAAATACGCAGAACATGGCCTCACCAGATGGTAAAGGTATTTCCTTCCAAAACCAACAGCCTGGATTCGATCCCTGCACAGTGGAAGGACAGAACCAGCTTCTGAAAGTTGTCCTGTGACCCCATCTGTATGCTGTGGTGCGCATGCCTGTATACACACACACACACACACACACACACATACACACACACAGACACACACACACACACACACGAATAAACATAAGTAAATATAAAACATTGAAATATATACACTATTTAAATTAAGTTCTTGCTAAAAGCTTAGAGACCACTTTGCAGACCATAATTTCCTTAGTACCACCTTTTCCTTTTTTTCCTTTGTGGTTGTATGTGTGTATGTGGTGTTTGTGTGGTGTGTGTGTATGATCTATGTGTGGTATGTGTATGGTGCATATGTAGTTTAATGTCTGTGATGTTTGGGGAGTATATAGTGTATTGTGTAGTGTGTGCTGTGGTGTGTGAACATGGTGTGCTTGTGTGGTATATGTGAGGGTGTATGTGGTGCACTGTGTAGTGTGTGCTATGGTGTGTGGTGAATGTGGTGTGTGTAGTATATGTGGAGTGTATATGTATGGTGTATTGTATAGTGTGTGTGCTGCGGTATATATAGTTTATATGCTGTTTGGGGAGTATAAGGTATGTGTGGTGTATGAGGTATGGATTTAAACTTAGGTCCTCAGGTGAGCAACCACTTTTGCCCAAGTCATGGCCACAGCCCCATCTCCCCTGTTTAGATCTAACATTTTTTCATTAGGTTTCTTTATCCCCTTTTTTTTTTTTTTTTTTTTAAGTTTTAAAAACTTTTTGAGGCAGGGTCTGATGGAACCCAAGGTGGCCTCAAACTTGGTTTGTATTCAAGACTGGTCTTTTAACTCCTGATTCTCTTGCCTCTATCTCCTAAGTTTTAATTCTTTTCTGTCATTCAGATGTCAGCATTATAGCTTTATAGCACACCCTGCAGTGGTCACATCTAAAAACATAAGCACACACATTTGAAGACTACTCAATTTTCCTGAGTATCAGCAGATAAAAAATAACATTTCATTTAAATCTTTAAGGAAAAAAATAGTATGCTTTGTTTAAATAAGAATTCCTGCAGTAGTATTAGATTTTCTAAGTTTTTACAGAATACATTTTCTTTCTCTAATTTAGATGCTTTTAAAGTTAGGATCACTCACACACACATGCTCTGCCCCTGCGAGATTGCCCTGCCTTGTGACCAGTTTGCTCCCCTCTGAGCTCCCAGAGGTAGCCGTGGCTGCTTTGGGCTTCCCCAATGGCCCTGGCATTTCTCTGCCATTCTCTGCTATCTACAGGGCGCTTTCGCTGTGCCCTCGCTTGTGCCCTCATGCTCTTGCCCTCACAAAGACCTCCCCCCCAAAAAAAGACCTTTCTGTGCAAGCTGCTAACAGTTCTCAACATTTTTCTTTGGATTTTAGATTTTCTTTCCTTTAATTTTTGCTTGTGATGTACCTTTGGAAAGATTTATTTTCAGTTTTACATATGTGTGTGGGTGTGTGCATGGGGTGCAGGTGCCCTTGGAGGCCAGAGCATCAGATCCTCTGTAGCTGGAGTTCCAGGCACTTGTGAATACCAGATGTAGGTTCCACGCAGCAAGTTCAGGCCCTCTTCTGGATCAGTACACACTCTTAACCCCTGAGCCGTCTCTCCAGCGCCAGTGCATTTTTAATCTTTGATGTTTGTCAATAGTTTCTCTGTTTGTTCTTTGCTAGTTTTCCCCATGCATGTTTTTAAAACCTTTTCTTTAAAAATTTATATGTGTCTGTGTATGTGTGTGTGAGTGTGTATGTGTGTGTATGTTTGTGTGTGTGTGTGTGTGTTTGTGATGTTGCAGAGATGGGGAGGAGGCATGCTGTGGTACACATGTGGAGGTCGGAGGTCAGAGGTCAGCTTGTTGAGTCAACTTTTGCCTTCCCTCTTTGTCTGGGTACTGGGGATTGATTTTGTTAGGCTTACATCATTGGTGCAAAGGCCTTACCCACAGAAACATCTCTCTGGCTCCAGGTTTCTTATTTATATGTAATCAAATGCATCTGTATTTTATTGTGTTGGGTTTGAGTCAAAAGAACATACTCGTATTTTCTGCATGCGTGCATATATAGTTGATTCTCATTGTTTACAGATTTAGTTTTGCGAATTTGCCTCCTCATAATCACCAAATTAACATTCTTGGAACTTTCTGGTCATTTTCAGACACGTATCGCACCCTTCAAGTGCCTCAAGGGTCAAGAGACTCCCAGGGCCAATCTTTTTAGAGGAAGACTTCATTATGTAGGCAGATTGATAGGCCACTGACCACGGGGAACCACACTAACTTTCAGGCCCTTTCTCCTCTCTGGAGGGAAGGTGTGAGTCCCTTTCCTGTAGTTAGCATACTTTAGTCCCCCATCTTGACTCAGTCCTCTTATCAATCTAAGGATTCTTTCATCACTGTGAAGAGTCCAAGGGTTTCTGGAAAAAAAGGGAAAACCCCAAATCTATATCGTATATTCTCCCCATTACATTTTGTAATATCCATATGATTTGTTGGAGACTAGCCTGTGTCATACATATATCTACCATGTCAGTAGGGACGTGTTAACCCTGCTGGACTTGACATGCTCCGCCCTTATTTTGGGGGATGCCACCTCTCCAATCACACATCTGCGAGTGTTTGGGGGGTTTTAGATTTCCAAATGGGGTCTATTTCCCAGAAGAAGGGAGTTGGGTATCAGACAGTCAGGAGCAGCTGTTTACTGAAGTATCTGGGTAAGGCTTATTGGGTAGGCTTGAATTGAGTTAGTAAATGAGTAAATTGTGGTATTTCTGAGAAAGGAAAGGCCCTGAAGGATTTTTTTTTTTTTTTTTTTTTTTTTTTTTGGAAGGGATTCCTTTCTGCTTGTTTTCCATCTACTTTGGCACTAGCTGACAGTTTCAGGGCTGGTTACTCCAGCTTTATGGGCTTCTGTCACCATGGCTGGAGGGAAGTGATGTCAAGAAAGCGGTGAGTGTGAAGGAAAAACCACCCAGGGCCCTGCTTGCCCCACAGCCTCAGTCTAGCCTACCAGGACACATAAAAGGCCTTCCTCCTGACTGAAGGCCAGTGTGTCATTCTTACATAAGACATAAAACATGTATCAGATTGCATCCTTGTACCACAGGAGTTTGGTTCTTCTCATTAGTATTGTCTAAAGTTACAACATGTAAAAACTCTTTATCCTACTTTCTAAGCCTGCCAATGCGGAAAAAAATATATTAAGGAACATTTCCTTTTGGAGCCTGGAGCGTTTTTCCTTTCTAGCTCTTATTTAAAGAGAATATGTAATTTAGATGTTTGAATAAGAATAGGGGAAGTGGCCAAAACCTTTTCAATAGACTAGCTAAAATACGCGACTGTTTCCATCAGTGAGAACACAGACAGAGCAGAGTAACCTTGGCTTCCCCCACCACTCTCTGGTAGAGCTTGTTCCTCTTCTCACGATGAGTTATATCTCCTGGGTATCCTTTTTCTCTCCTCCATCTCTCCAGGCTCTCTCCTGCTTCGCAAAGGATGCAGAACTATATGTCAGAGTCACAGAAATATTAGACTCTCGCATCTTTCTCTTAATTTAATCTTTCTCCACTCGGGAGCATTGAAAGCGACCTCACTGTCTGTCCCGTAGTGGCTCCAGTCCTCTTGTCAGGCAAGCACTGTGCTTGGCAGGACTGTTTGGGCCTTGTGCGCTGGGTTATTCTAGCAGCTGGCTGCCCCAGCTTCGAACAGTCTCTGGACAGTGAGCTGTGTGTGTTGCGGTGCTTTCACTTTCTGCAACTCTGCAGCAGCCATTTTGGAACTAAGCTGCTTCTCCATATAGACATCTTCACCTCTCAAGCTGCCTCACTGCCTTGGTTAATAGTTCTAGCCCCACCCGGTGAGATTCCCCAGCTTCCTCACAATCTGTTGAATGCCCCACTGGGTTTAATACTTCACAGCAGACTTTGAGAGAAGTGTCGGGCCTGGCTGGTTGTATCCTTCCTCAGCTTTAGTGTTTACTGCTTCTTGTCTCTCCCGTGGGCCCTACTTACTGATGCTGAGGTAGTAGAACAGCTGCAGCCTCACCTCTTCTTGGACTGTGATCAAGTGTAGGGAACATTATTGCAGGTAGAGGAAAGCATGCTTAGATTTCTGTTTCATGGGGCTTAAAGTTTCTATGAAGTAAAAGATCTCTGTATCTTTGTATGTACTTTTTATCAGAAAAAAGTTACTACTGGTAAGAGACAAAATCAATGTATATCTAAGTGCAAATATTTATCATTAGTAACTCATAGCTTGGTTATTATGAATGTTAAAGGCATGATGAGGGTATCTGATACTGCCAGAAAACCAAGACCAGACAAGCTAACAGGAATTCAGTCCTGCTGTGGCTCATTTCACCACCTTAGGGATAGAAGGGGCTGAACCACTAGGGGGCGCTTTTTAACTAGAAAATGTGATGCCTTCTCCCTGCTGCTAGAGACATTGTGGCTCGGTAGGCAAGCAGTTGCCAGCGACAGTAGCTGGTGGCAGTTCCTGAAACCTAAGAAAGGTTCAGATAAGAGAGGGAGGGGAAATGAAGGTAGAGGAGAGAAAAGAAGTATGAGGACAAAGAAGAGAAAATAGCCAGCAGTCGTGAGGATGAAATGTCGTAGAGCCCTCAGGAGTGTGGCCTCCCCACCCCTGGTTGCTAGCAGTTGGTTCGGTTCTTTGTTTATCTATTCACTGATGCTTAAGTAATAAGAGTCAGGGTTTCTGACTGAGATGCCAGGTGGTCAGGACGCTGTTCCCAGCGTCTCAGACTTCACAGGTTAAGGGTTTTTTAAAAAGCCGAGCTTAACATGTTGATATCCTTCCTTATAGATTATGTTAAATAATATAGGAAACAAAACTCCTTTAGTTTGTGTTGTTGATATTCTCCATTCCATCCTCTTACCAGAAAAAGATATATAGTATTATATATGGTATTAGAAAGCAGTCTTGTTGACACGCGTGGGATATTGGCTCTTGGAGGGCAGGCGTCATTCCAGACTCTGGAGCATATAGTCAGATACCCAGCTTTTACCTCTTAAGGAGGTTGCGCATGCGTGTGTGTCTGAAAAACATTTTGTGTTTCTTCATAGTAGTGAGTAACTTTATAGTAGTGTCCACTAGTAACTTCAATTACTTATACAACCGTCTTTATATGGCTGTGCATGCTCAATACACTCTGGTTGAGTTAATAAGCGAATCTGAAGTTATAGCATACCTTACATAAGATGGCTTTCATAGGATGCATTTTGAAAGGCTTAGTTTTGAGATATGTCAGAACAATGTGCCTTTAGCATCCCACATAACTGCTCATGTCTAGGCAGTTGCCTCAAAGTACAAGATATGGTTCGCTTTTAGAGCTACCCGGAAGAATGGTGCAGGGCTCATCCTGCAAATGCGTCTCGTTTTCGTTTCAATATGGATTCTGTTGCTTCCTCACGGATACAGTCTAGGTATGGTTTCCTTGTTTCTGAAATCATAGGGGCTGCTGACACTGGCTAGGGCTGCTAAAGTCCTCAGTACAAAGACAAGAGAAGCAAAAGATGGCGGAGAGGAGTTTCCTTGTAGCTGAACTCCACTATACCAGAAACCGGCGTCTGTGGATGAGGATGTGTTCATCCTCACCCTCAGGAGGCTGAGGAGGGAAGAGTGCTTGCTGCAAGTGCAAGACCAACTTGGGCTACAGAGAGAAACCCTGTCTAAACCAAGCCATACCATACCACAACCCCCAAAACACCTATTCATTGAATGCCAGCATTTTTATATTCAAGAATATATATTAGGAAATAAACACCATTTCAGACTTTTAATGCATGCTACTTTTCTAAAGAACAAATTTTGGAATCTTTACAGAGCAGAAATAACTAGTGATGATTTTTCTAGTTTCTTTTGAACCCTAGGCTGGCCTTGAACTTACCGTACTGGTTCTCCCAATTCTCCCTCCCAAGTGCTGTGATTACAGTTCTGTGCCATCATGCTCAGTTTGTGTGGTTCTGGGCATTGGAACCAGGGCCTCAATCATGCTTAGCAAAAACTAAGCCCCAGCCCCTAATGTAGTTTATTGAGATATAATTCACATGCCATATTGCTTCTATGAAGGGTGTCGTTCCATGGTCAGGATAATCACAGCTTGTGCAATTGTCACCGCTCTCTATTCCCAGAGTTTTCGTCACCCCCAGAAGAAGCCCCGGACCCAACAGCAATTACTCTCCATTTCTATCTACCCACTTAGCCTTTGCAAACAAGTTTTTGTCTCTATAGATTTGTCTATTCTGGAAATTTCACACACACACACACACACACACACACACAAAATGGAATCAGACATAATGTCTTTTGTGACTGGTTTCTTTTAGTAAACATAATGTTGATTTAAAATTTGTCTGTACTGTAGCATGCTATCAATACTTTATTCTTTCTCATTACAAAATATTATGCCATTGTATGAACAGACTTTGTTTTCTTTATCTTCTTATCAGCTGACTGGAATTTGTTTTGGGGGTATTCTGACTAATACAGTTGTAAGCATCCATGTTCAAGTTTTTGCATGGACACATGTTTTCATGTCCAGGAGTAGAGTTGCTGGGTTCAACATTTGAGGATCTGACAAACCATTTTCCAAAGTGGCTTTACCATTTACAGTACTGCCAGGACCAAATCGGTGTCCCATTTCTTCACATCTTCATAAGCACTTACTAGTGCCTAAAACAGTTGCAGCCATCTCTCATTAGTGGATATGAGGTAGTCATCTCACTGTGGTTTCTATTTGCATTTCCTAGTACCTGGTTACACTGGCAGTCACTGTGTGATTACTGGCCTTTTATATATCTTTTTTTAAGAATATGTTTTGAAATTTTATTTATAATTGGGTTATAAGTCCCTTATGAAATAATTGTCTTTCCGCTATCTGTCTTTTTGCTTTTTATTGACAGAAGTGTTTTTATGTTTATTTATTTATTTTGAGTCTCTCTCTCTCTCTCTCTCTCTCTCTCTCTCTCTCTCTCTCTCTCTCTCTCTCTCTCTGTGTGTGTGTGTGAGCGCTCATGCAAATGTGTGCAAGTACCCACCCATACCATGTATACAATGGAGGCCACAGCACCACTTTTCATAGTGAATTCTCTCCTTCTACTATATGGGTAGCAGGGTTTGACCTCAGGTTACCAGTCTCGGCAGCAGCCCCTTCCTACTGAACCATCTCACTAGAACTACTTTCTTTAACTTTCTAAAAAAGTTCTTCTTTGACAGTTCTGCACATTTATAATGCAATTTGATCATGTTCACCCCAGTCTCCTCTTGTCTCACCCACTCTCACTGAACCTGTCTTCTTACTTTCTTGCTAGTATTATTTGAAGCAGAAATGTCCATATTCATATGGATATAGTATATGTTTATTGACATAAGTTTTGTATTATTGGATTGTCACAGAGAGGTAACAGTTGTCTGTATTGAGACAGTGTGCCCTTGTGTAGGATAAGGAGACATTGGGGCTGGAGGGATGGCTCAGTGGTTAATAGCACTAGCTGCTCTTCCAGAGGTCTTGAGTTCAATTCCCAGTACCCACATGATGGCTCACAACCATCTGTAGTGAGATCTGGTGCCCTCTGCTGGCGTGCAGGCACACATGCAGACAGAACACTGTATACATAATAAATAAATAAATCTTAAAAAAAGAAACAATTATACGGAGACAAATGAATGGAAACTACTAGGTGAAACAGCGGCCTCTAGCACATAACACACCTAAACGCTAGGGATCAGGGCAGGAAAAAGGATGGCTGTTTTCTCCTTTTGTGGCACAGCAAGAGATACTGTTAGCGATGTCTCTAAAAAGTGAAACCATTATGAAGGACACGCTAGCTCAAGCAGGAACGATGAGTCGGCATCCTCAGAGGTTTCCCTCTCGAGTGGTGGTGGTAGCTGCTGCTGGCATTCTTTTCCTTTAGGTACAGAAGAGTAACGGACTGTGACTCAGATTCATATTTCAATGGACTGGGGTAGGTGGGAAAGAATGGACTATGTCTTTGGCATGGTATGAGTGGAGACGTCTCCCCATTGCTGTTTGAGAGCTGCATGGCATTGGGGAGTGTGGGTTGCCGAGACAGCTGTGATCACTCGTCTTCCCACTGGCCAGTACTTCAGTACTGCAGGCAGTGATTTTTGTCCCCTCACCACACCTTCAGCCTGAAATCAAACACAGTGGCAATGTGAGTACGGATCACGGCCGGCTAGTTAGAGGCACGATGAGTGTGGCGTTCTCTCTTTTGCCTTAGCAGTTTGGACGTTAACAGACCTTAGACAAAGTGGCTCCTCTCCTCAAGGTTTCCCCTTGAACTGCCTGTTAGATGGTCAGTGTGGACTATGGACTCTGGCTTTTCAGTTGCTATGGGAGAAGATACCGGTTGTGTGCAGTAGCCTGTTGAGTGCTGCAGTTCTTTACAGTACACATATTTTCAATCCTTCAGTAGGTGTGGGGGTGCGCCTGTAACCTCAGCTACTCCAGAGGCTGAGGCAGGAGGATTGTGAATTCAAGACTGGCCCGGGCTACATAACAAGACCTTGCCTCAAAATAAGATAAAAGAGAAGGAGGGAAGAAGGGGGGTGGAAAGAAGTAATGGAGGAAGAGAGGTGTCTCGTGACCTGCTTAAATCTTCAGCCGCTTTCTCTGACTCTATTCCAGACCCAGAATGTACCTTAGATGGAGCTTGTAGTCGTGTGCTTTGAGCACAATGAGGGGTGGGTTGGATAGGGTTCCACACTGGTGATGATTTTTGGGAGGGGATCATCATACAGCCGTATTTAGAGTCTGGAATGGCATTAACTGTCACTTTTGCTCCTTTGAGAAATGTTGAGAACGTTTCATAGGGTTGACATAATTGAGGGTGTAGGCTTCCTTTAGAACACAGCCCCCAAGAGACTGTCCAGGACAGGGCGTAAAGATGCTAAGAGGACATGAAGCTCTGCTGCCACGTCGCATGGCTGTCTGTCTTTTCCAGTTTTATAGTTTGTTTTGTAGACGATGCTCTTCTTCAGGAGGAGACATTTTATTTATTTACTTACTTCTGGGTCACATGTCCTGTTGGCACCTGTGGTTCAGATCCAGTTAAACAAACTTCCATGTGTGATCGTGTGCTTGCCCAGACTAAAGGTCAGCTGTGTGTCACTAAGGAAATGTCTGCTTTTTATCTAGGGTGTGATGAGATGACCATCGCGTTGATTGCAGTCTAGGAAGATAACTGGTCAACAAGGGTCTGGGGTAGGAAGGGGTGTGCTAGATAAGGAAGACAGTTACCAAAGGATCAGTATTTGTTGTTGATCAACTCCTCCGACCGTGAAGCACATAAGGCTTTTCGGCTGAGATTAGCTGAGAAACACTGACTTCATACTCTGTCAGTTACAGTGCATGCAGAGCTCAGTTAGCTCCTTGTCCCCAGGGACGTAGACCTGCCGAGAGACAGTATAGTCCTTGAAAACCATGCTGAGCTCAAGGCTTTGCTTATGTGCTCTTTCCTGTCCAATCCCCTTTCCAGTGTGAAATGCACACGAGGGGTAGCATGCAAGGAATGACAGCAAACCTATTTTAGGCACATATCTGTACCCAACATGCGTTACGTGTCACATTGCCCTGGGATATAAGCTTCAGAAAGGGAAGGCACCCATGTGTGTGTCTGTAGTGTAGCTCCCTGTACAAGGTACAGGGTAGCAGACCCAAGACTGACAATGTAAGAGGAATACTAAATTTCTTAAAAGAAATCCCAATAGCTGTGGCCCCGAACAATTTTTTAAAAAGAGACAAAAATGAAATATATGCATAATTCAGAATATTGATGCCATTGGGAGGCCACCCTGTGGGGAGACAGCCTTTGCTGCTGCGTCGTGTCTTCAGCTGGAGCCACCGCAGCTCAATAGACTGAGCCGAGTAAGCAGCATTCCCTTCTGATATTCTGTTCACTGAGAGTATGAGACCAGAATCCCATGAGGTCAGTTGCTTGGTGACTATGCTGTCATGTGACTGCTCCCAGCAGTGTTTCCCCTTTCAAGATCTATTCTAGCTAGGACCCTGTCAGAAACTTCATGGACCGTCACACCATCCCATCAGGGATTAGGGCTTCAAGAGATAGATTTAGAGAGAGATGTAAACATTTAGTCCACAGCAGATGACCAGACTGGAAACTCCCCCCCAGCCCCTGCCCTCCTTCACGTTGCTGAGAACTGAACCCAAGGTCCTGGCCATGCCAGGCAAGTGTTCTGCTACCAAGTGACATTCCTAGCTTTTCAGACTGGAAAGATGCTAGTTAAAAATGCTAGGCAGGTTCATAGGCATGTATTCTAATAGCTATGCTTCATAACCTACACCGAGGATGTGTATGTATATGTATTCTTTTGCTTTTATCAAATGTTCACTTTTTTTTTAAAAAAAAAAAGTCATAATATTTTTGGTAGTTAAGCATTTTCCCATCTGAGTTTTTCCAGGGCTTTTGCTTATATAAACTTGCAGGAGAAAGCATTGCAGACACCGACTTAGCCAAACTCATCTCCTTCCTCCCACTTTCTACAGCCATTCGCTTTTTATGGTAACTTTCCTGAAGCAAAGTTATAGTCTACCAGGGAGAGATTTTAATGGAAACTTACATGTGGGAAGTAGAGAGAGACAAAAGAAAGGAAAGTTGCGCCTCTCGCTTTCATCTTGGAAACACACCAAGAGTGATGGAGAAACTGTCACATGGCCTGTGTCCTGTGTCTCTGCCCCCAGGTTTCCATGTACTCTCCTTGGACCCAGCTTCCAGGTCAGAAACTTTCTGTCTGGGATCACTGGCCAGACATTTAAGTATTCATTACCTCAGTGAGTGCCTGTGGATCTGTGTTTAATGATGTTTGCGCTTTGCTTACTTGGGACTTTTGAAATCTTTGCCGGGTTTCCCTATTGAAAGGCAGTTTTAGAATTAAGGGTCATCAGTGGGGTGGGGGGAGGAACCAAACAGAAAAGCACTGTTCCCCTTTCATCTGTGTCCCATATTGTACAAATGTTCCCTGAAAATAGCAACAGTTTTCTGGGAAAGGTCCCGACAGAGGCTGTTCTCACCCTTTACCCCTGCTCTCCGATTCATGTTTCCTTCTTCCAGTGTGGTCATGTGCTTGCCCAAGCCTGGCTCATGAACCGTGTAGGATATTCGTGGGGTTTTGTTTTTGAAGCCATACACTGTGCACATGATGCAGTATTTAATTTGGAACGAGCTCCGAGTTTAGTCACACGTGCTTCTTGTGGTGTTTATCTTGGAGTCCGCAAGTAGGAGGAAAGTATTTTTGCATTTATACATCTGGACACTGTTCATGGTCTTTCTGTGACTTGGGAATTGTGTGTGGGGCAAAATCCAAGGACCAGTATTAAAATAACATGGAGTTATAATGAGATCTGAGTGAGGCCCCTTGAGAGCACCCTTCTGATCCCAGCAGAGTTTGACTTTTGAGGTGGTGAACTTTTTCAGCTGTGTGGTTCACTGGTGGCCCGAGTAGACGGGTGGGATTGGAAGTTACCTGACACTCCCATGCAGTACCTGTGCTGCCAGACATGAAGTCTGCAAGTCTTTGGCAAATTTGGCTCTTTAAAGAAAAGATTTTAACTTGATTTTGTATGGAGCAAGATAGGCCAAGTGAATTCTGCTCAACTGCTGCTTAGTCTGCTGTTCACTGTGTCCTATGAGACCTTTTTGGGTCTCTTCAGTGCTTATTCCACCCTGCCTCAGTTCATGCATCTAGAACTGCGATGATCCCGAGACGTCTCAGGCTGTGTGAGGTTGAGGGTGATGGTGTCTGCTGACCTTATCCTTTCATGATCTCAAATGAAAAAATTTATTTAAAATGGGATAAATATGATGTAGTACAGTACTGCCTTCTTTTGGCTAGGGGGTCTATTAGAATGGAGGAGGGGCGTTTAGAATGTTGCTGCTCTCTGAGTGAGCCTGCGCAAGGACAGTGCTGCTCTTTTGGCTTCGGCCTAGTTTTCTTTAATGCCTCATCTGTAATGCAACTGCAGAAGCAAGTTGGGAAAGCAGGATAAAGCTTCAACCGAATTTGCACTTGAATAAAGAGCAGTTGTTGTTTCTGTGTTGTTCATAGTGCAGACATTTGGGTGAAGAGCTGTTTGGATTTTGACTTTCAATGTCAGGGCTGTTTGCTTCTCCTTTCACTGCAGCAGAGAGAAGAGAATCTAATAAAGTCAGTGGACCTACTGGTTAGAATTCATACAGAGTTTTCAAGTGTGTTTACTAGTAGTCTCTCATACAACTATAAAAAAAATAAATAATTGGACAGAAAAGGTCAAAATTGTGTTAAAGTTTGAGAATCAGACAAGTTCATGGCGGTTTGAGTGATTGGGTAGATTGCTCATCTGGGAGCTGTTTCTTTTTGCTGCTTTTGGGGTCTTTCCTTTGGGATTTTCCCCCTCCTTTACTTTTGTAATGTATTTCGCAACTTTCAGTTAAAAAATAGCCATCAAAATTTAAGCGTTAACAGATAAACACATTGCGGTTCTACGGTGGGAATCACTAGGTAGAAGAGAATGGCCTGGTTTCATTCGAAGAGAGAGGTTCGCGGTAGGAACTCCAAGAGTTGACACCCGGATCATGCTTGCTTGGAGTGTTAATGAGTCCCAGAGGAAATGGTGAAATCTGCTGATGACACCAAATTGTTTTGCTTGATCCTAATAGAGGTTTCTGGGAAGTTGCTTTGTAGTACTGGAATTAGTGGAATTGGGCAATATGGGCAGACACGCTGAACTGAAGTGGAGGTTATGTGAAGTAGCAGGAGTACACCAGGGGCGTTTCAGAGCCTCTGTCCTCCCCGAGGAAGACTGGAGGCTCCAGAATGTGAAGACTAGGACAAAGGACGTTTCCATGGGAAACAAAAGCTGTTATGGTGGCAGTTAGAAGCTACAGTGACGCAAAAATATGGCACCTGAGTATCTTTTGGGAGGCCAGTTGTGATATCCACAAGTGGGTGTTATTTCAACCAAAACAACCGTGGGATATTATATACTTATTTTATATATGTCTTTTTAATGGGTGGGTCCCTTCATATATCATTTTAATTATTTTCTGTGGTTTGTAGGTCAGTTTTGATTTTCAAATAGTCAGTTGTCATTTAGAATCTGAGTAAGCTATAATAGACTTAAAATGTAAATGAAATATAAAGTAATAAAGGGGATTATTTACTTCCTGGACTGATTCTGAAGGAAATTACCATGAGATATTGCAAGGATATTTGTGTAATAGTAGTAGAATACGTTCTTAATTGATACAGTTCACAAACGACTCATTTAAATATGTAAATAATAGACATGTTAGCATACCCACTTCATTATATTAAAGACTCAGTTCATGGGATTGAATCAGCACATTATGCATGTCAAGAGCACGATACCACTGAGCCCAGCCCCAGCTCCACACAATCACACCCTCCACAGTCTACTTCTCTGTCTTCAATCATCATTCCTAGAGCATTGTGTTGTACAGTACCTAGAGAGTTCCTTAGTACATTGTGATTTCTGTCTATAGTCTCTGCCTAGAAATCACTTAAAATGAGAAAATCAGGAAAGTCTCTACCCAAAAGTAGAGAAAATCCTTTCATGAGCAGTATCTTTCTGAATAGCCCAAGGGACCCACCATTACCACCACAAAAAAAAAAAAAAAAAAACCCTCCATGTTTCGAAATGCAAGGCCTCAGCCTGGTTGCATCAGAATCACTGGAGGCCACTTGTTCAAAACAAAGATTTCATATTGTAGGGCTGATGATTTAGCAGTGGAACTCTTGCCTAGCTTGGACCATGTCGCCGTTGATGTCAGTACTACAAAACGGAAAACAAACAGAAAGACAAAAATGACTTCAGTTCCAGTTTTGACACACCGAATTGAACCTCCAGAGTAGGACCCTGTATTTTAGTATGTGTTCAGCATAAAACAACACTTTCTAAAAATAGATATATACTACACTCCTACCTCAAACCAAAGAAATTGGAAAATAGAATGGTGCTAGAATGTGTTAAAATAAATAATCATGTTGTAGAGTTTGTTCTCTGAAATTCTAGTGACCCAAGTGTAATTAGTAATGATTTTGAATCCTCTGATAGCAACAGAAATACTGGTATTGTGGTCAAAAAATTCACTGAGGCCGTAATGTCTGGTCACTTCCTGGTTATGTGACTTCAACAAAATATTTATTAACTCCTCAGAAGTTCATTTTCTTTTTCTGTAAAACAGATATTTTGGACTCGATCCCCAAACCTGCAAAGGCAAACAAACACAACACACAAAATCATTGTTCCTTCTGTTCCCCCAGCACACAAAGAAGCTCTCTGGTTCCCACTGTGACGCTTTACTCTGTGGTCAGTCCTGTTTGCTACGCAGGTGAAAAGAAAATCCCAAGAATATTATACAAGAGTATCTGCTGGGGAAGATGGGCCTCTTGGCTTCTTTGGGACAAGACTTCAGGTGACATTCCAGATGGCATGTGCTTTCCCCTTCTGCAGCACTCTGATGGAGCGGATGCAGCAGGGCAGACACGGTAGATGGCGCTCTAGACTTATTTTTAAAAGAAACTAGTGTGCCTCTGAGAAGCATCTTGCTTTTGGGTAGAACTAGAGACCAGCTTCAGCGAAGATAAATCTCTCTGTTGCTTTATTTGTGCTTTGTCACTTGGAAATGATCACTTGTGCTTTGAACTATAAAAATACAAAGGAGTTATTTTCTTTCAAAACATTTTCTTATTTATGAGGGTTACCCCTAATTGTCTTTGTATTTTAATATTTCTATTCCTTCCTAGATGTTTTGGACTTTTTTTGTTATCTAATAAAAATGTGATTATGAAGTTAATGTGAATAACTTCAATTATAATTAGTCGTATTTTTTTTTAAAAAGTCACATTAAATACCCGTTTAAACAGTATATATTACATTAAGGATAATTTAGTTTTATTATATGTATAGGTATTTTGCCTGCTTCTATGTCTGTGCATTGCGTGCGTGCTTGGTGTCCGTGGAGGCCAGAGGAGGGCGCCAGATTCCTTGGAACTGGAGTTACAGCTACCTGAGCAGCCCTGTGGATCTGGGAATCAAATCTTGGGTCCTCTAGAAGAGCTTTATGCAGTTGGTCTTGTTTAATCTTTGTAATAACTCTGAGAACTGTTATCCCCATTTCTAGATAAATTGTCTTGGACATGCTCAGGGAATTGCTAAATTCTCATACTTAGTGCTTGTACTGTAGCTGCTGTAGGAGTTTTGTCTGCATTGAAGTTACAGTTTTGAGCACATCTTACTATGTGACAGGCATGCTGTATGCTAGGCATACAACAGGAACCAAAACTAATGTGGGTGCAACCATTATGGGCCTTACAGTTATTAAATGCTTAACAGAGTTCCTTTGAAACCCGATGCCTGGAGAGTGGGTAAAATAAACAACAAGAGATGGATTAAGAAAGGGATTTGACTGGCTGTGCCGTCATGAGGACCTTAATGAGATCTCCAGAACCCACATGCAAAAGCTGGGTGTAGTGGCTTGTGATCATACTCTCAGCTCTGGGAAGATGGAGATATGGGGGTCCACAGAGCTTGCTGGCCAGCTAGCCCAGCCAAATATACTAGATCTAGGCCAAATGAGAGACCCTGTCTCAAAAAATGAAGTGGATGGCACGTGAGGAACATCTGAGATTGATCTCTACACACTTGTATACACACATGCGTGTATACTCACACGCACATATGCAACACACACACACACACACACAGAGTGGGAGGCAGGGAGAGAACACAGATACGTTTTAGTCTCTGGTTATTGAGTAGGTCAGGGAGCTGCATGTTCTTCAAAGAGAAAGACAGAATCATACCTACCTCGGATATATTACTATACTAATATTTATGCGGATATACTTTTTTTCCAAGGGAAGATCAGGACCGTCTTCCTTCTTCAACTCTGACAGTTGCGCTATAAAATCAGGGGCTGGGGAGGTTGCTCAGTGGAATGTACTCTCTGTGCAAGCATTAAGACTCAAGTTCCTATCCCCAGACCCCATGTAAAATCTGGACACTGTGGTGTGCTCCTATAATCCCAGTGCTGGGAGGCAGAGACAGGAGGATCCTGGGAGTTTGCTGGCCAGCCAGCCTAGTCAAAATGGTGAACTTCAAGTTTAGAGAGAGACTTTGCCTCAAAAGTGAGGTGGCATGGCTGAGGAAAGACATCCCAAAGTTAACCTCTGGCTTCCTACAGGCATCTGCCTAGGCCAGCAGCCTGCATACACACCGTCTATATGGGTACAAAATAATAATTTAAAAATTAGTAAATCAATATTGAGAAAGAATATAAGGTAAAACTGTCTTCTAGATAAGAAGGAGGAAGAATAAGTAGAATTAAATATACTAGAACATCTAAACTTCCTGCTGATTAAATAACATTATTTAAAGCAAGGTATTGGTAGTGGAAATATGCAAGATTGATTTTTTGCAATCTAAATCAGAGATATGTTTAGATTGTTCTCTAGTGCTATTTAATGAGACTTGGTATCCAGCCAACCTAGGGGTACCCCACATTGGCATGGACCCCTTTCTTTGATTCTTGGGCATTTGACATATTTCTTTCTATTGGCTTTTCTCGAATAAGTGTGAACTTATTTTTATATGATTCCAGGATTTCTTGATATTGAAGGAAACACGACTGGTGAGAAAATGTTGATGTCCTTCGATTGTGCTTTAGATCTCCTGGAATTATGGAAATTGTTAGGTGTCTAGGAGCATGTTGTGGGAAGGGAATCTGTAGCTTCATGAAGTTTTTCGTGACGTTGACTAACCTTAAAAGGTTGAGAGTTGTAATTGTGACTTTACCAAAGGGTCTTCATGATCCACTGCTTTAGGCTTGTCTCTTCCCAATTAGGCATTGTTGAGAGGGAAGGGCTGTATTTAAAGACGAAAGTCATGAGGTTCTGAATCATGTGGGGTGTGAAAGTGTGTGTTTAACTGTGGAGTTGGGGACCCTCCAGTCTCAGGGTGGCCTGTTTTTAAGTGACGACTGATTTGAGTCAGATGAATGGTTTTTTTTTTTTTTGGAAATTAAATAGAAGAAGGGGAATAGTAGGGAAATAAACATCTGGAAAACTTAATTTCTAAATCTTAAATTTGCATCACATTAAAACAGTGGGTGAAGGCACTTGATGCCAAGCCTGACTTCCTGAGTTTGTTATTCAGAACCCAAGTGTTGGAAAGAGAGAACCAATTGTCACAAGCTGTCCTCAGGTCTCTAGGATAGTTACAATTTAAATCTGAAGTTGCATTATCTCTGATTAAGTAGTTAACACTGGCCCTAGACAAAAGAGTCAAGAAGCAAAGTTAGACTTCATTAGTTGGTCTCTTCAAGTTCCTTATTTTGATAGAATTTGTTTTGTTTTGTTTTTCAAGACAGGGTGTCTCTGTGTAGCCCTGGCTGCTCCTGAACTCTCTTTGTATGCCAGGTTGGTCTCGAACTTGCAGAGTTCTGCCTGCCTCTGCCTCTCTAGTGCTGGGATCAAAGGCGTGCGCCACCACCAGCTGGCATTAATATATTTTTGATCAGTGGTCTGTTCTGGGAGGATAGCTTGAGTTCAGGAGTTGAAGACCAGCATGGATGATGTGGCAAGAGCCGATCCCATACAAACAAACCCAGTGATATCTTAATACTAGCCCTGTCATACATAGCAATAGTATCCACCAGATAGGGTTTTGTTGAGGAGCAGGTGAGATAACAGCTGAATATTGTAAGTAACTGTAAATAGTGCAACATCAGGAGCTTATTGCTTTCTAAGTAGTTAGTGCTGCTGTCGTCATCATTATCAATAGCATCCACATTGTATATTACCATGACTGAATGTATAGTGTTAAGCATCAATAATAAAAACCATCCACAGGTGTAGAGGGGGTGAAAGGTCAATCTGATGAGCCTCTTATGAAAGGGATTCTGAAAGACTTTCTTTTTTATTTTAATTTTTTAAGTTTTCTTTGTTGTGTATGCGTGTTTTGCCTGTATGTGTATATATGTGTACCATATGACTGTAGTGCCCACAGAGACCAGAAGGGGGCATCGGGACGGGGGTTAAAGATGCTTGTGAACTGCCATTTGGGTTCTGGGAATCAAATTTGAGTCTATTTATTTATTTATTGTGTATACAATATTCTGTCTGTGTGTATGCCTGCAGGCCAGAAGAGGACACCAGACCCTATTATAGATGGTTGTGAGCCACCATGTGGTTGCTGGGAATTGAACTCAGGACCTTTGGAATAGGAGGCAATGCTCTTAACCTCTGAGCCATCTCTCCAGCCCCCAAATTTGAGTCTTTTATCAGAGCAACCAGTGCTCTTAACATAGAGCTCTCTCCCCAACCTTCTGAAAAGAGTTCCTTAGAAGACATACCACTTTTAT
The DNA here is from genome assembly GCF_903992535.2 of Arvicola amphibius. Taxonomy (NCBI): domain Eukaryota; kingdom Metazoa; phylum Chordata; class Mammalia; order Rodentia; family Cricetidae; genus Arvicola; species Arvicola amphibius. The sequence continues at coordinate 99,479,761 of NC_052053.1, read as the reverse complement.
TCGCGGATGAATAGCAATATAGATAATTCTTTCTTTCTTTTTTTTGTGCTAGAACTCTAACAATGGTATCATATTAGTTAGAAGCTTTGTAAGAACAGGGACAATATCTGTTTTGTGACCCTATGTCCTCAGTTCCCATTTTAGGCTTTGACTAGGGAAAGTATTGCATTAAATGCTTATTTTTCCTCAGTGTTATTCTTTGTCTTCCTTTTAGCTTTAAAAAATAGTTGCTGTTTTTATATCCAACATTTTTGCAGAAAGTCAAATCAGTAATTTAACCACTAGAATTGATGGTTAAAATAGGATCTTTCTTGGAATGAGGTTGTTTTGTTTGAAGCAAAGGACTTGGAAGACGAGATTTAATTCAACTTAAGACTATTTAGACTTGCAGGGTTTCTGTTGGTATGTTCTCTGTTGCTATAACAGAATACCTGAGATGGTGCAATTTATAAAAGAAGTTTATTTTTACTTTGATTTTGGAGGCTGGGGTGTCCAAATGCATGGTGCTTGTATTGTTTTGACTTTTGGAGAATGCTTTGTGCAACTTTAGCATCATGGTGGGAAGCAAAAGGGCAGCTGGGTTTGTGTAAAAGAAAAAGAGGGGCTCAACTTCTGTAGTAGCTAACCCGTTCCCCAAGAAACCGTTAATCCTCGTGGGAGCATGGCTGACATGTCTAGACCCTCTTGCTAAGCTCCGCTGTTCAACAGTAGCACATTTAGGGGGGAAGCCTCCACAAAAATTAATAAATTTCAAATTATTGTAGGTGTGTGTGTGTGTGTTTAGAAAAATACGTGATATTAAAAGCAATAGATTTTATTTAAATTTCAGTAAATGTCAGGCAATACTTAATGTTAACCCATAAGTAGCTTTACATTATAGATACATATGTGATAACGGGAAAATCTGCCAGATGGTCTGGTTTCTCCCCCTTTCCTCTCCTCTCTTCTCCTCTTTCCCCCTCCTTCACTCACATCCTCTCGTCTCCTTATTTCTTCCCCCTCCTCTTCCTTCCCTGGGTATTGAACCTAGAGCTTTATTTGCTCTAGGTAACTGATCTGTCAATAAGCTACATCCCAGTCCAGCTAGGTTTTCAGTAAGATATCCAACTCATGCCATTCTCCCTGCCACCCCCACCAAGCCTCATGAGATGTCAGTGTTTCTAATCTGGTCCGGAACCAAGGGTTCAAGTTGATCTTTCTGCATCAGCTCACCAAGAAGCTAGGATTACAGGTTTGGACCACTGCGCCTGGCTAAGAGTGTTTCTCAAATATTTCACTGAGTTTGCTACAGCAGTGTGGGTCTGTAATTACAGGCACTTGGGAGGCTAATGCAAAAAGATTGTATGAGCCCAGGGTTTCAGTGCCAGTCTGGGCTATATAGTGAGATCTGTACTACTATATTTATTCATCTACTTGGAGATAAATAAATAAATACTTTAAAACGTTTATTTTTATTTCAAATGTGTGAGTGTTCTGCCTACATGTGTCTATGTGTACAACATGCATGCCTGGTTGTCTGAAGAAGGCAAGAAGAAGTTGTCTGAGTCCCTGGAACTGGAATCACAGCTGGTTGTGAGTTGTCATATGGATGCTGGAAACTGAACCTGGAGTCCTCTCCAAGAGTGGCAAGTGCTTTTAAGAAGTGAGATATTTCCAGCCCCTAAATAAACACTCTTGAGTCTCCCATCTTAGAGGAAATTCTGTGTAGCTCACTTGGTAATGTATCATGGATATTTACAACGATAGGAAATAGGCTGCCATGGCAGGATGTGACTAGAGATTGTCCTGTTTTAAAAATGACATTCACGTGACATGGTTGATTTGAGGAATACCCAAGACTGACTTGAGAGCTGGAGGCATTTTGAACTTCTCTGGCCATAGTATCACTCTTTCTTCTTCTATTTTTATTGAGCTTTTTATTTTTCTCTGCTCCCCTCCTTGTCTCTCCCCTACCCTTCAGCCTTCTCCCATGGTCCCCATGCTCCCAATTTACTCAGGAGATCTTGTCTTTTTCTACTTTCCATGTAGGTTAGATCCACATATGTCTCTCTTAGGGTTCTCATTGTTTTCTAGGTTTTCTGGGATTGTGAATTGTAGGGATTGTGAATTCTGGGGTCTGGATTACCTTACTCAATATGATGTCTTCTAGATCCATCATTTTCGCCCTTTCTACATTTTCTACAAATATTTGATGAACCTCAGACATGTGGACACGGTGAAATGGTACCTATCTCTAGCAAATGGAACCAAACTCTGAGATGCAAACTACATAGTACTTTCAGTATTTGTGTTTCGATAGTGGATTTTCTTACTGTTTGTGCAGTTGGAATCCTGTGACTTATAATCTACTGTCACGCAATACCATTCGCTGGGTCTGGAATTGGGTGAAGCTTGTAGTAACAATGGCATCCTCTGCTTATCAGAGATGTGGGGCCTTGCCTTTTTCTGTGGTAGGTAGGTTGGTATCGTCAAGTGAAACTTTTATAAACCTTTAAAAATAGAGGTTGAGTCTTAAGTGGTTTATTTACCAAAAGAAGAGAATTACTTTTGACTTTCGACACAGCATCCATTTTCCACTAGGGATTATGCCCTCTGGTTTAAAAGCTTGGGCAGGGAGAAGTGAACTTAGATAGAAATTAGAGTCTCTTTGCTCTTTAGCCTACGGCTCAAGAGTCAGAAGAGTGAGACAGAAAGAGTCTTACTTCACCAGTGGGGATATTTCGGGCTTATCTGGGTTTAGAGCATATTTTAGCAGTACTAGTGGTGATTTATGTAAATAGCAGTTGACGTTATGCTACGCTCTTGTTTCATGAGGTGACTCATGTGGTTTCTGAGTTGTTTATGGTTCACCCTGAAGGTTCCTCATTGTCATAGGGGTGTCTTTCATAGCTTTTTGCTCATTTGCAAAATAGTGACACTTTTCTCTTGTCTTATTAAAGCGATGGAACCATTTTGTAGCATATGGAAACATTTTTGCCGCTCGTGTTCTTTTCACAAATAACCCCATGTGACTTGCAAATGTTGTGAAAGCAGAAGATATTTCCAAATGCTTTGTGAATGATTAAACTGATCTATCCGTAGGTACTGAAAAGGGCTTTCACAGCGACAAAGAAGGCCAGGATGAAAATATGGCCATGCTTTCAAAGACACCTAGATCTTTTCATGCTAATTCCAGAATTTCTTTAATTTTTTTAATTTTTTTTTATCATACCAGTATTTTCACAAAAGATTTAAGAGTCATCTTCTTAGGTAACCAGGTACTGTAAACCTACGTGTACAAAATTTCCTTTAGTTTTATGGATTGAAAAAAATGATAACTGGAATTAAAAACTTCAAACTTTTGAACTGTAGTAATATATTTTGAAGTATCATTGTCAATATTAAGTACACAGGTGTGTAATATTTCAAACAGCATAGAATCTGTGACTAGAAGAGTAAATAAAGAATGTCTACAATATTAATGAGGACCATACAGTGAGAGAAATAATGCTAAATTTTGCTAAACACTTAACAAATGTTTATATTTAACAAATGATGTACCTGAACAAAACAAGACCACTTATAAAGATGAGCAACATTTTATTGAGATTGAGTGCATGTCCTGTGGTTTGAGCTTCTGAATGATGTGTGCTCACATTTGGCTTTTGAAGGACAGATTGTATAATTGCTGGCTTCAAGGTCGGAGGGTGGGGGCAGTACCCTTCAACCTTATATTAAATTTAAGGTAGAGTCTGGCATTCCTCTGAAGAACTGGCAGGAAGGAGGAGTAGCAGAGGCGGAGGAAGAGGGAAGAAGAATCTTACTGACCCCAAACTGAAGCAGGAGTTAGAAATATCAGGGTGTCTAACATCCAGGAACACTGTGTAAGAGATTGGCAGTAGATGGCCACTCTCTGAGGATTCTGGGAGCAAAAGAAAAACATGTTTTGTTGTTTTTTTTCAATGTGATTTCTGAATCAGATGTTCTTTAACATCTTGAACAATACCTATAATTACTTCTGCTGTTTTGTGACTTCAGCAGTTCTATAGAAACTTTAATCCCACCTAGTAAAGAACGTTATCCTAATTTTGCAGAAAGAGCAAGATTAATAAGATATTGCATCTTCCCTTGGAGAACTTATTATCTAGCAAGGGGAAAATAAGTGTTCAAATATCTATGGAACAGAGAGGACGTAATCTTGGGGGACAAGACAGGTTTGGTTCTTTCATTAACACGATGGCTTTGTGGAGTAGGTGGTCCGAGTGGCAGTATGCAAAGGATGTGTGTGGGTGAGTGGATGAATCAGGTATGGCAAAGACAGCAGCACAAACCAAGACGGAGCTATGCTTATGTGGCGGAGGATCCTCAGTTCAGATAGCATAGCACCCGCTTTGCTGTCTTTTCCTTTATTGTTGGTTACTGGAATTTTGTTTTGTTTTTATCCCTTGGTTTAAACCAAGAAGGCATTTTGAATGGGATGCTATATAGTCTCAGAGCATTGTTACTTCTATTCCCTGATGGCTAAATATGGTAAAGTGGTCCTTAGATATTTGTGTTTCATCGTTGAGGAACACTATATAATTCTATACCATATTTTTAAATGTTTTTTGTTTTCTTTTTCAATGTATTTATTTTTTAGAATTGCTAATTTTATTTTACATCTATGAATGTTTTGCCTGCATGTATGCATGTACACCGTGCATGCCTACTGCTGGTTGTGAACTACCATGTGGGTACTGTTGCAGGAATAAAAAATGTTTTAAGCACTGAAAAAAAAAAAGAAAATTGATAGGTGGCGTATTAGTTAAATTTGAGTCATAAATATCTCCATTCACTTTAATGGAATGTTAAATATCTTCAAAATGTTAACTGTTTGGTATATGTAAGAGATTATAAACAAGGTCTAATTCCTGCCCTCCTAATGCAGCTTACCAGTTATGAGAAATTTCACTTATGAAATAATGTGAATTATATTAGTAACCTTTGCTTCCAAGTTCACTATGTATAAAATGTAAGCAAGCCAGGTTGTGCATAATATTTTATATCCCCACTGAGACTCTAGAGTTAAACTGTTCAATATGTTCGTCACTAACCATATGTGATTAGTGAATGAAAAAAAAATTATCTCCAATGAAAAATTCAGTTGCACTAGTTAAGTTCCAAGTGTTGAGTAGTTACATATGGCTAGTGACTAGCATACTACTGGCAGCATAAACATTAGATATTACTAGTTTTGTAGAAATCCCCACTGGGAAATAGTATTCTAGAGGTGTATTGACTTTTTAGTTGTGTTAGTCATACGAGTGACCTTTCATCTGTTCAACCAAACTTCATGAAACACATGTTGTGGTGGCTAGTATTGTCAACCTGAAAGAACTGCAATCACCTGTGAGATGGTCATGCTTCTGGGGAATTATCTGGGTTGTGTTAGTCGAGATGAGAAGACCTGCCCACTGTGAGTGTCGTCATTCCCTGAATGGCATCCTGGGCTGTAAATGGATGAAGGGGACTGAGCAGCATGAATACATTCATTATTCTCTTCATCTGAGTGTGGATGCAATGTGCTCAGTTGCTTCAAGTTTCTGCTGCCTTGATTTCCCCTCCAGGATAAACTGTACCCTGAATGATGGGCTAAAATAAACAATCCTTAAGTTGTTTTTGTCAGGGTATTTTATTACAGGAACAGAAAAAGAAACTTAAGTTGGAAATTGGTATCAGAAGTGGGGTTGTTGCTTAACCTGGCTATGCAGTTCTTAGGCCTTTGGAACTGGTCTTCAGGATGAATATGAAAGACTTTGGAACTCGCAGCAGAAAATGTCCTTGAGTGCTGCAAGCAGAGCATAATGGGACATTATAAATGGAAGCTGAAAGACAAGAATGCTGAGAGAAATATGTGTAGTGGAGATCTGGCTCATGAGGTTTGGGGGGTGGGGACAAGAACACTGTCAGGAACTATGCTGGGGCCATTAGTATGATACTCTGGGAAGAATCTGATTGCATTCTGCATGTGTCTTGAGAACTTAATTTTGATTTTGAGATAATGGGTTAATTTGTTTGACAGAGGGAATTTCAAGACAGTAGAGGTATATGCCAGTGCTGAGAAAGCAGCTGTCATCTATAGAATTATTACTATTAAAGAGAAACTTTAGCAACGTGTTTTGTGGGCAAAATCCCACTCTTGGGTTACTTCATTTTGTAAAGATTCAGGTTTATTTAAAAGAAAAAAAAGCCTAAACTGAAGGAATTCTCTGCTCCTCCAAAGAACTGCCTAGGAAAATGTCTCCCAGGGTCAGCACCCAGCAGCTGATGCATCCAAGGGGACTGGGCTCTAGTCATAGGAGGTGGTAGCAGCTTGGCAAGATCAACATATATGGTGTTGGCTTTGAAGGCATGAGAACTATAAGATTGAAGGAATCTTGGTAAAAAGCAATGTTTGTCAGGTGAGAGTCCCTACAGAGAGGTCCCAAGAGTAGATTGTATGAAGCTGTGATGGTAAAGGCTAAAAGCGATGGAGGACCGCAGGATGTTGAAGATGCCAGAACCACTGGACCTCTGCCAGTAGGCAAGCTGCCTTCTGTATGGAGCAGAGTTAACTCAAAGAGTGGTATGTGCTATAAGCAGCAGACTGTAAGGGTGAGGTTTTCCTGACATCTCTGGAGCATAGCCAATTTCATAATGAGTCCTAGGTGCCAGAGAAGGAGCTATAGGATTTGGTGTTTGCCCTGCTGGGTTATGGCTTTCCTTCGGGGCGATTGTTTCTTGCTATGCCCTGGTTCTTCCATTTGGAAGGGGACTGTTCGCTCCTGTGCTGTTATATTCTTACAGTTTGTAACTTGTTTTTGGTTTTTATAGGAGCTCACAGTTAAGGAGACTTGGACTTTGAAAGTGTTTGGAACTGTTAGCTATGGGTGCTTTTAAAGTTGGAAAGCATTTTACATGATGAGATAACATGAGACTGAGGAGAGAAGGAACAAAAAGTTACAACTTAAGAAGGGGTGTGCTCACGTCTCGAGCTGATAGGAGTGGAGTTGTGATGGGCAGTCATATCAACCCGTCAGACTCTAGAGTCTACCTGGGAGATGGACCTGGGCGATATCTGTATTACGGTAACTGAGATGCTCACTGTGGGTACCACATTCCTTGCTTGGTATCCTAGACTGTGTAATTGAAGAAAGGAACCTGAGCAACGTCATGCATTCACTGATGGCTTCTTCTAACTGCAGATGTAATATGACCAGAGTCTGCTTTCAAGCTTTCTGCGTCTTGAACTCCCCACCATGAGAACTGTGGGCAAAAACCCCACTTCCTTCTTGAAGTTGCAGAATTTTCTTAAGGTTTTTTTTGTTTGTTTGTTTTTTTTTGTTAATCACAGCAGCAAGATAGAGACAAAGACACAGTGTGGCTCATGCTTTGCTAGAGTTGGGTGGAAGATTCCTTTCAGTCCTCCGAGAGGTTGAGATAAGGGAATAGATGATAAATGGGATCTGGCAACACCAGCAGAGAGGGGAAAAGAAGAAGAGCTGGAAAGGTTTGAGAAGTACAAAGCAAAGCTCTTGCCCGAGGGAAAGTTGAGTAAGGTTTGGCTTGGTTACCTTTGGCTTGATTAAGCTGAGAGGGAGTTGGAGAAGTCGTGATAAGCCATGTGAAAACACCTGGATGTTGAAAAGGGCAGGGCATAGTTGACTGAAAGATGCTCATTGGTTGTCTGGAGCCTAGGCAGTCTCTGATGTCTCCATGCAAAATTTGTCTTTCTTATGATGGCATTTCAAAACCAGAGCCTTTTCTTTTTCAAAACTGAAGATAAGGCTGCCACGGGGGGAAGCACCTGCATTCCCAGCTGCTTGGGAGGCTGTGTCAGGAGGATCACTTGAGCCTTGCCGTTGGTCAACTGGCAATAGTAAAGTATTGTTTCTTATTAAAAAACAAAAACTATAAATTCTTGATGAAGAAGACCCTGGCTCTTTCCCACTATTTGGGAAGCTTCTTTAATTATTATTTTTTTTAAATGTTTTATTTACTTGGTGTTCATGTGTGTTTATGTTTGTGGGAAGTCATGTATGTGTGGAAGTCAGAGGAGTCTGTTCTCTCTTCCCACCATATCCATCACACCAATTGAACTCAGGCCATCAGACTTGGCAACAGGAGCCTTTACCTCCTGAACCAGTTTGATAGCCCTTGGGAGGCCTTTTATGTTTATCTCATATTTGTAGATCTCACAGTCAAAGAAGGACAAGAAAAGGGAAAAGACAAAAACTACAGGGGCTAGGCAGTGGTTGTCAAGATGTGCCTCACAAACTCATTGGGGGCTGTCGAACGGTCCTTTCTCAGGGGTCGCCTAAGACCATTGGAAAGTACAGATATTTCCATTACGATGCATAACAGTAGCAAAGTTACAGTTATGAAGTAGCAACTATAGTAATTTTATGGTTGGGGGTCACCACAACATGAGGAACTGAATTACAAGGGTCACAGCATTAGGAAGGTCGAGAACCACTGGGCAAGAGAGATGACTCGGTGGTTATGAGGACTAGAGTTTGGTTCTCAGTTTCCAAATGAGATGGCTCACAGCCATCTGTAAGTCTAGCTTTAGAAGATCTGATGCTCTTTTCTAGAGTCTGTGGGCGCCTGCAGTGTGTGTGCGTGCATGTATGCGCGCATGCGTGTGTGCGTCTGTGTGTGTTACATGAAATTTAGAATATTTTTAAAGTTCTTCTTGCCAGGCATTTTATTATAGTTTCTCATGAAAAAAATGTTAAACTTTGTTGGTTATACTTCCTGAAATACTTGCTGTCTATTCTCAGTTACTGTGTCTTGAGTAAATACTCACTTAAAAGTTTAAATACTTCATTTTTACTTTAGCTTTTGTAGATTTCTAGTAAAATTAGAATTTGTTTTGAAAAAGCAACGACAGTCTTATCCTAGAAGTAATAAATTCATTTCTGCATCTCCATCTGTCTGTGTGTATATGCGAATGATTGTCTGGAATGGTTAGTGGTTGGTGGATATTTTCAGTGATGAGATTTTTAGGTGATTTGCTACATTTTGGAGGATGTTTTCTATTTGATTATCTGCAGTGAGGGAACTTTCACAAAATGCTGTAGTGAATTGATTATGGTGGAAAATGAGTGTACGCTCATACCGCTTTATGACTCTTTCTCCTAGAGATGACTGTGCCTTTCCTCTCTCTGTCACTGTGACCAGCAGCATGGGGTTTTTATGGATGTGCTATTTCTTCCAGTCCTCATCTCAGCTTGTTTCTTTTAATGACAGAGATGGACTTGAATCTAATGGTGGCATTTTTCTCTCATAAATAGAACAATTTATAACTCTTGACCAAGCACCGTCACACAGGATATCGTCAAAAGCTATGCATTTTAGATCATTTTAACCAGGTTTTGGCTGGATTTCCCCATTCATCCCATCTATTTTTGTGAACTAGGCATTGAACTGAAATCTTTTTTGCATGTTAGGTCTCCTCTGAGCTTAACTCCAGTGCTAGCATCAGTATATTGAAGGTTAAAGGGGTTCTTTGAAAACCATGAATCTTTTCCTGACATAAGTTCCTAACTAGCATCCTACAGTGAATAGAATTGAGCCTACATTTCCTGGTATTCTATGTTGTTGTTTCCTCCAAAAAAATGATACAGAGAGAGGGTTAGAGATCAGTTGGTAAAATGCACTTGCCTGGGGAAAGCTGACAACCTGTGTTTGATTCCCAGAACCCAGGTAATTCTAGATGTGGGTGGCACACATCTGTAATCCTATGGCTCCCACAGCAGAATGAGAGCCAGATAGAAGACTTGCCTGGAAACTTCTGGGCCACCTAGTTTAGTGTACAGAACAGAGAGAAGCAGCAGAAACGAGGGGACCCTGCCTCAAAATAAGATGAATGGCCAAGAACCTCAGCGATGTCCTGTGACTTCTGCATGCCATCATGTGTGTGAGCGTGTGTGTGTGCTCACAGACACACTCGTAAATGAGCAAATAGAAAAATAAGAGAGGCAACACAGAGAAGATGAGACCCTCATCGTAGCCCATGTCACATGCATAGTGCAATGTAAATATCAAGGAATGCGCTTCATTTATAAACGTTTTCTTCATCACTGAAAGAGGCTAGCTGTTTGGCCATTACTGAACCTTCAAGCCCCATGAATTAGACAGGAAAGTAATGGGATTCTGGTAAGGAGAGCAGTCACTTGTAAAACATTTTACAGTGGTGACTGAGAGTAAAATAAAACAAAAGTTTCAGCCGGCGAAGAGGGTTAAAAACCAAGTCGCTCCCCCGTGCGACCGTCCTGGGGAAGGCACATCACTCACATCTTCTACGAAGCCATCACCCAGTCCTTCAGAGCGGTGGGGGCAGGGAATATTGCTTCTTTGTTCTGGAGCTGATTTATTTAGTTATGATTTCAGCATGCCTACAAGGCAAACCCCAGAAAACATTGCACCAACAGCATTAACCAGAGCAAATGGTGCTTTTTTTTTTTTTTCCTATACCTCCCGCAAGGTCTTTAAACTAAAAGAGCGGTGAGGTCTCCGCCCCCTCCGCTCCTTCTCCCTCAAGTTGTTTAATTGCTCAGTTGTGTTTGACCAGTGGGTGGACAGGCTTTAGAATCTTAAGTGGCAGTGCCAGTTCCTGAGCAAGACAGATTTCAAGGTGATGTGACTCCATTGTTGGGCCGTGTAGTATGTGAAGTAGTAAGAGGCACTGTGGTCTACAGAGGCGGCTCTTAGCAGCAGATCTTCTTATTAAAAACCCTGTTGCTATTCACATTTATTTGGGAATGCAAAAGAAAATTTGACAGAAAAGTGAAAACAAACCATTTGTCTCGTTATTTTCTTTCCACACAGCCACTTTGACGAGATTATCTTCATGTTGTCAAGTTTTTGATTATCCTGGCCCCATGGTAGCATCGTTGCCGTTGTTGCAGCTTGAATTAAGCACACGTGACATTTCACTGGGAACATAGCATAGGAAAATTAGCAAGCAAGAGCCTTATCCTGAGGAACTTAGTACGAATTTGTACCGGAGCAAGATGTTAAATAACTTGAGACTCATTTTTCAATGCACACATCATCCACTCGCTCTCTTCCCATATTCTCTATCCCCGTTAATGACGTCCGCATCCTCCCAGCGGGAACCTCACATTCATTTCGAGTCCTCACGTTCCCTTAGTCTCCACCACCAATCTATCAACAAAGTCCTGTCTCCCTACCTCACAAGCTGCCTTTGAAAGTGTTCATTCCCTTTTTGCCAGCCCCCGGCCATTGCTCTGGACAGACCCTTTCATCGTTCACTGCTGTTCTTTGGCAAGCCTCGCATCTACTTTGTCTTCCTCTTTCACAGTCTCACCGTTTCCACGTGCTTTTGGTTATCCTGGTCCTTTCCCCATGCTGCACACAGAGTCCTCCGCCCTGGCTAGTATTGGAAGTATTGGCTGCTAGTATTGGAAGAACTGAGTGAGGAAGCCAGGGGTTTTAAAGAATACTGTTAGCTGGGAATGAATGGTGTATCTGTAATCCAGCTCTTGGCTTTGGCAGAAAGATTGCCTTGAAATTGAAGCCAGTTTGTACTCCAGTGAATGCCAGTCCAGTCCAGGTTATGCAGCAAAACTGTCTCCAAACAAAAACCAAACAACAACAGCATAAAACAGTCACAGATATGACAAAAGGAACAAGTCACCGAGCATCAAAGGCAGGATCCGAGCAGGGTTCAGACTAGCTTCAGACCGGGAAAATCGAGAGGCAGCTCTTACTTTTGCAGGTAGAGATGAAAGAAAAGATCCACAGAAGATTCCTGAGGTGGTGATTAAGTTCAAGAATTAAGAAAAATCTCATACCAGCACCTACCTATGACTTCTGCTGTATCTTGCTTTTCAAGAGTGCAATGAGTAGATAGGAATCAAGAGTTTCACCTTAGTGCTTTAAAAAAACTTAACAGCTTTGGGGCTAGGGGTATAGTTCAGTGATCAAACATAAGCTTAGTCATGTGTGAGGCCCTGGGTTCAATCTCCAACAAAAACAAAAAAAAAATAAAACCAGACCTCACAAGCTGGGTGTAGTGGTTCACGCCTTTAGTCCCAGTAATTTGAAGACTGAGGTTGGGAGGGTTGCTATGATTTCTGGGCACTAGTGAGTGCTAATCTAGCCTGGGCTATTGAGTGAGTACCCTGTCTCTAAAGAACCATAACCAACCAAAAAAAAAAAACAACAATAACATATCTAGAAGACCCAAATATGGTGACTTTAGAATAGATCTAATGCAGGACAATAGAAACTTTGACCTAGAGAGAAAGGGGACGGACCAGTCTCACACCTGTGCCTAGTCATGCTGACTCATGCAAACTCACATTCAACTCTTTTCCTTTTTATCCATGCCTTATTCTTTGAACTAGCTTTATTATAAAAGTAGTATATTAATATATACAGATATTCAGAGTATCTCTGAAGTTCCCCTTACCTCCGTCATGACAGCATTCCCTGTTTCGTCCCCACCCTCAATTTAAATAAACGCCACTGTCATTTGGTTTCTATCCTCGTGGACCTTTTCTTGTGCACCCACTTGGGGAGGCTGTGCAAATGGATAAACAGGCTTCTTCAGGCATGTACTTCTGCCTTGGTGGGAGTGCTCCTCACAGATGCCTACTCTGTCTCTCATCCTGAAAACTTGCTTTCTTTGACTCTAGATTATAACTACACCATTTCCTGTTACCGCAGATGGATGGTTTTATCACCTTTTTTTTTTCTTTTTTCTTTTTTGCTTCTACACAGTAGAATGTTTGGAGTTTCTTCACTCTGTTGTCTTCTTTTCATAGTAACTGCAATGTGCAGTTGGGAAAAATGGGAAAAATTTAGTAAGGTGGTATAGGTTTGAGGCCAATTAAAATATGAAGAAAGTTATAATTGTTGGCTGGGGGAGAAAGTTTTCCTTAAAAATTAGACACTGTTGGAGTAAGTTCAGAGAACAAGCCTTGTGTTAACTCTGTTAGATTCCCACTCCTCAATTACTGCTGCAGCTGAAAATTAAATATTTCTGGATTTTGGTGGTTTGTCCGCATCTGCTTTTCTCTTTTTCATATGCTGTGAGTTCTCCCACCTCGATTGCTTCTGTTAGAACAAAAATTCCCAAATTAATTCAAGAAGTAAACTTGAAGTCTGCGAAGAGAGAGGACTTCTGTCATCTTTTGCAGCACTGGGATTCACTTAAGCTATTGGAATCTTCTCAGAGAATACAATTTGTTGTTGATTTAGGTTGTAGCTAATTGTGAACATAAATAACGAAATTGACGAAACTTGTGCCACATACTGCCACTAATTTCTAGAAGAATATTAGTAATGATCATTGAATGTTCCAAGCAAACCTGCCAAGTTATTTGGTAATTGTCAATATTATTTTCAGCCAACTCTTGACTTTCTTAACTCAGACTGCTAATATCTGATTGTTTTTGTTATATAAAACTAAGAAATAGAGGAACATGAGTTTGTGAGAAAGCGCTTGTCAAAGGTTTGCACTCAGTTTGCTTTGAGTGTCAGACTGGAGGCACCACCAGCTGTTGGGAGCCAAGAATTAGAGAACTATTCCGAGGCCATCACTTTTGCTGTGCACTTCTAAGTGCTCCTTGTTTACTTGTAGCATGTAGTAAACGGTTCTTCTTAACTGACCCAAGTATGGTTTGTGAAATGATACAGGGCATCACTTTGAGTTATTTTATGCTTCACAATCGAATGGTGGTGGTGGATCATTGTTTAAGATCTTGAAAGCAGGAGAAGTACTCAGAGCAGGTCATGTCACTTTGTTTCTTGGAGGCCAAGTGTGCTCTGTCAGGTGGAGCACTCTCGTGGAGACCTGCACAAGTGCTGCGGTCTAAGGCCTCTGCAGCAGCCATCCAGGGTGCACTTAGTTCTTTCCAGCTCTAACCTCTTAGCTACCTGCCTGTTGGTCTTCTATAAAGCTCCATTTGTGTGGTTATTTTTGCTATACTATTCTTCATGAGTGCTGTCATTTAGGTGCCCTCCAAATAGAAAGTCATGTAAGCTTTCCCCTTTGCTCAGTATACTGTGCTTTGTGTTAGAAATCCTGCCAGATTCTCTTCCTAAATTCCATTTTTATCATTTCTGATTGGTTGCTTGTTATTATAAAACCATAAAACAGACTCTTACCCTGTTAATGAAATAATCAGCATATTTTCTCATAAAGAAAAAAACAGCTGTACATAAATGTAGATATTGTTTGGATAGACCCGTTTAAAGAAATTCCTCTTTTTCTTTTTCCGTTTTCTTCTTCCCAAGTTGCTCTCACTTGTTTCGTGTAGGGAGTCTTCCAATGTTTGGTGTCGATTTGAGGAACAAAAGTGACACTCAATTGCCTGAAATCCCATAGCCTTTGCTGTGTATTTTCTGCATCTGGGGTCTATTTTATTACCACGTAAAAATATTAAACATTGCAATTTAAAACTGTATATTCCACAATCAAGCATCTGTAAATACATATGAAACTCGTTCTGAGTATAACCTGTCCTGACATAGGACGGCCGTGTTTCTAGCGTGGAGGTAAATCACTCTGAGATGTTTCGGCTCAGGCTCAGTGACTGCAAGATATTTAAACTGATGTTGAAAGAAGTTGTTTGTTTTGTTTTGTTTTTCTTATTCAGCAGTTTCATGTAAACTGAAACTATAACTTGTGTTTGGTTAGTTTGCAGCTTAAGTTTCTTATACTTTTCTTTCTGTTTGTAGAGTTAGCGTTTTTCATAGAATATGGTTGTGTGAGTTAAAAAAAAAAGTTACTGTTTTGAAATCTCTTCAGCTTTCGAAACCCGTCAGTAGGCAGGGATGTAGTTGGAGAGGACAACTAGGAACTTGCTTTGCATCTTTGTTTCTTCGTCTGCAGATGTAAACTGACTAGAAGCTTTATGCTTACACATAAATTACTGTTGCAGAGAGGGTGGAAGGCAATGGGCTGCAGTAGACTGTACTTGTCTTTGAACTGAGTCCTGAAGAACACCTGGTTCTTGATATTTTCCAGCCTGCTCCTGGGAGAGTTTTTCTTCTGTGATTGCTGAATGCCACGTGATTGTTTGCATCACTCTGTCTTGATGGCAAGACTTGCTGTTTATTTTCTAACTTCAGTGGAGTCTTAGCACATTGCCTTGGGTGAATCAGATCACTTTACTTTGCCTCAGTTACTCCATTTGTTAAATGGCTTGTGTAATTTTAGATTCATTTAATTTATTGGAGCCGAGCTTTTTATAGCTGTATAGAACTAGCTTCAATATAAATAAATTTAAGACTTAGGATAGTTTTGCCTCAATAGTGCATCTCCCCATCTTTAGGAAGTCTACTGCCTGTTTCTTCATCTGGAATAAAAGCAATAGTTCGGCATCTGAAATTGTTTGTGTGCCCTGTGCATGTCCTGGCTGGCAATAGTAATCTTAACCATTTTGTACTCAGGATTTGATTTCTATGTGAGATGCCTATAATTAACTAGTAAGACTTATGAATCTTGTTTATTTTATTTTATTTTTTAAGGGAGGTTTATCATAGACTTTAGGTGGTGTTAGACCTCAGGTAGAGGATTGAATAGTCTCTGAGCTAGATAATTTTTATCTTCATTGTATTGATATTGTTAAAATAAAATATGTTTAAAAATTACTTTCTCTGATCATTTGACATTATTAATGACAATATTGCCTGAACAATCAAAGAAGCTAATGTTTCTTTGGTGTGGTTTTAGAAGTTTAAGACAGCTGAGAAGAATTCAGGCTTTAGAAGGGTCAGCTTTAAGGTATTCAGGAATGTTAAGCAAAGAAAAATTATTAGGTTATCTTTTTTTCTTGCATGTATTTACCAAAGTAAGAAAAAGAGACCAGAGTTTATCTGAGTAAAAGTATTCTTATTTTATCTTCCCAAGAACACAATGGCTTTGTAATATATGTAAAAACTCAATTCTACATGTAATATATAATATGTGTTATATATGTGCAAATATAAAACTACTTTATATGTAATATCAAATAAGGTGAGTCTGTTTTCTGATTAGCTTTCAAGTTGGAACTGTGTGTGTGTGTGTGTGTGTGTGTGTGCGCGCACACGCGTGCGCTCACACACATATGCATGCATGTGTGTGAGCAGCTGGAAAACAAATCCATGCTTGTGCTTGCCAGGAAAGCATTCTGCTGTGCTACACCCCAGTGCTGATACATGCTTTTGTTTCTGTGTTTCATTTAATTTTCTTTTATCAGAGTAATATTGTTAAATACGATTGTCTGAAATGAAACTTGATAGTCATATTAGATTCTTTCGGTCGGTATTACTATCACACCATGAATTAAGAGCTACTTGGCCAACCCACTCCTTTGGAAAACTCTCATCTCACATTTTACTTAAAACCTGCAACTTCTATTGGAAGGTGCATGATGGGGCAACAATAAATTTCTAAATCTAACTCTTCCTAAAATTCCCAGTGGCTTAATTGCTTTGTTTGAGCCAACATAAGGCTAGGGATTGGTTAATTCCAAGTTCAGCATTCTTTTAGGGCTAGGTTTATGATAGATAGCTAGACCTGTAGAAATAAAAATGTCAACATGGTGATGACAGTGTGATTAGCCATCTCTATCAACAAGAGACATTCAGTCCTATCTGAGGCCCCGGGAATGTTAGTAGTGAAAATTCTGGCTCCACCCTTGAGAATTAATGATCTTGAGAGTTTTGGATTAGAGCCTAAAGTGGGTTTGAATCTGACCTGGAATCTACTCTCTACCTGTAAGTAAACTGGGTGCTAAGTTATAAAACTAGATCCCAGTGAAGCTTCCTGGTAGGATCCATTGTGAAAGTGAGCATTTGGCAGAAAGAAGTTCCAACAGACAAATGTGTGCCACGACCAGACTTAGAACAACAAACAACAAAAACTCTGCACGCTGTCGAAGTGGATTTTATGTCAATTATTCATGCTAAATGTTCCCTGTGTATATCTACTCCTCTGTACTTCTCATTTGATGAAAATTTCAAACTGTGGTTTGATGGGGGTGGGGGGCAACCCCAAACCCAAAACCACATAGGACAAATTGAATTACAGGACCTGGTTGTGGGTCCTTTAACTCATTACATCTAATTTGTGTTATGTTTAGTTCGTCCTGGGGGGCAGCTTGTTTTGGTGTAAAAGCCCACAGACATTTTCAATGTAAGAATTTGTCTGATTACAACTTCTTAAGATTGGTACTGGCTGTTATTATATTTTAAGTGGCAAAAATTGTAGATTAATTTGGGACCATTTTAAAAATTGAAAATTTTGTTGTTCTTTGAATAAACTTAAAAATTGAGCATTCAGTGTCACTTTAAATGTCCATTTTTAGACATTCCATTTCTTATGCTTCTTAAACTGTCTTTGCAAAGCGGTTCCCTAATTACTTTAGTAGTTATCACTCATAAAAGCTCTTTGATATTTTAACCCCAATTTAGGATAATTTGGGAAAGAAAACACTGCAAGATTATGAATTTGGATCGTGTAGGTCAGTATAATTAAGATGGAGGGCTGAGTAGGATGGGTGTGGAGGTGCATGTGAAAACTTAAAGAAGTAAAGTCTTTGGAATGGTAGTCGTATGACAACACAAGAGTTTACATAAACCCACTCAAACACTGGCTTCAGGGCAGTAATTCCTGACTCTTCCTGCTTTTCCAAGTCCCCTTGCTGGCTTCAGCCTATATTAGTTTCTCTTGCTGTAACAAATTGCTTAAAGTTAATCTTAAAACAAGGAACACTTGTCGTGCCTGTTTCTGTGGACCAGAGATACCCCATTTGTCTTATGAGCATGATAAAGTTGAGCCACTAAGTGCCGATTGTTTGGCGTGTGTACACTCTCAATCTGAAGCTTTTAGTGCTCTACACATATGTAGTTTCTAAGTTTTGTCATGTGTGGGTTTTTTTTTTTTTTTTTTTTTTTTTTTTTTTTTGGTTTTTCGAGACAGGGTTTCTCTGTGGCTTTGGAGCCTGTCCTGGAACTAGCTCTTGTAGACCAGGCTGGTCTCGAACTCACAGAGATCCACCTGCCTCTGCCTCCCGAGTGCTGGGATTAAAGGCGTTTGCCACCACCGCCCGGCTGTCACGTGTGGTTTTTAAAACCATCCTTTACAAAGAGACTCATATTTCTGCCTCCTTTGTAATAATCAATTAGTATTTGCTGATCTAATCTTCAGGTTTATATTTGCCTTCCCCAGCATTCAAATACTACCATAAACCAAACTTCCTTCATTTATTCAACTGCGTTTTTAAAAAAAATTATTTAGTAAAAATTTATGCACATGGTGCTTGCCTCTGTGTGTGTGTGTGTGTGTGTGTGTGTGTGTGTGTGTATACCACATATGTGCCTGGTGCCAACAAAGAGGAGATAAGGGCTTGATCATCTGGAACTGGAGTTAATGACAGGTTTGAGCTACCCTGTCGGTGTTAGGAACCAAATCTGGGTTTTTGCACGTGATCAACAAGCTTTTCTAACCACTGAGCCATCACTCAGCTCCTCAACCTTTCTTTTAAAGAAAACCCTACTTTACTTAAGGTAATTGCTTCTACCTTAGTCTAAACTCCATCTTAATCCCTAAGAGCACATGCAGAAATTTGACTTTCTTGCTTTATTTCTTTACTTACGCCGCCTACCCTCGCGTCTTTTGAACTCTCACCGAGTCTGTCCCCTCAAATCTCCTTGTTCCTTCCACTCTTGTAAAAAGCTACTTTAGACTTTTCTGGCCCAACGAGTTACCGAACTTCAAATTCCTGGTGTATTAGCATATAATGCCAAACAGTTTATTTCTTTACTTTTAATTAGCTTAAGTGGGTTAGTTAATTTCTCTTTCCAAAGAGAATTCCAATTTTTTGGAAAACAGTATCCTTTACTTCCTGTGTGCTTTTGCAGTGTGTTCTGCTTGCATGCTGATTGATTGAGAAGTTAGGAACCTTGACTGTAAAAACTTCTCCTTGTGATGCTGATGAATGGCAGATAACTCCCAGAGCCATTCATGGGGATTAGCTGACTTCAGTACCGTGTGTGCCTATGTTTTGTCATTTTCTCAATGAATTGCTGTATGAGGAGATTAATTAAAGAAAAACTTTTCCTTCTGGCTAATGATCAAAATTGTCATTTAGCCTTGAATTGTCAAAACAAAAGTGTACACTTGCTTGGAGCAGGACAGATGCTAACTAGCAAGTAGCTCAGGGGCTCTGACCCCTATCCTACTTCAGTTTGAGCTGGTTCGGCCCTTCGATTGACATAAGCAGAATTTACTAGATAAACAAGAAATCTACTTCTGTCTTTTCTTGAAAGTTTCATGAATTTGATGGTCACACACATACAGAAAGGTTAAATAACTGAAATTTTGTTTTTGCATCTTCTCATTCACCTAGAAAAATTAAAATAAAATAATAATAATATGAATCTACAACCTGAAACATAGCCTATAAATAATTGTGTTCCATAACGTTCTTGATATTTCTAGTACAGTCCTGAAGAGTGAGGCCAGAGAGAGAGAGAGAGAGAGAGCCAATGCAAAAGAAGGTCTATGCTTTTGCTAATCCATAACTCTATTCATGTTATTGGTTCTGCTAATATTCTTTGATCTTTCTCCTCCTCCTCTTCCTCCTCCGTCCTCATTATCTACTTTTCCGTCCCACTTTTTACTCCTAAGACATAGGAAGAATGTTTGGTTAAAGTGAGTGTATAGAGGTATGTTTGACTTTTTTTTTAAAAAAAAAATGAAAATAGATTTTTTTCCATACAGTCTATTTTGATTATTGTTTCTCCTTCCCCATCTCTCCCCAGATCCTTTCATCTCTTTACCCACCCAACTCCATGTCTTCTTTCTCTCTCTTTAGAAAACAAGCGGAAAATAAGTAAATACCCTAAACAAATCAGAATTTAAAAAAAAGAAGAAAAAGCATGAGAAACACACAAACACATGCCAAATAAAACCCATAAAAACACAAAACCAGAAATCATAATATAAAAGAAAAGACTGGATGACAATAAAAATGTCCAAACAAAGCCATATGAGACCATACGTCTACATCCTGCTGAGTTAGTTTTGTATTGACCATCTACTGTTGGCCACTGGGGCCTAAGTGATGACTCCATTGGAAAAAATTGATTTTTCCTTGGCAAGCATTTGCAGTGTCTACTTCTCCTTCACAAGGCTGGACCCCCATCTGGCTTGAGCCTTTGCAGGGCCCCTGTGCATGCTGCAGCGCTCTCCGTGAGCTCTGATGTGAGTCAGTCCTCTCGTGTCTCTTCGGTGTGGTGTCCTCCATCCCCTCTGGCTCTTACAGTCTCTCGGCCTCCTCTTCTGCAGAGTTCCCTGATTCCTCAGGGGAGGGGTTTGATTGACATCCCACTTAGGACTGAGTGCCCCCACGTCTCTCTCTGGGCACGTTGTTCAGTAGCAGCTCTCTGTGTGTTAGTTCCCATCTACTTCGAGAGGAAGCGTCCCTGATGACTCCTGAGTGCGACACTGATTCAACATTTGACATTTTCCACTGTAGCCATCTTCTATTCTGTTTAGCCTTGGTTTTAGGATACTTATAATTTGAGTCTGTGATTCAGGTTATTATTTGAACATTCTTGGTTTCCTTGTGGCTAAATTACTGGTGTTTACACAAAACTAAAAACCAACAAAACAAAACATAAACCAATCTCTTCCCTGTTATTTGTGCATATGTGTGTTTAAGAAAAAAATTCCTTTATTGCAGAAACATTTGAATTAGAAAAATTTAAGGACTAGAAAAGGTTACACCTTTTTAATTTTACCTTTGGTCCTTACAACTAATGATTTTGTGGGGAACATGTCCTTGGGAAGGCAAGTCGTAGCAGATATGTCCTTGCCTGCTTTCTGCCCAGTGTCCTCTGTAGCACCTCCTGGCTGCAGCCTGGCCTTCCATAGAGCACCCTGCTGGGGTCTGCCCTGACATTTCTCCGTTGCCTTCCCTCGGTCCTGTACACTGCACTGGTACCTGCCCTGGTTTCTGGAGAGGAGATGGAGAAGAGAGGGGGACTGACAGCCGTGAAGTATGTCAGGAAGGAGCGTGGGGCAGCTCTTCGAGGACTCTACTTAGCCTTCTCCAGCTGCTGCCCCAGTCAGCCTCAATTTTTTCACTTCCTCTTCACTATTTGGGTAAGGAATTTAAAATAAAAATCAGCTTATTTACTTGCAAATTTCAGACTCTTTTTCTAAAAATCTCTCATGTCTTGAAGGATCTTACAGTTTTTATGCAGTTTTCATCTTCCTTGATCACCCTGCTGCATTTTGAACAAATTTGAACATTGCCCTTATGACAACAGGGGAAGGATTTAGTGAGTGCAGTGTCTGCCCATGAGTCTTTGTCCAATCAGGCTGACTTGAAAGTGTGCGTTTCAGGGAACGGCTTTTGCAAATTGTTTTCCTCCCTACCCCACCAGAGCTGGCGATCTGAAAACGCTTCCATATGCTGGAAGCTGGTCCATTTATCTTGTTAGAAGGGCGTGTGTGTGTTTGGAGAGAGGGGGCAGTGTACTTTACTCCCTCGTTATCATATAAACTTGAAACTGCAAGGTGGGCAGATTTTGCAATGAAAGCCCAGGGAGTTCGCTGTAAACATCTCTAGAGCCCCGAGGCTTCACTACTGTTCAAGATAAGTGTGGTGAGTTGTTTTTACCCCACAAGAGTAAAATTTGAAAGCGCAATTATGATTTGCATATGGCTTGAAAATATTTAATTGAGTGCAGTTAGAACAGAGCATTACACTCTAATTTTGAACAGGCCTGAACATTTTAAGTAAATAAATGCTTTTGCTTGACTACATCAAGGCATTTCAGAACTGCCACTGGAAGCTCCCTCTCCATGATCTTCCTAGTGTTAGGTGCTCCCCCCTCCGCTTGCCCTGCCCGCTGTGAGTGGCATCCTCTAAATGCCATCTTGCTTGCTCTTTCCATCGAGTCCATTTACCCTAATCTCACGGCCGTTCTTCTCCAAAGCCCCACATAGTTTCCTTTAGCGAGCCTTCATAATAATCCTACCTGGTTTATTTTTCCATAGTTTTTTTTTTTTTTTTTAGACCACATATTTCCTCCGTTATTTTCATGTTGATTTATTGAGTTTTGTAAAGTTAATTTCTGTGCTTTACTTCTCAAGCGGAGTTCAGCGCAGTAGAAACACTGTCTTCTATTGTCCTTGAATGGAATTTAGTGCATTTCTAAGCATGCCGGTGTTACACATGTATCTGTTACTTCCTGTTACCAAGTTTAAAATTGGGGCTATTTGTTTAAATCACAAAAATGATCAGAGAGAAGCCAAGAGATGGTTTTTGCAAAATGCTTAACACACAGCAGGAGCGCGTTGCCAAACTCTGCACCTCTGTGCTTTAAAGCTTGTTATTTATGCTTAGCATTTAGAATTGAAAATCCAGGATTTAATTTCTATTACTATAGGAACAGAAAAAGCCACTTTTTTATTTTTGTAAAGAACAACTTTAAGTCCACGTGTGGTGATAATTAATGGGGATGTAATGAATGTGAATAGATGAGATGGGGACTTAGAAACAGAATATATGTTTTCAACATTAAAAAGGAAGTCAAACCAACAACAAAAATTATGCATATGCCTGTTGTAAATAATTTGAGAATCTTAAAAGTTGTGTCACTGAAGATGTATAGATGACAAACACAAAAAGAAGCTTGGTGTAAATATTAGAGATATGTAAATTAAAATCACAGTGAGATGCCCCACCTATTTGTAAATCTAAAATTAGAAAGACTCACCATGCAAAGTGTTGGTGAGTATGTGAAGGAAAAAGCTCTCCTCTTGTAGACAATCTAAACTGGCACAGTGACTTTGAAAACCTGTTTGGCAATGTTTTACAATATTAATTACGTACCTACTATGTGATTTAATAATTCATTCTTTTTTATACAAGAGAATTGAAAACATATATTTGTTCAGGCTAGTACAATTGCCATAGCAGCTTTATTTGGTACAGCCAAAAGCTGTAAGTCACGCAAAGAAAGACCTACAAGGGGCTGGAGAGATGGCTCAGCCGTTAAGAGCATTGCCTGCTCTTCCAAAGGTCCTGAGTTCAATTCCCAGCAACCACATGGTGGCTCACAACCATCTGTAGTGAGGTCTGGTGCCCTCTTCTGGCCTTCAGGCATACACACAGACAGAATATTGTATACATAATAAATAAATAAATATTTTAAAAAAAGAAAGACCTACAAGCCGTGAATGGATGAACACATGGTAGCATATTTATACAATGGAATACTCCTCAGCAATTTTAGGAATTATTATTACATATAGCAACCTGAATGGCTCTCAAAATCATTATGTTGAGTGAAAGAAACCAATTAAAAGAGAATATAAACTGTTTCACATATAAAACTTCTAGAAAATAAAAAATAATCGACACAGATGGCAGATTAATGGTTGCCTTTGCACTGGACAGAGTAGGAAGGATTATAGAAAGGTAAATTAAAATGTAATTTAATTATACCTTAAAATACTGCAAAGAGATAGTTTCACCATTAAAAACAACATTATTTAGCATTTATGTTACTGTTTTACAGACATGATACATATAAAGGTAACAACGTATATCATGGATGAAGTCTAAGGGTTGTTTATGAGCTTTTATTTTATAGTTTTGTTAGAATAATGATTAAAGAAGACCATTTACTGTGCCCAGTCATCCATTTGTGTATGGAGGATTTGTACTGCTTATATAATACAGAAAGAATTGCATCTATTTCTCTCTTTATTATTTATTTATCATTATCGCCATCTTATCAAAATTTGTATTCATCTTATACTTTCTTGAAACCTTATATTTTTTCCCATTCTTATTGTGTTCTCTCTTAACAAAATTCTTACAAACAGGAGGTAGAATCTGTAGGAACCATAATACTGCTATTATACCATGTGGGGATTTGAATGTAACTGGCTCCCATAATCTCATAGGGAATGGCACTATTAGAGATGGCCTTGGTGGAGGAAGTGTGTCAATTGTATGGGCAGGTTTTGAGATTTCCTAACCTCAGGATACTGCCCAGTGTCTCAGTCAACTTCCTATTGCCTGCAAGATGTAGGACTCTCAGCTATTTCTCTAACACCATGTCTGCCTCCATGCCTTCATTGCTCCTCACCTTGATGATAATGGACTGAACCTCTGAAACTCTAAGCCCACACATCAATTTCAGGTTCTCCTTTATAAGAGTGCCGTGATCATGGTGTCGCTTCACAGCAATAATAACCCGAAGACATACTGTTTTGGTTAAGTGACTCATTTGAGTATAATTTGGGGAAAGAAATTTTACATTTTACCACAAGTGAGAATTCAACAAAAGTAATGACTGCAGTAGTTATAATGAAGTACTAAGCCAAGGAGAGTATTAGGATTCTCAATGTATTTCATATATTGTGCCTGATTTAGCCATTATGAAAGTAAACTTAGGTGCCATTGGCTCCTTTATATAAATAGAAAAACCAAAAAGGAAAAAGAGTACTGTGGGGGCTTCTTCTGCCAGATGAAAGGAGATAGTGCATTTATGCCCACAATGACCACACTGGACAGCTCCCCATTAATTATCACAGCACGGGAAAGTCAGGCAGTTTTACTCTTGTTGAAGCTATTAGTGATTATTTTATGCATAGAATGGTATTTACTGAATATTTATGGGGGCTGGAAATGTATAGCTCAGTAGTACACTACTTACCTAGCACACACAGGCATGGGTTTAAACATCATCATTGTCGTCATTATCATCATCATCATCATCATCATCAGCAGCAGCAGCAGCAGCAGCAGCAGCAACAGCAACAGCAGCAGCACCACCACCACGACCACCACTGTAAGAACACAAGTGTAAGGGTGACTTATATTTATTTAAAAGTTCTGTGATGATTTGTCTATGATAAGTTGGCAGAGATAATAGTTTTTAATCTTAAAAAAACCAAAACAAACCCCCCCAAACTCCACCTCACTTATAATAACAAACACCTAATATGACCTTTAGTAGTCTGGGGAGAGAGAGTGACCAGCTAAAAATTTGGTTATAAAGTGACAAATTACAAACCAAATGGAGTACATTAAAATTTTCTGAGTGTTATCTCTTAATGGAAAAACATATTGGTCATGGGTAGATGTCAACTGTTACATAATTTATGCAAGTAAATAAATAGAGTGAGCTAGGGTTTTCTTTTTTCTGGTGTGTGTGTATGTGTATTTTTTATATGTGAGTGCACTTGTGTTTGTATAGATTCATGTGCATTTATACACATGGAAGCCAGAGGTCAACTTTGGGGGTTCTCCATTTAGTGTCTACCTTGTGTTCTGGGTCCTAGGGCTTGCCAATTAGGCTAATTCAGTTGGCCAGAAAGCCCCATTCTACCTATCCCTGTCTTCCCAGCACTGAGGATATAAGTGTGAACACCACAATCATGCTTTTATTTTTTTCCCATGTAGGGTCTGTGGATTGAACTAAGGTCTCCTGATTATGTGACATGCACTTTAGCAACTAAGCTATTTCTCCAGTCAGAGCTAGATGTTTACTAAAGATACCATTTGTTCTTAGAGGTCATAGCAATCCCTTATAAGTCAAGTGCTAATAATTTACCCATCTCTCTGAATTTATTCTGTAAAACATGTCTATGGATTACCCATAAACATTGGCAGTATCACGACACCTTACTGAAATTCTTTCAAAGTCATTCTTTGTTGGCAGAAGCTGCTCGTTCGTTCCCGGCTCCCAGACCCGAAATAATCACACAGAAACTATATTATCTAAGTCACTGCTTGGCCAATCACTTAAACGTATTGCTAGCTAGCTCTTACATCTAGAATTAACCCATTACCATTATTTTATATTTCATTAAGAGGCTTGTGGCCTACTGGCAAGGATCCAGCTGACATCTTGCATCTTTTTCCTCTGTTAGCTCCATGGCATCTCTCAACTCTGCATTCTTTCTCCCAGCATTCAGTTTATTTTCCCTGCCTACCTCTATTCTGCCCTGTGCAGGTCCAAGACAGTTTCTTTATTCATTAACTAATAAAGCAACACATATACAGAAGGATTTCCCATACCATTTTCCTTCTGTTTAAATAAAAAGGAAGATTTTAACTTTAACATAGTAAAATTATATATAACAAAACAGGTATCAAGCAAGAATTACAGTTATAATATTTATAACTACTTTATCTTTTATCATAACTAAGGAAACTATAATTATAACTATCTATTCTTCAACTTCATCAAAGACTCTAGAAGGTATAATATTACCGAAGTTAACAGGAAGTGCATTGTAAGCAACTTCCAAAACTTTAGAATTGACAGAAACATCTCGCCACCTGGACAGTCACCCAAAGTTCCTCTGTATTATTGGAGCATCCAGCCTACAGGCCCATAGTATCCAGCAGACTTTTCCATGAAGCAGGAAATCTGAAGACCTGTTCTGCCTTGTAATGGCAAAGTCCATCAGTTGCTTTCTTCTGTGTCTTGCATAATGTCTAGTAGACTCTTTCATGAAGCAGAAATCCCGAAGGATTGCTCACCTAGGAAAGTTCAGCAGTCATTTCTCTGTGGGTCCTGCATGTCCAGTTCATATAGCATAGCATTAAGCGGTCCAGGCAAGAGCAGTTCTTGCCCAAATGGCTAACCAGCACCATAAGGAGCCTCTTTGGTGCCCATCATCCTCTTGAGGTAGTTTGGTGCTGCCAGCAAACAGATGTGTCTCATGTCATGAAAGTCCTAACTTCTTTAAACATTTTTATGCCATATTCTGAAGGTTTCTGAAAGATTTTAAGTATATCTATCTAACTGAAATATATTTCTATATATCTAGAAAACCTAACTAACTACCAGCTTGACTATTATAGATGACTATCTATTAATCTATATTTTTTAATTATACGTTGTCAGGGTCTGGTGCTGCTAGCCCGGACCATAAACTATTTCTCTGAACCAGACTCCACATAAACTTCATCTCTCGACCGGCGTGAAGGCATGGGAATAAAGATACAACTCACTTGGCCTTATTGGGAGGGAGATTCTCAGTGGTCTCTCATAAAGTCCTGAGTTCACATCCTGAAGGATTTTCTCCATTTTATTCTCCAAACAGCTTTTATACCAAAACATAAACTGAGTGGGAAATACACCAGCATTCTGTCTCCTAGGTAACCAGGTGAATGGCTTTTTGTCATGTTCACATCTACCTGTCCTGCTATGTATGCTAGCTGTCATGTAGGTTTGATTAGCATTCTATCAGGCATCCTCCAAATTACAAAGAAAGGAGAAATAACATCTGACCTTTTTTTTTATTAGGGTAACAACAGCCTGTCTGGCCTGGATATGTGACCCATCTCAGGTGTGGCCTATGGCTTGATGGTTTGGCTGCCATGCCATATAGAAATATGGGCCCATGGGGGCTGGAGAGATGGCTCAGAGGTTAAGAGCATCAGCTACTCTTCCAGAGGTCTTGAGTTCAATTCCCAGCAACCACGTGGTGGCTCACAACCATCAATAATAAGATCTGGTGCCCTCTTCTGGTGTGTACATGTTAACAGAACATTGTATGAATAATAAATAAATAAACAAACAAATAAATAATTTTTTTTTAAAAAAGAAAGAAATATGGGCCTACAGTATGATACATTTTTAAATGAGCTGCACAAACGCAATACCTTAATCAAGAGCAAAAATAGATAAATAACAAAATTAACCTTAAATTTCTATCAATAAGCCAAGATCCATACCAATGCAAAGAACTGATCTCTATATCATATCCCCCTTTAAATATAAGCAAACATTTATAAACTATCACTTAGGGAATTTGGGTGTAGGGTCTCTCCAAACTGCTTTCTGCTTTTGTTAGTCATAGTAATTTTTGGGGGTGTTCACAATGACCTTTGGGGGGGTCCTGGCCCATCAAACCACATTAATTTGGAAGGATTCCACAGGTTCTCATTCTTTGTGAAAACAAAAGAAGAACCTCTTTCCCAAAGCAACAAATCCTTAGACCAAATTCTGAAGTCTGATACCTTTAAAATATATATGCTGGTTTGGCTTAGCAGCCCATACAATGAAATGTCTCTCTGTACTTAGCTCCTTCACAGTCAAAAGATTCAAAGAAAACACAATAATATACACCAATCCAGACATTCTGAAAAGATTAGTAAATCCTCCTCATTTTATTTATTTTTATTATATTTAAGTTAGCATGCAAAGTAGTGGGTTTCACTATGACATTCTCAGGCAACCCGTGTCATTATACATCGTTCTTATGCACTCTCTCCTCAACTCTCCTTGGTTTCCTATTCAAAATTTCTTCAAATCTGGTTACTAGCTATTTTCCTCTTTCATCTTTTTTCCTTGTTTTTGAGATGTGGTCTTCACATTTTGTCCCAGTTGGTTTGCACTTACTGGCTCAAGAATCTTCTTAGGACCCTTCTCGTGCCTCCTGAGCAGCTGGAACTGCAGGTGTACCCCTGTGCCTAATCTGTAAGGTTTTAGTTTAGCTTTTATGTTCATTAAGGTAAAAGTAACCAAAATAGTCAAAGTTCTAAGTACAATAAATCAAATCTTATAAGACAGTCACATATTTTATCCGTTGTTCAGTTTGTTGCACTTTTCATTTAGTTTCTTAAATACACATATACATACTGTACCTTTTTCCTGAAACATGTGTTGAGAAATTGCAGAAATTATGATCTTTATTATAAATCTATTTTTAATGTATATCATTTAAGAATAAATATATTTCCTTATACTATTATGGTATAGTGATCAAATTCAATATCTTATTATTCCGTATATAGTTTTTGTTCAGTTGTTACTCTTGATGTCGCGTGACCCCTTTGTAACAACATTTCACTGACCTAAGTAGGTGTAGAAAAGTCTCATTGTCAGATTCACTTTAGGCTTCCTTGAAGAGATCAGCTTCTTAGCTCCTCCCGCCTTCCCCCACTGATGTTTATTGTGAGTATGAACTCTTACTTTCGTATCATGCCTCGCTGGGACTTGTGTAGCTGCTTTCACTGCATCTTGATTTATTTTCTTTCAGGATTTTGATTCTGTTGTGTAGACCTGCATGTTACACTACACTTTTGCGTCTGTTGTGTCTTCCTTTCTAGATTATCCATTCTTTGTGGATGTATGATATATCCAGTTAGCCTTCACTCTTCATATTTCCAAGAACATGAGAGGCATAGCATATCATAAAAATTAAATATGCCCATGTCAATCCTACTTTTCTGTAGATTGAGGTGTTACTTAAAACATATCAGATTGTTAAGTTCTCAGAACTAAAGCTTCCAAGAGCTGTCCAGAAAGCAATGGGAACATGATGGTCTGGTCTTACCTTTGTTTTTGTTTTTGTTTTTTTTAAAGTATTGAAGGAAATAAATTGGTTGGTACAAAGTATAATACATGGGACGTGCACAGAACACTGAGAATTCTGAGCTTACTGACATGTGCTGTTCTTTATATTCTTCCTTTGAGGAAACCCTTCGCAGTAGTATCTGGCTCTTTTCTCATATGCAGGTTCCAGGAGCATACCACGTGACCCAGGACAGTGAAATTAGCATGAAGGACCTTTGACTTTTAAAATACATTTCTCAAAAGTGGAAATATCTTAGGGATAAGGTTTTTTAAATTATTCATTTGTTATCAAATAAGCATAAGAAAGTGACTAATTCAAAGTTTTAAAGATAATTTCAAGAAGTTCAAGAATATCTATTTTCAATTTTCATTTCAGTCAACATCTGAAAAGATAATTGTGGGACGCCCTGATTTCCCTGAAGCCATTTACTTGCTTAAAATGGGCCACAATGAGCTTACATTTATCATTTAAGACTATTTAGGATTTTAAGCCTAATTATTCGGAAACCCTTAAATCATTGTTTTCCCTGTTTCAGTGAGGAATACCCAGGTTCTTTCCACTGTGGTCTTTGCAGCCACCATCTGGGAAGAGTTCTTTTCTCAGTTATTTGTCTCCGAAGTTCTGTTCTAACTGTACATCCATCTCTTCTTACAGAGCGCTAGCTCCTCAGTACTCAGCACATACCTCAGCAGAGTCTGAGGAGTAGCGGCTGACATTCTCCATATTGTGGTTTGTCTGTGTGCATGTGCCTGTGGATAACTTGGCAATCGTCTCCCCAGTGAAGTAACAGCCAGTGCGGTTCAGCCAAAGTTTAGAGGAATAAAGTAACTGAAGTAGGAGTCTATTTATTTATTTATTTGAATAATGCCGAGTGACACTACCCTTGACTGTTTTTCATTGAAGTGTGGAGCCTACTTATTTATTTGAATAATGCCAACTGATACTACCACTGGCTGCTTTCCATTGAAGTGCTTAGGTGGTAGATAGTGTTTCATGGACATGGCAGATATTAAAAACAAAGCAAGCAAAGAAAAGAAAACACTAACAAATGGGGCAAAACAGGCAATTCAGATGTCTACTCTCTAGCCACCCCATGAAGGTGAGGACCTTCCCATAACTCAAACACTCAGATCAGAATCTGATGTAGAGAATGGGAAACAACATCCTGTTTTTTCCCCCGGAGTCAAATTTAATAGAAAACTATTTTTCACAGATGTGACGTGAGAACTTTTTATATGCTTATGATTTTTCTTAAATAGGCTTCTTTGGGGGCTTATTTCAACTTCAGTAGAGGAGACTCTGTGATTCACTAAATTGTGTGAATTAAAGGCATGATCAAGGAACAGGCCATTGAAAATGATGGCCCCACAGTATTAAAACCACTTTGATCTTTTGTTTTGACACGTTGAATTTATCTTTAATTATATGTGATGACATTTGATTACTGCACATTTAGACTATTATAATGTGGCTTGTAAAATGTAGTTTATAGTATGTAATAACTTCAGCACTCATTTTTCTATACTTATGAGTTTGCAGAATGATGTTTCAGTTTTGTGCAAGTGAAAACTATTGCACTTCTGAATTAGCAGATTTTTAAAATGTAAAATCTTCAGCATCTAGGCAAAGTATGGTTCCTATATATTCCTATATATGTTCTTACCACAGAGGCAACGGAGTTATGCGTGGTGGTTTCCTGATGTGTGTCCACTAATTTCAGCTTACTTCAGGAAAATCACTGAAGCCATGAACCTTTGGAAACGGAAAGCCTTAGACTAAATGATATTCCAAGTTTCAGTTAGGAAATCCTATGATTCTCCTCTGATTTCTTTGGTAGACATACTGTCTCCATGTGTGATAGGTATTTCAGACATGTTTTCTAAAAGGATATTTTAAAAATGCTTCAGGTTAATGAATTTTTTTTTTACTTTTTTTTTCCTGTTTGGTAGAGAAATGAGACGAGAGAGGAAAAATACCCGAAAGAGCCTTTTTTGTTGTTGTTCCCCTTTGAGGGAGGGGCTGTGTAGTAGGCAGCCCCATAGGCTCCACTGTAGAGAGCGTTCACCTGGAATTTCCTGTGTTATGCCAGTACCATAGCCTCGAGGACTTGGTGCTTTTCTTTGAAATCTGCTTGCTTGCATTTACTTGCTCAGCCTGGGATTTATCCCAGTTCAGGCAATTGTATGTCCTTCCATGATGAGTATTTTTAAGAGTTTAGGTTTGATCCTAATTAATTAGGGGGAATTACAAAGTTATTCTTTCTTTGCAAACAGCAGCCATATAAGTGGTTTGACTTTTAACATTTTTTAACCGATTTTGCTCATTTCTCTTTTCATTTTTGTTTTGTTTGTTTTTGTATTTTATTTTGACTTTAGTATTTATTTGTTTTGAGACAAGGTCTTTCTACATAGCTCTGGCTGTCCTGGAACTTGCTTGCTAGTAGACCCAGCTGGCCTTGAGCTCACAGAGATCTGCCTGACTTTGAAAGCTCTGCGATTAAAGGTGCCACCTGTGCCCATGCTTCTTATAAGGAAGTCAGATAAAAACAAAACAAAAATTAAAAAACCAACAAAATAAAACAAATAAAAAACTATATTTTTAAAATTACTAAAAATTCTACAAGTCCAGTAGCTTAGTTGCTGGATTCTGTCAGCATGTATAATAGTCTCTGTGCTTTTACTTCAAATTTTGCCTTTTTTTCTCCACACAGCCAGTTCTTTTGCTTGCTCAGAGGGTCTTTTATCATCAGAAGTCTGTCCCATAGAATTAGTGAGTGTCATTATTTACTACCTAACAGGTAGGCAGTGATTGAGTTTCTGCACTGTGTCGTCCCAGCGTGTTTTGTCTATAGTACTTGTTTGCGATAAGGAGTCGACAGTGTGGAAAGCCCACCCTCTTGAAGAAGGTATTGCCCTTCAGCTGCAGATGGAGCTGCTCTTTTGCTTTGGATGATGGCCGCACTAAGGTTTGAACATTTTGGTTTTTCATAGATAGGGCGAGAAAGGGAATCCTTGCTAGAAACCACTTTCAAGATTGTTAACTCTAGATAATTACTAAGGGAGAAGGAAAGCAGCCCAAAGAAACCAAAGCACTGGATAACTATTGCTTGTCTTGTTCATTATAAAATCATGAGGAAATGCAGTTGGCAACAGGAACTGGATGCTTAAGTCTGGAAAACCCATTTTTGTTATGTGTTTATGTTAATTGTGTAAAGTCATAGATTACAACCTGGCATTTTCATTTATGGACGTAAGGTACTTTGAGAGTATCTAGCTCCTGTTATCCTTACTCACCTGCTTTCCCCACCTCCTGCTGCTTCCCCTCTCATTTCTCCAGAGTCCTCCCACATTCATGTTTTCCTTTCCTTTTTAAAGATTCAATTTATGAAGGAAAGTATTATATTTGTTTTCCAGTCTAGCCTATTTTACTTTAACACGATGACATCTAGTTGTATCCAGTTTCCTGACATGATTTTATTTTATTTTATTTTATTTTATTTTTATGGTTTATTTTTTTATATTTAAAAATTTCCATCTCCTCCTCTCCTCCTTCCCCTTCCCTCCCCTCCCCTCCACCCATACCCTCCCCTCCCTCTCCAGGCCAAGGAGCCATCAGGGTTCCCTACTCTATATTAAGACTAAGGTCCTCCCAACTCCCCCCAGGTCCAGAAAGGTGATCAACCAAGCTGAGAAGGCTCCCACAGAGCCCGTCCATGCAGAAGAATCAAAGCCCAGCGCCATTGTCCTTGGCTTCTCAGTCAGCCTCCACCGTCGGCCACATTCAGAGAGTTGGTTTGGTCTCATGTTCCATCAGTCCCATTCCAAATGGAGTTGGTGATCTCCTGTTAGTTCTGTCCCACCGTCTCTATGGGTGAACGCACCCCTCGTGGTCCTGACTCTCTTTCTTACGTTCTCCCTCCTTCTGCTCCTCATCAGGACCTTGGGAGCTCAGTCCGGTACTCCAATGTGGGGCTCAGTCATTTTCTTCATCTATCGCCAGGTGGAGGTTCTATGGTGACATGCAAGAAATTCATCAGTGTGGCTATAGGAACTGGCCCCCTCAGGTTCCCTCTCCTATTTTTTATGGCTGAATAATACCCCTGTATACATATATCAAATTTCCTGATCTTTTCATCTATCGGTGACCATCTAGGCTGATTCCATGACTTAGCAATTGTGAATAGGGTCGCAGTAAACATGGGTGTACACATGCCTCTGTTGAACGTTGCCTCTGATCCTTTAGCTATAGACCCTGGAGTAGGATAGCAGGATAATATGGTTGTTCTATTTTAAGTATTTTGGAGGAACCCCCATCCTAGTTTCTGTAGTGGCTACAATAATTTACATTTCTACCAATGGTGTGAAGGATGCCTTGTCCTGAAGCCTTGACAACATTTGTTGGTTTTTATTTTCTTAATGCTAACTATTCTCACTAGGGTGAGATGAAATCTCAGTATAGGCAGGTGTGGTGGTGCACACTTTTAATCCCAATGTTTGGGAGGCAGAGGCAGTTGTATCTATGTGAGTTCGAGGCCAACCGAACAAGTTCCAGGATAACCAGAGCTATGTAGAGAAACCCTGCCTCAAAATAAATAAATAAATGAATAATAAATAGCGATCTCAATCATAGTTTGAAAACATTTGACTGCGTGTGAATATGTATGTATGTTTGCATGATTAAATATGTGTACATAGCATGTGGATGCCAGAGGTCCTCATCAGATATCTTCTATAATTGTTCCCCACTTTGTTTGTTGAGGTGAAGTGTCTTGCTGAATCTGAAAGATGTTAAATCTTTTTTCTAACCCAGCATATAACTTAACTCTCCCTAATTCCCAAGTCACAGCGTCGTTTCCTACACTATAAACCTGTCCTCAGTAAATTTTGTCATACTGGTCTAGCCAGTTCTTGTTACACCTTCCATCTTTTCGTCTAGAATTGGCCTGGACAGAGTCTCCTGAGCTGCAGGTCGGAAGGTGGCAGAGAAGAGAACAGAACATAGACAGTAAGGCAACAACCCATGTAGGTTGCCTGTTTTGCTCCCTATAGCTAGTGAGTCTGAAATGAACCTTCAGTAAAATTCTGATTAGGTGATTTTGCAGATATCTGTTAAGCATTTAGAAGCAGCAAATGAAGATCTCTGGGAGTCAACCTTAGTTTAAGAAAAGAAATGTGCTAGATTAGGCTGTTTTTTTTTTAAATTTTTTTTTTTTTGAGATTTGTTTTTATGTTTGTGGGTGTTTTGTCAGCATGCCTGTTCATGCTCCACAGTGCATGCCTGAGTTCATGGAGGCCAGAAGAGGGCATCAGATTCCTGGAACGGGACTTCCAGATGGCTATTAGCTGCATGTGGGTGCTGAGAATTGAATCTGGATCCTCTGGTACAGCAGCCTGTACTCTTAAGTACTAAGCCATCTCTCCAGCCTCTTATTTTATTATTTTTTTAAAAGATTATTATAAATTGTGTGTGTGTGTGTGTGTGTGTGTGTGTGTGTGTATGCATGTGAGTGCAGGTACCTGGAGAGGTCAGAGCTGCTAGAACTCTCTGGACCTGGAGTTACAGGCTGTTGTGAGTTATCAGATATGGGTGCTGGGAATCAACCTTGGGTCCTTTGCAGAGCAGTGTGACCCTTAACTGCAGAGCCACCTTTCAACCCTCTAGGTAATTTTATTCTTCTCTGGATTCACTCACAATCTATAAGAATGTGACTTTTATGATTCTTTTTTTAGTTGGTCTATTATATGATATCACTGAGATTGATAAAGAGTGATAGAATAATATAGTTTTATTTGATATGTGTTGGTTGAATAATCATATGGAATGGTAACAGGTTTATGTTAGTCTAGAAAGAAGACATTAAGCTACTACAGGAATCTCTTTCCATTTTCCTGGTGTACGTGAAAAGGTTTAGAAAATATACCCAGCATGTTGATCAGATTCGTACTTGATACATGGTTGGGAGGGATGGCTAAATTATTAGGTGATAGGTATGGGAATCAGAAAGGTAAACCATGCTGAGCCTGATGAGCTTGACCAGTATGATAAAATTTAACAAGGATGGATTTATAATGTAATATATAATGCTGTGTGTTTTGTTTTGCAGTTAGGAAGATATGGCTTAGATGTGTTGGCGAGCGGTCAATAGAATTAACCAGGATAGCTCTATTATAAAATATTCTTTAATAAAGGAAAGAAGGAAAACTTACAAAAGTCAAGGTTCCAGCGAGGAGCACAGGAAAACAAAGAGGAGGTGGGAAGCACACCCGCAAGTTTTATAAGTAAATCTTAGCCTCAGGGGAACACACCCCACAAACAAGGTGAATGGCTGAGGTTTCCCTTCATAGATGTAGGGGTAGAAGAAAAGATCTAATGTCTTCCACTTAATTACAAACTCAGTATGAACAACTTTGCCATGCTCTTACGAAAATGCATTATGTTCTTGGACTACTACCTTAACAGAGTGTCTGGAACAAGACTGATGGTAGCCTTTTAAAATTCTGTACCAGATTATCCTGATTGGTACATTTTAAGAGTAAAGAGCCTCAAGCACATCTATGAGAAAATGGCTCAGATGATAAGGGGAATTTCCCCTCATATGGCCAAACTGAAGAATGAGGGACTTACCTATAAAGGGTCCTAACGACTAGCTCCAGATACTTCCTGGTAATTCTGGAAAGGGAGGCTAGAATGAGGTAGGGACATTCCAGAGGCAAAATGACGACCAGCAGAGAGAGAGTTTCCCTTTGCTCCGTATAAACAGGAATTTTCTGTTTTAGAGAACTCTTAAAAAAAAAAATAAAAAAAAGAAAGAAACTGAGTGAATGAGGTGCACACCTTTAATTCCAGCACTTGGGAGGTAGAGGCAGGTGGATCTCTGAGTTTGAGGCCAGCCTGGTCTACAGAGTGAGTTCCAGAACAGTCAGGGCTGTTAACGTAGAGAAACCCTGTCTTCTCTATGTTAAAACCAACACAAAAAAAAAGAAAAAAAAATTAAGGAAGGAAGAAAGGAAAGGGGACAATGGATTAGCCTGTGTGCCTGTGTTGGGAATTAAATAGTACAATCTTCTTCAGGGTGTTGTGAACTTCCTCTGGGCATGAAACAATAAAAGAAATTTTGCTTGTGGCCAAAAATTGATCAACAGGAATCATTGGTGTAGGCTGATATTAAAACACTCCTCTCTGCTTTGCAAGAAACAATTCCAGAATACTCATTTCTAAATACATTTCTGAAGTCAAAAGGAGATTAGAAGGGAAAAAAATTTCAGGAAATGTTATTCATACTGTACACAGTTCACCAGATCCACGGCGATCACATTGCACCTGTGAGGAGAAACTGCTGTGAAGTCAAGCAGACATGTCCGAGAGCCAGGGTTGTCGGTGTATTCCTTAGTTGTGTTTGCTTGTTCATTAATGTTGGATTCTGATTGGTTACCTGGTGAGCATCAGCCATTCCCCTGGGCGTTAGGGACGTTGATACTTACTGATTTCTTTGAATGTTTATTTAAAAAATATTTTACTAAACTTGTTTCTTATACCCTGTCAAGAATTTTTAATCAAAAAAAGAAAATAGTGCTTTTTATATTTGTATTTTTTATGATATAAGGTATTAAAGTATGATAATTTTATTTTAATTCTATATGGTAGTTATTATATGTATTTATAGAAAAATTCACACTTAATATGTGTCTACATCACTTTTTAAACTAAATTTTAAAATTGATCTTAGTCATTTGCAATTGCGAAGGAAAAGTAAACTGTTGGATGAGGGGTTTAAAAGTACACACTAACCACTATTATTTTTAGGATGAAGCAAAGTATTCTTTCTCTCTGGGCTAAATATTATTTTTAAACAGATTAAATTTCAATGTGCATCATTGCTAAGTGGACAAAACAGATCTTGAATAAGAAAAGCTTTTAAAATGTGAGCAGCAACCAGCATTGCTGGCAGAATGTTCATAGTTGCACATTACAGTGGTTAAGTGGTCAGATTTTTTTAAAGACTAGTTTTTATTTTATATGTAGAGGTATTTTGTCTTCCTTTTTGCCTGTGTCCCACGTGTGTGCTGGTGCTTGCGGAGGCCAGAAGGAGGGCATCAGTCCCCTGGAACAGGACGTTTTAAGTCATTGCATGGGTGCTTGGGACAGAACCCTGGTCCTTTCCAAGAGCAGCTAGTACTTTTAGCCTCTGAGCCATGTTTGCAGCCACACACGTGTGAATTTTAATAAACCACAAGTTGTTCTGATGCACCCTAACATTTGAGAATCACTCCTCTCTCTGGTCCACTTAGGGTTTTTATTAGGGTATGACTTCCGGAGTTTTTGTGTATTGCTCTAGATATTGAATGAGGTCTCTGCTTTAATGACCAAAATATCCTATAATCTTGTATGTACTCTGAAAATTTTTGTTTCTAATAAAAATGTGCCATTCATGATTCTTTGTTTGGCCTTGCCCAGTTTATTCCGTGAATAAGCAGGTTAGCTTTTAGCTGCAATCTCCCTCGTACAGGTTGTATGAGCCCATCCCTGTGTAACTCTCCCCTATGCAGTGTTCTGCCCTGGAGATTCCATCCCTTCCTACCCTTTGAACTCTGAACTTTGCCATCCTAGCATAACCTGACTGCACCCTAGCAGTGTTATCATTCTCTAGTATGCGCTAAGTGATTTGGGGCTTAATTTTTATTTATTTATTTATTTATTATTTATTTTTTACAGATTACAGTTTTATACTACGTTGTCCAGTGTGTGACAATAATTCTTTTCACTATTTTTTTTTCTAATTTTGTCATTATTTGCAGCAGGATGACAAATATAGCTTAAGTTAGAGTGGCTTATTGGGGAGGCATGCATACATGTGTGGGCATGTGTGCATGCTTGTGGAGGCCTTAGGTCCGTGTCTGGTGTTTTCCTCATGACTTCTCCATCTTAGAATTGGCCTCTCTTCCTTAGTTTCCATCATGTTATATAAATAATAGCGATTTATGAAACTATCGAGAAGATTAAGATGAATTTTTTAAAAAGCCTTGGCATGTAGTAGAGATTCACTAATTACTGCTTTCATTATCACTACAGTACATTTAAGATGTAGAAACAGTTAATTTTATTATTGTAACAATTTTCAGGATAGAATTGACATTTAAATTGTTCCTTGTATGTTGAATAGGATACTGATATGCATTACACAATTTACATAGATATTCACTTTATGTTTTCAAAGGTTTACTTTTTTCTTTTGGTTTTTCAAGACAGGGTTTCTCTGTTTAGCTTTGGAGCCTGTCTTGGAACTAGCTCTTGTAGACCAGGCTGGCCTTGAACTCACAGAGACCCTCCTGCCTCTGCCTCCCAAGTGCTGGGATTAAAGGCGTGTGCCACCACCGCTTGGCGATTTACTTTAATTATGTGTATGCATGTCCATCTGTATGTGGGCACGTGCATGTGAATGCAGGTGTTGGGGCAGATTGGAACAGGCTCTCGGATCCTCTGGAACTGGAGTTACAAGCAATTGTGAGCCCTTTACATGGGTGCTTGGAGATGAACTCAGGTCCTCTACAAGAACAGTATATACTTTTAGCTGCGAAGCTTCTCTCCAACTCCATTCTCTCTGTTTTTAAGAAACTTCAATGAACACGGATTAAAATGTTAACAAGTGGGAATCCTGCATATTTATTTATGAGGTTAGTACAGTCTAGAACTTTAAGAAAAGCAGTTTTTGCTTGGATGTGGTAGTTTATACCTCTATTCCCAGCACTTGGGATGCTGCGGCAAGAAGATTATCATGAGTTCCAAAGTATTTTGGGCTACAAAGTGCGACCCTACTAACAAACCAATGAATGACAAAAGAAAAAAGTTTATATCTTAAAAAATTAAAGTAGTGGGGAAATAAAAATGAAAAACAGCAACAACATCTAAACCATAATAAAAGTATACTTCTTGGTTCATTCTTGTTGGCTGCCATGACTAACACCCTTGGGAATGCCTGTGGGAAATTCCTGTGAGCTGGTGTTTTCTGAACCACCATGGAAGACTGCTCTCAGCTGGTGAGAGGAGCTGATTGTCTCATAAATGAGTTGTTTCTCCCTGTATCCTTCCTTGTTCTCTCCCTTACCTATATGATTCGTTCTCTAGGTTTTCTGGAGGGGATGTGAGAACCTTCAGTGGCACTCCTTGACTCTGGCATGTTCACTTAGCGTGAGCACTGTCGTGGGCTTTGTGAAATTGTGCCTACTGTGCTTTCCGCACTTCTTAGTACACTTGTATGGACTTCTAAACCTCGGCATCTGATCTCATTGAGGCTAAGATTTGAGATTTTGTTTGTTTGGTCTTCTGAGGCTGTAGCTCAGTGGTAGAGCACTTGAGTAGCAAGCACAAGGCCCTGGGTTTAGTATCCTGCACTGAAGAAAGAAGGAAAAAGAAGAAAGATTTCTTTCCTCTTTTAAGTTAATTTTTATTATACTAAGAATCAATGATTTGCTGGCCTGTTTGGTGCATTTATCCAGTGGGTAACTCATCTGACTTTTGACTTAATATTAGTTGGTTTGCTTTCTGAAGCTCAGGTTGTTTTCTCTGACACCAATAAGACCAGAAATGAGATAAATAAAATTCTGTCACCCTTGAAGTGTGGGATTTGATGTTTTAAAAAGAAGTTCTTGGCCAGGTGGTAGTGACACATGCCTTTAATCCCAGAACTTGGGAGGCAGAGGCAGGCGGATCTCCGTGAGTTTGAGGCCAGCCTGGTGTACAAGAGTGAGTTTCAGGACAGGCTCCAAAGCTACAGAGAAACCCTGTCTTGAAAAAAACCCAAAGCAGGGGGGAGGGGGTAAGAAGTTCTTGTCTGTCTTGTCTTGTCTGGTACTAATCATTTGGGAATCTGTCTAGTTGCCTCTTTGAATTGCTCACACTCAAAGTCCTCTTGGAAATATGTTAGTATTTAGATTCATAAACTGAGAAGATTATGATATTCAGTCATGAAAATGGTTTATTTCTCTACTTAGGAGATTTTTATGCAGAGTCCCGTCACTAATGCTTTGTATATTATTTTCATGTTATGTTTAGTCATGGTTTTAAATATTTCTTTTTAGCAGTAGTTATTTTTGTTACATAATCAAATTGTTGTAGAAAGATTGGTTTTTATAGGTAGATTTGGAGTCAGAAACTTTAGCTTTCCTAACTTGTTAAAGTGGTTTGTAAATTCCCTTGTGTTTTCCGTGTGGAGAATCACATAGGCAGTGGAAATTCTTTTGGTTCCGAGCTCATACTCTATCATTTTAAATATGCACGGTGATAATGGGGTCTTGTTTGTCCTGATGTGAAAAGGACCCCTGACACAGAGCTTTTCATGTTAGAAAGCATTGTTGCTGGCAAAGGTTCTTTCCTTAAGTAATAAAACAATGTGGGGTTTAATAACGTCTTTCTAGCTGCAGTGATAAATCATAAGGATTTTTGCTCCTATTCTACTAATGTATGGCATTTATTTATGATTTTTTTCTAGTGTTGGACCACTCTTGCATTCTCAAATAAAATGGTTTATTGGTGGATTTCTGTTGTCGTTAGTGTTTAGGATGGCCTGTAGATTTTTTTCTACAGCACTGTACCTCTACAGGCCGTAGGATAAATTGGTAGCTG
This sequence comes from Arvicola amphibius, assembly GCF_903992535.2. NCBI lineage: Eukaryota > Metazoa > Chordata > Mammalia > Rodentia > Cricetidae > Arvicola > Arvicola amphibius. The sequence goes on along the minus strand of NC_052053.1, from coordinate 99,438,780 downwards.
TGATGGTTGATTTCCCTTGTCAGCTTGGTATGGTCTGAAGTACCTAGGAGTGGAGTCTCGGTGAAGGTTTAATGAGGTTGGGTTGGTATGTGGGGTACTTGTATTGATGACTTAACTCATCTGTGAAGGTCTGTCCTGGTTTGAGGAGGATTCCCAGCTGTGTGGGAGGAGAGCGGGCAAGCTGAACACTAGCCGTACTCACTGCCCTGGTCTTCTGCTGGAGATGGAATGTGGCCCCTTTGAAGCCCCAGCTTCTGTGACTTCCCTGCCGAGAGCAATGATTTTCTCTTGTTCAGGGTATTTTATCATATCAAAGGCAGAATGTGGAACGGACGCTTAAAAGAAATCCCACACTAGCTCAGGATTGAAAAATAGATGGTTATTTATTTAGGGGTAAACTCACAAATCAGAATTCTCTGCTTGAACAGAGAACAGAGATCGAATCCAGCGGTCCTAAAGAGCAGCTGGGGAATAAGAAGGGGCGGATGCAGGCTCTGGATCAGCATATAAGAGGCCACGCCCCAGTAGGCGGGTATCCACAAGCTGTAAGACTTCCGACAGCAGGTAGAGAAACAAATACAGTGCCTTTCCTCATGTTCTGTCCCTTGGAAATTTTTATAAAACAGAAATTATCTTTTCGGGAGACTATTTTAAGGCATCTTTATACTACCCCCCCCCCCCCCCGGGAGTTTTTAGGTTAACATTCCTTTTCTTCTTAAAAAAGGTTTAGTTGAATATAACATACGTAGGAAAAGCATATACAAGTCATAACTGTACAGGTCCACACATTTTCTGGATAAACCAAGCAATCCCAGGTAACCAGAATCAACATCAACAAAATTGCCCAGAGGGTCCCTTTAGTCAGTCCCTTCCCCAAAGTGACCACCATCCCACTGTCTGAATCACTGATTAGGATTTTTGTTTGTTTTCAAACTACATACAAATACGGTCATGCAGGATGACTTCGTATACAGTTGTTTTCCCACAACACCATCTGTGAACTTTATTGTGTTCTTTAGTACTTGTAGCTCTTTCTGTCTGTTACACCACATTTTATGTATGTGTTAAACTATTGATGGAGTTTTTGTTGCTTTTTATAAAGTTTTGCCTAAAAAAACAGGGCTTTTAAGGGTCTTTTTGCAAACATACCATGTATTCTCTTCAGCCTAGGAGCTGACCTTCTGGGTTGTTAAGAATGGGTATGCCCAGTTTTCGTGATTTACCGGGCTGGTTTTGAAACAGTTTATATGCCCTGACCAACAGAATTTATCTACTGATCCTCCCGTATTCTAGTTGGAACTTGATAACTATTGTAGCCACCTGAGGGGGTTTTGGGGTGTCAGTCTTAGTTACTGTTCTAGTGCTGTAAAGGTCCCATATTGGTTTGATGAGGTCTCACAGGCGCAAGCAACAGTGCTTGGACTTTGTTAGTAGGAAGGGATTGGGGGTGGTCAAGGGACATGTTGAAGAGACAGTACCACGATCTGGCACAAATTTCACTTCTTTCACCGTCTCTCATCTTCAAATGTTGTGGCTTCTTCTCAGGAGTGATTACATCATCTTCTGGACCTGTAACACGTTGACACCTGTGTGATAATTCCCACGGTTGTCAGACCTCACTGTTTTTGTAGACATTGTCTGTCTGATGTGTTGTTAGGAGTCGTTTGAGAACTGATTGGTTTTAATTCTCTTTTAGTGCTTTGGGCAAATTAAGATCTTAAGTCTTGCAGGGCGGTGGTGGTGCACGCCTTTAATCCCAGTACACAGCAAGCAGAGGCAGGTGGATCTCTGTAAGTTTGAGGCCAGCCTGGTCTACATAGTGAGTTCCAGGACAGGCTCCAAAGTTTCAAAGAAACCCTGTCTTGAAAAACCAAAAAGAAAAAACAAAAAAGATCTTAAGTCTTTATTGTACCAAGCTATTTTTAGCTATTCTTTCTTCTTCTGTTATTTAGTAAATCATTAATGTTTTTGGTGTTTGTATATGTGTGATATGTTGTTTTATCATTGGCACAGTGGATGCACCTGGATCTACTGCTGTTTCAGCTACTTGACTGCAGCTCTGCCATTACTGCCTCTGCTGCTCCCAACAGAACCACCTCAGCCTGCAGCCAAATGTAGCTTTTAACTAAGTTTATATCACTCTATTTTACCAACAAAGACTGGGAGCCAGATACTGGGGTGAAAACCTGCTAACTCAGAGAGACCAAGAAGCAACCAGTTGACCTTTCTCCTTAGAGAGAGTCTCTTCTGCTGTCCCCAACCAAAAAAAAAAAAAAAAAAAAAAAGACTGCGAAACTCCAAGTACCTCCCTGCTCCTTCCTCTGCATTTCCATGTTCCAGACTTCCTTCTTCTCTCAATGGCTTCTTCCAGTTAACTAGTTGCTGGCTTCGCCTCCTGACTCAAGGTTTTATTTCATTAATGCAAATTCGGGGTTCACAGTGTGATCAAATATCCCTCAACTGTGGTGCATGACTGTGCATGTATCTCTGTGCATGATCATATGTGAAGATGTGTATGCACATGTTTTCTTTTGTGTATGGAGGCCTGAGGTGTCAGGAGTTGTTCTCAATTGCTGCCCACAATAAATTCTTTGACTGCTGATTGTCTGTAGACTATCTCAGTCTATTTGGTTATTTTTGCCTTTCTTACCTACTAACTCAGGTGTCTGCCTTCTTTTGCAACAACTGAGTAGTGACTGTTATAATTTGGCTTTATTTTTCTTCTTGTTTCTCAAATCCTGCCTAAAATAGCTAGTATGTTTTCTTTCAGATGTTGCTATTGCAATGTCACTGTTTTCCCAGTGGCTGGCCATAGTCAGCTGAATCAAGGTGCTTCGTTCTCACTGGAGCCTGTCCTTCTGCAGTGCTAGGAGAGGAACTGTCTATAGCTGTGACCTTTATGTGAGTTTTAAAAGAACTAAGAAAAAGTGACCTAAAAATATTAGTCACCTGCTCTACCACATGAATCAGTCTATGAGTCCTATAGGAATTGAGAGACAAAGATTTTTGAGACTTTAGGTCATCTGAGGTTGTTATTATTTAAGTCCTAAATTATTTATTCATGTCATTTTGGACCAAGTCGCTCCCTGTTTTTGTAACACAACTTAAAGTTTAGACTTATGGGCTTGGCTTTGTCAGTGTGGAAGTATTTCTTATGCTGGGAGACTCAGACCTTATGTATCCTTGCTTTCATATTATTAGGTTCTTTTCTGGCACTGTGAAAGTATGCCCTTGGAGCATTTTCTTCTGGACAGCTTCTGCTGTAAGACCTTGGTCTAAAGTCATATTGGATTAATTTAATCAGAAGTAGAGTTTGGCAGATTTATGGCATTTAAGTATTGTAAAATTTAGGTTTCATGCAAGGGATGGCCCAGCTTAAGCACAACTTATATATTAGTTTGTCAGCTATAAATAGAATAGTTCAGAAAGTGTTCATTCTGGGAGTGAATCGAGTTTTCTGTATGTTTAGTTGCTCAATTTCGCATGTATTTACATTTTGAATGCTCTCCTGTGTGAAAAATTATAGTTGTACAAAATAGGAAAAAATTCAGAAGCCCTGAGGTAATACGTTTAATTTTCTATGTCTTTCTAATAATAGAAAAAGTACACTGGAAGGTTGTGAACTTTAATTAATGGATTGTTTATTCTCTGCTGTTTCCTTTAATTAATTATCTGATTCTCTTTGGGACAGCTTATTTTTATTACCATGACATGTCTGCCTTACTTACCAATAATCAATTCCTATCTATTCGAAGTCTGTAAAGAGGACTATGTTTAAACATCAGATGAGGAATTTTTTTATTTAAACTTTATTTTTTTACATTCTTGAGAGAGGTGAATAAAAAGTTGTTTTTATACACATGAGTTCATTTCCTCCCTCCCATACTCATTCCAGTTTCTAAGGGCCTTCTGATTTATAGACTCTCAAAAATTTTTTCCCTTCCAATTTAAATTTAAGTAATTAGCCTCTTCCTAATTTGGAACTTCAGTATGAAAACAGTTGTGTTTGGTTTGGCATTAGACCTGGCATCTCACTGAGTGAGGTCATGAGGCTCAGGCTTCAACGATCACAGGAACAGGCCCTGAGCAGCATCCTTGGCACAAGGAGGAAGCAGAAAATAACTTTGCTACTAGGATTGAGTCTTCTTGGCATCTTTTAACTGTAGCTATGTTCTGGCTTTCCAATTCCACTTTAAGTAACTGGACTCCGAACCTGGGTTTGATGTGATTAAAAAGTTTATTTATAGGTTTAAGAATAGACACAATCTGCTAAGCGCTGTAAACGCTGTAAATTTTGTTGATTAAGTTGTATGTAGACAAATTTCTAGTGGGAAACAGTTCGCTTACACACGAAAGTAGTCTGGCCCTTTCTTCCCATTTTCCGTTAATTTCCTGCCAAGAATAATAAACATTTTCTTGCAAAGCATGGACACTAAAGGTTAGAAGCATTCAGTGTTTTATCGGTTACAATAGGCTGTCACGAAGCTTAGTAAACAAACAGTTGTCTGCGTACATACTTGGAAGAGCAGTTGGAGCCAATGGAGGTAATTTCCTGCAGACAGTATTCTAGCGAGTGTCACTTTGTGTATTGTAATGGGCATGATAAATGGATTAGCCTACATTTTCTTTATCAAAATAATGCAAGGAAGCTTGTGCTTTTAGTGTATAATAATAGGCTGAATAGAAGGAGGCAAAGAGAGAAAAGAGGAGAGATATTAATTTGGTATATAGCTTCTGATATATAAATTTTTCTATGAATGAATCTTCTAATTTAATCTTACATTATTCAATATCTCGTTATCATGGCTTCTTAGATAAATTATGAACTGGGGGTCACAGCATGTTCTTGTGGCATCTACAAGGTAAAAGTAGTTGTATATTTAAAAAATGCTCACAACAAATAAACAAAATCCAAGAGGAGTAAGCCAAAAAGACTACATAAAGGATGAGCCAGGCATGTTGGTGGTGCAAGCCTTTAATTCCTGCACTTGGGAGGCAGAGACAGGCAGGCTCAAGGCCAGCCTGGTCTACAGAGCTAGTTTTAGGACAGCAAGGGCTATACAGGGAAAATCTGTCTTGGAGAAAAACAAAACAAAACAAAACAACCTCCCCCAAATCAAAACAAAAACAAGAAAAAAATTAAAAACAAAATAAAATTAAAAGATTATAGAAGAAATCTTTAGAGACTAAATTATTTTTTGTTTACCCTTTAAAAAATTTCTTCCTCCCCCATTCTAACTCTGTCATACATTTTGTTTTTGTTTTTGGTCAAGGATAAATGCATAAATATATATTTGATAATGAAAGTGTAAAATCCAGTGTGAAGCTCCACAGATTCAGAATGCTGTTCTGAATGTAATGAAGTTAATTGAAATGTATAGATTTCGGCCCTGGTTATTTTCAATGTTTGATGTTTTTTCATTATAAAGTTTACAAAAATAAAATTAAAAAGAAATACTTGCTAATCTCTTTATTAGCAATAGTCACAAGTATGATTAATTATTAAAGAACATAAAATATGCCATCAATAAAGCAAAGTGAAAATATGTTTTCATAGTGTCAGTGTTGGGATGGCGTTTCTTGTTAGAGTTTTGTGTTTCTTATTTGTATGTGGCATATAGAATTGAGGTAATAATAGTACCCTTACAGGATTGGTAGCATTAAATCTTGACTTCTGCCTCATGCACGGAGAACGGTGTCTATTAACTAAGCTGTTGTAATGGCTCCTCTCCTCTTTCATACATACATGACCACGTACAAATAAGTTTAAAAAGCTTAAGAATTTCTTTCTGAAGTGGTCCAAATGATTAAGATGTAAGTATTATTTGACAACATTTTTGGGCTGACTTATGAAACTTTAATGATGAATTAATTTTGTGTTCTTTTATGAATGTCTTACAGTGATAATTTTACTTAATGGCTGTCCTTTCCTTTGTTGGTATTGAAATCAAACTGCTGGTTGTGAAGGTTAGTAATTGGAGGGATAGTTCAGTTTCCATTATTGTTAAAGTATTTCGTCAGGGACACAGTTTGTCCTCCCCTTTCCACACCAGTGTCAGTTGATGGATAAATGGAACTTTGTATGAATTATTGTTGGGAATATTTAAAAGCTTATTCATTTATTTCTATATTTTGGAGATTTATCCCTTTCTGAGAATGTTTTTTGGACTCTTCAATCTTTTTAAACTCTGTTCTATTTTAAGCACAGGCTAAAGTGACTTTCATATTACTACATTTATGACACATTTACACCTTACATTCTCATCTTTGTACATAACTCAATATAGCATGCACATCCGGGGAAACAGTATTCGTGTTATTTGTATGAACTCAAGTGAATCATCTAAAACGCTTTTAGAATATTTAAGTATTTACTTTTTTTTCCTTTGTTATGAATGCCTGGCCTTAGCTTAACTTGTTTCTTTTTTTTTCTCTCATTTTTTTTATTAAAGATTTCCATCTCCTCCCCTCCTCCTCCCACTTCCCTCCCCTCCCTTCCACCCATACCCCCACTCCCTCCCTCTCCAGGTCAAAGAGCCATCAGGGTTCCCTTCACTATGTTAAGTCCAAGGCCCTCCCAACTCCCCCTAAGTCCAGGAAGGTGAGCAACCAAGCTGACAAGGCTCACAGTGAGCCCGTCCATGCTGAAGAGTCCAAGCCCATCGCCGTTGTCCTTGGTTTCTCAGTCCTCCTCCACCGTCAGCCACATTCAGAGAGTCTGGTTTGGTCGCCTGTTCCATCAGTCCCATTCCAACTGGACTTGGTGGTCTCCCGTTAGTTCTGTCCCACTGTCTCAATGGGTGGACGCACCCTTCACGGTCCTGACTTCCTTGCTCATGATCTCCCTCCTTTTGCTCCTCATCAGGTCCTTGGGAGCTAGCTCAGTCCGATGCTCCAATGTGGGGCTCTGTCATTTTCTCCATCCAACGCCAGGTGAAGGTTTTATGGTGATATGCTGAGGAGAGGGAGCCATAAATGTCCAGATCCTATTGCCATACTCATGAATATCTTGCATGTCACCAAAGTATTTACTTTTTAATTAAAAAATTAAGGCTATACTATAAAAGCCATTTGTATTGGGGAAATGGAAAGAAATTCATATAATTAAAGCTTGCTAACTGAGACTCACACATTTTACTTTATTTGCTTTACTTTGGGTATCTAAATAGAGATCTGTGTCCTTTAAATGTGAGTGAGCCAGGCAGGAGTGAGGCTCATGCCTGAAATCCCAGCACTCAGGAGGGAGAGGCAGGCGTCTCCTGAGTTTAAGCATCATCTGGGCTACACACATAGTGAGTTTTCCTTTACAAAGTAAAGGAAAATGGCTTCTGATAGTGACTAGGATATGTCATTTAGAAGCCCGCAATTCATGCAAGAGTGAATTTCTTGGTAACAAGCACAGCTTCTGAGTGCTGGAAGCTGGAGGGGCATGCATTAAGAGGGCAAGTGTGGCAAGTGTGCACAAGCATGAACACACTCCTGAGATAACTGTAATTGATCTGAATGTAAGGAGTCACATCCACTGAGTTTTACATTTAACACTTGTGTTACACTTCAATTATAAGAATGAATAAGAGAAACAAACTTTAAAAAATAAAACAAAGAATGAGTATTTGTAGAAGGATATCTGTAATTTGGTGCTGAATTGACATTGCTCATTCATTTATTTGAAGGAATCAAATCTTAACCACTAGTCCTCCATGGACACTGCATTTTTTTTTTGAGAGAGATGTTGTGAGGGTTAGTTTTTATCAACTTGATACAAATGAGTCACCCGAGAGGAAAGAACCCAACTGAGGAAATGCCTCCATCAGGCTGGCATGTGGACATACTTATGTAGCATTTTCTTGATGGTTGATTGGTGTGGGGATAGGGTAGGCTACTGTGGGTGATGCCACACTTGTGGATGTGTCCTGGGTTGTGTAAGAAAACAAGTTAAGCAAGCTATGGAGAGCAAGACAGTAAGTAGCATTTTTCCGTGATCTTGCTTTAATTCCTGCCTCCATTTTTCCCACCTTGAGTTCCTGCCTTGGCTTCCCTCGGTGATAGATTGTGACCTGGTAGCTATAAGATCAGATAAACACTTTTCTTCCCAAGAGCTTTTGGTCAGTGTTTTATAACAACAACATGAACCAAACTAGGACAGATGGCGTGGCCAAGTAGTAAAGAGCAGGGACTCCAGGGAGCCTAACAGAGCTACGATCCAGATACTGACAGAGAGCTGGTCCGCTTTCTCCTTAACCTTAGACTTGTTTCTTATTCAGTCTCTTTAGTTGCTCTGCTTATCTGGTGAGTGACTGGATTTTCTTCTCGATAAAAACAGCCTGCATTCATGGTGTTATTGTTAAATATGCTTCAGTGTATGACATGCTCAGCATGTCACCAGCCCAGAATGTGAATTTTTGTTCACAAGTCTGTTTTCAGTCACCCGCTGTAAGGCAAAGATGAGTGAGTGTTTAGGAGATAGGCGAGGTATGGGGAGAACAAAGAGGTCTCCAATCACTGCAGCCTTGGTAGAGGGATGCGGTGTGATACGTGGCAGTGTTTGAAGAGGAATAAGAACTGTTTCTGTTTTCCTCTCCAGTGCTGGGATACATGCTGGGCCAGGTCCCAACTGCTGAGCTGCATCCCAGCCCCGAGTAGGGAGTTCTTTCTTAGCCTTAAACAATTATTTCACTTTTGTGTGATACCATTTATAATTCTAAAAATTCTTTATGTTCATAGACATTTTAAAACTCTTCAGTTTGATATATCCTCTTTTCACATCCTTGCATTGTCTTATGGTCTGGCAGTTCTCATTTTCTGTCTTAAGTCATTGTTTTTTGCCTGTCTTAGACATTTCTGTGTTTCTAACAGCTCCTTATTGCTGTTCTTTGAGAATACTTTATGGAGTGACTAAGTGATACGCCAGGCTGATGAAAACACTCAGATGTCAGCTTCTGCTGCCCTGTCTTTAAAGTTTAACTTATTCGTATTTCCTTTACATTATTTTAAATATTCATTCACCCATTTGTTCGTTCATTCATTCATTCATTCATTCATGTGGAAGGCACACACAGCGCCGCACATGTGTGGAGGCCAGAGGAGCTCCAGGAGTCTGTTCTCGCTTGGTACCACGTGGGCTCTAGGGATTGAAGACAGCTTGTCAGTGGCAAGAGCTCTTACCTGCTGAGCCATCTCCCCACCCCTACTCTTGAAACTGGCAGAAAAACAGTAGTGAAATAAACCAAATGCCAGCATAGCTCATTGTGTGAGTAACAGGGCAATTTCCTGGGTTACAGGGTGACAGGAAACCACAACGAATAGCATTTTCCACTTCCCAGAATTTGAGTACTTGACACAGACAGTTCAGGTCGTGGGCATTATGTCGCTGAGTATTTAGCTGGGAAGAGGTTGCAGCAGGACACTATTATACAGCGTTCCCATAGATAGAGACAACTGGTACGAATGCCCACCAGCAATATGAGAGGAGAGCAGAGGAGGGGAGGGGAGGGGAGGGGAGGGGAGGGGAAGGGAGGGGAGGGGAGGAGCATGAGAAACAAGTGGTGACTTTGTTCATTGTCTTTAGTGTCATGTATATAATTGTACATTTACAGAATTTCCCTTTTACTGGTGTCTGTATTCAACAATTAATTTAGGACAGTTTGAAAATGCCACAGTTAATAATCATGAACCCAGTACAGCTAACCACCTGCATCTCTATGTGACTCATGCTAGTGATTTCAGTACTAGCCATTCAGCTAAGGAAATCACCTACATATTGCATAAAGCACAAAGATATTCCAGATGGCATTATTAATAACACGCAAGAAACTGGAAGCAACCCAGTTATTTTAAGTGAATTGTGGTCAAATAAATTCATTGGAATGTTCCCTATAATTAAAAGTGACTTCTTTGAAATAACGACAGGAAAATGCCATAACTTTAAATGAAAACGAAAAGAATAAGAAAAGAATGTCAAATATCTGCTTCATATAGAATGGCAACATTTTATATAAACATGTTAATAGCAGAAGTAAATATTAGTGTTTAAAGATCGTTAGAACATGGCTTTGTTCTCTTTATTCTCATCTAAATTTCTAATAATTAGTGTTTCTCATATGTATAATGAAAAGTACTATCATTTTTTATCATAAAATGAAATTCTAATATCCCTAGATTTTTGCTGCATTTAAGAATATTATAAAAAATGCATATTTTAATTTTAGAAATTAATTATTTTAATCTAACAGCCAGGAAAATATATCCAAGTTGGGTTGGCTTTTTAATGTATTAATATCTAATTCCTTTCCATAGATTTTATAGCTATTATAGATTTCAAAATGGAGGATTTGGAATTTCTGTAGAAATGCTCCTTAACTTGTAAAAAAATCCATAAGTGCTATTTAAAAACTGTTGTAACTAAATAGTCAGTAACTTGAGAGAATTGAAGGTGTGTGGTTCTAAAACAGCCTGGGTCCTGTGAATTTCACATCCCTGTCTGATCTGTCGGTGGCTAACATTTTATTTGCATTTATAGCTTGTCTCAATTCATGAAGGAATTTCTCAGATCTTTTAAAATTATCTTCACATACAGATAATCTAATTTCACACACCTCTAGAAAATGGTTTTAACTATGCTCTCTCTCTTTTCTAGCCAATAGCAGGTTAATTTTGGCAGACAAGCTAAGCTTCTGTATAATTTTCCCCTAGAAGTCTTAAGATGTGATAAAACAAATCCCCGTAACACATGGCATGGAAGGAAATGCCATCTTGATGACTTCAAAGGCTCTAATTTAAACGTCAGAGCAAACCCCCATAAGCTTTTCTTCATCCCAAAGTTGTAATATCTCTTCCACTTTACTGACTTGCTGTGGACAGGTTTCAACAGGGATTTGGTTTTAAAAGTAATTCTTAGTATTTTTATAGAGAAGAAACAGGAGCATTCCACGGTCTCCTTATTCAGTAGTCTTCCCTCCTGGGAACTCCTGGTGCTTTTTCCCCACAGACAGTTATTAACTTTTAAGATCATTCAGCTTTCTGTTTGACTTGATTTTGATCTCCTCCTGAAACATGGTCATCTTCTTGAGAGACTTGTGTGTCAGGGGGACAGTACAAAAAGGACTTTGGACTTTATTTACTAACATGCAAGGAGATAAAGTTTGGTTTATCTTGTTACTAGCTGTGAGATCCTGGATAATTATTTGTGCCTTAGACACATCTCTGAAACTAAGATAATTTTCCCTAGCTTGTTGAATCACTGAGAGGCCTGTAGATAAAACAGGTACTAGTCCTGACATATAGTAAGTATTTTGTGAAGGGCTAGTTAGTTGTCAGTCTTTTGTTTGTAGTTGAGTGAATAATTGTTTGCGGGCAAGTTTTATTCCCAAAGTAGCCTTTGAACACACTTACACGGACACGGACACATGTACACATGCACAAACACTCTTACACATGCACACAATTATACACGCACACGTGCACTCTTCTACACACTGTCTTGATCAGAACAGTTTAGAGGGTTGGCTGCCACATTGTAAAGGAACCTTGCAAAGAAACTGGAAAGCAGTGAAGAGAGGTAAGAGAAAACGTGGCAGTGGACTTTTGGGCTTTGTAATGGTTGTCATGGTTCATACCATACTGAAGGCAAACAAGGAAAAAGTAAAAAATTGGTCATCTTTGGATTTGGTCATTTTGCTTATTTCTGCTAGCATGATTTTTATGATCATGTGTGTATGTGTGTGTGGTGCATGCATGTGTACATGTCTCTGGTGCACTTGTCTGTGGAGGCCAGAGGTTGATGTCAGCTGTCTTTTCCTGTCACCGTCAACTTTTTATTTATTTTTATTTTTTTATTTTTTTCGAGACAGGGTTTCCCTGTAGTTTCTAGAGCCTGTCCTGGAACTAGCTCTTGTAGACCAGGCTGGCCTCGAACTCAGAGATCCACCTGCCTCTGCCTCCCGAGTGCTGGGATTAAAGGCATGCGCCACCACCGCCCGGCAACTTTTTATTTTTTTAAGTGACAATCCCTCTCACTGAACCCAGAGCTTGCAGATTTGACTAGACCTAGATCAGCTGGCCAGGAAGCCCTTGTTGTCCTCCTAGCCCTGCCTCCCCAGTGCTGGGATTACAGTTGTGTACCGCTGCGTTTACAGCTTTTACGTGTGTGCTGGGGATCTGAACTCAGCTCCTCATGCTTGTGTGGCAAGCCTTTTACTGACTGATTCAACTCCCTAGCTTTAAGGAAAAACTAGTCAAGAAATACAGAGGACTAAAAAGAAGAAAAAAAAATACTGAAATTGAACTGTCCATTGTTAACATTTTTGGCGTGCATCTGTTGATCCTTAATATTCACAGTATGTCATTGGTACTGGAGATGGATTGTGGTGGTGGCTGCATGACCATGTAACTGTAATTCATGTCACCAAACTGTACTCCTAAGAGTGTTTAAAATAATATATTTTATGTATATATATATAATCAGAACCAGGCCGGGCACACAGCTCAGGGATAGATTGTCTCGCACCATACAAGACAAAACAAAACTATGGATTGTTTACAAAATGATACCTTACTCAGCATATTATCTTGTAATGTGCCTTTTGTGTTCAAAAATGAGAAGAGAAATAAAAGAAAAATTTTATTGCATGTAAATAAAAACAATCTGCAGCACGATTTTGTGGCCAGGTAATTAAACTTTGGATGGACCAATATTACTGAGGGGACGCTGGACAAATGAAAAGGAGTGCTAGTCCTGTCCTTTTAGTGTGGTTTACAGAGGGCTTTGTGATGCATGGAGAGGGACTGAGGACATAACCAGATGTGGCAGCAGAAACTTGCTGGGATCTTTAAATGGTGTCTGCTTGTTCAATCAGCTCTAAATAAACCTCTTTGTTCAGCAGAGGTCAATGTGGCAGTTTCTGTCACTTTAATTGTTTATTTTTTGTATTAAAGGGCTTTTTCTTTTTTTTCTCTCTCTTTTCTTCCTCCTCCTTCTCTTCTTTCTCCTCTTTCCTCCTCTTCCTCCTCTTCTTCTTTTCTTCTCCTCCTCTTCCTTTGCCTAATTTTCTTGGATTTCCAACTAAGTTCCTGTCAGGTTAGAAGAACCTGGTTGAAAGGGGAGCATACATGGGCATCACAGTCCGCGAAACAGTTGCTAGGCACAAGCGTCCATTGAGGCTAGCACAGACTTGGCACTGGAAAGCTACTTTCAAAACCGTCCTCCCTGAATTGAGGTCTGACTGTCCCCTGAGATACTCTTTCCCTCCAGCCACTCTGAGAGGATGCTTGCTGTTTTCTGTCATCTTAATTACTGCCATGGGCTCTTTATCTTCCCAAATCCTCCCTGCCACCTTTAGATGCCACTTCTTCCACACTGCTGTAAATGCTCTGTTTAAGGATGCCTTTGCAGCCCAGCTAGACAAGCAGTTACTTCTCTCCCACCCTCATTAACAGTTGACCTGTAACTCAGCAACTCAGTTCTCTCTACCTTCTGCCATCTTGCACCTCATTCTTCCCGTAACTCTTCTGATACCCTTTAATATCTTTTTAATTTCATTTTACATTCCAGCCACAGTTCTCCCCCACTCCTCCTCTCACTGCACCCTGCCTTCCCCCCCATCCCCAGTCCATTCCCCCATCCTAGTACAGACACTGAGAGCAACTATCAATAAATGGGACTTTCTGAAACTGAGAAGCTTCTGTAAGGCAAAGGACACGGTCAATAAGACAAAACGACAGCCTACTGAATGGGAAAAGATCTTCACCAACCCCACATCACATCGACAGAGGGCTGATCTTTTTGTTGTTGTTGTTGTTTAAAAACAAAACCACATCTTTGGTATCTTTTCCTTCTCTGGCACTTTCTTCTTTCTATCACTCCTCGGCCGCCTCTTTGTCTTGCATGCTTTAGTCTGAATGTGTGGGCACGTTTCCCTTTCTAACCATAGCTTCCATATCTTTCCAACATATGCATCTGCTCTTCAGCCTGAAGGGACCTTGTGATTTCTGCAGAACAAGTTCCTTGATAATCATCCTTGCCCTGCATTATAGTTCACAGGCAGCAACTCTAACTTCTCTCTTGCCAGATCTAACTCTTATGTCCTATTATCAGCTATATCTGTCTAGGAAGTTCCTATCAGCGGATGACACAGGTTTTTCTGCAGTTGTTCCTAAGCTGCTCAGTTCATTGAAGGAGACTATAGCATGAGATTCATGGTCTTGTATGTATATGAACACCCACTGTTGTTGGCTGCTTTTTACTTTTTGACTCTTTACTCTTTGTTCTTTGCCCTTTTGGGGGGACCTGCTCCCCAGCTCCCCAGTAAATCACAGAGTTTTATTCTTACTTATAAATGCCTGTAGCTTTGCTTATTTCTAGCCAGCTTTTCTTTTTTCTTTTTTTAATATTTATTTATTTATTTATTTATTTATTTATTTATTTATTTATTATGTATACAATATTCTGTCTGTGTGCATACCTGCAGGCCAGAAGAGGGCACCAGACCTCATTACAGATGGTTGCGAGCCACCATGTGGTTGCTGGGAATTGAACTCAGGACCTTTGGAAGAGCAGGCAATGCTCTTAACCGCTGAGCCATCTCTCCAGCCCCCCAGCTTTTCTTAAATTATCCTATCTTTTGCCTCTGGGCTTTTGTCTTTGTCTATTTTTGTATACTTTGCTTTACTTCTTTCTCTGTGGCTTGCTGTGTAGTTGGTTGTCTGGCCCCTGATGTCCTCCTCTCCTCCTTTTCTTGCTCCTCAATCTCTTATCTCTTTTCTTCTTCTATTTATTCTCTCTGGCTGCCAGCCCCTCCTGTCCTCTCTCCTGCCTTGCTATTGGTCATATAGCTCTTTTTTAGACCAATCAAGTGTTTTAGACAAGCAAAGTAACACAGTTTCACAGAGTTAAACAAATGCAACCTAAAAGAATGCATCACACCTTTGTATCATTAAAGAAATGTTCCACAGCATAAACAAATGTAACACATCTTAAAATAATGTTCTACAACAACCTACCTCATCTAGCCTTTCAGTGTTAATCAGCTATCTTTTTTCATTTATTAATAATTCTCTTTATTTCTCCATGACACGTTTCAGATGGACTTCCACCAGCCTCAGCTGTGTCTACTTTCTCACACAGACCCCTCCTGTAGCATCTTGTGTAAAACAGTTTTCCCTGGACACACAATCTTATTGCTCATTTCCTTTTCCCGAGATCATACAGGAAAATTATGTGTTTAATTATTCATTCTAGGTGTTTTTCAACAAAAAAAAAAATCATGGGAAAGGAGTCTTTCTCCTCCCTTCTTCCTTCCCTTTCACCCTACAAGTCTTCCCATGGGTATTTTTCTTTAATTCTGTCTCTCTCTGTCTGTCTCTCTCTGTCTGTCTCTCTCTCTGTCTCTCTGTGTCTGTCAGTCTTTCTCTCGTTTTGTTTTTTTTAGAAAGGGTTTTTCTGTATAACCATGGCTGTCCCAGAACTTGCTCTGTAGATTAGGCTGGACTCGAACTCAGAGATCAGTTTGCTTCTGCTTCCCAAGTTCTGAGATTAAAGGTATGTGCCACCATGCTCAGTTCCCACTTTGGTTTTAGTTTAAGGTCTGCTACTATGAAATATTTGGGTAAAGTATATGAGCTCTCTCAGCCTCAGCTTCCTTGTGCTTCAGATGAAGATATTAATGCCTGCATTGTGGGGATGTTGTGAGAATATTAAAAGTGATAAAATAGATTCTGAGAGATGGCTCAGTGGTTAAGAGCACTAGCTGCTCTTCCAGAGGACTCAGATTCGGTTTCCAGCAACTGCGTGGCAGCCCACATCTATCTGTAACTATAGTTTCAGGATATCTGAAGGTAACAGACATGCAAATGATGCATAGATACATATGTGCAGACAAAACAAAATAAAACTTTTCAGAAAAGTGTAAAAAGCGATAATACACATGAAAACAGTAACTCTGTGTCTGGCTTGTTGGTAGGTCTTGTGTTATGATCACCCTTCTTTCTTTGTGACCCCACCTGATTCTTTCACACTAAGAAAATTCATCCTTCAATTGGAGACTTAACTTAGCACAGCTACCCTGAGCTCTTTATGTCCTACTCATTTTGGAGTCCACTTCTGTCTGGCTTTGGAGCATTCCAAAATCTATCCTTAACCTCATTGCTTCTCCAGCCTCCCCCTCTAAACCTGTTCTGCCTCCCATGACCTCCGTGGGTTCAGAAGCTTGTGTCTTTTTTTTTCTTTTGGCCTCCCTACATTCTATTTTCAAGCAAACTTCTGATAATGTGATCTTCAGATCGTTCCTAACATTTTCTCTTCCTCTTCTTGGAATGCCATTGTTCCAGTTCAAGGCCCTATCACCTCCACAGCAGTGTGGCAGTAGCCTGCTACTCTTCATCCCTTTGCTATACTTTTGGAATATTCTATACAGCATTCTCCAAAATGAAAAGCTGACTTGTTTTGGTTGGTTCTCCTTGTTAAATAATCAAGGGACTTCTTTCTGTTCTAAAGGAGAACATCTTAACTAGGCCCTACTCACCTCTTAGCTGTCTTCCTATTGCCCTGTCCGTGCCTGTGTTCATTGGGTTTAAGTTCTTCTCTTTCCCTCCAGCTGTTGGTTGACTATTAGCTGTCTACATGATGCCCTGTGCATCATCACTGTCCATGTGTTTTGATCCTTACCTGGCTTCCGGTGTCAACCTAAACTTTATTTTCTCAAGTGACTTTCTGATAGGCTGCTGTCTCATGGCTAACCCATATCGCCTCATCACCACAGCACTGTAGATTGTTTCTTGTCTCTTCCCAAGATCCCGGAGAGCAGGAACCAGTGTATCACCTCTGTTCTCCAGCATGGGCTCTGGCTTTCGAGTAAGACACATGGTTAGATGTTGACAGAGTCTCCAGTCAGGAGAAGTCTACCTTATATAGTAGCACATGTTAAGATTTAGAGCTACGTATGGTATTCCTGCATTTAGTTTTTAATATTTCTTTATGTGTTAGTGCAGGAAAAATAATGATTCTTCTTTTCAACACATGCCCTTATTTTCCTATTTTCACATGTTCCCTCGCTTTAAATGTTTGTTTCCATTCTGAATACAGGCACTGATGCCCATTTGGATGCTTTTGAGAGTAAAATGCTTTTTAACATTAATGTTTCGGCCAGCTTTTAGTCACCTTACTATATTTGGATGTCATCCACATGGGTAATTTTGTGAAAATTTTCAATTAAGACATTGAATTTCTATCATGCAGTCTTCAGCACACCTTCAAAGAGAATGAAACCCACTAAGCTGTCAGATTCTCCAAGAACCTGAGTAGAAAGCACTGAGAGGCCAGATAGCTGTGGCTTACTCTGGTTTGGCCACCTCACTGGCTTTCCTACAAGCCCTTTTCCTCGTGGGGATGGGTCAAGGGCGAACCTGCTGATGGGTTCGCCGTCATTTCTTCCTGTTCACCACTGTGAATAGGACTAGGTTATGGGGCAGACTCACCCCTGACAGGGTAAAGCTCTGGCATGAGGTGAGCAATATACACTGTTTTTCTTGTCTGCTTTGAATTGCTCTTGATCAACTGCAGTTTTAAAATATCAATGGAAAGTTTGAGAAATAAATGAATCATAGATTTTTTTAAAGGTTAATTTTTTTTTATTTATGTGTCTGTATCTGTGTGAGTGTATGCCACAGGTGTGCAGGTATTAGGGGATAATGTTAGGTCCCTGGATCTGGAACGGTTGTGAGCCACCCAGTGTGGGTGCTGAGAAGGAAACACAGGTCCTCTGGAAAAGCAGTAAGCCCTTTAAACTGTGGGCCATCTCTCTGCTCTCTATAATAAGTTTTTAATAACACTTATAGTATTACTGCCATTGTTCTATTTACTTGTTGATTCTTAATCTCTCATTGTGCCTCGTCTATAAATTAAAGATCGTGGTAAGTATGGTGTATAGGAAAGAACAGTTTATTACTATTCTTAAGTAGCATCCTAAAATCATCCTTCATGGGTGGGAAAAGGGATTAATGTAATTTAGATGAGAAGCATTTTCTTAGGTCTGGTGTGGGGTGGCACATTCCAGGGTTTCTAGAAGTTCAAGGCTAGCCTTATCTATACAGTGAGTGCCAAGCTAGTCAGAGTTACACAGCAAGAAAGACCCTGTCTCAAAAAAATATAAAAAAAGCATTTTCTTTATTTTTGAAAAAGGATAGTTATTACTGATTATATTGCCTCTTAAAACTCTTTTGCTTTATTTATTTTTAAGTTTGAGGTACAAAGGAATTACTCTATATTAGTTTTCCTTTATATTTATTTATTTTTTGGTGTGATCGCTAATATTTAAGTATTTGGTACTGTAGTTTACTGGAGACTTTGTATACTTCTTGCTGTACTTTGAATTAAAATATTAGAAATGCCTCTAGTCTCAAAACTCCTGAAGGGAAGGACCTGTTAGCATTCTTATTAACCCAAAGATTAAGTATTTTTTTGTTTTGTTTTTTAAATTTACTTTTATTTATTTACTTTTCTTTCCTGAGAAGGGGGCTTGTTGTGTAGCACAGACTGACTTCGCTTCGGCCTCAGGATTCTCTTGTCTCATTCTCCTGAGTTCCAGAATTGCAGGCCTGTGCCACCATGCCTGGTCAGTAAGGATTGTTTACCTACAAGAATACTAAGTGTTTATATAAGCCCATTTGATTCTGAATTAACATGAAAGAGATAAGTAATGGAAATAATGTGTTATGTGTAGTTTTATGATAAAGATACAAGTTTTAGTCCAAATGATAAGTCTTCCTTAAAGTCCTCCAGGAGGAGCTCCCCAATCTCAGTCCTCCAGGAGGAGCTCCCCAATGCCAGTCCTCCAGGAGGAGTTCCCAATGCCAGTCCTCCAGGAAGAGCTCCCCAGTGCCAATCCTCTAGTGGGAAAGGACACACCATGCTGTTTCCTCACACTCTTCTCTGGTAATGCTCTATATCCAAGAACCTAGAGGCCTCAGAGCCTCAACAGAGTGGAGATCTTAAAGACCAAAAAGACAAGGGGAAAAAGCCAAAACAAAGTAAAATCAAACAAAGTCCACAAAAATACCACCAATTCATTTTGTGTTGATCAACTACACAGACCTGTGAAGGTTCAGGCCAGACAGGAATCCAGCACTGAGAAAGGGAGGTGGGCACAACACACCTCCCCTCACCACGATGCTAACAGCAATTGGTATCTGTCCTATCTATATATTCAAAAACCCACCAGAATATTACTAACTGGAAAGCTAATGGTTTTCAAAATGAACGTACCCGAGTTCCACTCTTGAATGAGATATAAATATAAAAACCTCGCATGATTCTTCTTCTCTTGGTGACTACTAATATGTAAGAAGAGGCTTTCCTTATAATTATTCTACAACGTTAACGTTCCAGGACAGGATCCTAGCTGTCCTGTTTCTGTGAGAAAAGTATTATCCCCAGTTCACCAGGGAGTAGGAAGCAAGCAGCACATTTCCCCCATCTCCCCACTTCCTGTCAGTGCTGCCCCCTTGTCATGCAGTAGCTTATTAAGTATCTGGCATTTAAGATGTGTGGAGTATTGTAACTTAAACTTTAGGGAATGTAAGAGCTAAGCTGTTGCCATCATTATACCTTCATAGTTAAAAATGGAAATTATATGAATTACAGACCCGAGAGTCTTTAGAGAGAAGATCCAACGGAAAACACTGCACCAGCCCTTAATAACTTAAATGCAAATACTGGCATATGTCCAGAAGCTAAGTTTCAATTAAGTGTAATTGTTCCATCTTACAAAGTCTTGTTCCCACCAAGAAATCTTGGCAGACATAGTGATGACTTCTCATGAAAGAGGCAGGAGGGGGCTGTAGAGAGGCCTGATGGATTCTTAATAGTAACTTTCTAATTCTTCTTCTAAAGTATGGAGCTGGGTCTAGGAATCAAGCAGCCTGATTTTCCTCTGGTTTTCTAATCACGAGTCTAGTTTCTTTGCTTGTCTCCTACTTGCTCAGAAGTTGTAATTTGTAGCGAGGGCTTAAGTGGATGTTATAGAAAGTGGAAATGAGATACAATCTAGATGGCTGTTTGTGGGTTTAGTTTCAAAGACCATATTTGTCTCGAAAATAAGCAAGTAGGGTCAACAGGCATTTTCCTGTGAGTAGATTCTGTTCCTGGCATTTCCCCTTGGCCACCACTGGTGTCCCCATAATCTCGCAAAGCTCCCCTGCTTTGTGTCAGAATGCCCCACCAGTAGATCAAAGCTTTCATGTGTGCCTCACATTGTTATGGTACCATGTGACTCTATTTTTAAAGCAAGTGCAGACCAGGTAAATCTTCTCACTGGGATCATACAGGGAGGCAAATGTAGCGGCAGAAACAGGCTGCTTAGTCACCCTGGCCCTTAGGCTTCAGGGCAGGAGACTGGCCTTCCTCTGACGAGGCCTTTGGCATGGAACATGTGTGAAAGGGTCCCCGCCCTAGTGCCAGGGACTGTAAAGGACTGAGGACAGCACTAGCGCCTCATTGCAGCAGCGCTGAGCTGAGCTTCGGGTACGGAGAGATTTTAGTTTTTTTGCGAGTTCTGACTTTTTGTTTGACTTGGGATTTTTTCCTCAGGTTACCACTGATGAAAATTTGGGGAAGTTTGATTTTTTTTCAATTCAGATTTCATGTGTGGAAGCCAGACTTTTAAAACAATACATATTCCAAAACTAGGCCACAATGTAAGAGAATTGTAAGACTATTTTTAAAAAAAATCATAATTTTGAGAATTTCTTACATGAATACTATATAAAATGTCACCCTTTCTCTCCCTCCCCATCCTAAAATCCTATATTTTAAAGTGAATTTTCATTAATCTTCCAATTTAGCAACTTACTCCTTATATAAAGTCTGAATTTTATTGGAAAAATAGATTAAATTTAAGTTAATTCATTAATCTATGTTGCTGTAGTTTACAATCTTTATAAATGCTGTTTGCCTTGTAGTATTTTGTCATAAAATAGTTTTCAACTATATTTTCTATTCAAATATCACTCAATTTTGTTTTAATGTTTCAGTTGTTTTACTTTTTTTAAATGATTTTTTTTTTTTTTTTTTTTTAGTATCCATAATATTTATTCGGAATTCTTAGTTCAAAGAGAAACTGCTTTTCTTTCCTTTTATTCTTTTTAAAGACTATTTCTCAAATTAATTCTATGCTTAAACCAGGGTTATAATTGAAAAGGAAACATGAAGCCGGTCACCTGCCTTTGTTCTGTGAAGCCCCGAGGAGCACCATGTCCTATGGGAGTCTTAAGCATGTGGTGTCTGTGCTCTCTCCCAACCCCAGCACCTTCAGGCTGGGACTGCCTCGCGCTCTGTTTACCCCTGTTTAGTTTTTCCACGTTTGTTTTGCAGTGGAATAGCACTTGACAGCTATAAATATTTCCATATGCTCCTTCTTGTAGAGACAAACATTTTCTTCAGCTTTGAAGACTTAGTTTTGAAATACACAACTCCAACAGTCTTTATAGAAGGTTTTGCAAAGTCCTCACATAGGCATGCCCTTCGAGAAATGGAAGGTGGTTGACTTTCCACCCTTGTAATATAAACTAGGTAATTGAACTTTTCCAGGGCACTAGGAGTGCCTTAATAGATTTCTTGTTTTTCAAAGATTTGCCAAAGCAGTGCAGACCCATGTTTGAAAGTCTTTAAAAGGACTAGTTAACATCATAAATGACTATTTTATGCAATATAAATTCTTTAATTCACTGAGTGATTTACTTTGGCTAAAAGGATTAGGGAAATAGCTTTGGATTTGCTTGTAATTTCCTCTTTTATCTTTTACAAATTAAAAAGTTGGTATTGTATATAATGATGCCATTGAAAGCACAATTTGTAAATCGTCTTAGAGAAAACATCTTTATGATGTGTTTTAAGTAACTGCTTCTTTAATTTTTGTTCTCTTAGCAAATAAAAACTTTCTGAGAAATTTTATTTGTTAAAATCAATGTAAATATCATTATTCATAGCCTGATGTCCCCACTGCCTAGACCAGTGTGTTTTCCTCATGTGATACTTTAATCCCAATGTGGGTATTATCTGATTTTTAGCCTGAAGGTAGACATGTTTCATAAGTTTTCCAGTTAACTATAAACTCAGATACATAAAACATGAATACCTATAGATTTATTTTTGTTTTTATTCTCATCTCGTTAGCATATGAAATTTATCAGATTTAGTCAAGAGATCTTTGATTTTAAGGCGTCAGAATTGGCATGTAAATCTGGTATGTGGAATGTGGTTCACAGCCAATGTACATCCAGACCATCTCTGGAAGCTAATGATTAAACTGTCAGAATTTGCGTATGCTGTTGATCATTAAATTAAAGTATAAAACTTACTACTAAATAAATCACTTTAAATAGTACTCAAAATCAATATTTTGTAATTATCTTACCACATTTTATTCTTATCTGTTCATTTAAAGTCATTTGTGTCTCCTGTGGGGCAGATCACTGGAAACCCTGTGTGGTGTTTACAGCTCTGATTTTCTATGTAGCTTCATACTCACTGGCATGTTTGCGTTTCAGTTCAACCTTGGTAAAAGTCATTACATTGTGGAAATCAACAGGCACAACAAATCAGGGTTTGTTAGTCTTGTTAGTTCAGACTTCAGACTGAGGGGGAAATGTTAATAATGTGTACTAAACTTAGAAGAATATTTCTGTGTAGCAGTGTCTTACGAACATCACAAAAATTGAGACAATTGTGTCTCAGTGTTTTAAAGCTATTTTCTAGACATGAGCAATGTGGCCATTTTATGAACAATTGAATGAATGAAGTTCTGGCACACATTTGTTCTCATTTTCTCTATCAGCCACATAGAAAAGAGCTATATTAAGCATGTGTTGTTTCTGGCACTTCAGATATCAGATGCCAAAGGCGTCAGGATACTGTGTAGTTTCTTCTGAGAACAATGCTCCTTAAAACATGATGCCTCCTTTTGAAGTCTTATATGGCCCCAGATTTCCTCTTTGCTCTAAAGATTGCTATTAAAGGGTAGAATGTTTATATAATACGGTCACTCATCTACATAGAATGGTATTATAAAACTTTTGTGGGAAAAGAGAAACATCATAATATTGAGTGTAAGAAACCATACCTTTCCTTGGGAGAGTAATTCTGTTGTTTATCTCATTTGGGGGAGGTAGTTTAGATTAAATGTTAGAGGGGAAATAGTTATATCTAACCAATTTTCTTTTCCTTAGCCTTATGGCTTGACAGTAGAGCTGTGCAGTGCATGAGTAAGGATGACTGAAATGTGCTTTCGGGGAGTTGAGGGATCAGAAGCCCAGCCCCACAATGCATCCTCTTGGCTTGTTGGTAATGAAAGCCTGGAGTCCCCTCTACTTGCCCTGAATCAGAATCTGGGGTTTAATGAGTTTTCTCAGCTGATTCTCCCACATATTAAAAGCTGAGGGTCCCTGATACCTGGGTGTTGTGCCTCCGTAACAGGTGGATCCTGATCCCCAACTTGCCATACCTTTACTCTCTGCACTATTATTTCCTTTGTTCTATATTTTTCCAAGTTACAACTATTTTTAAAAAAATAATATTGATGGGATGTTAGGAGATAATATTCCAAGTAGTTTTGATAATTTCTCCCCTCTAATGTCGTCTTTTGTCCATTTTCTGTAATTGGGGTACCAAGATGAGGCCTAGAGGTCATCACTTTATCTTCTCTCTGCTGTTTTCTTCCCTAGAATCCAAAGTGTGTGCCCTTGGTATAGCCTAGTTATTCTTTCTTTGCCTTCTCTAAACATTGACCCTGGGAATTGTTTGAAGACCAAGTGCTAATTCTTGGTTATTCTTGGAAGGTTTTTTTTTTCAGCTTAGATTATTAGCATTATTATTTTGAATGCTGGGGATTGAATACAAGGCCTTGTTCAGGTAGGTAAGTACTCTACCACTGAGCAAACCGCAACTATCTTGGGAAGGTTTTGATAGTATGTATGTATGTCATCTGCCTTGGTCTTGTTCTCTGGCACTAAGCTCGCGAAGATGTGGCTATCTGTGCATCCCTGAGGCCTGCTTTCCTTTTACCATGCATCCTTTTGCCTTTTGCTTTCTTTGCTTCTCTCATAATTGCATGTTTTCTATAATCAGCAAGCTTGGGAGACCTTGTAAATGTAGTCTTCTCGAAATGGTCAGAGTTTGAGGAATTTGATGTTAGAAACCCATAACGGTAATCTCCTGGAAGCAGTCATTGTGCTGGCAATTTGAAGACTGAGTGTCTGTGATGGATGTAAGTGGCTGCTGATTCTAAAGTGTTCCAGTACATCATGAGGATCCTATCAGTGTATTGTCCTTTCCTTTGGGTCCTATATCCACAGAGTTTGTAAACTGTACCAGAGGCTTGTACAGTTCGAGGCCCTTTTTCCTGCTGGTTATTTACTTGTTTGTTCTACCTTAGAAATGGTTAGTTATTTGGGAATGGAAATCCTACCTGAGACTGGGGCTTACTTTCTTGGTCAATGGTGGCCAGACATATAGTATATATAGCACATAGTGGTCATATCTATTGTATTTCATGTTTTAAAGTTTGACTGGGAATAAAAGGGAGTTAACTCATTCGAATTAAAGAAAGTACTGAAAGAAAACTTGTATTCTTTGTCAGAACAGTGGGGGAGAAGCCCCTCTATTATTCATTACGTTTTGTAAAGCAAGAAACAAAGAAGTATGGTTGTTCTTCCACAGTCATTTCCGACTCGAGAGGTTTGTTTATTAGCCAACTCCAGACAAACCCCTCTCCTAAGCCCAGACTTCTTTTAATGGTCTTCAATTTTGCAATCATTTAGGAGTGAGTTTTTTCCTTTCTGCCACATTTTTTAGTACACACCCTCTTGCCTCCTTTTGCCATACTTTTGTTTCCTTGAGAAAGGAGAGTCCCCTTGAGAGCATAGAATAAACATTTCTTTGTGAAGTGTGACTTATTTATGCTTCAGGGGTTGTCAATGTATACACAATAGAGAAGGTGATGGAGGCTTCTAGGCATGCCAAGTCAGCACTTTGTGCATGTTGGGGCCAAAGCTAGCTTTAAGAAGGCTGAAAAAATTTTAACAAGTCCGAACATTTTTACAATTTCCATATTTATCAAACATGTCAGGGAATGGAATCGTAAAGCCTTCCAGGGATTAACTGACTGCAGGACTTGAATGGCTTTGTTAAGGTGGAGGAAGCTGCTACCTTCTCAGGACCAATGGTTTGCTCTAATAACCTCAGGAGTGAGAATGTAGGTGAGCCCTGCCAGATGAGAGGTAATCCTAAGGCTAAAATGCTCTTTGAATGGGAAAAAAAAAATCTTTCAGCAAACTGTGTGACTCTTTCTGACAGAGCTCAGCAGACTGACGTTTGTTTACCCAAAGCTTCAGTTTTATTAAGTCTCTGGTTGGGGGTTCTTGACCTTTGACACGGACTATGATGTGAGTAAAAGGAACCACGAGACATGCAGATGTTCCCAAACACAGGTGGCCATTGGTTTTTAGAACTTGGCGAAACATGCCAGGGTTCTTATTTGTTTTCAGATGTTTGGGTTTGGCAGACTCTTGTTTGCATTTTGCCAAGCACTTTCCTTTGAATTTTAATTCAGGAATATCTTGGGTGGAATTTAATTGGTGATTCATTTGCATGAAGCCAGAATGCTGCCTTCAGAAGAATGTGTGATGACTAAGAAATATTAGAAGCTTTAAGAACAGTTTTTGATGCCCCTCTTTCTAAGATTGGGAGAGTCAGTCCTCAAATATTTCCTTTTTTTTTTTTTCTATAAGATTGGAAGTTAGAACCTTTAGCCAAGGAATAGTTTCCAAATCTATGTGGATATCTTCACAAAGCAAACCAGACTTTACGTCCCTAGCGTGGCCTGTGAACCTTTAGAAAAATTGCAGGATTGATCTGCAACCCTGTGCCAATAGTTAATTTTTAAATTCCTGTTTCAAAAGGTGTTCAATAGCTAGATTGGGAGAGCAACCCCCTTCTAGGGAGAAAAAAAAAAAAAAAAAGAAAGACAAAATCCAAAGTCATCATAAACGTTTGTGACACCAAAGCCCACTTGCTGGAGATGACAGAAGCCCGACAACACTGGAGTTACATAAAGTGCCACAAGGTGACTTTTCCATTATGGTTGGTAGGAAAAGGAGAAGCGTGCTTTAACTTTATGAGTGAGGATTAAGCCATAAGCTTTTAAAAGACAGAAAATAAGGTGTGGTGGAATACGGCACCCACCTTGTGACTGCCTCTCAGGCTGCAGGGGAGCGTGGCGATAAAGCAGGTTTCTTCTTGTCCACCACCAGCTTCCTATCATTGGTAACCCCAGATGAAGCAGCAGGGGCAGCTCCAGTGACTGGGACAGTCTCTGAGGGCACAGTGCAGACAGTTCTCCAGCAGAAGGAAGTATTGGGAAACTGTGACTCTGAATTGTTCCGCCACACCAAAGCATGCTAGACTTTTTTCCTTCTCTCAGTGAGTTATAAGCCTCTCTGGGTCAGTCTTGGTGATTTTCTTCTTCGTAATAGTCAATGTGTTCTAAATAGCTTAAAGTGACCCAAAGGCAGAGTCTGTTTTTAAGTCCTTGATCTTATCTCAGCACTGATTTAGCCAGAGAGCCACACTAGTTTAGGTCTAAGGTGTTCTTTACATGCATGTGTATTTAATTTTGGAGCTCAAAAAAAAAAATCCATGTTTTTCTTTTAAAAAAGTTGTTCTGGTTATATTAAAACAGACAATTCATTAAATAATGATGATCCCCCCTCCCTTCACTTTCTTCCCTTAACCTGTGACTTCTTCCTTCCATCTCGCCTTCCTTCCCTTTCCTATTAATTATAACTTAATGAGGGCATATCAGTCACTAATGGGAACACTTGCGTTTTTTTTTTTTTTTTTTTTTTTTTTACATATTCACTGTAATCTGTTGCAGTGGGTGCAGCTTGGTGAGGCTGAAAGGCAAGGGCGGACCTTTGAGTCACATTTTAAAATGCTGGAACAGGTTGTTAACACTGTGAAGGAGAACCTTACTTAGGCTTAGGCTCCGGGAAGAGAAGCTCAGCGGCATTTCCAGTGTAGCTTTCGTCCTGCACTTCTCATCTGCCACAGGGCCTTTTGCATAGGGGGGCTTGAGTGAGTCATTCCTGTGTTCAGTTCAGTTACATTTTGAGTGCGGAAGGCAGGGGATTTAGTTCTGCACCTTCAATATATAACTCAGAATTGAATGCTACTCTATGCCATAATCTGTTACCTTTGTAGGAGATTAAAAACTAATGAGGATTGTGTAAGTCAGGAGCAATTCAATTTAGTTTTTACATGTTGACTTGTACATTTTGAAGTAGGGCCTGCTCATGAGTAACATTTGAAAATGCATTAGCTTTGTATTGCTGTTCTACAGTGCATACTAGTGACTTGGAGACAAGTCTTGTGTCACATGGACTTGGAAAAGCAAGAGCAAGACAGATAAACCCTCGGGGGGTGATGATCTGGTACCTTCATACCACTTAGAAAAATGGTGAGTTTAAGGAATATATGAACGTTTTCTTTCCTGAGGCTCAGAAGCACACTCTCCTGTGTCCTTGGCGATGCCTCTGTGCAGGCTTCACCAGCTCCTGTGGTAACTCCTGTGGAAGTTGCAGCTCCCCCATCTCATCATGAAGCAGAAGATTCTGGGGAAAAGGCCAGGTTATCTTGTTACCTTTTAGAGCATCGCCTTAAAACTGTTTAAGAACATCGGTACCTGTGGTTTGCAGTCTAAGGATGGTACTGTTGCTACCTCTCAGTGAATCAGACCTACACACATTCCGTGGCTTTCAGTTTTGAAATGGGCCTAAGTATTGAGAGTTCTCAGTGAATTTGGTGACGTGGTGCCGAGGCCTGGTATAAGCACAGTATTTATACTGCGTGTGTTGCAACTTTTTGAGGGAAAAAAATTAAGGATAATAGTGTTATCCTTTCTGTGCCTCTTTCTTTTTTCTGTCTCTGTTTCTCTTTGTCTCTGTCTCGCCTCTCTCTGCATCTATTTGTGTGATATTTAAAATTCCCTGTTTATTCAAAATATTAAAAGACATTTCCCATCACATGCTCAGTATAGATTATATTATAATATGCATGACATAAATCAAGGCTCTTCATAGAATTAAGCCTAAAGTCTGTTTGTGTGTGTGTACAGTTTAAATGACCATTGTAAGACCCTAAAGAATAGCAATTAGATAACCTTTGAAGAAGTAGAGGAACCATGCATTACAGAAGGAAAGTAAGATTCATGAGAGCAGTTGTAGCCTCATCCTCGAGGGAGCCAAGGCTTCAAATAGAGAAGGTTCTGTCGGTCTCTACTTGCCAGGGCAGGAAATCCCCTCTGGCTCCTCTCATGTGTAAAAATCAGTCATTCAAATAGTGATTATAAAAGAAAGGCATTTGCATTGTGGGAAATCTGAAAAGAATAAGGAAAAAAGCAACTAACTATCTCTTACCCACTCCCAATAATGACCCTAACTCTTCAGTGCATTTCTTCTCCCTGCCTTTTCTTTATTCTTGCTACATGTATACATACGTATAAATGTATAAATACAACTTACCAAGTCCATTTAGTGGTCTTTTCTTTTTAATTTGTGTTATTTGTCAAAAAGCTTCTTTTAAAATGTCCCTGGGCTTTTGCTGTGTATGTAGAAAATTAGAAAAGCTTACTCCTTTTAAAAGACAGCTGTGACAATCACATACTCGGGGACAGGGGCTCCTAGGACCTAACAAACATGAAAGAGTTTAGCACAGCCGTGTGTGATGTGGTAGTGCCGGCAGATGAACTTGTGTTGCCCACATCCTGGAACCCAAAGCAGCCACTTTCTGCCATCTGCCCTGTGTTGTGAGGCTGTCAGGATGTAGATCTGGTTGGAGTTTAGTTATTAGTTGTCCTAACACTGTTCCACAGATCACTGTAGGCCTGTGGTTTGGCTTAGGCCTGTGGTTCGGCTTGGTGTGGCTTCTTCAGGAACAAGCACGGTTGATTTGGAGCCCACTGGAAGGCAGCATCTCAAGGAAACAAACAGCTCACACAAAGCTTCTTCTTGTCCTGCTCTGGCATTAGGGTGCACCTAGCATGCAGGTGGCACGGTTGTTACTGTCCATCTGTGGTGATATAGGACACTGACACTCGCCTTGGTAGTCTCACTGGCTTGATCCATGTAAGTCTTGAGATCCACGGACGCCACCTCTGGCTCCACTGATGAAGCCTCTACCAGAGTGTCTTTCCTGACTGTAAAGAATCAGGGCCTGTGCCAAGCTGGCTGTTCCACTGATGGGCTGTCCTGAAGGTACCCGAATGGGTTTGGCCTCTGCATCCTCGACCACTTTCTCAGGCAGGGACCTGGATGAGCCATTCTTCTCTTGCTGTATTTCTTTCTAATCTTTAAAAGGGGATTTTGTTTCATTCATTGTGTGTGTGTGTGTGTGTGTGTGTGGTGTGTGTGTGTGTGTGTGTGTGTGTGTGTGTGTGTACGTACACGCACCTGTGCCATGCATGTGTGTACTGATTAGAGGACTGCTTGCAGAGCCAGTTCTACCTGTGGGTTCAGGTTTCTGAGGTTATCTGGCCACAAGTGCCTTTCCCCACTGAGCCATATTGAGGGCCCTCTTTCTAATCTTTATCCATGTTAGAGTAACACAGTTGAAATAATGCTAAAAAAAGAAAAACTTTCTTGGCCTGCTAAGTTTTTATTGTAGTTTTAGTATCAGTTTGAGCAATTACATTGTGCTGTTAAGCATTTTACAAATATCTCTCAGGGTGAGATGGGTATTGTTAAGTGTTGAGCACATGTTTCAGTGAACATCTGTAAATGAGTCTTAAGTGCAGGAGAGAAAACTAAACATTTCCATGAGTTTTGGAGGTTTAATATTGAAGGGTAAAAAGGAACAATCTTTCTTTAATAATGGAATATTTTCAACTGAACCCTTATCTACAGTGTTTAATATGTCAACACGTTTTTTTTTAAATCAGAGTAAAGACTGCTTTGAAAATGATAGGGAAATATTTATTTGGTGTTCACTCCTCCAGTGCCTAGACACAAGCATACAAGGGAGGAAATGGATGTTATAATATTTGGATAGTGACTAATCACAGCATTCTTTGGGTATTTAATAGAGGTTTAAGTTCAGCCTACCTAGAGCGTATATTACAGAGGCAGGTCTAGAATCAGTCACTTGGACACTCCTTAGCTGTGAGAGACCCTGGGCCAGCCTCGTGCTCTCCTGTAGGAGTGCCGGGCACATCAGTGGGTAGAGGCTGCACTGGTCCAGCTGAGTATTCTAGAGCCCCGGCCTCCTCTAGTGCTTCTTTCTCTTTTTTGTTTGCTGGCTTTAGATTTATAATTTAAGTCATTTCTTCCCTCTCATTCCTCTGCATAAGAATGCTTTGGGCATCTGATTGTCTCTCAAGACCCTCTGTAAGCAGGGTGTTTCACTTTTATTTCTTACTCTGTCTTGAAGCACCTTTGTGGCCCAGTGGTGTGGATTTTAACTTGTGTACTTTTCATGGTCTAGAAAATCTTTACATTCTCATGTATTCAAACCTTTCTAATCTTCTGGTTCTCTTCCTGTAAGAAACATTCCCTAACTCACATCACTTAACTTAGTCCATTCTCTGTGCACCCCTGAGACAGCATCCCACAGGAAGACCCATTCTTCTGGAAGCTATCTCCTCTGCTAGATTATGAATTTTATCACTGAAATGACCATGGTAGAAGCAGGCACCATTTTCAAGCCCTTCCTGTCTTTTTTTTTTTTTTTAAAATATATTGATTCTTTGTGGATTTCACATCATGCATCTTGATCCCACTCATCTCCCCATCCCTTCCCATCTACTCTGTACCCTTATAACCTCCCATCCCCCAGAATAAAACAATATAAAATTTAAAAGAAAAGAGAAAGAAGAAAAGGAAAGAAAAGTCTCATTGTGGAAGCTGTAGCGTGACACAATGAGTCACGTAGTCCTTTAGTCCATATATTGTTACTTGCACGTGTTCGTTGCATTGAGTCATTGGTCTGGTTTGAGGGCTCTCACTGGGGCTCCTCTTTTTTTTTTTTATGCTGTTGTCCTGTGTCCTGGAGACATGTAACTTGGGATCTGCAGGACCACTCCCTTCACGTGCTCCAGCAGATTGTAGGTGGGGTAGATGCTGGGATGGACCAATTCATTACTCTTTTTCTGAGCCTGGGTGGTTGCTGTGTTAGTTAGCTCACCAGCTCTCTTCATCCTCAACACTCGGGTTAGCTCTCCAATACTGCCCTGGCTAACTCACCCTATGTAGTAAGAGGCAAGGGGCGGACTGATTCTCCTACTCTCTCGTCTTTGGAGTCATCTAGCCAACACCTATACCACTAGCTCTACTGTGCTGCGTAGTCGAGGTGGAAGGGCAACTCTGCCTAGTGCTACAGCTGGTAAGAGTCAAGACCAGCTCTCTCACTCTAGTGACATCAGGGATGGCTCTCCCGCCACTACAGGCCTCGAGGGGCATGGGGAGGGCTTCTTTCCCTTGCCCACACTACCATCCATGGTAGATGAGGGGCAGGGCTCAGGCTCTCACACTCATGTTCTTGGGGCCAGCTCACCCACGCCTCTGTCAGTAGTGTCAGCTCTCCTGTGTTGCCCAGGCAAGGTGCAGAGCCCACTCTCCCTAGGTCAGCATCTGGTCAGGGGCAGGGGTAGCCCTCTCATTTGCCGAGAGCAACAAGGGGCAAGGGGGAGGGCGTCTTTCCCTTTCCCTCACCACTATATGGCAGACAAGGGGTGCAGGGCCAGTTTCCCCACTCTCATGACCTCAGAACAGTCTCACCCATGCTGACACCAGCATGGTTGGCATTACTGTGGTGCCCAGGGGAGGTGCAGGCCCTGAGGGCTATAGGTAGTCAGGGTGAGGGACAAGGCCTTTCTGTTTCTTCAGCACTGGCCTCCTCCCCTTAGCCCTTCCTGGTGATTCACATCGCGCTGTATTCCTTTCAACCTTTCTTGTTTTTATGTTCTACTAGTGTACTTGCATATCCGATCATGGACCAGTTTTTAATCTAAAAAGCTTATTTTTCATTGTAATATTGCATGATATGTTTTCATGCAAAACATTTTTCCATCGCTTAAAAAAAATCCTACATTTCAGGCCAGATAGATAATTCAATCGTTGCCTTTGCAGAGGACCCAGGTTTGGTTCCCAACAACCACATGGTTGCTTATAACCACCCATACCCACAGTTCCATACTTTATAGATCTCTATGTATCCTGCTTTTTGTGATGTGTATATATGTTTGTGTATATGCAGATGTATGTGCATGGCACATGTGTGCACTGGTCAGAAGATAACCCTGGGTGCCATTTTTCAGGTGCTCTTCACCTTATTTTTTGAAACCGTGTCTCTCAAGCAGTGTTTCTCTTTTGCCTGGGGCTCACTCATTAGGCTAAACTGCCTGACTAATAGGTCTTGCCTTCTCTGGCCCTGGGCTGCACATATCAGAACACCCACTCAAACATACATACTTTTTTTTTTTTTGCCCAAAACTATTTTGGGACTGGAGATATGCTATTCCTATACCCCAAATATCTCCATGTTTCTTAAAAAACAAGAGGATGACTCAATTGTTTAAAGCAAGAAGTTAACATACATAAATATATCTCCCTAACTGAAGTGATTTCATGATTTCATGAATAATTCTTCAGACTTCCATTGTTGCAAAAGTGATACGCTTCTATAGAAAGTATATTTTGGTCATTTCTTGGCCTGGTATGAGTGCGATCCTTCCCTTCCACATGGGCAACTGCAGTGTACTGAGTACTGATTGCCGTGTAGTCCCTGAAGCATGCCATGGGTACCCAGCAATGCCCTGTGTTGCCGTGATGTGAGGCGGGTTAGGATGGGTTTGTCAGCATACAACATCAGACTATGTCAGGAGCATCTCTACTAGCATTGTTGTCTGTGGACCTTACTCAGCGTTTTCCAGCTTCCCAATAATACAGTTAAAAATCTCAAGTCATGTGTTACATTCAGTTACCAAGCCGCTTAAAATCTACATTAATTTGTAACAATTTATTAGTCATTCTTTTTCTTCTATACCATTAATATTTTGGTTCAAGCACAGGCCTATTATTAAATATATAAAAGGTTTTCATTCGGGTTTGTCTAATGTTTCCTTATCATTAGATTCATGTTACACATTTGGGACAGCATCTTGGTTTTATTTTCTGTTGCTGTGAGAAATCCCCTGGCAAACCATTTAAGGAAGAGAGAGTTTATTTGTCTTGAAATTCCAGTTTACAGTTCATCGCTGCAGAGCAGGAACCTGAAGCAGCTAGTCATATCACATCCACAGCGAAGCCCGGTGTGATGAATTATGCATGCCTATTCATGTTCAGTTCACTTTCTCTACCCTTATACAATCAAGGATGCCCTGGAGGAGGGATAGTGTCAGCCACGGTGGGTGGATCCTCTCACTAATCAAGACAATGCCCTGCCGATGTGCCCACAGGCCACCCTGCCCTAGGCACTGAAACTGCCTCCCCAGGTGATTCTAGCCTATCAGGTTGACAAACTAACCATCATGGGGCCTGCGATGATGGGTCAGCGGTTAAGAGCTCATGTCATGTATCCAATGCAGTAAATCTGAATATATAAACATATTTTTATAGAGGATAGAGAATTTTTCCCATGATGTATATAGTAAATGATTCAAACTGATGCTGTTTATCTGCAGATCAGCAGGAATGATCAGGTTTCTCTAATACTCATTCATGTGTAAATAAACAAGTAAGCAGATACTCTTGCATTCCCAGAAGCATTTAATCAAGGGAAGCCATGTAGTACAGTCAAAATCAGTAAGCTGCTCTAGATGTAGGAATCTTTTAAAAATGTCAGGATTTGACTTTGGCCCTTGTTTGAGTAACCCTCTGCTTGCAAGAAATTATCTCACAACATGGTACTTAAACATGATGGCAATACTTATGAACGTTCACATTTCTGGCCAGGTGTTTCTGGGGTTGGATCTTTGCTGGGTTGTGAGGTCGAGATCATTGCCGAAATCATCCACAGCTAAAAGATCTGTAGATGGGAGGTGATGGCGGCAAGTTGATGCTAACTGGTAGTACTGGCCCTGAAGACCGGAAATGTCAATACATCATGGAAGCCTCACACCATACAGACCAGCTCTGACTCTGTGGAATAGGGCTAAATAAGGAGTTGGAGACTACCTTCAATGACCATTTTTGTACCTTAGAAATATTACTAAAGTGGCCTCCACTGTTGTAGTTCCTTTCAAGTCACAAGGCCTTTTCTTATTTTTCTTTCAGCTCAGCGCTAAAGCCTAGTGTTTGCTGAGGAAATATTGATTAATTTGGGTGGAGTAGGCTCAAAACCATGAATGCTCTGAATGACCCTAGATTTGGGTGGGAACTGTTTAAACTTACTTTACAGCAAAAGAGATAAGATTGCTGGTTTAAAAGTGCGAGAGAAGAAAACGAGGGCTTTCAAGAGAAGATGGAAGTTATCACCAGTGCCCTTTGAACGAGGGCTTTCAAGAGAAGATGGAAGCCATCACCAGTGCCCTTTGGCTCTTCCACCCTAGTCAGCAGGACCTGCCTTTATGAGTTCTAGAGTGTGTTTATGGAAACTTCAGGAAACAAGCTGCTGACTTGTAAACATATGCTTGCAGCTTTAATGAAGTTTAAAGTTGTGTATAATTTTCTGAAAAGTTTTGTGAATTAGTTTGGATGTGGGAGATGAGATTTGAAATCAAAATCATGTTATAAAGTTGGGCAGTCTTAAAATTTTCATTCAACACATAAAATATGACATAAAATATGTCAAACACATTTATAACCTCTTGAAAAGTAAGTCCGAATGTATTTATGGTCCATTTAGTATTAAGTTTTTTTCAGAGTCTCACATCTGTGCATTGCATTCTTTTCTCCTTCAGTGGAAAACCCCGATGGTTTCTCCTCTTAATACAGTCAATCATGCTTTAATAATCATAGAAACATTAAATGAAGCAAATAAAACCTACCATCTTTTCAACTTAAAAATTGTATTTCCTTTTAGATTTTTTTCAAACAAATAGCTTTTTAGTTTTCTTTTTACTTTCTTTCTGTTTTTTGCCTTTTGAGACAGTCTTGTATCTTGACTAGCTCAGGCAGACCTCTGACTCGCGACCCTCCTACCCCCACATTCCAAGTGCTGGGGATTCTACTCACCAAGCCTGGGACTCTTAGAGGGGAGAACGTGTGAAAAGTTATCATGGGACTAAACAAAATGCTTGTGTTTATTTTCAGACATTGCTGTGTAGCCCATACTGACCTCAAACTTGTAATCCTCCTGCCTCAGCCTCCTGATTACTGAGATTTAGAGGTATGAGCCTTTATGTTTGGTTCTGAGCAAAAATTTTACTCCTATATTATTATATGATACTCAGTTTTCTTGGTTAAATTTAAAGTACTGAAGCACAATTGATAAAAACTCAGAGAAGCTGGGGTTCAGCCTGAAGACCTGAAAAGCAAAGCAGCCAGCCACTGGCTCTTACCTCAACCTCAGTCCGAAATAGCAATCCTGCCTCCAGGAATCTCAGAATGAGACTGTGTCTGAGAGTTGTTTCCTCCCATTTTATAATCCTCTCTAGTTCTGGAATTAAAGGCATGCACCACTGGGATTAAAGGCTTGTACCACCTGGTTTCTATGGCAACTAGTATGGCTACTGGGATTAAAGGTATGTGTTACCATTACGTGGTCTGTAAGGCTGACCAGTTTGGCTGTTTTACTCTCAGATCTTTAGGCAGGCTTTATTATTAAAATACAATTGAAATGCTACAACATTTCCCCTTTTAGTCTAAGATAAAAAAGAAGGGTATAACTAATATAAGAAAACTATATACAATAAGTACAATGACTATATATAGTATATGCAGTCAATAAATACATCAACAATGTCTCGTCCATTTGCATTTGACAAATTCAGAGAAAACTTCACAGCACACTGAAGGAAAGGGATTTGTTTGTTTCTAAAATGAAATAATTGGAGCAGGTCAGGATCTTTTTTAAACCTGTATTTGATGGCTTGTTGTATTGATCCATTTTCTTTTATAATAACAGAGTTGCCAAGGCTTGGTACTAAATTAAGAAAACGAGGAGACTCACAGCCTGAGGTCAGATGGTCTGCTGACTTTGACTCTGGTGTTATCTCTGGCTGTGTCATGTATTGGTAGATGCCCTGATGACAAGAGTGTGCACAAAAGGGAGCTCATGTGGTGGGACAGCAATCCATAGAGCAAGGCAGGGCCAGTCATGCTGCTTTATAGCAACCCTCCCATGAGAGCAGATGGAGAGAACAACACATACCTCCTGTTCTGTGTATTCGTACAATCCTTTTGTTGAGTGTTCATTTTCTAGTTTCATCTGGCTTGGGTTCATATATAGGAAGGACAGCCTACTGATTTTATTGTAAGGCTCCATTTAAACCTTTGGAAAAGTTCCAAGTTCAATATTAAACACATTTGCTTTTTTTTAAAAAAAATCTACACGTGTAATGTTTATATAGATCATTCCAAAAAGGCAATCATAAGCTTAATATTAAACACAAATTCAAATACCCACCTCTTTTTATTCATTTATTTACTTATTTTGAAACAGAAGTCTCACCATATACCCCAGGCTTGCCTTGAATTCAGTAGGCAGCTTGAGCTGGCCTGAAGCCTATGGCAATCCTCCTGTCTCAGCCTCCTGCATGCTGTGATCACAGAGGCACACCACTGCAACCAGCTCCAGCTTTCTCCTTGAAAACAGAGGGAAGTTTGAATTGTCTGTTTCCTTAGTTACTGTTGTGTTGCTGTCACAAAATACCCATGGGAAACAACTTAGGAGAAGAAAGGTTTGTTTTGGTTCATGGTTTCAGAAGATCTCAGACCATCCTGGCAGGTGGCAGAGGTGTGTGGCACAGGCTGTTCACATGGCTGTGGACCAGGAACAACAGGTTTGAATCAAGGTCCAGGCAATAAACTTCCAAGGCTTGCTTTTCTTACTTACTTCTGTTAGCCTGTCCCCATCAGTTAAAGATTCCATGGCCTTTCAAAATACCCCCACCAGGTAGGAACTAAGCACTGAAAATACGAGTGTAAGACCTGGAGAGACGGCTAGATAGCTAAGAGTGCGTACTGCTCTTGCAGAGAACCTAGACTTAGGTTCCCAGCGACTGCATTAGGCACCTCAGAGCCACCTGTCACTGCTGCTCTAGAGGATCTGATGCCACAGGCACCCGCCATCTCCACACTCCATCACCCATGCCATCTGCCTTCTCCATGTGTACATAATTAAACAAAAAATACTTTTAAAACCCAAACAATCATGAACTTACAGGAGACCTTTCAGATTCAAGCCATCAAAACATGTGCTTGCTCTAACTCATGAACCAGATAGAAGTTAATAAACATTTTAAATGTCCATGAGCTACCCATAGCCCAAGTATGTCACATGATGTGGAGATAATATATGTAGTGTTGTGATGTGGGATTCCCCTCTGTATGCTGTGATTAACGAATAAAGAAAACTGTCTTGGGCCCATGATAGGGCAGAACTTAGGAAGGCGGGGAAAACTAAACTGAATGCTGGGAGAAAGAAGGGCGGAATAAGAGAGAAGCCATGTTGCCCTGCCAGACACAGAAGCCATAACTTTACCCAGTAGGCCATTGTCATGTGGTGATACACAAGGTAATGGAGATGGGTTAAATTAAGCGATAAGAGTTGGACAATAAGAAACTAAAGCTAATGGGCCAAGCAGCGATTTAATTAGTACATTTTCTGTGTGATTATTTTGGTTCCAGGCAGCTGGGAAGCGAACAAGCAG
The DNA here is from genome assembly GCF_903992535.2 of Arvicola amphibius. Classification (NCBI taxonomy): domain Eukaryota; kingdom Metazoa; phylum Chordata; class Mammalia; order Rodentia; family Cricetidae; genus Arvicola; species Arvicola amphibius. The sequence goes on along the minus strand of NC_052053.1, from coordinate 99,400,933 downwards.
CCTTCCTACAACAGTGTTATGATTATATAATCTATTTTAGGATGTATTTATTCTGACTGAATAAAGTAAGAATTTCTTATTTTTGTATTTAAGGTATATTTAGGTTTTAAAAATGATCATTTCTAACTCATTTTAAGCTTTAGTTCTTTCTATCAGTGGAATCCTTTTTCAACAAAAGGTAATAAAGTAAAAACAGTATGACATGTATGTTAGGCTTTAAATCCCTCACCTTTCGTTTGCCTTCCCAGATAAGGTGAAGAAACTTGTCTTGTTACGATGTCATGTTAGAACCCTTTAAAAATAATTAGTAGTTGACTTAGCGAATTGCTGGGATGTTTCCCAAGAGACTGGCTTTAGCTGTGATGCAAGACATAGTTGGTCTTGAGTTGACTAGGTCTCTGGCTCTATCAAAGCTACGCATTTAACTATAAGTTGGTCTATTTAAAAATTTTGTATTTGTTTGAAATGGTTATTAAACTTTGATATCACAAAGGAGTTATGTGCTATCCTTTTTTGGTCTGGCAATCTCTTTGGTTTTAGGAAGTAATCAGCTTTGGTGGCAAGAGTTCTCAGAGTCTGTTATTGGAAAATAATCATTTTCCTTTTTAGAGTATAATGTTTGTTCACATTGTTTTCCACTGTTTACATAGTACTAACTTTCCACTGTGCAGATAGAATGTTAGGAAAGATCAATTCAGACATGTTTATTCAAAACATTTATAGGTAAATCATAGCAATCTTGGCAAATCATTATTAAATTGCAATAAAACTTTGCTTAAAAACTAATTCTCCCATCGGTTTGCATAATGCTTGGTCATTTAAACAAGAGTCTGCCAGTCTCACTGTGATTCTGAGTTTTTCAAGACAACATTGAACATTTCCTACTTCCTTCCTACACTAGTGGGTTTAGGAGCCTCTTTAGCACAGTAGGGTGGCTCAGTCACACACTAATGTGTTTGAGAAAGCAGAGTCACACAGTAGAGTATTCACCTCCATTATTTGTTGAAAGATATATTGCTAGTTGTAAAAATAAAAATTTAGAATTACCAAATCTATATTTTTGGACTGAATATGAGTATTTTGTTTTCTTTTATTATTACTATGTCTAGTATTTAGTTAAAGTACATTGAAAACATAAAAGTCAAAAGATTTTTTTTTTAAGGCTAGGGAAATGGATGGCTCAGTGATTAAAAGCTTTTGCTATTGTGCTTTTGCAGAGGACTCAGGTTCAGATCCTAGCCCTCACATGGGGGGCTCACAGTTGCCTCTAGCTCCAGCTGCAGGAGATTCAACATTGTCTCCTAGCCCCCACGGTAACAGCAAACTGCATAGACATGTGGGCAGGCACGTAAAGTAAAAATAAATTTTTAAATTTTTGAAAAATGTATTTATTTGTTTTGCCTGCATGTAAGTCTGTGCACATGTGTGCAGGCCATCAGAGGCCATAAGAGGGCATCAGATTCCCTTGGACTGGAGTTACATGTGGTTCTGATCCACCTTGCGGCTTCTGGGAAACAAACCTGGGTCCTCTGGAAGAGTAGCTAATGCTTACTAAATCACTGAATTATCTCTTTATCCTAAATAAATCTTAAAAATAAGGGCCGGGCGGTGGTGGCGCACGCCTTTAATCCCAGCACTCGGGAGGCAGAGGCAGGCGGATCTCTGTGAGTTCGAGGCCAGCCTGGTCTACAAGAGCTAGTTCCAGGACAGGCTCTAAAAAAGCTGCAGAGAAACCCTGTCTCGAAAAACCAAAAAAAGAAAAAAGAAAAAAAAAAAAAATAAGTTTTTCAAGTGTGTATTTTTCTCATTGATATTGCAGCCATGCTGTCTGTTTTGATGCTGACTTTACTCATTCTCCTCTGTATCCTAACAGATGTAAGACTGCATGTGTTGTCCCCTGCATTCACTCATGTGCTCTCTTTCTCCCTAGCACACAAAGCTCCTGGAAGTCAAGGATTATATATATAATTTTTGCTGACCAAAATTATATTCTACATGCATAAAAGTGATAATTATTTTTAACTTTGTAGTTGTTAGGAAAGCTACAAATTTTCTGAACAACAGGTAATAACAGCTAATGGGATGCTTCTGTGGAACAGGTGGGGCCAGTTTTGAGCAGCAGCAAGTGGAAGGTCCTTATTGATCTTATCAGTCCTTCCCATGAAAATCTGGAAAACCTCTTGTCCTTCCTTCCACATTGTATCGGACTTTCTCATTCACAAATGAGGATAGAGAGTTGCTTTCTCAAGTACTTCTCGGGGATCTAAAGGATAAATGGGCTAATATTTCCATCCCCACGTGTGTTAACTTAATCCTGTTTATTTTATGTCTGTATGTCCGATTCCGTAATGTCCAATTGTGTGTGTGTGTGAAATATATATATATATATATATATATATATATATATATATATATCCATTCCTTTATTTACATTCTTTTCCCTCTCTGGAGTTTTTCAAAATCAAAGTATGTTAGTCACATTTCATAATGCACTTGAGTACTTAGGATAATCTGCAGATATGGGCAAATGTTTGAATAGCTGCGTTTGCTTTGGAGTGTCTGTAAATCCCAGGACCAGGCTATCAGAGCAAGAGGGGTGTCCCCAGTCTGAGAGGCAGACTGGCTTTAAGGCGAGTGCTTTCTAAAGTTTTACTTTCAGAAAATGCCCACCCTTCCCAACAGCCCCTCTGTCGTCTGCCTTCTTTAACCTCCATGCTCACTTCTAAAATAGTGCCCTAACTGGTGGTTGAGTTTGATCAATATGGGTTCTCTTTGAGAGCATCAACTGAAAGTCTGATGTTTTTTCATCTGAAAAACAGATGTTTTACCACCCTTCTCATCGTGCATGTGCCTTGTCTGTCTGATATTGACTGAGAAAAAGAAAAATAGCTTAGTAGTCAGTATCTGGTATCACTGGCATTTTCTTATGAACTATTAATAGTTAAACCTCAGCACCAGAAAGAAGGCCATTAAAATTTAGAGACATAGTATTCATTGATAGAGTTACACCAAAAACCAGAACCAAGGTAATACATAACCATTTATAAGACTGTCCGCAACCCTTGGTCCTCATCTGATTTAGTATGACACAGTTGGGACCCAAAATTTTATAGCATGATCTGGAAGGAGTTAGCATCTTGCTGCTTCTGAAGACAGGTGTTGAATTATTTTAATTATCGATTAATGATAAAAATTTTGATATGGCTCATAGAATTTAGAAAGTTTTATCCTAGTTATTAATAAGATAACCAAAGGACACAGTTGTTTTGTACTCTTCTTTTGAGCACTAAAGAGTATTCTGTGCATGATAGATTGTGTGTGTGTGTGTGTGTGTGTGTGTGTGTGTGTCCCTGTCCCTGTTGGAAGGTGCACAGAAACTCAAATGCTTCCTGAGATACTTTTAGAATGTTCCATTAAGGCTGTCCCAGCCCAGAAAGGCATCCTCAGCTTCTGTTTAGCTATGGCCTCAGGAAATGTGCATAGGTCCCACTATTCTGTCATTAAGTCATAAAGGAGAAGAGCTACGACAGAGACTCACTTTATGGAATTTCACTGTGTAACCATGTGCGTCCTAAATGTGTGTGTTTCTTAGCCTAATAAACGTTGAATTGTAAAGGAGAAGCATCACTTCCAAAGTCCGTGTTAGACTTTGTGTTCCGCAGGAACACAAGCTCCAAGGCTTGTGATGACAGTGGAGTGGCAGCTGTGGAAATCACAGGCGCCTTGGGGAGTCTCAGAAGCTCCCGATGGACAAGGAAGCCAGGGATAAAGCATCTTCAGAGTGTTCTCTTTCTCTAATTGTTTTTGCACACTTCCTCGTAGGTAGGGCTGACAAAACACGAACCATCTCAGTTTATAGGGAATGCTGACTGCAGACTGTCAAAGCAGTGTGACTTTGATTTCAAACCTGAGTTTATTATTTCACTTCCTCAAACAGCCCCTCACAGGGCGCAGCTGGTGTATTTCATGACCAGCATTCTTAAGGTAGTAATTGAACATAGTATTCAGCACCACAGTCATGGAGCAGAGCTGCTAGTCGATGGCAGAGTGTTCCAGTTGCAGACCATATTTCATGCAGGAAGCACAGAAAAGAATATAGTCATAGTAAGCAAGGGAGCTTGTGATGGTCAATCACTAGCGTTTGCACTTGTATTGTTAGCTCCTGCTCTTCTCTTAACATGCTCTTACCATTACAAAAAGCTTCATTACAATGTGGTATTTAGGAAATAAAACTAATAGAAAAAACCTCTTAGAAACAAACTGACGTGATACTGGGATGATGGCTGTTGTTTTAAATGGAATATTTCTTCTTTTGTCATGGAGGAAAGTATCATGAATGAAGAGATTATTGGTTTAGAATGTTTTGGTTTCCTCTGTGTTTGTTTCTCCAGAAAAACAAAAAGGTCTACATACTTACTTTTAATCTTGGGGAAAGGGAGCCCACGAAGTGCAACAGACAATCAAGTTTACTCCCTAGCCTTATTGAGGTTCATTAAATAAGACCAATCAGATAGAAGCAAGCAGAAGGAACAGTCTTTTTGTTATCAAAAGGTATGAGAGCCCGGCGGTGGTGGCGCACGCCTTTAATCCCAGCACTCGGGAGGCAGAGGCAGGCGGATCTCTGTGAGTTCGAGACCAGCCTGGTCTACAAGAGCTAGTTCCAGGACAGGCTCCAAAGCCACAGAGAAACCCTGTCTCGAAAAACCAAAAAAAAAAAAAAAAAAAAAAGGTATGAGAAACAGCAATAAAACACTGTATGTGCCTATGTGCCTCTGAGTGTCTTTGTTATTATTGTGTTTCCTTGGGTGGTGGGGATGAGTAAGTAGAGAAAGAAAGGAACTGTCCACAAGGAATTTGTCATTGAAGTTGTTGTACCCTGCTTTATTCTGAGCGTGTAAACTCTTTAAGTCATTATTTAATTTGTCTTGTCTTCCTTTGACATTGGAGACACTCATCAGCCTTTACTCTGAAAAGAGGAGTGGTCGGTTCTCCTTCTACAGAGGAAATAAACAGGTTTATTGTTTCGTGATGGCAGCCTAACCCCATAGCACTTTTTGTTTAATTATTTTAAGATAAGATCTCACCATGTAGCCTATTCTGATCTCAAATTTGTAATTCTCTTGCCCCAGTTCCCCAAGCAGTGGCATTATAAGCATGTGCCACCATATTTAGATTGTTGAATGAGGTTTCAAAATGCTACCCTGCCAGTGCCCTACTTTTGTAACTAAGAATCTGGTGCCATTGGCCTGTTAGACTTGCTCCTTCTTAGAGGGTCTGTTCTGGTGTTTAGAGCTTTCCTGGTGTCTCCCCACTGGGTGGCAGTAACAGCACCCCACTGGGAGACCACAATCATCTCTACCTGAGAACTCTTAGACATACTGCATACTCAGCTGAGAGTCAAGTAAGATGGGAACTAAGAAGGTGACATTGGCCTTACAATTAAAAAAAGCACCAACAACTTTTCAGAAATCTTTTTGGTAATGTGGTGGTTGCAAAGATTTAGTAAATTTCGCTAAAGGTGGGAGTAAATGGGAGGGGAATGGGTAGACACAGTGGGCACAAGCTGTGCTCTTGTGTGTTTTGCCTATGGAAAAAGAATGGAGGGTATGAAGGTGTGGGTTGAGGAAGGGCTTGTGGGCTTGAACATATTCAAATGATCATAGGAGGGAGTCAAGGAGACAGGGGCCCACAGAGAGGAGGAAATAGGGATGGGGCAAGTTGAGTAGGATGAATCCAAGCATAGGGAGAAGAATGGATCTTAGAACTGATGCTCTACAAACCAGAGACTTGTTTGTGACGAGGAAGATCCATTACTGCTACTGCTACAAGTGGCTTCTAATTTGGGGGCCTTCAGAGGGAATAATAAGTCTAGAGTTTTCTCAAGACTTGTGACATTTAACATAATCTATGTGATTTCTGGATGTGCTAGAATTCATTGATCCCCAGACCCTGTGGCTCTGTTGGGGCATCAGACATATGCTAGAACCCTGTACTTGGACTGTAGATTAGGTTAATATATGGGGCCCAGGTTAGTCTAGAATTCCAGACTTCCAAGTGTCACAGAAACTATCTGTGGCTTATCTGCAGCTAGTCTGCCTCATATTAACAAATATATCATTCTCATTATGCTTGAAAATTCTTTATTGTATTTATTTTATTGAGAGGAGAGGAAGGGGCTAGATACCTAGAGAGAAGTGGGAGAGATGGGAAGTGGGAGGGCAGTGGCTAGGACAGTTGTGCTGATGGCTTTCTTTCTTTCTTTCTTTCTTTCTTTCTTTCTTTCTTTCTTTCTTTCTTTCTTTCTTTCTTTCCTTTTTCCTTCTTGAGAGAAGTTCAGATGTCTGGCTCTGGTTCAATTGCTCTGTGGGCGTAACTGAAGAAGGGGCCTGAGGAGGGGCAAAAGCAATTAAAACCTTGAACATCGTAAATGCCCTTCCTAATTAAGTGGTAAGGATGGAAAATCAAGTCGCTTCATGGGCTGTTTCTGTTCTTTTAAAAGTTGCTGAAAGGCCAGTTGTTCATGTCTTTTAGAAAGGACAGAACTTTCAGAATAACCCTGAGAAAGATTTTTAAGTTCTCTCATTGTCTTATGCTTTTTTTAAATGAACTTTCACATTTGATTTCCTGGGCCCCTTTACCTGTAGCCTCCTGCCCGGCTTCACCAGCCACTCCACTGTTGAAGCACCAGAGCCAATTCTCTAGTGTATTAATGGGAGACAGTTCAAGTATCTAACTGCTGTGTCCTTTGTTCAAGTTGCTTTTGGTCCTCGCTGGGAAATGCTCTGAAACTGAACTGGGGACTGAACACAAAAGCCAGCCGATGTTGTCCCTCCTGGTAAACACACTGTGTGATTTGTTCCCACCTCCTGTTCACGACTCATTAGTCCCTCAGTACAGAAAAGGTTGCTCCCCTGGAATAAAGGGAATCGACGTAACTCGGGTCCTTTTTCACCCTTTCCTGTGTTTTATTTGGGTGCACTCAGTTCTCCATCTTCATTAGTGACCCGGCAGGGGGCTGGCACAGCGCTGAGACTAGCCTTCGCTGGTTCCCTGGAGTGTATCAGAGACCTCAGAACTCAATACCCCACTATAAAAATAAAATACTGTGCTTCAAACGACCTTTTGATGGAACAAAGCCATACATCGCAATCTGCCTGGGCCTCTCGAATTGCAACCTTGCCAAGCACCTCCTTAGATTTCGCACATACCTTCCCAGCCCCCACTTCCCCCTCCTTGGGATTTGGTGCTTTCGGTGGCCTGCATGTCAGGGAAATGTGTGTGTGTGTGTGTGTGTGTGTGTGTGTGTGTGTGTGTGTGTGTGGTGTGTGAAAATGCAGGCTTTGCACAAGACCTGGTGTCTGTCAAGCATGAACACAGCAGCTTCTTGGGAGAGGGAGCAGCAGCAGATATTTGTGGGCTTTCACACTGCAAGTGGGAGTCACCTCAGGGCTGCACTTACAGTTCAGGGAAGTTAGTGAAAGCTCGTGATGCTAAAATGAGTTGCAGGACTGGAGAGATGGTTCAGCAGCTCAGAGTTCCTGCTGCTCTTCCCTAGGACCTCTGTGTGCTTCCCTGCACACCCCAAGCATGGGTTCACGACCTTCAGTAACTCCAGCTCTAGGGGCTGTGACAACTCTGGCCTCCAAGGGTACCTGCCCTCCTGTGTACAAACATTTATGTACATGTATTAAAAATAAAACCACAAAGTAAGTTACATGTTTATAATTCAAATTAAGTTTCTAGATTTTTTTTCAGGGTAGCCCAGTTGCTGTCATATGACTAAGTTCCTAGAGACTTTTCCCTGACCAGAGCCACATGTGTGTAAATTTTATGATTCAGTGTAAGGCTGACATGAGGGTGATACTCGTCAGACCCTTCTTAGGGAGCGTTTGGAGTCCCCAGAGCACTGCGTCTTGTAAAATGTTTAGCATTTGTATGTTACAGCTCTTGGATACCGCTTGCAATGCTTATATTAAGGTAGCATGAGAAAGTAAACACAGAGACTGTTTGGGGTTGAATGATCTGCCTAACCTTGGAAAACTCAGCTCTTCTACCCTCTGATTGCTATCCCTTTGTAGTTACAGCAATAGACTCGGATGAATGGTCTTGACAAGTTGTTGGTAAATTCCTTAAGCAAAGTTTCAAAGTATATTGCTATTGCATTTCCACAATACTTTATTACTGTGTATGTCTCTGTGTCTGTCTATATGTAGATATGGGGGCAGGCACGAAGGTTGGTATGTGGGCATGCATGTGCCATGGTGCTCATATGGAGGCCAGAAGACAACTTTCAGGAGCCCATTCTCTTCTTCAACCATGTGGTTCCAGGGTTGAAATCAGGCTTGGGAGCAAATGCCCTCCTTACCCACTGAGTTATCTTAACAACTCTTAAACAGTTAGGGTCTTAACTTGTGTAAATTATTCAGTAATTTAATGGAATACATTCTGAGTCTATAAAAATACAATGTATGAACCAGGTGGTGGTGGTACACACCTTTAATCCCAGCACTCGGGAGGCAGAGGCTGGGCCAGCCTGGTCTACATAGTGAATTCCAGGACAGGCTCCAAAGCTACAGAGAAACCCTGTCTCGAAAAACAAAAACAAACAAACATACAAACAAATATAATGGATACAAATATGAAGTGCTATTTTCTACCTAAGTTGTATGGTTGTATGGTAGGTTCTTTGTCTTAGGGATCCAACCACAGCCTTGCTTGGGCTAAGCAGCTACATCCCCAGCTCCAGACTTTTTAAAGTGGTTTCTGGAGATGAGAGATATTTTCATAGTCTAGTTCTAAGCCACTTCACTTTATATTTTAAAATAATTGTCTTGTCTTCCTGTCACCGCAAACAATTCTGTGAAGATAGCCTGCTTTTTCTGGGTATGAACTGAAGAACAGAATTGCAAAATCACATTGAGAAGGTCACTAAGTATCACCAGTATTGCCAGATTGCTCCCTGGAGACCAGGCACGAATAGTATAGGAGCATTTGCACTGTCATCCTTATTGGCTAACACTTTACTCTTAGATATTCTCATTTTTCCAAACTAATTGGTGTAAAGTGGTATTTAATTTTAAGTTGTATTTCTATGTTTACTAATGAAGTTGAGTACTTCTCTCTATATAGTAGTTTGTGACTTATTGAAGATATATTTGTAGATCTTGATCTTAAGTTAGTTAAACATCTTACCTTTTTTAAAAAATGAAATTAAAATTCTTAAATATTCATCTGTTTATATATTGTATGTGCATTTTCAGGTATATGTGTACATATCCATGTGTGCCCAGGTGGAGGCCAGTTGATGTCAGGTGCCCCTCTCTATACCTATGTACCTTATTTTTGAAGACAGTGTCTCTCAGTGAATCTGAGCTCAAACTTTGGAGATCTGCCTGTCTCTGTCTTTCCACAGTGGGGTTGCAGGATAACCCCTTAGTTCCCAGCTTGTATGTGCATGCTAGATTCAAACTTGTGTCTTCCTGCTTACATAGCAGACACTGCCCCCTAAAAACCATCTCCCCAACTCTGCATACTACTTCCTTCCAGTCTTATAGTTTAACCTTTAGGATCCGTAGCGACAAGGTTAGTCACATTTATATTTAGGCTTTATGTCATCTGTAAGGTGCCTTTGAAAATAGAGACATTATTTGACATAGGAGAATCATATTTTGGAATAAGATGCAACAGTTTAGTATGAACAGGGGACCATACTACATTATGGGTACAGTTTGAAGACATGTTTCAAATATATAGAAAAGATTGTTCATAACACATGACTATATATAAAGTTGAACATACATATATGCATGTATACATGTGTACATATATACCCACATGTTTGTATGTGCATACACACACAACTTTATATTTTAGAGAAACAAAGACAGATGCTAGGAAATGTAGCATTTGCTTATTTGATATGTAGAGTAGGTGATAACGAAGAATGGAGGCAAAGATAAGAAGACCTAATTAAATATCTAACAGAGGGGCCTTGTTGAGATTGGCAATAACATGCTGGATAAAGGAGAATCAGCCATGAATTTGGAATAGGGTCAATATCATTTAGAAGAGGTGATACAGAAACGTCAACGATAAGCCAAAAAGCTTGAAGACAAGATGAAATAAAATACTTTAAGTGTTACAATTCATAAGTGAAACATCTACAAAGAAGAAAAATGCTCCTAAATGGCTGCCTCTTGTTTTTTAACTTAAAGCTTTTTGTGGGAGAAACAGTAATTTCTCCTTTCTTGCTTAAGTATCTCTAAGAAGGAGAGCAGATGTGTCTTCAAGCATGTGTGTACCTGCCATGAGATGAAATGAATAGTTACTCTTGAAAGCTGGTTCTGATTGTTTTTTATGTTGCTTGTTAAATTAAAATTCCCTTCCTGGCAAGTATAGGTTTATAATTAAGTCATTTATCATACGTGTCCTTTTGGCTACATTTGAAATTTGATGATATACAGAAGCAAAATGTGGGTGGTTTCATAGAAATGAGATGAATGGGTTATTTTATTATCATTTATCATTGCTGTATAGGTTCTTCCTGTTTACAGCAAACACGAAGTGCTGACTAATTATGTGCAGCTGAAGGAAGGTGAAAGATTCTGGTCCTAAAAATATGTTGAGAATTGTATTTCCAGCCTACTAACACGGAAGAGTGTGGTGTGCAATAGAACCGTACTCTGCTGACATCATGCTAAGGAGTCATCTATCCCCATTTATTTTTGAAGTCTACACACCTAAAATTATACTCACTTAAAACTTTATATTGTTTGGTACTCTTTACATCCTGCATATTATAGATAACATAAGCTGGTCCAGAAAGGCTAACCAAATTCTTATGTTCACACAGTACTGACTAGCAGAACTGGGATTTGGAACCAGGTCTTACTCCAAATCTCACCATTTTTCTACCTGCTCATACCATAGTTTTTTATGGACTATATCCTGAAATTCATATTTGTAATATGGTGTTCTTCATTAGTTGCCTTAATTTTTGAAAAGGATATCTGACGGATGTGGGCACATTTAAGTTCCATTATAGAAATGTGTATTTATCTGGGTATGGTGGTACACGCCTTTAATCCTAGCACTCAGCAGGCAGAGGCAAGCAGAGCCCTATGAGTTCAGGGGCAGCCTGGTCTACATAGTAAAACTGTGTTTATAAAGAAAGTAGGAACAGAAGAGAGAAAAAAAGGAGGGAGATAAGGAAAGAAAACAATCTCTATTTAAGATCCCTTAATGAATGTTGAACCTCTGCTGTTCAGTTGCTAAGAAACCAGCTCCGGACAAATGGTATTATTCTTCATCTGTGTCTTTAAATTGTCTGCAGTTTAGTTTTAGGCCAGGTTATAAAATTATAAAGCGATGTACCTGGACTTAGCCACTTTTACTTTTGTGGAAATCCATTTCCCCTCCCATCTTCCCTCTTCACTTCTTCCTTTCTTTTCTTTTTTCTTTTTTTTCTTTTTGGTTTGGTGGTGGGGTGGGGAGAGTGCTTAAATCATTGGTTGTCAGTCATGAATCCTATAGGACAGTTGAGTGAAAATCACTGTTTTTGTGATTTATTTTCTTGAGGGGGCCACGTAGTATATTATACTACACTACATCACACTGCCGTTGAAATGGCCTGAAGATGAAATCCTCCCAGATCTCAGGGTCAGGAAACAATGAATCGTTTGTAAAAATTCATGGAGTTACTATGAATCTTACCCATGGTTGTGTTTGAGCTAAGTTTGCAGATTTCACCTAACAATCGCTCAGGAGTTAAACGGTGTTTTTGTCTGTGCTCTTTCATACTTGTTTATGTCATTTGTGTTGAATGAAGTTTTATAAGTTACTACAATCATTTTGCCAATGATGGATATAAATATGCAAATGACATGAGTAGGCCAATTAAGTTTTCCTGAGTTGATAATTAAATCACATTTTTCTGGGGAGGTCATATGTTTGCATTTCTCTTCCTCATTTTCCATTGTTAATTTTGAATTTCTCATTTAGTTAGTATGTTAGTTCAGAATTGTTCTATTTAAAGAGCTATTTTCCTAAAAACAGATTGGTCTCCTATATTTTTAATTTGTATTTCTTACTAAATATACGCACTTAATGTGTAGGAATAAGTTTTGTTTCCCTAAAGAAATTTAGGCAAATCAAATATTTTTGGATAGCATAGACATAGGGACTTGGAGTCTCAATGGTATGCCAAACACAGAAGTTTGAGGGGAAACATATATAATTAATAATTTTCAGCATGTTTTCATGAAGAAAATGTCTTACCTATTGTCTAACTGGATGTTCATATGGCGCTTCAGACCATCTAAAGTCTCAAATACTGTTTTCTCCAAAGTAGTTTTTCCCTGCCTCACACCGTTTCCTGTTTTGGTGAATGGCACTCTTAAACCTGTTCTGTCAAATCATACATGTGACAGTCCTGTCACCCTGTGCTAATCGGTCTCCTGGTTTGAAGCTGACTCTTTTCCATGTCTGCTATTACCTTTTTTCCGGTGCGTTGTACCTGGTCTTTTTTTAATAAAGCAAGCACTAAGAAATATTGGTTGGAAACTGAAGAAAATAATTTATGAATTCAGGGATGGCTCTTGTTAGCTTCATTGTTTCTATCTGAACTAGTATAAAAGCCTACTTTTCTATATTCTTTCCCCTTTTCTCTCTCCCTCTCTGTGTATATACTGAAGATCAAACCCAGTCATTCTGTACCTTTGTGATCTGTGATCGTATATTCACAGTATCTACAATGTGCCCATGAAATCTGTCACTCCTCTGGTTAAAGTGTTAATGCTTCATTCAGCTTCCAGGATTAGTTTGGCATCAGGAGTTTTCTCCTACCCTTTTCTCTACTATCTTGATTTCCATTATATGCATGTGTATCCCCTTTCCTGTTCATTCTCAAAATACCTGACGGAAAATTTCGCTGGAAGAACTTACTGACTGTACGTACGTTTGATCCAGATGCTTTTCTTCCTTGTCCCCAGAATCCTTTGTGTTCGATCTCACAACTCTTCCCATATGGGACTTCCTTATCTGGGTGCTTTCTCTTGATCAACACAGGTTCTTCTAGGCAGCAGCCAACATTTAGTGAATAACAAATGCTTGTTCATCAACTGGGACTGTTAATAAACAAGTGCTTGTTTATTCTAGGGCTGGAGAGATAAGTGGGTTAAGGACACTTGCTGTTCTTGTAGAGGACTGGGATTGGATTCCTAGTATCCATGTCTAGCAGCTCACAGCCGCCTGTACCTAAAGTCCTGAAGGATCTGACATTCTCTGGCTTCCACATGCACAGAAATAAAAATAAATACATCTTTTACAAACGAAACTTTAAAGTGTGTGTGCGCGCACGCGTGTGCATGCACACATGTGGGTATCAAAGCAGCTCTGAAGAGGAGACCCTGCAGCAGACGCCTGAGTGAAGTGAGGACCATGTTCATGGTATAGTGTTGGGGAGGGATGGTTCTGGTCAGAGAGCAAAGCATTCTTATATGATTGTTACGCAGCAGACACTGTGCTAAGGGCTCTGGAGACAGCAGTGGACTAGACTGTTCAACATCAGCATTGTTTATTGTTTAACTATGCCATCTTTTTCCACAGTATATACTATGATTCAAACCCTTTGTTTCTTTAATTGCTTGATGTTTTTGAAGTTGGAAAACCCAACATGGGAAAGTCCCTTAGTTCTCCCCAACAGCTTATCACTTCGTACTCTTTCCTGCTGGTTCAACCTGATGCCCTGGCATGAAGGATACAGCTTCAGGCTACAAACCCTCACTCTAATTGTATTTAATCATCGTTCTTAAGGATGTATGGAAGTGTGTTATGTTTTCAGTGCCTGAGGTTTGACCTAGGCTGTAGATTCCCTCGTCATAAGTAGATAGAGATACTATTGGCTGCTCATAGCTGCCTGTACCTATAGTCGCAGAGGATCTAACATTCTCTGACTTCCATGGGCACCTGCACACATGAGTTTACAAATACACATGCATAGAAATAAGAATAAATACATCTTTAAAAAAGGAAACTCTCTAGCATTTGTGTGTGTGTGTATGTGTGTGTGAAAAAGAGAGAGGGGGAGGGAGGGAGGGAGGGAAGGAGAGAAGGGAGGAGAGAGAAAGAAAGAGAGAGAGAGAGAGAGAGAGAGAGAGAGAGAGAGAGAGAGATCCAGCCTATGACCGTTTGCTTTCAGCAGTAGACATACATACACACAATCATAGTTTGAGATTCTGTTTGTCCCGTCATCTTTTTAGTGTAGTTAAGTAGGCTCCATAGCAGTTTCTCAATAGCCAGAAGGGCACCATTCTAGGTAAGTTGTAAATTCATCTTTAATAAGTCCTCATGCTCCTGAAGGATAAGAGCTAGAGGCACGAGGAGAGAAGAGGAAGGAGAGGAAAGGGGGAGGGGAGAAAAGAGGAGGAGAATGAGAGAGAAAGAGCAAGAGACCTGTGCAGATTTGCAAATTTGCTGTCCTCTCGTGGCAGCTGACAAGTGGGGTGACAACCCAACCAGTAACAGTGGTACCATTATGATATGACGGAACCCTGTGCTGTTATTGTTCCATTTAGATGAGATTCACATGAGGTTACCCTGCTCTGACAATGAGAACGACCATTTGAGCAGAAAGGGTTTGGTTTCTAAGTTTAGAGCTGCCAGACAACTGAGGGGAACCGATTAAATCTGGAAGGAGGCAGCTCACCCCACAGGCTTCTCCAGGCACCCCAAAGAGAATCAAAGATAAATAAACACTGTTTTATGAGCAGAGTGTGGGATGAGAAGGAGGGCCAGGCCAGGAGTTAACATTTCAAAGGAGAGGGAAGTTTTCTGACTTTCTTCCTGATCAGACGCTTGTCTTATGATTCTACTTATGCTTGGAATAATTTGCCCATGTAAACATGTGTGAGTTTTCTTGGCAAGGAAGAAGATAGACTCCACTGTCCTTATTATAAAGGGAAACATTATCAAATGTAGAGGCCTTTGTTATGAAATGAAGCTTTACGAACCATCCCATACCTGTAATACCAAAATTTGGAAGACTGAGGCAAAAGGATTGCCTCAAGCTTTCGGCCAGCCTGTGCTACATATTAAGTTAGCCAGCCAGAGATACATAGGAAGCTTCTGCCTTAAAAATAGAACAGACAACGAAAGTGTCCTGTTTTATAAGTCACAACTGATATTTTCTTGCTTATAGATTTCATAGTATATCACATAGGAAAATTCTGGCCCATGGCACAAATGTTTAATTTTGGGAAGTCTGTAGTTTTTTAAGGTAGAGTTTGTACTTTTTAGTATGGGCCTTCTCTAGAGCTCAGTAAGTTCCCTCTTACTGGTTGTGGATCCTGGTTTCTCATCCTAATGTTGTGCCTTGAAAAGTCTTTATGTTTAATTTTAATTAATGAATAAAGGCAATTCAGAGAGGTTAAGAGATGGTTAGCTGGCTAAAAATGATTCATTATTGTCATAGACTTGTGGAGTTTTGGAGCTCTCTCCCTCTGCGCTGGTCATTTCCTCCTTGTTGAGGGTAAACTGACGTCCTAGGAAGAGTTAATGGCTGGGGGGGGGGATGAGCTTTGCACCTGTGCATAGGCATTCAGGGACTCCACCCACTGTCTGACCCCATACTGCTTTTCCTATACCAATGTGTGGCATTTGAACTGCCAAGAGTTCAATATTCTGTGCAGTGAGGGAAGCTGCAGCAGTTGCTTTAATGACTTACAGAGACTAACTTAATAAAAGAATGAAATAAATTCCCTTATAGTTCAAAACCTCATGAGTCATCAGAATAGTTTCAGCCTTTTCCCGTCACTTCTTGTATAAGTAACTAGGAAATAAGTCAGCATGTGGAGCTCTAATTTGTTGTGGGGTTTGTCCCTGCTGCGGAGAGTAAGATGATAAAAAAGCAAACCCAGTAGCCCCAAGTCAGGCAGCCAAAGGCGAAGACCAAAGCCAGAAGGGGTAGGTTAGGGACCTGTGACTGAGCTGTTCAACTCTTGTTCCTCTCAAGACGGGTGGCTAGCTGGGACAGTGCTTTCTGTCTGGCTCCACCCCCTAAACTCATTTCTCCCTCTTTTTCCCAGTATACAAAGTCAATTCTAAATGCGAGTACAGAGAAAAGGAAAGGACAAGGGAGAGGAGGCTATGTTATTGATTGACTCATACGGATCAATTCAGATAGGGATCAGTCTTTAAAAACTAAGGGGCTGGAGACATGGATCAGCGGTTAAGAGCACCAACTTTGCTCTTCCAGAGGACCAGGGTTCAATTCCCAGCATCCACATGGCAGCTCACAACTGTCTATAACTCTAAGATCCAACACCTTCACACAGACATACATGCAGGCAAATATACCATTGCACATAAAGTAAAAATAAATAAATTTTGAAAAATTAAATTTAAAGGGTGTAAGGAGATTGATTCCATTATTAAAGTGCTTGTCATGCAAGTGTGTTAAGGACTTGAGTTCAATCCCACCTTCCACCCTACCTTCATAAGAAAGAAAGAAGAAAGAAAGAAAGAAAGAAAGAAAGAAAGAAGAAAGAAAAAGAAGAAAGGAAAGGAAGAAAGAAAGAAAGAAAGAAAGAAGAAAGATAAGAAGGTGAATGAGCTGGTGAGATGCCTCAGTGGGTAAAATCATTTGTTGCCAAGCCTGATACCTGAGTACCACATGGTAGAAGGAGAGAAGTTTTTCCTCCAAGTTGTCCTCTGACTTCCACATGAGCACAGTGGCAAAAGCACATATACACACTCAAAGTAAATAAGTGGACCTAAAGAAAGAAAATAAAAAATAATGGGAAACATCATTAAGGAAGAAAGTCTTATTATATGATAGCCTCAGAAGCAGGTGGATACACATGTACCTACACACAAACCTATGACAGACAAACACCACAGACCAAAAAGAAAGCATTAGTATCATCGTTATGTATGAACAAAGTAATCAGTGCTGTAAAATTATGGGGAGTTTCACAGGTTTGGTATATTTTGTTTTCTATTAGAAATACTAGGTGGCATTTGTCAGGATTTGCATTGTGATTTGGGGTCCCTCCGTCTGTGTTCTTGTTAAGGAACGGAGTTCACTTGGTCAGTTTTGTAAAGGGTCAAAGTAAGCTCCTTTGCTGAGATGTTAGTACTGTTTATCTTGGAGATGGTTCCCAGAAACCCAAGGGAATAACGTACACAGAGGGAGAGTTATATCTGGGAGATTTTTATTTGGCGTTTTTACTGCTAACAATCTACAGAAGTTTCAGTGCATCATGCCAGGCAAGCTTAAGGGGTGGTGGTTTTTAATTTTTGTATGACTTTGAAAGATTTAAAGAATCAACAGATGATTATGTAACATGGGTTGGGGAATGACAACTCTGGCTTCTATAGAACCTCTCCAGGCTCTGCTTTGAGCTGCATTTATGCTTGTCTTGAAAGAACTCAAAAAAGGAATAGTAGCTCTTTGAACAAGTCTGTTCTACAGACTTGGGAACACTGCCACTCCAGTAAATAAGACCATGTCCGTCTGATGCGGAATGTAGGCGCACTGAGAAGCCGCACTTGGAAGGTCATCCTCAGCAGTCCACTGTATAGTGCTGTTGTCCAGCTGCCGTTACACTGCACGTTCTGCCACGGACTCTGAGCCCCTTGTCAGTACAAAGATGCCTCAGCAGACTCAGCGATGTGGGGCAGGGTCATCTGTAGACGCCATGGACATCTCGTCTCCTCTCACATAGCGACAGGGTGAAATCTGGCCCATGGGATTCTTGTAAGTGGATTACAAGAGATCCATCATAGAGTTCATTCACTCCAGAAAATCTGAGAACTTTCTTTCTTGCTCTTCTTAATGAGACCCTGCTATTTTTGTATCACGCAGATAGGCAGGTTGGGGCTTGTGAGCACTCTGAATTCTTAAGGTACTGAACTAAGAAAATTAAATCCATGATTTTACTGTGCATGCCCAGGAATTAGCTAAATTCATAAGGTTTATGTCTGATTTTTACATATTTTCTTAAGAATACAGGTGTGAATATATCTATCAGATTTGCCCAGGAGGCATAAGTGTTGTTTTGGAAGAAACTAGATTACTCCCTCCTGCCTCATGCTACAAGCAGAAACATTAAACAATGGAAGAAAGTCTAACAGTTTACTACTTCTTCAGTTTAATAGCTCCCATTGAGAAAAATATCCTGGAGTCTGTTAACAAACAGCAATGTCTTTGAATTCATACAAGGAACAAAGTGCTAGGGCCTCAGTGGTATTAGGATAGCGCTAGGACTGCCTACCTCTGCTCGATATGCCTCGTTACCAGAGTTATGAAACAAGAGCCTGTAAATGGTCTCTAATGTTATTCTTAGCTCTTAGGTTCTCAGATCACTCTTCTAGAGTCAAACAATGATAATAAAATGAGAGGTGTGCCTTGGACATATTGGCACAGGAGACCACTTCCTAAATATAACCCCAGTAGCATAGACACTGAGAACAACAATTAATAAATGGGACCTCCTGAAACTGAGATGCTTCTGTAAAGCAAAGGACATGGTCAACAAGACAAAACGGCGGCCTACAGAATGGGAAAAGATCTTCACCAACCCCACATCAGACAGAAGGCTGATCTCCAAAATAATCAAAGAACTCAAGAAATTGGTCATCAAAAGATCAAATAATCTATTGAAAAATGGTGTACAGACCTAAACAGAGGAATCTAAAATGGCTGAAAGACACTTAAGGAAACGCTCATCATCTTTAGCCATGAGAGAAAAATGCAAATCAAAACAACTCTGGGATTCCGTCTTACACCTGTAAGAATGGCCAAAATCAAAAACACTGATGACAGATTATGCTGGAGAGGATGTGGTGTAAAGGAAACACACATTTATTGCTGGTGGGAGCACAAACTGGTACAGCCACTTTGGAAATCAGTATGGTGATTTCTCAGAAAATTAGGAAACAACCTACCTCAAGACCTAGCAATACCACTTTTGGGTATATACCCAAAGGATGCTCAATCATACCACAAGGATATGTGTTCAACTATGTTCATAGCAGCATTATTTGTCATAGCCAGAACCTGGAAACAACCTAAAAGCCCCTCGACCAAAGAATGGATAAGAAAAATGTGGTACATTTACACAATGGAGTACTACACAGCAGGCGGGTGGGGGGGATAATGACATCTTGAAATTTTCGGACAAATGGATGGATCTAGAAAACATCATATTGAGTGCGATAACTCAGACCCAGAAAGACAAATATCACATGTACTTACTCATAAGTGGCTTTAGATATAAAGCAAAGAAAATCCAACCTACAATTCACAATCCCTAAAGAACCTAGACAACAAAACAGGACCCTAAGAGAGACATACATGGATCTAATCTACATGGGAAGTAGAAAAAGGCAAGATCTCCTGAGTAAATTGGGAGCATGGAGAATCATGGGAGAAGGTAGGAATGAAATGGGGACAAAGGAAGAGGAGTGGAGAAAAATATATAGCTCAATAAAAACAATAATAAAAAAAGAAACTTTTTCCCTACATTTTCTGTTATTCATGACACTTGATGACCACACACTGGAAATATTTCCTGGCTAAAGCACAGGCATTCTGGAGGTCAGTGTAGAAATGATTCATGGTTTGATAGAGCACAGTCAGGTAGACTATGACTTTTATAATGTGGCTGTGAGCCCAGTTTATGATATGAATTTATACATTGCCTTTCAATTTTTAAACATGCTGCTATTCAACTAGGTTTTATTTTTCAAGGGCTATGGCACAGTGCTAGTGAGAAGTACAAGTATCCTATCCAAAGCATTATAGAACAGGAAGCAACATTTTCTGAGGGAAATAAGGAATTTAGAAGACAGAAGATAAAAATCTCAACTGAAGACAGCTCTTTTCCATTGGCATTCCCACTACATGTTCCCAGGGGTGTGGCTGGGAATTCTCCTCTGTAATGCCTTCTTATTGAGAGTGATTGGATAAAGAAACCAGTTATTTGGGGCCTGGTTTGTAGACAGCAAGGAGCCATGGTTCTGGATGTGGTGTTTGGCCTGGGCATCCTTTCCAGTGATGAAGATGTGGGGCTGGAGGGGATAGAGTGAGTAGAAGTACTTGATAACACAAGATGTTGGCACACCACCTTCATTTCTGGTACTCCATCTTAAAGTAGGTTGCATTTTAGATTCTTGCCAATTGAATGTTGAACATCCCTGTAAACAGTGCCTGCTAAATTGTTGGCATATTTGGGGAGAGTTCCACACCACAGCTTCAGTTTGTAGCCACATTTAAATTGCTAATTTTAATCAGCTATTTTGCTTTACCCAATGCTCCCTCTTCATGGTTAGTCTTTCTTCCAAACTGTATCAATAGAATCCTCCAATTTAGCTCCCTTAGTTCTTGACTTGCCTTTTAATTGTTGATTCCAGTGGTTCTCTGTGGAGATGGCATATATACGATTGATTTTACTGTTTATTATTCAAACCAGTTTTGAATCTAGATGAATAGGTAATCCATTTTACCTAAACCAGACTAGATTAATCAGCTTCTAAAATCGGCAGTATCATGGCTATTCCTTCACTTGAGTTTCTGAAAGATGGTGTGGCTTGAATTGGAAAGTGTTTGTTGCACCATCTTTCTTTTCAGTAGAGTCGTGAGCTATCACCGTTTTCTTCCTAGCAGAGTGTTTCATCTGAAAACATCCTAAGATAATAATAGTCAGGTAATTCAAAAACATTCTCTTCAAGAGCTAACTCATCCCACTTACCATTTTTCATACTAGAGAAATTGTGGCATAAAATTCCTGCATTGATTTCCTCTGACAAGGTTAATTCAGTGTTCTCCTTTGTGCTTCCCTATTTTATTAGGTAGAAATTAAATATGTGTACCCTCAATATGAGGCAAGTCATTTCCTTATACTTTGTGCTAAATATTTCTCTCTTGTACAAGACTCTGTGTTCAAGAAGGCACGATGGTACAAGTCTGTAATCCCAGCACTTAACAGACAGAGGCAGGAGGATTGCCACAATTTTGAGGTCTATATAATGAGTTCCAGGTCATCCAGGGTTATATAGAAAGATTCTGTTTCAATAACCAAAACTATTCCATATTTGCCTTTCAGGTGTATGTTATTTAACTTTAAAAGTTGTGCTTGAGTGAGCATAAGAAGGTCATAGAGGCTGGCTTGGTGTTATGTGCCTACAAGCCCTTAATCCCCTAGGCTGAGGCAGGGCTATGACAACTTTGAGGATAGCCTGGGTTATATAGCAAGCTCTGGGGGAAAACAAAACAGAAGAATAAAGGGAAGGGGAAAAGCATTAGAGGTCTAGATTCTATTACTGGCAAGAGCAATATACTATTAGAACTTGGGAACTCTAATTCCACCCAAGTTCCTAACTAAATCTGCCATCCAAGGGGCTATCATATTGAAGAGTTACTCAGAAATTATTCAAGTTCAGTGAAAGTAAGTTTAAGTATTCTGTGGAGGGTAGAAATTTAAGATAGGGACAAATCTGTCTGAAAGAGGCACTGCCAGCTCTGTTCTTTAAGATACCCTGTGCCACCAGAACTCAAAATTGTGAGCATCAGAGGGATGGGAAGCAGCAAGGCACAGGGTGGTTAATTATGGAAAGAAACTGGGGTGTCACCTTAATCCCTGGTCTCTTCTTACTATTTCTATGTTGGTAAAGGGATGAACAGAGACTGTCAGGCCCATATCAAGGTTGCTTTTGCGTATTTGGATCCTGAGTTTTGTTATTGGGAATTTTTTTCTCATGACCATAATGAAACTAGTAATAATTAGTATTTATTGAGCATAAGAACTGTGCCAGATTCTTTTAGCACATTCCTTACTCTATACAACTCTGTTGTATAATGATTTCTCTACTGGTTAAAATACTCAAAGAACTTTGAATAGTATCTGGAGTATAAGCATCCAAGAAATAAATGTTGATGTTTACACATGAAGAATATCTTCGATCTAACAATTACACAGTATCTTGTTTCTCTTTCAAGAAGCCAGTTCCTTTACTTTCAAACCCTGCCTTGTTATCTTCCTATACAGTCTAGGATCATATTTGTTTAATTCTATTATCTGATTAGTTCCATTTTTTAAGTTGTAAATTTTGTGATCGTCCCCACCCCCATCCTAGGGAAGTTCATTTTTCAAGTTATCAAGGTCTGGGTCAAATTCATTTATTGAGAATGTGTCCCCCGCCCCCGCCACAAGATTTACAAAAGGCAAGTAAGATAACTGAATGAAAGGGTTTGCTCAGGCTCCTTTGGTGTGATGGTGGCAGTGATGGTAGTGTTGGTGGCCGTGGCTATGGTGGCAGTGGCGGCAGCAGCATGATGGTGGCGGCAATGATGGTGGTGAGCCAGACAACCTCGGCACCACCACTTGCCGAACTTACTATTTTGGCAGGATAGCCAAATTTTAGGCCAAAGTTCAACTTTTTTCTTTTTAATTGTTAAATTCTTTCATCATCACCAGGAAACTAGAGAAAATGAATTCTTCACAGTGTGCTCAGGCATGCAACTCGAAACTGCTTGCAAACTAAGTGAAATTCAATGAAAGCCAGCTGTTTGGGAAAGAGCTGTCAGGAACTGGTGGGGTCTTGTTAAAGGAGAATTGTCTAGGAATACATGTTCAGAAACAGGATATCAGTCGTAGAAAAAGCAAGCACATTTACATACTCGAACTCTTGTGTGATTCCAGTGTCATGTCATTTTAGCCCCTTCATCTCAAATTATTATTTGTTCTTGGTGGGTAAGGTGTCAGCTTTCAGGGCTTCTTTTCACATGTCAAGTGTGTGGCAGCTCTTACTTTTCTGAGAAGTAAATACAGCCCAACCTATTACAGTGTCCTAAGTGCTTTGATTTTGGTTAAACTGAAAACTCACATATGTTTACCAAACCATTGCCTTTACCCAGTACTTCTCTGTTCTCGCCAACCATGCCCCCCTTGGGCAGCTTGCCAGAGGTGCCATCCAGGTCTCCTGAAACTGCCAGCGAGAAGGGAACAATTATATCCCAGTACAGACTCAAAGCAGATGGTTGTCAGTCGTGAGGAATGTCGCATCACCAAGCCTTCGTTTTGTGGTTGTTCTTTGTGCTTCCAGGTACAGTGTGATGCGCCCCCTGCTCCTGCCGTCTTGCTGCCCATTGTATAAGTATCTAAAAGCCTCACCTAGATCCTTTAACCCCACTTGTATAGTGGTTGGCTCATCACACGAACTCTGTCAGGTCCTCCAGCATACCTATGGATTATACATGGCCCTGCCTTTAAAAGACATTTTAGAGAAGCCATTTTGGGTTTTATTATTGAAGCATAACCCATTCGCTCAGGAAATTCAGTTAGCATCCAGAGTTAGGAATCCTAGGATAGTGTTTCACTTACGCGGCTTTTATCTCTGGAGCCTCTCCTTATGTTGCATTTTTCTGTTTTCAACCCCATTTAGTCTTCAGTAAATCCTTTGAACCCAGTCTCAGCTGCCTTCCTTGGAGGTCTTGCTTGCTTTTCTCTTAGCATCTTATTATTATTATTTTTTAATTTAGAATTAAACCCACAGTCCCTCTTTGGACTGAGATTGGAAGTCACAAGATCATAGGGTGCCCACTTAGAGCTCCTGTTACAGTATCTACCCCTGGTTTCTAGCAAACTGGCTAATGGCACCAAGCACAGCGGTGCATTTAGAATGAGCCATAGGAACCTCCCAGGATCCTGCTGTTTCCCATTTATAAAGCCATATTTAGAAATGAGAACAAGAAAAAAAAGTGTCAGCAGGCCTTACTCTAGACCCAGGCTTTTCTTCCCGCAGGAGATAGGGCTAGCGAAGTAAATGTATCTTTACCATTTCCCCATCTCTCTGCGGTCACTGCACTATATACATGAGCAAGGGAGTCAAAGGTGACGTGGTGGTTGTGTCTCCACCCCTGTGCTCACCAGGTGAGTCTCACCCCCACAGAGTGACAGGGTGGGCACTAGGTCAGAGGTGCCTGAAGGTTTTCCTATCTTTAGAAAGATGTCTTCCAAAGCAGAGACATTGACTGAAAGCAAGCTTTGAATTTACCAGTAAGCATGTTGGTGTGAATGTTTGCTTCTTAGTTCTGGAACTGCTTCTGGTAACTTCCATGGGCATATTTTCCTCCCCCACCCCCCGCCGAGTTCAATGCCACAGTTGACTCCCATATTCTTCCTAGTAATCAGGGTATCTTAAAACACCCATTCTGTGTGTGGTGGTTTGAGTAAGTATGGTCCCCATAGGCTCATATGTTTGAATGCTTAGTCATCAGGAGTGGCACCTCTTGGGATGGATTAGGAGATGTGGCCTTGTTGGAGGAAGTGTGTCATTGGAGGCTGGGCTTTGAGCCAGGCCCAGTGGCTTTCTCTCTCTTCCTCCTGTCCGTGGGTCTGGATGTAGAACTCTCAACTGCCTGTCCAGCACTATGTCTACTTCCACATTGCCTTGCTTCCCACCATAATGAAAATGGACTAAGCCTCTGAACTGTAAGCCAGCCCCAGTGAAATGCTTTCTTTTATCAGAGTTGCTGTGGCCATTGTGTCTCTTAACAGCAATAGAACAATGACTAAGACAGTGGAAAGGTATTCTATTGATTTCTCTGCATGGCAGAGTTCAGTTCCCCTTGCCCCATCATCACCTACAGAGCTGTTTATGTCACTTAGTGTATCTCCATTGTCATTCAGAACATTTTTATTTAGCACTTCTCATGCGCAAGATGCTGTGCTAGGACCAGTGTCAGAAACTGATAAGCTCTGGCCCCTGTGCTTGAGAAGCCAGTGATCTGGGTGATATGGGGGAGGGGTGCTTTTTCTGAATGTCACTGTCAATATTTCCTTTGCTCTGCACCCATCTTAGTATACGCAGGCCTTCAGTATGAGACGACAAAATGTATGCAGGAGTTACGACAACCTTAGATGTATTTCTTCAGTCACAGTCTTTCTGAATTATTGGCACATTTTAACACGGTGAGCCTTTTGTAGTAATTTGGGTTCAATTCTTATGTGCTTAAGTGAGGATGACTGTTTTTGGTTCAGCCATAGGAAATCAGAGCCAGCAACTAGGCTGCAGTTGTGTCTCAGCTGGTTCCATTTGAGGAAAATTGAGAAGCAAGGGTGGCGGCAGTACCCCACTTCAGGTCATAGTCTTTGGTCACACCAGGCAGTACATTATAGATGCATTTTAAACTAGTGCAGTTGGAACTTGGGGAGTGAGACTTCAGTAAAAACTGTTAAGAATATAGGATATAGTATATGTTCAGAGGGTATAATATCATTGTTTTCTTGTTTACATTTTAAAAAAGATTTAGCGTGTTTGTGTGTATGTGTGTGTATTTGTTTCTGTCTGTCTGTCTGTCTGTCTGTCTGTCTGTCTGTCTGTCTGTCTGTCTGTCTGTGTGGGACATGTGCCCTCAAGTACAGGTACCTACTGAGTACAGAAGAGTCTGTTGGGTCTCAGAGAGCTGTAGGTACAGGTGTTTGTGAGCAACCTGGTCTAGGTGCTGGGATTCTGGCTTAGGTCCTCTGCAAGAGGAGCAAGCGCTCTTAACCACTGAGTCATCTTTCCAGCCCCCGTCTCCAGGGTCAATCAAATGTTGTTGTTAAATGCTTGGTGTCATAGCAAAAGGTTTCCCACATATACTGCATTAGATTTTCTCTACAGAACAAATCTAATGAATAATGAACTCAAACTCTATCTACAGCCTCATAATGAAGGACCAACAAAGATTTGATCTGGCAGGTACTTTTCTTACCCATATTGGGTACATATATACTCTTTCTCCCCTGATATACTGATAATTATGGCACTTGCTTGTTTTATTATTTTATCTGAAATATCTGGAATAAGTAGTTATGTCCATCTACTCCTGAGGTGGTGGATCTGACACTCGTACTGCACATTTGCTTTGTACCTGTGCATGTGTATAACATCCGAAACTCTTAAGACAGAGTTGGTGTATTTTCTCTTATGTAATTAAAATTGTTCAAGATTGCATTATTAGAAACGATTTATGGGGCTGATTAATGGTTAAAAACACATGCCGTTCTTTCAGAGGATATAGGTTTAGTTCCCAGCACCCATACCACCAAGTGCCCTTAAGTCCAGTTCCAAGGAATCTTAGGTCCTTTAGGCATTTATGCAATACACTTACATATATGCAGGCAAAACACTCATATGACTCATTTATATAGACTACATAGTGACTAGGCTATAGAATAAAACCTATTCCTTGCAGTCTATGTAGTACAATTGAATGGCAACTTTTTAAATCTGCTGTTTTTATATGATAGTTATTCATTTATTATTATTATTATTGGGGTGTGTGTGTGTGTGTGTGTGTGTGTGCGCGCGCGCATGCGCGCCATAGTGAACATGTGGAGGTCAGAGGACAATATGCACAAGTAACTTCTCTCCTTCCACCATGTGAATCTTGGGACTTTAACTGATAGTCAGGCTTAGCAGCAGGTACCTTCCTCCTGAACCATCCTGAAGGTCTATGATAGTCTTCAAAATGGTGCTTTTGAGGGATACACGCAACACTTTGTAGAATTTATGCAGTTACCCTTGATAGTGCCTGTGATTTGTTTTCTACTACATCAGCATAGTAACATCACAGCAAGGACATTTGTTTTGTCAGCTTTATCCCTTTCTGTGGGTTTGTCCTTATCAAATACTGGCCAAATATTTCCCAGTTCATGTTTCACAGTCATATGTCCAATTAAGAAGCAGAAACACTTATATCTGTGAAGTTTTCAATAATTAAAACAGCAAATGATCTGACAGAATTGATTATTATATTTTATGTGTTACTGCTTTTTTTCTTTTCTTTCTTTTTTTTTGGGGGGGGATGTTAAGACAGGGTTTTGACCTGGCTATTCTGGAACTCTCTCTGTAGACCAGGCTAGCCCTGAATGCACAGAGCTCTGCCTGCCTCTGCCTCCTGAGTGCTGGGATTAAAGGTTTGCACTACCACCACCTAGTCATTTCTGCTTTTTAAATTCCTTTTTTCATTTATTTATAAGATGCCATAGAAAATAATGGTTTCTTTCATGGGATACTTAAATAATTGGGTTTTGTTGATCTTTGTCCTCCCCTTCTCTTCCCTTATCTCTCTGCAACCTCTCTCCTCTTGTCTTCTCAGTAGCCTGCTCCACTTTTATTTCACATGTATGCCAAGTTGCTGTTTTTTGATGGTTCACACATGTCAGGTACTGTGCAGCATATTCCACATAGGAATATGTGTGTGATCCTTAGTATGAAATTAGGTTTTCATTTTTCCAACAGTTTCAGATGGTAATTCATCAAGATAGTGAATAAAATTAGAACAACGAAGACCCAAGTCGATTAAATCTTGTTCAGATATAAAAATTATCTTTTATCCTCTGAAGAGTCTGCACATTGATTAGTGAGAAAATGCAGTCTTGTTTTGAAGCAGAGTGTTCAGAAACCATGGCACTCTATTGAGGACTTTTACATCTTTTTAGCTCTCTGTTAATAACTCCATTTCTGTTGAGATTCCCGGCTGGAAATGCTGAGTGAATGTGGCACCTTGATGGATGAAGCATGTCCCTAGGTTCAGAGGTCAGTGACCACCGTGCAGCCTTGGGTCAGCCCTCATGTGTTTTCCTGGCTCTGCATCCTGTTGAACTGGGCTATGCTTATATAAAGAAAAGTCTGTGAAGCCACGCAAAAAAAGCCGAAATTTCTTCCTCAGGGGAAGTCTCAAATGTAGAGTTATAAGCAAATATTAAGTTCAAAGAAGGCAGCATAATGAGTACATTCAAGGAACAAGCAAGCACTTATGTAACATTTTGTGTTTGCAAAATGTTTTACAACTCTATTATTAATTTCCTTAAGTCTCCTGGAAGGTAACAATGTTATTACATATGTTTTATATGCAAGGCAGGAAAATTAAGTGGCAAAAAGGAAGAGAACTTCAGACATTGATTTTAAGGTTTGAATTTATATCCTAAACCACACTGCTTCATCAGGAAGATAAAGAAATAAAATGTTTCTGTTCCGTTCGAGACTTGGGAGTGGTGCCCATTTGGGCAGTTATTTCTGTGTGTTTAAATAGCGGTTCAATGACTTCCAACTTGTAATCCAGTGAGTGACTAGCTAAGCATTTTAACTAATGGTTATAAGTTCTCAATAAAATGTGGCATGTGGCATGGCTGACACATTAGTGACTAGCCAGGACATCTTTGGTTTGGTCTAGTTAGAGTCACCATTAGACTAACAAAGGTTTGGTTTGGAAGAGCCGACACTAGTGACTGTCCTCTGCCTGTCCACTTTTTCTCTGTTTTTCTTATTTCTTTTTCTTTCCTTTCTCTACCCATAGAAAGGCAAATTTATATTAAAAAGTAATAAAAAATTTCTCAAAACCTTCAAAGAGTAGAATATACAGATTTTTCCATAACAGAAGAAATTGAAATTAACTACGACCCTTACCTTCAAAGGTGGAGAAAAACATGATAAATTATTGCCTTCAGATAGCTTTTCTTTCATTTACAGAGTATCCAAAAACCTCTTTCACACCCTGAGGTGTGACCAGAAGGTAATGAAGAGTGATTTCGTGAAAATAAATATTTCATAAGGTACCCTGGTTTAAATGAGAACTGTTCTTTAACATAGTCACACTTTAACTGATCCAATGATGTTGTCATTACAAAAAATATTTTTAGAACTCGTCTTTTGGATGTCTTAAGTCATTTATGAACTGTAAAAGAAAACAGTCTTGTATATTTTTAATTGCCCCCTCCGTTGCAAAGAAATTTATTATTCAGATAGGTTACTGGCTTTCTTTTTAGCCTTTGTTCTACACCAATTTTTCTTTTCTTGTTTTGTTTTCAAAACTGAGTCTATAATTTAAAAAAATAACAATTTGAAATTAGTGGGGATATTTTCTTTTAACTTTCTATTTTGAAATGCTTTGGACTTAGAAAAAAGTTATGTAGTAGTATAGTTTCCATATACCCTTCATCCAGCTTCCCTTAATTCTCTACTGAATTTCTTTTTAAAATGTGAGTTTCTATGTTATAGAAGCCTTTAAATGTTTATGTTGAAGTATAAAGTTCTTATCAACTAAAGTTATCCTTAGGTGATAGGTTAATTTATTCATTGAATTACATAGACACACACACACACACACACACACACAAGCAAACTGTACTCTGCAAATAAGTGCAAATATTACATCAATTAAAAATAAAAAAAGACCAGTGAGATGGTTCAGCATTTAAAGACATGTGCTGTTTTTGCAGAGGACCCAAATTTGATTCCCAGCACCCACATCGGGTAGCCTGTTACTTCAGCTGATTCCCGGCACCCACATCGGGTAGCCTGTTACTTCAGCTGATTCCCGGCACCTACATCGGGTAGCCTGTTACTTCAGCTGATTCCCGGCACCCACATCGGGTAGCCTGTTACTTCAGCTGATTCCCAGCACCCACATCGGGTAGCCTGTTACTTCAGCTGATTCCCGGCACCCACATCGGGTAGCCTGTTACTTCAGTTCCGAAGGATCTGATATCTCTGGCCTCCTATGGCACTCTGTTACACATCACTCTCCACCCCCTGCCAGATACTTTAATAAAAATTAATGATAAGAAATGAGGAAAGTATCTTTCTATCTGTCTATCTATATAATTATATATTTAAAAATATGTACCTTCTCATGCTCAATTAAATGAGAGATTTGTCTATTTTCTTAGTTTCTTCAAGGATAAATTTCTAGCCTTTTGTTTTCTGGTGCTATAGATCAAGTGCAGGGTCTTACATATATTCATGCTCTACTTGTATTTTTAAAATTCTCCCTGTTGTCTCTCCCCCCATTTCATTAATGCTGTTTTCTTGATTTGGGCCTTCCTTATATTATGTGTGTGTGTTATCTTTTGTTTTTCTAACATTTTGCTTTATTTTTTGTTTTTTAATATAAACCACGCAAGACTATACACTTTCTTCTAAGTACCATTGTAGCTATATGCCCCAAATAAGAATATATAGCAGTGTCATTAATGTTTGATTGAAAGCATCTTCTCATTTTCTTATGATTTCTTCTTTGACTTAATCCTCACAGTGGCTCCTGAGCAGCTATTGTGGAACCTTCTGAGAGGTTTTGGAGGCTATGTTAGAGTTTATCCTTTGAGGATCTCAAAGGAGGGGAGATTCCTATTTGCCTCTCTCAGGTACTTGTGACCACTGCACCTCAAGGGATACCAGAAAACCAATAGTCTGATGTTAAAGCTATTATCTGTGGCTGAGTGTTTTAAATTTCTTACCCTAAACCATATTAACTAGGCTTTAGTTAGAAATGTTCTTGGAGAAATTTGTTACTTGAGATCTTTATTATTACCCTAGGTGTAGAATGTTTCCTGACACAAAACAGGCACACAGGGAATATTTGTTGAATGAAGAATGAATGAATGGAAATGCCCCCTTTTTTCTTTGTTAGCCTGTAGACATCACTAAGAAAGGTAGGTCTCTTCATCAGGGCATGTTCCTCCTACCTGCTGAGGCTTGGAATCACTGTCTACAGTGAGGGCTTTACTTTCCTCTTACTCTGTCTTCTATCCCCCATTTCTGAGTATCCATTGCAAGCCAAGCAGTGTTCACTAAGTTCACCAAGGATTGGCAGCTACTCACAGGCGAGAATCCTTTTAAGATTTTTCTAAGATTTTTTTCTCATTGTTTTTGATCTATATTTAATTTCTAGCAAGACCATGTTTCTAAAAGGTATAATTTGCATTGTAAATGAAAATTTTGTGCACAACGTCACTTTCTACTTAATTATGAAAAGGAGGAGTCTTTGTAAGAATTCACTTAGACGAGGAATGGTGTTGAAGTAAAGAGTGATTACCCGTTATAACAGAGCACAGCAGTCTGTGGCATGTCCTTTACCCATTGAAAAGATAGGGTTTTTCCCCTCTTGTGTATTCTAAGTTCAATATTCCTCATAAACTGATAATACCAGCTTATGCTGATTGTCTCTTGTCCATCAGACCCTTTACCCACGTTATCTTGAATCCCTAGAAGCAGCTTTGAACCATGCTGTCAGCTCTTCTGTAAAAGTGAAAAAGGGAAGTAGGAGCACTTCTCCAACTTTTCCAGTGCTCCCAGGCAGGACGGTCTCAGCACATGCTCTGTGGCATCTGCCTACTGCATGCTTTGAAGGGACATTACTACTGAGGGGTCGCAGCCATAATTTGTGCCATATGAGCTCATTCCTATGTTGAGAAGGACATATAATATAGTCTTTGAAAACAAGTGACAACAGTGTATTTTTCAGTTACCTCCTTCATAAATCAAGTATTCATACTTAAATAAGAATTACAGCTTCAGGGACAGCACAGTTATGTCCTCTGTAAAGCTGTTCTACTGCTTCTTAATCCTTCAGGTATTTTTTATTAATTAAATTTGTTCACTTATTTTGCAATCATCACGTATTTTTAAGACCGAAGGAAATAGGAATAAAGCAACTGTACATTTGAAAATTCCCTGCTCAAAATCAATAAAGTTAAAGCAATTGTAGGATATTGACATGGGTTTTCACTACGTTAGAAGGATCCAGAATCAGTAATAGCACTGTACAAAGATGCATTTGCTCTTTTCAGTTATTACTAATTAATGTATTCATTCAGTAAATCAGTATTTGTTGAGCACTTTTTGTGCTCAACATTATGCTAAGCTCCACAGATAGAGCAGTTAACCAAACGTATTTAATTTGAGCCTTCGTATACTTTGTATAGTTTACCTTGAGAAACAGACATAAAACAAATAATTATCTAGATCATTACTGAATTTGCAAAAGGACTATCAAAAAGAAATAAGATATCTAATAGAAGGATCAGAGAACAAAGAACTACCCTTAAAAACACATGTTATTTAGGTAAGTCTCATTTATTATGCATACAAGAGTTTAAAAATGAATATCACAGATAAATCCCACTCATTGTGTATAGAAAATGAAATAAAATCTTAATGAAATAAATTCAGCACCTTGAAGAGTAAATATGTGGTCAGATGAGATTCATTGTAGGAATGAAAGGGTATCAATATTAAGAAATTGCAGCATAACTTACCATGTTAAAACAGCTGAAGAAAATTTATATTTTCGCCTCTATGATAAAAGACATTTTATTTTTTAATTTGCTGATTCACTTATGTGAGGGAGAGTTCTCAGCCCGAGAGTGAAAGTCAGAGAACAATCTGTGGTTGTCTCCTACCGTGTGGATTTTGGGCAGGCATTTAAGTCAATCATGTTTGGCGGTATGTGCCTTCTTGCCGAGACATCTGGAAAGGCCATTGAAAGTATTTTGTGAACTTCGTCATCTAAGTCATATATGTACGATATGCATGTATGTTGTGTGCACATACATGTGGAGGTCCAAAGTTGACTGCCAGTTTCTCAACTTTATTGGGGTAGGATCTTTATGAACCCTAAGCTTATTGAGTCAAGCTAGTGTAGCTACCTAGATTGATTCAGGGATCCCCTCTATCTCAAGACTTAAAACAGGCACAATTTGCCTGGTTTAAGATTTATTTTAATTATGTGTCAGTGTTTTGGAATGTGTACATGTGCCGGTGCCCTTTGGATGTCTGAAGACCTTGAATTCCCTGGCGCTAGAGTTACAGGCAATTGTGAACCTGATGTGGGCACTGGGAACTGAACTCCAGTCCTTTGAAGGGAAGCAACAGCTGTCAACTGTGGAACCATCTCTCCAGCCCCTGCCTGGCTATTTCACAGGTTCTGGGGATTGAAACTTTCCTTTCATGATTGCTTAGCAAGGACCAGGCGGCAAGGACAAGATTCTCAGTGCTGTCTCCCCAACCTACCATTTAAGTCTTAATTAAGATTTCTAATATCCAGTCACCATGGTGTATGCCTCCAGTCTGAGGACTTAAATGGTAGAGGCAGGAGATTCAGCAGTTCCAGCTCTTCCTCCACTACATAGTGAGTTCAAGGCCAGTGGTGCGCTACCCGAGATACTTCCTCAATCCTCTTTTATCTCCTTAAAACTCATGGAAATAGTATGGGTTTTATTGACAGCTCGTTACAGTTTAAGTACTTCTCTGCATACTGTGTGGACTGTAGCTCCTCTAAACCTCCAGAAAGCCAGTTTCCGCTTAACTGCAGTCCTGTTAATACCTTCAGAAAGACCACACAATTGATGTGTAGAACAAGTTCATTCTGGACTCTGCTTTTAATCACTGTGTTCTGTTGTCTTTCATGTAAGGCACTGACAGATAGCCTTATCTTCAAATAGCAGAGTAGAATAATTATTTAATTGTAGAAAGCATGATCAGGTATTTTAGGGGAATAAAAGCCAGACTATTTAAGATAATCTCTGTGTGAGAAAAGCTTTTCAACATATAATACAAAACCTACATACCATAGACTACAGTATAATCAAATACTTCAGAAGATTAATGTATAGCTAGAGAACCCATTATAAGCTGAGTCAAATGACAAATGAAAATCCGGAGAAAATTTCTCACACCACAGACTTCTTTTCTAAAGCATAAGAAACATCTACTAATAAGCAAGAAAACAGTGACCAACAACCTACAAGATTTGGTGAAAAGCAGAGGCAAATCACATATTAAATAGCATAAATGTTTTTCAAATTTTTGTAAAAGATGCTGCCCTCTCATAGAGATGAAAATTCAAATAATATCATTTGATTGATTACAAATAAATATTCATCTATGAAGTTATTGAAAATATTTAAATTTTGTTCAAGACTGGGTTGGTTTAAGTTCAATGAAATGCTAAATTGTTTTATCGTTTTGTATATTTTTGTTAACTTTAAATACATTTGTTCTTTCACTCAATAATTCTACTTTAAGGAGTTTTCTTCATTTACTCTCACTTGAATAATATACCCGACACTAGCATAAATATTATACCATTGCATGGAGTAACAGAGGATTACAGGGGGATGATTATCAACATGGAATTGACTAAATAGATCAGGGTTTGTCATGGAATAGTACAGAAAATTTTATTTAAATAATGTGGGGTTTTTTATGTTAATAAGCAAATCTAAGATGTATTGTAAATAAAGCAAAAGCATGACACCTATATGCTGCCATTTTGCATAAATCACTCACAATCTATCTGTCTGTCTGTCTATCTATCTATCTATCTATCTATCTATCTATCTGTCTGTCTATCTTTCTATCTTTACAACCAGACTGCTGTTTCCCCTCCATCCTCTTCTCCCAGTTGCTCCCTTCCCCATGCCCCACCCCATCCACTCCTTCTTCATTTTTATTTAGAGGAGGGCAGGCCTCCCATGGATAGCAATAATACATGGCATATCAAGTTGAAGGCTGGATTAGGCAATTCAGTATGTTCCAGAAGTTGGCAAAAGAGTCAGAGACAGTCTCTGCTCCCACTGTTAGGAGTCCCACAAGAAAGACAACGCTACACAACTGTAATATATATGCAGAGGGCCTAGGTCAGTCTCATGCAGATGCCCTGGTTATTGAGTTACACACTTTCTTAGAAACCAATAGCTTGTTTTCGTTATAATACTATTTCAGCATGGGGAACTGGTATCTGGAAGCAAGTGACAGCGGGGACTTCCTTTCATTGCCTATCTCTCTATATTTTATATCATGTTCAGGTGTTGCCTATTCCATTAAAATAAAATTAATCATAGACATGTAAATAATCTGGGATTGTAATCAATTCATGGTAGAATGTGAAAAGTTTTATTGAAAAGACCTTTGTGCACAGGAAACAGCATGGGCTTTCATTTTTTTCCTTCTTGGGCAGCAAGTTAAGCTGGCCATGTTACGACTCACCTCGGTGTCTCTGCGGCTCCTGAGCACCGTGAAATGATGCCCCAGCTCCCTGGGTTCTGTGATTAGTGAGCTATGGGTCAAGGATCGGTGCCTGCTACTTATTATGTGGCACAAGTAGATGTTTGGAGAGTGAATTCTTCTTCTCACTTTTAGAAAAAAGAACTGTGATTTTCAGTGGAGGCGCATCTTACCATAAGCACGTATGAAGAGCAGCGCCTTCCTCTTGGAAATGTCTTCACGGAAAGACGAAAGTGCAACTGGAAATCCCGCCTGACAGCGACGAGCCAGCAGAGCCCGGTCATCTGGCAGCAATGTCTGACTACGGCGTCTGAGAAGAACACCAACCAGAGAAAATGAGGGGATTAAAAATAAAAGAAGTAAACACACGGCAATCCATTTCTCACTCCCTGATGGTCTATGATTCCAAGTCCTGATACAGTAATTAATTCTGTTTTGAATGCTGGGCAAACGAGTGCACAGCACCGTCCTGTATCCCGCCATTTTCTTGTGTGCCGAGGAGTGGCTTCAGCCTTGTTTATCATTCTTATCACTGAGCTGTGAGGGGACGGAGCAAGCGGGTTCATCCCGTCTAGTCAAGCCCCTGCATTCCTAACGGCAGAGTGGATGTGTGTGTTAGTGTTGTGTTAGTATTCAGTGGCCTATTAATGCAATGCAGTAGCTCTGGTTTCTGACCAGACAAAGAAGGCTTCTCTGAGCAAGGAATGGGATTTCTCAGTTTGTTCATTTGGCGGTTTTGTTCTTTGAGGCCATAGAGATCTTTTCCCTGAGGTAGAAGAGCAGACTAGCTTTTTGGTGTCACTGAGTCTACAGATTTTTTTTTTTTGTCCCCTTTAAATGATGAATAGGCCTTGCAAGTCCATAATAGTAATAAGGAAAAAAGAAGTCAGGTTTTCTTATTCTTGTTTTAAAGATGAGATGAATGTACAGTTGAAAGAGATTATGCAACTTTCCCAAGCTCTCATGAAAAACAGGTGACAAAGCTAAATTTTCCCACATAATGTCATACTGGGTTGAGAAATGTGCCCTTACTGAGAATATTACATCAGTGAGTCATATGCTTTACGGAGCGCCCAGGCCAGCGGGAACACCGCTGAGCCTTCTCCTCGGCACACACGAAAATGGTGGGAATACATTTGCCCAGCATTCAAAACAGAATTCATTGCTCTATCAGGACTTGGAATCGCAGACCATCGGGGAGTGAGAAATGGATTGCCCTGTGTTTACTTCTTTTTTTAAATCCCCTCATTTTCTCTGGTTGGTGTTCTTCTTGGATGCCAGAGGCCAGCGGTTGATGCCAGATGCCTGGGCTCTGCTGGCTCGTCAAGGGGCTGTGGTAGCACTTGTTTCCATGAGAGCTGGAAGAACAGATGCAATGGAAAAAGCACGGGCGGTTGTTTCTAAGTAGCTGGCAGCGTGATTCACAGTGCCCTGTATAATGTGAATGGAATCCGAGAGCTCTTGGACTCAGGCTCCGGGAGTAAAGTTACCATCGCTGGCAAGCCAAGCAGAGGCCGAGCACTTGGTTAACATGTTCACTTCTGGGCTTTTAGGAATCATCTCTCTGTGCAGGTTAACTTCTGCTCATTTGGTTGTCTCAGTAAAATAAGATACTCCTGGAAAGGGTATTGCCTAATTTCTAGGGGTAGTTAAGAGATACTATTTTAAGGCAAATCCCATTTTGGGAGGTAAGTAAATCAACCTTAAACATCCTGTAATTGGCCATGAAATTTGATGGTAGGTTGTTGTTAGGATTCAACCACTAGACAGGCTCGGTGGCTCATGCTTATAGTCCTATCACTGGGAAGACTGAGGCTGGAGAGCCCAGAAGTTCACAGTAAGTCTAGGTACTATAACCAATTCTTGTCTCAGTAATGCAAAACCAACAACAGCAAACCCTTCCACTTCTAGTGAAGCCTATTCTCAGAGTCATTTAAAAGGCGTGAGATGTATAATAGGCCACAGGCTCAAATAGGGCCATGTGAAAATAGAGTTTACAAAGTAGTTGTTTAACTACCTATGGAGCCAAAGCAGCATAATAATTTATAATATTCCTTATGTTTTCTCAGGGGTATTGTGATGCTAGTTCTGACTATGACACAATAATTATAAATAAATGGAGACTACATTATGTAATCTGTGTTTGTAGTCATACAGT
Organism: Arvicola amphibius; assembly: GCF_903992535.2. Taxonomy (NCBI): domain Eukaryota; kingdom Metazoa; phylum Chordata; class Mammalia; order Rodentia; family Cricetidae; genus Arvicola; species Arvicola amphibius. Next base: position 99,363,942 of record NC_052053.1, on the reverse strand, counting down.
ATCTTTATGCTGATGTTGTTTCCTATAGTAACAGAAATATTTTCATCAGACTGTAAATGTTCACAACTATAGCTAGTCATTTTCTTGTTTATATGACCTTAGTTCCTAAAACATTCACTTCCTTTTTTTCCTATTGCCATTCATGCCCTTTTTTCTTTTTCTGGATAACCTTTTAGCTCTTGTATATGGGAGAAAAAGCTCTTGGTAATTGTAAAATTGCTTGCCATCCTTTTGGACTAATCTGTATTCCGTAGTCCTAAATCATCACAGGCATTATTGCAAGTCACAGTCAGAGGAGTTCTAGGCAAATGAAAATGGGTTTTATGTTGCGACACCTCTGTCAGTCTAAAATTGCTGAGCTGAAGAAGAGGCTGTGCAGTGACTCATGTGACAGCCGAGGTGCATTTTCCTCCCTTAATGCCTAACCTCCAGCATCTGGTCCATACCCAGGAGTGAGCAGCTTGTTTTCCAATCATGACATATTCTGCAATTTGACCTGTTTTGGAAATTAGGTGCACTTTCCAACATATATGCTGAGAGGCCCTTGGGTATTTGAACCATTTCCTAGTCTACTTTCCCAGACATAAAAGATACCATGTGTGAAGTATGTGGAATGAAAATGTCAAGGTGTTTGGGCGGGTTCTTTCTGCAGAAAATACATTTGCTTATTGCAGTTCTCTGTGAAGACTTTAAAGTAACTCAAGGACAGTTTAAAAATCACCTCTGCAGAGCTGAAATAATTTACGTCTGCTGTATAAATAGAACCTTGCGGAATATAAACTGATGAGCCACCTCAACTCCCACCTCTTTTATGAAGCCTTCCTCGGTGCTCTTGTTAAAAGGAATGCAGTCATCCTCTGCTTTTCTAAGCATGCTGACCTTTCCTCTCCCATCTCGGTCTGCCTCGAATGCCACGCCTTTCATCTCTTTCCTGTCTCCTTATGAAATTAGAATAGGAATTTTATCATACTTGTTTTTTTTTTTTTTAAATTTCCCCAACTACATGTCCAAACTGTTGGATTAGCCTCCCCCCGCCACTGGTTTCCTCTTGAAGGGGCCTGCTTATGCTTTCTCATTGCTAAGGTAGTATAATCTTAAAAGCACCTACCATTCACATACTGTGGAATGACTTGTTTATAGAGCTGCCTCTTCTATTAGACTGTAAATTCCATGGGGGTAGAAGCATGCTTTTTCATCTGAATTTCCCCATGGCCTAGCATAGTGCTGGAACACAGAATACTCATTACTGTTCTATTGAATGAATGTTGGACTTCATTCAGTGGGCTTGACCTGGAGTATATTAATTTGGAAAGGTAGAGGCCTATTTTCCACAGTTAACTGTATTGCAAAACAGTAAGTTCCAGTTAACCACCCCATCTTATAATATACATGCATGCACATCTCTGGAGAACTGTAAATACCAATGAAGTATGCTGCTTTATTACAGCCAGTATGTCATGGCAGGAAGGCTGTTTGTTTCCTTTTACTTCAAAACCCAAAATTGGTAATCTATCATCTCTTGTGGAAGATTAAAAGGTGACTGCTACAATTTAAAAATTTTTGGATTTCTCATTATACCCAATGATAAAATTGCCTGGTAAGTGGTCTGTTCCCACTTCTCTAACCTAAAATATATGAAGGGCCTAGAGATAATGGGTTTTTTTTTTAAATCTCTTCTTTAAGGAAATGACTTTGTAAAATTACATAATTTTTAGTAATTCTCTTATTATCAGCAGCATGAGGAATGTTAAACTCTCAAGCTAATTTTAGCAACTCCTTATTTTAAAATTTAGTAAATAGTTTATCACTGACATATTTCTTTACCCCAAAGATAACTGTCTAGGTATGAAGTCTTCTTTTCTTGCTTGGGATAAACCAAGCCACTCATAGAGCTGTTTCTACTTTCTACCTTTCTCTAGTGGTCTCAAGGACACTGGCCTGCTTTTGGAGGAAACTATAGAAAGATCTAGTTGCAGTAGATCTTTGAGACCACCATTTTGGGCTTTTTGTTTTACCAGTGAGAAAACTGCCGCCCTCAAGTCTTAAATGGTTTGTATAAGATTACACAACCCGTCCTTGGCTAAGTCTCTTGAGAGCTAGTTCAATACTTGCTTTTCTGCTATGACTCATGGGATTTCTCTATGTAGTGAGGAAGGATGCTCACTTCCAGGCAAACACTGACTCCTGAAACTGTAAAAATTCTGTGGGCTAAGACTTCAAAGGGACAACACACAGCTAAAAACCAATGAAATACATCTAATTATTCTTTAGGTAGAAAGCCACATACTAGGGGAAACCTACACACCACAAGTAACCAAGATATGTGCTTTTCATTAGTTTGGGAAATGACGATCTTACTTAGTTTATTCAGTTGTGCTAAGCCACAGGATATTTTCAACAGTTGTCTTGAAGAGTATGATCCCAAAAGGAGAGAGCTGACTGGAAAGTAAACAGCGGGTATTAACATTCCCAAGGAAAGAGCGTGTGTGTCAGGAGAGATCACACTTGGCTCCAGCAGCACAAGCCACCTGGCTCCTCCCCAGCATGTGCTGCAGCAGCTTCCATGCAGTGTGCCTGGGAATCAGTGCTGGAGGCCTTGCTGTCAGACTCTGATGCCCAAGTATTTGCAGCTTTGGAAAGTTCCTCTGTGAAGAGACTGGAGAGATGGCTCAGCTGCTAAGAGCCCTGCTGTACTTGCAGAGGACCTGAGTTTCATTTCCAGCACCCATATTGGGTGGCTCACCACCTGTAACTCCAGCTCCCGGACATCAGATGTCTTCTGGCCTCTTCAGGCACCCACATGTACATACCCCTCCCAGATAAATGTATACACCCATAATTCAAAATTAAAATAAATCTTAAAATTTCCCATGTGATATGGAGTCTAGTTGGTGATCTATGACTTGGACTAGAAAAATGGCTTTTAAACAAATAACTGAACATTTTGTATGAGTTATTATGAACTTTTTTATTTTAGTTTTATTCATGATTATTGAAGAAAATCTATACAATGGAAGTTGAAGGACAGGTTGGGAAGTAAAGCAGCTGATTTAGTTGATAGGTGTCCCTTTCTGCTGTGGTGTAGTCACAGGTTAAAAGCTGAGCAGGTTAAATCAGAACTCATTCGCAGCGTGCAGTGCCGGGCGTCAGGAGTCTGGGGCAGCCTTGGCAGAGTTCTGGGTGTTGGCCAGCAGTTCTCATCTGAGTGTCTTCCTATTATTGTCAGTAGTCATTCCAAGCGACTGTAAAAGTGAAGTCCTGGAGACTACTACCTGCTTCCGCAGCTTGCTTGGCCATCCACAGAGGACACCTGGCAAAGGAAGACTTGCTTGTTTGACTGTCTCGAGAGTCTCTGCTTCTATAAAGCAATTGAACTTCTTCCAAGAGATTAATGAACTGGAATTGTTACTGTGTTCATCTGCTGCTGTGAATGTATTTGAAGTGCGTCTCCTCTTGTTGTGTTGACAAGATTGGGTTTTAAGACTTTTTTTTCCATCCTGGATAAAGATAAACCCACTAAGATGAAATGCAGTGTTGGGAGCTAGTCCAGTCAGCTTATCTCCCCTCTTAGGCATCATCTCTTTATGGTTTTATCATCATTCTTCTTGTTCTTATATATCAAATTAAAACCAAGATCAAAATTAAAAGGGGGGATTTCTCAGAAATTCAAATATAGTCGTCTAGTAATTTTTTAAATCACTCTCTTGAAACTTTCTCTGTGTGAGATTTGATTCTTTGGTTTTGAGATCTCTAAGCAATATAAAATTCTTGAACTGCTCAATAGTAGACAGTGATAGAGTAAATCAGAGGTTCTCACCTTGTGGGTCACAATACCTTTAGGGGCCACATATCAGATATCACATATTCACATTACAACTCATAACAGTAGCAAAATTAGTTATGAAGTAGCAATGAAATAATTTTATGATTGGGGTCACTGCAGCATAAGGAACTGTATAAAAGGGTCACACAGCCTTTGGAAGGTTGAGGACCACTGAAGTAAATGATCTGCCATTTTAAACACCTGGTCTAAGTGCCTGAAGTGTGTATGATTTTTATTTATCGTATCATTTCTTTAGCCACTTGGAACTTTCTCGCTTTACTTATTTTAATATTAGTGGATCAAGGAGTATGCTACATAGCTTACTTAGTTGATTCTTATATGTAGTACAGACATCCAAATGCAGGATTTCTTTAGAGAACACTGGTAAATAGTAGTTGTTTCTCACACTATCAGAGAATAAAACTGTCAACCTTTGGAGACTTAGCTAAGACTTACGGACTGAATTGTTAATATGTAAGCTCTGTTTTAAGATGTAAGCTATGTAATGTAGGGCAGCATTTGGCTTTTAAAAAAGTTGGTATGAACAAGACTAAAATATTTAGTTGGCTATAAAGTAAAAGACTGCCATCATGACACATGTCATGGACCTTAGAGCTCATTAATAGAAGCACATGGCTAGATCAAAGATGAGCTCTGTTTTTCCTATCTCTGTGAAGGTTCAACCATTTTTTCTATGCTGCTATGTGTGTAGAATGGGTTTTATATGTAGTTTGGATGAAAGTCAATGAGATTTCAGATTAGAAATCAAGTCATATGAGATTGTTTTCAACAAAGAGTTCTTAGCCTGAAAAAGAGAGGAAAAAAACTTAGAGGGTATAAGAAAGGACTCTTGGCTGTCTAAACTAATTGATTAGCCTAAACAGTGGCACACCTGATTAGATTCCTGAGTTAACTTCAGTACTGGAGTGCCACATGCTCAGTTATTTTTTTTAACCTATTTCTTTTTTCTTTTCTGAAACAAAACATGGGTGCCTTTGTCTGTTAATTCTTCAGTTGTAGAAAGACAATATCCGTTTTTCAGTTGGCGATAGGCAGGGCACCCTGACCAGTTTCAGCAGACTGCATTCAATAGGATAGAGATTCCCATTAATGGACCTCTAGTATATAGGAATGATGGGTAAGGAAGTTGTGGGACAGTAGGTCCAGGCTGGCTTGCTGTGTTTTATCGTGAGGAAGAGCATTCTAGCAATTAGGGCTGCACTGTAACATTTTGGACTTCCCTTCTATCACCGTTTATTCTGTTTTGATTGCATGTGATAGAAACATGGCCTTAAGTTTCTTCAAACAGAAAAGATACTATTAAGTACTTATTAGAAAGAGTCTATAAATATCTCCTAATATAAAGGATTGGACAGTCAGACTGTGGGAGGACAGGCAGCCACTTGGCCTCACAAACAACTGGAGGCAGAGACTCAAAAGCAGCAGGCCTTATTTCTCCTTTTTTTTCAGCTCTGCTCCTCTAAGAATTGTCTTAGTTTTCTTGCACAGTAGTCTTGGTTTTCTGTACATCGTGTAGACCATTCAGAGTGCCCGAGTTTTCCCTCTCACCACACTACAGAGAAACACAGTCATATTTAGTGAGAAAAGCCTTAAGACTGGTTGAACTTGACCCTGGTGCTCAACTCTGAGCAAATCAGTCAAGGTGCAGCTTCAGGAACCTTGGTTATAGTTTTAGTGCCTTTAGGACAGACCTGGGGCCAGGGGAAATACTTGGGTACCACATTGCTTTCGAGTTTTTGTTCAGGAATATCCCAGAGACCTCCAAAATATATATAGGCAATTGCGATTGTTCTTGGTTGTCCACAAGAGTTTGATGTTGAGACCCTGTTGTTGGACACAGTCACACTTTGGTCACAGGACATGGAGAAGTAAAGCTGATACTCACCAGGAAGCTTCCTCCCTATGGGCTAGCTTTCATAGGATATGAAGGTGCTCTGTAGGCTGCTGGAAGAGAAAAGTTGCCAGCAGTCTTACCAAGCTCTGAAATTTGTGAGTTATGAAAGTGACTGGCAAGGCAAGATATGCCCATAGGTACAATAATGCCATGATTATTTTGGGGACAACTAACAATTTCTGGCTGGATTTAAGGCCTTTGCCACAGGAAGCAATGTGTGTCTGGTACTGTAAAGCTAGTCAAGAACCATGGCTGGTGAGCTCATAGGCCTCAGAGACATAGTACTATAGTTAGTTTGCTAAACTGACATAGTATCAGACTGCTTTCTGATACACCCCTTTACCCATAGATTAGTGCAGCTTTCCATCATCAGAGAATTGTCTTTACTCAGTGGAGAGAAGCTAGTGCAGAAACTCACAACATCGAAAAAAAAAAGCATCGAAGTGTAAAGATTAAGTGTCAGTGAACATTGGCCTTAAATGGGACCTCTGTGCCATGCCTTCTTCCTCCAGAGGTAAGGTGACATTGTGGAAGAAGGTCCAGAAAGATCATAAGAACCAAAGACTGGGGAGGACCAGGCAAAACAGTGTCTTCTGGACACAACAGGACCACTGCACACACAAACGTAGAGCAGCTGTAGTGACCTGCATAAGACCTGCGTGAGATCAAGCCAGTTAGCATTCTAGCACAGAGTGGGGGAGGGGCTAGTGGACCTCATCCCTAGAGGAAAAGCTACGGACAGACAAAGGCTGCTAGAGGAGGGAGAGTCAGTTTTCTTGAAAAACGTCGTCCCTGACTATGTTCTGGTGGATGGCCTCGCACCCATGCATATCAGCAGCATGAAATGGACTCCAGCTTATGAAAAGGGGACAGGCATAGGTTGATTTTGAAGGATTTAAGGGGAGGAGGGGGGCTGAATATGTTCAAAATACATTGTCTGCATGTATGAACTTCTCAAAGAATTGCTAACATTGAAAACTTTTTACCTTTAAAAAGAGCACAGAAATGTACAAGTGTGCAGAGGGCCACATCACTTCCACCCTGACTCCCATAGTCTCACTGTCTTGCACAAATCTCATACAGCAATAAAACCAGCAGACTGACACTGATACAATGCGTATATTTATTTTGTTACTAGTAACTTTTGCATTTATTTGTGTGCTTTTCACCTTAATAGCACATGTAGTTGTATTTAACTGTCACCACTGCCAAAATACCAGTAATATCACTTAGAGACTCTTATTTACTAAGATTTGCAGCCACTCTTACCTCAACTACTATCCCTAAAATCTTGTATCCATGAATCCATTTCTCATCTCTTGAACTGTGTTGCTTCACAAATAGTCTTTAAATGTAATGATGCAATATGGATCCTTCTGAGATGTCTTTTTTCACTTAAGGTTTGTCCTTTGTTTCTTATTGCTAATATTTCTTATTCCAACATTCTATAGCTTTTTTAAACCATTCATTCTTATATATTTGGATGGTTTCCAGTTTGGGGCTATTATGAATAAAACTTTTAAGAATATTGATATGCATACATTATGTTAAAATATGTTTTTATTTGTTTGCTAAGAGTGCAATGTGGGCTTGTAGAGTAAATCTGTTCTTAGTTATAAAGGAACTGTTAGACTATCTTATAGAGGACTGTCCCATTTTATATCCCCACCAGCAATGTCTGAGCACGAGTGGTCCATCTTCTCATCCTTTCTAGCATTTGGTGTTAACAATAATTTTAATGTTAGCCATTTTAATAGGGATGTAGGGATATCTCAATTTGATTTTAACTTACAACTTCTTAATGACTAATGATGTTGAAAATCTTCTCATGTGCCTAATGTCATCTGAATGTCCCTTTGGGAAAATGTCTGCTTCTTTTCTAATTGGGTTGTTTCTAATGTTGATTTTTGAGAGTTCCCTTTATAGTCTAGATATAAGTCTTCAGTTGGATATGTGCTTTGCAAATAGTTTATCTGGGTGGATTCTGTCTTTTTACCCTTGAATATGGTTGTTCACAGAGTCAAAACCCTTGTTAAAGACTTTCTCCATCCTTGAACTTGTGATTTTTGTGCCTTAGTCTCCTGAGTGCTGGATTACAGCTGTGCACTGCCAACTTAGTAAGTTTTAACTTTTGATGAAGATGTCTATTTTAATTAGTGAAGAATAGATTTTGCACATTTATGATTGAGTTACATTATTTTAAATTTCCACCTTCTTTAGCCTAGATGTTACATTATCAGTGCTGATGTAGTTAGACTGGAGATAAGTAAAGTCATTCTATTTATATTACTCAAATGCAATGGAATTCTGTGGATCTGACTCTGTTTAGACACATGTTCTTCTCTTTGTGGTGTTTTAGTTAAGGAAAAAGGGAAAATTCAGTTCCATTAAGGAAGCAAGTCTTTACACACTAAATGGACCTGTAGTTTTGCTTGTACCACTGATTTATGTAAACAGACAGACACCTCACACTAAAGAAATGCAGCTTTGTTTATATATGCTTTGCTTTTAGGCTCTCCTGAAGGGAGCCTGCTGATTTGTTCTAAAAATATCGAACATCTTCCAGTGTGTTGGAATTGCACACATTGGATTATGATGGTGAATAGAATAGATGTGGGCTCTGTGCCCACGAACTTGCCACTTTGTATCTTCTTCTTCTTCCACATAGCCCTGTGGCGTCTGTCAGTGATTCATTGATTCAACTGAGTGTCCTCATTTCCCACCTATCACAGGATCTTTATTGCTTTTTCAAAATGCAGCATGTCTTAAATTGTGAGTGACTGATTTAAATGCTTTAGGAGTGGCTACATTCTGTGAAAATGAAAACCAACCCAAGCAAGTCACTCTTGCAGGCATGTACATGAGAATATATTATAAGGAGGAAACTGTCATATTAATTACTATTTCCAGCTGGGGAAATATTTTTGCAAAGCCTTATGTTACCTCAGAGTGATGGAAAATTCTAAATATGAGACCCCAAAGCCCATCGTTCCCTTTATTACATAACGAGAAGCCCAGCCACTTGAATGAGTCAGATAGTCAAATCCCTCTTTCATAGTTTACATTTTTGTTTCAAATGCTAAGCCCATATCATTTATAAAAACTTGATTCTATTTTAGTTCTATCGATTAGATTATTTTTCCATAAACTCGCTGCCTTGTTTATAGTCTGGTTTTATTATGATTTGCCCAAACACTAGAAAAGATTCTACAGTAGGTTCTAAACTATTAGCTAAAAGTCAAAATTAGTTTTGAATCAACATTCTGAAGTTGAGTGTGGTTCCACATGCCTGTAATCTCAGCAATCAGGAGTCTGACAAAGGGGGATGACCCTGAGTTTGAAGCCAGCCTGGACTATACAGTACGTTTAAGGTCAACCTTAGTTATGCAGTGAGACTATTTAAAAAAAAAAAGTCAGCATTCCTAATGGAGATTTAGTTTAGAGTTAAGTTGTTACCTCAATAATTAACAATAGTTATCTAATTGTTATCTTATTAGATAGCAATTTTGTTTTTTGCCTTTACTGTTTTGTTTCATCTTAAGCAGGATCTTGTATGGCAAGCCACAGTGGATTTGCTATGATTTTTACATTGTTTTATCAAAGGTATATTTGTGGTTTTTGTAAATATTAATCAAATTCTCATGATAAATGTGTGAGATAGATGTTATTAGTCTCATTTTGTAAATGATGGAACTGAGGTACTCCAGAGCTAGGAGCATGCTCAAAGTAACACAGTTAATAAGAGCCTGAGTGGCATCCAAATCTAGTCCCTCTAGTTCCAGACTTTGCTTTTGACATACCCAATAGTCCCAAATTGTGGTTAGTCAGGCATTTTCCCATGTAATACAATAGAGGCATTGAGCTGAAACTTGAGTGGCAGTATAGAAAAACAAAGTAGACAAAAAATTTTGATAGAAACAAAATTAGACCTAGAGTCAGAAAACGTTTTCTCTTACATCATCATTACAATGCGACTAACTCTACGTTAGTTTCTTATTGGTACGTATCACACATTACCATAGGTTTAATAGTACAAAGCAACATGAATTTATTCTACTGAAATTCTGGGAGTGCGAAGCTTAAAGGCAAAGTGTTGTCGGGGCTGCATTTCTGTTGGAAACTGGAGGGAAGAGTTCATATACTCATCTGCCTGCTTCTAGAGTCTGCCTGCATTTCTTAGCTTATGGCTCCGCATTTCTAGAGCTTGTCACTACAGCCTCTAACTCCATTGTTACAGCTCCTTTCTGTTCTTAACCCATCACACCCTTCCCCCTGCTTTAGACAGAGTCTTTCTCCACATCTCAGGCTGGCCTCATTCGTGGAAATCCTCCTGCTTTACTTCTGAGTACTGGGATTCCGAGCATAGCCCCCCCTCCCCTTCCTCCCTCTTATGAGATCTACAGCGACATTGGGTCTATCTGGTTGACCTAACATGATCTTCCACCTCACAATCCATAACATAATTCTGTCCCTTTCTCCGTGTAAGGTAGCATACTTGAACATGAGGATGCGGACATCTCTGCTGGCTGTTTTATCGCATCACTTCATTTCTGTGAACCTCACGTTTCTTAATTAGAAGGTAAAGGGACTGATCTAATTCTGGTCACTGAGGTTTCTTGTTTCCTCCATTGAGGGGAAAGTTTTGTGACTGAAATCTTAATTCTAAAATATTTTTTCTTCCTTCATTTCCAATTTCAAGGGGAAAGTGATAGGTTAAAAATTAAGAAGGAGAAAGAAACTAACATGCTTATGTCTGTGCAAATGTCCTTTAGCTGAGATTTAAAAGGAAGACACTGTGTACTGGAGGCTTCTTAAAGACTTCTTAAATGGTATGTTGGTGGATTTAGACTTTTTTTTTTAAAAAAAAGCATTTAATTTATTTGTATGTGTGTGAGTGTTTTGCATGTGTGTTTATATGTGAACCATGTGTATGTGGAGGCCAAAATAGGGCATTGTCTTCGAGACTTGAGTTTTAGATAGTTGTGAACTACCATGTGAGTACTGGAAAACAAAACTGGGTCCTCTGCAAGAGCAGCTAGTGCTCTTAACCACTGAACCATCTCTCTAGCCTTGGAATTATTTCATTATAAAGTAATAAAAAATAAAGTTCAGTTGCTATTTTGTATTACATAAAACTCTGTCTCTAAATGGTGTAAGCCATAAGGACGTTTGCCATCTTATTACATCATGAAGGTGCAGGGTTGGCAATACTTCAGCTCAGTTGTTTCATCGCAAACTCGTATTCATTTCCTTGCTGATCATTTTTATGAGGTGAGCTTTGCGAGCTGCACCAGACCCCACAGAGCCTCAGCATTCTCATCTGCGTCTCAGGCTAGCCACTCCAGAGCTGACCAGCCTTGGAAATCATACAACTCGGAAAGTCATAGATGGTGCCTGGGTTACCCATCCAGTGATAAATTACAGGTTGTTTATTGTGAGCTAGGTAGTGTTGCAAGTATTGAAAAGATGGCACACAGGACAAGATCCCCGTGGCACTGGAAAGTATTATAAGCAAATGAGTAATGCACTTTCAGATTGTGACAAATATTAAGAAGCAAACAAAGACGGAGTGAATGAAGTGATCTGTCACAGTTGTCCAAACCCATGGCTTTCCTTGAAGAACTCAGGCAATTTGGGGTTTTTCTTCAGGAAGAAGATATTTAGGTGCATTTACTTTTACATCAAAATAAATAAATAAATAGGCTCAAATGTTTGCTATTTGCTAAAAAGAAGGCAAAGTCAGATGTGTTCATGAGAAGTCATTGATTTCCTCTGCTATGCAAAGCTTGGTTTTACTTGATATGTTCTGGCAAACCCTGCACAGCCCAACACAGAGCAAAGATTATTTCTCGTTTGTATTCCCATCTATCATTTGCTTTGTCTGGAGAACTTTAGCTATCTATAGTGAGTTTCTGGCCTCCAGCTTTCTCATCGTAAAGTAGGATTATCATCATAATATTTATGAATCATACAGCTCTGGAAAGATCTGTCATTAATCAAAATAATTATTAAATATCTCATAAGCTTGTAGGCCAAAGAAAACATTTAACATTTTTATTAAAATTGTGCAAATCACTCAGCAAGTTCAGGTTTTCATTTTTTCCCCAATTTTAAAATAAAGTAGGTATAGGATTGTCAAGAATGATAAGAACTGGATCCCCCCCCCCACCCCCCCAGGAATGGTAGAAATAGAAACAAGCAGAGCCTTTCTGGAGAGCCAACTGGCAGAACAACAGACAAGTCTCTAAAATATTCAGATTTACATCTTTGCCCCTAGTATAAAATTGATTCAGTGTTCAAAGGCGTACGTTTGGGGGCATTCATCATAATGTTGGTCACGATGACAACAGACAGTGCACAGCTTGGTTGTTTAACTATAGGGTCAGTTCACTTGTGTTCAGTGTGGAGTTTGTGTGTGGCTATTAATGTAACGATGGCATTGATAGGAATTAATGGACTTGGAAAGAAGTTCTTAGTGTGCCAGTATTTATAGTGTCTGTGCTGCTCTTCTCTGAGCAACTGCAGTCAAGGATGGTAATTGTGATCACTTGTAAAAACCTTGACGTTAAAGCATGTTACTGTGGAGTGCTGAAGGGTCCTGGGCAGTATGCTGAGTCTGGTCAAACGTTATCTCAGCGAACTTTCATCCTAACTCCTCTGAGCAGGCAGTTTGGAGTCTTATTTCGTAGACGAGGAAGCCAGCTCTTAGGGAATAGAATACTCCTCTATCCTTATCCTCAGTGATTTAAATCCAAACATTTGTCTCTAGCACCTATATTCTCCAAGCTAACAGAGAAGCAGTGTATCCTAGAAGAATGTCACAAAAGGCATATTGTGGGGAACTCTTTTATATCATTTCCTATAACTACCTTTATGTGAGGTCCACGTATGTGGCAGGGAAGAGGGGGGCTAATATATAATAAATTCACAGGTCAGCAAATACCCACTCATGGGCCAAAGCCAGTCTGATAGTGGTCTTTGTAAGCCATAAACTCAGCACCATCGTGCTTGGTTATTATATAGCATTGCTTGCTGCCTCTGCACCTTATTGACAGAAATGATTAGCCTCAATAAAGATTATGTGGCATACAGAGCCTAAAATGGTTAATATCAGGTCCTTTACAGAAAAATTAAAATTACAAAGCTTGCTTTATTTAACACATTAGAAACCTGGACGAATGCCTATCCTATTGGAATGATTGCTTTTCTGTTTAAGAGTTCCTGTTCCTCAGTAGGTACAGGCCACAGGTGTCCAGATAGTCGATGAAGGTTTTCTGAGAAGGTAAACCGCCAGCAGACTTCAGAACTTCTGGGCCCCACTGTGCATGGCTGACTGGCATTCTCTAACTGGGTCTTCTGTGTTGCCCTGACAGACTGTTGCTGCTCCTCTGACTGTGTATTCACAAGTGAGGGCTCCATTAGTCACAGAGAATTTCTTGGGCCCTCGAGACATGGTCATGACATCACCAAGAGCCAATGAGAAGGGAGCCTCTATAGTGCCAGCCTTCAATCCTCTTTGGAAGACTATAGACTATGTGTTCTGTTCCTAGCCCTCGGGGTATGATTTGAGACTGCCTCCCTCATCCAGCCATATTCTGGGCACCAAAGTCTAGCTTCTAGACCCGAGAGGCAAGGGCAAGCTTGAAAATCTGCAGAGCTGGAGGCAGATTCCCATTGACCATTTTTTTTCCAGAGCTCAGGGTTTTCTTCCCACAGTTTTCCACTCCAAATGACGTAGTTGCTTTATGTGGCAAAGGGTGAGTGGCGAAGGATGAAGTCTGCCTTAGATAAAAGATGGCTGGCAGTTAAAATTTCTGGGTAAGTGTAGGTTGGTAGCATAACAAAATCAGAAGCATATTTTGCTGTTTTGTTACATTGCTTTTGTGTGTGCTTTAACAGCTTTTAACAGCAACTGCTCCTAGCAAAATTAGTGTGGCTTAAAAACAGGGCAATTACCCAAGGAGCTTTGCCGAGGGGTTTAGGAGTACCTCATTAAATCTTTTATCTTCAAGAAGAAAAGACCCCCTCCACTTCTCTTTTTTTTTTTGAGATTTAAATATTTTAGATTTGCAAGCCTCTTTCTTTTCCTTCTTTTCTCCCTCCCTTTCTTTTCTTTTATTTTCTTTTCTTCTCTTGTCTTTCCCTCCTGCTTCCCAATTTACAAAAATTATTTGTAGAATTTAGTTTTAGACGTAACTTTGTTAACCCTGTGTTCAAGAACATCCAATCAAATATATGTTTCTAATTGGTTCAGTATCTTGTTAATAAGCTATAATAATAAAACACTTTTTAAAATTGTTCAAAGCTCACATTTGTAATCATATCACATCTGAAGCAGAAGGATCTCAAGTTCAAGGTCAGTCTGAACAAGATCTTGTCTCAAAAAAAATAATTCTGGAAATTGAGGCTTGGAACCTAAGGCAGGCATGATCACTTGTGCCTGTAATACTCTAGTCTTAGACTGGAGAACTGACAAAAGTTCAATGTCAGCCTAAGCTGTAGATAGTGATATCTTTCCTTAAAACCAACTGAAACAAACACAAACAATCCCCAAAACAATAAAAGCAGCAACCCCTCCCCCCAAAAATCCAGCAACCAAAATCAGAAAAACTCTTTATATGGACTTCATACAAAGTTTTATAGTTTAATCCAGTAAATGAAGCCAAAAATTATGCATAGTCGATCTATTTCATACCTTTCCATGAAATCAAAGATAAATTGTCAGAGTAACCTTCATTATTAGTTCATCTGCAACTACTGGACACTGCCTCTGCCATGTTAAAATTTTTCCTTGTTTCTGCAAGATGAACATAGTGATGTTATATGATTATAGGGGGTATATTTCAGAAGCATCTTGAGAGCACAGAAATTGATTCCTATTTTCTGAGAACACACATACTCATGACTAGAAACACAGCCTCTAGAACCATGTAATATACTGCAAATGAAGATTTTCTTTAAAAAGCCACTGTAGAGTTTTTCTCTTAAAAATCTTTATGTCCAAGGCTAGAGAGGTGACTCAGTGGTTAAGAACACTGGCTGTTTTTCTACAGGACCTGGGTTCCATTTCCACCCAACCAACTGTAACTCCAGTTCCCGAGGATCTGACACTTTATTTTAACCTCTGTAGGCACAAACTATTCATTTGGTACACAGACATACATATAGGCAAAGCACTCATACACATAAAATAAAAATTAGAAAATTTAAAAATCTCTATACAATTCAAAACACGAATCATTAAAATTTCAAATGTGTGTGATATATTCTAAATGATTTCAGTTTTTATAGCTGAGGAAACTGAGGTGTAGACAGCTTGAACCATCTACCAGATATCATTCACAGAAGTAGATACTGTTTGGAAAAATCCATTGTTTTAATGAAAACCCTTAAGAGAACAGCGCTTTGTGTGAATCCACCTATTTGATCCTGTTTTCCTTTAAACTTTTTAAAAAAAGTTAAAGCTTTTTGTTATGAACAAAACGCTCATTTTTACAGCCCTCTGATAGGTCTGAAACAGCAGGTTGGTGTAGTGTAGGCAGAGCTGGGACAGGCCTGCTAAAATGGGGGTGCGGCTATCTGTGTGGTGGCTGCACTCTGTGAGCGTTCCTGAGGCCTGGTTCTTAGCAGAGAATGCATTCTTCTCACTCACACACCAGCCCTCCCACCTGAGCTAATATTTGCCACCTCTTTCCTCAAATGGTTGTCATGACTACTGATGATTTGATAGCGTGCTTCAAGGCTTTTAGAAGAAAGGTCTTGTCGAAGTGCACAGTCAGCACTGCTGCATCTCTCCCCCCCCCCCCCCCTCCCCAGGTGCCTGACAATCAGGTTTATCACACTCCTGACTTTGGTGAGGCTAGGCCATAGGAGTTCTACTGCTGCCTGAGAGAACTCATCTGGTTTGGATGCTGAAAGCCAGGCAAATCTTTGAACAACCGCACAGCAAGGTCTCTTTGTTGCTTCTGTTTTCTGCAAACTTGAGACACAGCAGATGCCGCCCTCTGAAAACTCTCCCAGAGGTCCAGCCTGCTCTGTTGGTCATATCGTTAAGTCCTAAACCTTTTCTGCAGAAGAAAATTCTCCAAAGTTCCTTCCAGAATATGGCAGTGAAAGGTCAGGGCAGACAATCAGATGAGTGTATGAAAAGTTAGAAGAGCTATGTCACTCCGAAAAGGACAATTTATTACAAAAACCAAACACAGGAGGAAGAAAAGCCTTTAGTCTCATTAAGGAATCCAGACAAAAATCCCACTTAATCTGTCTGCTTTTCCTTTTCCTCCAGTTCAGCTGGTGTGCAGGTGTAGGGCAGCCTTGGCAGAGGCTTCGAACACTTGGAAAAAGGAGTCATTACTGAAAGTTACTGACACACACTTCCCTTGGAATGCTGCTGATGTCATGGAAAACCAGGACCTTAGCAGTAACCCCTAACAACCAGAGCTATGGTAAACACTAAATGTTACCTCCACCAAGGCACTGGTTTTTAAAGACTTTTAACAGGCTAGGGCTTGCCAGCCACAACTCATAAAAACGCTCTTATAATTTTGCTCTCTTTACTAAAAGCCCTGGATAACTGCTAAGGTTTCTTTGGCACTCAGGGACACAAAGCCAAATTCACGTCAGTCTGAAGGCTCACTGATCAGATTCTACGGCCCTTCTTTTCCAGCCTCTTCATACCCCCTGCCGTGCTCCTGGGGGTGAGGCCTTGGCAGGCTTAATCGCGCTTCAAAGAAGCCCCTTGTCTTTCTGTATTGCCTCAACTTCTGGTGGTGAGCTGAACTGGTTTTTTGGGTTTTGCCTAATGTCTTGTTAGACTGGTGGTTAACTCAGTCTGTTAATTGGTAGCCTTAATTTACCGGTTACATTTCAACCAATTTGAGACATTCGAGCAAAGTGGCATTCCATCATTCAAACTCTTAACTAGGCACAGAGCAAGAAAGCAGCATAGGCTGCTGTAGAGAACGGTTCAGAATGGCAAAAGACACGGAAACTACGGGATTTAAGATAATTTTCTCCCAGCCTTGGTGAAATATCATTATTAAAACAAAAGCCAGTGTGGCTTCCTTCTGACCATCCTCAGGTGGGAAGAGGCAGAATCCTTGCATGGCTTTTAAAGGGCATCTTCAAGGTGACCGTAAACTGTATTACCAAATTAGCATAGTTTTGAGAATGAAGGGGCTCTTTTAATAGATGCCCTGTTTTAAAAACACCCTGAGACTTCTCAAGCAAATAAGGCATATGGTCACCCTCCTCATCATGCTAAACCCCATTTATCCCAAGCCTTTTGAGTGCTAGAGACCCGGTCATCCACACAGTTCAACTTCTCTATTTACAAGAAGGTAACTCCAATTTTAGAATTTCCAGATTAAGTCATGGACTTTGCTCCTGAAATAAATCTATAAGTAAGTCTAAATAAGTCTAAACCCACAATCGAATTTGCCCAGTTTTGAACATTCTACAGCTAGGGGACCATGGTTCTTAACATGTGACCTTGGGACCCTGGGGTCACTGAGATGTTCTCAGTGAGGCCGTGCAGTGCTCACCAGCATCAGAAGACATTAACCACCCTTCCCGTCTTACTCTCTTCCTGCCGTGTTCACCCCATGCCTAGGCTGATCTTAGAAGCCAGCTGTCACCTAACAGGCTAGATCCCCAACAGATTTGTAAGAATGTGAACGATTTTACTCTTCTACTAAGCCTTCTTTTAGAAAATAGTTTCTTTCTTAATAGAGAACATGTCTGTATTAAGGCGCTATGGGCTTCTTTTATATTATGATTTTATAATTTTAACAAAATAAATGCCTTAAAAGTCATCAGTTATGGTTTCTTATATGATAAACGTAGTCTTTATGAATAAAGTCTCCGCAGGGCTCTAGTAATGTTCAAAATGTTTAAGGCTATGGCTCTAGACCTTTATTTCTCCCAAGGAAGGGATTTGCAGATAAAATAAATTCCATGATAAGAAAGACCAGGCACTCGCCATGTGTGCCTCAGTGACTTGTGTATGGCTCATGTTCTCACATGAATATGGGTAGGCTAAGCTTCTGTGGTAGTTGCAAAGTTTCCCTGTTCTCTGATGTTTGGGTATTACATTTATTCACATTGTTCTGTTCTTGAATTGTTGGTATGTGTGTGTGCATGCGCACGTATGTGCATTTGCACACATGTGCATGTGAATGTGGACACCATTAAATATTTCTCCTGATCACTCTCTACCTTAGGTTTTGAGAGAGAGTCTCCCACCACCCTTGGCACTTAGTTACTGTCAGTGAGCTTTGGAGAACCATTTGTCTTGCTCTACACTGAGCATGTACTGTCTCACTGAGACTCTCTCAGTCCGGGACGGCTTGTTGGTTGTTTTAACCTGCCCCATTCTGCCCTTCATTTCAGCTGTCGCCTTCAGTTTTCCTTCCTGGACCAGGGAAGCCAGGCCAATCCACAGGCCACCCAGCATGTCTCCTCACCCTCTATTACTGTGCCTGCTAATCTGCCTTGGCCCACTCATGTTTCGGTTTTCCTTGGCTAATTTCATGTGCCTTTATGTCAGAAGAGAAGCTTTATTTTGTTTCCCCAGATGTAAATATAGCTGTTCTTCCTTCTCTGCAGGGGACACTTTCCAAGATGCTGCTTGGGTGCCAGAAACCAATGACAGTAGTAAACCTTACATGTTGGTTATAGTTTCCCATCTCTGTGTATACTTATGTGTACTTATACACACATACATACACATATCATTGGCTAAAAACTGGGCAAGACGACACTGCTATAGTACATGATAAGAATATTAAAGAACATTTAAGTGTAAATATATAGGAAGAAGGAAAACTTGAGAAATTTAACTACTCTACTAAAGTGTTATTTTTCAATGTCATATAACACAGATTCTGTGGGTCTGAAAAATACTTTGCTTTTGGAGTAAAAGAAAGCAGACTAAGGAAAGAAGACAAATTTCATTTTGTACTCTAATTTTGCAGGTGTATGTATATATAATCACACGTGTGGGGTGTACATGTGTGAAGGTATGTATACACATGTGTGCCAATAGAGTCCAGAAGTTGACATCACATGCCTTTCTCTGTTTCTCTCCAGTTTATTTACTGCGATAAGGTCTCTCTCTGAACCAGAGGTCGCTGATTTGACTAGTCTTGCCAGTCAGCTTGTGCCAGGGATGCCCCGTCTCTGCCTCCAAATGCTGGATTACAGGTGGGCAGCTAGCCCTGCTCAGCTTTTCTGTGCCTGAGACCCACAGTCCAGACATACTGAGCCATCTTCCCAGCCCATCCTCTGAGTTTTCAAATTGTTTCATAAGTTAGAAGTTCTGTTTTGTTGTTGTTGTTCTTTTTAGAAATTCTATTTTTAATACCTATTTGCTAGATAGATACATGTCAACTTGACACAAGCTAAAGTCAACTGGAGGAGGCAACCTCAAGTAAGAAAATGCCTCCATAAGACTAGACTGTAGGCAGGCCAGCAGTCTCATAGTAGCTGATGGGAGAGGGCACAGCCTATTGTGGATGGGGTCATCCCTGGGCAG
Organism: Arvicola amphibius; assembly: GCF_903992535.2. Taxonomy (NCBI): domain Eukaryota; kingdom Metazoa; phylum Chordata; class Mammalia; order Rodentia; family Cricetidae; genus Arvicola; species Arvicola amphibius. The sequence continues at coordinate 99,344,670 of NC_052053.1, read as the reverse complement.
GTGGTCCTGGGTTCTATAAGAAAGAAGACTGAACAAGCCATGGGAAGCAAGGCAGTAAGCAGCACCTCTCCATAGCCTCTGCATCAGCTCCTGCCTCCACATTTCTGACCTGTTTGAGTTCCTGTCCTGACTTCCTTCCATGATGAAGCCCAATAAACCCTTTCCTCCCCAAGTTGCTTTGGTCATGGGATTTTGTCACTAAGACACCCACTTAATTTGAAAGATGTCTCCAAGGCTTAAAATTAACCTGCTGCTTTTTAAATCAACATTACAGGGAAAGCTGAGGCCCTAGCTTCTTTGAGTTGCAACTTTATCTCCATGTGTTTACAATTACATATGATAAATGCAACTCAAAATCTTAAGTTTTATCATGCTGCCTTTTAGTGACAAGCATTTTGTTTGGTTTTAGGTTCATTGCTTTTTAGTATTGTTACATTATATAGGTCTCTAGGTTTGTTTGTTGCTCTCTTCTGGAGAAGATAGCAAGCCTTTTGAATAATTACTCGCTGAGAAATGCATTCTGGCTCAGAACGCAGAGAGTGAGAGAGGGCATCATTTTTATAAAATCAATGTTAACAAGGAGGATGGGAGTAGATTCTCTGTCCTGAAATGAAGCCTTGGAGAGAGCTGATGTTTGTGGACAGTCCCCTGGCTCCCTATGGGCTGGGCTGGGGGTGCTGGGTGCTTGTCCCTCTTTTGCTGCTCTTAAGTATTAGTGTGGTGTTAGCAAGTCCCTGTCCTTCCTAACTAGTGTTGGTTTGCCCATCTGTAACATGAGGTGGGATCGAATGCTCTCTAATGTCTCTGACGGAGGAAACATCTCTCCTATTTGCTCTATGCTATGTCATGAGCTCGAGCTCTCCAAGTCCTTGGTTGACAGATACGGTGTGCGAGGAAACGATACACAGTGCAGCCCCGAGTGGGTTCCGACCACACTGATGTGCTAATCCCCGAAGAAGAAAACGCAGAATGGTCCAGGGATGGAACATGAAAACCGCGACAGTGAGAGAAACGTTGAAGCAGACACTGAAAGCCTCATTTCCTGGCCCGTCGGCCATGAGAAAGTTCAAGCCTGCCAAGTCCTTCAGGCCGCCAAGGCCCAACGCTTGGGCTAGCTCTTCTTTTCAGCTTCCCACACCACATGCCCAAACCGCACAGGAAAGCTGTCTCTCTCCCTTCATACTTGTGCCTTTTGGCTACACTTCTGTTTATGCCAAGCCCTTGCCTAACTCCTTTCCTTCCAGCTGTCACTGTGTCCTGGCTGCTGCCTTCTGGGACCTTCAGAGAGCAGCTCCAGTCTTCAGGGGTGGCACAGGCTGGTGGGGATGGTGACAGGGCGTTGGTAGGGTGTGTGGACCCCGAAACTGCAGTCATTTCTACCTGGTTTCTAAACAGTTCCAGCAGTGCTCTTGCTGCTTCTTGGCAAATGTTAGCACTGATGGCTTTAATTTTTTCCCCTCTCCCTCCCTCTTGGGGAGTCCCCGCCCCCCTGCACATTCTTTGGCAATTGGGTCTGTGAACATCCTGTGGAAGATTTGGTTTGTCTTATTTTCTTTTGCCAGACTGTTCATCATCTCTTCTTCTTTCACACAAAACATATTTATCTATTGAGAGACTTTTAAGGCCAGGAAGGCGAAGACAGAGCCACCAGCCTCACAAGCTTAGAAATGTGATTCTTTCTCAGCTTGAACAGTCCATTCCACACTGTAAGGCCTCCCAAGGCCCTCCACACTCCAGGCCACTTGTCTGTCCAGCCCCAACTGTTTTGGTAGCCTTTTACCTCTGCCCTGTGATGTTCTTCCGTCTGCATCCACCTCCTATTGGCTTAGTGATGGCCGCTAGGAAAAGACACACTTTCTCATTGTTTAAGAAAACCCAGGAAGAATCAGGAAATATGACTGAAGAATCTTGGCTGGATAGAAGGAGAAGCTGTGTGTTATGAAAGTTTTCAATTGTTCTGCTCTGCTTGGTCTTTTTCTGCTGGCTCAATGTGGAAAGGAAAAACAAACAAAAGCCCCACACAGTCATTGTCTTCTGTCTCCAAGCATTGTCTTTTGTGGAGGAGTGGAGCTTTTGCAGAAACAATGGGTTGTTCTCTGCCACTCTTTCTGGAACCTCCATGAGCTGCTAAGCTCTACATCTATCTGCCAACTCCAGCCCACACTTGTTTCTAAGGGGAACTCCACACAGTTTCAGGATCTCATTCAGCAAAAAACAAACTCAAAGTGTGTTTGTACTTGGGTTTGTCTGATATTTCCTCATGTCTGTCTGTATTCTGTGTTTTTTACTTAAATAGATGAAATATTGCTAGATATTAAACTGAAACAGACGAGTGTAGTTGGCAAACCTTTAGTTACTGGTTTAGTTACTTGGTATATGCTATGTAATGTCTTTTTAATAATTTGGTGATATAACCCTGCAAAGCCTCTCTTCTTTCATTTCTGCCTGTCTAGTTGGTTTGGCTATATTGTGTCTTGTAACCAGTTAAACTTTCTTTTGTTTATCTTTACCCAGTTCCATATTTTTACATGGTGTATAATGCATAGAATCATAGTATGGTAAACTATTAAGACCTGGAAGTGCTTTTAGATGTTAGATATCTGAATTTCTTATTTCATCGATGAGAAAAAGAAAGCCAAGAAATAGAAGAGATTGAGATCACATACTTGCCGGAGCCTAGGCTCCCCAGCTTCATTTCCACAATCAAAGGTTTCCCCGCTATACCACCCAGTCTAATGCGTCAGGACTTTCCCAAAGCACTGATAATAGTTCTTCCAACAAATAGGAGGCCATCCGATGGGAAAGGACACAGGCCCTGGAACCAGATTGGGCTTGGGTATGCTGGCAGGGTGACTTGGGCAAGTGAGGAATACTTGGGGAACTTTGTTTCTTCCTCTATATTCTAGGAGTATCAATAACATTAATACTTTGGAGTTATTGAAAATCTGAAATGATATAAACTATATAGTGTAGGTGCTACACATACCCAGTTTAACCAATGATTATGAATGTTTGCTGATCATTTAAATAACTCGAAGTAGCCATCTTATTATTGAGTAATTTGAGCCTCTTTTGTTCAGTAAGTTTTCTAATTTAGTGTTAATCTATGAATGGAGTGAGTTGTCTGGAAATAAATTCCTGAAATTATTTATAGCATGACTGTGTATGCATTTCCTGTTCTTTATGGCTTTCATTTTGATCTAGCCATCCAGAATTTTTTGTACAAGTTGAATTCACCCAAAGGAGATATCCGAAGTATCTTTGGTTTTATCCTCTGCTTTTTATGTAGCCAAACATTACGTTTTAAGCCCAGAGAATGGTTCATTTAGACTTTTCAGAATTTGGGAGATTTAGTATTATCTGATACATATAGAACTCTGTGAGGACTGGTTTCTCTGTAAAATCATCTGTACTGGTTCAGAGTACAAGACGATATACTGTATCAAAAAGGTGTCCAAAAACGTCTCTCTTAAAAGGAAGCAGACTTAATTATTGAGCTTTACAGCACTGGCTAGGGAGGGTGAGTTACAAAACAAAAGCTGTGAAATTAGCAAAGACCAAAGGCACAAAAGAAAGTCCAGGGAATTTCATGTGAGGACGTCTCAGATCACCTGGATCGTTGGCTGCCTGCAATAGACTTGAGCTTGAAGTAGAGGAAAGAACTGTGAGAAACTAGACTGAATGATAGAAAGCTCGGTTAGCATAGTTTTCAGACAGAAATTAAGTGCGGCAAGCTAGGCAAGCATAGTACATACTTTTGGTTCCAAGAACTCGAGGAGGCTGAGGCAGGAGGATCACTTGAACCTGGGTATTCAAAGACGTCCTGGTCTACAGTGTAAGACTTTATTTCTTCAATTTAGTAAAACACAATCACTTGTAACATAGTTGATCTTCCTTATGGAACCTCTAGCTGCCAAGGAATTCTGAAGCTCGTTGCCATGGTTACAGGGGAAACTGTCACCTCTTCGGGGTTTAGATAGAAGTCTTAGTTAGGGGAAAGTGCACAGAGAATGTTCCTTGTGCCTGCTTGTACCTCATGCCATAGTCTATTAAGCGCTCCAGCTGGTGATTCCTTCAGGATATAAACAGGATATATGATTTTGGAGGGATATTGGATAATCAAATACGGCTGGAAGTAGAAGATGGTATTTGGCTATATAGTTTCAGTTCATTCGGTTTTGGGACCAGACCAGAGAATTTGGTAAGCACCAAGTCTTGCCACTTAGAACCACACTCAAATAGTTGTGGTAGCAAAACAGTTTCTTCAGGAGTCTTACTCCGCTTGAGGCATAACAGCCAGAGGTTTCTGGTCCTAAGTCCAAAGTTGGTGAATGTTAGGAAAAAATCAACTGAAATTTATATACCCATGAGAAATAATTCAATCAATTGAGAATATGTGCTTCTGTAATTTTCATAGAGAAGATATATTCTGAGTACCTGTGGTATGGATGCCAATCTCATTGCTTCCTACTGAGAGTTAATGTATTCTAATTTTAAAGGAAGACGTCATTAAGAAGGTAAATTTTAAGACCTTCTATTTGACATCTGTGTTGTTGAAATTCTGACTTATAAACCTGGCCGTGTATCTTCCCTTCTTCTTTCTTCTCTTGCCTGCCCCCCTCCTTTTCCTCTTCTTTTTCTCCTTCTTTTTATTCTCTTTTTGGAACAGTGTCTCACAATTAGCCCTGGTTAACTTAGCGCTCATTATGTACACTAGACCAGTCTCAAACTTGCTATAATCCTCCTGCATCTGTCTTCCAGGTGCTGAGATTACAACATGTGCTACCGTGCCCAGTTAATCTTCCCATGTCTTAAGGCTTTTTGTCAAGAGCTATTCATGATCCTAAACTTGGCCTTCTTGTTTAGTCGTTCTTTGAGCATTTTTACACTCTAGAAAAGAAAATGACACCCGCTATTATAATTCAACATCATCAGTATTATTTTTCCCTCATAATTTGACAGCACTACTATAGCATCCAGTGGCTCCCAGTTTACATATAATGGGTTTTAATAGTATTTTTAATTTACTGATGAATAAAGAAATAGTTCTTTGTGTTTTAAACAACTGACTATCATGGAGAGACTTGCAACACAGGAACTGCTTTATTTAAAATTTGAGGGCTCGTGCTTACACATACACACACACATTAATAGTCAAATAAAAGAGGCTGAAATTTAAGAGTGAGGGGGTACTTGGGAAAGACTGGAAGGAGGAGGGTATATGAGAAAGACTGGAGAGAGGAAAAGGAGAAGGGGAAGTGGTATATTTTAATTAAAATATATTTGAATAAAAAATTGAACATAGAACTAAGCCAAGAAATTCAAGGGAATCTTTAAATAATACTGAGTCATTACTGGCCAATTAGTAAAATTTGGTAAGTGTTAATGTGTGTGTGTGTGTGTGTGTGTGTGTGTGCACATGCGCGCGCGCATTAGACCATAATCACAATGAAGATGGGTATGTTCATCATCCTCAACAGTTTCTATAACACTTTCCCATCTGTTAATGCCTACCATTCTTCTTCAAGTAAATAACTGGTATATTTTTGTTATTCTAAATTATATTTTATCTTCAAGAGTTTTACATAAGTGGATTAAGTTTTTTAGTCTGAATTAATCATGCCGTTTGTATCAGTATTTTATTTTTTATTGGTAAGTAATATTTCACCATGTATACATATCACCTATGCTTATTCATTCTTCTGTTGATGGATAGTTTGTCATATATTATAAATAAAATCACTTTTACTGTTTGACTATAAATTATTAAGTGAAGTAATGCTTTCTTGTCCTGTGAGTGGAATGACTAGATTATGGGATGGATGTTATGCTTAGCTTTGTTAAGAAGTTGCCGAAGTAATCATTTTGTATTCTTACCAAGAGTGTGTTGCTCCACATCCACACCAGCACTCAACCATGTCACTGCCTATATTTTAACCATTCTGATAGATGTTTAGTGGTTTCTCATTGTTTTAATTTGCAGTTATGTTGTATCATACACTTATTTATCATTAAACCAATTTCTGTTAGTAGGACTGGGAATTGAATCTACTAACCCAGGGCCATTTAAATGATAAGAAAATAGAAAGAAAAAGAAAGAAAGAAAGAAAGAAAGAAAGAAAGAAAGAAAGAAAGAAAGAAAGAAAGGAAAGGAAGGAAGGAAGAGGAGAAAGAAATGAAGAAGGAAGGAAGGAAGGAAGAGAAAGAAAGAAAGAAAGAAAGAAAGAAAGAAAGAAAGAAAGAAAGAAAGAAAGGGAAAAAAGGGGGTAAGAAAAGAAGGAAGTTCTTTACTATGGATTGTGGAGTTATATCCCCAGCTTTTGTCTTTATTTTTTTTTTTATTTTTTTTTTTTTTTGTTTTTTGTTTTTTTTTGTTTTTTCGAGACAGGGTTTCTCTGCGGCTTTAGAGCCTGTCCTGGAGCTAGCTCTTGTAGACCAGGCTGGTCTCGAACTCACAGAGATCCGCCTGCCTCTGCCTCCCGAGTGCTGGGATTAAAGGCGTGCGCCACCACCGCCCGGCTGTCTTTATTTTTTTTGTTTTAATCTTCAGTATATTTTGTATATAAATCCAATATCATATATGCATTTTGAAAAAATTTCTTCCAATCTTTGGATTATCTGCTTTTCATCTTAACATTATCTTTCTATACAGGAGATATATTTAATTTTTAGAGACTTCTAGTTTTTTTATTTTATTATTTAGTGTGTGTGGGGACGATGGTGGAGGCCAGATAAGGGAATTGGAGCCTCCCTCCAAAAAAGCTGGAGTTATAGGCAGTTGTGAGCCACCTGATATGGGTGCTGGGAATTGAACTCAGGTCCTCTGGAAGAGCAGCAGGTGCTCTCAACCATTGAGCCATCTCTACAGCCCTGAGAAGTATTTTTGTTTTATTAAGATTTTACCTGTCATTTATTTTCTTGGATTGTGTTTTTGATGTTCTGTTAAAAACCTCAGTGCCAAGCTCGGGTTACCTACGTACTTCCTTTGTTGTTGTCCTAGCTCCTTTTCCTTTTGCTTTGATGAAATACCCTGATGTTCAGGGAGAAGAGGCTTATGGGTTGAGGTTGCAAGTCTATCAGGGCAAGGAACTCAAAATGGCCGTAGCTTGGAACTGCTGGTATCTTTGCACCCTTAGTCAGGGGGAAGAGAGCAGTGAGTACGTATGCTCAATTCACATCCTTCTTTGACACAGCCCAGGATGCCAGTCCAGAGTATGGTACTACCCACAGTGAGTGACTCTCCCCACCTCAGCTAACTTAATCATTTATTTTACTTGAACATAATTATACATGAGTTATAAAATCCCACTCTATACTCTTGTTTAGGCAATCAGTTGTTAAAATATACTTAAGTAATAAAAATAAATAGTTATCAAAAGTTATCATTTCCAGTGATTACCAAACCTTTGTGTACACCCATTTTTCCACCAGTTTGCTGAATCATAGGCATTAAACTGAAGGATATCTTTCAGTTCCTCCTTCTCTATCTTCCTTTTTTTTTTTTGTAGTAGGCAAAACTGTCTACCTTTAAGGTGTATCTCTTGCCCTTTTTACATCTTTTATTTTGAGGTGGTCTAACTAAGTTGTATTTGCTGGCCTTAGACTCAATCTGTATCCCAGGTTGGCCATGAACTTGTGGTCCTGCTGCCTCAGTCTCCCCAGTAGCTGGCATTATAGGTCTGTGTCACTGGGCCTACATCAGGCCAGGCTTGTCATCCTTTAGTGCAGGTTGACACGCTGGTGGTAATTTTAGCTTTTGTATGTCTTAAAGGGTTTATTTCACATGAAAATGCTTCCATTAGTTCTTCAAGAATTTCATACAGTCTATTTTGATGATGGTCACCTCCCCTCAGCTCCTCCCAGATCTGTCCTCTCTACCCTCATTTGTCTGCCCATCCAGCTTTGGATTTTCTTCTTCTTTTTTTTGTTGTTTAAACCCATGGAGTCCCCGTATGTTGCTCAACTACTCTTGGGAGTATAGCCTGCCCTACAGAAGTCACACCATTAAAAAAACCGACAACAAAACAAAAATGATTCCCTCTCCCAAAAACTATGAAATGTCACCTTTGCTTTTGAAAGATACTTTTGTTGGATATAGAACTCTAGGTGAATTTTATTTTTCTTCCACTTTTTCAGAATCATTTTTTTAAGGATTAATCTATTTTAATCCTATTTTTCTTGTCTGTTTTTCTGAGTGAAAGATGTTAAATAAAAAACACACCTCTAATTCTAGCACCTGAAAGGTTGTAGGCGGATCTAGAGTTCAGGGTCTCCTCAGCTACACAGTGACTGCAAGGCCAGCTTGGGCTACGTGAGATCTTGTCACAAAACAGCAGTTTTGATTGCTTTTGATGATAGGGTCAGTCTTGTCCCTGTTGGTCCATCTTGGTTAGAAGCAAAAATTCTATAGGGAGCTTCCTGTAGGTTTTCAGCAGTATAGAAATGACCAGTAGCAAAACAGAGTCAGTAATGGAATTAGAAAGGAAATTAACTTCAGAATTATGATACTATATTATCCCTCCTCCATCCTCCACATTTACATAATAGATTTCCTTGTCTGCACTGTAGATCACACCAATGGATAAATTATTGAGTTGTGAGAGGGAAACATGCTTAAGCTACCTGAATGGAAGATTCTTTGGACTGTGTTACATAAAGAAGAAATGATACAAAGGATCCTCATTGGTGTCATGACCTTGAAACAGTAAATGGCTCAGACATTTTTGGTTTTATTTTGTTTTGTTATTTTCGGGTTTTCCTTGGGGAATCAAATGACTTTTGTTGTTGTTTTTGTTTTAGGGGGCTTTTTGACAAAGGGGGACAGGAAAAAAGGTCTTAAAATGCAAATTATTTTTTTTCTTGTTCTTACATCTCTTGTAATGTCAGCTAAATCCGTGTCTGTAAAAATCCAGCCTTTTGAATGAATAGTTTCAAAAGTAGAGACATTCATATGTAACAGTGAGTAACTGCAAAGTGTTAACCCAGATCGTTGCAGTTTGCAAGTGTGAGTTTGGGTTTGACTAAGTCCGCAGCACAGAGATGGTTAAGCCTGAGGAGTGGTGCGCCAAGGTTTGCAGTTTACGCTGCCCACTTCTGTGACTAATTAGCACATCCCAGTTTAGAAGTCAGTGAAGGAAGAGCTAGATAAATGAGAGATTTTTCTCTGTGTCACGTACTGCTTAGAAGAGGGACACAGGGTGTTGAATTGCAGTGAACAATGAGACAGACTTTAAAATTAAGCCCTTAGCGTGCTGTTTACTCCCAGTACTGCTCTGTTGTGGCTGCAGCAGGCCCACGAGAAAGTGCCACTTCTGTTTATTTGTTTGCCTCCACACAGTTTCCTGCGTCATCACATTTTTTGTGGACCAAGTGTTTGAGGTCAATGATGCTGATGGAGCCCTTACAGAGCAGAAGAGGTTCTTCTCCACCAGGAAAAACCTTTGTATTTCAACTTTTAAAATTCCAGATCATTTAGCTGTGAGTGTTGATCTTCTGTGCCTTTGTGGGGAACTTACACTGCCTTCTTTTAGCCTTTAGGAAGAACCTTCTTTAAGTCAGCCAAGCATGTGAAGAAACCATGAGCCCATATGAAGCTCTTAGTAGCTTAAAGCCCTGGCCCTGCTTGGGTCTTATAGTTTGGCAATTAAGATGTATGCATAGTGGTCTCAAAGACTTACTTTTTTTGGTTTTAGCCTTATGATAAGTCATATTTAAATTTCATTCTAATGGGGTCATTATGTCCTATGTGATAGTTTAGTTCCAGTTATTCATGAAGTGTTTTGGAAAAGCATATGTTTGAGCTTAATGAATTATAAACTCTCCTTATTGATAATGGTGCCCTTCCCCCAAGCTGATTCTCGACAGTTTCAAAATAGGAACTTTGTTAACATTCTTTTCTTTCAGAAACATTTTGCACCCCAGTACATGAAAGTATAAGCCTTCGGCATTAAGAGTTCCTAATCTGACTCCAGTAACATCTCTTTGATTCAAAGTGGAGTGTAGTTTATACAAGACTTACGCTGTGTACCTCTGTTGGGATTGTGGGGAACAAAAGGGCAAAAAGATTAAATATTCAAGTATTTAGAACCTATTGTAGGTCAGCACTCCATAAATGACTATTCTGAACCTTTGAAAATGGCCTGAAGTTGGAAAACTAGGAAGACCTTACTTTTCTTCTGATTTCCATTTTTTTAACTCATATCCATAAACAAGAGCTATATGTCAGTCCTTCAAGTTGTTTTGCTTCTCATTTTAAGTTTTTACATAATAAGTAGATTGTGAAAATGAACATGCTATATAGAAATCATATAGTAGCAGTTATTGAGCTGGGTAATCTGAGGATTGTAGAACTAAAAGACGTCTCAGGTCTCTTTCAAACCCCTTATGTAATTTGATAGCTGAGAAAGCTGCTGTTCTGAAGTGTCTCAACCTTGCCCAACGAAACTAGTAAGTTCTTAATTCTGATGAAGATGGCCACCCGGGCTGCCTGAGTGCCCGCTCACTGTTCTTTCTACCATTGACCGACTCTCTCTTCTTACCCAAAATGCTGGAACCCAAAAAATGTTTCGAATTTTAGACTACTTTGGATTGTGGAATGTTTGTATCTACAGGATGATATGTCATGGGGGTGGGAATCAAATTTAAATGGGAAGTTCACCTGCTTTTCATATATATCTCATTCACACTACCTGAACATAATTTCAGATAAATACTTGTAATATGCCCTGTGGGTGGCCTGTCACGTGAGGTCAAGTGTGAAATTTTTCCACTTGTTGCATCATCCTGCCCTCCAAAAAGTTTCCGGTTTTGGATTTTAGGATTAGACAAGCTGAGCCTGTAGATTTTAGTTCCATTCTGCTATATTTTAGAAATAACAGTCCACAGAGCTCCACATCCTAAAGAAAAGCAATCATGTTGGTAACCATTAATTTTTAAATATATTGAAAGCCTATTCATTTTGGACTTTTTAAAAGAAATGTTAATTTACTTTGGTTTGTCAGTAAGCAACAGTATTACTTTCCAAGTTGGTGAGAAGTTCCTGGAGAAGACTTCTTATATAGACTTCTAAACTCCTCATCTGAGGGTTTAAAAACCCATGATTTATTTCTCTGTGATAGTCTTAGAAGACAGTGCTCAACCACAGCCAGCTTTCCTTGAGATCACAGAAGAATAAGCATTCTGCTTTTGGCATCTCCCATGAGCTGACTAATAGACAACTTTCAGGGAGACGAGCTCACGGTGGACTTCCCACCACACCCTTTGCACAGCTTTCCTCCGTGCGTCTCCTACCAGATCCCAACTTGCCTTGACTAAACTCAGTGAACAAGATCATTGTATGAATCGGAAGGAAAATGTCTAAAGCATACAAAGTTCTAATGACTTGGTAAATGCTGTAAAAGCTCTCTGAGCTGGAAGTTGCATCATTTGTGCCTATGGCACTATGGAGTGGGCCCAAGTGGTATAATTCTTCAGTATAACACTGAGGTAATTTTTGCACCAGCCAAGTCAATGGTTTAAAGTTTCAAGCCTATGAAATGGCAAGCTATAATTGTTCAATTCCAGTGAGGCACAGGTGTGTTTAATTTTCTTCCTTTATTTCTCGTTGTCTTCTTTAGGTAAGCCAAGCCAAGCAAGGAGTGTGCTTGTCTGGATCTACAAAGTGAGCTTTAAAGTCTGTGAATGCATTTGAATGCCCACATGTTACACAACACAGTTTTCTTTTAAATGTAGGAAACTCCTTAGAGCATAAGTCTATTTCATTTAGAGAAAAGAATTGTTTTCTCATGGTAACAATACAAATGGTGTAGGATGATGATAGATCATAGAGAATCAGAAAATATGGGTTTGTTTTTTGCCTTCACTATTGATTTTTCATTTGACCTGGGTTGAATAATTGATTTTATTTCTCATATCTGCTGAAAGTGAGTGCTAATATTTTCAGTGGCCGTGAAGAGGTGCTGGGAGAATGAAAAATAAGTTTCCCCCCAAAAACATTATGTTGCCTAGGAGAAAGACCTATTTAAACAACAGTTGATTTCATTTCCATCTTATTTTTTTAAAAGATTTATTTATTTATTTATTATGTATACAACATTCCTTCCCTGTATGCTTGCATGCCAGAAGAGGGCACCAGATCTCATTATAGATGGTTGTGTGCCACCATGTGGTTGCTGGGAATTGAACTCAGGACCTCTGGAAGAGCAGTCAGTGCTCTTAACCTCTGAGCCATCTCTCCAGCCCAATGTGTAGCCCAGGCTGGCCTTGAACTCGTGATCCTCCTTCAGCAAATCCTACCGGCGTGCGCCACCGCAACCGGCATCCATCTTATTTTATAACGATCACCTACCGCAGACTCAGAAGAGCTTTTAAATCCATGGTCATTTTCTACAACTTCATGTCTAGAAGTTAGAATAATTGCTTGTATTTTTCAAATATGGAAACTAAAGCTCCCAGAATATTTGCTTAATTTTAGTTTAGACTGAACTTCATTTCACGAGTGTAGGTAAAGGTACATGCAGTAATATTGGCAGGAGTTGGTCATTCTTCAAACTAGCTATAATGTATGGATGGCCACTTAAACAATCATATGCACATTTTCTGTGCTTGAAATTTCGCATGTAAATCTTAGTGGAGAGTTCTTCACTTTTCAGTGTTTAGCAAAAAAATAGATAAAAGTTTATATGTATGGAAGCAGAACCCAATTTTTAGTTTTTCCTCTTCAGCCTTTATAGTTTATAGAATTGAGACAGTTGCTACTTTCAGCGCTTTGACCTCAGACATTGTGTTAGAAATTGCTTCTCCTCTTTCTTATTTCTGCTCCTGCTTGTCACCCCATCATGTAGTTGTTGGTTTTAGATTTTCATTTTCCTATCTGGAAATTGTTGGAAATTATAAGCAGTCATTTATTAACCCGATTACTTTATGCTTCAGTGGACTTGTCAGTGGGTGGCCTTGTGAATTATTTCAGCTTTTAGAGACACAGATCAACCGTGCCACCCTATACCCACAACACAAAGCTGCCGACTTCTCTATTGTAGGACCTTGTAATTGAATGGCATTTGAAACATGTATGAGCACTCCCCCTCTTATTCTTCCCAAATAATGCTTAACCTGGGTTTTATTTTCTCAGTAGACTTGCATAGTTGAAACTTGTCACTGCATAAACTCCCAGATAGCACAAACGTTGAACAGGAATTACAACATACTTGGTGTGATTTATTTCTGGTCATCAAAAGCAATCAATTTTACAGTAGAATTGTAAAACTTCAGAGCTAGGTGTAACTAATAACCAGGTATAGGCCTTTCACTTTATTTAAGGAAAAGCTCAAGATCAAAAAGGCTAGGTAATTTGTTAATACTGCATTGTTTAGTGCTGGTGAAGTTGGGACTTGAACCTGGGTTTCTTCACTTGTCGCTCAGCATTCTTAATTAGGCTACAACTCCCATGCTTGACTATGCTTTTGAATATTAGATGCTGTCTCCACTTCGTACAATTTAGAAATGTGATTGTATTTGCTATTCCCTACCAAGCTATATTGGAACCTGAGTCAGAAATTAAAGCCTAACTATCTTGACTCCATCTTTATCATGGACTTTCAGCATTAATTTTTAATTGTATTAATAATTATCTTAATTATAAATGATTCTTTCTAGTCCTGGTCCTATTGTTTTACTTTAATTTACAAACTATAAATCCCTTCTTTCAGGCTTCTGAAATAAAAAAGGACATTTTGGGTGATATTTTCTAGTTTATTAAGAAGTTAAATTCAAGTCAAAGAATCTGTTGTTTTCTGCTTGACTGTATTGTGCTTTGAGCCCTTGTAGAACAGTGTATGTGTGATTTGTATGGATTAGGAATTCAAAGAAGCTCTTTATAGAGCAGTTACATTTATTACCATGCCCTGTTCTCTCAACAGTGTTTGAAATAGGTACTATATTGGCTAAGATTTTTATTTTCTTCTAAGTGACACAGACTTACAATTAAGGAATTAAGTCACTCATCACTGCTGGTGTGTCTGAGGACAGACACATCAGCATCATTTCTTCAGGCTCTACTTTCTTCTTTTCCCACTTTGAAACTCCAAGCTTAAAGCCCTGCTATCAGGGCAGCTGAGCAGAAAGAGAACGTCTCCTGATTGCTCCAGCAAGAGGTTGCAGAATCGAGTCTAATAATATATATATATTATTCCACTATAGCCCACATGCCAGACATTAAGGCTTGGGGTTGCATTTATTTTACTAGTGAATTATGCTTCATATGTTCTACCCCGGGGCAGAGTCTTAGGACCAAGAGCAGAAGAGATTTAATTCTTCTTAAGGACGAAAGAATACCTTAATCCCCTCCCATGTGAGATCCTAGAGTTGGACCTGGTGGTCCCGTCCTGTAATCCTAGGCATTGGGTGTTGGGAGCTGTGAACCTCAAGATCCTGAATTTCTTGTAAGTAACTTGTTTTCCCCTGGTCTGAGTGCCTACATCTGCTCTGAGCACGAGACTCTCAGGAGTTCCTGATGGTTTCTGGTAGGTTTGGCTGGGGCGTGGCTATCAGTTAAGGAGCAGGCAATGCTCTTAACCTCTGAGCCATCTCTCCAGCCCCTAAGGATCCCTATATAAGCTGCCTCTGTACACAATAAAGGGGGCATTCTTGGGGCATTCCTGTTTCAAGGATGACCCGTGTCTCTGTCTGTGAGTCTTTGTGTGTGTTTCAATCTCAAGCCCCTTGCCCGGTTCACAAACTGTATGGTGGCGCATAGAGCGCAGACGGGCGTGGTGCACCACAATTGGGGAGGATTTCTTTGTTTAAGTCCAACCTAAGCTACAGAGTCCAAGGTCACTGTGAACAATTTACAGAGACTGTCCTCAAAATAAAAAATAAAAGTATAGCTGAGGGATATAGCATGGTGGTACAATGCTTGCTTAGTGGGATGGGTGTGAGGACCAGTTTCTATTATCAACTCGACACAGGTAGAATTACCTGGGAAAAGACTCTCAATCAGGTTGGCCTGTGGGCATGTCTGTGGGGGATTGTTTTGACAACATTAATTCACGGGGAGACCCCAAATTAAAAGTAGGTAGTACCTTTACCTGGGATTGGTTCTTTAATTGTCTAGAGAAAGTAAGCATGCATGCGTGCATCTTTCTCTGCTCTTGACTGTGGATGTGATGCATGACCAGTGTTTTATGTTCTCATCCCCTCGGCTTCCCTGCTATGATGGACTGTAACCTAAATCGTGAGTTAAAATTCGCCTTTTCTCCACTAAGCTGCTCTTTGTCAGGGTATTTAATCACATCAACAGAAATGAATACTAGAATAAGTAGCATTGTGAGACCCTCACTAAAGTTCCCAATAATTCAAGAAGGTATGGGGGTTAGTATTCTGGGCAGGCAAAGAGAAATGTCTATTATAATGTGATTATTCCCTTCCTCTTATGATGAACTTTGGGGGCTCCTTAATTAGGAAGCCTAAGACCACACAACTGGTGAGTGATAGACCCTGAATTTCACTCCATAGCTGACTACATGTGAAACCCTTCTCCTTTCCCAATGCTTTGTTGTATCTATAGACACTTTTAAAGCACTACTCTCCAAGGGAATAGTTTTGCCCCTAGAGGACATGTGACAATGTTTGGGGATGGTTTTGGTTGTGGTAAGTATGTATGGAGGTGGCAGGCATGCTGGTGGCTAAAGGATGCAGATGGTTTAATAGCTCCCAAGAAAACCCTTCCCCCGCCTGCAGTGTCACAGTGCCAAGGGTGAGAAACCCTGCTTTCTAGGTTCTAGTTTTAGACTAATTGCCCTTAGCCTAAATTTTGAAAGAAAGAATCAATATTGAACAAGATTGTATTAATTTTAACATCAAAGTAAAATTAGATAGTCTCATAAGTCAATTTTCTTTAAATTTCATACCACCCAGCTTTAGAGTGATTCTTATTTAATGAGTAAATTTAAATAAGCATAAATTACTTTAAAATTAATTTATACATGTTAACTATGCAGAAATAATTTTTATTCAAAAATAAGACATGTAATTTTTCCTCAAAGTAAATCTAAGCTCAGATATGGTGGATCAGACCTGTAATCCCAGCATTTAGGAGACAGGAGAATTATTGCTCATTCTAGTGAATTTAAGACCAGCCTAGGCTGCAGAATAAAAAGAATGAGACCTTTACTTAAGTTTTAATATCTCTCTCCGTGTGTGTGTGTGTGTGTGTGTGTGTGTGTGTGTGTGTGTGTGTGTGTATTACATACACATTTATGTAGGGTATCTTAAATTTAATACTGGATGCTTTTAAACAAATATTTAATTAAGGTTGTCTTGGAAACCTTTAAACATTTAAATATTTTACATTTGAGGAAAAATTAACAACTATTTTTAAAGCTCTTGGCCAAAGCATTTCCAAAAAATTTTGATAACAAAAAGATTTTATTATGCTAGACAATGGTCAGAATGTTTGTTACTGTGAATATTTTGTGGTGTCTCCATGACTCCATGTGCTAAAGCTGGCCATGTTAAATCAGGTGCTTTGTGGTGTCTCCATGACTCCACGTGCTAAAGCTGGCCATGTAAAATCAGGTGCTTTGTGGAAGAATGATAGAGCTAGAGGAACGGAGTTAATGTGTTCTGTTAACTCTTCAAAGAAATCAACCTCCATATTTAGTGAAATGAAAGTAGCTGAAACCATTTACCTCCTCAATACTTGGATTGAGCAGATATATCCAAACGAAACCTGGGAAGTCAGACCTCAGCTAGTTTCCCAGTAAAATAGCTGAATGAGGAGCGTGACACCACGCATGGCATCCACACGAGAAAGTTTCCACAGTCCAGTCACTCCATGTTATTGTTGGAGTTCTATTTGAGGCTCAGCATCCTCTAATTCTGCCAGTTTTGTACAAATAATTTCTTAGTGCTACGTTCTAAATCCTCATGGCTGCTCCTGTTTATAATTATTAATGTATTCCTCTTGGATTCTTTTCGTCCCTGTTGGGCCCTATCCAGAGCAACTAACATTTTCTCAGATTTCAACCAGTAATTCCTACTTGCCTTGCTTTTTCACATGGCTGACCCTCCTCTCACTTCTTCTCAGCTCTTGATGCTCCCGTGACACCCCATGGTGTGGTCTCACTACTTCACCTGACTGTACGATTTAATCCCAGAATGCTCATTGTTTTTTTCTGTTTCTTCTCTTTTTCTTTGGCCTCTCTTCCCTCCTTAGTATTGAATTCCCTTCTTGCCTATTATTCCTACCTCCTTCTGTTTCTCAACCCCTAATTACTGGCTTCATATCCTTAGGCTTCCCAGCTTCTTAGTTCCTGTCCTCATCCACGGAGGTATCTGATGTCCACCCACCTAGCCTGTGTTAGTCAGGCTTGTGTGTTCGGAGAGGCCTTCCATTCATTGTTAATAGAATTCAATTTGCTGTTTCCTTAGAAACAGGGCAGCTGCTGATCTTCAGATTACCCACGATTTTCATGCAAATTCCTGTGTCACATTAGGAGAAGCAACATTTCTCTACAAAACATGTCACAAAAATACCTTAATAAATGGTGTGAGGTAAAATGGCACAGTTTATTTTTGATTCGAGCTCAGTGAGCTTACTGTTTTCTTTGAGAAGAAAAAAACAAAGGTCTTGAAGAGCTGACATTTTTATCTCTGATCTGCTGCAGACACTTTCCCGGCACTGTCAGAAGGGTGCTCCTCAGCCCAGCCATGCAATGTGGGTTTTACAGAGAGCACGGAGATGAGAGGTCACTTGACAAACAAGCCACTTGTTTAGGATTTCACAGCAAGCTAATTGCAGAGGCCTTGAGTTTCCTGCCTCTTAATTCCTGCTACATGAATAGAAAAGAGCTTATTATGCTTTGCTTATTTATATGGATGCCTCAGAGCATTTCCTTTGCTTTAATAAAATTGTGAAAATTATTACCCAGTAAAGTAATTGTTAGAATAGAAAACAAACTAGACACAGGGGCACCTGAGTTTATTCCTGGTTTTTCATCTCATTAATGATGGAAGCTGTTAGTTCCAGGGCTTCTTGAACCTTGAAAACTACACTTATTTTATTCTGCATGGTGAAGTTCCTTGAAGTCCTCTAAAAACCACAAAAACAAAATTTAAAGTACAAAACGTTATTATTGATTAACTCAAATTGGTCCTCGTTTGTTTGCAAAGGTCCCAGGACTCCATGGGGCGGGAGTTCCCCGTGGTGAGTTGGTGAGCATCCTGTGAGAACCAAGCATGTCTTGGTGATATAGTTTGGATTTCTGAAATTGTCCTTCTGTTGGGTTGAGGTGAGGGAAAAACTTGTGGAAGTCCTCCTGGCGCTGCCAGCAGAATGTTTGGGACCAAAGCAAGCATTCCAATAGTATGTTATGGGGAGGTTAGCTGGTCAGGAAATAAAACCCTTACCAAACGTAATGGCTCCCACTAGCATTTTCAGTAACGAGTACCAGATGTGGGTAGTTAATTATTCTCAGATCTGATAAGTACCTGCCAGCCAAGGCTAATTTTATTTTCAGTAAACGTGGCCAAAGGTCCTAGCTGTTCATATGATAGGATAGGGCCTGTTTGCACTTATCTATTAATAAATGCACAAAACTCCTTTCGTTTTCCTTTCCCAGGGCCAGATAAAACATTTCAGACACTCAAAGTATTTGTCCTAGTAAATCAGACAAAATAAACAAATCTGGTGATTAACTTGGTAAACAGAATGGTTAAGTGTTACCTTTGGAGTTTAACTCAATGCCAAATAAATAATATTAATCGCATGGCATTTTCAATAACCTTTATGAAGTAAGACAGGAAGGATTTTCCACCCTTTTTTAAACATCAGGGGTATAAGTATATCTCTTAAGTGCTTTCAGATGGCTTTCTGTAGGGAGATTGTGAAAATCACTTTAAAATGAGATTATTCTTATGTACCATGAGTAACTCATTGGGAGCATTGTACCAGTTAATGTTGCCTGTAAACCTGGGAACCTCTGTTGGTCACCCCAGAGGGAAGACCGCCCAGTGACATGCCATCTTTTGCATACACAGTTAATAGCTTTCTGAAGGTTAAATTCAGATAGAGCCCTGAGTAAATGGTCCTCTTTATACTAGTAAGGGGGTAGGTCACAGAAACTCATTCTTTACTCATCTAGACTTTTGTCTTTGGAGCAAAGGGCTCTGTTAAGAATTGGACTGTTTGTTTTGTGATGTACATGCTTGTCTGGTGAGAACTAGTGAGAAATAGACCAGCTATTTCATAGTGGGATGCAGCGCTATGGTATCAAAGTAAGTCCCATCCACTCCAAGCCTGGACCAGATTTCACTGGTGATCCAATATCTCTGCTTCCTGCCACCTTTTCTGTCATTCCACTTTCTTTTTTTCCTTTGATCAAAACCTACCTGCTCTTCCAAATGTCAGCTCTTTTGTGTTGAGATTTCAAATAGCTCATGGAATCCCTTGTAGTTTCCCATGATGTATAGTAACCCTAATTTACTAAACATGGAGCATAAAAACGTAGCTGGAATGCCTTAGAGAACAATCCCTTATATGCATGTCTCCATTTAGAATTTCTCTGCATTGGTGTCTTACCCCATCAGAGAGTGTCCTGGCACAGTGCCATGAGTATGGTGCAGGCACTCAGTGGTAACATCACACGAGTGGTGGTTGACACTAATCGTGTGGAGGAGACAGTGCAAACCTGGAGTTTGAAATCTGTTATGTTTATCCAGCCTTTCTTTAAGGTCCTGCTGGGAGGCCAGGTGAATTCCTTGTGCTCTTTTTATGTTTTAGTTTCTGTAGCTGTACAGAGAAGTTAACAGCTCTATCCATTTACCTACCTGACAGGCATGTCCTTAAAACTAATGAGAGAAAGTATCAAGTTCTTGTATCTTAAAGGGTGAAAAAGATTACTACTACTACTATTTATACACTCTGAATTTTTCTTCCATACTACTTATTATTTTCTATTACATTTCCTAACACTTCCTTATGTTATATACTAATGTACTTTATATTTGCTAAATAAACATTACATTTATTTTATCCAGTTTAGATTTACTTGTATTTGACAATCATTTGTCCTATCTTCTTTTTTCTTTATATATATATATATATATATATATATATATATATATATATATATATGTGAGGTCTTGCCATGTGACACAGACCACTACCAAGCTCCTGTACTAAAGGTATTCTCCTACTTCTGCCTTCTAAGTAACTGAGCCTCTATTTAAATTAGAACTGGATTGTAATAATCAAAATCCTTGGCATATCTTTCTGGAGGAGATGTTTTATTTTCTATGCCAACTCTTCACTTAAGATTCTTTCAGCTATAAATCTAGTTGCACCTTCAGATATCTTTGATTATAGGTGATTAGATACTACTTATGTGTTAGGAGAGGCTGAGTGTTGGGGGGACTGCTAGAAGTCTTGGAAAGCTCATAATGCAGTAGTCTGCTACTGATCCCCACTTCTGTGTTTCTATACCACATCTTTCTCCTGATCTCCAGACCTCTAAGTCCAGCTAACCAGTCAACTTCTCTACTTGGCTGTGCACAGTATTTTCTAATGTCTCACATAAATTTAGTATCCTGTTTTTGAATTTACTTTTCTCTCTAGCTAGAATCACCACCCACCCTCTCTGTCAAGACAGCAAACCCTCCCCATATTCCCTATTGTCTGTACATTTGACCCCCTTGATGTTTTATGTCCTTTCTGTCCATTCTTGTTATGACTTTAATCAGGCTGTGCCCATCTACCTTGCTGCCACCAGTCTTGTCCCTTTGCTATCCCCATATTGGACTCAGGTTAATAGTACAAGTATTGTGTCCTGATTTAAGATTTGTGGTGGCTCCTGTGAGCGGAGATAAAATTTACATTTGTTTTGGTTATTGAAGGCCTACTGATTTTCACTTTAATTTATCCTCACATCTTCTTGTAGCCTTTGTTGCAGCCATAAACTACTTTTTTTTTCCTACCTGCTTCTTTGATTGGAAAAATGTTTATTTTATTTAAAAAGAAAAAAAAAACCTCCTTCCACCCTGAGCTGTTGTGACTCAAGTGAAATTGGTCACCACATCCTTGAATCCCACCCTTTACTGCCTATGCTTCTCTCATGGTTCCGGTGAGAGGCCCTGAATCTGCATATGTCTTTCCTCCATAATCCATTGCCTGTTTACTTCATTTGCCTTCCCATGTTGAGATCAGTGGCTGAGACAGGGATAGAATGTGGTCAGTTGATTCAATTGATGCATTTAAATCCCGCAGTGTATCTTCCTGCCCAGATGTACTTCATTTTTAGTGCAGGGTTGAAATGACTTTAAGAATTCAGATTAGGATTTGATGTGGTGGATAGACTAGGTCTTTTCTTAATTGCTATGACTGAAGGGCCAGCCATAGTCTGAAAATTAGCCATAAGGACTCATTTATTAAGAAGCTATTTAATCTTCTGTGTGGTGGTGGCTCACACCTTTAATCCCAGTACTCAGGAGGAAGAGGCAGGTGGGTCTTGAGCTCAAGGTGAGCTTGAGGTCAGCCTGGTCTACAGAATGAGTTCCAAAACAGGCAAAGCTACACACAGAGAAACCCTGTCTCTCGAATGGGGGAGCTCCTTAAGCCTCACACATCTTTAGATGTTCTTCATAAGTATTTATCTTAATTTTCAAAATAATTATATCACATAATTTTTATTAAATATATTTAAGAGATTAAAAAATATAATTTCAGAATACGTCATTGACATTCCTGAGGACCTGTGATGATGGTGTTTTGAAGCTGGATCTACTGATCCTCCTAGCATCCTTTTCTTCTTAGGCTTTTTGTCTTAAGAAAGACACATTAGCTGGGTGGTGGTGGCGCATGCCTTTAATCCCAGCACTCGGGAGGCAGAGGCAGGCGGATCTCTGTGAGTTCGAGGCCAGCCTGGTCTACAAGAGGTAGTTCTAGGACAGGCTCCAACAGCTACAGAGAAACCCGGTCTCGAAAAACCAAAAAAAAAAAAAAAAAGACACATTAATCTATTTGCAAGCTACATGTCAAGTCACGTGTACATTAGTGAAACCAGTAGCTTTCTTCATGTGAAATCATCAAGAAAAGAGTTCTGAAGAAATTCAAACTTTGGCTACTATATTGGGAAGGAAAAATAGTATAGAGAATAGACAGAAGATAATTTTGGAGCCCAAAGAAACATTTTGGTTTTATTTGACAGTGACACATAAAACTAGGGTGGCTCCTAATAAGATATAAATGGGCCAAATTTATATTGCTTCATTAATCAAGCCTCTGGTGAGCCTAATTTAATAAAATAATTCTACATTTTTATTATCTAGATTTTTATCAAAGTAAAATGCTAAATATTAAAACTCATCTTTTATGTATATTCTTAGAGGTGTCCTTTAGAATTTTAACGTGACTAGTTTTATTGAGAACATTTTTTTTGAGGTAGTTTAACATGACTGGTTTATTGAGAACATAGATTTTCTTTGAGGTAGTTAACACTGATGTGGTTATGGTTTGTTCTTTGTCTTTC
Organism: Arvicola amphibius; assembly: GCF_903992535.2. Classification (NCBI taxonomy): domain Eukaryota; kingdom Metazoa; phylum Chordata; class Mammalia; order Rodentia; family Cricetidae; genus Arvicola; species Arvicola amphibius. The sequence continues at coordinate 99,322,150 of NC_052053.1, read as the reverse complement.
ATGTTGTAGATTTTCTTCACAAGTCTGATGATGTTGGGAAACCCTTCCACACCCAATAGTAAGGATCCATGCACACACACACACAGGCTAGAAGCCCTGTGTAACAGGCTTTTCTTTTGGGCCACCAATTAGCTCCCAAATCATGACACAGAAACTTGTTATCAGTTATGCTCAGCCTTAACTTAGCTTGTTTCTTGCTAGCTCTTATAACTTAACCTGTTTCTCTTTATCTACGTTTTGCCTCGGGCATTTTTACCTTTCTTTCCTGCTGTACATCTTACTTCCGCTGCTTCCAGCGTGTAGTTAATGGCCGCCAGACTTCTGGCCTGAGGCATGTCCCTCTCTTACTTTCTCATTCTCCTCTTTCTCGAACCTAGATGATTTCTCCTACTTATTCTGTCTGCCTGCCAGCCCTGCCTATCCCTCGCCTGCCTAGCTATTGGCCATTCGTTTTTTTTTATTAGACCAATTGGGAGCCTTAGGCAGGCAACACATCTTTACATATTTAAAATAATTTCCACAGATTCTAAAGCAAAACCAAATGCAACACATCTTTACATATTTAAAATAATTTCCACAGATTCTAAAGCAAAACCAAATGCAACACATCTTTGCATAGTTAAAATAGTCTTGACAACAGCCCTGGGTGTGGAGACAGGTTTGTTAATTGATACTTTTATTAGACAGTTTGAAGAAAGATCCTATTGTTTAGTGGGGGGAACTTCCAAGATTCTGTGTCTGCAGCATGTCATGGCATCTCTTTGTCAGAGAACTTCCTAATTTTCAGTGACTCTAAAGCAACTGATTGTCAGAGTTTGGGGGACTGAGGGAGAGAACGGGACAAGATATGAGGATGTGTTCTTTCTCAGAATGTAAGTGCCCATTCTATCTTTCATTTCAGTTCAGGTTCAGTACCTCTCTGAGCCCTAACTTCTGCCATATCTGATGTCTTTGAGTTCCCAACTCCTTTAGGTCCACTTTTCCAGAAGCCAGATAGCTAAGTACATGCAGGATATAACCTCTAAGCTTGTGAAATATGTGTAGGATTTGAACCCAAGGAGATGGAAAAATATTTCCCCAAAAGGAATTATGCTGGTGGGAAAAAAAGTAACAGGGTAGGTAGGAAATTGCAAGTAATACAGTTTACTTGGAGTGAAGCAAGCAGAGAGATGTGTTGAAGGAGAAATAGAGCTGGAGATAGAGCCTGGAACTTCAGAGACTAAACAAGAAGCCCAGAGTCCCTGTCCCCACCCCCAGAGGTGCTAAAGTGCCAGCTCGTGCACACTGAAAGCTGCTCAGCAGATTCTGAGTGCCTAAGCGTGAGGAGATCCGAGGTGCTGTGACTCTGGCATTGTGCAGGTTTTCTGCAGTTGAAGTCTTGAAAGAACGGAGATGCCATGTGTATGGAATGTGGGCTTGCAGACTCTAAGGCTAGCTTAGCTTGTCTCTTAGTTTGTATACACTCTCTCAGTGAGCTGAAATTCTAAGAATGTGAGAGCTGAGAAGCCCTGGCTGCAATCTTAATCACTAGATGCTTTCAGAGTACAAATGTCATCAGTGCCGTGGGCCAGCCATGGGGGTACACAAGCAGAGACCCTTGGATGAGAAGAGGTCCGAAGGAAGTACCACTTTGTACCTGGAACGTTACTACTTTTAATAGAAATGCCTCTCTATAGAAATTTTATTTCGTCTAGTCTGCCACAGAATATAAGGCAGAACTTTTGTTCACTACCCAGCATGCTGCTCAGCTGCATAGAGATCAGTCATACTTTCAATGACAATATGAGTGATGATTTAGAAGCTATTTCTTTTTTTCTTTCTCTCTCCCTTTTTTTTTTCTCCCCTCTCCACCCCAGGATTAACCAGTTTTCTCCTTTTTGGGGTTGAGGAACAGTATTTGTATTGATACAAATTTCTCTTCTTCACAGTGTTTGCCTGCGCCTTAAAGATGTGGCAGGATTACATAAGCTCTCTGGAATTTAGATTAAACAGCATTCAATTTGAAAATCTAATCACATCATCTAAATATCATTAAGTTATAATAGGCTGATTGATAGGGATTTCAGCCTGGTACTTCATGCCTTTCACTCAGCCAGCCTTTTCAAACCAAGATGTTGATAAAGAGGTCTATAAATCTTAATAGTTGGAGACAGTTTAAAAGCATAGTTCACTGGGCAAGGTCACACCCACTTAAGTGACCTATTTTGTATACTTTTCAAAAATAGGTTAATTAACTTAATAGAAATAATAGGTCCCTGGTATTGATGTGCAATTACCACAAAAACAGCTATTTTTTTCCCTTTTCCTTTCCAAATGAACACGATGTTCATGAAATTGAGGGCATAATAGCTGTGACAAAAACCAGGTTTAGCAAGGCAAGTCATGTTCAGCAAAATACATTTCAGACTCGCCCTTTAGAACCCCCTTTCTCCAGGTTCTGGGATGTGGGCACACCTCCACCAGAGCTCTGTTCCTGGCACTCTCCTGCTGCAGTCTTCAGGAGGGCCTACTCTAGCTGTGGCTGTTTTCCTAATTGCTGTATACACAGCTCTTGTCCCCTGGAGCCTCAGCAGGCATAGAGGGTGCAATGAATGTTGGCTTCTTTCTATTTAAACCGGGGCATTTTCTTTGTTGTCGTGACACATGGTTCATGGGCTAGCATAGTTTCAGGGAAGGATACAGAGGAGAGGCAAGGGATGCCCAGTCCAGAATCCTATTTGGGACTGGCTGCAGTCTCCTAATGTATCCTGCTTTCTTTTAATGTTGGTATTGTTTGATTGTTTTTTATTGTTATTATTTGGCACTCAAGTCATTCTCCAAACTATTTTATGCTTCCCTTAGGTAGGACAATTGTAACCTTTGTTTTCTATTATTGACTTCTAAAATTATGTAATTTTATTTTTCTATTCATCTGTTCCTTAAGACCTAAAACCTTAATGTCTTATGAAAAAGGATGTTTATTATATTGTTCTTTAGAACCTTTAAATGCATTTTAACTAGAATATTCTGTTTAAAAAGTTAACTCCCAGCCAGGCACAGCGGCAAAATACCTGGGCTTTATAGGACACTTGGTTGCAGAAAAGAAGGAAGAAATGAGGAATGATGGGATAGAGAAAAAGATAAAGAAAAGAAAAAAAAACTTTCTCTTCTCTCAGTCAGATATGTGTATCACACACAACTCTCTAAATATGTATTGCTGAGTTGAAGTGAGGTGTAGTTCCCTGTGGCCTAGGGATCCTGGGGAGCAATAGCAATATCCATTTGTGTGAGGCTCTTACAAGGTGCTTGACTGAGATGAGTACATCAATGATGGGGGCATTTTTAACAGCTAGGTGTGTTCTGCACTAGAAATTCTAGGGAGACTCCTTGGCCACTTTTCAGCAATACCACCATTCGCTTGCTTGTGCCCTTTCCTACCAGCCCAACCTTTCCATTTCAAAAAAATACAGTATTTTTATTTATTCTTGCACAAATTTATACATGCATGCAATGTATTTGTACACCTTCCCCTAACTCTTCCAAGATATATCTCCAACCCCCCTGCATTTCCTCTTTTTTAAAAAATAATTCACCAAGTTCAATTTATGCTGCCCATTCACTCATGGGTATGGTTGGACCTATATGGGGCCATATCCTTAAAGGAAACTGAATCTCCACTTCCAGAAGCCCATCAGTTCCATAGCTCCTCAATTAGTGGTGGGAAGCTCAGCATCCTCCTTCCTCTTCATGCTAGAATGCTGATTGGCTGGATCTGGTGAGGGCCTTGTGCAGGCGACCATAGCTGCTATGAGTACAGCCATCCTGCCATGTCCAGAAGACATTATTTCTCTGTAGGCTTCTCCAGTCTCTGCACTAACCACTGTCCCCCTCTTAAAGTAGCTTCTCTGCTGAGATCTGAGAACTGAGGACAGCTTCAAAGAGGAATCAATAGTGAGTGCACCCCTGAAGTTTATGAGCTCCCCAAGAACCATGAGTTCTTGACCAGATTTATAGTACCAGGCATGCTTTTCTTCCTGTAGAGTGGGCCTTAAATTCCATCAGAAAGTAGTTAGTTACCTCCATAACATTTATGCCACACTAGTGTGTATCCATGGGCATATCTTGTAATGCCTGTTGTTACTGTAGCTCACAGTGATTGCGGCTGGTAAAACTGTTGGCTTTTCTCCCTCAGCAGCCTGAACATCACCTTTTGGTAGAGCCCATTTTCTTTCTTTCTTTCCTCTTCCTCCTCCTCTTCCTCCTCCTTCTTTTGTTTTTTGTTTTTGTTTTGTTTTGTTTTTTGAGACAGGGTTTTTCTGTGTAGCCCCGGCTGTCCTGGAACTCACTCTGTACACCAGGCTGGCCTCTGCCTCCCGTGTGCTGAGATTTAAGGCGTGCACCACCACCGCCCCGGTTGAGCCGACTGTTTTCTCAACGAGACAAATCTTGTCTGGATATGCATGCGTAGAAATGGATGTCTACAGAAAAAGTCACAAATTATTCTGTTCTGTGGAATCTTAGCCATGGTGGAAGAGCCTTTAAAATCTCCCTGCCTTGGTTGGTTGCTCATCAGGAAGATGGGAAGATGCCTTTTTAACAGGGGCTGTAATGATGCCTTGATGCAGCACAGACAAATGAGAGAAGGGTTTTTTTTGTTTTGATTTTGTTTTCTGGACTTTTTTAATTTCATTTTTAAAAAGACTATCTTTTTTCATTTTACCTACTATTCCCTGTTCCCACTCCCTTCCCTCTTCCCCGTCCTTCTACCTTATCCCCAACCCCACCTGCCATCCACTTCTCAGAGAGGGTAAGTCACATTGCTTTGAGGAAGGTCCAAGGCCCTCCCTACTATATTTAGGCTGAGCCAGGTATCCCTCCAATAAGAATGGGTTCCAGAAAGCCATTTATCCCTACAATCCTGGTACCACTGCCAGTGGCCCTGAAGCCTGCCCCAACCATACAACTGTCACCCACATTCCGAGGGCCTAGTTTAGTCCTATGCTGGCTCCTTCCCTGTTGGGCTGGAGTTGGTAAGCTCCCATTAGCTCAGGTAAGCTGTTTCAGACCCCATCATTGTCTTGACCTCTTTGTTCATATTCTCGCTCCTCCCACTCTTTGACTGGACTTTGGGAGCTCAGCCCAGTGCTCCACTGCAGGTCTCTGCCTCTGCTTCCATCAGTTGCTTCATGAAGGCTCTACAGTGACATTTAAGATATTCATCTATCTGACTACAGGGAAAGGCCAGTTTGGCCCCCCTCTCCACTATTGCTTAGGGTCTAAGCTGGGGTCATCCATGTGGATTCCTGGGAATTTCTCTAGTGCCAGGTTTCTTGAAAGCCCCATAATGACTCCCTCAATCAAGATATCTCTTTTTTTGCTCTCTGTCAAGGAGAACCCTAAGAGAGACATATAGATCCCCCTGGGAGGGGATATAGACAAGATCTCCTGAGAAAATTGGGAGCATAGTGGTGGAGGGAGAAGGGAGGGTCGTAGGGGAGGAGAGGGGGAAGAGGGAGAAGAACTTGAGGGAAACGGATAGTCAAGATGGGGGAAAGACAAAGACTTGGGTTTTGTGTTGAGTGATAGAGTGGTTCACTCTTCGTTACGGGGGTGGGGTGAAGAAGGACCAATTCAGCTAGATTTTACTCGGCTCTTTTATTCCTGTCTGTGTGGTAGTTTACCCTTGAAAGCAAACCTGCCTCCCCCGCCTACCTGCCTCCCCAGTTTAGCATTCCTTGTTTGAAAGCAAAGATTTCCTTTCCTCTTTCTTTCTTCTTCTTCTCCTTCTCCTCCTCCTCCTTCTCCTTCTTCTTCTTCTTTTTTGGTATCCTCTAATTTGCCCAATATAGGGTCCAGTTCAGAGTAAACATTCATTAAGAATATTTTAGTTAATTAACTACAAAGTATCTGGCTTGAGCTGTGGAAAGAATGACACATTGGTTAAAGGAAGTACTGACACACAGGGAAATTAAAATAAAGAGGAAATTTTTTCCTATTAGTAATTTTTTCTAATGATGATAGTACTATCCATTCCTTATAAAAAGTATGGAAGAACAAAACTTTAAAATAAAATCACATATGCACTCCTAAGATGATACCTGAATAAGTTGTACAAAAACTGTTGGTAGCATTATTCACAATGTCAAAAAATGTTGAAACAACCTAAATGTCCATCAGTGATGAATGAATAAACAAAATATAGAATACACATGCAATATTATGTTGTGTGACAATAGAAAGATATGAATTATGGGTACATGATCAATATGGGTGAACCTTGAATACTAGGTGCAAAAGTTTATATGATGTCAAGGAAATCTGTAGAGCCAAAGTGAGATTAGCGGCTGCTTATTCTGGGGGAGTAGTCGATGGGTAGCACCTAAAGCATAGAGAACCCCCCTCCTTTGCCCTTCCCTCCCTTCCCCACTTCCTTCCTTTTCTTTCTGAAAGTGCAAGGGCACAAACCCAGGGCTCCCTGCATGCTAAGGAAGGGTTCCGTTCCTGGCTGTACTTGCAGCCCTGTAATTCCTTCTGACATGATGAAACTGTTGGGAGTAGGTGGTGGTAAGGATGGCACAGCTCTGTGAATAACTGTAAAGCTGCTGAAACATTTTTGGCGGGTGAATTGTTTAGAATGTGAATTGTATCTCAATGAAGCTGCTATAAAAATTAATCAGAGCCCCACCCTGAAATCACTACTGTTAATAGCAACTGTTCTATTTTTTTTCTAGAAATATTTTATACAAATCTAAACATTTTGTTTAGTTCATCTCATATTTCTCATGTAGTTTTTAGATTTTTTTCATTTTTATTTTATTTTTATGGGTATGGGTGTTTTACCTATATGCATATCTGTGTACCACATGCATGCAGTACCTGTGGAGGCCAGAAAAGGATATCAAATCCCATTGAGCTGTTGCTAACTCTGGTTGTGAGCCAGCAGATATGGATGCTGGGACATGAACCTGGGTCCTCTGGAAGAACAGCCAGTGCCCTTAACTATGAGCCATCTTTCCAACCCCTCACATATAACTTTTTTTTTCAAGACAGGGTTTCCCTTTGTAGCTCTGGCTGTCCTGGAACTCACTCTATAGATTAGGCTGGCCTCAAACTCAGGAATCCGATTGCCTCGCCTCCCAAGTGCTCCCTAAAAATTGTATCACCCAGTTATATAATTTCTAAATAGTAGTTTTCACTTATTATTTTATCATGAACATTTTCTCATCATAATAGGCCCTCCCTTGTAAACATTCTTGTAAAAGGAACAGTATAGTTGACCTCATAATTTTTTTAAAAATATTTATTTATTTATTATATATACAATATTCTGTCTATGTGTATGCCTGCAGGCCAGAAGAGGGCACCAAACCCCATTACAAATGGTTGTGAGCCACCATGTGGTTGTTGGGAATTGAACTCAGGACCTTTGGAAGAGCAGGCAATGCTCTTAACCTCTGAGCCATCTCTCCAGCCCTGACCTCATAATTTTAACATAATTTCTATCTCCATTCTTCTGAGGGTTGGACCTTTAGATTAAGTCTATTTTAGCATGATTGCAAGTAGTAAGTTTCAGTTTGGAAGGCTGTGAGGCTTGTCTTCTCATTCCCGAACATACAAGCCTGATGTAAAAGAAACAGACAAAATGTATGGAAGTGGTGTTTTCATTGAATGTAAGGCCAGGGCTTCAGGAAATAGAAGCTTTGTGTCTTAGTTATGAACTGGGAGCAGAACAAGTGAATTTTCATCTGGTGAGACCCATGGGGAAGAGCCCCTGAATGGGACACCTAGGCCCCTCCTCTACCTACAAGTGCAGAAATCTTGGCTTCCATGTGAACAGGGCTCTAACATGTTCTCAGCCTGATGGCTCCATGACTGTATAGCAGAGGCTGTCTTTCTCCAGAAGAGGTTTTGAGTTATTGATTTGTCTTTTTCTGTTACTTTGTAAGAACATGGATGGATAGGAAGGCAATAGGTATTTCTGCAGTAGAATCTTCTTTGATGGAAAAAGGGTCAGGACCATAGAAATTTTTAATAAATAGAGAAATTATTAAACATCATAGTATAGGCATGAATTATCATTCATTTGTGTATTATATTTTATACCAGTAATTTAGGTTGATGAAAATATTAAATCAATACTTCTGTCATAGACACTCAAATCTGTACATCTACCAGCTAGTATTTTCCCTGTTCTCCTTCCCTCTTTCCTTTTCCCCTCTTTTTTTCTCTCTCTTCTGTTTTTCTCCCCCTTCGTACATGCTAGGCAATCACTCACCTAACTGAACTCCACTCAGCCCCGTTACCAGTTTCAGTATGCTTTCATTGCATTCTGTTAGAACTTCAGCTGAGTAACTTCTGAAATTTCGCTTTGTACCTTCCTTCCTCCCTGCAAGCAGAGTTCTCACTTAGAATAGGTTAGGAAAGACACTGTTAGTTTCCGATATAAGGAAATACGGATCCTAAAGTCTGTAGTATTCTGCCCTTACCTTCTTAATCAACTATAAATGTGTTTGTCCTGTTCGTATTAACTGATAGCTTTGCAAAAATATAAATATATTGATTGCTTAAGGAAGGAGAGTTGGGTTTGTCTCTTTGCCATCCAGTGCCCAATTCACAATTACTGTTTTCTAACGTGGGGAATAAGAAGCTTAACTAGATGAAAAGACTTTTCTAAGCAACATAACTGCTTGCAAGCAGTTAAGACCAAAAATAAGGAGGCTTGCCAAAACTCCTCTACAAAATCCAGAAGCTTGTGGGAGCTCATTCATATGATATGTAAGAAGTTATATAGGCAAATATATAATAATTGAATCTCTCTGCAGCCCCCGTTGAACCGGTCTACCACCCCAATTTTGTTTGAAGACTCTTAAAGAGCGGTCTTAGAGGGACGAAAACACGGTGATGGGCGCACGGTTCCCTCTGCATCTGATTATTTCCTTTTCACCATTGATTGTGCTTTGCGCTTGGCTGGCTTCACTTCCAGCTAGTCAAGCCTACGTTATGAAAGAGAAATGAGACACTTAATCCCGAGAATGATTAACCTGCATTGGCTGCCCTCCCTAGTAGCTTGCCCTTCTTTTATTGTCCTCTGTTTACTCATTCTTGAGCCAAATCTCCAACCACTCTTATTATTGAGCCCAGGGACACCTGGATCACAGGGAGTTGGCCCTTTGTTTTAGTCTGAAGGGGGATCTGCTGGCATTTTTTTTTTCTGTTCATGCTATTTTTTCACTTATTCATTCACTTTTGAGACAGGATCTCATTCCATAGCCCGGCTGCCTTCAGTTCATTATTCTGCAACCCCTGTTGGTCCTAAACTATCTCCCCTAGCCCTCTTAAGTGCTAGGATGAGAGCGGGTTCCATCATACCCAGATTTGCAAGTTTCAAAAGCATTTTTTAGGCTCATTGCTTGCTAAATATCAGTTTTAAATTTAACATACAAGGAAGTCAAAGTTACAGAAGTTTTCCATGCCAAAATGCTCCACAGCAGAATTGAAACGAATGTACACCCTTAAACATGGCTATCTCAGTGTCTGAGGGAGGGATAGTTTTAGTTTTGATTTGTTGGGTCAGCTAGGGATGGCTGGAGTCATTTGGAATTAATACATTTTTAATTCCTTGCCAGAAAGGTTTGCAATGGCAAACTAGCATCACACTGTTGCAAAAAGATGATTGTTAACTTGCTATCTTGTCTGTGGGAGCCCCTGACCTTGGAAGTCATGTCTTATTTCCCCCAACATCTGTCAGTGAGTGTGGGGATACTACCTAACAGGGATGTGACCCTTATGCTGGAGCTTTTAAATGGAAAATCCTCTTCTGTATTTCAGAGATGGCAAGATTAGGGTGATTAGATTTAGATTCTTGGAAGTGGGTATCTTCTGTGGGGTGAGAATCATGTGAAATGTGAGTGTTTTAGTGGTGTTTTACTTGATCCAAGGGCATAAGCAGGGTTAGTTAGTTCTTCAGTAGAAGGAACTTGGGAAGAACGCAGCTTCCTCATCAAATGAAGAGCAATAGCAGAATATGAGATGGCATTCAGGTTTGTTGGCTTCTTTCCTCAAGCTGTAGACTGCACAGATAAATATTTACTCACGGAAGAGCATAGTGTTGGAAGAGCAAAGCCTTAAAATGTCTAACATACACAAATCCCTCCTACATAGATCCGTATATTGACATCTGTAGCCACAGATTGGTCAGTGGAGGGGAACTCCTAGTCACTGGAACCTCAGTGACTAGAAACATGCTTTGCAGGGCATCCATTGACTAGCTCTACTCGCAGGCTACCCTTTCACGTCCTTTCTAGTCTCACAGTGATTGTATATATTATTAGCAGCTGCCTATTAATTCCTGATTTCCTTGTCTTCCTAATGACCTTCATTTTGCCATTTGCTTTTATTTAAAATATTCTACTTTTGCTCTGTTTAGAGTGTGTTGGAGATGCTAGGGAATTGTACTCTCTGGTTGATTTCAGAATCCATTATGAGTGATGGATAAACGTAAGAATAGTGGTAAACCAAACAACATCATTTTGACTAAGATAAGGCTATGGTCTCAATAGACCTCAGTGTCTCAAGGCTAAGATAAGAGCAGCTTAGGTGCAGTGCCTGAAGCCCTCTCGTGAATGTTGTTTTAAAATGGTGTAGCCACAGCATGGGTATTCCTGGTAACACTGAACCATGCTGGAGTGCAGCCAGCAGCATGTGAGTAGCACTACCCAGTGGGGCCAAGACCCAGGAGCCTTTGCTTGGATCAAGATTAGTGACTTAAATATTCTCCCCCGATATGCACATGACTAGCTCCGATTCCCACCTCAAGTTTCTGCCCAAATGTTACCTTCTCCCATGAAGCCTGAAAACCTATTCTGATCCACCTATTTAAACTCAGAATAAGTTGAAAGAACTAATTGAAACCTCATGCTGATTAATCCTCTTTTCAGGGCCTGAGCTGCATTACACAAGAATATTTAACATTATAGTTGGTGAACTCAGTGATACAATCCACATAGAAGTTTTTAGCTTTATTTGCCTTTGAAATAATAGTATTAAGTTTATATAAATATTAATGTTTGTCCATGAAAAAGGAACAGAATGTTCTCTCTTTCTGACTATACTTTGAATCCTGGAGATCAGCATTTCCCAGAAAGATTAAATTCTAAATGAAATGAAGCCATAAGTTGGTTTAGTTGAAATATTAACATTTTGATATACGGATCTGATATGTGGACATACCACATTCTTCCCTGTAATGTTTTTATTTTTATTTTGTTTTTCAATCTCAAGCATATAATGCCATCTTTCCTTTTTATCTCTGCTGTGAAGAAGAGGGAAGAAATTCAAGGTTCATTTTCTGTCCCTGAAGAAAGTGGGTATGCTCATAGTAAAACTCAAGCATACCCAGGAGTTCCAGTATTTGAGTTTCACCAGCCAGGCAGAGTAATCAAAGTACTGAATGTGTCAGAATGATTATTTTCTTATTCATTATTGGCATGGCTTATAAGGAGCTGGTAGGTGTACCAGTCCGTGGTCATAGCTACACTAGAGGACCCAAGTGTAGCTGGCTAAGAGCCGACTTTAGACTGCGGAGGATGACTAAGAAATGCCTGTTTTATATTATGTAGATGAACTTTGCTGACATGTTCCAGGATGCTTTTCTTTCTCACTGAGTACTGGGCATGCTGCTGAGGGTACCAGTGCCTCAGTTGTTTAGGTTCTTGTATGGTTCCCTAGCCAGATTCTAATTCTAGACTCATGTTTTCTGTTTACATTTCCAGCAGCAAGCTTAAGTTAAGTTAGCTCTTATACTTGGATTCACCAATGCCTACTAAGTTCAGAATACTGGTAGGAAATGCTGTGCCTAATTTGACCTGGGTTCGGCCTTGTCTACTCCTCTGATCATGTGGCTTCTCCTGAATGAACCTCTCTGGGCCTTCCCTTTTTTGTTTGTAAAACCCAGGTGTTCAAGTGAGTGTGGGACTTTTAACTACATGTTCATTTTCTGGAAAAATTGTGATAGTATTTGTGATATCTGTTGCTGAGATGTTACCAGTTTCTCCTTTGATAGCTCTTCCACCACGGTCAGTTGCAGTAAAGCCTGCTTACTCCTTTATTAGTGAGTTACCAGGGTTCTAAGGCAATGGCTGATACTCCCACTGTGCCCGGACTCCATGGGGGTGCTCTGTTCTGTTGTCTGGACTCGGAATGTGGGCAGACTTTCTAAACTCTCTAATCCCAGGAGATGAGGTGGAGGCAGGCTCGATCTCAGGCATGAGTCTTAGAAAACACATCACGTATCACTGATTTACTCTTTTGGGGCTTTGGAAATTGAGACACAGAGAGAGGTTAAACTGAGACCCATAAAAACAGGTAGAACTGGAATTCATATCCTGACCCTGACAGTTCTAAAACATTAGTCTTACTCAGTGCCATTCTCAAAGAATTAGCTTTTGAATTCTTCATCATTTCTAGAAATCGGATAATAAAATCTGGTGCTGTGCTGGTAAAAACCAAAAGGTTTAGATTTCCTTCTGAGCTGTGCCAGTGACTTCATCTTTGGCAGCGGTAGTCATCAGATGATTTCTCCATGAGGAAGTGACAGTCACGGTGGCTGCCACTTAAGGTAAGTAAGCATCAGAAACTAAACTTAATAGCACCTGTGAAAATACTGATCTCCCGAGAGCATGGGGATTGCATGGTTTTATAATCTTAAATATTTCATGGTGAAAACTTCTCAAGTCAAGATGATTTGAGCACAGCAAGGTAAATTCTGGACATAGGATTTCCAGATTCGGAGAACTAACTAAAACCGAACATGAAACATCCAGACTATGAGTCGGAAAATGGAGCATGGTCACCCAGGTCACTTCCAGAGAAGGCCTCTGGCTTGTTTCAGTTAACAGAGACTATGTATTCCCAGGGACATATTAATCAACCCACTATGCCAACACTGAGCTCTAAGAGATCTGGTCTAAATCACTCTGTTGTCCTCAAGTTAGCCATCCTCAGCTGAGGCATGGCACTAAGTGAGCACAGGAGGTCTGCCGGACAGTGTAAGTACCAGAACAGCAGGCCGAGAACCCTAGATCATGGGGAGTAAGAGTTGTTTCTCTGAAAGGCTTTCTTTCAAACTAGAACGCCACCAAGTGTTCAGTGCCACACTGAATCCAGGGGCAAACAGCATGAACTTTTATTCACGAACTCACTCGGGGATGTTTTTCCCTTTAATCCTTTTCTAGGTGCTGGAAAGGAGTGCAGCCTATCCACCGCTTCCTCTGTCTGCACACGTGTCACAAGTGTCTTATATGGGAGTACACACCCACATCCGTGCGCATGTGCATGTGTAGGCACCTAGATGTTTTGTCCTTGTTTTATTCTTACGATCCTTGATGCTGGACCATAACCAGAATGTCTAGTTACATGCACTTCACTGCTTCCTTATTACAAAAACCCATCTTTCAACTTAAGTAGATTTCCTTAATGGCCTTTTCTATAAAAGCATGCAAGTAATTCCATGTGATTATCACTTCTCTCACTAGGAAAAACCTCTTGTCCATTTACAAGCACATATATGATTGCTTTAATTGTGGCATTGTCACCGAGCTTCTCCAAGCTACTTAAATTGGTTAGGGCACTAGTGAGGTGAAGAAAGAAGAGAATGGGAACAAGGGGCAATTAAAGTTTAAAAAGTTAAGTTCCTGGCAACATATATAAACAAACACATGCAAATAAGTAAAGTCTTACAGCCAGGTGTGGTGGGGTATTCCTGTAATCCAGCACTATGGAGGCAGACATCATGAGTAGGAAGCCAGCCTGAGTTACTTAGACGTTCTAAGCCAGCTTAGGCAACACAGCAAAACCCTACTTCAAAAAGCCAAAAAGAAAAAAAAAAAAAAAAAACAGTCGCCTTTTAATGCTTAAAATTATTTCTATGGTTCAGACCTTCTAGCCTTTAACCAATCATCACACTGTTCTGTTTGTTGATTGTTGAGCCATGCTAGGGAGGATCAGATGCACAGTGCTCAGAACACTCATACCAAGTTGCCTTGCCTGGCATCATGTGCATACTCAGGTGTCAATGCACCTGGCTGTGGCCTGGCTTGAAAGGAGGCCACTCATTCAAGTAGGTAGAACAGGTCATCTCCACGCTGTCTTCCTAGTGCCATTTTCCTAACTTGCCTATGTTGAGATAATGACCTTGCGACATTCTGCGTGTTTGCAGGAACTGTAGTTGTCATCTTCCCTTCCAGATAGCCTCCTGCCTGCCCTGAGGTTGCTTAGCAACAAACTGTATAAACTTAAACCCATATTCCTTTGCAGAACTAGAAAATAGCATGATAATTAGATGAAGCTTTTTATAAAATATCTAGCTCTGGGCCCATTTACCACAATGCTAGTTTTAAATGATTGCTTCCTAGTAACTCAATTAATTGTAATTGTTTCTTGAAGCCTAACTTAGCCTAAGTCTCACCCAGGCACTATGAAGACTGTGCACTATGCACTAATTACATGTACCTTGCTATACAGAAGAGAAGACTAATATGCCTTAGCAGGATTATTGCTAGTTTATCCTTCCAGCTTTGCAGTATGCTGGGCATGCTTTCTTTTGTTTCTGCGTTTGTTTTACTAGCCAGTTTCATGAACAAAGAAGGGAGTTAACTGTTTACAAATAGTCACATGAGTAGCTGCCATTGGTTGTAATTGGTTGTAAGTCTTTGGTTCAAGCAATTGGACTCTGGTTAGTTGGTTGAACCGTATTCCCTCTCAAATTTTTCTGTTTTAAAATTTGGCGGTAGGATCTGTGAAGTTTTTCCTTATTGCATTAAGTTAACAAAGGAATTTTTAGGCTGATTTGGAGAGTTTGGCTTCCTGGTGTTGGCTGATAGCTAGCATATCGCAGATTGGCAGAAGGTGAGGTGAACAGAGGAGGGTCTTCCTCCCAGACCCTCCACTTACTGCACCAGTTCCATCGCCTCTGATTTCATATTGCTCCTGGCTGATAGTATTTGAGGCTGTTTAAACTACAACCATCTTATCCCACTTTTTCAGGCGAAGCAGAATTTTTTGAGGCTGGAAATGGGGCAGAGCATTTGATGATGTTGAGAAGCTGAGTAAGAGAGGTGTAGATAAAACCGCTGCTCTGGTCTGAATCACAGCAAATGCCAGGGTTTGACTGTACAAGGGTTGTGGAAGGGTGTGTGCCTGTTGGTAGTTTGGCCAAGAACAGGTAAAATTAGTGCCACCTTTGTGCAAAGTGCTCTAAGGTGCCTCCTTCTTACATTAGTCCTTTAGAGATACAGGGGCCACTTTGTGTATATATTACACATTCCTTTGCCAATTAAATTACTGCTTAGTGGTTTGTGATTTCATTCCTGTAAGTGCTGTGTGGTAGATGTTTTTTGTTGTTGTTGTTTTTTCCTTTTTTATCTAGCCCTGGACTTCAGGCTTGTTTTTAGGATGAAGCTCTGTTAGTGTTCTTTTGTCAAGACTTTCCCTTGATAGGATACATTTTATGAAACCAATTAAAAAGAAATATTTTAAATTTAATTCCCCCCTCATTTTTTTTTTAAAATCAAAACATTCAAAGCACTTTGAGCAGAGGTCATTAGTCCTGAGGCAGATGATTTTAGTTTACCTCTTACTTTGAGGTAAGGCGTCAAGACATAGAATACTAACCACCTTAACCGCTCCAGCTCTCAGTAGACCCCGAGCAGGAGCTCTATGAGAGTGCTGGGTTTGATGGAATTCACACGGTGGAGGGAACATGGTCTCATTCATTTCCACATCAACCCAGTGCCAATCTATTTCTTCTACAGCTTGCTCACAAATGACTCAGTTTACCCCAGGTAAGTGTGGTTTGGGAATATGAGATCATCCTGCCCACTGTTAAAGGAGGAGGTTGTAAAGTAGCCAAAGGTAGAGGAGCAGCCTAGCTATGGGAAAGACTTGAATTTGATTATGAAGTTGTCACCATACCCACACCGTCTTCCTGTGACCTTTGTTTTGGTTTTTTTTTTCCTCACAGGGTCTTTCTATTATGTGTCTCTAGTTGTCCTGGAACTCACTGTGTAGACCAGGCTGTCAAACTCACGGACGTCCACCTGCCTCTGCCTTCCGAGTGCTGATGTTAAAGGCGTGTCCACCACACCTGTCGCTCCTGAGACCTTTACATTTCAGTTAACTCACAAGCCAATAAGGCCATTGTTTTAGGGTTTCTATTGCTCTGATGAAAACCATAACGAAAAGCAACTTGGAGAGGAAGGGTTTCTTTCAGTTTATAGTTGTAGCCTCTTCCCTGAGGGAAGTCAGGGCAGGAACTAAACGCAGATGCCTGGAAGCAGGACTGAAACAGAGACCGTGGAGAAATTCTGCTTATGGGCTTGCTCCCCACTCTTCGCTCAGCCTGTTTTCTTAGAGCATCCAGAACCACCTGCCCTGGGCCCACATCAATCATTAATAAAAAAAAAAATGCTTTGCAGGCTTGCTTACATGCCAGTTTCTCAGCTGAGGTCCCTTCTTCTCAGATGAGCCTATGTGTGTGCCAAGTTGACCACAGCTAACCATACAATCATATACTCCATCCTTAAAACAAACGGAGGCAGAGTAGCTCTTTGCCGTTTGCACAGCATCGTAGGCAGTAGACCTCAGAGCCAGAATGCCAAACCAGAATGTCTGGCTCCAAAGACTGTGGCGTTCATGCTCTACTTCTCCAGGTAGCCATGGGGAGTGTTAGCTTTGCGAGCAAGAGTGAGGTGACAGCCATCAGAGTGACTGGGTGAGTCCAGGCCACAGGCCACAGATAAAGAATATGGGAAGGTGAGGGATTGCCCTGGGCTGGAGCAGCCATTCTGGCCACCATGGAAAGTTGGCGCTCGCTGGTGACCACAGTAAGACTTCTCAGGACAAGTTGTGGCACGGAGTAGGGAAATGGCAGGATAAGAAGCCCAAGCATCTCCCAGAGTGGCAAGTGAGGAAAGAGAAGCAGGCAGCAGAGACATTTGCTTTGCACTTGGGTGAGCATGCTGCTGCCGAGAGGGGGAGAGCCAGGGCCTCTCCAGAGAGCTAGGAGAATGATTGAATTTGGGGAGGGGGGGGTCTTGGTCTTGACCCCATGCTGCAGCAAGCAAAATGAACGTCTCCTTGAGCCAAGATAATCAACATGAAAGTGTGTTTATACAGACGAACAGTGGGGATTTATCCAGGATTTTGGGAGGTAATCCCTGGGTTCAACACTCCATGAATAGCATGCCATGTTCCTAAGCTGAGAAATTACTGTGAGCTTTTACGAGAGTGGATTGTGGGAATCATCTAGGTGAAATGTACCCGGTTTCACCTTGAGTCCAAGGCCTACTAATGCACTCCAGGTGTGCAGGCTGCCCAGCCTCTCTGTTTTGGAAACTCAAAGAAGAACTCACAGCCCCACGGGGAGGCTTTGAAGAACACCAAGGACCTTTCTATCTCTCCTAGTGTTTTGTATTCTTTCAGCCCACATTTGGTAATTGGAGATATTCGTGGTATTAAAGCCGGACTTGTTCCTTCTCAGCCGGCCCCTTCAACAGTGAAATCTTAAGCCTGTGGCTTCAATTGTGCTTGTGTGCCGTGGTGATCTCGCTGCAGTGTCCCTCGGATGTAAGCGGAGAGCAGATGAAATACTAGAAAGGGGGTTATAGGAAATCACCCAACAACAATTTTCCATGAATGTAGATGCTTTCATTTGAGGGCAGGAGAAGCTGGAGGGGTACCTACAAAAGGAGTGGGTACACAATTTAAAACGCTCTGGTTATAGACTGAGAACCAAAGATCAAAGGGCTGGGCCCTCAGAATTACACAGTGAGTCACTGGAAAAACTGAGTAGAAGTTAGGATCCTGTCCTTCAGTCATGGCTACTAAGAGCAATTGGCTTTTAAGTAGTACCTGTATTTTTTTTTTCACTTAGACCCAATCCCGTCCTAAGGAATATAATTATGTGTACATTATAGATTGCCAAGCCCTGGAGCGCTGTGAAGTATTTTGCCATGATAATATGGTGGGTGAGGTGAAAAGGTAATGAGAAGCCACACATCTGATGTGTGGTCCCTGTGTTCCCAAGGGACTGGCCTGCACAACCACTGTTCCGGCCATCTCATGGATTCAATTCAGAGGTTCCCCTTTAAGAGAGAATTTTTCCAAAGCTAAATTGACAGTGATAGAGTGTGCAAGCAACTGGCTTTCTACAACTTTATCTGCTGTATGCCTTTCCGTTCATTGCCTACTAGTTTATACCAGCTTTATCTCAAAAGGTAATGAATGTTTGACATATGATAGACAAATACGTTTGCATTTAAGGGTGGCAAGATTTACTTGAACAGATAATATACAAGTACTGTAGATGTTTTAATATTCCATTCAATCGAATTTTTTTGTATGCCCCCCTGTACATATGCCAGTTTTTGATAATAGGTCAACTGCTTTAAAGACCAGGTAACCCAAAATTAAGATGACTAAGCATGAGTGCACTGTGTGTGTGTGTGTGTGTGTGTGTGTGTGTGTGTGTGTGTGTGTGTGTGTGTGCAGTAAATGAGAGCCAGAGCAATCTTCAGTCTTCTAACCTGCTGTGGGAGGAAGGGGCTGTGTCCTGCGGAAATGAGTTCTCAGGCACCTTCCCCAAGTGAACTGGAAGAGGTCATCTTCTGGGCAAACATCCTTTGTTTCTTAGCCATGGACTTAGATAAGTAGGGCACAGGGCAGTCAGCACTGGGGGGACATTCAGGAAGTGTGTTGGGGTCAGGGGAGCTTTTTCAGCTCTCCTGGGATGTGTGCAAATACCTAGATAGCAAGGGGAGAGCAAGTGTAAACCCTGAGCTGGCTGGATTAGGGCTCAATGCTGTCTTGCCACTTTCCAGATGAAGAACTCTTGAGTTGACCACTTAATTGCTGTGAACCTTAGATACCCCTTTTACAAAAAATATGATGATAATAACCACATGGGGTTTTTTTGTGAAGATTAAGTAGAAACATGTATGTAAAACTTCAGGATTTGTAAGATTTGGTGTTAGTTTTGTTTTCTCTCCCTCCTCTGTTCCCTCTTTTGTCCCCCATCTCCCTTTTTCTTCTCCTCCCTTTCTTCCTCCCTCTTTCCCACACTCCCTTTCTTCATTATATGCCTTAATTTTTTTGAATTATGGTCCACCAATAAAATGCTATCAAAATCATCTCCAGACTTGCATGGGCATTTATGTTGTCCTGAATCTTTTCATGAGTTAATTTCTAAAATAGGCATGATTCTGTATGTCAGTTGATAGTCTTAACCTGGTGAAATTCATGTGGAGTAAGAGTTCACCAGCAGAAGCTAATGTAGCATGTGTTGGCATTTGTCTAGCAAAGCTTGGCTCATGAAGACAGACAGATCCAAAACTGTATAGACTATTGCCTTGCTCACTTGACTGAGCCATTTGTCATCCATCAGGGAGCCTACAACACTTGCCCTTGTAATCCATTCCCCTAAATTCAGTGGCTTAGTACATACAAAGTTATTTCTACCTCAGGTGAAGTTTAATCAAATGCCAACAGTCTTGACTGATGGAAGACTCTTTTCTAGGCAGTAATTCTCAGAATGGACATCTCAAATTGTGACTCTTCCGCTTTAAAAAAATAACCCCCGTAGTTACACTGGAAGAAGAGAGCCTGTGAAGAAAGATTCTGAAGAAAGCAGATGCAAAGAGTGTAGGGGATACACCCTTCCTGCCCACATTGCATTGCTTGGAAGTTACATGGCTATTGGAATTGGAGGCTGTGGCCTGTCTTTGTGTCTAGGAAGAGGAGGAAAGAGGTCTGTGTGCCGGCAGCAAACTCTAGCAAGCGGCTGTTGGCTCAGCCTCCCTCTTCTAGGTGTATTCCTTTTCCCTCTTTCACTGAGTCTTACACCAGGTTATGATGTTAGTTCATGATTCCAAGATTACTTTGATTCTGGGGCTGGAGAGATGGCTTAGTGATTGAGGTCACTTGCTGCTCTTGCAGAGGACCTGGCTTTGGTTTCCAGCACCCACATAGTGGTGAATGACTGCTTGTAACTCCAGTTCCAGGGGACCTGATGCTTCTTTTGACCTCTGTGGGCACCAGGCTTGCATGTGGTGTGCAGTCATGCATGCAGACAAAATACTCATACAGCTAAAATAAATTACATAAATCTATTTTTTATATTTAGTTTGGTTAACTCCTAATTGGAAGGGGTGTTTACTTGCTAACCTTCATCTGATAACCTATTAATCCAAATTTTTCACTTCTTGGCTATACTTCTATTTTAAAAAAATAGAATTATTTCTAATTTAAAATCTTAGAGACATTTGAGTTTTTTTTTTTTTTTTTTTTTTTTTTTTTTTTTTTTTTTTTTTTTTTTTTGGTTTTTCGAGACAGGGTTTCTCTGTAGCTTTGGAGCCTGTCCTGGAACTAGCTCTTGTAGACCAGGCTGGTCTCGAACTCACAGAGATCCGCCTGCCTCTGCCTCCCGAGTGCTGGGATTAAAGGCGTGCGCCACCGCCGCCCGGCGAGACATTTGAGTTTTGACAGTCATTTTCATAGTAAGGTTGCCTCTCTAAAGATTATCGTTAGCTTTGCTTATGAATGGAAATAAAATAGAACATTTTAAAAGCTGTGTTTAAAGCTTTCTTCTTTATAATACTTGTGCATTTTGAAAGACAAGTGAGTCAGAAGGAAGGAATTTCCAGGTACAGTGAACAAACATTCTTGGCTTTTAGCCCTGATGAGCCATGTCAGGGACTCATCTTGAAGCAGCTCTAATGGACTACAGAGAACAATTGGAAACAGTGGAAGCCTACACATCCAGGTAGTAAGAATGTTGCATCTGGTGGTAGAACTCTGAATAGTTGTTTGTTTGGTTCCTTTTTTGTTTATAACTTAATTTCCCCTCTAATTTCTGACTTGGGATACATTCCCTCTGTATTTTCTTGCCTTCCCCCAATCTTTGTTCGAAGGTGAAAACCAAGAAGAGAAAGTGTAAGGGTGGTGTCTAGCCTAGGCTACCTCATGAGGCCTGTGTTCTGTTTAGAATCCATCTGAAACAATGTGGATGGGTATGCCCTGAAGGGTATAGATAATTACATGATGGAGCATTACCCGCTTTACCTTAAATTCAGAGTTTCTATGAGGCAAATAGAACAGCTGATGCACGGAGTACTTGAAGTTCTTGCGTTCGCAGGCAGTTTGGGTTTGGTGCTCCTCTGAGCCTGCAGTCGTGCAGGCCCCACATGCAGATTTATTCCTCACAAACACCGAATCTTGAGACTGGCTGCTAGTGCAAATGATCATCCTTAAAACTGCAAAGAGAGAACAGCATCTTTGCAAGCTCCCACGTCGTGTTCTGGGGTAAGCTATCGGGGATGGGAGAGGCACAGTAGGTGAGCCTCGCCTGCTAAACTGAAACCCCTGTTCCAGTATGTCATATCGACCACATGGAAATGCATAGAACCTGCTTGTTAGTGGTGAATGTCACATGGAACCACTTAGTTAATTTATCTGGCTTCCCACAGCCTTTGTGATTACAGGCCACCGTCAAGAGATTTTATTTAAATTAAAGTGACCTTTCATATGTTTTCCTGTTTGTAAAAGTAATACATAATCATAAAATTCCACCCTTTAAGAAATATATTATGGAGAGAAGGGAAAAGTCTCCCATAATTTTCAACACAATTGCTATTAGCATGCTTTTGTATGTGGTCCTTGAAATACCTTCAATGGATAAGTTAAGATTTTACTATTCATTTTCTTAATAATGGATGGGCTTGTGTGGTCTATATTATTTCTCATATTTTTCCCTCTTATTACATCATGGACTTTATTATAGCAGGATTTTCTAAGTTTTCCTTTCTCATATTTCTTCAGGGTCCCATGGTCCCATTGAGTGGTATATAGTCTAGAAAATTAAAAAGTGGAGCTATGAATGGTACTTACTTCTCCTCCTGCTCCTTCCTTCTCTCTGTAAGAGTAGTTTTTAAAGAAAGGTCACTTAAAAGCACTTCTAAAGGCAACAGTATTAGGTTTGTCCATGGATCTACTTTCCTATCGACCATTTATTACTTCTGATTGATGTATTGAGAGTATGGGATGCATGGATCGATGCCTTCAGCAAAACAGTTCCCACTCTGACGCTCTTTCCAGCAACAGGCTAATAAAATGTAGCGTGATGTTGCTGTCTGTTAGGAAGATGGGCTGAGTTGTCTGCCTCGAGAAAAATCAAGCTCTGTGAAGGACAGAATCCTGATTCATTAGATTGCTTTGCAAGGTTTTCTCAGCTCCATTCTCTAGGATCAACTTCCAACACCCCATTCCATGTGCCTATGCTTCAGACATGTTGTTTCTTACCAGCTCCGTGTCCTGATTGACTTCCCTCTCGGGTGCCTTTCATTCCTTCTGCTAGGTGACACTTGTATGCTCACAGCTCCTTGGTGAGACATCACTGGACTTTCAGGCAGAACTCTTTGTCCTTGCTCTCTGCTTCCATGTACCACTCTGATGTCATATTTTACCTTACCTGTCTATGTGTTCATGTGTACCATTGAGCTACACCCCCAACTCTCAGTTTGTTTTATTATAATGTAATACACGCACAATAAATTTCACAAAGCCTAATCAGTTGACTAATTTATCAGGTCAGAATTAACACCTGGACTGTATAGCCATCAGAACATAGGAACATGTTTTCCCATTCTTCTGTTTCCAGAGGTAGCTCATTAAATTCTCAAGAGGGTCTGACTGATGACTGGTAATTTTGCTCATTCCATCCAGTACAGATTTCTTATAATGGGTTTCTACCCCCTTTTACAACATTTATTGCCGTTCATTTCAGTTCCTAAGAGAAACAAACTAAATTACTGATTTCTCCAGTGGCAATTATGGATTTATGAATAAAATACAAATTCTATCTTTTCTATTCATTGTTAGAGTTTGCTATCTATTTGAAAAAGTTTTATTAGAATTAATCTCAAGATGAGATATTAAACAGAAAGATGTGGTTTATTGTTTATTCCTTACAGAAAAAAAATCAAACCTTACCTCTCTTATATCTCTAAATCTAGTTGAGATTTTTAAAAGTGGAGTGATGTGTGTTTCAGGTTTCCTTCTCCCACTAATCGATGATACATTTTTTTTTTTATGAAGGGTACCTATGCACTTTTTTTTAAGCTAGAAAACAGAGCATTTGCTCAGAGTAATTGGATTCAACAGAAGGGCTTATTGGTCTTCTTGGAAAGATGATCCTGAGATTAGTCCCTTTCATTTACATTCCGTTCAGAGGAGGTTAACAGTCCCCAGTTCAGAAGGCTGGCCTCGTTACCTCTTGTGCATAGAGTCCAGCTGGAGAGACAGTATTACGTGGCACTACCTGCGATTCTCAGCTCTTCTTTGAGAGGTATCCAATGGACCTAGATAGTGGATCCCTACTCTGCTTGTCCTAGTATTCTTATACAGTTGTCTTTCTGTATTAATTAAGTGATTAATGAGGTCATTCATTCACATAATCTGTCATTGTCAAAGTCAGTGTCTTTTATTTCCCCGTGTTCTTTGTTCTTGGATATCAGATTAAAATTTTGTCAACCATTTTTACAAAGGCAGTTTTATTCCTTGTAAGTAACTGACTTAATTGAACAAATATTCATTTAGACTCTTCCCTGTGCTCAGTACTGCTCGAGATCATAAACTATAATCTCTCTAAGGTAGCATGTTTTCCCACTGATTTAAGTAATAGCTGATGAGTTTTAAGTTCTTTGTGTGGTTGATTTTATAGATTTCATTAGTAATTATAAAATGGAAGATTCAAACAATCTCCTTCCCCTTGGAACAATATATCTCATTAGTTCTTAGTATTAATTATCTAAATACTCATCACTAGTTAGTGCCATATTGCTTCAAGCATTTTTCTGCATGTCTATGTGTGTGTGGTATGTATACATGTTTGAATATGTGTGCATATCTCTATACCCATAGTTGATGTCAGGTGCCTTCCTTTACTGCTGTCTATTTTATTTATTGAAGCAGGGTCTCTTGCTGAACCCAGAGATCACTAATTCCAGCTAGTCTTGCCAGGGGGAGACCTGAATGATAGGATTGCAGGTGGGTGCCACACTGCCTAGCCTTACATGGGTTCTGGAGATTGAAACTCTGGTCCTCATACTTGAGCAGCAAGTACTTTATCCATTGAGTCATCTCTCCAGCCTGCTGCAAGCCTTTTAAAAGGCAACACCCTTGTTTCAAATACAGAAGGACTTATTTATGCTAAGTACATATTTTAGTTCTGTTGTAGAAAAATCCAAAGGATTGTTGACAGGTTTGTGAGTGAAATGCATTTGCTAAGGTCTTAAATTGAGTACTCATCCTTGGGAACCCACCTACAATAGTGTCAATCCTGAACTAAGGATAAGAAGACAAAAATTAAGTATCTGCACGTGGATCCTGGTTTTGGAGAAGCCATAGATCTGCTGTATGGAAACTTCAGTTTCTGTGTGGTAGCATTTGAAAGCACTATAAGATCAAAGTGTTTAACGGACAGTCCTGTGATAAGAAAGTATGTACTGATATTTACTTATCACCTGGAATGAAAAAAGTAAGACTTTGCCTTCAGTTTTCATCCCCTAAGGAAATGGAAAAGATAGTAATTAGAATTAGATCCCCACCTGCCTAATACTCAGGGAACACTGATGGCTTCCAGAGAATGGTTTCTAAAGACAAAAGTTAAGTGTTTTCCCGGATCATAGCTTTGGAGAGGCCATAGACCTTCCATGATGATGGAAGACCCTTTCTACTTGTCTTCTGTGGTCTCTTTTCAAAGCCTAAGTCTTACTTAGAAGTAACTTCTCAAACTCAGGAAAAAAAAAACTTAGTTCGCTTTGGTCCTTGCCTATAAATCAATGGTTGACACTTTTTTGTGTGTGTTCTTTAGAGAGTTTTGCTCTTACTAGAGGACAGAAAAAGAGCCTATGTCATTAATCAGAGAGAACTATTTACCACTATAATCTAGAGGGCACTTGCCCATAGCAGGCAGTACAATTACCTTGGTTGTGTAAGTGTGGTTTGCTTAGACTGGCCCCAAATGTTTGGGAATTATTCAAGAGCTGTCTGAGACTGGCCAGTTAACTATTTTTTCACTGTTCTCTTCAAATTCACCTTTACACCTTCCAACCACATTGACAGGATTAGAGGTTCCAGAAATTGCAACATTACTGACTTCCAGTCATGTGACATAGGATTTCAGACACCCAGTTAAACTTTAAGCCAGACATTTCTCTTCAATTCAGGTCACCTACAGGCCAGACAAAGCCAAGGTCATATGTTGAACCAATATAAGAGTTCTGTTGGTTCCAGTAACCCTCCTGTTGTTCATAGCTTGAAATACTATACCATGGTTAATCATAAGTGTCATCTGCTGTGTCCTTTTATTTATGAGCCCTTAATCAGGAGGACACAGCAAGAATCACTGTTCATGAGGAGCCTTTCATGAGGCCTTTTTGGATACTCTTTCCTCTGTAATCATGAAGAGGACTTGATGTTAACTTGCAAAAACTGTTGAGTAGTCTGTATTGGCTTTTCTGCAAACAAACTTTTCTGTGCTGTGATTGAATGATTATCTGTAACTTTTATGTTGCTGCTAATAGAAAACAAACAAGTCACTAAGCCATTTCTCCCCATCTCTGTCTTATAGATAAATAGTTTTGTGAGAATTCAAAGAGGGCCATAATCAGGAGTTTAGATGGGATCATTTTATGAATAAATATCAGAGTAAGATTTGTAGCCAGATAATTTAGTGACAGTTTATAGTTCCCTATTTCTGTGTTTATCTGCTTCATTCTCAGATTTGTAGCACCCAAAAATCATGTACAGTTCCTTTTTTTTTTGAGGCAGTCAGAATGTTTCTAAACTTTAAATTCATGCTAACCTTTTAGAGCTAACATTTTTGTGGATTTCATTCCTGTGGAATTCCACTCTTCACTCACTGATCCTTGTGAATCTTCCCCTCCAGCCTCACAGGCTCTGTGTGGTTACCTGAATACAACATGCTTTACCCAGCTTTCTGGGTTATAAAATGCTGTTCCCCAGCCTTCCTTTCTTCCCGCGTCTCCTTCCGGATAACGCTTCAGAGCTCCTTCTATCATGACATTTCCCCGTTGCTTCATGCTTAAATGTCAGTGCTGCTCCATGGATGACCTTATTTGCCCTATTATTAAAGTGCGCCATTCTACCTTATGTTTAATCTTTTTGTCGTTGTTTGTGTTTCCTCGAACAAACAACAAGGAGCATCCATACTGAGGACCTAGGCCATATTTTCCAAGCAGCATCCAAATGGTTGGCTTGGCACAGCATTGCATATTTCTCTTGTTTTCTCATCAATAGATGGGAAACATTAGCATTTGGTTTCTCAGAACCGCTCTGAGGAAGGGAAAAGAAACTGACGGTGAACTCAGAATTCTTTTAAAAGTAGTTAGTATTTCTTCCAAAAGGATTACCACAAGTGTTCAGTGACAGCTGTATGGACACACCAACCTGCCTTTTTTTTTTTTTTAACAGTATCTTAAAATGAAAATGGACAATCGACCACAGTAAAAGGTGATACACTTCCCCTTTGCCTCCAGTCTAGCCAAGATGAAGCAAGCGTGCTGGGAAATGAGCTTTTCTGAGTAATGTATTTGTTTAGACTGCTTCCAGCTTCTTAACCTCTGCTTCCTCTCCACGGTCTCCACCTTTTCAATGCTCTTTTTGTGTAGGATGGCATGTTAGCTGTTAGAATAATAGGGATCACGCCCATTATGCCAGCAATAGCCTGTCCCAGTGTGATCACATTCACTGCACTGCTCACCAGCAGGAGCTCAAGGGAAAATGGCTTGGGACATTAAACAAATAAGTCAGCTAAGAGGGCTGTCTAGACCCAAGGAGCAGAGTTTCTGGATTTGTTTAAAGAATTAAATCTGTGTGCTACACTTTCCCCCTCTGCAGCGCAGATAGAAATCTTTGCTGGAGGAGTAGTTCAACATCCTAGCTGCAAGTATAACTTACAGCGGAAAATGTTTTCAGCTTGGAAAGAGGCAGTGGCTATTCTGTAATGAAAGACAAGGATGGCTAGGGAGGAAATGTGTTCAAGATTGACATGGCTTGATGAAGGAACCAAATTGTTAGTCCTTGACGTTAGGAGATCTCCGTTTTCATCTTATTAGTAGATTGGTCAAGAAATAGTCAGTGTCCACTCTATTGAGAACTGTTAAACATTATGAGCATTGCAGTAGTAGTAGAAGACCCGGTTACTGCCCTTGAGGGAGTCAACATTGAATAGGCAACTGATATAGGTTAGGACCAGCCACAGAACGATGCAAGTCAGGTATAATTAAAGAGCCCCAGACAGACTACAGACCAGAAGGCAATGAATGGATTACTGTGGACTCTACTGCTCTGGAGCTATAAGTTTCTTGGATCTCCCCCACAAATCATATCTTTTCTTTTAAACAAGATTGCCTGCGCCCTTTACCAGGTACAGTCTTCACCACTGTGAACGTCCAACTTCGAGTCTCTTGCAAAACTGTAAACAGAGCACAAATGAGATCCAAGAGTGTGACAAAAGATGACGTGGGAGCACCAGATACCCTGCAGCCAAAGGAGTCAGGGTGCTTAGTGGTGTGATTGCCATAGAGATGATGTCCCTTTTCAGCTTTGTAAAATGTGACTTTCGGTTACAACTTCAAAGAAAAAAAACTATTCTAAGTTGGTTTGCCTTCCTTAATTTAAAAAAATATAGAACATTTTATTTCCCCCAAGTCTGAGTATGTTTTCATTTTAATTTGCTTCACTTATTAGTTTATTCAGCACATAATTACTTTTGGCAGGCTTTTATCCCTTGTGCCCTGTGGGTATAAGGATGGGGACCTGGGCCTTGTCTGGTAAAAGCTGGGGAACCTAAGGAGTAAAACACGTGCCTATAATTTTAGCTTGTTAGAATATGCATGCTTTCTGTAGTTAATTTAGAAGAAAACTCTAATTTTAGTTAGATTTGCCTTGTCCTGTTCATTACTTATTTGCTCATGTGCTCACTCATTCATTTTTCAAGTTAATAATTGCTAGAAATTTAACACCGAGTCACCAGTGGCATCCTCATTCACCTCAGATGAAACCATAAGTTCTTTCAAATGTCTCTCTGCAGAAAGTGCTGGCTCTGCTTGCAGATCCCCTGAGTGGTCGGTCTCCCAGTCTCTGTCTGCTTCCCTCTCACAGTGAGTTCGAACTTGTTCACTGTGAGCCATTGAAAGAACTGCGTTCAGACGTGCCCTGGTGGATCCATGTGTTATTGTGTATCTGGGAGTCCACAGCAAAACATTCAAGAAATGATATATGCCTTCACTCTATGATTCATCGTGACACTGGTTCACGTTACATTTTCTTTTCTTTTTCATGCTTGACATGGTCATCCAGGTTCATTTCATGAACCACTAATGGTTTGAGGTGTACTGTTCAACTCTTTTCATCATAGCAGCCTACCTGGTGGCTTTATAGCATTATCTTGTCTGAAGCCTTTCATTGGCTTTCAGTTACACTCATATTGCTAGTTTTTTTGGGTTTTTTGTTTGTGTTTTGTTTTGTTTTTGTTTGGTTTTTGGTTTTTCAAGACAGGGTTTCTCTGTAGCTTTGGAGCCTGTCCTGGAGCTAGTTCTTGTAGACGCCTGCCTCTGCCTCCCAAGTGCTGGGATTAAAGGTCTGAGCCACCACAGCCCAGCACACTCATATGGTAGAAATTACACTCATGTAGAAATTACCGCATAATCTGTGAGGTCCTGTATGGTCCTGCCATTGCCTCGCCTTTGCTTTCCTGTGCCCCAGCACCTCTGTCCAGGTTCCTCCCTTTTTATTGAGTAATCATTTTTCTTCTAGTTTTTGCCTCCTTGATGCCTGTTATCCCGTTCAGATTTTTGGGTACAGATCACTCTCTTTAGAAAATTACGTTACCACTCATAACTTTTGTTTTTCTTTTCTACTTTTTATTCATGGAGGGTTTATAATGAAGCATAGATAAAGAAATTGTGCTACATTTACACAATGAAGTATTATTTGGCCATTAAAAAATGACATCATGAAATTTGCAGACAAATGGATGGAACTAGAAAAAAAAACATCTTGGGTAAAGTACTCAGATCCAGAAAGGCAAATATAGTATGTATTCACTTCAGTGTGGCTGTTCGCTGTTAAGTCATTAATAACCAAACTACAATCCACAGAACCGCAGTAAGGGAAGAGAGGGTACAGGTGGATCTCATTAGGAGAGGGACATAGGGTAGATAATTATGTTTGGATATGGGATGGCTAGAATGGGAGGATCAAGTAGGGAGGGTGTATTGGCTAGTTTTATGTCAACTTGACACAAGCTAGAGTCATCAGAGAGGGGAGAACCTCCACTGAGAAAACAGCTCAGAAAGATCCAGCAGTTGGCAAGCCTGTAGAGTGTTTTCCTAGTGTTGATGAGGGAGGGCCCAGCCCATTGGGGGTGGTTTCATCCTTGGGCTTCTATAAGAAAGCAGGCTGAGCAAGCCATGAGGAGCAAGCCAGTAAACAGCACTCTTCCTTGACTCCTGCATCGGCTCCTGCTTCCAGGTTCTGCTTGAGTTCCTGTCCCGACTTCCTTTGGCAATGAAATGTGCTGTGGAAGCCTAGGCCTAATAAACCCTTGCCTCCACACGTTTCCTGGGTCATGGTGTTTCATCACAGCAATGGTAACCCTAACTAGGATGAGAAGGGGAGAGGAGGTTAAGTGAGGGAAGTGGAGAGAGACAGGTAAAATTAAGGTGCATTTGATTGGTAGTATGGAAACCTAATACAGCAAAATCTTCCTAAATCACATACACATATGAAAGCAGTCTAAATGAAATCATCAAATAATGGTGTAGACAGAGTCCCAGCTGGCCATCTCTTGTCCCCAAGTGGAACTTCAAGTACCAGGATTGGGTTATACCCGGTCTGAGTCGCTGATCAAAGGGACCCTATGGGAATCCCCAAACAATCCAGGTTGTTGCGAAGACTACAGTTTGCTCTCCAAAAATCTGACAGCAGGACTCCATTGCCGAAGACAACACCTATACAACTCATTGAACCTGGAGAAGATGAGCTGGTGCCTACATAGAACCTTCACCCCTACATTTTAGAGTCTTTGGTACAGGAAGGTACTCTACAGGAAGATAACACCAAGCTAGCCACCAACCCTTTGATCAGCAGTGGCGTCCTGCTTGCAAGATACTAGTACATAGTGGCATAAAGCTTTGGGAGTAACCAACCAATATCTGGTTTGACATAAGGTCAACACCACAGGAATGAATCCATACCCAATACTGCTGTGTGACCAAGAACCTGAGACTAGATAGCCCAGGGATCTAGGGTAACTACCCCCCCAAATGTCCTATAAGTAAAATGACTTCGAATGACATTTTGTTACACTCATGTTAATGGCTTGCTCAGCCATCATCAGAGAAACTTTTTCCTGCAGTACATGGGAACAAATACAGAGATCCACAGCCAGACATTATGTAGCAAGTGAGAGTCCTTGGAACACTCAACTCTAAACAGGATGTCTCCAACAAAGCTCTCCATCCTAGGGCTCAGGGAACCCTTAGGAAGATGAGGCAGAAAGAGTGTAAGAGCTAGAAGGGATGGAGAAAGATGAAGAAAATCAGCTCCTCTAAATCACCTGATCAAAGTACATATACACTCATGGAGACCAAGGCAGCATCCATGGGGCCTGCACCAGTCTGCACCACACCCTTTGGTTATATTATGGCTTCTAGTTTAGATGAGATTCCTGAGTGTGTGAATGCATAGGTCTCTGCTTCCTGTGCCTTCTCTTGGGCTCTTTTCCTTCAATTTATTTTGTCCAATATTTTATTTTATTATTATCCCTCAGAAGCCTATTTTTATTCTAATGAGAGACACAAATGGGGTGAATCCAGAAGGGAAGGATAAATTGGGAGAGGAAATCATAATCAGGATATAGGATGTAAGAAAAAATCTACTTTAAATAAAAAGGGGGAAGGTTAAAAATAAATAAGAGAATACAATGGCTGCTGAGACCAGCTTCTAAATACTGCTGGAGTTTTCAGCTATAACATCACTGAGCTATGTTCATTAGACCAAGCCCTTCCCATGATGGAGAAGTAACCATTATACAAAACAGTCTATTCCATTTGGGGGCCGTTTAAATTACGGAGAAAAAGTTCTTACATAATTCTTATGGAGATAAGTTTATTCGTTCTTCCACAGAATAACTTGTTCTTGTTAAAGTAGCTATAGAGTCCAATTACTTCTTCCTTGCTGAGGCAATCCTAGTTTCTGCATTTATTCTTCATGTGTCATGACTTCCCATACCGTTTCTCTCCCCGTGACGCTTTTGATATGCCTCAGGTTTTCTGTATATGCTTTAAAACTTGGTACCCATTTGGCAATGTCAGACAGTGCCCAGTACAGTGTGACTGTATATTTTCTTTACTCTGAACACTATACTTTTTGCTAATCTGGCCTTAAATTGCAGTAGGGCTTTCAGCAGCCAAGTGCCAGTATTGGCATATATAATGTTCGCAATCAAGTACAACCCCTGGATCATTTCACATGAACTCTGTGCAGCCTGTTCATTCTCCTCCCATCCCAAACATATGCATTTCCATTTTTCTCATTCAGTCTCATCTTATTAACTTCAGAGCAATCTTATAGTCAATCTTTTGTGGGGTCCACAAGTTTGGCAGAAGAAGAAGATAAAATTTAAAAAAAAAAAAACCCATCACACTCCAGTGAATACCACAAACAGCTATGTGCTTTAGGTTCAGGAAATGAAAAGCTCTGCTGGTTTTAAGTGTCTCAAATGGCCTCCCTCCTCCAACCCACCCCTCCCTCTTCAGCTCTTCGCTCTGAGGCCCCATGGAGCATGTCTGCAACAAGACTCCCTTTTGGGAGGGTGTCACTACCATCCTCCACACTGCCACTCAATAAAAAATGTGGTATGTCCTGCTTAAGCCAGGGGCATCTTTAGCCTCTCTGAGCAAACTTTTGCTACCTAGTTGTATACCACAGAATGCAGCAGTAGCATTGTCTGGTGGACTTGGCCCGTTGTCTCCCAGAGGAAAACATCCTCCCCACAAAGCCCCCAATCTTTTGTTCCCACAATCCATCTCTGGAGACTATCTGAAGCCTACAGAAGTAGGGGTGCCTTTGATGTTTATATTGGCCAGCTTATTTTCCTTTTTTTTTTTTTTTTAATAATCAGGGCAGTAGGAAATGTGGAGAATTAACCGCATGACAGCAGCAGAGGAATTCATTAGGGAAACTGAGATGCAGTCTGCTCAGATTTCAGCCTCTCAGGCAAGCGTCACAAAGGAATAATCGTCTTCTAGTTGTTTTTAATCTTTTCTTTTGTGGGACCTTCCTTGTCAAGGAAACCAATCTCAGTGTCCAGCGTGGAGGAGCCTGAGAGCACAACGGCCAAATGGTGGTTTTGATTCGGGGATTACTACAGCAACATCAAACAGGTCTCTCTAACCTGTCTCTGGTGGACCTGTCCCCTTGGAGACTCCAGGGGGCAGGGGTATGTCACTACTTTTATTTAAAACGCTACCCATCAAAAATTTGTTTTACAAATGTAACATTGTACGCAAAATTTTACTATGTAAAGAAAGGTGGCAAGGAGCAAAATTTTGTGAATTTTGTCCAACTTAGTGTCACCGGAGGCCATCCTTTCACGGGCCTCAGAGGCTCTTTACGATAATTCACCATGGCTTAAGGTATGCATAAAAATTTATTTGGAGGAACTCAGTGAAGTACCACAATGATTTCCCCTGTAACTGTATAAAGGCTACTGTGGGCCTCCAGATACTAGTGCTGCTGCTAAGATTTTGTTCTCAGAGTCCAGAGTTGTCCCTGTGTCTTCACTATTCTAGTTCTTCATGATTTTCTAAAACTTAGTCATGCTAGGAGGCTTTGTATTAAAATTATTAAGAAAAATCTTTTCTCAATTACCTTTATATGCCTTAAAAGTTCGTATTTGCTGGAGAGATGTCTGCTCTTGCATAGGTCCTGTGTTCAATTCCCAGCATCCACATGTGTCTTACAACCATATAGAAGGCGATCTAGCATACAGGCATATGTTCAGGCAGAACTGTATAGACAATAAACAAATAAATCTTTTAGCCGGGCAGTGGTGGCGCATGCCCTTAATCCCAGCACTCAGGAGGCAGAGGCAGGCGGATCTTTGTGAGTTCGAGACCAGCCTGGTCTATAAGAGCTAGTTCCAGGACAGGCTCCAAAGCTACAGAGAAACCCCATCTCAAAAAACCAAAAAAAAGTTCATATTCATAATCTGCTGAGCTTACAAATAATTCCTTTGTGTTCATTTTTAAAATCAAGTTCTATAAGACCACTGCTTAAGTACGATTTTTCAGTTCTATGAGTAAACATACCCATCAGAAAACAATTAAAGCATTTCAGTATTAGTGATTTCTTGAGAAAGAGCTCAAAGCCTGAAGGACTCATACACATAATCGATTTTAAAGCCATTTGGTTTTAACTTCAGACAGGTCCACCCTCCTTTTGTTTCCACCACACATTTAGAGCATCACAGAGACTGATCTAGACTTGCAGAACATTTCCCAGGGACTATGTTTTCACAACTCACCCTAGAGCTTCATATTTGGTCTATTCCCATCACCTTATCCATGGTTGGCTTTTTTTCTTCAAATACAGGGAGACACAGGCACGTGCCACCTGCTTGTCAATGAGAAAACATACCAGTCCTTCTGTATCAGTGATGTGAGCCAGTGTGAGAAAGAGATGGAAACAGATTAAAAAGCAAAGAATCTTGCAATATGTGTTGTATACAGCAAATAATGAAAGATGTGATTCAGTTTAGGTTTTCGTTTTTTTTTTTTTTTTTTAATTGGTCATTTTGTTCCTATGGA
Source organism: Arvicola amphibius (assembly GCF_903992535.2). Lineage (NCBI taxonomy): Eukaryota > Metazoa > Chordata > Mammalia > Rodentia > Cricetidae > Arvicola > Arvicola amphibius. The sequence continues at coordinate 99,288,224 of NC_052053.1, read as the reverse complement.
AGTCTTTAGGGAGTCACGGATATTTAAAGGGTCACCTCTTAAGTGTTCCGTCTGTGCTGCTTGTTCAAATGAAAGATTGGAAAATATACATCAAGGAGCTGACCAAAGGAACTTGATTCCTTTATACTGTATAGTCACTAAATATACCGTACAGTTACTAAGAACTGTATTGAATAAAAGTATCTATTCCCATAGAGAAATATGACATAGATGGCAGTGGGAAAGGTAGCTTGTATAACTGTGCTGGGGGCCCAGTTAGCAAAATGTGCTTACATTTGTGACATGGAAAAGAGAGTTCTCAGTGAGTACATCTGCCGGAAATCAGGGGAAAGCGTTGATTCTTCAAAACGGGGATAGTGCCTCACATTTATTTGAGATTGAGCTATTTGAGACTGAGATATTTTGATTTCTACCAGAAAAAATACTGTATTTTACAATCAACTTTTTAAAAGTTCTGTTTTCAAAGTTAGTGGTTATCTACTGGTTGATTTAATTATTTCTTTTTTTTTTTTTTTGGAGCTGTTCACTTATTTTAGAGACCTTTGTGAATGAGGGATGAGCAAGAGAATTTGTTTTATTGGGAAACATTTATTACACGTGTACGAGAAAGTCTAGTTCAGAAGTGGTGACTCTAGGTTGTCACAATTATATATCATAAAGTGCTAAGTCTTTCAAATCGGGTAGTCAGTGGTGGGAATTCAGAAGGGAGAGATATGAAGTATGAGAAGGAAGGATATAGTAAATAGCCCTGAGAGTTGAGGCACAAACCTCTAGAACAAGTTCTTTTTGTTATTGTTATTGTTTTTACTTACACACTTACTTACTTTCTTTATCTCTTATTATTTTATTAAGAGAATAAATCCAATAAAGGGTAGAAATAACAAGGGCTAGGAAAAAAGATTCTTTCTAGCCTGTTGTCATTGGCTGGTTTTTGTATGTGTGTTGTCAGGGTTTTATTTGACTTTTTAATTTAAATATTTATTTGGAAGTATAAAATTTATAAAAATAACAATGCACAAGGCGTACATTGTGTTATTCATTTGCTTTATAATTTAGTCCTCCTATCATGTGTCTTTATGCACACACACCCACACCATACACATGACATTATTCTGAGTTGTCTGGGGATAAATTATCTGCATTTTGATTTTTTTTATCCCCTGAATTTTTCAGTGTCTATTTACAAGAAAGAAGATATTCTCTTATATAGCCATAGTAGAGTTATCTGCATCAATAAATTTGATAAAATATATTTATCTATTATTTGTATTCTGGTTTTACCAATAAACCCAATAACAAAACAGTATCCTTCATAACATTTCTTCTTCCCAACAGAGAACCAATTTACAATTATATCTTATAATTAGTTGGTGTAGTTTGTCATGTCCATTTAGTTTTCTTTAATCTATAACTTTCCAATACCCCTTCTTTGACTTTTATAAATTGGGTTTTTTTTTTTTTTTAAGAATTTAGGGCTAACCTTCTCCGAATCCCTAGACACTTTAAAAGTACATTTGATATTTTCTAATTATTTTGTTAATTTTGTATCTTACGAGCCAGGTGTTTTTTCCCTCAAGTTATTATTTCTGGAGGTACACAATGTCCATCTACCATTTGTTGGCTATATAAAATTTGGCCATTTAGTCAAGGCATGTTTAATTCTCCCTTTTTATACTTACTTGTTTTTCCTTGCAAGTACAAAGCAACCATCCCACTTCTCATCACACACATGGATTTAATATCGTGTGCTCAATAACATGACTGTTAAATCGTGGTTTCCAACTTCAACTTTCTCTTCATATTTGCCAGTCAGCACTGTACCTTTTACTTAAAAGCAAGAAAGCTCTTTCTCATCTCAGCTATCCACCAATTCATTTATCTTCCTATCCATCCACTTTTCCATTTATCTATCTATCCATTTATCTATATACCCACCCACCCATTTTATTCATCCAGCTTCCCACCCATTCATCTATTCATCCATCCATCCATCCATCCCTTACCAACTTAAAGTCATGAATTTTTATTCTTTTCAATGATAGTTATTTTTATGTTCATATTGTTTCTTTTGAAGGTAGTATGTTCTTGTGTCATAAAATCCCTATCAAGTTTTAGTGTTGTTTTACTTGTTGACATTATAGTTATCTTAAACATATCTTGTACTTGCCTTGCCTCAGCAATTGAGTCATCTATTTTCCTAAAAATCTGCAGTTCTCTTTCAATGGAAATAGTATTAGCTACCAGGTTCTAGACATACTTGTGCTTATTACTATTGTAATGGCTTCTTGGGCCTTTTAATATACAGATGTGACTGGAAAATGTATATGCACACACACATAAATATATACACATAGCATACATACATATGTATATATTAGAAATCATTAATCACACATTGAAACTTCTCATTTCATCCAATCTACAGATTTCATACTACTTGATTCAGTTTTATACAGTTTCCAAGCTTGAGATAATAAGACATACAGTGGAAGGAAATAGAAAATTGAAACTTACATGAGATGATGACGGTTAGTGGTCAAGACTAGGAAATCAGCCACACAGGCTTAGGAGTGTGCCAAAGCAAAAGTCAGGAGTCTAACAGAAAAATACTGAAAGAGAAAATAACTGAGGATTTCTACTGAATTATAAGCTATATTTTTAAACTACTATAAGAGATAAAGGAAATAAAAAGAATAGCCTGGGAAAGAAATGTAAAAACTGAAGTTCAAAAAGTAGCTAGAGCTAGGGAGGTGGCTCAATGTAAGGTGCTTGCTGTGCAAGCTTGAAGACCTGAGTGTAGATCCTGGAACCCGTGGAAAGACAAACATGGGGTGTAGTTCCCGGAACCCGTGGAAAGACAGACATGGGGTGTAGATCCCGGAAACCGTGGAAAGACAGACATGGGGTGTAGATCCCGGAAACCGTGGAAAGACAGACATGGGGTGTAGATCCAGGAACCTGTGTAAAGACAGACATGGTAGCATTCATCTATAATCCCATAGTTCCTGGAACTATGGAAAATGAAGGCAGGAGAATGCCCAGAATCTTGCAGGCCAGCTAGCCTGATGTGTGTAGCTGTGAATAAGAGACTCAGGCCTGAACAAAGTAGGTAAGGATTCTCAACTTTAATCCCAGCACTTGAGAGGCAGGGGCAGGCTCATCTCTGTGAGTTCAAGGCTAGCCTGGTCTACAACAAGTTAAAGGCTGGTCAGGAACAGTCTACCCCAGCTAATGGGAGCTCACCAATACCAGAAAGACTGGGAAAGAACAAGAACAGGACGAAACTAGTCCCTCTGAATGTGAGTGACAGTTGGCATGGCTGGGGCAGACTGAAGGGCCACTGGAATTGACACCAGGATTTATTCCTACTGCTTGTACTGGCTTTTGGGGAACCTATTCTCTTTGATTGAATACCTTGTTCATCCTAGTTATAATAGGGAGGGCCTTGGACCTTCCCCAAAGCAAATCACTGTGCTTTACCTTCTCTGAGGAGTATATGTGGGTGGGGTGGGGGAAGTAAGTGGAGGGAATGGGAGGAGGGGAGGGAGTGGGAACTTGGATTGGGTATGTATAATGAAAAAAAGATAGTTTGTTTTCTTTTTTAAAAAATAAAAATAAAATAAAGACTGGTCAGGGCAACATAGTAAGACCCTGTCTCAAAAATAAAATCAAATGAGTAAAGAAAAGGTAGAAAGAAAGGACAGGCATTTGAGCTTGTCCTCTGATCTCCTCACAGATGCTATAGTATGCACACATCCATACTTACACACATGAACACACATACACACAGGTAATAAGTAAAATAAAAAGCACCTCAACATTGCACCCCATGCCTGAACCTTAACACTCAGGAGGACTTCCTTGAGTCTGCAGCCATCCTGGATTACATAGAGAGCTCTGGGTCAACCTGGGTAGCAGAGTGAGACCATCTCAAAAAAAGAAGACTGAGCCAATACTCCATAGTGCCATAGTGGTCAAGACTGAATAAAATTTAAGAACTCAAAAATTTATCTGGACAGTGGTGGTACACACCTTTAATCCCAGCACTCAGGAGGCTGAGGGAAGTGGATCTCTTGAGTCTCAGGCCAACCAGGCTACAGAATTAGTTCCAGGACAGCCAGGGCTGCAACAGAGAAACCCTATCTATAAAGCAAACAAACAATAACAGAAAAACAAAGAAAGGAAGAAGGGGGAGAAAATGATGGTGATGATGATGAAGTAAAGAACTCAAGAGTACTCAGAGAAAACTGAGGACCAAGGTTGTAGCTTTAGATTTTATATTTGATTATCCAAAGTTTTTTTAATCTGACATTACAAACTTATTGGGGTCATTTTTTGGGAGTACACCTTTAAAATAATAAAGCAGCTTACATTAATTACCATTTCTTTAGTCTCTGAAGGAGATTTACATACAGTTTTTCTTAACCTTGTAGATATGATCCACAAATATTATTTTGTTTCTAATTGCATGCTAAGCAAGTTATACTCTGTGCAGAAAGCACCCAAATCTGTGAGGCATTGTAGACAGGCTATTTTTAGGGAACTCATGTTTTTCTTTAAAAGCTTGGTTAGCATTTGGAATTGATACGCAGTATAATATTTAAAAGGAAAACAACACATTTCCTCATCCCCCAAGAGGTTTCCTAAAATAGCATGTAATCTTACCTACATTGGGAAAAACCTCAAATTTTATAAATTGGGTTGGATCTAACCCAGATTACCTGACTAGGAGAGCCCCCAAGAAAAACAAGGTGTGGTAAAGGTTATAGTAATGGCAATTAAGAAATTTGTGTTGTGCCTGTTGGACCTCACTGAAAGCAGTGACCCAGCCTGTGGCTACTGGCATCCTTTCCACTGCTGAGACATGCTGTCTTTTTGGAGAGAAATCCAAACCAAATTTTTGCCCACTTTGAAAGCCAAAATATTCTTCTAATTCCTTTCAGCCACAGCAAAAGCTAAGCTTTTGCTAGTAGGATCCGTGCCTGTGGGACCTGCTGAATTAACCTGTTTTCTGTGCGCTGTTTAAGAACTTGACAACTTTGATTTTAGTTGGTTCTCATCATACTCACGGAATGTGAGAAGACAGAAAGTATCTTCCATGTTATCTACTTGAAACATCTCACTTTGCAGAGGAAAACACCAAAGGTTCAGGGGACTTAGAATCATATCTGTAGCTCCATAGCTGGAAACGGTAGAGCCCTATCTTAGGGCACCTGGCCCTCCATTCAGGTCTGCAGTTTGCTCATATACTACAGCATCTCTGCTCAACTGCAAAAGCTCTCTAGGGTCATACATTCCATTCCAGATGTTGACCTTCAGAGCTGCACTCTGCTGACAGTAAGCTAACAACAAGCTACTCTCTAGTAGAGGTGTACTATGCTCAGCAACAGCGCAGTAGCCTGCACACAGCAGCAGCTAATGCCATCCAATATGAAAGCCAACTCTTCATTGACCTAAATCGATTCTGTGGAGAACTTTGCTTAAACTCCTGTTGAAGTGGAGAGGAAGTTCTTGAGAGAGTGCTTTGAAATCTCCTTAGCAACCTACAAAAGCAGTGAAACAGTTTTGTGTTTGTTTGGAGGGAGCCCTCTGCCAGAAGTTCATGGGGAGATCCGGAATGAGTAGAGAGGGCATGGCCAACAAAATTCCCCAGCCTGAGTTGCCAAGAGCTGAGGGTCTTGAGAAGTATCCCCGTCCAAAAAATTGGTTTCGTTCTCACATCCCATGCTTTACCAACAAAGCAGTTTCCCTTCGTCTCTCACCCCTTTCACTTTCAGGTTCTCAGGGTTGCTTTACTGGCCGTAGCATTCCCACGCTTAGATATTTGCCTTGTCATGCTTGATCTCTCTAACTCGTGCTAAAGCCAGAGTCGAGTTTACATGGTAAATTTTCTAGGTAGACACATCTTAGAATGACATCCTCTGTGATCTCCTCTGCCGCCTTCCTCCCCCAGTGCCTGGTCACTGATCTGTTGGAGGATAGACTCTTTCTACCTCTAGTTCAAGTACTAGAGTCTTTCTGCATGGAGAGCTCGCTGATCACAAGGCCCTTTCCCCCCCCATTGAAACCAGTGTTTGGAGAAGGCATAATATTTGTCTGATTTTTATGGCTTATTACCTATTTTGATAGGTACTACCAATTGAATGTGGATGAAAGGTTAAAAATAAGAAAAATAAACTTAGAATGTTAATAGACTATGTTAGATGCATCAAAGATTTTTTTTTAGGCCAGAGTTATATTGTAGAGCATAGACTAGACATGAGAGTTATTTGAGAATTTGGTTGGAAACTAAAGTACCAGAGAACATGTTATATGGACCTATGAAAGGCAGCCATAAGTTATCTTCAGGCCTAAGCTTGGCCTACACATCAAATGAAGCACAGATGTATCATAAAGGTTATCTGTCTGGTCAGTGTCCAAAGCACCTGGAGGCCAGCACTGAGTTTCCCTTCTGCCTCCAGAGCTGTCCATAGAGATGGGAGTGCTGGCTGACTTCAAAGCTGTAGTGCCAACAGCCATAGTCCTCCTCTTACATAATCCTAGAGCAAACTCCCTTATTCTAATGGTTTGGCTTTACAGTTTGCCTCTATAGGCAAAGATGTCGAAAAGGAAAACCACTCTTGTCAGACTGTTAAGAATGATGGTCTGTGTGAGAGATGCGTATGTCGAGATCAGCAGACTGACCTCTGGTTTGCTAGTCCTGTCTCCTATGAACTTGTTAGGGAGAAGCACTGTGTGTCAGCTGTGGGTTAGTTACAAAACTTCTATACCTGCCAGACTTAAACTGGCTTATACAGCCAATGTGGTGCCCTTTGTCAAAAAGAAGACGCTGTAATTAGAGATTGGTTGGAAACTTGGGCCCCAGAATCTAACTGATCTGGGTTTGGGAAGATCAGCCATTTGCAGGCTATGTGACCTGAGTCTTATTCCCACTCTGTAAAAAAAGGATGTCATAAGAGCAGCTTTGAAGTATTGCAGTGAGCATTAGATAATGCATTTTAAATGCTTCAACCAGAGTCTGACCCAGATCTATTGTCGTCATCCTTGTCAAAATCGTCATCATCATCATCATCATCATCATCTTTCATAACAACAGTAGCACAAAGGAAATGCCACCCTGTGTGTCTTTTGGATGCTCAGCAAATTAGACTGGACTCTGCTCACTGCTGGGTCCTTTCTTGGCCTCCACAGTGCAGAGTAGAGAACAAGCTGCCGTATGAACACACATTCATGAGGAACAATAGCAGTAAGGTATGGTTCAGAATGTTGAAGCAGGATAGGCATCATTCTGATTTTGAGAAGAGTAGGGGAGTAGAAGGCATGTTCTAGAACCTGCAGAACTTTGATCATTAAGTGATTGCTCATGAGAAAAATATCTGGCAAGAATCCAAGCTTTCTGAAAGGAAAGCATTCCTATTTTTAGCCTCATTTTATTCCTTCACAGCTTGGCTATGGGGCAAAAACATGGATTCTTAGTTCTGGGAGCAATTTGGCTGACACTCTTGTTGTGTTGTCGGAGTTGATTAAACATGTCCAGAGCTGGTTGAGCTAAGTGATGGGCTGATGTCCTTCTGAAAAGACATCATGGTAAACCTCAGGAATTTGTTTGCTGACCAGTTTTCTCATTTAAAATTTTGATGGATGCTCAAAAGATGTGATTTCACCACATATGTTTAACTCAAAGGTTAGAAGAGGCGACTAATAAATCCAGTGAGACTGGACTTTCTAAGTCTGCGTAGGTTGTTGGATAGATCTGTTACTAAAGTGTCATTGACATCTACCAAGCACTTGCTGTGTGCTGAGTAGAATGTCGAGTGTGCTATAGAAGTTCTCTGTTTCAGTCCTCACAATGACCCTCCAAGATACACATGGCTAAATATTCCATTGTAGAAGGAAATAAGGGGACAAAGAGATGTTAGTCATTTACTCCGTCTCGTAGCTTATTAGACTTGGAACTGGAGTGACTAAGAGAGGGTGTTGCTTGGTGATAGATGGAGGAAGCTCTGGGAATGCAAGTTAATAGACAACTGAGCATGAAAGCATTGTCCATATATGTACTTGGTGAAGACAAGAATGCGTCTCGGGTGCGTTGTTAGGATGCAGTGCTGTAGTTTGGGTGGAGGAGAAAAGGGGGAAAGGGGAGAGGAGTTCCAGTGGAGATTATTGGTGTTTAAGAGTGCTGAAAGTCTTGTTTTCTTCTTGCTCTCAGACACCAGAATGGCTAAGAACAAGATGCTAGCATTAGCCCAGGAAGAGCATTTTGAGAGCATGGCCCTTGCTTCTCTTCTTCTCTTTTCTGGTTAAGTGTTCCTGGAGTTGGGCAGGCAGCTAGGTCCAATAAGCCTTGTCTTGCAAGGACGAACCAGAGGAGGGGAATTATGGATTCTGAAGCCGGGAGTCTGCTGATGACTCTCTTCTGTGTAAGAGAGAAGGAAGCCAAGTCTTCAGCCCCACAAAAATGTAACAATAATAACTGAAGAGTCATGAATTTGAGAGAGACTGGGAGGACATGGGAGGCATTGGAAGGGGTGGAGATAATAGACGTGTGGCATTCATATGTTAAATTTAAAAGAAATACATAAAGTAAATGTAAAAAAAATCCTTCTTGTACTCCTTAGAGAAGACCCTGAAAAGAATGGGGTGCCACTCTAGTAGGAGGCCATTTGCAGAAACCTTAGAGCAGAGGAATGTGCTACCCCTGGCATTTGTCACCAAGCCCAGGGTAATTTTGTTATTGAAATGTTAGTCCTCTGTACATAATGGGGTAAAAAAGGCTCTTCCAGCATGTGGGAGGGAGGCATCTAAGTGATCCCTACACCCCCCCACACACACAATTCCCTTGAGATCTGCTAAGACAGGCATTGGTACACAACGAAAACTCACAATTCAGTCAGTAGTAAAGGACTTTGTTTGAGCAATGGGAGATGGTCAGTGTTCTGAGAGTTGTGGCTTGTCGTGTTCTCAGTGGCTTTGCTCCAACTGTTTGTTCACCAGTGTTTTCAGTTAAAGGGAATGACAGTCTACAAATTTATGCATATGGCACGCAAAGAACAGAAGAAGGCCAACTTCTGGGCTCTGGTACCCACATGCAACAAATATAGCCGTGTCCTTCCCCGAGGACTCAATTTGTAAGGCTCTTTATTACACTGTGCTGTAGGGCCAGTTCCCCAGTGTTGTGGACGGTCCGTGAAACCAGCCTTCCCTCCGGTTCAGCCTTCTTATTGTTCTCCCTTTGTATCGCGAATTAAAGGACTCCTTAGGGGGTCTAATTATATTATGGAAAAAAGAACTCAGAGTTCTGAGAACATATAGAACAATCTGTTTTCTTCAACTGGATATGAAGACCATTCGGAATTTATTTTTATTTTTATTTATTCAAGAAGATTGATGTATCACTGTTACTTCTAGTGACAGGTAGAAACATTCAGTTCACTCCCAAGTTGTCATTGCAGGAATTCTATTTTCTCACATGTTCTTCACATTTTATAAAGTGCTGCTTTCTACACAATGCTTGTCAGAAATGGTGCTGTTTGGAAAGTAAAGCAGAAGAGGCAAGACAAGTCAAATTGCCCCCCCTTCGGAAGCAGGGAGCACAGGTCACAGAGAATTCTGGGGCAGCAGTGGTGGCGCCACCAGTGTTAGCCGCCTGCAGTGTGACAATGAACCTTGCATTTGTCCCTTCTGTTAGGTACTATTATCCCTGAGCCACAGGGAATCTGTCCCCCCAGGAAGTGACTTTCTCCAACATCATGTACAGTGGTAACTAGAAAAACCAGAATCAGACCCCGAGCTCTCTGATTCTGAGTGTCGCACCCTCAGTTGCTGGATTATTGCCACTAGAAATGTTATAAGCCTTTCCAAGGCCACTGGCTGCCTCCTGGCCATGGCAATTCCAGTACCTATGTCTTTAGACGGCTTCGCATGCCTCCACGTTGTGTGGCTGCTTCGCTGGTCATCATTAGCTGGTTTGGGTTTTTTTTTTTTTTCTTCAAAACAGAGAAGCAGAAAGTAAAAAATGAGCCAAAATTTTTCTCATAATAGAGAAATGTTTCCTTATAACCTTTTCAGAACCACAGAGACGCTATACTCTTATGGGGTATTTAAGAACCTGTGTTCTCTTCGTGTTATGGTTCCTCACCGTCTCCCATTCTTAGAGTGCACACAGTTCTTGTATAATAAAGATTCACATGTGAATTTGAGCTCGGTGCCTCTGTTTTATGACTTTGGGCAGTGGTAGAAGCAGTATGTTTCTCCGCGTACCTGGGAAAGTTAGTTCCCAGCTGTAGTAGACAAAGGAGTGAGGCTGAGTGGAAACGGTTCAGCCTCTTCCTAGAACAGGGGCCTGAAATGTGTTACTGAAATCCACTGACAGCTTATTTCTGCATAAGGTGAAGCCAATACTTGATTCACAGACTTGCTAGAAAGACCATGTTGCTGAGGTAGTTGTGTGTTTCCTGGGAATGAACTGTGTTGTGGATACTGTGCATGCATTTGCCTCAGCCTCAAGGCAACTCTAGAATATAAGTGTTATTACCTAAACTTGATGAACAAGGGAAGAGTCTCACAGAAATTTGATGGCTTCCATCAAGTGAACTATACCTTGGAGTCTAAAATGCATTTTTCAAACGTGACGTATCCTTATGTTTTCCCAGGTAAGGCTACCATATCTTCCTATCATCCCAGTGGTTCCTTTGTGTGTGTGTGTGTGTGTGTGTGTGTGTGTGTGTGTGTGTATACTATGTATATGCCTGTGTGTGTGCACATGGGTGTTTGTGTGTGTGCAGTTACACATGTGTTCATATACATGTCCCAACTCCTCACTGCTGCTTTTCAAACCATTTTTAACCATTCTTTATCCCTCTCTGCTTTATAATAAATAAATAAATAAAATTAAAAAAATAAGAGTTCTACACTGGTAGCTGAGGTTGTTAGTTTTGTGTAGATCTCAGGAGCTTAGTTAAGGATAGCTGGTTGATATGGAATTCCTAACTCTTTTAAAGAAAACGGATTGTGGCCCTCTCCTGAGAACATAAGTTCTTTAGTGCCATTAGTGCCATGTGATAAGAGTTTGTGCTAACAGGAAGTGGGCTCTGCTTCCATCTGTCTGGTTGAGAGCTGGGCTCTTAACCCACTCAGAATCAGGGACTATTGTGGAACCACAGACCCTGCCCTACTGTGGCATTTACAGCCTGGCCATGGGACAGATCAAATCTGATATGTCTCGAGTCTTTGTGGAGGAATGAGTCAGGACTGTGGAACGGAGCTGGCATTCATGGGAAACAGTGTCATTCTAAAGATGATGGCGTGAAAGACTCAAGGTCTAAGGACAGTTTTGTCTACTTTGGCAAGGCCTTCTTGTTTAAAGGTGGTTGTAGAGAAAGAAGGCCTTGTTGGGTTTCTCAGAAACTCACAGTAGTTACCAGCTCGGAGCTATTCCTTATCTGTAACCGGTCTTTAGATTATAGACCTATTGGGGATATAACTTTAGTGCTATATAATTAAACCAACTTCACACTATTTACAAGGCGTGTCCTACAACACTGAGAGGAAATTGGGGCACGTGGAAATTCGGCTGCTAAAAAGGAGCAGCCAAAGGAAAATTGGTGTGAGCGGCTGACTCAGGCAGTGGGGCAAAGAATAGCTTTAAGAATTGTTCTGTTCTGAACTGTAAAGATGACTGGATGTTGCCCCCACCCCCACTCACTTACAAGTGAGCCCCAGACATTAGATAAAAGGTTGTCACATTGCCTGGTTAATTTCTTGTCTAACTTGGTGCCCCCCTCAGCAAGGAGAATTGCCTACTCGGGTAAAGTATCGTAGGCAGTTGGCAGTCTGTTTCATGACAGTTTATGTAACAGCCAGTGATATTTGTGATCCTCTGAAGACAGACACGAGAGAAGTTGGTGCTTATTGGGAAGCCTGATGCTCTTTGAGTGATAATTTTATTGTTGTCTGAACATGAGTGTAATTGATGATGTATTAATATCAGTTAATATCTATTTCATCAAGTGACAAAAAAAATCAGAGTTTCAAATGTGCAGCTACAACATCCGTATATTTATGTATAGCCCAGGTTAGTCTTAAGTTAAAGCAATCCTCCAGCTTAAATTTTCCAAGTGGTAGGTACAGGCATGAGCCAAACACCTAGGTTGTCTTTCTTCAGTAAAGAAAAACACAATTGAGAGTTATGAAGAATATCCATAATTATATAAAAAAAGCCATTCATTTTGAAGGAGTAGACAACAAACCTAGTTTGCATGTAATCTCAAAGTTTGAATCTGTGGGATTTTCAGTAGGATTTGTTACATGTGGAATGGTTAGATACATTAATGGAACCTGGCATGATTAGACATGATGGATTATGTAGTCAGAAATGGACACTGTAAAGGATAGAGACAGGAACAGTGAAGTGCCATGTCAGGGCAGTGGGCACATCTCTGCAGTGTGACAGACTGTTTATAAGGAAAGTGGAACTTCTGCCTAACCAAAACCCCCAGGATGTCTTTGTGTGGTTGACTCAGCTCCTACGTGCTGGCTGTGAGGGCCTCTTAGTTATGAGGCAAGAAAATCAGCATTTTTTTTTTTTTTTACTTTCGCTTATGTGGAGGTTTGATGAAGAAGAAACAATGGAAAATTGGAGTTTTTTTTTTTTTAATTGAGCATTAACCTGATTGGACTTCACCTAGTTCATAGTGTGTCTTCCTGTTTATCCCATGGAGGCACATGAATTTTAAAATAAAAAGTTAAAATAAAAAGTGCTTTGGCGTCCATGTCCTGGTTTTGAAGACCTTTGGTAGCACTGCCCTTTGCTACACTCTCGGTGTGAGGACACCTTCCTGTGTCTGTCCTAAGTCCACTCTATCACTTTCGGAGCCCTCTTCTCTCAGATAGGATTGTTTCCAGTACTTCAGTCTTCCATAGAAATCCCATTTTCCTAGTCTATTCAGCCCTTACAGCTCTCTTTTAAACCATCTTGATTCCAGAATGTGGTGCTACAATCCAAAGCTTTTGAATTGTTTTATAATAATAATAATGATAATAATAATAATAATAATAATTTTAAAAGGTTGTTTGTTTCCTAAGTGGTCCTGCTTGTGAATCCCATCGCAATGTTTGAATTATTAGATTGTATTTTTTTTTTTTTTTTTTTTTTTTTTTTTGGTTTTTCGAGACAGGGTTTCTCTGCGGCTTTGGAGCCTGTCCTGGAACTAGCTCTTGTAGACCAGGCTGGTCTCGAACTCACAGAGATCGTATTTTTTAACGGATGTCCAATTCACGTCCTACAACATGAACTCGTTTCTTAGTCACTAGCATGAATGGCCATCACCAGCATCTAATTTCAGATCATTTCGTCACTGTGGAAAAGGAACCCAGTGCCCATTTGCAGTCACTCTCAATTTCTTCTCCTCTGCTTACTGGAAACCACTCGTTTAGTTTGGGGGATTTGTAAATTTAGGACGAGCCCTGTAAATGGAGCCATATACATTGCATCACCCTTTGTGTTTGGCTTCTTTCCTTTAGTATAATGTTAAAGTTTATTTTTGTTATATCATGAATTAGGATTCCATTCATTTTGTCATTGGATGTTATTCTATCATTTTGTTTATTCTTGCTTGTTTGTTAAATTTGTCAAATAATCTCCATTATCCCCACAGGAATACTCTGTTAATTTTGAGTTCTTAAGTCTTATTTATTTAGCTCTTTACATTTTTATTCCATGGTCCAATAAGATCCTTTTTAATCCCTAATTTCAGTGCTCAAGATACTGCTTGCAAACTGAGGAAACAAACCCAACACCTGCATAGAATTGTTAGTTATTTCATTCATAGTTGACAGCCATTGTGAGATATATATATATAATATATATATAATATATATATATATATATCCTCCAGTTAAAGGTTTTCATTCACGAAAAATGTTGACAGACACTCTTGTCTTAGAGGAGACAACTTCTCACAGCTTGATAACTGGTTTCCTGAGGTGGTTAAGGGGGGTGGTGGGAGTGCTTGATGGGAGAGGCCAACTTATTATAAAGTTCCCCACCATCTCTGCTGAGGGTGGGATGTTTCCTGTGCCTGAGGAGGAGACAGGCAGAAGTACTTGGAGGACTTTTGTGTGCATGGCGTCACTTCTGGAATAGGAAGTAGATGTGAGCGTGTGACTCGGTTATGTCATTGCAAGCAGTTGTACCCCAAATTGTAGCATTTATAAAGTGAGATAATAATACCAACTGTGTTGGCGTATTGTGCTATTTAAATAAAATAACCTTTACAAAACATTTAACAATAATATCTGAGCCGGGCGGTGGTGGCACACGCCTTTAATCCCAGCACTCGGGAGGCAGAGACAGGTGAATCTCTGAGTTCGAGGCCAGCCTCGTCTACAAGAGCTAGTTCCAGGACAGGCTCTAGAAACTACAGGGAAACCCTGTCTCAAAAAAAAAAAAAAAAAAAAAAAAAACCACAATAATATCTGATACATGGAGTGTGGTCAGTAAGTGGTAGTTATCAGTCCTATGTAATACGTATACATTTTCAAAAAACATATAAATGCTATAGTGGCCTCTGATACTAAAGAGCTCAATACCCTAATAGTAGAGACAATATTGATAGTTAATAATACTAAACTTAAGGACAAAATCTATAGGGATGGAGAAATGGCTCAGCAGTTAAGAGCACTGGCTGCTCTTGCCGAGGGTCCAGGTTAGTTCCCAACACCCACATGGCAGTTCACAGCCATCTATAACTCCATTTCCAAGGATTTAACACTTTCTTCTGGCCTTTGCAGACACTGTATGTGTGAAGTCCATATACATACATGCCAGCAAGACAATATACAGAAAATAAAATAAATCTGAAAACAATTTGAATTTTTTAAGCTTTGGGAAATGTACTGAACAGGTACATAAAGTATGCAGTAATTTTCTTACTTTAGTAAATTTTGTAGAGTATTTATAGGTAAAGTATTGTTGACATCGAGAAAGAAATATTTTTCTTTATTATATATACACTAAGTAGAAATCTTTGTGAGGGCTGAAATTCCATTTTCTTTGCCCCTCTATGTCTCATAGAGTGATTACATAAAGTGCTCACCCAAGGCATAGGTCTTCAATTGTCCATTCCAGAATTTTTTGCTCTTCAGTGATGTCTGCCCATCCTCTGACCGATCCCAGATCCCTTCCTCTAGCCCAGACATGGCCAATCCCAGATCTATGCCTGTGGCCCAGACATGAGCAATCCCAGAACTCTACCTCTGGCCCAGACTATTCTCCTGAGCTCCAAAGTCATGTGTTCCAAAAATCTCCTCGATGCTCAAGTATGAACTCTCTTTTATTCATAACGTCTACCTCTCACACATCCCCTATCTTGATCTGTAGGAAAATCTTTATACAATTTTGGAGCACTTTCTCTCCTTTATATTTCTCATAGTCGTATGTTTATGTTCTTTCTTTTTTATCTGGTTTGAGATTCCCCTTTTATACAGAGATCTGAACTTATTATTATCTCTGCCTATCCCAACATCTGATTTAAAATACATAAAGCTTTCAATAAATGCTTGATACTTGGGAATGCTTTCTATACCTCTTCATTTTTTATGGAACAAACATGCATGCACTCACAAACGTGTGCCCATGAGCACATGCATGTAGTGCTCACACAGCCTTTCAATTCACCAACTCTTGTCCAGTTCTTCAGCGTGTGGTTTACTAGTGAAATTGTTATGTGGTCTAAGCCAACAGGCATGTGTCATTGTCTAGGGGTTATAGGATGAAGACTATAACCATAATGCATAATTCTTTTCAAATAGTTAAAACACATACTCAATTCCACCAAACTCTTCTCGGGCATTTCTCAATCACTTTCTCCTTTGTTATTATTATTTTTAGTGGAAAAAGAAATTGGGAAAGAAAAGAAAAACCTAACCTAAGACCTTGTCCTGGCCTTGGTGAGAATACATTTTGGGTTCCCAGTTGACCATTTTCCATACTGTCATTGCTTCTGGAGAGCAAACCCCCGAGCCTTGCCATTGTTCCCATGGTTTATGTTTCATGCTCTGCTGCTTCCTGGCTGGGAGAAGGCTTAACTGACAAAGCCGATTTCTGTAGCTTTGCTGATATCACCCATGATTCAAAACCACACTAAAAAATGACAAATTAAGTCCAGCCACATTTTTGTTATTCTTATTGAGAAACACCCATGCACAGACCAAGAAGTTCATGTTTGCCAAGCAGGGCGAAACAATCCTGATGCAGAATGAAGAAAAGTAATGTGAACCCACAGAGAATAAACTTATTTAAAGTAGGAAAGAAACAAAAACCAAGTGATTCTGTTTCCTTGGGTTTCTAGACCACTCTTGGTTTTTAAACCACTCCCTTTATGCAGTGTCATCCTGCCCACAATCTTCTGTTCATCGGTTGTTTTCTCATCCAAAGGTTGCACTGAAATGGCCTGACTCTTACAGGACTTGGATGAGTCTCAAGAACACAGTTGGGACAATTACCATAAAAACAGCATCTCATCTGAATCCGGTTTCACTCATTCCTAGCCATCCTTGTCAAGGACATGTTGGCTGGCTCAAGTGATGCCACGCGGCCTGCCTCTGCTCAGGTTCCCCAGCTTGCTGTGCCTTCTCTTAACTCGAGCACTAATCAAAATCGCACGCATTCCTTGAAGTCTGGCTTCCATGTTACCTCTTCTGAAAAGCCTTTCAGGTGCACATTAGACCTCTGCTCTAGCTTGTCCAGTCTCTGAGCACCATGTGCTCACAGCACGTGCTCAGTATTTTTAAGCTGATGCTAATATCAGGTTCAGAAAATTGCTCATGCTCTTATTTTCTTAAATAGAAGCAACAAGAGGATCTGTAAAAGTTATTTTCTTTTAAGTGTCAGTAGCACATATAAAAAACACAGGAGAGAAATGTGCTGATTTAAAAAAAAATAGGCATCCAATTGTGGAGAAACGTTTCAGTGGGCATTATAAATTTAGGGAGAATATGTGCCAAACCCAGAAAGCACTGTGTATAGGGACAGTAAAGTAAGTGTGTCTTAGATACCATTGAATAATGGTATTTATACCATTATTTGCACCAATGGAGGAAAAGTGAATGATACACAACCCAAACCTACTCGTGTGTGTGTGTGTGTGTGTGTGTGTGTGAACATGTACATGCTATGCCACAGCCCATATGTGAAAGTCAAGGGATTACTTGTAAGAGTTGGGTCTTGCCAGGCAGTAGTAGAGTAATCTTTAATCCCAGCGCTCAGGAGGCAGAGGCAGGTGGATTTCTGTGAGTTCGAGGACAGCCTGGTCTACAGAGTGAGTTCCAGCACTGGCTCCATAGTTACTGAGAAACCCTGTCTTGGAAAACAACAACAACAAAAGCAAAGAGTTGGGTCACTCCTTCCATCATGTGGATTCCAGGTATTGAACTCAGATTGTTAGACTTGGCAGCAAGCACATGGACCAGCTGAGCCATCCTTCTGACCTTCATGTTTATATTTAATAAACACATTGGGGTTCCTGTTCTGCTTATTTCTTCTTTATTTCTTACCCAGACTCTTTTTAAAGTTACTGATGGCCTGCAGAAGTAGTTAGAAGCTTGCTACAAGTTAAGAAGGCAGTTTACATTTCTATGCTACTAATAATCTCCTTTTTTGGCTAGATTAAGGTGGCTTCTGCAGTACTGCAAACCCGAGCATGACTGTGGGGTCTGAATTTAGAGTACTATTCTGTAGGAATCATGACAAAATCATCTTGCTGGTTAACATTCAGAGCCATGATTGGAAATCGTGCCTAGGTCTGCAATTTGTAATTAATGTGGAAGAGTTCAGTCTCTAGAGGTGGCTGAGAGTTCAGCCACAAAGGTGATTAAAAGATTGGGAAAGAACTCTTGGGGAATTTAAAGAAACTGGATTAGTCAGCATGGAAAGAAAGGAGGATAAAAGGCAATTTAATATCAGTCTTTATGTATACAAAGCCACTTAGGAGAACATAGTGGCCAGTGTTTTCCAACTCTCCTGAAAAAAACACAAGAGGCTTATACTATAGTATGGATTGAGTGTAGACATAGGGAAGTATCTACTCACAGGCAAACTTGGAGTGAACTCTTGGGGAAAATGATTGAATTTCCATCTCATGCTATCTACCTGTCTGTCTCTGTCTGTCTGTCTGTCCATCTGTCCGTCCATCCATCCATCCATCCCCATCTCAGTTGTTTTAAGATGAGTGTTGCTGAGCATGGTGGTACATAATAATCTCAGCACTTTTTTGAGCTGGGAAAAGGGAAGAGGAAGATTATGAGCCCAAGGCCAACCTGGCTCACAGCAAGTAGAAAGACCTTGTCTCAAAAGAAAAGATGGCTCTTGCTTAGAGATGATGGCAGGTAATGGAGAGCTTCACAGAGTCCTGTCTGCTGTATGATGGTGGTGGTGATGGTGGTGGTGATGGTGATGCTGTAGCAATGGAAACTGAACCCAGAACTCTGTCCGTGTTCTGTGGAACCCTGCCCGTGTTCTGTGGTAAGCAGATTCTCTGCCACAGTTATACCCCTGGGTCTGCATTGGTATTTTGAGAAACATCTTTATGGGTAGCCATGTACACTAATCAGATGAGGAGGTGTTGCATTACAGTTTCATTCCAATTTCGTCATAAGTGATAGCAATAACTACTAGCCATTATTAAGGGCCTACTCTGTGCCAGCACCGAGCTAAATGCTCTACATATGGTATACCTAATTTTTACTGTAACCCTCTATTAATGGTTTCATCTCCATTTTATACCCAAAAGAAGTTGAGATTCAGTTAGATCGAAGGTCACAAACTAGTAAATAGTGAGTCAGAATGTGAACCTAAGCCTAGATGCCTTAGCTCCAGTGTCCAACACCTTTTGCAGCATAAGTTTCTACTCCCTCCAAGTAAGCCCTAAGTCCAGAATGGTTTAGTGTGCTCATCAGTAAACATAGTGGGAATGTTCACTATTTCTACTAACTATTCAGTATATTGCTTAATTGTTTCTAAAACATTATTATTACTAAGACTGAACTTGTTCTTCTGTCTTCACAATCGTGTGAAAATTTTGTGTCCATATTTTGGTATCTCTTGCCACAAACAAACTTGCTTGATAATTTCATATTGAATGAGATGAATGAAGGAGAACTTAACATACTTATAAACAGTTTTGTTTTACAGCATTCAGTAATACACTACCTACAGTAGTGTAGGCTGTCTGGTCAGGGACCAGATGTGGATTTAGCTTATGGCCACTTTGTGACTGGGTTGCACATGAAACGTGTCCTTTGCAAAATGAGAGAATTTAATACATGCACTTGCTAAGATCCCTTCTAACCTCTGCTTCTGTAGCTTTCTATGCACAGTGAACATGGGAATAAAATAGGATTTCTCTGGTCCTTGATCTGGAAACCTCGGAGCTAGCAGATTTAGGAAGGAGATCTAATATTCTCTAAAAATGCTGTAGAAGTTCCAAATTTACAGAGGTTCTCAAAGTCTTCTTGTTTGCAAGCCTCTAAAGACCTTAATTATAGACTAGCTGATAGTACCCTTTGTTGGTAGACAGAGTGGGCAGGCATATTTATGCTATTAGATAAGTTGAAAATTTACTTGGTAATAAGCACCTATAAATAACTGAGTTATTATTTTCTTGTGTGTTGCCGTGCATATATCTGAATCTTTTGTATTGACTTGTGCTTGTCTCACTGGTCGGGCTAACATGATTTGTTGGCCAGGACCTAGAGAGCTAAGTCACTGCTGGCCTAATTGTTTTCTTGGCTTGCCTATAGAATTCTTGGCAGCTAGAGTTTCTTATAAAACTTTCCTAGCAGTGCCTTGTTCCCTAGGGGGAACATTGTACTTTAGGATAGTATGTGATAAGAACCAAGATGATGAAATAAGTTTTGAGAGTTCTGGACAATTCTCAGGGCAATTGAAACTGTGATATTAATTGATGTCTATAGCATATGCATCTTTATTATAATTGCCATTTCAGGGCAGGACGAGGAAGAAATAACTCTAGGGAGCAGACATTGTCTGTGCACTTCTGCCTTCAGAGTAGTGCTGTATCTAGGGTATTGGGAGGAACAAAGGCTTGGTTTCCAGTTCTAAGTTCAGCTGAATTCCTTGCTCCTATTTTAGCTGGTCAAACCCCTTGTCTCCAGACAGGCCGTACTGTATATAGCTCCAGTGTGGAGCTCCCCATAACTTTTTGGTTAGGCAATTCTTAAATCTGGGCACAAGATCAGAGTTATATCATAGATGTATTTATTCAACTCTCAAGATTGCCATACCTAATGACTAATGACTTAGGATTTGAAAAAAAATCATGACTAGATTCTGGTGCTATCATGGGCCAGCCCATCTTCCTCTTCCCAGTCTAGATTTTGGCTTTGACTAAGTAGAAGAAACATATCATTTGTAGTGCATTTTACCTCTCTTAAACTTTTTCAGTTGAATAAACAAGGCTGAGAAGGCACAAAGGAGACCTGGCCTATGGTCAGTTGAGGGATAACAAAGGTATCCAAGTATAAGGCAATCTTGTACAGGTTTTCTCATTTACTATAGCAGAGGATGTGTTCGTTCAGGCTCTTTGATTGAAAGGAAGAAGCTAACCTTGGCTGACTTGGGGGAAAGAACAATTTTAAATGGATCTGGGGCAGTTACTGGGATGAATCCACTCCAGATGTTTCCTACTTGAGTTATTCAGATTCCCAAGAAAGCATTTGAGTGGCTGGCTTGGATTATAAACTTACCTCTTAGACCAGAAGAGGCTTCATGCCTCCCAAGACAGTATTACCCACAATGGCCACAGTGAGTATAGATGTCAAAGCTCAGATTAGTATCATCTCCATGAAGGAAGACTCAAATACACCTGATGCCCACTATGAAGTTTTACAGTGAGGACCAAATTCAGCCTTTCAGTGAATGGAGTGGATGGTGGTTATGCAGAGGCTTCTGCTTCTTAGCAGTTGCCTAAAGCCTCGTCAGCATAGGCATTCTTGGCTATAATTTAATGTCCTTATGCCTTTGGTGTAGCTTGACAACATTGATCAATAATTAGCAAGATCTATCTTTGGTCATTATAGTTGCCTGGAATAAAATGAATGCTTTCAATTCTCTGGGTATGATTTAAAAGCCATCATCACATATAGAAGGGCCCAAATCAAGGCCAGTCATCAGAGGGAAAGTATCAGAAACCCAACCTTGGTGTTTCTCCTTGTGGAGTTGTGTAGAATGGCAGTTTGAGGGCCTTGACTCCGCGAACTGAGCGAGGAGCTTCCTCATAGGTGGAGAGGTGATGCACTGATCTGGAGTGCTTGCTCATCTGGGTTCACTGATGACTGAATGGCTTCTCTCATGCTTTCTTTTCAAGCAGAGGACCAGATGTGCCTTTTCTTTCTCTCTTTACCTCTGTGCCTGGTCTTTCTTCTCCTTAACCAGTCTGCTGTCTTTCCCCTGCCTTGTGTTTTCTCTCTAGTAAATCATTTCTCTATCTTTATCTCATTTGACTCTCCCCCCCCCATTTGTTGCTTGTTCTGTAACTTTTGATCCTTTTCCCAAAGCCCCCTTCCCTTTTTCTTCTCTAAGCCACCATCATACCCTCTCCTCCAACCCCAAAAAAGAACACACGGTTTTTGTTTTGTTTTGTTTTGTTTGTTTTTCCTTTTTTTTTTTTTTTTTTTTTTTTTTGCTGTGAATTCCCAATATGTTTACTGACCTGTGTGCCAAAGAGAAAATTCCCAGGCCACCTCCATGCCAATGCAGTGAAATTCAGCAGCTGTCGTTACTCAACAAGGTCCTTGTGACACATAAATCAGTGGATAAGCACTCTTGCAGTGAACCTTGTTATGGGTATGTTTGTATGAACATGTGAGATACATGACCATGTTTGCTGCATGGGAAAGTTCTTGGATCTTTTCTGATAAGTAAGAGAATTAAGCAAAAAGTTTTGCCCTTTTAATTATTAAGTTAGTGGATGGGATCCTAAGACTTTGTATAAAAAATTAATGGTATTAAAGAGATAAACAGACTTAGGGATCTGATAAATAATCAAGCATTAGAATACCCTGCTGACCCATTATTGATAGCAGACTCAATGCATTATGGATGCGGGGGTGGGACAGAAAGCAGAAGCAATGAAAACAATCTAGATATAAACCCAAGTGATTTGTTGGTTTAAATGCAAGAGAGAAGCAAGTTTAGATAATGTGAAGGAGCAAGAAAATGGAGGCAGAGACTTAAGTAGTGAAGACAAGCCTGTCAGAAAGCTGAGAGCCCCTTGCATCTGTGTAGCATTACAAGGGAAGGAACATACAAGGCATACAACACTTCTTTTCAGACACACTGTCTGCAGCACTTCGGGATCTAAAAGTTAAATGATACCAGAGTAGTATCTTTAAACAGCAGAACAGTACAGCAGAAAGCAAGGCCCCAATAAAACAATTGGGAGAATGTGAAGAGATGAATCAGGGAGCACCAGAAAGCGACACAGCTCTTCAACTGGAACAGTGGTTTTAAGTTGTGCCTGCAGTGTAACAGCTGGCAAGAAAGGAAAGAAAAGAAAAACAAGATGGTGTGGGGCTGTGTTTCCTGAGCTGGGAAGCCCACCTGGCCTGACGGAAGAGCAGACCCCCTGGCTTTGCCGAGTGCGGTCCTGATGTTCTGTGTACACTTCTAATTTCAGCCTCAAGGTTAAAAGTGAAGCCAAGGGCTGAGATTGCTATCCATTGGGAGGAAAAGGCAGAGGGGGGTTTCTGAGCCAGTTCCAAAATCATAAGGCTCAGGGGGAATTACTTTGATTTTGTCAAGTCAGAGCGAACAGCCAAAGGCAGCAGACATAGGATATTGTCAGAGGTAAATCCCCCAGCGAGGTCTGTTCTGTCTTATTGCAGGGTCAGAGGAGCATAGCAAGCCAGCCAAATGTTTTCAAGCATGGAAATCCCCTAACTTTCCAACTGCTGCGGTCCCACAGCGCCGAGGCTTTACTCACAGGATGGCTCTGCTCCAGCTTTCAAATCTCTCCAAGTTGATTAATCATTTTCTTGTTCTGACTCATTCAAGCTTCTTCTAGAAAAAATAGCTAAAGGTACTAGATGGGCTGGGCGGATCAAGGAGGTCAGAGAAATTGGCTTGATGTTAGTCTATAGAAAAACCTAGAAGAAATTGCCAAAAGCCTTTAAGCAAGCATACTGTCCTCAGATGCTATGTATGGTTTGGGGTCCGAGGCCACTGGTTCATTTCATGTGTTTAAAGCAGGATATTCCACATGCATTAGGAAACTAGGGTATGCAAGGTTTCATTTCTTAATGTAAAGAAAGTTAATATAGGCTAGTGATCTAGACATTAGGATTCCATATCACAGCTTATCTTTGTATCTATACGGGTGGACTGTGGACCCATGTATAACCTTCTAACACTGATAATGGCAAACACACATACAACGTTGGTTATTTATCAGGTACCGTGTTCTGTTTTACCAAGAGACATGTTTACAGCACTAAAAGGTCAATTTTGATTGTCTTAGCCAAGGCCATACATAATGATTATATTATTTGGTCTGGCTAATATTCCTCATCATGAAGTTTATATTTAAAAAATAAATTATTTTGGTTTATGATTATATTGAGTCATACTGGAAAGTCTGCTTCTTTGCTTTTGTGACATATTAATCTCTGGGCTTATTCATTGAGTTCCTAGGCATTTATTAAGCACCTGAGTGTACGAGTCATCAGAGATGGGATTGTAAAACTGAGCTACCACCCCAGGCCTGAAGTCATACACTGTGTTCATGCCTTTTAACCAAGTGAGCAAAACACATGGAGGAACAGAGAGCATGAAGCCATTATTTCTGCGGAGGAAAAGAGGAGGAAACATTTGAATTGGGAATTCAAAAATAAACAGGACCTTTTTAGAGTGGTAAGGTCGAAAGGGATGCCGTCATCACAAGGAACAGCGTGTGCCAACGCTGAGTGTGTGAAACAGCATAGGACGTTAAAAATAATGATTGTTTTTTTTTTTTTTGTAGTGCTGTGGTGGGAGGGACCTGCGTGGGTTAAACTGATGTGAGGTTGTGATGGGCAGAAGACTGTGAGTTCTGGAAGGCGATATGGGAATTTTAAAGGAAAAGAGTGGCTTCATTTGGTTATGTTTCAGAGAGTCCTGCAGAGAGTGCGCAGGGAGACTACAGGGTGACAAGGGGCTGGATGGAAAGTGTCTGTGTGTCCCGCGAGTGGTGGCAGCAGCGAGAGAGGTGAAGGACAAGATCCTAGACACATTTCAGAGGTCGGGTGGACAGACTGGAGTGGGGAGTTGAGAACAGAAACTGACGTTTGGATAATCCCTCAGTTAAGGACTTGGGTGCCTAGGTGAATCTTAATGCCTTCAACAAGAAATCCTGCAGGAAACAGTCAAAGGGAGTGTTGAGATTACTTTGTAACATGTTAAGTTTAAATGATGGCACAGGTTAGAGAGAAGGCGTTGAGGTCCCCTTGGTAACCATAATACGATCAAGAAAGAGAAATGCCGAACACACCTGAAGCCAGGACAACTTGGTCTGTCGGGCAAAGGACAAAGCAGGGCGCAGTCTGTTAAGGTTGCTCTCAAGGAGTCTTCATGGTGTGGGAGAGTTCTGGGAAGTACAAATGGGGGTGACATCTGTTGCGCACCTCAGATCCTGTTCTCTCCCTACACGTGACTAACAAACCTTTTGAGGAGGTTTAAAAGCCTCTCTACAAGAGCTAGTTCCAGGACAGGCTCCAAAGCTACAGAGAAACCCTGTCTCGAAAAACAAAAAAAAAAAAAAAAAAAAAAAAAAAAAAAAAAAAAAAAAAAGTCCTGTCAAAGGCTAGTAGGACACTGACCCCTTCTAGGCTGTTATCTTTAAGGTTTCCTTTAGGGAACCCTTGGGAGCCATTCCCAGCACATAACCATGCTTCTGCTGAGCTTTCCCCATTGGTCTGCATTCCCAACTGCTGGGACCGTATAGATTTGCAGACATCTGTACCCCTTAACTAATTGCAGCAATCTGTTCCATCCATCTCTGAGAAAGCACACAAATTGATTCTCCAGTGATGTCCATAGCCAAGGACACCTGTATGTCCCTCCGTCAAATCAGCTGCCCCTTCACCTTGTGCTCACCTGCTTTTTCCATTATGAGGGCAGTAATAGATCAGCCTCAAACGTCCCTGTCCTGGGAAATTTCTTCACAAGAGAATTATTGGAAACAATATTTTGGCCGTGGAGCCAACTTGTGGTTTTAAATATCTTCCAGCCGTCAGAGCACCTGGGCTTAAGTGTCTAGTCCCTTCTGACTCTGAAGAATGAGCTGTACCTTAAATTGAAGCTCATAAGCACATTGAGAAACGATGAGTCTGTTTCCTCCTGCTGCTCGCTGAAGCAATGAAAAGTAAATGAATTCAGAAGGGCCAGAGCCAGTTTGAAGTATCACAGGCCGGGGGCCTTACAGTGTGCAGGGATGCATGCGCTTTGGATTTAGTGCCCTGTGCACAATCGCCTTGCGCAGGCTGCTGGAACTGGCTCCTTCCCCAGTGGAATGCTTGGCTTTTGAGATGAAGATCGACTTCTTACTTTTCATGCTGACCCTAACTCCTAGTACCTTTCATCTAAGAGTTTGATGGTAAATATCTATTAACTGGTTAGAGTCTCCAAATTATGGAGGTTGGTTAACAAAGACTTCTGAGCCTCTTGAATTCAAGCCGTCCACTTTAGCAGCTGCATAGGAAAGATGTGCACGGGATTGAGGGTCACATGCTGGCAGCCGTGAGGGTCAGTAGCCTACAAATGCATTTCACTTGTATCTGTCACTAATGTCTTTACAAAATGAATTCAGCATCAGCATTTAAATATTAAGAAACTTCATAATAAAATCCAGGCTTCCGGCTTTGTTTCCAAACTGTAAGAACTGACAGCCTTACATCACATTCCTGTAGGGTGACTGTTGATAGAGCTGAATGGTCGCTGCCTCCTCTAGGATGAGCACGCCATTCACAGTTTGCCAAAGTCTCCAGCACTCCTGCCATTCTTACATCTGACCGGCCGCCCTACTCACATAATGTTATATGCCTTGTTGGATTTTAGGATGTTTCCCCCTAAGAAAGCTTCATTCCATTAGCAGTGACTCCGTATTCCCTCCCTCCATTCTTCATCCCATCCTCCAGCCTCAGACTTCCAATCTTTGTCTCTAGGGATGTGAATTATTTCTCTACTTCCAGCTATTAAAATAATATCACTACTGTGAACACCTGTATACAAGTTTTTGCATAGATACCTGTTTTTGTTCCTCTTGGGAATATAGCTAGGAGTGGGTCATTTGTTAATCTGTATTCTGACATGCTGAGCAACTTTCAAATTGATTTGCAAAGTGACCACACCGTATCACAACCACACCAACAATATATGAGGGTTCCAGTTTCTCCACATCCTTTGCAACAAATTTCCCTGTTACCTTTATAGCTAATTTGTTTGTTATTGTACGGTGATATTTCATTATAGGTTCAGTCCAAACATTTATTTTTTTTCTTATACAAGATAGAATTTCTTAAGTGTCATGAGGAAATGTTACTGCTAGATTGTGGTGACAGCCACTCATTCCTGGGGCTCTCAGCCAGGTCTCAACCCTTAACGCCAGATAACATAATGCTATGTAATACAGTATGTCCCTAGACTTTGGTCTCTGGAGTACCTGCAGTGAATTCCATCAGGTCGATGGGATGCTTATTACAAATTCAGGTTCCTGGTCACACAAGGATTCATATTATCTGAGGGTAGAATGTGATCTGTAGGAAGTTACATAGCTTTGTAAAAATAAGCAACATGTGTAGACCCAAATAATAGGCCAATGACTTTTCATCTTCCTGCTTACATGAAGAATCACACCAAAATGGCAGCATGTCCTATTGAAAAACTAAGTCCTTTGTGAGTAAAGTATATCTAAGGGGCAGGGGTACAAAATCTTTACAATGGCCATACTGCTTCGGCATAGTGGTATGGGAGAATCGGGCATGTTGACACCTAGGGTCCTTTTCAGCTGTAATGAAGTTGTAGCCTTCTGTAGCCAAACAACACTTGTAACTTTTGCTAGAAAACACTGCTTTCTGGAGGAGCTTTGGCACTTTAACAGCAACAAAACCAACCTTTACCGCGTAGTCGTGACATGCGAGGCATCATGCCGGCAGATCTGGCCACACAGATGACTAAGCTGCATCCTTGACATTATGGATCCGGGATCCTAAGGAAGATGGTATATGTTCCATGGAAGATAGAATTCTCACTTGAAGACAATGCCTGTCACTGCTCTGTCACACCCCGGGGAGCACCTGGCAGGTATAGGTGGATTTGCGTTCTTCCTATGACTTGTCCAATCCAGTCTTTTCTTCCTTGATTTTTCTTTTTCTATTATTTTCTTTCTCAGGATGCCACAGGCAGCACTGCAACCCCTTGGTGGTGTTGAGGCTGTGATCAACTCCCCTGTACCTGAAAGGCCACAGTCTGGCCATGAGATCTTCCACAAAGGCATCTGGAAGCAGAGAGACCCTTTTCCTAAATGTGACACCAGCCTTTTCCAGTAGTCCTGTCTGTCTTTGTCAGCAGAGGTGGTTTTTAGGGCCCCCTTATTATTGCGGGCATTCCATCTTTCAGTGACAAAGATGACCTTGGAGATCAAATCTCACTGTATATATTTGGGGCCACATCCCGAGGCTGCTGCATCTGTGATGGGTGTGTGACTTAGAATGCACCTTTCACCCCAGGATCTGGAATCCTTTAACAGCTCCAGTTCCATATATGACCGCTGAGGAGATGCAGACAATAAACAGGAACATCTGGGTCACTGTCTGCTCGAAGAGTATGAAAGGAAAAGAAGGGCATTCATGAGCAGCCTGAGCGTTTCTCCTCAGGCCGCTATGACTCAAAGCCGTGTGAGCGAGCAGAGCACTGTGGCATACATGTAATGAATGCCTTTTGCTTACCTATCCTGTCACTGTGGGCGCTCCCTCATCAGCTGCTGGGAGCTGCAGTGGCAATAAAGGACAACTACTTCCCTAACTCAAGCTTTTAACCGACACGGGACCTTGCTCTTTTGGGTGAATCACCAGTTCCAGATAAAGATGGGGGTAAGTGTGTAGGTCATTTGGTAGAGTACCTGCCTCATAAGTGTGAAGCCTCAGGTTTGACCCCCAGTGTGACAGAGACTGGGCAACATAGTTCATGTCTCTTCTCTCAACACTCAGGAGATGGCAATAGGAGAATCAGAAGTTCAAGGTCCCCTTTGGCTACATAGGGAGTTCAAGGCCAACCTGAGCTACTTGAGACCCTGACTGTCTTCTCAGGGGAGCAGGCTCTCTGTCAACGATCTCAGTGAAGAGGCAGTTTCAAACTCAACAGCTTTAGCCCACGGAACTTTGACTCAAAAATTTTCTTTCTCAAGAATTATAGGAGTTTTAGATATTTTCCCAGGTTATACTGACGGAGAAAGAAAATGCCATCCCATCTTTTGTTTGTTCCAAGTAGGGAATGAAGAGGAACCAGTGCTTGCTTTCTCTCAGGTTTATGTGCAGCAGATGAAATCCGTCCAGATGCATCTTCAGAAGTTTCAGGGGGTTGCGTGTCATCTGCGCATGTGTGCTCCACCATCCATGAGCTCTGCCCATGCTGTGTCGGGCTTTAACCCTGGTTACCGACCAATGCCTGACCAGAGACTCTTTTTACCTTTCATTTTAAGTGTTGCCCTGGTACGCTAAGAAACCCAACACGCTTGCGCTCTTCCCTCTCGGAAGCTTTACTAGGCCTACTTTTTCTCTTTCCTTTTGGTTTTCCTCTTTGTTGGGAGAAAGATTCCTGATAATCTGTGCCCAGTGTCAGCTGTGGCATCACGGTAAGTAGTTTGGTTTCATCCTTTTGGTTCAATCTTCTGAACATAGGCACCATTTATATTTAAATTCTTTTAGTTCTCAGATTTTGTTTTAATTTTTAAAGTATGTATTTGTGTCTGGTGTGTGTACAGAGATCATAGAACAACTTTGTGAAGTAAGGTTTCTCCTCTCACTTTTATTTGGGTTTCCAGGTTTACATAGCAAGTGCCTTTACCAGCTAAGCCGTCTTGCTTGCCCTTAGGTTTTATTTGATTATATTTTTAAAATTATATTTATTTGTGTGTGCATGTGTGGAGATCAGAGAACAATTAGCAGAAGTCAGTTTTTTCTTTCTCCTGTGTGGGGCCTGGGGTTGAACTCAGATCGTCAGGCTGGGTGGCAAGCAGCTTTACTCACGGAGCAATTCACCAACCAGATTTTATTTTTAATGTTGAATTTCTGTTTCAGTTCCCTACCCCTACAATAGACAGGCCGGAGTGTATGTTTTTCCCCTTCTATTTCCAAGCCTGTCGCATGACTCCTGCTCAATCATTTCCCTCCACATGAACTCTAGAGGTCATACCCTGGCCCAGCTTTGTGAGGAAGGTGAGCTTGAGCATGCACTGCCTTGGTTTCCCCATCCGAGGGCACTTGGGGACTGTTCTGAAGTTTGATGTCAGGCAGCATCCTCCCTGTCTCGGGCTCTCCTGTGTGGGTCCGCCAGAACACAGCGGTCAGTTCAGTTAGTCTCATCATCCCTGCAGCTTCTCTGGTTTCCAGCACTCGGGCCCTGACATCTGAGGCCCTTCCAGGCAAGGCCACGCTGCTCTTTCTAGACCTGTCACTCACCACACCCCAACACCAGCTCCTGTCCTCCAGCCAGCCCAGACTAGTCAACATTCCTACCAAGGCATTTACTTTCTTCACTCGGCTCAGCCCATGCTGCTTACACACAGTTACTTCTCTGCACCCAAGCACCCAAGGTACCCACCTTAGCCATCCTCACCAAGGATCCCTTGATGGGATTACTCACCTATAAACACCTAGACTGTCTTTACGAGATGGTACTTGTCGTGCATTATCTGGAAATAGGGAAGATATTAGCACACTTTGTTTCTCCTTCTAGGTCATAAACCTCTTGAAGGCAGGAGGCATACTTTCTCTTACATGTGGTGCTGAGTAATATTTTCAGATAAATGAATAAAGTACCTTTGTTCCCTTGGTTTGAATCCAACAGCTGCCTCTAATGTCAGAGGAAGGTAGATGATGGAGTCACCAGGATTTAGCACTATATCCACTTGCTCTCTTTAGCTTACTCTCTCACTTTCTCTGTTTGAAATGGGGATCTCACTACACTGCCCAAGCTGGTCTCAAACTCTTGGACTTAAGCAACCCTCTTGTCTCAACTTCCTGGTACTGTACACATGTACCACTCCATCTGGCTATAGCTCTCCACATTTTTGAGTACTTGATAGGTATTAGAAACTGTGATAATTGCTGGGATTAAAAATAATTATGGTCCAATTTACTGATTCCTAGGTGCTAAGCTAGGTGCTAAGTTAGTATTTTTTTGTATCATCCCAAGTAATTCTCATAGCAACCACCTGAGGTTATTATTTTACTATCAAAGCATTATTATGTATGCGGTAGGTCAAAGAAGTTAGTAAACTGCTTAAAGTCACCTAGATAATAATAGAACCTCTTAGTTATAGGGTTTATCTCCCCTTGAAGGCTCTGACTTTAGGCAAGATGGCTAAGGTTAACTCTAATGCTAACCATACTCATACTTGGCATAAAGACCTTCAAAGGGATATAGCCATCCTTTATGAAAGTGTTTCAGATTTTCAGATAGGCTCTCACTATGTAGCATTTGCTGGTCTGGAACTTAATATATTAGCCCTGGTTAGCTTCAAACTATCTCTTCCTGCCTCTATCTCTCAAGTGCACCTCTGTGCCTATAAGATGTATTCTTCAGAATTACTTATAGTCTTAAAGCTGGGGCTATTTATCCCAGACAAATCAGTACTGGTTGCCTTCTAGTCATTCAGTGCTTTACATAATATATGATAGCGACAATTCCTTTCTTCCTTCCTACCTTCCTTCCTTCCTTCCTTCCTCCCTTCCTTCCTCCCTCCCTTCTTACTTACTTTCTTTCTCTTTCTTTCTCTCTCTCTTTCTTTCTTTTTGATGCAGCCCATTTTCTTAGTATTATACAGTTTGATATTCTTTTTTATATGAGAATCTCTGTTTCAAAAAATGTGCCCAAAGTTTCCATACCTGTTTCTTCCCTAGAGTTGTATCTTCAAGGTGATTAAAGACTTTAACCTTGAAAATTTTTTGACAAACCAGTTTCTTTTCTCTTTTCCTTTCTTTCCATTAAGCGTTGTTCATACTTTTGCCCCTTATAAACTTCCTTGTATTCTGCAGTCCTTTCTGTATACAGAAGCTTTCTGCACTGTTTGTTTTGTTTTCTATGTTTATCTTTTTCTTTAAGTCATCTGTTTGTAAAGCTCATAGCCCAACACCACTATTAAATTGTCATGGCTGGTGTTGCTTTGTATTTTGTGAGGTCTAAAGCTCACTGACTTTTTTTGATCTGGCCCTCTTCTTCCTAGGGGAGTTGAGTTTCCTTTTGTTGCCTTATTTATAGCTCTGCTATGGGTATGGTTCGGAGTCTTGGTTTTTATTGCTTCAACTGCTCTGTAGTAACTGACACTCTATGCACAGTCCTGGTTCCTGCCGGCTTTACATATGCACACACACACTATTCCATAACTCAGGCAAACTATAATGAATTGCCTTTTTCCTGGGGTATCTGAGATTCTGGGTTGCTGCATTGGTCTATTCTTTTCAAACACAGAACCAACCACAGTGCCTCTTGTAAACAGGCAGTGTTTGATTTCTGCTAGCATTTCATACCACGGGTGCCTCTCAATCTAATTATATGTTGATTTGTAATCAATGGAAGCTTTCTATCATTTGATTTCATGCTGACTTTATGTCCGCCAGGTACACACACACACACACACATACACACACACACACACACACACACACACACACACACACACACACACACTATTTGGAAACCTCCAGGATTACTATTTCAAGTTTAGTTTTATTAAACAGGTCCCCTTTCATGATGGCCTGCTTTTAATCTATTACTATTTGTTCAGCTACTCTGTCAACCTAGAGGTATCTGTTGTCTACTTAAAAGCAAACAATTCAGCACAGTGATATGTTGGTAGATGCCATGTGTCCACCTAGACTTTAGATTCTGAAGTATGAGGAAAAGGACAGTCATTGGCATGGTTGGTTCAGTGCCCCATTGGCATGGGTGGTCCAGTGTCCCGCAGCTCTCCAGTGCGACAGCTAACCTTAGAAAACAAAAACATCTCCACCAGAATCCTCAGTTGAGTGTGACTGGGGTACAGTGAGAATTCATCAAGTGTGTAGAAACCGCATTTCCTAGGAAATCCAGGCTTTCCTGTATTTGGGAGTGGTGAGGAATACGCCCAACAACTTGGAAAAGATACAGAATTGGCAGGCAAATAGACGGTCTGTAGAGCAAGACTTCCTTTCTCCCTGCTGAGCTTTTTTCCCCCATTATCTCTGAGAAAATGAAGCAAATATGCAAACACAAGCTTGCCTCGGGATTGTCTTTTATTGATAGGCCGCTGTGTTCAGTGATTCCTCTAGCCCATAGTGTCTGCTGGACAGTTGGAAGCTTTTTGAAGCCATTGTATTGTTAGAGAATAATTAGGGTGAATGGGGCAGGGAGTAGGGGTTAACAACAAGTCTTTGTTGTAAGCAATTGCTAGTCTTGGCATCAATATTAGTAACAAGGCCAATCTACTGGAAGGATTCTAAACAAAGGATGGAAAGGTTGCGGTTGGTTTGTCTAATCCGTCCAGTAAATCCACCCATGCGTGGCCATTGTACCCTGTGAGGTCTCTGGAAATGCCTTTGGTCACACCGCATTCCAAGCCACTGGGTGGGTGATCTCTGCACAGTCTGGTACATGGGTTTCCTAGAATGCTTCCCATAGGAAAAAGGGATGCACAGGTGTTGCCTTGGCAATTAATCAGCATACTTCACAAAGAAAGTAGTCTCTTGACATTTGGGTAAATGAATGAGCATCCTATGAAAGACTCATGGGCCTTTCCGTGGCTGGAGGAGTTAGAGAATGTCCTAATGCAAAGAGCTGAATGTGTCTTGAGACTAAGGCAGAAACACCTAGGTAAACCCTGCCCTGGGTTCTCGTCCTTTCTACCTACTTCAGTTGGGCCCAGTCTTAGCGTCATCATCTAGTACAGCGAACTAAGGTAGCTATAAACTTAGTGTTTCAAGGACAGTCATTCTTGGAGTGAGGGCTGTAGCTTAGACATAGAGCAGTTGCTTAGCATGTGTTTAATCCAACGCACTGAACACAGAACAAAACAAGATAGATAGTAGTTCTTAGCAGTGAGCGTCTGTTTCTCCTCACCCATGTGGGAACCTGGAGCTGACAGTGAATGCCAAGTCCAGTCAACCTGCAGCTCTGGCTGATCAGGTTCTTAATCAATACCCAGCAGCAGTGCCTTGCAGAGAGACCTGGAGTCCGGCTTCGAGCTTGTCAGTCTTCTTTCTAACAAGTGCGTGTTATATACTCTGCTCCTAAATCAGCTTTCTGCCAAAGGTCCCCAAGGACAGAGGTTCAAATTGTGCAACAATGCTAACACAAATCTTGCTTTCTGTTGTGATCTTAAAAATAAAGACAGAGGAGCTCAGGAATATAGAAGTGGAAGCAACAATGTCTCCAAGAACACTTATGACCTAAGCTACATAGCCCTAAAAGGCAGATTCCTGCCTCAAATATTGAATAAGGTTCTGATCTCAGGCTGACGGTACAAGATCAACACTAAACACCAAGCACTGACCAGGGTTATTTCCACTAACATTCTGTTCCCAGAGCATACCTAACTCTCCTGTCTGTGTGAAGAGTACTGGGTGTTGGGGACTGGGCGGGGGCTCTGTGAGAAGGGAAGTAGCTGGACAGTAGTGTGCTTCTTTTCAGTTTCTCAGCTGCTCTGGAAAACGGCCAAAACGAATGAGATGCCACAAGCCTTCAGAGTTATTGTAAACCACAGAGAGGCAAGGCCCCTCATTTTAAAAAAAGCTCTATGGAGTTTAAAGTTTCATGTGTATTTGGTCTAGGGCAAGTATAAAACCCTGAATTTTCTCCAGGAAAATATTTGCTTTCAGGAGCACCCAATGGGCCCTGTGTCCCTGGACACATTGTGTCTTGGGGAAGGTAAAACAATGTAGCACCCATTGAGGCTGCTGGTTCTGTTTGGCTAGTGGAGAAAGATTGGTACAACCTTTGATTAGACCTGTCGTCATGGCCTCTGACAGATTGTTAGAAAGGCTTGAGAAAAATCCGTTTGCCATAGAGGGTGGATGGCCTAGCAAAGGAGGGAGAGCAAAGGACTGAATTTTCTGAGACCAGTGTGCTTGGGTGATGCACACAACGTGACACCCAGGGAGACTAGGAAAAACTCAACAGTGGTTTATGAGCCAAAACCCTGGCATCCTCTGAAAGGATGGAAAAGCTGGACATTCAAAATAAGTCACCTTCCATGCAGAAAGAGCTCACGAGCCTGAGGTGACTGTGAGTTATGGAAGTCTGTGGCTGGGCTTATTTTTGCTGTTGTTGTTTTGTTTGTTTGTTTTTTGAGACAGGGTTTCTCTGTTGCTTTGGAGCCTGTCCTGGAACTAGCTCTTGTAGACCAGGCTGGCCTCGAACTCACAGAGATCCGCCTGCCTTTGCTTCCCCAGTGCTGGGATGAAAGGCGTGCGCCACCACCACACGCCGGCTGTGCTTTTTATAGGTGTGAGCTGTGTTCTGTTCTGGCGGTCGTGTTCCAGGCTCGATACTTTTCAATGTGACTTTGGTCTGCAGTTCATGTCAGTGGGCTCTTTTTATTGTCTTCCCAAGTAGTGTTGACATTTGTAGGGAGAAAAGAAATCTGCATAAATAAAATTCCTTTCCTGACATTGTTGAAAAGCATTACAAAAAAGAGCAGAGGGTATTTTTATTTTCAGAACTAAGTGGAAATCATTCGTTGCCAACATTCGTTGCAGGTGGATAGCTTGATGAGCCCTTTCAGGCCACCATTTCTGAGCAGCTCTGAGACATTTTCATATGGATAGAAACACATCCCTACTACAGTGGCCACATCTCTCCCTAAGGCTGTCTTTTCTATCATGCAGCTTTTAGGATTTTTCCAAAGAGTTACATTACACCTGGTTTGTGATGATCTTAAGCTTTCAGAGAAATTCCCATGGATCCTCGGACTGCTTTTATGGAGGGAGTAAGAGTGGGTCTCCGAAGCAAACCATCTCTTTGTCTCAGAACTGGGAAGAGGTGGTTGTTCAGTCTGTGTCTGACTGCTCTGTGCATTTGGAAACTAAAACTGAAGACAGTTACATGGCTTTTCCTGAAGTTACCCAGAAAGTTAGTCCAGGAACAGCACGAAAAGTCCTGTCTCCTTATGCCTGGTTTGGTGTCACAGTGCGAGCTCTGTCAAGAAGGAAATCCAGTCTAGACTCCTGCTGCCTTAAGAAATGTTGTTAATGTACTAGTCATAGAAGCAGCTTGTGGGGCGGGCTGAGCATCCTCGGTGAAGCATGATTTAAAAGGGTCATGTTTGGAGCACTCTAATTTTGAACTACAGTGGCCTTCTGATGCGCAGGATTGTGTACAAAGTGCCCCAGCATGCACTTCTCACAGGTCCTCAAGGCGGTTTTGTGGAAGTAGGAAAGATGCCTCTAAATACAGCTGTTTTCCAGAAAACAGAACTGAAGCTGGAAGCTGTGTGCGAGCTCAGCACACTGCCAGAAAGCTGCTGAATGGGGCTCACACCCAGGCTTGAAGTCCAAGCCACAGCTTATCTCACTACCCCACCATGCATTAGTTGCTAAACTGATCACGTTTGAAGAAGTAGTTCCTTCCCTCCCCCATCCTCTCCAGGGGGGAAACTGCAGTGGTTATGCGTCTTCTGCCCAGTTCCAGAGTTCCAGATAGTTCTGCTGTGTCCACGCTGTCTGCCTTGTGTGCAGGGAACAGGCCCTTTCAGATCACCAAAGTAGAGTTTGAAGGCTATATTCCTTTCTCCCCCATGTCCTAACTTCAGACCCAATGCTCGCTGTTTCCTCCTCAGATGAGGGCTGTTATGTTGAAAGACTTTCATTTTAAGGAAGAAAGTGTGGGGGGAGAGCTTAGCAAAGCTCAGGGCTCCCTGTTTTGCTGTTCTGAAAGCCAGCATGCATTTTTGAGAGGTGCTATTTGTTTTCCTATGTAACACTAGGTGGCAGGATAACTACACCACAAGGCACCATCTCCCCTGTTGCTCACTAGCTGGGGGCACAGCGACTAGAGTGCTGAGTAGACCATCTGTGCCTCGGGAGATTAGACTAACCAACCTGGCTGATATTTTCTTGACAGGGAACTGGCTGACGTGATTCTAAAACATATGCTTCCAAGGTACTGTCTTTAAATTTCCTTCTTCCTCTATTCCCTCGGCTCCCTTGCATTTTAGTTTTTCTGCCCCATTGCATTCTGGTAGCAGAGGGCAGACACAGCCTGCAGGCAACTGCTTTGAGAGGCAGATTGGGGTGGATATTGCCCAGTGGTGCTGGCACTCTTGCCTTAGCTTGTCATGGAGGGTCTGATGGTAAGGTACCTGAGACCATCCCCTGAGTTAACTAGATACTTCTCCGTGGATCAGCAGACGGAGCCTAAAGATCACGCTCCCCTTAACTCAGGCATACAGTAAAGATCACTGTCCCCACATAACTCAGGCGTACACTAAAGGTCACTGTACCCACTATCTCAGGCATACACTAAAGATCACTGTCCCCAATAGCTCAGGCGTACACTAAAGATCATGGCTTTCACTAACTCAGATATAAGAGCAGGTTTGTTTTCCTGGTGCATCAACATCTTGATTCTGCTATGTAGCTGTTCTGGGAGTGCTACTGTATGTAGGTGAGACATGACCTCCAGGGTTTTTTCCCCTAATAACTTACTAGGGTCTGCTACCCTGGATGCCTCACACACCGCAGGCCACAGTCAGCTAAATAAAGCTCCAATACAAGCTGTGTACTTTCATGTTGCAAAGAGCGTGAACTTGGGTTACAGAAATAGTTCTCTGGATCGCTGGGGTTTTGTTTTTGTTTTCTAAGAAGGAAGGCACAGCCTTTAAACCAGAACATTGCACACCAGCTGAGGATAGCACTCTGAGAGCACTCACCTTGAGACCCCTGTAAAACCAAGTCTGAATGTAGAAAATTGACCAAACAGAAAAATTTCATTTTAATCGCAAAGCATTCTTTGCTCACAGCTGAAACCACAATCAGATTTCATTAAACAGTGAGTACTAAGCTCCTGATGTAAATTATAAATGATTCCATCTATACAAATTTAAAAAAAAAAAAAAGGAGACTTTAAATCCTGACTTTTCAGGAACTGGCTTGTTGCGTAACACCGAAAACCAAGAGACTTGTTATTTCATACAAATGCTGACATCACACCTACACCACTTCCCAGCTGGGGAGCCCATGGCCTCTTTCAGTTTTCAGCTGGTCCTGATAGATTCCTAATTCACACCTCCAACAGTGGTAACATGACAGAGCCTTGAATGTCACCAAGGGGATTCATACTGCAGGATGATTCTGTAGATGGAGGCTCTAAGTATTCTGTGCATTCTGTTGTCTAACAGAGCTGTGGTTCTTACATTACAATCTGCTGTATAACTTTTGAGAATGCCCCAAACAACAGACGTGAAGCAGGCCACCACCACAGCAACACTTTGGAGCTGGGAGAAGGTGGGGAGACCCTCTCCTTCCCTAAGAAAGAAATGTCATAAAAATATCAAAGCAGAGATCAGATTTCCAGGGGAGGGGTTTCTTCCTGCACTTAGAGCCACACTGACCCCCGAACTACAGCCTGGTTTTGCCCCCACTTCTGTATTTTGCATCCATTCTGAATTACTTTTTTTTTTCTGGTATTTTTACTTCTGTTGGTCACTCCTTTTACTTCACCCTCCCCCCCCCCCCCCGGAGTATCCTGTCTTCATTTTCATACTTTTCCAATTGTTGAATGTCTTCTGCTCTTATGATCCTGTGAGTCTTCATGTGACTGACTCTTCACTATGTGTGCCATGCTTTAAGTCTTGGGAATAGAGGGATGGGGAAAATGAGTCCCAGCTCGTTTCTATATTTGTTTCTGTGACAAGCAGCGTGATTTTCTTACTACAATCCCTGTGAGGTAGAACTCCATCACTTACTTTTTCACAGCAATAAACCAAAATTCAGTCCATTCCTTTAATTAAATGTTTTCAAATACTGCTGAGCTCTTTGCTTTTGTTTTCCCCACTGCAGGACGCAGTGATCGTGGCTTTAGTATCTTTCTCCACAAGAAGAAAAGACATACTCAAAATAGGCACCTCCCTCCCCCCAAGTCCTCTTTGAGTGTTGCCGGGGCCTGTTCATAGCCTTAGGACACCAGCACTAATTCACTGAAGGCCTCAGACCTACTTCTGAGTGACAGTTCACTTCAAAACAGGGACTTGAGAGCCTGGGGTCTAACAGTGAGAAAACCAGAGTGGAGCTGGGGTCAGGAGGCATTTTTTTGGGGGGGGGGATAATATGAGAAAAACACAGTGGCTGCCCCAGCACAGGGCTGCAGCCAGGAGCTGCCACTTGGGCCCGAGTAGACGCAAACTGTTATGGCTCACTGGCCTTGATTTCAGCATTAAAAAGCCAGCGACTGCTCTTGAGTGTCGGTTTATTGAGCTCTCCAGCACAGCCTCATAACTTATATTAATTGGGAGGAAAAATGCTTCCAGAGAAGAGAGAAATGCTCGGCAAACAGCTATGTCTTTGACTAGTTGTCAAGGCCCTGCTGTCTGGAGTCACCAACAAGTCCTCCTCGGTTCTTAAATGACAGACCCCGGGGGGTGGGGGAGAAGGCAGTTCATCCTTGTTGCACTTTTTAAGAAGGAACTAACTCCTTTTTCCTCCAAAGCACATTTTGTTTATGGACTTACCGTCTCTGTAAGGTCTAATTTACTACCGTTCCTTTCCCTAACTTTGAGCACCTCAAGGAGTCTCGTGAAAATTCCTTCTTAAAAGCATAAGGTAAAAGCGTCAAATGTGGTATTTTCGTAGAGGGGAGTGTAGCTTTAGAAGGGACAGGGCCCAGTTCTTTGCTATTTTAGATGCTGGTAAATAACTTCAAACCTGTTAAACCTTTTAAAGGAATGCAGAGGGGTTGTCCCTTTGACTCTAATGTTCCAGAAAGCAAATAAAGGGGACAACTTTAAGAAAATTCAGTCTTTGATGGACTCTATTCTTTGCAGTATCTTGCAGATGTCACATCTGTTCCTATAAGCACACATACTGATTCACTTGCTTCCATGTCTTTTGGGGGAGGCAGGGGGTGTTGTTTGTTTTTTTGAGACACAGTTTCTCTGTTTAGCTTTGACTGTCCTAAACTAGCTTTGTAGACCAGGCTGGCCTCAAACTCTCAGATATCCACCTGCCTCTGCCTCCTGAGTGCTGGAATTAAAGGTGTGTGTCACCACTGCTGGCTTTGCCTCCATGTCTTAACTAGTTCAACAATCCTTGTCCACTACCCAAATGTATTTTTTCAGATTTTTGTGCTATCCTTGTGAAGTTGAATGGGTAAAAGGGGGGCGGGGGACGACGTGAGACAAATAATCCCAAAGTGACTCCTAAATGGTGTATTCTAAGACCTTTATTAAGGGGGAAAGGTCACGGAATGGGAATGGGGGTCCAAACTCAAAGTGTGGAGCACGTAAGAAGGAAGAGAGGGCGAGCTAGGCCGGATGGTGCCTCATGCCCCACTTGGTCCAGCCTCTTAAAGGCCATTCGCTCAAGGAAGTTCCCCATCAGCCTTGTCCAACCCAGCCATTGGAAAAGTGTGAAATGTGTTTTTTGAGAGAGAATAGTGTTACTTAGAGCTGGCATGGTAATCAATGTATATAAAAATTCCCCATTTTGTAACCATCAATGTCTGTTGGTACTGGGTGCGATCTCAGCCCACCATTTTATATTAGTCATTCAAATTAAGATAAGCCTTCATGGCCAACAAGATACCAAAGGGACTAACTGGGCTTATTAGGATTTGAAAGGATGCCTGTTATAGCCTCTCCCTTCTTTTTTTTTATTAATTAAATTTATTTATTTTACATCCCCGCCACTCTTTTCTTCCATTTACTCTCCTCTGACCCCACCCCCACCCCATCCACCATTTCTGTTGAGAAAGGGGAAGGCCTCCTGTGAGAATCAACAAAGCATGGCATATCAAGTTGCAGTAGGACTAAGCACCTCCCCTTGTCCTAAGGCTGGGCAAGGCAACCCAGTATAAGGAATAGG
Organism: Arvicola amphibius; assembly: GCF_903992535.2. Lineage (NCBI taxonomy): Eukaryota > Metazoa > Chordata > Mammalia > Rodentia > Cricetidae > Arvicola > Arvicola amphibius. The sequence continues at coordinate 99,247,904 of NC_052053.1, read as the reverse complement.
TTCCCAAATGCCAGCCAGAGCACTGGGACAGCCCCTCGTCCCACTGTTAAAAGTCCCATAAGTATACCCAACTACACAATTGTCACATATATGTAGAGGGCCTAGGTCAGTCCCATGCAGGCTCCCTGGTATGTTGGTTCAGACTTGGAGTCCCTATGAGCCCAGATTAGTTGAGCCTCTGGGTTTTCTTGTAATGCCCTTGACCCCTCTGGCTCACACAATCCTTCCTCCGACTCTTCAGTAGGATTCCCCGAGCTCAGCCTAATGTTTGACCATGGGTCTATATCTCTTTCCATCAGTGGCTGGATGACGACTCTCTGATGACAGCTGGGCTAGGCACCAATCTATGAATCTAGGAGAACATTGTTGGGCATTGTTATGTTGACATTAATTGTGTTTGGTTCTATTGCCCAGAGTCCCTTCTTTATATTTGAAACTCTTGTTTCTAGAGGGTCTCTGTAGCTTCTACAAAAGGGAAGAAGTCAAATTCCCTTCTAATCACACAGCTCCAGGAGCCGAGTGTACCTGCAGCAGGCAGTGGAAGCTCAAAACAGCAAGATCATGATAGTCCAGCATTGCATTTTGGCTTGGGAAACTGAGAGCAACTTGGTCCTGAGTTCCTTGGAAGGCTCTAGTGGAACTCTGATGTAGGTCTTCTCTATTATGTATCCCAACTGAATGAGAAAGGATGTGATTGGAAAAGGAGAAATAGAAGAAATAATGTAGATGTGGTATGGTTAGGTGTTTGACGCTTTGCATTTAAATATGGCTGTAACTATATTCTGGAAATGTAATACACTCATTTCAGCCTTAATCTGATTTCCAGGTTCTACACACACACACACACACACACACACACACACACACACACACACAGTGGGCAGGCTTTGACAAACAATGGGAAAACTGCTTTTTTTCTATTCTCTTCTTCTTCTTCTTCTTCTTCTTCTTCTTCTTCTTCTTCTTCTTCTTCTTCTTCTTCTTCTTCTTCTTCTTCTTCTCCTTCTTCTCTTCCTCCTCCTCCTCCTTTTCCTCCTCCTCCTCTTCCTCCTCCTCCTCCTGCTTCTTCTTCTTCAACAGGGTTTTACCCTGTATCTGTCCTGGAACTCACCGAGATCATGCTGGCCTTAAACTCACAGAGATCACCTGCCTTTGCTTCCCAAGTGCTAGGATTAAAGGTGTGTGTCACCATGTCTGACTCAATATTTTTAATAGAACTGTTCTATAATTTCTATTTTCATAGCACTATTGCAAAAACAATAAACTTAATCCTTTTTATCAAATATACTTATTATGTATGCTCTTTACTCATGTGTTGTTGATAGACATTTAGGTGGTGTGTTAGTCTTTTTAAGTGATCTATTTTTGCCTGGAGAAGAGGTGCATTCTTTTAATCCCAGCATTCAGGAGGTAGAGTGTTGTGGAATATTATTTTAACTAGGAAAGGATGTGTTACCTTTGTTTATGCTGCTTTTGTTTAATTATGTGTAGGGAGTGTTGCATTTATTTCACCTTGCCTGCCTAAGGCATCTGATTGATCTAATAAAAAGCTGAACAACCAATAGCTAGGCAGAAGAAAGGATAAGTGGGGCTGTCAGGCAGAGAGAATAAACAGGAGGACAATCCAGAGAAGGAAGAATGCAAGGAGGAAGAGAGAAAAAGGGAGACACCCAGACCAAGAAGCTAGGCAGACACCAGACAGTCAGACATAGAGAAGCAGTAAAAGTAAGATATACAGTAGTAAGAAATGTAATAAGTCTGGAGACAAAAGGTAGATAAACAGGCTAATTTAAAAGAACTAGTCAGAAATGTGTCTAAGCTAGGCCGAGCATTCAAAACTAATACTAAGTTTCATGTCATGATTTGGGAGCTGGTTGGTGGCCCAAAAGAAAAAGTGTGGTACAACAAAGGCAAGAAGATCTCTGAGTTCAAGGCCAGCATGGTCTTCAGAGTGAGTTCCAGGACAGCCAGAGCTATACGGTGAAACCCAGCCTTGTGGGGTGTGGGGAGGGATATTTATTTTATTTTTGATATTAATATAATTACATCATTTCCCTTTAGTTTCTCCAAACCCTTCCACACACTCTTCCTTGCTCTTTTTCAAATTCATGGCCTCTTTTTTTCATTAATTGTTGCTGTGTGTGTGTGTATTCCTAAATATATAAATACAACCTGCCCACTCTGTACATTGCTACTTGTATGTGTTTTTAGGACATCACTGATGCTCAAGAGGAGCAATCTAGAAGGATGAATTATTCATCTTGGGTCACAGTTTGAGGCTTCAATCCATGGTTTTCCAGCTTATAGGACTATGGTAAAACAGAAATGTCTTGGAGAAAGGGAGTGGTAGAGGAAAGCTGTTCACTTCCTGCAGCCAGGAAGCAAAGAGGCATAAGAGGAACAGGCCAAGACCAAGTTATACCATTCAAAAGCACACAGTCAGCAACCCACGTCCTCTAGCTCGATTCCAGCTTCCACACCCATCAACAGATGAAATCACCGATTGCTTCAGAGCCCTCATAGAAACACAAAGACCAGATGACCCTTAACAGGTGGTTTTAAGTTTCCCACTCTTTTAGGTAATACTATATTATCATACTCTTTTTCTTATAAGAAAGCAATATTTTGTATAAATGTGGCCAAATTCTACACTAAAAAGTCAGAAACATGTAAGGAAAAGCAACATTTTTATACTCACTGTTTTTTCTCCAAGCATGTTTAGCATTGTGGTATATTTCCTTCTATACTTTGAAAGTTTTCTGTGTGTCAACAAAATTGATATCCTGCTCTTGGCATCGTTTTCCACTTGGCACTTCCTCACATCCTTCCTTCTTTGGAACATTTGTCTTTTGCTTTTTTTCTCTACTGAAATGCTAATATCTATTTTATATTGATTTATAAAAAATCTTTATGTACTAAAGTTTTAATCTTTTTCTCAATTTTTGTTTCAGTTATTTTCTTCTAGTTTTTCTTTGATTTTTTTAAAAAATATTTATTTATGAAATCATGGATATGGAAAGTTTTATTTAACAAAAATGCCAGTATTTTTCTTTCTTTCTTTTTTTTTTTTTTTTTTTTTTTTTTTACAGTAAAATTACCTTAAGGAAGCGATAGCACTAGTAAACATATCTATCACTTGTTAACTGCCTTTTCAAATGGTGTGTGTGCGGTTACCGTTTGCAACAGTCCTGTGAGGTGTATGATACTATATCTATTTTACTAGTGATGATATTAAGGTACAGGGAATAATGTTTATAGAAGTAGCATAAATGAGATTTAGGTGTGGGCCTATAGCTCAGTGGTAGTATGCTTACCTACTGTGTATGAGGTTCCAAGTTCAAGGCCCATTACTGCCTGAGAGAAAGAGTCAAATTCAGACAGTATGATTATGATTATGCATATATGCCTATTACGTTATGTTTCTGTGTGTTCTCTGTCTCAACAATCAGTAGAAAAATAGTCATCATTTCTTCTAATTTAATAGTTTTATATTTCATTGTTGTTTTCTGGATTTTGCCTTGTATTCTGGGAAATTGGCTCATCTGTAATACAGTTATTCAGTGTCCCACATATATTGGTACCTCTTTAGGAACTTGGAAACAACTTACTGGCATAGTCAATGCCACCAATTGTTTCTTTAGTTAATTATTTCTTCAGAGTTCTTGGTTTGATTTCTTTACACACTTTGGTCTGCATTGTTTTGTAGAATCTCATGTTATTCTTAGTTTTAAAATTTCATAAACTAAGGACTAGCTCTTCAATTTAATTTATATTATTATGGATATGCATATATACATACACACACATGCCTAAAGTCTTATTACTTGGGCCAGCTTGGACTGTACAAAGTTTCCAAAGGTTTAGGCTCAGCTATGTAGTTAGACTCTGTCTAAAGAATAAGAAGAGGTTCTTAAGCTTCACTTAACATTCAGGTAATCCATGAACTTGAAAGATAAAGAGATATATCTCCATTTTCAATGAACGTGGCCACAACTGAGCATTTCCTTCACTGAAAATACATAATAAATGTAAATTAGCAGAACCTGAACTTTAAACCGCAGATACTTAATATTATAGATAGATACTACTTCTAGTGCTTAAGAAACACATCCATTAATATTTTATATATTTTGAATAATTTTGAAACTATCTCTATGATATTGATTTCATTATATTCCTATGTATTATGTTCTATGCACTTAGAAACATATTTCTGAGATGGGGTTGGTCTACCCAGAGCACTGAAGGAATGGTGGCATTGGCATGGGAGTCCCCCCTACACACCAGAAGGCATGTTAGGTGTGCCAGTGGGCTGCATACCTCTGGGGGTTGAGTAACCAAGCAGGGACAAGCTTGAAGATAGGCCACATGTCCTCTCTTTCCCATCGTCTTACTGTGTCACCCCTCCATGTCGTTTCTCTTAGGTGTCTTTGTTTCCTTCTCTGCTTTCTTTCTTCTCTTGCTGTCTTCTTCATCCTACTCTTCCTTCTCTTCTTTTTCACTTAAAAACATCAGTCTTTTAAGGAGATCCACATATTCTTTTTAAAGAAACATATTCTCTTTCTGGTTTACGAATGAATTCAAAGACAAGGAAAAACCAAAAAAGGGTCACACGATAAATCATAACAAGAATTTAAAAAGCAAAATTTGCTAAAGATAAGCATAAACTAATTAGCTGTAGATGATTGGTTTGTCTGGCCCCCGGAAAGCAACAGACCTTCATTCTGGTCCTCTGACATCAAGTCTGCTTTTGTCGCAGGCCTTCCAGTTGCTTTTCCAAGTTTGCCCTCATAAGACAATTAGTCCCTCTGATTTTCAAAGTACTCACAAGCCAGGTCTATTTTGAGAGAATGAGACAACTAGGCCATATTGTTGAAGTACAGTCACTTCTTTGGGATTGTTCCCAAAGTGCCTATCTTTTATGGACAAAAGTTGTCATAAAAGTTCCTCACCCGAAGTGGAACTTCTGATGCCTGTAATGAGTTGATGTTAGTTACTAAGGTGTTTGCACTGTGGTCTTCCCTGTCTGCTGCAATGTAATACTCACTGGCTGCAGATGCCATTTATATAATCTGGGTGGCTATAGAATTTTTCTTCCTGAGAGTAATTTCTGCGTCTGGGATAATGCTATTTTTCTACACCAAAAATATTAGCTCGTCTTACAGTTAATATAAGCTGAAAATTAGAGGTGCCTGGGGGAGGGAAATGAGGCCCACAGATTGTTTACATGAGTGCTATAGTTTCACTTTTTATGCACCAGTCACCTTGGAAGAATTAATGCCCTGTGCGTGTGCCAATCAGATTGCCCCCATCATCACCAAACATTCCATTTGCTTTATTAGAATAATAAATACTGAAAAAAAAAAAACACAAGGTTCATCTGGATCCTTACTGTGGTCAGCTAAAGAAATATATGCTGTACCTTACCTCTGGCTAGACCCTGTCGAGGGTAGAGGTGGAGGAGTGAATTGGACAGATGGATACAGATTTCTTAATGTTGAATTTGATGACTAATCTCCAGTCCTAACCCTTGGAAATTCTTGTCAGCAGTGCAGGGCCAGTGTTGAAGGCTATTCCCATCATGCCCCTCTCTATCTAGTATTTGCTGAGCAATCTGTTTGGAAATGATTAAATGCCTTTCTTTATCTTGCTACGTGTGTGTGTGTGTAGTCACTTCCAAGAAAGTTGCCCAAAAGTCTATTCAGTGTTTTTTACCTGATTTCATGACTAGAATTCTGAACTTTAAGAATCATTTTAAAAAGTTGAATTTTCAGGTCCTTCCATTATAGATACATCTTGTTTTATTGAACTCAAAACAAAACCAGTCATAGATCAATGTGCAGGTGTCTAGTGGGTTTGGAACTCCCTAACACATGCCTGTAATCATTCTTTAGAACCTCATTATAAAGGTTTAGCCCCATTATAGACAATCCAGCGAACATTCTAACTTCTCAGGAAGTCTCCTTTATGCATCTTCTCTCCATCCTACTTCAGAAATTCTTGTGGTCATACCTTGTACCCTGATGTGACCGGTTACACCCTCTCTAAAGTCATAATTTTAAGTGTCCTTTTTTTGACCCCCACCTCATCTACTTTATATCTCAAGCCTGGCAACATACCAACTACATTAAAATCCCCCCCAAACTAATGGTTACACAGCTAAACAAAGGAGATTAGATTCCAGGGTTTTATCTTGAAAAGAAAAAGTAAAATGCTATGACATTATGCTCTTCTATACTGTAAGGATTTGTCGCTTATATTGGTTTAATAAAACACATGGCCAGTAGCCATGAAGTAAGTATAGGTGGGGAAATCAGACTAGGAGAATTCTGGGAAGAGGAACAACAGAGAGTCAGTTACCAGATAGATGCAGAGGAAGCAAGATGAGAATACCTCACTAAGAAAAAATATACCAAGCCACATGACTAAACATAGACAAGAATTATGGGTTAATTTAAGTTGTAAGAGCTAGTTAATAATAAGCCTGAGCTAATAGGCCAAACAATTTATAATTGATATATGTCTCTTTCTGTTTCTTTGGGGCTGAACAGTTGTGGTACAGGTTGCAGAATTTCCGTAAACACCTGTTCATTTTCTTAACCAAACCTGAGTAGCCCATTGTTATGATCACTAGAGTGTATAGACCCTCAACTTCTTTCCCTTAATTATAGTCAGTGAGAAAGTTCTCCATACTATTAAACCTAATAATCCTCTGTCCACTTTATGGCTTCACTAGAGAAACATGAATCCAGTCTAAATCTTACGTTCTTCCTTGAATACCTTCAGTCATTCCTAGAATCCCTTTTAATAGTTCTCTCCAAAGCAAACATCCAATGCCTTTTTTTTAACCATCTCTAATGCTTTCCTTTACTCCCTCGTAGCCATTCCTCTGATTTCTCTGAGGACTTGGAAGTAATTCTTATATTGTGACTAACAAATCTTCCCACTCTGTGTACGCTCAGGTTCTTCCCATTTCAGGTCCTCACTTGAACAGTAGTTCCCATCTGCTTTCACCTCCTCAAACATTTCACAGTGATATTTATTCCTCTTCTTTTCATTACTAATTTTTTTAAAAACATGCTGGCATAACTTCCATCTTTAAAATGAACCCTATATCTCAGATTTCCCCTCTTAATACCCAAGCCAACTCCAAAGACTGTCCTTTCCTTTTCCAACCCATTCATACTGGGTGTTTGTTTCCAGAGTTCCACCATAACTATTTCTGTACAGGTTACTTATGACTGTTTGCCTTGTGGACTCCCTTCATCTTGCATGCCAGGCATACTCCCACTTCATATCACTGTGATCTCACTCACTTAAATTCATGTGTCTGTTCAAATGTTGTATCACCAAAAATGCTCTTAACTGCCTAGCTATCTCCCCAGCCCCAGTTCTACTGTATCTTGATCAAGGGAGTAGCTGTAGGAAAGTAAAAAGAAGATTGAATTTCCAGACCCAAAATTCGGTTCTGAGATTGGCCTTTTATCACATCTGAGATCCAGTTTTCTCTTGTGTGAAAGCAAGGATAAAAATAGAATTACATTATTACAAGAATTAAATATCTCATGTAGGAGTAGCTAGACTAAGACAATGCCTGACACATTGAAAGTAATCTAGAAAAACAGTATTTGTCCATTCACTATAATTTGTTACAATCATGTTATTGTTGGATATAAGAAAATGTCACTGCACAGTATAGCACTTCGGCGTACTAGGTATTTTGAGCTAATGAGGGCTGAAAGGTCTCAATGAAGACAGGTGTGGTGGTGCATCCTTTAATCCCAGCACTTGGGAGGCAGAGGCAGGTGGATCTCTGTGAGCTTGAGGACAGCCTGAGATACATAGTGAGTCCAGGACCACCAGGACTGTGCAGAGAGAGACCCTGTCTCAAAGAAAGAAGGGAGGCAGAAGGGAGGGAGGGAGAATCTTGGAGGTAGTCAAGCATTTCTCTCTCTCTCTCTCTCTCTCTCTCTCTCTCTCTCTCTCTCTCTCTCTCTCTCTCTTTCTCTCTCTCTGTTTCTGTCTCTCTGTTCTCCTGTCTTCCTGTATCCCTTTGGGTCTTTATCATCAAAAGGCCCCATGTCACATAAAACTTTGACAATGTACACGGGTTATGCATTTCTCCCTTTGTTACAGGAGACTCTGTTGTGACCCTTAGGATGGCTGAGGGAAGATATCACCTCTTTTTGCTCCTACACTATTCCTTGCTATCTACCAATGCCTTTCATAGCTCAGTGTATAGGGAAACAGAAACTCCTTATGATCAGTTCCCATGACTGTGTATTATCTTTTGAATGGATTGTTAGTCATGGTAATAAATGAGTCTTGAAGTCAGTACTCTTTGAGCCTCACCTGCCATTTCCTGTCAGTCATGCTTGTTTCTCTATTTGCATTAAGCCTCCACCATTAGGGTGTTTGTGCAGAGCTCACTGGTTCTCACCCTAGTGTCTCCCACAGCATTCTGCAGCATGTGGTCTGTGATGAATGCTGCACAAAGGACTTTTGAACTGAATTTCGGCAGCATCTAGGGGAGGTAATGAATATGTTTTTGCAGGGAATTAGACATCAACCTGATGATTAGGCTATGGCTATGCTCATTGCTTCTTCTGGAAAGTCCTGTGGTGTTGGTGAGGCTGACTAGGCCAGACAGGTGCGAGGATCTTAGATTTTAATTAATGGCATGGGGGGAGTGGTTCTTTTGGAAGACTCAGAGAAGAATATACCCTGATATTCCTGCCAGGTTATGGCTCTGCATCTCTAATCTTTTCGTTTTTTGGTATGAAGAAAGGGGAGATGTTATATAGAGAAAGCTTAACCCTGTCAGTTCCCTGGTGGTGCTTAGTTTTCTCTAACTTTAGGGCCTGTACACCAGGTTCCTGTTTTCCCTCATGGTCTCTTTCTTAGTGTTTGGAGGAGTGAGGTATGGTATCTTGGCCAGGGTACTGAAGTCCAAGCCAGAGGGATATGGCTAAATGGCTGTGTCTATAGACATATTTTGTCTCAGAATCATTTCTTTTCTCATTAGATATTTATTGGCCACCTTCTTTGGGCTGCATATGCTAGCCATTAAAGATGAAGTGTTGATAAAGGCAGAGGTCCTACCTTTAAGGAGCTTGCATCTCAGTAGAAGAGTTCAGATGATAAACAAAACAAAGTATCTCCAGATAGTGAGCTAGTGACAATGGGCAGGAAGATTTTCTCCTGCACAGCGTATGGTCAGGGGAAACATACAAGGATTTGATCTGTGCCTTACATCATGTGAGAGCCATCTAATCATGGGGAAAACTAAGGAAAGCATTCAAACAGAAAGCAGAGCTGGAATGAGACAAAGAAATGGCTACACTGTCCTATGTATGTGTATAAGTTGGCAAGGAGAAGAAACGTTGGGAAGAAAGTAATGTGATTTCTTCACCCGTTGCAAGGTTCATGACTGGCACCCTGTATCTAAAGACAGACTGACAAATTTAACCAATGTCTTGAATGTCTTCGAATGAAGATCCAGATCCAAGGAAAACTCTGTTTTTATGGCTAGCTTTGATCAGATACAGGCACTTGTGTAGACTATGGGTTAGATAAAAAGAGGCTATGAGCCACTGGAGTAGCTTGAGCGGATCCTAGAAAGGCCAGTTTGTTCAGATTCTTTCCTTCATTCCAGGCAGAGAAGAAGATAGCTGTCACATCAGTATCTTCAGGATGGAAGGGCGTAGAGACTTTATTTCCCAGTTTACTCAATTCTTTCTGTTTAAAATGCTCAGTATGCCAATGTGACATATCTTCAACTAGCATTTCTTACATCCCATCATATTAAATTTAGGATAGTGTTCAATTGGACAGTGTAAACAACTACCTAATACAATAGAAGAGATGGATGGAAGAGAAGGTGAAGAGAGAGGAGGGGAGGGGAGGGGAGGGGAAGGGGGGGGAGGGGAGGGGAGGGGAGAGGAGAGGAGAGGTGAGGGGAAGGACAGGGGGAGGAGAGGAATGAAAAGAGAGACAGGAGAAGAGAGGAGAGGAGAGGAGAGGAGAGGAGAGGAGCAAGGCCTTGTATGTAGCCCTGCCTCCTGAGTGGTGGAACTACAGGTGTGTGTCCACATACCTGGGCTTATACCCTATCTAAAGATGTCCTTATTTCTATTTGTTTTTAGTTTTGTTTCATCTTTTCATTTCTTTTACTAAGAGACACAGAGAGAAAGAACATAAAGTTGGGATCTAGGAGAAGTTGTAGGAGGGAAAAATATGATCAAATATATTATTTGAAAAGATTTAAATAAAAAATTTAAAGGATGTCCTTATGTGAATTCTTAAGAACAATAAACACATTCACAAATATCATTAATCCTCCACTAATTGTTAAGGTCTTTTATCTAACCATTGTTTAACTCCATGTCAACTAGAATGCTTCCTACTTTATTTTGAGAAAACTTCCCATCCTTCACAGATTTTAGGCCACCCTGTCATGAAGACCCTCCGTCTCTGGGCTTTGTGCTGTGAATGTCACAGATTAAGGAAGCGGTTTAAACTTGGCGTGGTCCACAGCCTGGTGCAGAAGTTACTGCCTGCAGTTTTTGCTGGCTTTCTCTTTCAGAATTTTTTTGTTCCTGCCACAAGGCAAAAACAGGAAAGAGATGTGTGTGAAAGAATGCTCTCTCTTTTCCTTTTGTGGTGATTGTGTATCTTATGAGAAGGCTCAAAGGTTCCCGGAGCTGTCTGCCTTTTCATGTAAATGGAGCCCTTAAGCCTATTTAGAAGTGTGTAAAAAGCCTGTGGGAGCTGAGGTGAAAGATACAGGGCTGTAGCATCAGCATCTCATTTAGTTTATTCAAGTTCAACTGGGCGCTCTTTCTTCTACATAATTAACGCTACTTCAGGACTGTATTTGACACTTGTCCGTTGTAAATGACGTGCTATGCATATTACTGTATACACATATTACTGTGCAGCAGCTTTATAACTACAAAAGCAACTAACTTGGACTGGGAGGTTTAAGGGATTTTCCAGGGTAGTTTTGACAATGTTAATTTTGCCTTCTACTGCCAACTTTAGAATGCATCTCTGATGTAAAATGACTGTCTGCCTTAAATACCTGCTTATTCACTAAACTGGGTGTGTTGCTTTCCTCCAATGAACGCAGGGCTCAAAGCAACGCTAACCATGGACTTGCTGTTGTTTATAAGCGAGAGTAAGCCTTTCTAGATGCATTTCAAGCCCCTTCCCTCAAGACTGTCCCACCTTGTAGGAGGACGTGTTTGTGCATATTTTCACACGAACGTTGCTGTATGTATGGGCATCACCTGAGTTTGGAACGTCATAGGCCGATACAGAGAACAGCAGGGCCAGAAAGGGGCAACACAGGAGAATTCGAGGGTTAGACCAAGTTCTGTCTTCTGCCCTCCTGTGGCTGAGGAGGTATGGAAAGAAGTGAGATAATGGAGTAGTTGGGAAAGTGAGGGTGACACCTTCCACCCTCTGTCCTGGAGAAATGTCCCCTTACTCTCTTCCCACCTCCCCACCATCCCAAGGAAGAGTTGCTTTAATCAGATGCAAAAGTACTCAGAAATTAGGAGAACCGGTAAATAGCTCATATCTCCATCTCAGTGCAATTAAAATTTGTATCCATGGACCCCTGCTGTGGGGTTTTCACCTGCCTGCTCCACCATCCCATCCCTTCGCAAACCCTTTAGGAGGCTAATAGTTCTCTGAGTCACAGCCTCCTGAGTTGGAATCCTTCCCATAACTTAGTGACGCTAGGGTTAAAGACACGCTGCTCAAAAGAGTATGGTACCCTGTTATTTGCAGAAACCCATAGAAGTAGGGAGATCACTCTCTTCCTTCACCCTTTCGCTCTGAAATAGTCAGAGACCTTACTAGGCAGCGGCCTTCCCCTGACCCAGAGAGGGCATCTTTTATTCTGAAGATCTTAGAACCCAGAAAAGAGGCCCTGTTAAATCCTTTCACCTCCCCATTTAAGTTCTGTTTCCCTTTGTCCAGTCATGGTTCTCCAGTGTCCACCTCTTAGTTAAACCTAAGCATAAAAGTGTCGTGCATTTCCCAAATCCTCTTTTCTGAAGGCTTTCATGGACATAAAATGTATACTCAAGGGGCTGGAGAGACGGTCAAGTAGTTAGAAGCACTTGGTGCTCTTGCAAAGCATCTGGATTCAGTTCTCAGCAAACACATGGCAGCTCACAACTGGCCTCCTCAGACACCAGGAGTACACATAACACATATACATGTATGCAGGAAAATACCCATACACAATTTTTAAAACCTTTAATCAATAAATATGTTTATGCTTTTCTCTTGATAATCTGTTGCCAGGGATACTTAACCATTGATTTAAAAATTAAATTAATTTTAACCAGAAATTAAATCTTCCTTTCCTTTATAGTAGCTACTAATTTTCAAGCAAGACTCTGAGCCTCAGTTTCCTCATCTGTAGCATAGGGATGGAGCCTCCCTCCCTGATGCACTGTGGAGCTGAGAGAAAGCCTGTAAATGCTTTCTTGTAATCTGCACGTGGCCTATTAAAGAAAGTCTGAACACAGATAATCCTAATGCAGCACACATCCTGATGCATCATACAAATCACAGAAACTCGAATCTAACGAGTGTGACAGGAACTAGGGAACTACAGAATAAAAAAGAAACAAAGGTAAGAGTCAGTAAGTAGAAGCCATGTGGCAGCGAGGACACACAGGACAGCCAATCCTAGTGATGAGGACTTACCTTCAACAATTTCAGTATGGCTTTTTTTTTTAACTTAAATGTTAATAAGAATGCATATTTCTCATGAGTACTTATTCCTAAATTTTTATTTTTAGATTTAATAGTTATACTAACTAAATGTACAGTAAAGATTAGTGTATTTCATGGTGCCTTTCTGCTTCCTGACACCAGTTTTTGTTTGAACACGCAGAATTACTATAAGCAAATAAATAAATAATAAATAAATAAAGCAAACACACCAAGCTTTTAGTTCAGAAACCTGAGTCAAGTCAGCAGTCTCTAGGAGGAAGAACATTGGAAGGCCTATGTTCCTTAGTGATAAGTCTAGCCCTCCTCCTTTATTTGACATTATTCTCGTGGAAAACATCTGGTTTAAATAGGCACCAGTGTCAGCCTTGATCATCAGAAACCAAGATGCAGAAATCACAAACAATGTTTACTTAGTGCAGGAAACACCAAGAAGCAACAGAGAAAGTCAGCAGTGTTGCGAGTTTATAAATAAATTTCCCCTATCCAATGCTTCACTTTCAACTGTCATATATCTCTCTTTTGGAAACAACCAACGACCTCAAAACGCAACGGTGTGTGATTGTCCTACCCTGTCAGACCCTTGGGATGGCTCAGCAAACAAACATACCCTTCCCCCTTGGTCCCCCCATGAGAACTCACTGACAGCATTTAGGGTAATCTTATGTGTCAGAGGAGAAGAAAATAGAGTGTAGAAAGCTGGTCACTAGGACTTCATGAGCGTAGAGATCTTTATGAGGGTAAGGATGTTGAAGCGGGATTATTTCAGAGATGTTAGAAGAGTTGGAAAATGCTGAATGATCCATCAGAAGTGTTCAGAATCTAAGAGGGCAACGGAAGGACAGTAAGAGAAGACTGTTCGTGCTGTAAGCACTCATCTGCCCTCTGGGACGTAACCTATTCCAGTCGTGAAGGCCAGGTCTGAAAGCGAGGAAATAGGAAAGTGTGGCCTGTCAACTCGGAAAACCTTCAACTCATAGGATTGTGTCTCTAAGTAGCATATAAAATTCATCTCAATGTTTGATGTGAAATAAAAGGGATAATCTAAGGCAAGAAGATTGGGTAGAATATCGGCAAGTGACCAGGCATCCTGGGATGCCTAGGATAGTCTTGTATTTCAGTCTCCTTTTCCAGGTCTAGTTCGTGTTACTGTGAGGAATTCCTGTTACTGATGTCTTCAGTGAATATGTTCTTATGACCCTATAATGACAGTTACCAGTGGCCAAAATAAACTGGGTGCAGATGTAGGGTTATAAACGGTAGTTATTGTATGTTTGGGAAAATGGCGTGGTCCTAGTAAAGTGTACCCTCAAGACTTACCACTTGTTTACAAAATAAGTCTATTGTAGGTACATAGTGCCATAGCGAGTCTTCAGCCGCCATTTCCTTGGTGCCTACTGTGCTATTCTGTACCAACAGCTGTGAGTGAGACTTGGCTTGTCTTTAAAAATGCTCCTAGATCAGCACATCAGATGTGTGAGAAAATAATCAAGACAATAGAGTTATTCTGTTTGAACAAATCAAGCGCACAGTGGAAGAAGACAGTTCACCCTGGAAAATCAGGAACTCAGAGAGGAGGAAGTAGATGGCTCACATTTTGAAAGGTGAAGATAACCATGCTCAGGAAAAAAAAAAAATGAGCTGCAAATTACAGGACTATAAGAGACATGTGACTCCGAGCTGAAGGGCATCAGATCGGATTAAGTTTGTAGATAGAGGGTCCCATCAAATATTTCCCTACTCACAAGTAAATTCTTATTTGGCAAAGTAATCAGTATTTGTACTGTTGGCAATAGGCTTTAAGCCCCTTGTTCAGGCACCAGAAGCCAGCAGGGAGAAAAGATAATTTTCTTTCCTTACTCAGTACAAGGTTCGGGGCTGACACCCTGCCACAGAGACAGTCTAACAAGAGAAAAACATAAACAAATATATTTAACCAAGGTTTATGTGACACAGGAGACTTCAGACACAAGCCCAAAGACCTATGGAAACTATTTTTATGACCTGTTAGGCAGAATATGATGGGAGGTGAAGGGTGTGACGGTGGGCCTAACTCAGGAAACCTAGTAAAGGCTGTTTGTTCCAGTTCTGTTTGGTCTCCAAAATATGGGTAGAACTTCTCTAGAACGGGAGCCTCATGACCTGATTCTTGAAGATCTAGGTCAGAAAAAAAAAGTAATGGCTTCTGTCAGGTGAGACAGGCAGAAGAAGATCACAAAGAGTTCTTCCTGCTTTAGTTTCTTTAACTTAAAATACTCTTGACAAGAAGTCATGGACTCATCTTCTAAACCACAACATTTCTTTAGAAAGGAAATTGATTTTTGATCTAAGTGAAGCTAATACAGCAGTGTGTTTTAAGTGAATAAAGGACAGACCATATGGCCAAATGGACTCTACCATCTAAGAGCCGAATAACTTCTGATAGGTTAGAATTCTGGCCACTCTGGTGCCTCTGTGCTAGAGAGCATATATAGTACCTTCCCCATAATATCGTGCCTCCAGGGCAGAAATAAAAGTGAGGATGTTTTGTAAAGTGCTTTGAAGATCTGTAAAAATTATTTTATAAAAGCCATAAGCACACCATTTATTGTGTAGTCCTATATAGTCTGTAAGTCCCTGCACAGACACAGAGCCCCTTCGTCTTCGCGGTACATTGTATTTAAATACAGTGGATGAAAATAAATGTGAAAGCAGAAGAATATTGTGTTTTCAGCCAAGATCTTGATATCAGGAGGAATGTTTTACCCTTGTGATTGTGAGTTCTGGAGGTGAGCAATTCAGTTGATTCAGATCCCCAAAGTATCCCTAATAATAGGAACACCATGGCAACAACAAAGACTGGAGACCTACCTCAATTTAGGCAACTTGTGTAAGACAAACAAATATAGTATAATATGGGGGGAAATCACCCATGCAAGACTAGGAAAGTAATTTAATATTTTTACATTTAACATCAAAGGTGATGGCAAAGAAAACATGATGACCACTGGGAAATTCAAATGGGAAAATTAGTTTCTTATCCCAAGGCAGTAGAAGGAGAACGAAGATGAGTGATTTTTCTTTATTTATGAGAGGAAAACTGGAAGATTAGATTAGCATCAAATTTTCTAAAATTCTATCTACATCTAGTAAAGTGCATAGCTTACTGAGTTTTGACACTTACATATACCTAATAGAGTTTCTGTCACCCAGAAATTTCCCTTGTGTGCCTTTGTAGCTATTGTCTCTCTCCTTAGCCTCTGACAAACATGGATTTGCTTTTCTTTTGATCAAATAATTTTGCTAATGTTTAATTTTAATTTATGTTCTTCTCTTTTTTTTTTTTTGGTTTTTTTCGAGACAGGGTTTCCCTGTAGTTTCTAGAGCCTGTCCTGGAGCTAGCTCTTGTAGACCAGGCTGGCCTTGAACTCAGAGATCCGCCTGCCTCTGCCTCCCAAATGCTGGGATTAAAGGCATGTGCCACCACCGCCTGGCAATTTATATTCTTCTTATAATAGTTGAACATCATTGAAGCGTAGGATTCAGATCTTTCATCTGGTAGAGAGAACAGTTCCAGAAACTTCTGAGCCCTTGTTGTTTTTATACTTTGGTGGAAATGTTTATTTTTCTATCTTATAAATCTGTTGTGAAGAATCCAGAGAAGTCATGTATGAAAAATAATTATATACAGCTCAATTGACTATTTGAAAATTAATTAATTAAAATTAATTAAGTGAAATTAATTAATCTCACTTGTAAGAGTGATACTTTTAGATATTAGCTCTGTAGAGGAAATATGCCAGAACTCTTGTGCCCATATAAACCCTTGAAGGATGGTACTCCAATATAGAGAGGAAATTTTATTTTGAAATATTTGACTTAAAGTTTCATAATTCAGTGTTCTGTCTCTGACAATAGAGGTGAACAATTCACTTGCCTGATGTATCTTAGTTGACATCAGATTATCTATTTTACTTCAGACGTTAGTATAATATAAAATATCCTCAATAGTTTCTGGTTTTGTAATGTTGTCATAGCTAAATGATTTTTGTCATGTCCAAGCACCTACTGCCCAATTCTGAGCTTGTCAGTTTTATAGTTTTCATTTTCCTCAGACAAATCTGAATTTTTCAAGTAATATGCCAGAGGCTTCTCTGTAGTATGTCAGCTGCTGCGGTAAATCACTGTGGTTTGAACAATTGGCTTACCTGGCATTTTTATTGGAAATTGAACAGAGGAACTAACCAAGCTTCTGGTAGAGTTCTGTTAGTTTCCCTTGAGCAAAAGAAAAGAAGTACATTTCCTTCTAGTTAAAGAATCCAGGACACGTTAATCTTTCTTGTCTGGGAGGTATATTTCTCTGACATTTTGTAGGCAAAGCAAGTATGTTCAGATCTCCCTTTTTAAACTCGAGTTATTAGAACACACACACACACACACACACGTACACACCAGCTCCTTGCTGCTTCTGTGTACCCAGATATATCATTGTGTAGATTATGCATTTTCAAAAAAGACAGCTAGCTGTCAGCACGTCACTCTCACTTCCCCTGTGTACATTTTGTAGCTTCCCCATAGGGAAGCGAAACTGTGGTGGTTGGAAGAGATTGACTGCGTTGCTAGTGGATTCTGCCAAGTGGCAGTTTGTAGATGACCTTTGTCTTAGGGTAATACCAGGAGCTACAGAATTCCAGCAAGCATCTGAAACATCCATCACCATCAGAATCGTGATTCTGCACTGCGTTTATGCATATGTTCACTCAAGCTGGTGATGAACCATCTCTAAACAGCTTACATATATGTGCAGGAAGCTTTGGGTTGCTGTGGAGAGTTTCCTTCTTGTGGCTTATCTGCTGCGTAGAACTTTCAAATCCTCAAAGGCACGTTGCATCTTTATTTTTGCAGTATTCACCTTTTCCTCTTCGTTTTTGTAGACATGTAACAAGTACTTGCCCATTGAGAGTTAGACCATACCCTGCCTGGGATGAGCTGGATTCTATTTGTGTGTTTCCAGATGGAAGGATTCTGTCTGTGATGCCCATACATTAGGACTCATCTAGAGCAGATGGAGTATATGACCAGTCACCTTCTCCTCCTTGGTATCAGCTGTGGGGGAGCCCTGAACTCTAAGAGACCCTTTATGGGCCATTCTCTACTACGCTACTCTGACTTCGTTGTCCAGTGTCCCACTCTCTGTATTTCTCTCAACTCTTAGGAGCCTGCCGTCTATTAAATCTATTAAAAAAGAAGAAACCTATTAAATATTTCCTCTTATTTCCATACCAAGGATTGCACACTCATGAATATTTTAAGCAGTTTACACAGGACGTAAAAGCTTTACCTTTGTGGGAGGACTAAGTGTTGGAACTATAACTTTTCATATCAAACATATTTGAAAACGTAAGTCAGATAATGTCTGCCATCTCTTTCAAACCCATGGATGGCTTTTTACCATCCTAAGTCCAAACCCTAAGTCATCATTGTAGAGTCCAAGATGCTGAGTCAGCCCCATCCTTTTCTTTGACCCTGACCCTCAACCTTTAACCTGCAACCACACTGGTCTTTGGGTCCCCAGATCATCTCAAGCTTGTTTCTCATCTCTTCTGTCTGGGACTCTGCCATGAACTCTGGGCAAACTCAGGACCTCCTCTCAGATCTCAGCCTAGATGGCTTCTCTTGCAGGAGCTACCCATCATCTTCCATACCTAGCATCTTGTTTTTTTCCTATCTCTCATCCTGTCTGAAATTCCCTTGCCTACCTTCTGGTTTCCTTATTTATTGTTAGACCCTGACTAGGGGACTCACTCCACAAGGGCAAGTTGTTCTTTGTTTGACCTGCTCTCTATTGTTGCCTCAGAACCTGGAAGGTGGTCTAATCCCAGTGGGTGCTCAGCACCCACATGTGGGCTCACTGGGGGCTTAGAACTGAAGGCACTTATTTACCTTGCCCTCCCTCTCTATTCCTTCCTCCCTCGCATATTGTGGGGCCTGCATCATGTTTGTCTGGGATCTAGGACTAAAGCACATGCCTTGGATGGAGGTCCATGGTTCACTTGTTCCCTTGATCTGAAGCTTCTGGTCCTGGTCAGCTGTAGATCGGAAACAGCAATTGCATTATTCACCCTTTCCCAGGGATAGACAGGTCAGCCAAGAGTGGAAATGACAAATGACAAATGACAAAGTAATGCTGTGTTAACACCCCTGCCAATAGCTTTTCACCCTGAATTTCAGTCACCAACTAGATGCCTCTGCTTCTTCAGGGTCCTTACTTTGTGGTGCCAGGACAAGAGAGGCCCTGTAGATGTACTGTGGTCCTTAAAATGTGTTTATGATCCAGAAGGGAAAGATGGCTGAATCGGGGGCCATTCATAGGTGAAGCGAGGCACCAAAACTCCGTGCCAAATCCTAGAAAGTCTGGAACAGAAGGCTGAGTCCTCGGACTCTTTCCTGATTCCTTTCCTGTGAGGATGAAACTTATCTCTGCAGCTCCCCACAGTCCTTGGGGGAAGTCCCCATACCCCTCACAGTGCTCTGAGCTCTGTCTACAGGACAGTCAGGCTTCAGGTATGGAGGGTGTGACACCTTGTGCTGTTGGTCTTGCTGCGGATATCAGTTTGGTTCCAGGAGTTCCGCCAGTCCTTCACTGCCCTGAGGACTTGATGTGGATGTGCCTCAGGAAGGCTGCTGCTGCTGGCAGGTCTTTTCTCTTCCTTGCTCCCATGAACATCTTCCTTACTCTTTCCATCTGTAATGACAGATGAGCTGTGTGTATTTTTTCCCTTCCTTGCAGTGTATAGTTTTGGTAAATTAGTGGAGAAGAAAAAAAAAAGAAACACCCTTAGCATTTGTCCTTTCCTGCTTCCGTGGTTAACACGTAAGATATCGCAGGGTTAGAGGGTTCTGCCTCTGCCTCTCACGCACTGGAATTAAAGGTGTGCACCACCATGCCCGTCTATCTCTCCCTTTCTTGATAGTGTTTTAAAATTTCTGTCTGTAATCCAGCACATTCTAGAGCTGGGGATGTAGTTCGATTGATATAGTGCTTACTTATCATGTAGGAGTTCCTGGTTTGATCCCCAGGCATAGAACCCAGTGCAGTAGTGCGTACCTATAATTCCAGTAAAGAGGTACAGGCAGGAGTATCAGAAATTCAAATTCATCTTTGACTGAATAGCGAGCCAGAGGCCAGTCTGGGCTATAGAGACCCTGTCTCAAAAATTGGTGATGATGTTGATAGTAAGTCAGAGCAATATCCTCCACCAATCCACCATGTTTAAATTGATAACGGCATTTGAAATCATAATTGCTATGCCTTCAGCCCATAACAACATTAGTAATGGTGTGTTAATACTAATTAACCTAGTTCATATACAGATTTTTCTGATTGTCTTCAAGATGTCCTTTTACAACTGTTAGGTTGAATAGGATCTCAATAAAGTCTACATGTTACTTTTTTTTTCCTGCTTCCTTCTGCTCCGTACCACATCTTTACCTTCCTTTATCTGTGGCATTGCGCTATTGTAGAAATTAGATGTAATTTATTTGGCGATTTGACTGATGGCTTCTCACGGTTTCCTTTAACTGGTTCTGTATCTCATATTTCCATAAACTAGTGATTGCACTTAAAGGCTTAGATTCTGATTGAGGGTGTTTTTTTTAAGGATAAAAGTATTTAGTATGTACTTCTATGGACCTTCTATCTAGTGTTGCAAGACAAGAATTATGCTCACACTGACGTTAGTAGTGGTCCAACCAGGCTCAGATGGTGATAGTCTCGTCTTTCCCTGATCAAGTTCTCCACCAGCTGTTTGCCTAATGGTTTTAGTATCTGTTCTTGATCATGCTCCAGATTGACTATTGTGTGGCATTCATATTTGGTCCTAGTGCAAGTTCTGCCTGACTCCATCAGTGCCACTGACTTGACTGTTTATAAGTCTGTGTTAGAGTCAAGGGGTTTCTGTGTGACCCTCTCATCCTATACTTCACAACTATATTTACCTGAAAGTAACGCCTTTGAGGTTGCAATGATTCCTTTTGTATTGGACTCTCTAGCTGGAGTTTGCTCTTGGTCTTGAAGATATACACAGAACAGGGAGAGCGTGCTTGCCTGTCGTGTTGATGAATAAGCCGCTGAGCAGACAGACTGTCAAGCTGCTAGAGTGAGTAAAGGGACTCTGCCTTGTCACACCCCTTGCGCCTGGACAGGGGAGCCCTGAAGTCTGAAGGGGTCCCTCCTGAGTGAGGGATCTGAAGAGAAGCTGCCAGGATGGGCCACAATGGCACTGAGGATGTTTTGGTTGTTGGTTTAGTTGTACCGCCCCAATTTTAGCAGAATTTGACTTCTAAATACAGTTTGAAACTTGGGGTGCCACCCCTCCCCATACTTTGGGGTGGGAGAGGAGGAGACTCACTTGTAGCTGACTTTTTTTTCTTTCTGTAAGAACTTGTCCTGTGAAAACCACTTTCCATGTCAGGCAGGAGGTAATGGGGTCTTCTCTTCCTGAAAGATTGGGACACCAGATACAAGTATCTGGTGGAGGAGAAAGTGCCTGGTGCCTCTCAGCTGAGATCTTATTACCATGCTTCTCAGTCTTGTATTTTTTGTCTTTATTTTTTTAAATTTTTATTCTTTTTAAATTTCATTTCATTTTAATTACAGTTCTCCCTCCCACTCCTCCTCTCACCCCCCCCAACTTTGGCCCCTCCCCCAGCTCATCCCCCATCTACTACTCCCAACAAGTTAGGGCTCCCATGGGGAGTCAGCAAAGTCTGGCACATTAAGTAAAGGCAGGACCAAGCCCATCCCCTGCATTAAGGGTGGGCATGGTATTCCACCATAGGGAATGGGCTCCAACAAGCCAGCTCATGCACCAAGAATAGATCCTGTTCCTACTGCCAGGGGCCCCTCAGATAGTCCAAGCTTCATCACTGTGTCCCACATATGGAGGGCCTAGATTGGTCCCATGGAGACGCAATAGCTGTCGATCTTAAGTTCATCTCTCCTGCCTAGCTATTGGGCATTTAGCTCCTTATTAAACCAATCAGAAGACACCTTAGGCAGTGATGCATCTTTTCAGTGTAAACAAATATTCTGCAAGTAGACCAGGCTAGCCTCAAACTCACAGAGTTCTGCCTGCCTCAGCCTCCCAAGTGCTGGACTAAAGATGTGTGCCACCACTGCCCGGCTCTAAATTCTTCTAATGTGAGGTGTTCTGCTATGTGGAATTACCTTCCAAACAGTTAAATGCTTTCTAGGTCCAATAATTTTTCCAAATCTCCAGCAGGAGACTCATCTTTTCTCAACCTCTATGTTCTCATACATCTGGACACACCTCCCTTATGAGAAGGATTATTTGATCCCTTTTATTATAGTCCATTCCCAGAAGATACCTGTCTGTTCCATTTTAAATAAACAGAAGACTTAATTTTAATAATGAAATAAATTATGTGAGTAATTTTGGTTTTATTTTATATTACAGCTGTGCCTCAGACATGTTTAGAGGGAGTCTGTCAGCCACTGTAGAGTCAAATGTTTAATTTCACCAAAGGGAAGACAAGAACATGCAGGGGAGCTAATACGGATCTGAAGTCAGAAGCTCTGGCCTTCAGACCCATAGCTACCCCCTCAGCGTTACTGCTGTAGAGCACTTGCTTGTCACTAGGCCTCGGTGACAAAGTCCCACAACCAGAGCCACCTATAAAGCTTCCTTAAGATGGGGTTCTTCAGAAAGAGGGAAAGGGAGGAAGGACTATAGATTTCTGAGTAGTGGTGGATGACTCATGGCTGAGACCGATAGGCCCTCCAAGCTTACTTCGCAAGAGAGAGCTGCAGAGAAGGATGGGTTATGACATCCAGGGATTGCTCAAGGCAGAGAACACGATGGACTGACTTGTGGGGATGTGGGGGGGGGGGGCAACAATGGGATGGGACTGGACGGGATAACTTAAAACAAGATTTACTCTCAGCTCAGAGTTTTCCTTGTCTCAGATATAGCTTTCTCTCACCTCTTGCCTCTACCGCCCTCTCTTGGGAACTTTGTGGTTAAGTCAGTGGAGGAGACAGCTTGCAGTAACTTATGACTATCAGGCCTCACATTGGCAATGAAGGACCACCTCAGCAACAAAGTGTATTTATTCTAAAGCTATTCCTAGTGAGTAACCAGTAGGAAAAACAAGGAAACAATGACCAAGTTCCCATAGGAGAATACAGGTCCCAGGCAGCCATCCTGACTTCAAAGAAAATGAGATCCCATTCTCATGGCAGTTTTTCTGATCTCTAGGAGGTGAGCTCTTCTTTGGAATCAAGGAATATTGGACGGTGCGATGTGGAGTCAGTTGGACCTGTATTTGGCTCCACTTAAATATTGTAAACTTTAAACAATTTGCTCTTTTTCTCTGACTGTAATGTCTACTTTATTGCTGGCAATGTGGTTCAGATAAGAGTTTTATATTCATTTACATGTATTATACATTTAAAAATGTTCTAAAGTAACCTAAAGAATTCTTCCCCCATGGCCACAGTATTTCCAAAGCTGCATCTCCATGGTAAGAAGAGGGCTGTGTTCTGTTCTACTGGTTCTTCTGTCTACCAGAGCAGTCAGCTCCCTACACCCCTTAGCTCCTTGCCTTTCTAGACGCTGTAATGGTTGTCTTGGAGAAGAAACTTCTCTGGAGAAAGGAAGCATGGGAAGTGTATGCTGCTGAGCTGGCAGAATGCCATTTCCATCACTGCTTGTAATTTCATTTCTTCCAGTGGGTTTCCCGGATGGGATCCCCCAAGTTAGGAAAGATTGTCTTACAATCACATGATGTTGCTGTTTGCTACAAGTTCAGCAATTTGGTGTGTGTGTGTGCGCGCGCGTGCGCGCACGTGCGTGCGTGTGTGCATGTATTTCTAGGTGTGTGTGTGTGTGTGTGTGTGTGTGTGTGTGTGTGTGTGTCCCTTGGTTGTCATTCCTTAGGAGGGTGCCCATCTTGTGTTTTGAGGCAGAGTCTCTTGCTGCAACCTAGGGCTTATCAATTTGGCTAAACTGACTTGCCAGCAAGCCTCAAGAGTCTGCCAATCTCCACTTCCCTGGGACTGGGATGACAAGTGGGGCACCACCACACTTGGCTTTTGTGTGGATGTGGGGGTTGAATTGAGTCTTGCTTTACTGACTGAGCTATTTCTCCAACCCAGGTGCCCAATATTTTTATCCATAAAACAGGGAGATCATGCCATCCATCTCGGGGTTGCAATGGGTGTTACAGTAAGTCATTCGTCTCTTGCAGGGCTGTGGTTTACACCAGGGCTTGTATGTGCCAGGCAAGCACTCTACCTCTGGACTACACCCCAAGTTCCTTAAAGAAACTTGTTCAAACAGACAATGAGCCTGGTGATTGGCACTCTGTAAATATTGGTTTTCTTCCTCCAGCGCTTTTGGGTTTCGTGTTCATCAAATAGTGTTAGTTGATATTCTAAAGAAGCGTGGCCTCGGGAACTTTAACTCTGAATTAAGAGGTGCTAGGGGAAGCTCAGCTTTGAGCAGAGGCTGTAGGAGTCAGTGATGTTTATTTGTTCATTTGTTCGTTCATTCGTTTGTTAATAAACAGTAGTGGCTTTTCTTCCCCTTCCTGTGGTCATGGGCCTGCTGAGTCACTCACGGTTCTAGCCCTTGGCCCATGATATCTGCTATGCCTTGTGGAATACAGAAAAAAAAAAAAAAAAAAAAAAAAAAAAAACCATTAAAAAGTACCAATAAAGAGCAGATGATTTGAGGGACTTTGTTTGCATTCCAGGGTTTGCTCCCCTAGTGAGATAGGAAACCTTTAATAAGACTTTTCCTAAATAATGTTGCTTGTGAACGGGGAATTTTTCCCTCCGTTCTTCTAACAAATGATTATTTCATGAGGTTTCTTTTTATTTTTTTTTCTTCATCTTTCCTGCTCTTAGTGCATTCCACAAAGAGCTCATTCCTCTCCTGGTTACTGATTGATGGGTCTGCTCTGTGTGCCCTTTAATTTTGCAATAAGCCAACAAGAAGTTGAGACCACAGAGTTAGAGAGAATTGACTTATTCACTTATCCGGATTCACTGGAGCAACAGGCCAATTTAGTCATTTCGCTATGGTCCTGTGGAGGGCAGGAGTCCTCAAGAAGGAGCACTGTTCTGTCAATAACCAGGGAGAAGAGAGCTTGCTTGTCCGTTCCTCCCCTCCCAGTTCAAAGCAGCCCTCAGCAGTGATCCCTTCCAGGAAGTCAGCTATAGGACTTGGTCCCAACACTAGGATTCAGAATTCCATGAGACATCAGCTAAGTAGAAATGGACAGTCACTACCCATAGGTTCTCTGTCACTTTTTCGTTTTAAAGTAATCATGAAAAGCCATAAAAGAAAAGAGCTAGAATCCACCATGGCATCTTGATATGAGTGAACTAACAGAGGCAGACCTCAGCTCCTGCTGCCCCCATCCCAGCTGAGTTTTCACCATAAGGCTGGGTGCCCATCAGGATGCAGAGGCACTAATATAATATATCATGACTTGATTTCCAAACATGCTAAGAAGCCATTATTATTATTATTATTATTATTATTATTATTATTTTGCATTGTTACTGTGTATAGTAACTAGTCTAAAAAGTACAAATACTGCTTCAAGCAAGAAACGAAGAACAAATCCAAGTGGCTCAAGTAGATCCTAAGTGAGCTACTCTCTACGGGTCACGGTGGAACTGGAAAGACAGATGCCCACATGGACTGTGCCCCAGCTAGAAACTCCCATTCCAGATCCCAGGATTGTGTGTGGCTCTAGCACACGTGACCAGCTAACTGCCTGTCTGACAGCTCTTAGGGAACAGCTTTCTCCTGAAACTCTCGTCATCACATTTTAGCAGAAGTGAAAATATTAGCAGCGGGGTTAGTGGCCAAGACAGAAATAGAATCCAGGAATCTGTGTCCTTTCCCTTGCCACACCTACCAGTGCACGGTTCCTCCCTAGCCTGCAAATTCAACGTCTCTAGGCCCACTGAGTAGACCATTGACAGTTGACTGATTCCCTCCCTTCCTATTGAAGATTTGTTTTATTCTTAAACATCTTGTTTAAAAATAAATACACGCTCATCTCTTATATGTATGCATGTTGTATGTATATGTGTACGTGTGGAAGCCAGAGGTTGATGTCCAGCATCTTCCTCTATCATTTTCCGCCTTCCTTTTTAAGTTATAAATAAAATATAATTAAACTTCTCCCTTCCTTTTCCTCTCTTTAATCCTTCTTATGCACCCCTATTTGCTCCCTCTCAAATTCATCACCTTTTTTTCTTTGATTATCATTGTGTGCGCGCACACACACACACACACACAAAATGTATGTATAACCTGCTGAGTGTGTTTAGTGTTGCTGGCATAATGAGTTAGGGAGCTCATCCCTGGGGAAGACTAATTTTCCCTCTCTCCACAGTCATTGGTTGCCTGTAGTTCTTTGTCTAGGAGGTGAGGCCCCTTGAAAGTCCCCCTTTCTTTGTTAACATGTCTGCCATTGTTTGGGTCTTGATTAGGTAGCATGTTATTTTGGTATCCTGAGTATAGTGTCCCTGTCATTTCCAAGAGACACCGTCTCACAGCTCTGATCCTCTGGCTCTTACAGTCTTTCTGCCCCCTCTTCTGCAATGTTCCCTGAGCCTTAGGTGCAAGAGTTATGTTATAGATATGTCCACTGGGTTAAGTACCCCATGATCAGTTGTTCTCTGTATTTCCTGTGATCGTCTCTGTTCACTGCAAAGAGGTACTTCTTTGATGAGGAACGAGAGCAGGTGAAAGGAAAAGTGTTTAGAATGCAGTTTGGAACTATGCTAATCTAGTAACAGGCAGCAGAAGATTCTTGTCTAAGATCCATGACCCCACTAGCCCCAGGTAATTAATTAGGTTTCCTGTACTGGACATGATTTCCCTCCTGTTGAGCAGGATTTAAGTCCAGTTATGTATCTGTTGGTTACCCCTAAGCTGTGAGTACCACTGTTGCACCCTTAGATGTATCATACTATTATGTTCACTGTTATGGTTCATGGGTGTGGCTCATATGGTTCTCCCACCTTAGTTTTTTGAGTCAGGGTCTCAAGCTCACTGATGAACAACACTGGCTGGAGAGCAAGTCCTCTGGCATCCTCTCTCAACCTCCCAGCACTGAGGTTACGGCCTTAAGCCTCATAACCGGCTTCTTACATAGATGCTGAAGATCTGAATTTAGGTTGTCAGGCTAGTACAGCCAGCACTTTACCCACTGAGCCATCTTCCCAGATTTCTTTATGTGATTTTGCATTGAGAAACATGGAACTTGTTTAATCTAATATTTGCATTTCTTGCTTTTAGGAACTGAATCAGCAAATGTCCATGAAGCCATAAATTTTCATGCAAAGAACTTTGATTTGACAGAAGCAGTATAGTATAGACCAGGAAGCCATATAGAACAGATTTGAATCTGACCCATGGTGCTGTTGATTTCAGAAAACTGATTGCCTTCTCTGAACCTCAGTTTCTTCATCTCTAAAGCCAGAATAATATTGTTGACTTTGCTGAGTTGGGAGGATGAAATAAGCTAAAGAAATGTCAGACAAGCGTTCACTGCGGAGGCTGTAGGTGGGAAGTACTGAATCAAGGCTAGTTTCTGTTCTGCCTTCCCTCATTTAGAACAGGGTCAGGGACCCAGGAAGGCATCAAATCTCTTGAAGTTTACAAGGATTAGAAAACTAGGCAAGGATTAGAAAAACAAAATTTTATAATGAGTAGTATCATAGATGGTTGGTATTAACTGATTTCCCCTCCTTGGACTTATCTGAGACCAAGAAATATTTCTGTTAAGACTTGTTAAAAGAAAAACAACACATGTAACATTGAGAAAAATTCCTGTAGTAAGTCACTTAATACTAATGCTGAAGCAGGTATGTTAAGAGCTGAGAGATTGGTTGAGATTAAAATATTTGGGAAATTTTTCATGAAAGAATCAAGAGTTTACCTGAACCCTGAAATACAAAAACTTAAAGAAGAATGAAGGAAGGGGTTTTTCAGACTGGGGTATTTAGGATGGGATGAGTGAGAAGCAGAGGAAGGGACCATGAGACATAAACAAGTTAGAAAGAGAATGTCACAACAAAGGGGTATTCATTAGGCACCTATTAAGTGTCAAGCCTCTTTAAAAAGCACATTGCATGCTGTCATTTGTCTCCAGCATAGGTATAATTACAAACCCAATTATGTAGTTGAGGAAAACAGGCATGGAAAGAGCGGATCACCTACCTGAGTAAGTGGGAGACCTGGTGTTCCACTACTGTTATGAGAAGGGAGCCAGGATGTTTGGGCCCAGAGCCTGCCTACCCCCTAACTCACAACAGCTGCTTCCCTCACACACTCATAAGGATCAATTAAGACTGGGCTGTGAATGAACCCTCCAAAGTATAAAATATCATGGAGCCCATTATTTCTGTTAGTGATGTCAGGTGAGAGGTGACAAATAGCCATCTGAAAATGAGGGAAGGAAAGATATAAAGCATTGGCTGCAATATGTAGTTATATCGAATAACTGAGCCAGTGGTCATTGTAGGTGCCTAGCCGTATTTTCTGGCAACTCTGAGGCCTGACAGAGCCTCCCTCACGTTTCCTCTCAGACATAGTTCCAGATGGGCGTTTCCAAGTCACCAGAGTGAGTATCAGAGAGAAGAAACTTTTTTGTCACCTGGCATGGGTCTTGTACCTCAAGTGAGATGTGCCCTACCAGAATACTTCCTTCAGTGTGTCTGTAGCATATGACGGAGGGTTTGCTCTCCAGTGGTCACTATGGAGCATGCCACGCCAAGGGCTACTAGGTAAATATTGGCCACTTAGTATAGTTGTTCTAGACCTATTCCTCTTGTGTCTTTCCTTTGTTGAGTCTGTTTAATTGTGAGTCGTTATTGTTTGTCTATATTGATGTCATTTAAATATGGGCATAGAAGCACAGTGTCATTCCCCCTTAAAAAGTAATAGCTTATAAATGGTCCATCTTTGTGGACTTGCAGTTATTTTTGTGTGAGAGCCTCTGACAAAGCTGCTGACTTGGGTTTCTAGGCAGACCTGTGGACCAGTCTTTGAACAGATGGTGAACAGAGCTTATTTCATTGACTCTGGAGACAGAGGCGATTGCATCTGTCCAGTCAGTGTTTTGGTGAGCCTGTGCAGGCTAGGACGCCACACCATTCATGCTGGGAGCATAGAGAAAAAACGAGGAGGCAAGCACTGGCCTGTACCCCACAGGAGGTACTTGAGGCTCCTCTGAGCTCAGCTCCACACTCCCATAAGTATAGTCGAGACTGGGAGATCAAAGTTGGTGTTGATCAAGTTGGACTCCCCCCAGGAGCTATATTTTCAGTCTCTTGGGGGAGCAAATGACTAATAGAACTATTTCCTTGGTCCCAAATGAGTGTAAGGAAGGGAAGTGTCTTAGTACCAGCCGTCTATGATGACACTTATCACGAAGCTGTGTCTTTCTAACCCTCCTTGCAAACCAAGGGGAGGGGAATCCCCAGCACCAAGGCATACACGTGAATAGAAAGCACCACAAGTAACAAAAACACCTAAAAAGGTCATCAGAAACTCAGGGGGCCTCTGGAACCTCACCTCCCTGCCTTTCTGAAGAGCTCAGTAGTCAGGGACAAGGAAGTGGGCAGAGACAGCCAAACAAACTTCATGCAGAAGTGACTCCGCCACAGAAAGTGCACAGCACAGCTGGTAGGAAAGTTCCTCTCATGTCTCCTGTGAAGCTCAGAGTCATCTGACAATTGGCCTGCTTCTTTTCCCCACCTAGGTGGCCAGACTCTCTTGGCCCCGTGCTAACTGCAATATTGCTTATAGTGGGTAAATGCACCATTAGAAGCCACAGTGGCTACCCTGTCACAACTAACCAAGAGAGTGTGTCATTTCCTGAGGTGGGCCCAAGATCACAGATACAACGCCGCCAGATTGGGCTAGAGATGGAAACAGCACACTGGCCTGCTACTTGTGGCTTCCTCAACTGTTGCCACCCCACCCCCAACCCCAGTCCCAGAACCCAGGTGCTAACGTCAGCCCATTGGGGTCAGGGAACAATGTGTTGATGTGCAATTAGTGTTCACCATGCCTATGGCCACAACACCACAGTTGCTGGCCACAAGTTTCCCCCTGGGGTGTACTTCTAGGGGAAGCAGTCCAAAGAAAAAGCCTCACCATCGTGCTGGATTTGAACAAATAGCAGACACTGTCCTCAGTACATCTCTGAACTCAGTGCTGGAGGTGATGCAGTCAAGATGATGGGAGGAGGACGCTTAGATGTGTATAGAAAGCTGAAGAGATTCCGCCTCCCTCTGTGTGTGCTGCCTCTCCTGGAGCCCGACTTTCCTCTAAGGATTCTTGTGATCAGCAACTCTCCTCCCCAGTTTGGCTGTGGATTACTTTGGGAATCCACTCCAGGGAAAGCCTGTGGCCAGCAATAGCAGTGCTGTGCCCATAGGCATAGTTGCATCTCAGTGTGCTCCCTCGTCTCAATGGACTGGCATCAGCACCTGGTGGTTCTGGGGCTGGGGAAGGCAGCAGTGGAGGAAGCCAGTACACTAGAGAGACTTTTACTCCCAGATCACTGTGCAGAATGTGAATTCTCTGGAGTGGAAGAATTTTTACCATAAAGACAAATGTACCCAGGATGTCCCCCTCCCTTTATCCTCAGCCACTGCCAAGTATCTCTGGGCAGAGTGGCTTTCTCAAGGTTGAAGATGGTGAGGCCCAGAAACAGTCATGGAATTCTGTGTACAACACCAGACCTGACGCAAACTGAAACATGGTTGGCACTTTTCTCTGCAGCCTTCTCCACTAACAGTCACCGGAATATATTCTCCCCATCATGTCTGTGGACTCAAAACTTTAAAGTACAGAGGAGTTAGGCACATTTCCCAGAATTGCACAGCAGAGTAATGTCAGAGCCAAAACTAAATACAGGCAGGCGGCTAGGATCCCACAATCGTAGGGTTTTTTTCCCCCCAGGTCAAATTGAAGCTTGATGTTTTATGACAGATATTTCTAAAAGAAAGGTCCTGACAGCATCACCTTTTCCCAGATAATCGTTGTCTTACAGTTAGTCCTTCACCATGGGAATAGCAGACCGACATCCTGAAGTCTTATCAGTTCTTTGTTCTAGAACAGACAGTTGATATTCGCTGAGCTGAGGGGGTGGGGGGGGGATGATCTTTTTTTCATCATGGAATGATTTATAATTTTCCAGAGCTTGGCAAAACTAAGCGAGTGAATAGTAAAACCAGATTTGTTTTTGTGATGCTCAAATTCCAGAATATTTAGTCTGACTTTTCCTCACAACAAATGCTGGATATCTCTTTCCAAAGATGGAAGTGGGTAGGAAGAGAGTGGGAGGGGTAGGGACCTGTGCCTGGAAACATAGCCTTTGGACCTGCATGCTGGGCCTACCCTGTTCTTAATCCATTTCCCTCTACTCAAACATGTGTGGATGTGAACACACACACACACACACACACACACACACAAGAGGGGGGGGAGAGAGCTTTCCTTTTTTGCTCTCTCTTTTCTGTCTGCCTCTCGCAAGGCTCTCTGGGAGCAGGAGATTTGGGACAGACACTGTCGTGGTTGGGAAGCAAGAGAAGAGCATGCTGTAAACCACCCCAGGGCTTTCTCAAACTTTGTGTGATGGAAGGTCTCAATGAACCTGAACTCTCACAGGAGAGTTCTGGCCTCTGTCTTCTTAGGAGCAAGGCATTCTGTAAGTTTTAACAGAGTTGAGATCAAAATTCAGAATGTCTGACTCACCCAAGGCTTTGTTTGAACAGAAAGGCCAGGTCACTGTCATGTCTGCAATTAGGATGCTTTAAAGTACAAAAAGTAATATTTTAATAATGTTTCCTGGAGCAGATAGACTGTTTTCAGTACAGAAAGAAAGAAAGATGCCTTTGGAACCCCTAAAAGGCAGTGGCTCGTCATTTTGAAAGCACTGTGCTTGTGCCTGGCTGATGATGTGCAGAGTCAGTGCCCATATTCTTGTCAAGTTGCTCTTTCTCCGCTGGCCCTGTTCCTCAGTGGGCTGCCTATTTACAATCACTGCACTCAGCCCTCCTGGCCCAGTTAAGGTGATTTTGAAACTTCACTGATTCTGTGTAGCAGGCTGTGGTCATTTTTTGCCAGGGAGTAGGCGGAGGAGGAAGTGGTGTTCTGGGCATAGAACTCCCTGAGATCACTCTGTGGTTTCTCTTGTCAGTCTACCCTTTGAACTCTGCTGCATGTAGACACGAGTCCCACGAAGAACTTAGCTTCCAAGATACCTGTGGCCTCAGAAATGACCAGTTTGCACATATTAGAAAGACTGACATAGTTTATGTAGACTGCCTTGCATGCTTGACTTTCCAGAAACTGAAGCTATTTGGTATGTGGCTCAGAGTTATTTATTAGTTTGACTAGTGGCTTGTTATCAACTGACTTTGGGCAGTCTTCAGTGCATGTCTGCACATGAGATCCCATAGTTGAATCCCATGACTAATAAATTGGATTCTCTAAACCAAGGCATGGAGAAGTCATCTGTTAAAGTAGGTCTGGGCTCAAAGACCCTCTCTCCTCTTCCTACTGTTGCTTTAGGAAGGAGTCAGATTAACCTATAAGCCCCATCTTGCCGTCTGGACTGTTGAACTCAGGAAAGTGACTACTTCACTTAGTGGAAAATAGAGATGATAAAATCTGTCTCTAACATGCCCACACACGAAGCTAATGATAACATTTATCATATTCATGATATCTTTAAATAGATCAGTCTGACTTGTTTGAAAATGTCATGTGAAAACCTACTATTTTATAATCTATGTATAGGGGGAGAGACAGAGACAGAGAGAGAGAGAGAGAGAGAGAGAGAGAGAGGGAGAGGGAGAGGAACATTGTATTTAATGTATGCAAGGAATTATGCTCATCCCAGAAGCCAGATAAAAAGCCCAGTGCAAGATATGGGATCTTTCCCCCCAAGTTGTTGATTAGAGGTATTCTAGAGATAAAAAAAATCTACTTCTTGTCTACTAGAACTTGATGATAAGGCTCTGTTTGTGAAGACACTGCACATTGTTCATTGGATGTGGAGAAATTAAGTCAGTACTGACCAGGAAGCCTCCTCCATTGGATAGCTTTCATAGTACTGTAAGGTGTTATGCCAGCCACTGAGGGGAAAAAGTCATCAACATTCTTACCTAACTGTGGACCCTGGGAACCCTAAGAACTACGAATAGTGACCCTCATGGTAAAATATGCCCATGGGTACAATAGTGGCATGAATGTTATATGGTAACCATCAATTTCTGATTGGATTTAAAGCCCACACCACCAAAGGAACCACATTCTTGGTACTATAAATCTGGCTAAGAACCCACAGTGGGCTGCTCACGGGCCCCAGAGGTGAGCATACCACTATTCTCTCATGAAACAGACACATATCAAATTGTCTTATAAACTCGTATCTCTCTACCTGTAGGTTAGTGCCACTCTCAGGCTTCATCTGAAAAGTTTCCTCGTGCATTCAATGGTGGTTAGTACAGAAACTCACAGCTGGTCAGACTGTAGAGAATAAGTGTCAGTGGAGAGCTCACCCACAAGTGAGACGTCTGTCTATATCACACTCCCTCCTCAAGGCTCAGGGACCACAAGAGGAGACACTAAGTTTATAAGAATCAGAGTTCAGGGAAGACCAAAGTGAAATGTTGTCTTCTGGACATGATAGAATGCCTGTGCTATGAAGTCACAGCAGCTATGTCGTGGAATATTTTTCTCTTTTGACTTGTTGAGGAGCCCAGTATCCAGTTCCCAAATAAATCACACACAGAGCTTATTCATAGATATGAATGCCCAGCCTTGACTTGTTTCTAGCCAGCTTTTCTTATGTTATCCAGACTACCTTTTACCTCTGGGCTTTTACCTTTCTCTGTTTCTGCATACCTTTCTTTCTTCTTTCTCTGTGGCCTGCTATGTAGCTGGGTGGCTGACCCTTGACATGCTCCTCTCCTTGTTCTCTCATTGCTCCTCCTCTTCCTCGGTTCTCCTTCTATTTATACCCCCCGCCTACTAGCTAGCCTACCTATCCTTTCTCCTGTCCCGCTATTGGCTGTTCAGCTCTTGATTAGAACCATCAGGTATTTTAGACAGGCAAAGAATCACTGCTTCACAGTTAATCAAATGCAGCATACACAAAAGTAACACACCCGAAAATAATACTCCCCAACACAGCTATAGTTGCCTGTGCAAGACTTGTCCAATATCATGCCAGTCAACATTGTAGCATGGAAGGAGAAGAGATTCACAACTCCCCACCCCAACCTGAGGAGCTATGGACAATTGGTGGCTTATGAGAAAAAGAGTCATTTTTCTTTAAGGGAGTGGTTACTGGTGGTTGACATTCTCCAGTGAGTGTCCCCACACCCAGAAGTATATGAGCAGCACAATTGGAGTCAGTTATTAAAGAGTGTTTTTAAGAGGACAGAAAATTGGGGGAGTAGAGAGGTGGGAGTAGATCAGGGAGGAGTGTTTTGGGGGACAAATGCGATTAAAATATGTTGTATGGAATTGTCAAAGCATTAAGAAATATTTAATTGACTTATAAATATTGAGTTACTAGTTTGATGACCATTAATATTTCTTCTGCTGCTAAACAGGGCCAGGTACTACCTTTTACCTATTCTACCCCTGCCAACCACAAGCTTTGTCTTCTTCGTTATCTTCTAAGAGTTAAGTTTAAGGCACTCCTTCAATCACTGGTAGTCCTGGTAGTCCTCCACTCTGTTTTCTCCAGTTGATGCCGACGCTCATGGTAGGCTATGGTATACTCGATGGCTACTCATGGACGCCTCGGCACTGACATTTCTAATCCTTCAATGTGGTGTGGCTCAAACTAGACACTCAAGTGCCCATTAAAGCAGAATGTGTTCTGGACCAGAATCAGTAATCTGGAGGATGGTGTGAGTATAGCCTTATATCATAGAATAGCCAAAGATAGCTCAACTGAAGGCGGGTGGTCTGCACTGGGCCCATACACTAGTGGACAGTTGGGCTCAGATACTCAAGTACCCTGACCCTTAGGCCTGAGGACCAGCTTATTCTGCTCCAGCCCCCGATAGCAAAGCTTTTGACAGCTGCCTTTTTAATACCTAATGGAAGTGGGTCACATGTTTTGTTGGTGTATATATTTCCCAGCCATCTCTCCTCTCTAATTCCCAAGTCGTCTCTGTGACAGCAGCACCTGTTGTGCTGTTTATGAGGATGTACCTTGAATTCGCTTCTTTCTAGAGAAGTATTTTCTTTAAACGAGGCCTTGTGCCACCGCGCGCAAAATGATGGATAGGATGCAGTTATAGAAGATGATGCAAGAGGAAACCTGGAATGCAGGATGTAGAGAACAGAGGAAGGCTGAGCGGGCATGGCCCATGTCAGGGACCTCGTAGCCTCAGGTTCAGAGGGAAGGTGTAGCCTTCCTGGGGGACCAAGTGCTAGTGTTGACAGTGTGTGCTGAAACCATCAACCATAGCTTTCTCTCCACAGGTATTTACAGTCTGAGACTGCTCCTATGGAGATTAGGAAAATCTGTCCCTTAATCCAGCTTTACTCCATAAACTCGGCCTCCTTGTTCCTCTGTACACAATAAACACGATGAGATTCTGGGGTGCTAGTTTCTCCAGCTGAAGGCCAGACTGCCTGTCCCAGTTTTCTGTCCGTGTGCCCATCTGTCTGTCTTTTATTCATTTTCTCACCATTCTAGTCTGGTTCATTCCTGGAACCATGATAGACATGGCATGGGGACTTATCTTTGAAGGAGGAAATGTCCCCTTCTTTGTGTTGGGGGGCAGTATTAGCAATGGGACTCATGGTCTATGCCCCGTTATATGAGGGTGCCTTTGCGTACAGATAGGCTTTTTATGCACCCTATAACCAAGGCAGTGCTAGAAAACAAGTAAGTGATCTCTTCATTAAAAAAAAAAATTCAGTCAAACAGTAGTTACTCTATAACTTGCAGGGCTCCTGGCCCCCCTGCTCAGTAGGAGGATGGTGTTCTCCTAAGTAAATTCTGAGCCAGATTCAGTCTCCTCTTGATTTCAGATGAAGCCATGATCA
This sequence comes from Arvicola amphibius, assembly GCF_903992535.2. Classification (NCBI taxonomy): domain Eukaryota; kingdom Metazoa; phylum Chordata; class Mammalia; order Rodentia; family Cricetidae; genus Arvicola; species Arvicola amphibius. The sequence continues at coordinate 99,212,034 of NC_052053.1, read as the reverse complement.
TTAAAACTCTTATCTTCCCTTTTGTCCAAGAGTCCCCCTCTGGCTTTGTAGTTAGAGTTGATGCCGATGTACGTACGTTGTGTTTTCAATTAGCCGTGCTTTTAAGGAAATGGTGAAAATAACAGATGCACTTCCAATTGAAGTTTTATTGCCTTTAAAGATATAAATAGCAAATGTATGTTCTTTGTCAATGGTGAATAATAATATGCTGTACAAAGGTGCCCCCTGACTTTTGTTTGTGATTTTTTTGTTAAAATTGAGAAACTATTTTTACAGTTTTTAACAGATACAAAAAAACCATGCATACACATATATACTAACAGGCTCATATGTAAAGTTGAGCATGAGACTTCTGAACAAGCAAAGCACAGTCAGCAAAGGATGGCGATGGACAATGACAGAGAACCATTTGCCATAGGCTGGGTACTGTGCCAAAGATCTTAAATAAATTGTCAAGTCTAGTGCTCGAGCTCCTGAGGGTTAAGCAATCAAGAGAAGTTACCCTGGCCAGTGTCATTTAGGTAGAAACAGTAGAGCCTAGATCTGAACTCCAGCCCGTCTAATTCCAAAGCCACTGCCCTAAACCTCTGTGCAAACTGCTCTCACACAAGTTTATGTCCAATATCAGAAGCCCCAATTGCTCCAGTCGAACAGAGTTTATGAACAGCCCTCTGAAGTGTCAGTCGGAACTCGTTCTCAGAAACCAGACAGTGTTAAGACTCTGTTTATAACTCTGTAGTAGTATTTTATAAGTTAGTTTAAGAGCATAGTTTTCACATCTCCAGATTGCCTCAGAGAAAAACACGTCTGTAGGCTTCTGTCCAAGTTGTGATTATTTGTAATTGATGCTTTTGGAAGTGTTTCTGTTCCATCGTTTTGCTAAACACAGGTTTAGAAAACCACACAGTTCCATCTGATGATGTGATTAGCAAGCCCCCCAGTTTCCGGCCAGTGGATGCCTTCCGCTTCTTGGCTTTAAGACCTATGATAACAAGGAAAAGATAATCTACAGAAAGAGAAAAGCTTTTCTTCTCCACCTACCTCAGTGGAAATGTGTATTTTCCTTCCTTCCCTTCCCCCTTCCCATCCTGTCGTTCTTCTGCTGGGAATCCAACCCCAATCCTCTCGGCTGCTAAGCAAGTGTTCTGCCACTGACCTGCAACCCCCACCCCTCAGTGCAGCTATTTTTGAAGCCATCTGTAGCTCGCTGGAGATTTGCAGGCTGTTATCCGTTCCATACAGTAAAAACATCACCTCAGTACGTGTTTCCGTTACAAAACCAATGTTGAAAAAGAGTGATGGAAATATTTTAGCTGATACCTTCTCATTGATTTATACAGGTCTGGAGAAGCCATGTAGTTCCCTTTCCTCTTAATGTCCCCAGTGTATGAGGCGACAGGCTTTATTTTACATGCTAGGTACTATATTCTGTGACACTAGTTATATATATACATTATTAGAGATTCAGTCATTTTCACCAAGCCATCATCTGGAAGAGTCCCACAAAAATGAAAGCTCACTTTTGTTATCATATTCCTCATTGCAAGCCTAACCAACTAAAAATAACCTTGAAATAGTTCAGAGGAAACAACCTTCATGTCCACAGATAACTGATCCAATAAGCATACCATAACAGAGGGATGCCAAGTATGGTCAGATGTGTGATATTCGTGAATGAACAGACTGTTATGGGGCTGGTCCTAGTGTCACACACTTTAATCCCAGCTCTGAGGAGGCCAGCTTGATCACCATAATGAATTCTAGAACAATCTGGACTACATAATAAGACTCTCTCAAAAGAACTAAATAAATTTTAGAAAGAAAAATGAAAATGTAATATTGAAACTTATCATTTTGTACAAAGAATATATGTTAATAAACATTTTTAATAAAATCAAAGCTTGTATGTCTAGACTTCTCAGAAGTCACATTTTAAGAAAAAACTAGAACATACATTGTTTTGCTTCTTAGTAGATGAGACACAAAATAGTATCAGAACAATATCAGTGTCTCGTTGGCTTTGCGTCAACTACTTACCTTTTCTATGATCTTTTAACATCAATTATTTAAAGATTTTATCTATCATTTTATGTGTATGAGTATTTTGTCTGTATGCTTGTGTACCTCATACATATAGTTCCTGTGGCAGCCAAAAGAGGGAAACAGCTCTCCTGAGCCAGAGTTGCGGGTGGTTGAGAGTTGGCCCGTGGGTGCTGGGAACTGAACCTGGGTTCTCTGTAAGATCAGCAAGCTCTCTTAAGCACAGAACCATCTCTCAAGACCCGTTTTATTCAAAAATTTGTGGTTAGCTCAAAAAGAAAAAGACTAAGCTTAGTGAGAACTCTCTGCTATAAAACTAATTTCTGATATGAAGATCATGATTTAATATTCGGTTTTTAGAACCAATGTCTGAAGCATCCTATGCCATTAGCTTCCATGTCATCCTTCTAGAATAACTGCAGTGCTTCTGGCCCATGAACTTTCACTTAGTACTGGGAGCCCCGTTAAGTACTTCCTATTGCTTATCTCACCTAAGTCATGTAAGCGTCTGTAAGATAAGTACTATGTCGTCTGTAGAACATGGGGCTCAGCAGTTTAGCAGCTTTTCCAAGGTCACGGCTATCAAGGTCACAGTTCGAATCCAGCTATATTAAACTCTGTAGTTTATAGTATATACTATGAAGTGAGAGGCGAACATAATTTTTAATTCATACTTTCACATGAGCGCTTGCTAGTTTTAGGCATGTTCACTGAAGACAGCCCGTGTGACTCTTCCCAGTCAGGATGAGAAGGAGCGAGGCGGCAGGATCTGAGGTGTGAGGGTGGCAAGTGCTGTGTGGGCTCCTAGAAAGCCTGGCCAGCATTGCAGAGGAGCTGGAGACTCCAAGGGTCCCTGAGACTGAAGCCTCTGAGAGCTTGTCTCTGCTAATCGAGCCCCTCATTTCTCAGCCTGACCTTGTCATGCTACTCACCTCTCACCCCTCAATTAAGCTGCCATTGGCTCAGGATTTATATGTGCCCCTGGTCCATTGAAGACACAGTGGCAGAGGTATGGTGGAAAAGCTGGGTAATGGGGGGTATAGCTGGAGGTAGAGCATTTGGCTGGCATTCACAAAGCCCTGTTCAATCCCCGGCACCATGAGAAATTTTGGTAAAAGAGATTATTCTGTTCATATCAGGATGGCTAACCCTCTCGAAGGACCAAGACAGTTCTGTGCTATTAGGTGCACATTCTAAGCACTGAACTGTGCACCAACAGACATTTCCTTCACGTGACCAAGATGCCCAGGGGTTTCTACTCGTGATGGGTACCCCACCCAGAACTTTTGACAGTGAATGTGTTCTTGGATGTTCTAGCATTTTATCTTCTTTTTAGATTGTTAAGCAGTAGAATAGACTTACTAATGGAAATTTTTGAGGGAAAGAAAGTTTCTTGACTTAGCCAGATAGGAAAGTGCTGTATAGGGTTGGGTCATGTAAGGTAAGTTGTTTAGAGTCCTTTCCTGGAACTTTAATGCTGTGGTGTATTAAAGTTGTGGCCACTTATGCCTTAAATGCATCGTGACACTGAACTTCTTGGGTTTCATCAGCTAATGTAAAAGAAGCCTGTGCTGTTCTTTTAGAGACGAATCTTATTTCTGTTTCATACATTTGGAAATAAAGCTGACTCTGGGGATAACAGGAAGAATCCGCTGGTCTCCAAACTTCAAATAATGACTTTAGAAACCAGTACCAGCAACATCTTAGACTTGGGACCTAGTTTTCAAAAAAAAAAAAAAAATGATAAACTTTATATAATGTGCATGTGTGCATCTTAATTCTGGTTTGTCTCCTGCTTTTAGCTAATATTATAACACTTCTCAGCCTGCTCTGTATTTGGGAAGGCGCAATCAGCCATGTCAGCTCTGAAGAAAGCCCACCGGCTTCTGTTTTCTGGGTTTTGAATAGCGATAGACCCTGCCTGATAAGCTGGCGAAAGTTAGAGCTGGGGTTTTCCTACCTGCCTTTATCACTCTCCTCCTGAACCACAGTCTGCCTTTTGATAGCTCTAATAATTAATTTGGTCTTCTCTCTTTCTTCTCCCTTCCCCCTCCGTTCTCCCTGTCTGTTCACAGGTTATCTTGACGAATCAAATTACGGCCCATCTGAGTGGAGCCCTCCCTTCTCAAGCAGACCTGGTGTCTCCGGCTGATGATTTGTCCCTGTCTGAAGGTAAAGGATCTGTCCTGGAGAGACTGAAACTTGACACTGACATACAGCCTCCTGCCTCCTGCTGAGAGCTGGGAGCCCTGGCTCCTGGACGCTGGTCAGTGCTGCCTGCTGGAGCCTGGTGATTTAGGCTTGGACATCTTGCTGGGCACCTGATCTATTCTTGTCTTTTGCCGTCTCTGAGTGAGTTTCCTTTGAGTCATCTTTCCACACATCCATCATCTCCCCCAGGAGGGAGTCTTGTCGCCCTCTGTTGTGCCTTGCTAACTAGTTGCTGTTTCTGAAACTGATGCGCCAGCATTGCCTTTGCTAGTGGTCCCATTGCGATCTCGCCTTTTATTTGTACTGAGCACCTCAGGGAAAGTATGCAGTGGTGCCATGTGAAAGAGGTGTGACGTTCCTGATCAGCTTTGCAGAAGGAGCAAGACAAAGTCTCCCCAGTTGTAAATCTGCCCTTTCCCTACGACCTCCTACTTAGCAAAGGTCAGACGGGCTGGGATTTAAGGGCAGTGAACCTTGAGTGGTTGGGGGAACTACATCAGCATCCAGAAGGTGGTTTCTAATTTTGTTAAAGTCCTTTCTTGACATTTCTGAGCTTTTCTAGTTGCAGTTGAGTTTGGGGCACAGTGCTAAGGGTCTGAGTAGACTCACACAGTCCTTCCAAGCCCACTTTCCCTTTCTACTTTCAAAGAATTGGCCCTGCTGGAATCCAGGGGACTTTCAGGCCTAGAAAGTCTCCTGACTGCCAGACCAGGTAGCCTGCATGGGTCAGTACCACTTTTGTCTCAGATTGGAAGCCCCAATGTCTGCTTCTTGGTGTTGTTTTTCATGTGAAAACAACCGACGTGTTTATGAACGCTGTAAAGTGCTCTGTGTCCCTTCTTTCTGCATTCAGTGATCTGTCAACCTTCTGCCACCTGAGCTGAGAACCTGAACTAGCTGGAATTCACCTCTCTTTCAACTCCTCTCATCAAATTGGCTTTAGCTTTCTTTTCAAATATATCTTTCATGTGTCCCTTTGTTTTCTTTGTGATTTGTGTTATGATCAAGTGATTTATTAAAACTCATAATTGGCTCATTTTAATAAACCCTGTAAGACCTTCTGCTTCCATTCTGCGATGTGGTCTTACTCTAGGGTGTGTCCCTCTTACTCAAAATGCCAAAGATTGTCTTTTCTGAGGATGCGCTAAAATATGTGTGCCAATTTAAAAATATTCAGGAATTTGAGGTTTATTCTAAGAGCCATGTAATATAATGTGGGAGTCAGCAAATGCAAAAACTCCAGTATCTTTCTTTTGAGTGGCCTAGTTTCTAGAACCCCACTAAATAAGGTTAATCCTTCTTAACGCTGCCGGGTCAGCCCTCCCCTTGCTGGTCAACCCACTAAGTCTATGTCAAGCATGCAATCTTCTGATGCCCTTCTCTCTGTCTCTAGAACAGTGTTTCTTTCTTGTTCTCTCATCCCTCTTCCCAAGATCCTCCAATCTCAAAGGCTGCCTCTTGCACAGAGCCTCCTGGCCTGCACAGTTGATCTTGCTCTCTCCCTCTTCTGTCCTCTCTGCCTGCTTGGGTATATAAAGAAATGCTCTAAGAAGGTTAACTTTTCATATATTTTAGAACCAGATTGGTAGATATGTCTTGTGTGAGAGATCAAACTTAGGGCCTCAGGCATATTATAATCGCAAGTGCTTGACTACTGAATGTATAACCAGCGCTATGCTATATTCTTTTTGTGCGCATGTTCGCATGTTTTATCACAGTGACCAACCAACAGCTGTAAACCATAAGGAGATATTAAGTGAGTACCACAGAAAATAGAGACCAGCACTCTCCCTAGAAATATCATTAAAAGTCATCTTAATTATACACACAGCACACGCGCACACAAACACACACACACCACACACACACAATTTGTTCAGCTCTGAGGAAACCAAAAGAGAATATCTTGCTTCTTTATTGGAACATAAGTGCATTTCATTTTTTTTTTTTTTTGGCTCCCTGCTTTGTATTAAGCAAAGGAGTAGAGCAAAATGGAGGGGAAAGAAATGGCTTTGAACTCTAGTGTAATGGCAACAGGAAAATAATGAGCAGCTGGATAGGAAAGAGAGATCCTAGTTCATCCTTAGCTAACCAACTCCTCCTAATTATGAAGCCCTAGCGGGAAATGAAGCAGATGGGTTTTTTTGTTGTTGTTGTTTTGTTTTTTTTTTTTTAAGTGTTTTTCTTGTATTGAGGGAACTTGTAAAGAGAACATAGAAATATTTTTCCCAAAGTTTACAATGGAGTTACTTACCAGTGAGTTAAAATAAACAGATTTTGGCTGGGGAAAACACTTGCCTAATACTCATGAGACAGTGATATTCTATCCCAGAACTTTAGACCAAAACAAAACAAAAAACAAAAACAGAACAGAAAGGGAGGATTGCGGGGAGCAATACTTAGAACATGCGTTCTTGCTCAAACATATTGCAGTGGTCTCCAAGTGTCAATGACAGAGATGTGAAAGAGATGGCATAAAATAGAATAAACCGCTTGTGGACTTTAGTCCTCTATTTGATCACCTTTGCCCATGTGTAACTATGACCATGGCAGATCTTTTGGACCTCAGTTTCTTCTGTTTGATGTTATTTCCGAAGGAGTAGAAGACTGCTCAAGTCTTTTTCGGTGCTGACATGGTGCGGTGGTCTGCAGCTGGGAAGCCCCCAGCCACGGGTGGCTCTTCTGGTTTATGGAGTCCTGTAATGGATTTCAGCTGCATGGCAGAGACCCCTGCTTAAACAGTGCTCCCTTGAAAACAGTTATGAGAGCAGGCAGCCAAGAGCAGCCAGCAATAAAATGATCTGGGCTGACCTGAGAAGAGCGCCCAGCAGGAGTTGATCCGGGAAATGAAGTCCCTTCTGCTCTGATGCAGAAAAGGGAATACAAGTGACCTGGCCCAACTGAGCCATCTCTCCTGCCCGAGCTGATCCTGTGCTATTAATATCTGCCAGCTGCAGGCCCAGAGCATCCCCTGCTGAGATCAAAGGAGCCCCTATCTTAGCTGGAACAAGGTCATCTGCACAGGGCTATAAAAGTTAGTCCTGGCTGGCTACAAGGATGGCTGTGGGGGAGGAGAAGTCAGGAGATGGGAGGTACTCTCCTGCTCCTTTCATCTCGGCTGACCAGCTGTTGCCCTCCCAGTGTTTGTAGAGTTGAGAGTTCTTTGTTTTTGTGTTGCTGCCTCTGCCTTATTCAATTTGTGCCTGGGTGGTTGTCTGGATTAAGCACACCCAGTGCTCACAGTTTGGGTCCCCGATATGAGTCCCTGAATTGAGGTTGCAGTGTTGAGTTACCCAGCTCCCAGTTGGGAAGGCCAAAGAAGGGAGGCGTGACCCCATAGGCCAAGGCCTTTCTCAGCCTACTCCTGCCCTACAGCTTGTGCCTTGTGAAGGAATTCTTAAGAAGACACATTCGATTACTTGGCATTTTGAAGTCTGCCTTTCACAAACTCACTCATTAATTCAAGAGAATAGAACTTTCCAGGCTCCTGCACACTTATCCAAACTGCCAAGTCATCCCGTCCCAGGGTGCTCCTCAGTCTCTCTGGGCTGCACACACTCGGACTGTTTCTATGTCTGTGTGGAAGAGATGAGAAGAGAATGAGAGGCAGACAAACCCAGAAACATATACAGGGTGAGAAAGAAGCAATACGGGGGAGGGGGTGCGGCAGGTATGCCGAAGTGTCCATACTAGAGCAGCCTCAGCAATGAGGTCATTTGTCCCACTCTGTATATTAGAATTAAAATCCCACCAGTGAGTTGTTCTTTAGACCCCCTTACTGTCTTACAATAGTATCAGGGCTAGAAACGACTTCAGCAATGTTCTGTTTGTCCAACCTGCTGTTTCCAAAAGAGACTGAGTAGAAATAATGATTTTACTGTTTAACGTTTTTCATAATTCTAGGCCTGGGTAAGGTACTGTCATTCAAAATATCTTTTTAAGTTTTTGTTCCATTGACAGAAACCCTGACTCATAAATTGTCAAAGTTCAGTAATTGGTTATTACAACTTTTCTGTTTCTTAGCTCTCGCTTCTTCCTGGTAGCCACTGAAGAGACCACAGGTTGGGTCCCTTCAGTGCTGGGCCTTAGTCATTGGGACGTTTTCCCCATATTGATCATTAAAGAAAGGACCTAATGGTCCAGCTGCCTATAAGTGCATATCCTGAGGCAGAGTTGGCAGGTGACATTGGTATTTAGTAGCAAGACTGAAGCTCTGCTCAGCCCACAGCATTAGCTTGTGTTCTTATGATGGGTTAGGAGGGTAGCAGTTATTTAAATATGGTGGCGTGGCCCACTTGAGGAATCCCAGGTGACTTCATGGGATGGGAGACATTACTGGACTTCCATCCCACATTCTAGCATCTGGCATGTTGTTATCTCCTTATCTCTGTTGGTAGTCTTTGTAGATTATAGCACATGGATACGAACACTTAAAAGTGCATGGAAGGGTCAAGGATAGAACAAAAGAAAAACAAAATACACTTCTTGCTAGAACCAAAAGTGTTTTTTTAGTTTTAGTGCTGGAACTCCTTTCTATTCCTGTTGCAGTCAAGGGAATTGATGGCTGATTTCATTTGCAAGAGAAAGTATTTTGGGATTCAAATTCCCTAACCAGCCACCCTTGCAAAAAGCTGGAGTCCATTTGAAAGATTATATGCAAGTGTGTGTGGCTTGTGTGTCTTTTAAAATAAATTTAGCAAGCAAAAGCAGCTCAGAATGGTTGGGGCGAGTCAGGGACTCGTGGTTGTGAAAGAAGCAGACTTCAAAGCGTGGTATGAATTTTCTAGTTTTATTTCCACTCTTGCTTTCCAGCTGGATCTGCTCTGGATTTACTGCAGGATGTTTGAAAATGTGGCTCCCTGCTAATCTCAGACAGTTGCTATGATCAATGGTTTCTTTCATTTCCGATAAAAAACACTGGTGTTTCTGCTTAAATTGTGTGTACTTTCAGCTTTATTATTTTAGTTGTGATTTATTGTTCTGCATTACCCAAATTTGTAATCCATTAACCACAAACTTTTGGGTGGGTTGGTCAAGTTAGCCAACTCTCCCCACAAGTTAACTCCAAGGCCTTTCAGAGTTCAAGCTCACACTGAAGTTGATAGGTTTGTGTAGATCATGTCGACTAGGATATGGGTGGAGCAGGTTCATACCCACTCTTCAGGGCTATGGTGTATGGCTGTACTTGGTGCTTTGGGTATAATTGGCATCGGGTATCACCATGTGATTCTGAGGTTAAAAGGAACAACTGTTATTAGCAGCCTTTGTATTAGCATTTCCAGAGTTCCATAAAATGTCTTAAAACGATAAATTTCTTAGTTCACCTTAAGCAACTGAAGCATGAATGAGAGAAACGATTGCTCGAAGGCCACACAGTGAGAGGAAGAGGTAGTGCCAGGGACAGAAGTCACCATGCTTCCCACGAAACCTTAGCTTTGGAGACTGCAGTGCCGTAGGAGTAAGTTTTGGATAAAGATATTTAAAGAACTCAGTGATCTTTCAGACTTTTTATTCCAAAGCCACAGACATATGTCAACACACAGGGCGTTTCATGTGTTTCTCTTCACAAGGGCACACACATCTGCCCACGTCCCACATTCCCTGCATTCTAGAATCTGTGGTACTTGACTATATATTACTTCCAGCAACTGTTTAGATGCCATGAAAAGCCTAATTTATAGAAAAAAAATTAAAAGCACAAAAATGTGTGGTGTTTGGCTAAAGAAAATCTAAAAATTATGTAAGGCAGGAGAAACTGGAGTTGAGAGGAGAAGGGCACAGCCTACTAATGTCAGAAAAGCTATAAATCTCAAGAGGGAGGGGAGCTAGTTGAGGGTTTTCAGCAAGGAGGCCAAGGAGGCAATATAACCATGGCTGAGGGATCAAAGCAGAACAGGAACAGTAAAGTCAAACACCAGGAAGTCATGAGATCTGTGCTCTTTTGGTGAAGGGAGACGCAGGTGAAGCCCAGGTGTGATGTGCAGTCACATAGACGACAGGTTCGACAGCAGAGAGAAGTCTTTGGGGTAGTTTTGGGAGACCTGGATATATGGTTTTTGTTTTGTCGTGTTTAAATTTTTAAGATTATATTTCTTTATGTATGTACACATATATGTGTATGTGTGTGTCACATACATGTGGGCAGGTCAGAGAAGAACATGTGGGATTTGGCTCTTTCCTTCCACCATGTAGGTCCCAGGGATAAAATTCTGATGCGTTTATCTAGTTATTCTTTATCAATAAAAACTTGGGAGTCAGATATTGAGGTAAGAACCTGAATGATTAGAGAAGTGGTGGAGAGGTGACCAGTGACCTCCTCTCTCTCCTTCTTCCATCCAGAAGGGCCAAGACTCTTTCTAAGCCCCACCCTATTATTTCCTGTGTCTCTCTATGTGTTCTCTGCCCTCCAAAACCTCTATGGCTAATGTTGGTCAGCTAGTAGCTAGTTCCACCTTCTGGTTCAAAGTAAACTTTATTGTCAATTTCAGGAATGTCAGAGTATGACGAAAATATACCACAACAAAATTCATCATCAGACTTCGTGAGCCCTTTACTCGCTAAGGCGTCTTATAGACTTTTGTTTTGTTTTGACTGGGTTTTACTACATAGCCCAGGTTGACCTTAAATCTATGATCCTCCTGTCTCCCGCCTCCCAGATACCAGGATTACAGGTATCCATCTCAGTATCCTGCTCCAGGATAGTGTTCTGAAACTATTTCTCCTTATTCTCAGACCTCTTTACCATCCAGAATTTACTCTCTGGTTTCCCAGATCTGCACATGTTTTTGTTAAGGTCTAAGGGTCAAGAAAATCAAAGGGATGGGGTCACCAAACCCAAGCTTTGTCAGTTGCCTCAGCTGCGGGGGTAACTGGGCCAAAGAGAATGGTACAATCCTGGAGGCTTTCCAGTTGGAAGGAATCTCCGAGAAGATATCCTTGCTGGCCATCATCACAGATAATTCTATACTCAGAGTGGGAAGGCCAGTAGGTTGGCTTGATGAAGGAGAAGGGGAAAAATAGATGATTGGTTTGGTTTGTTCTGTGAGGCGACAGGACATACTTTCAGAACGCATTGTAGAATCGTTGGGGGTTGGCAGGTGGAGTGTCTCAAGATCCAGCCAGGTAGTCTGTCCTAAGAAGAGCCCAGCCAAACTCAGAATATAGCTGAACAATATTCCATTGTATAAATAGACCACATTTTCATTATCCAGCCAGTTGGTAGACAAGTGAGCTGTTTCCCAGATATTGTGAACAGAGCAGCTATGAACATGGATGTGTCCGTTATCTCTGTAGTAGGAATATGCCCAGGATTGGTAAAGCCTGATCATATAGTAGATATAATTCCAGTTTTTTTGTAGAGCCTCCAACTGATTTCTATGGTGACTTCCACCAACAGTGTCTTCCTTTCCCCTTATATATGCTAGAATGTTGTTTTTTTTTTTTAAATCTTATCCATTCTGACTGAGGTAAGATGAAATCACAAAGTAGTTTTGATTGCATATCCCTGATGACTAAGGATGCTTAAAACTGGTAATTACAATATCATAAAATAATTTGTGTTTCTTTTACTAAAAACTCTTTTTGGTTCCATTCCCCAAATTTTCATTGTGTTGTTTGTTTTGGTGTTTAGGGTTTTTTTTTTTAGTTATTTGCATATCTACTAACCCTTTATGAGATGTGGACCTAGCAAAGGTTTTTTTTTTTTTCCTATTCAGTTGGCTGTCTCCCCTTTCTTGAACCTAGAATCTTACAAAAGCTTGCGAGGTTCACTTAGTCCCCTCATCTTGGAAGCAAAGGAGCTTGAAGCACAGAGCACTTGTGTAGCTTGCTGATATTCACATCACAATAATTAATCGGAGCCAAACCTGGAGTCTGCCATCTGAGCCTGTTCATCAGCACATGGCGCTTGGCTCTCAAGGATCTATGCAGGGAGACTTCCTGGTCAAGTGTCTTGTTGCTGAAGCTGAGTGGACTGGAGGCTACTTCCTAGCACCACCCCACTTCCACTCCTACCCCTGGAATCTCTCCATGAGCGGATATTCAGGAAGGAGTGTGTCTTAACAATGGCAAAGCATTGCATTTCAAGCAAGGGAACTTGGATTTAAGGACTACCTCTGCCACCAACTGCTGTTCGAGCAAGTCACTTAAACTTCTCTGGCCTTCATTTCCCTTGCCCACGCTAAGTGACACCCGTTGGCCTTTTCAGAGTGTTTGTAGAGTTGTGTTCCATCTTTTCAAAGCAAGTGCTCTATCCTCCTCTGAGCCTCAGGCAGGCTTCTCTCTCTATCCTGCGATGGTAAGCAGCGTAAACCCCAGGGTGGAGCGACCCCTCTCCAGGCATTTGGCACCTTTCCTGTCAGTTTCTATGCTGGTTATCTGAAGCAGCAGTCTTTGCATTTTGAATCTACAGTCAATATTTAGCATGTTATCTATAAAGCCTGGTGCAAACAGCTGTGCAGTTAAGGTCTCCCTTATTTTCTTTGGAGAATGCTTGCTTACCATAATGAAGCTAACCCTTACATCTGAGTTGGCTGGGTGTTGTGCTTTAGGTGATTAGACGGGGAAAGATAAACAAATACAGAAAGGGCTGACAATGAGGTTCGTAGACATGCGACAATTTAGGTCTCATTGTTATACAGCACATAATGAGTTGCCAAGAATGAGAAAGTCCTATAAGATGGCTCAGTGGGTAAATGCACTTGCTCCCAAGCCCGGCCACCTGAGGTTGATTCCCAGAACCCCCATGATAAAAGAGAGAACCAAATTATTCTATGATCTCCACGTGCATATCTGGGCAAACAGGTGCCTGCCAATAAGTAAATAAGTAAATGTTTTTAAGGAAGAAATGGAGAGAGAGGTAAGCCATTGTTGATGACACAGTCTTTGGTGGCGACGGCACTAGCCACTGTCTTGGGATATCAGAACAAAACTAAAAAGACTCCTTGACTAGTCATCTTGAATCCCACAGTATGCGGCACCCTGGCTATCACCTGATAGACAGCCTTTGGCCCTGGTCACACCTACCGGCTGCTATGATTCAACTCCGTGCTTCACGGAGAATTTACCAGACTGGTCAGTGTAACTTGGTGTAGCTTTTACCGAGGTGGTCAACTCTTTCTCTTGGCTAGCTTTTTACTGAGCACCCAACCAGATAGACCATTGCTTAGTTCCTAGGCTCACTCCAGACACAAACAATTCAACACATGCTGGTGCAGTGGTCATGTCAGGAACCTGGCTTTCCTCTGCTGATCCTCTGGTTTTCTTGCCCCTGGAGGCTGGAGTTTGGAGTAACTATTGAAGCAGCCTTGAGAAAGCCTTTAACCCTTGAGGGTGTAGTTGTTTATCAACAAGTATATTCAAAAAAAGGTTTTCAGCCAGGGCCTTGCTACCAATGGCAGCCTAGCTAATTGCTAGAATCATAATGTGATTTGCTTTCCCCTCCACTCAGAGAAATAGGAAACTCTAATTCACAGGTCATTTCTGGTGTTGTCACCAACTTGTCTCAAATTAGGTTAGTCACCCCCTCCCCTTCCACCTTCTGTCTCGAGTTGCTTGTCTGTTACCTGGGCTAATGCCTGAAACCTCACTTTGTTTCAGATTTTTTGAGAAACCATTTCCTTTATGGTTATGTACTTATCAGTTGAGTTTAGTGTGATTTAGTCTAGATATGAATTAGTACGAGCCGAAGCTCACAATCAGGAAAAGTCATCTACAATTAGTCATGGCCTTTGTCCAACTGACATTAAGCACCATAATAGGAATAGAGAGAGTATAGTCTTGACCCTTTGGCCTCCTGGCCAGCCTTCTTACAATGATGAGCGTACCTGCAGTTTGTAACGTGTGCGCTGGGGATATCTTTGTAACATGTAGTTGGCAACACCTCGCTTTGAGAAGAGGTGCTTGGCTCACGTCCGATTGCATCGGGAGAGGACTGGGAGAGAAAGAGGTCGATAATGTGTGTGGACCCCTGAGGGACGGGGACCCCTGAGGGACAGGGTGATGGTGTGCCAGGTTGTGAGTTCTACCCTCAGTGAAGGAATCTAGAAGGGTGAGGAGACTCATGAGAAAAGCGGTGGTTCTGTTGACCAGTCACCCTTGCTCAAACCAAGGCTGGGAAAGGAACCCAGCTCCTCCTGGATTGGACGAAAGTATTGAATATTTTTTTTCCAAGCTGGAATTTGACAGGGTCAGTTCATGTCTGGGTTTTCAGCACTCTAAACAGGGCTCTTTTGTCTTGGGAGGCGGTCGGACTGGTTTTTCCTCCGGGCAGGTGCACAGAGGGCGGTTATTGTAGCCTGGAACACAAACACTGAGAGCCTCCACCCCCATCCACATACTCTCTCCAGCATGGCTCAAGGAAGTAAAGCGAACAAAGACTCTTGCAACACGCAAGCACTGTAAATGCCACTCCTGAATGAAATATTTCTTAAAACTTTGTATCCGTAACTTGATCGGCTCTTAAAAGTTAATTATATGTCAGAGGAAAGGAAGCCATTGGCTCCTCCAGCTGTCCAGGTTGAACAAGAGCACACAATGGACCATATCCGATTCGCAGCCATACTTAGGTAATCAGATTAATATCTCCTGAATTGAATTTACCCTTTTGATACGGACTCTTTCAGCTGCCTTGCTTCACATCTCAAATTTTGACAAAGCTGTGCGGCCTTTGAGTAAGTTCCCTGAAATCTATATGCGGGAAGCCTGTGCTCTTTGGAACACTTTTTGGGACGTGTACCAATTAAATCTGTTTCTGGCACACTTTTAATGGCATGCTTTCTACCCTCCTCCCCCCCCCCCCCCCGGGTCAACAACTGCTCCAAAATCTGAGGTCATTTATTTAATTTAAAAGCAAAGGTTATGGAACAACCATTGCCGGCTTCACCAGCCAAGTCCCCGTGGCTTTGAAAGGGGAGATGAGGAAGGCGGAGGGTAATAAACTAAGATACTTATACACACAAAATAAGTTAAGTACTGTGTCTCTGTTAAATGAGTGTCAAACAGGGTTTGCCCACACCCTTGCTGCCAACCTTCTTTCCCTTTCTCTTCAAACCAATCCCTTCCTTCTAGAGCTTGCTTACTCCAGAGGGAGTTTCACTCAGTGACTGTTCATCTCTCACAGGACAAACATCTGGACTAGATTTTTGTCAGCTGGAGTTGAGAGAGAACTGTAAATGATGCAGCGACTTTTTCATCCTTATTAAATTTATTTATAGCCAGTCTGCAGCCAGGAAGCGGGCCTGAGCCCTTGATTGGATGTTCTCGAGGAACGTAGGGCAGATGGCATTTCCCCCCTGTTGTTTTCTAAATAATATCAAAGATAGTGTTACATCATCCCCAGCTCTGGACTGTTTGTTTGTTACCCCGAAGGACACTTCATTAGGACATTTTGTGCGTCACAATTCTCCCACCGTGTTAGCTTATCCAGCGTGCCTTCCTTTCTGTCAGAAAGAGGCGGAAATGTGCCTGGCACAACATTTGAAAAGCTGCAGTGATGGAGAGTCTGTGTCTGCTTTGAGACATAAGCCAGTGTCATGGGGAGTTTCTTTGCCAGAGGAACTCAAACTGGGTCCCATTCTACCTTTCCCACTTAACAAACCTTCAAAGTTTGAGGCTGTCCCCCCAAAATCCCAAAACAACAACAAAAAACCCTCATTCTTTTTTTTTTCATTATTGAAATTAATACAAAAGGCTCTACAAGAGATATTTCTAAATACTTTGCTCAGCCCTTAGACCGTATTACATAACAATGCCTTAAGGGTTATATAATTATTTAAGAAACAAACCTTCTGACATAGTCTAATGAAGATTTCCTGTGGGCTCTGCCCAGCACTGTGATTTGAGATGATCCTTCGATTTTTCCCTCACTGCCACCTATAACTGCATTGTTTGTTTTGCTTTAAGGCTTGGGAATGAGGCTTGCTACCCACAGACATTTTCTTCTCCAGAGTAGAATCTGTTCAGTTTCTTGCCACCCAAGTCAGCCGTCCTCCGCCTGCACAACGGAGCTTACTATTGCTCATCCTGCTGAGGGTCAGTCTCTGTTGTGAAGGCGAATGGAAACCGAATGCACCTTTATTGGAAAAGCTGCCCCTGATGCCCACTCCCAGGCCTTCCTCAGAGGGAAGACTCTTAGGAAACAAGGGATCCCGCTGCAGTATCTCAGCACCCAGGGTCTCAGCCTCCCGTCCACCTACAGATCCTTGCTGCAGCGCTGCTTTTGCTCGGCAAGGCGGGTGGCTGCTATCTACTGTTGAACCAATGCAATGGTGTCACACTGGCCCTGGCAGCAAAATGAGCCCCAGGGAGGTCATTATTCATTCTTATCACAGTTCAGAGCACTAGGTCATAAAATGGGAGAGCCAAAGGTAAAGAATGTTTGTTATCAAGTAGGAAAAAAAGGACAGATACAGAGATGAAGTGCAGAGAAAGGTGAAGGGCTTGGGGGGGTAGGGGGAGGATGGACCAGATGGGCTCTAGATTTGACTTCAGTGTTTTCAGGTGAAAATTACAGGTTGGGTGAGGAGCAAAGAGTTTTCTATCTATACTTAGAATCAGCCACATAATTTTAATAAAATAATAATAATAATAAACACTTCTATTAAGTCTCCCTAAAGTTTCTTCCTTTTTCCTGTAACTTTCTCTCTCTCTCTCTCTCTCTCTCTCTCTCTCTCTCTCTCTCTCTCTCTCTCGTACACTCTCTCTGTCTATTGGAATTGGAGCCATGGCCTTGATACACTCTGTCCCACCTCAAGCACCAGTACGCCAATGCAGATAGCAGTGAGCGATATCCCACATGCCTCTCCCTCATTTATTTATTTATTTATTTATTTATTTATTTATTTATTTATTTATTTATTTTCTCTGTGTGGGTATTTTGCCTACATGTATGTCTGTGCACTCTGTGCATGCTTGATGCCCACAGAAGCCAGAAGAGGCCTTTGAATCCCCTGGAACTGGAGTTACAGGCGGTTGTTAGCCTCCATGTGGGTGCTGAGAAGTGAGCCTAGGTCCTTTGCAAGAACAAGTAGTGTTCTTAACCACTGAACCATCTCTCCAGCTCCTCCTTCCATTTTGAGGCAGTATCTCATTGAGTTCCCAGACTGAATTGAAGTTCTTATGCATCCTAGGTAGGCCCCGAATTTGCAATCCCCCTGCTTCAGCATCTTGACTAGCTGGGATAGCAGGCTTCTGACACCATACTTAGCAAAGCAGGATTGTGTGTGTGTGTGTGTGTGTGTGTGTGTGTAACTTCATGGAGTTGGTTCTCACCACCCATCTTTTCATGGGTTGTGGAGATTGCATGTCAGTAGATTTTACCCACTGAGCCATCTCACCCAGCTTCAAAGCAGCAATTTCAAATGCGTTGTGGTTGCTATAAAAAGTCCCAGATAATGGAGGTTAAATGTCTGTCAAAGATGTGGACATGAACTAACATTGTGGTATTAAACACTGATAAAGTTTGTTCCTCTGCCAAAAAGAGTGAGTGATGATGGGGAGAACTTTGGTGCCTAGTAGGATATGGCAATGTTAAAGAAGGAAGAATTTTAAACATATAGAAGACCCTATATAAGTTAACTTGACTGGCTATCGTGGGGAAACATAATTTGATGAAAACATAAGACTGTCTTTAAGGTGATAGTTGATGCTATAATATTATGCTAGTTTGGAGCCATCATCATACAAGGAAATTTTTTATCTATAATTCTGTTTCCTATCATTTAAAGCTTAAAAAATAAGTGGGTTTTGGCTGGGTGCGGTGGCACATGCAGGTAAGCCAGCATTTAGGAGGCTGAGGCAGAAGGATCAGGAGGTCAAGGCCAGTTTCAACTACAAAATGAGTTTGAGGCCAGCCTGGGCTTTATAAGACTGTTTCAAAACAAACTAATGAAAACGTGAGTTTTCAACCAGCATCCAATTTGTTTCCTAACAGATGGCTTCTGCCTTGGTAAAGCCGGTGAGGATGCCCGCATCTCTAGCTGCAATCCCTCTTCCTCTGGCATCTGTAGCCTCAGGATGAACAGCATAAAATTAAGATGAGAGACCTTGTGCCCTCCAGGATAAAAGGGCTCACACCAAAACTTCGTAAGCTATTTTCCCCTTAGGTATCCAAACTCAACTTCCTCTTGCCACCTGATGACTTCTCTTTCCACCCTTTTTGGGTATATTGTTTGTAAATCCATGAAACCTATAAGCCACAGGACAGATAAGACCAACTATTAAGTGATCCATGCCTTATCAGGGGCACGGTCACAAGTCTTGAGGTCAGACCAGTCAACTGTATATGATGAGGGCATAAGACAGTCTTTAAAAACAAAGTAACTTTCTCTTTGAGGAAAGATAGTTTGTCTAAGAGAAAATGAAACTTCCCAGAGTGGAAGGCAGCTTTGTATCTGTGGACTTGTGCTAGACTATTCTTCTGCCCCTTCTCAGAAGTTCTTCTTTGAACTGTTTCACTTCCTCCTCACAGATCTTCCCAAGACACCAGCTGGTATGCAGCCTCCCTGGTGGAGAGTCTGAGCTATGCTGTTCCCCTAGCCCAGAGCTCACGTTGGTCGCTGGCTGTTCGTTGCAAATAAACCTGTGAAGACTTTCATCCATTGCCCTTCCTTTCCTTGTACACCCCATCTTTACAGCGCAAGACCCAACCTCTTTGGCAGCTTGCTTGGAGGGGAGGAATGCAGAGTGGATTGTTGAGGCCATGGCAACCTTGCTAATGGCAGCCTAACAAATCTTCCATCATTTAGTTTTGTTTAAGGAAAAAGTAATAAAATTATCCTAATAAACTACCTCCAAATGCCTTAATGAGACTTAATAAGGCCAACTGGGAAGTAGGCAATGGCTGTTCCAAAAGCTTGATACTTAAACATCTGTGCATACCGTTTTCTCTCATCTCTTACAAACAGATGATAATTTACACCAGGAGAATGTTCGAGAACAATGGCCTCTTTTTTTCCAGGAACTCTGGCCACAGTGTTCCTATTGCCCATGGTAAATGGAAATGCCAGTAGTCGTGACTTAGACTATCTGAATTCTTGCTCTCCTGAGGAACTCACGTTCTGTTTTCAAGAGCAGCCTGCTCTACTCTAGTCCTTGTGGCGTATCACCTCAAGAATAGCATTTCCCGCTGCTGTCGGCCTGCAAAGGCAGTGATGCAGCTTCAGCGCTTCCCCCATAGATGTCATTTAAGAGAGGGAAGAAGTTAAAGAGAAAACAAGTAGATATTGGCACCAAACATTGTAATTCAATAAGTAGGCCCCCTGAAGCTTGACACTGCTATCTCCATTCATGTTAAGCATATCCCAGATTCATTTATGGAGGTAACTATCTTCCATTTAAAAAGGCCCCAATCCATTTGGGACAGTAGTATGGTGGAGGATAAATAGAGTTTTGTTTTGCATTTTAGCTAGTACTAAAATGTAAGTCACAAACACTGGTGATAAGATTACTCAGGACTAATTATGCCAAGTTAGTGAGAGCACCGCTGAGAAGCTCCTGGAGCCTCCCAGCTGCCCATGTCCCTGGGCGTTCAAAGAGGAGTAGAGAACTCATCTACTGTTCTTCTTCCCATTGTCTTCCTGCTGAAAACACATTGCAAACCAAAGTCCAGAGGGAAAAGGCTCTGCTGCTGTATCTTTGTCCCACTCAGCCATCAAGGCTGGGGAGGAAGGACAGATCAGCCTTTACACCCACCCTCCCCATCCTCCCACCTGTAGACCTGCAAGAGTCATCAGAGTGTCTGGTACCAGGTACACGTCTTATTTCCAGTGAACAAGACAGTCAGATGTACAAGGAAGAAGGGAGAGTGTGGAGGAGGAGGAGTCAGAAAGAAAAGACAGCACAACTCTGGCCATTAGTCAAGTAGTCCTGGCCTCGATTATATGAGAATGTCTCAGTAGCATTTCTTTTCTACAGATTATAGACGCTGCCAGTAGATCCTCCAGCTTTGAATGATTTTCCTTCCTACATCTTATTATTTTTTTATTTATTTAGTGATGTCATAACTTTTCTATTTTTAGAATTAGTGGAAGATAAAAATGTTGCTAAGAGCAACTTGAATGGTATTGAAAGTATTAGGGAAGAAATGGAGCAGGGATTATTAGCAAACAGCCTGGGTGTAAACACTAGGCCTGAAAAATGACAGTTCAGGCCAGTGGACCATCTACAGTGCCTATGATTTAAACACACACACACACACACACACACACACACACACACACACACACACACACACAAGGTCTCCTGGTTAGGATGTCTTGAAGAGTCAGAACCTGGGGTGGCAGAATCAGAAGCTGCTGATTTCTGGCCTTACGCACCAGGCACCAAATGCTTTAGTGATCCCTTTCAGAGTTAATGGGGAAAGGGTAGGATGTAAGTTTGAGGCCTTTGCTCAATGTATGTGTGTGTGTGTGCGTGTGCATATGTGCGTGTGAGAGAGTGCCTTTGTGCCTTTGCAGGTGCAGGTGCACGTGTGGATGTTGGCGGATAACTATGGAGGTGGTTCTTCCCCGACACCTCAAGGACCCAGCTTAGGTTGTTAGGCTTATGTGGTGCCTTTGGCTTGAGACATCATGCCAACCCCTTTGCTGTTATCTTATTCAAAATGCTGTTTCTGTTCCAAGCAGCTGATCCCAATTGTACTTGCTTCTACCTGTTGATTCTGATGTTCTGCATGGGAACCAGGCTGCATGGCCATGGCGCCTTCCTTCCCATCTGCCTCCTTTGTGAATCGCTCCCTCTTTCACTGCCTCCAACTTGGGCCCCCGAGAGGGCTCCAGCAGCTGAATGTCATTCTCTTGGGCCTTGGCCCAGGCACACATCTCTTTGGAAGGATGACTGAATCCCATTCTTCAGGCTGAAGTTCCTCTTGATTAGCAGCTCCCTTTGTGTGTTGTTCTTAACGGCTCTCTGTCTCTCATGGGTAGCTTACAGGGATGTGTTTGAGAGTTCCTTCCAGCTGGGAAACTGCCCAGCTCCCACCAGCTGAGATGGGGGATGACTTCCCTTTAGTTCCGCTGCCTGTGGACTACAAGGACCCCACTTCCAGCCTGGCCACAGTGGCCCTTTTCTGCAGTGCAAATTTGGCTCTGGATTCCGGTTTTCATTCTTCTGCCATCTGGGCATTTTGAGCACCCCTCTTATCTTCGTACCTTGGCACTCAGGGCCACATGTCATCCTATCATAGAGAGGGAAACAAAGGAATCCTTCACCTCTGGCTTTAGTTCCCCTGGAGCCATCATCGGTGGAGTGACAGTCAAGGAGATTGTGAGGGCTGCATAGATCTACAGTGATGGAAATGGTTTTGCTGATAGAGAACATGCAGAGCGGGTGACAATAGCTATGATTGTTCAGTACCAGGGTTCTTAGTGCCTAGCTTCCTTCTCTGCTGCGCTGCCCCCACCCCGGGAGGGAGGGGGAGGGCTAATTTGAAATCTAGGAGAAAGAAAAATAAAGACCCTGGTGGCCTCTGATTGCCACGGCCTAGTCAGACCTAGAAGACTAAGCTTAGGACTGGGTGTCTCATGTGAGTATAGCTCCCTACTAAGAATTCTGGGTACCAGTTTCCTGGAGGGGAGGTACCATTATCAAGGAGGTGATTTTCCCAGGGTAAGCCTCCTCCATTCCTCCAATTGTGGGAAACTCGATTTCATGATTTGTGGTAGCAGTGGACTCCATTCTCTCTCCTTTTATTTACTTATTTATTCTTAGCATGCCTGAAACCCTGAGTTTGAGCCCCAACACCATTCCATGTGTATGACTAGCTTTTCAAATTCCTCCTTCTTCCTCTTTAACTGCTGGTTTGGGAAGGGTTGGTTGGATCAGAGTCACTCTTCAGAGAAGCATCTGGAAAAATTAGTTCAGGCATCCTAATGGCAAGTTCGCTATAATTGTCTTAACTAGAGAAAAATAAGCATTTGACACAAAGACAGTTCTGTCCCACTCCCACCCCCACCGCAGCCTCTGGCTCTCATGCGTTCATTCTGATCCTTCACTCTGCCCAAATATCTCTTGGAGGAAAGGTTAACAAAACAGCCTTAGTCGACATCTCAGGATGTCTCAGCAGTGGGGAGGTGGGACGCCCCTTTGCAAGGTACTCTTACAGCGCTTGTGCGCTTCAGAGAATCCGATTTCACGTTAGTGGCTGATCATCTAGTTCCTAGCATTTATGCACTGTAGAAACCCAACTTACACATATTTGATACTTCAGAGCAGTACGATATTAAAATATCATCTTGGTTTTGGGGACAAAAGGCCACCTCATTCCATACCAAATTGATGGGCATTGTTTGTTTTGCTACTGGTTAGAACCACAGAGACAAAAGGAAGGGCAAGGATTTCATTCATGATTGTCCTTTTGGTCCTCTGGCCTCTGTGACGGGCATCGGTGGTCACTTTCCTATAAAACATGTGACCAACTTAACCAGAATCACAGGTTCTAAATTTGGCTTCTATTCTCCACCCACTACTGCCACCGGTAGCTGTCAAAACCCAGTCAGTGTGCCGTAAAAAGCTAATGACATGTGATGTGGGTTCCCAGACAGCTTCTGGCCTTCATCTTGTTTTACTTTCCTGTCTTAGTCATCCAGTGAGGGTCAGCTCTCCGCATGTAAAACTGACCTCTCCTGTTGACTGTTGATTCTTTCCAAGAATCAGACGTCGTTCATCCCTGGTATTGTGTTGAATGACCAAGCCTGTTTAGAATATCGAATTCTTGCTCCCAAAGTGTAGAGACGATGCCTTGACCTCTACGTATCTGTAAGTGAAGAAGGAATGTAAAGTCTCTGGCGCAGGCTGGTCCTACCACATGGTTTGAGGTAAAAGGCCATTCTTTTTCCTTTTAGGAAATGTTTGGAACAGCTTGGCAGCAGATCCGGGGCTGATAGTTATTCTAAGAACTATAGCTTTCTTCCACATAGGAGATTAAACGCCTGCTTGGGGTCAGATCAAAGCCTTACCTCCTGTACCATCTCATAGGACAAAAGGCCCCATGTTGGGCCAGCATGGCGGTCTCTGCATGTGTTGCTCCCTCCGTCTTAAAGGAGGCCTTTTTGCGTGAGTGTAAATAATTTGGATTCACCAGAGTCTGTAGCTCTCTACTCACAGTAAAGCTCTGCTTTCACTCACACTGGCTTTGTTATGGCTCTTCTACCAGGAAAGCAAGTTGCTGTCTTCCAGAGTTGGTGACGATCAGTACTACAGGGTGGCTCTGAATGAGAACAGTCACACTGCTCTGTGGGCAGTATTTTCTGTAGGGCATCAGCAAATATAGTTTTATAAACTGAATCTCACTGAGACTGTTTAGGTGTCGTCTCTCTACTTTCCATCTGTAAAATGGAAAAACTGGGCCGGGCGGTGGTGGCGCGCCTTTAATCCCAGCACTTGAGAGGCAGAGGCAAGACGGATCTCAGTGAGTTCAAGGCCAGCTTAGTCTACAAAGTGAGTTCCAGGGCCACTAGGACTGTTATACAGAGAAACCCTGTCTCAAAAAAACAAAGAAAAAAAAATAAGGAAAGAAAAGAAAAGGAAGGAAGGAAGAAAAAAAAAAAACCCAGAGAATCCTGCTCAGCTTAGAGGGATGACAGCAAAGAATTCAGGCGTTGTCGGAGCCGCACCGCCACAGACATTTTACGTTTTCTAAATTCTACATTTTGCCTACCCAAGGGAATCTGGACAGGGCACAACTGAGAACAGGGCACAGGAGGTCCACAGCCAGGTTGAACTAGACAAACAAAATGGAACCGGTCCCAGTTTACCAAAACTGGCACAGATTATGTGCTGGTCAAGGGAATGTTTTTCAGATCATGGGGAGCCCACTAGTGAAAATCCACTGGAGCTTTGATGGTGGCCTTTGGAGATACTTGAATAATTTGAAACCGTTCCCATGGCAGGCCCAGGGAAAGGTCTTCCTTTAGCCAACATGCAACATTAGGCAGAAGAAACAGGGCCCTTCTGGCTGATTTGGCTGTGGGTGGGCCTTTTTCCACATGTTTCTAATTAGGAGATGGAAGAAAGAGGAGATATTCTGTGGGGACTCTCCTTTCCCTCTTTGCTATGAGACAGAACAGCAGTGTCTTTGTGGTGACCTTTGCAGCGCTGTTTACATTTGGTGACCTGCCTGCACACTCCCGCTAGAGCGGACTCACCTCCCAGCTAACAAGGAGATAGCTCTTGCTGTGGAGTCCAAATGAAAATTAAGAGGATTCCCTGTTGTCCAGACAACTTTTTATAGATTTATTAGGGTTAATGTATATACCATAAAATTTATCCATTGTTAGTATACAATTCAGTGATTTTTTTTTTAGTAAATTTATGGAGCCTCAATCCAGTTTTAGAACTTCACTTGGATTGATTTCAGAAATAGCAACAATCATAATTGGAATTCAAGTTGAGCTGAATTGCAGACTAAAGGCTATCTAGGGAGGGGCCACCCAGGAAGCCTCTTGAGACATCTAGTCTCAAACCCAGAGTACACAAAGTCTTGAGATTAGCATTTGCATATAGGAAGATTTTTCCATAATTTTGCTTTCCAAATGACAAGATTTCGCTAAAAGTACTGAGCAGTTGTTTGCTGTAGAGTCTCCCTCACATGTCGACCTCAGTTCATGGTGCCTGGTTACAAAGAGGATGTACGGAAAATGAGAACATAAGCTCTCCTGGGAACTTATAGGTCCTTTAAACATCGGACCAAACATTGATCTCAGGTGCGGCTCATCTCAGGCACGGTAGGGAGTCACTGAAACGAGGTGCATACTGTCAAGAGCTAACGGTCTGGTGACTTCTGTGCTCATTTCCGCATAACATCCTGAGTTTTTTGGTAGACCGTATGGAATTGAAAGGCCATCTAAAGACTCCTTAGAGGAGATGTTACCAGAGGAAATGATGTCTTAGTGGTTAATAGCCCTGGCTGCTCTCACAGAGGAACTGGGTTCAGTTCCCAGCACCCCTGTAGTAGTCCACAGCTCTTTATAACTCCAGTTCCAAAGGATCCAACACCCTGTTCTGGCCTCTTCTAGAACTGTATGTATATAGTATACTTATAGACAAACCACTTATACATATTTAAAGAATTAAATGATTTAATCAATTAAAAACAGCATAAAAGACTTTTCTTTGAGTAGGACATGATTCATGCCAGGCTGGTAAGCTGGACCAGTTCTGTTTGTCCAGTTCAGCCTGGCTGTGAACCTTTGTGCCATGGCCCTGAAGTCCAACATGAAAAGGACGGCAGTATCGCCTGCTTACCTTCTAGAGCGTAAATCTCTTACTTGAGTAGCTTTAGGAGAACAGTTTAAGAAGGCAAACAAAACAACCGCAGAAAGTGTTTGCTGAAAGTTGCCAGGGTGAATATGCCTAGATTGAAGATGGTGAAGGCCCAGGGCTGTTTGGAGGTATTTGGAAAGCAGAAAATATCCTTGACTCCTGGTCAGAAGTGGGATGAATTCAGTTGGCTTTGATGTTACCCAAGAAGAGGAGCTTTGTATTTGCTGGTCCACCTACTGTGTGGCCTTGTTCGTGACATGGTCAACCTCTCTCTGGGATTATTGGGAATGGCCATACTTCATTTGAAGCTGGAGACAATGGCCAATACTGCTAAACATTGCCCTTTGAGTCCCAAAGGTTAATATCATAGTATTTAGTGGCACTGACCTTGCCAGAGAAAGTACTGTTTCATTTGGGGCAATGTAATTTCTGTATTTCTTTTTCATAAAGAATAAGGAAAAGAGAATTTTGGAAGAACATGTCTTAGCCTATTGGCCTTTCTAGACAACCAAAAAAAGTAAATCTTAAAAAAAAAAAATCTTAAAAATGTCATGTCTTAAATGTCAGCCTACCAATAATTATTTAGATGCCATCAGAGGGGAAATCCCCTCCCATTGTTATTTTTTATCTAGACTGAGATAAAATTAAAAAATTTTTTAAATTAAAAAAATTCCAGTTTGGGTAAATGATTTCTTTTTAAAGCAAACACAAGAAAAGCATATGAATTTAGAACTGTATTACTGAGAAGTAACAGACCTGGAAACTGTGTGTGGGATTTTGTTTTTGTGCTTTATTTTCCAATGTAATACTAATTATGGATGGGGAGCTTGGCTTCTCTGCTCGGCATGTTTGAAAGGGCAAGTTTTTAGACACTGGTAAAGTTTGGCAAATAAAATTCAGGATGCTCAATGAAATAATTTTAGAGAAACCACATATAATTAATATAAATACATCCAAGCTATTATACTATGATGTACCTATACTAAAAAAAAAACATTCACTGCCTGAATTTTGTTCATTTATTTATTTTAGCCAAGGTCTCATGTAACCCAAGCTAGCCTCAAACTTGCTACAAAGCCAAGTCTTAAACTTACAGACCTCCAGTGTCTACTTCCCAAGTGCTGGGATTATAGGCATGGGCTACCAAGCCTAGCATTTTCTGAAATGTAATTTTAATTGAGCCTTATATACTTATTTTTGACAAATCTGGCACCTTTATGGTACTTCTACAATTAAAAAAAAATACTGCCAAGAAGCTTAGGAAATTTTATAATTATTGAAAGTCAGAATCAAGTTTAAGCTAAAAGAAAACATAGGAGCCAAAACTGTGAACCCCAAGCCAATTGTCTCAGTGATATAAGTTCTTTCTCATCCCTTCAACTTCATGTGGCTCACTCTGTGGGTCCGTTCCTATTGAAAGTGGCCTTCTTACTGCTCCTTAAGACCCCTTGTATGGCTAAACTCAATTTGTTCCAAACTGGGGCTCTCTTTTGAAAGTCAAGGTTCTTGAATGCCTTAGAATATTCTGGACCCACCTAAATTCTTGCTTCTGTAAATCGGCCCAGTGAGATGGAGTCCTGCTAGCCATGTCTCAGAGAATAGTCATAGCTGTTATTTACCGAGTGCTTCATACATCAGTGCTTTACTCCATCACATACCTCTACCTTGAGTTTACGTGTTAAATGGGTGCTATTTCGAGTTTAGAAACAAGGAAACAAAGACAAGAGAGCTTTAGTAATTTGAGTCACTGAAGAGCAGAGCTGGCATAAATCAAATGCTGAATTCCTGCCGCTAACCACTGTGCTGTGCCGCCTCAGGTTGTACCTTAGAGCCCTGCTTTCACACTTGCTCCCCAAGTCCCTGGCTTGACTTGCTACCAGAACCATCCCTTCTTCTCCTTGTCCATTACTGGGTGGAATTTGATATAGAAGTCCTCATCCAGAATTGGTCCTGCACAATCTTTGCCTGTGTGTCCTGCAGAAATCTGAGCATTGCAGAATGTTAACCTTGAACGCTTCCTGTTGTATAGGAAATGGCTTAAACCTTGAGAAACACAAAGCCCAGGATCTTGATTAGAATATTGCTTAATGTGTTTTCATTTTGCCGTCTGGGGTGGCTTGAATAGGGATCGCCTCCATAGGCTCATATATTTGAATGTTTGGTCATTAGAGAGTGGTACTATTTGACAGGGATTAGGAGGTGTGGCCTTGTTGGAGTAAGTGTGCCACTGGAAGTGGGCTTTGGGGTTTCAAATGCTCCAGCTGGGCCCAGTGTCCCTCCCTGCTGCCTGTGGACCCGGATATAGAACTCTAAGCTCCTTCCCAGCACCATGTCTGCCTGTGTGCCGCCATGCTTCTTGACATGCTGTGCCTGGAAATCAGCCCCAACTAAATGTTTTCCTTTATAAGAGTTTCTTTGGTCATGTTGTCTCTCGCAGAAACAGGACAATGACTAAGACACCATCCTTAAAGGAGCTTTAGACTCTCCTTGGAGCAGCATACAGGTAAATAGCTACCAGCTCCAAAAATAGAAATCACATGATTGACCCAAAATGGTTGCTGCTCTAATTGCAGAGTGACTGTAGTTCTCAGCCAAGGCAAAGGGCTCCTCTTTGCTGCCCCTGCCACTCTGCCCTCTCTCTCAGAGTTCTTCTTGGTTAAGAGTACCAAACAATATATACACCACCAAACATCATTTTCTTCTTTTAACACCCTGGTTTCCTCCTTATGTAAAGTGACTAGTCGGCATTTTGGTCTTATTGTGTAAAAAGTTTTATTTGCTCCAGCTGGAAAAATTCATAAAATTAGCCATTCCATCCCATCATCTGCTGTGGTCACAGTCATTAAGTGTCAAATATCTCCATGGGTGGGGTCTACCATGTATCCCAGTGACATTTCTTAAGCTTGTGGATTATGGGCCCAAGGGTCTGGAGGAATGTCTGTCTTCGGGTCACGGGGAGAACGCTGCAAGTTTTCCCAGCCCTTCCCCGACTCACAGCCCTTCTCTCCTCTGGCTCCCCATGCAGTCGTGCAGCAAGCCCTGCCTTCCTTGACCACCCCCTCAATACCCCACCCCTGCAGCAAGTCCCATCTTCCTTGTCCCCTGGTATCTCAGTGTTTAAAATCAAAGCTAAACCAATTCAAAAAGGAAACCTAAAGCAAAAAGCGGGAAATGGAGGTAGAGGCGGTGAGGCCAAATGTTGCAGTCTACTCTGCCTTAGCCCTGCACAGCTGGGAAGAAGCAGTCTCCTCTCTGTTCTCAAAAGCTAGTGCAGCCCTGGTTGCCCCTCCCCCTGGCCCTGCTCCCCATGCCCTTCTGTCCTTTTCTCCCCATCTCCCAGTGCAGGTCTAATCTGATGCTTTATAGTCTCCCTTTCCTCATGAGTGCAGGAATGGCAGTGCCATTGGGGGCTTTGGGGAACAAGTTAGTAAGTGGTCGTCTTAGAAGATTTCAGAAGCGCTCTGGGAAGATGCTATTGATTAGTTTTTGCCCTTGGCATTCTATTGCCTCTTCAGGGGCTCAGCAAACAGCAGGATTTGATCCGTAGTCAGCAGGAGAGGCAGCAGCAGTATAGACCTTTAAAGTGATCATTCTGGCTCCAAAGTGATGTCGTGAGGAGCCAAGGAGTTGACATTTAACAATCTCCAAGAACATAGTTTGTACGCAGTGAACACTATATTAAATAAACATAAGTAAAAATAATAGTATTCTTCTTTTAATTCATGCCTAAAAAACAACATTGAACTTCTGCCTGATAGCTTATAGGTCCTAACTAGATGCAAGTGGCAATTTGCAAGGATTAGAATCACACATTCCATAATTTAACTCAAAAATTTTGACAGTCTGTCCAGCTTTGATGGCTCCTCAGTGCATTTTGGCATCATGCCTGTTTCAATCCCCCATTCCACTTTCCTTCCTCCACCCCCCAACATGTATCCATTGCTCTTGCTGCCCTTTCCTCACGTGGCCTCTCAGCATGCATGGCCCTGTGCTAGCAGGCTTCTACTTGAACACAAAGTCTAAGTCTTACGTCCTGTTGAGGTGTGAGGCCTACATTTCTGATCCTTGTGTCGTAATGTAAGTTTTGCACATGAAGAGATATAATTCACAAGTGATGGATTCTAGCCTTATGTTTTGATTGTCTGACTTGAACTTGAGCCAGGTGGGGAAAGTTTGGTCTAGATCCAAGGGGCACCTAATAGCCTCCGGGTTTCACAGATGCGCTCAGTAGAAAGGCGAGGCCCTCTTTCTTCGTGCGGTGACACTTAAAACCGCCAGAAGAGGTCTCAGTAGAAACACCCACTTTGAGGTGAGTAGTGTGAGGGAATGCACTTGGGATTTGAGTCTGGCCTGATGGGAGGGGTGTCTGCAAGCGGACAGCAGAAGGTGTTAACTTCGCATGATTACCAGGAGCGTAGTACCTTGAAACATTGGCTAACCTGTACTTTGTGCAATGATGTGAAGGGCCGCCTCTGCTGAGGGAAAAGTAAGTAAACAAGCAGCTAGCTGGAGGAACCCATGGAACCACTTCACAAAGGTACGCAGTAGAACCGAATGGGAGAGCATCGTGTGCATGGGTGGCTCCAGACAGCCAGCCAGACGTGTGCTCTCTTATAGCCCATGCAGGTTCTTTCTGAATAAGTAAAATATGTGGGGGGGGGGGAGGGACTACTTTTCTAGAAGCAAATTCTGCCAGTGCTGTAGAATGACTCACACATCCTCGCTGTCATAAGTACTTATGCAAACTCATGTAGCCGTGACCCTCACATGATGGAGATACAGTTGGAAACATAGTTGGGTGGATTAAAAAAGTACTGTGCTCACCATGCCCTAGACTTTGGGATACTTTTGCTGTTTATTAATACATGATTTTAATAACCTTTGCTAGTGGGTTGGTACTTGAGGATTTCAGAAGGAAGGGGCTGGGTGAAGAAAACATTTCTTGCTTTTATAGGTCAGCCTTTAGCAGCTCTCAGGCAGAAGTTGCCTCCCTCCAGGCAGAGCACAGTGATGAGATAAACAGACATTCTTGACTCAAAGGTAGGGATTCCCAGGAAGCCCATGGGATCTGGGAAAGGCAGCAGACTAGAGGGATGTATACAGGATACTATACAGGTGGAAACGTCGCTAGCATCCGCTGGGCAGCCTGAGGCTGATGAATACTGCCATCGGTGCCGCTGATGACAGAGCCCCTTAGAGATCCAGAGTGTCTACTACATACCAGATACTGGCCATCGAGTCCGAAATCGAGGCCTGCCAGACATGAGGCACAGAACAAACAAAAGAGGTGTCAGGGAAAGCTAGCGTGCGTTGGGGAAAGTGGTGCGCAGATGCTTGACATCCTCAGAGTTACGCAGGGACAGAGACATCTGAGTATTCCAGCTTGACCTTTAGCCGAGAGCTCCATCGCTAAGAGAACGTGCAGAAAGAATCCAGAGGCTCTGTTGACCACAGGAGACCACTGTGAGTGTTTCAAAGCTACACAGGCATCCTCAAACACCAGGGAAGAAGCCGAGGAGAAGCTAGCAAAGATCATCCAGTCACTAGTGACTCCTGGACTTCTCTAAGCTCTAGAGAGTGAAAGCAATAGTCTTCCTTACTGTGATTTGACAAGTACCCAACGTGTCAGTAGAATGTGTATGATATTCTTATAGTAGAGTTTTGGCAGCTCTCAAATAACATCTGGCTTTCTACTGTAAAGTCCACTGGGGTGAGGTAGGGATGGGTCATCCACGCCCAGGAAGACTTAGCAAATCCTGTGCTCCCAACTCACATGCATCTGGGTTGTCGCTTGATGAACCTTCCAGGTGTCGTCTTACAAATTCTGTTTATCCCTGTTATCATGGAAACCACAGAGTCTTGCAGTCAGTTTCATAGTAGCTTGCCTTTTTCAAAATCCTATGCTTCTTTTCCCACTCATCTCTTTATCTCTAATACCTGCCACGGAGTCCAGCACACAGTTAGGTCCAGAATGGGGACTGGTCCATTTTGGATGAGCTGACCCTGGGCTCAGATGATAACTTGCTCTGGTTGTCAAGCTGCATTTTCTGATGATAAGAAAGTCTATAACTTATGTCTTCATATCATGCAATAAATTATTTATGAGGGAAACTTTTGTCTTACATTTCAGGTTAGTGATGACTATCTTTCTTTCTCTTTTTTTTTAACCAAGTGCTCCACTTTTTCATTTCTCCCATTAATTTTTCTTCTCTATATTTATATTCACATTTCCTTTTCTTATGGCTTATCAATCCCTCAGCTGCCTTTGGCCTGTCTATTCATATTTGATCTCAGTGGACTTTAGAGCCCACCACAGTTGTTCCTCCCCTTGCGAGGGATTCAATTCCCATGACTGTCTTAGGGAGAAACTGTTTGTGAAGTCTGTGGGCCTCTCAGCGAAGCTAGCACCGTAACTGATCTGCCGCTCAGTCATCAAGTGCCTGCCGATAACAGCCCGTTCAAGAGACCAGTATTTAGTGGCAGCAGAAAAGCGGCTACAAGATCAAGCACTTAAGTGGGGTGGTGAAGCTCATCATCAAGGCCACTAAAGCTTCTTTAGATTGAAGGCGATCCACGTTGAGCATCCCTAATTCAAAATCTGAAATGCTCCCAAATCTGTAGCTTTTGAATGTCAACGTGATACCAGATAATTCTACTCCTGTCCTCCAAGTCAAAATATAGACACACTAAAAATAGTTACATAAAATACCTTCAGGCTCTCTGTGTCAAGTATACATGAAGCACCAATGAAGTGCATGCTTCGGCAGTCACCCTTCCCATTCTTATGAAGTCTGGGTAGGAATGAATCTTCATCAAATTTCCTTCGGAGTACTTTGTGTCCTCCGCCTTTCCACATCAGAACTGTCTGCTCCGAACGACACAGAACATCTCAGTTACTTTTTTAACCTGTAGCCCTTGAGCTATTTTTATCTTTTGGTGTGGTGAAGGTACATAGCTTTCATCAGAATGTCAAAGGGGAAGTCCACGTTCCAAAAATAGGTCAAAACCCACCACAGAGACATCGCTGGGGCTCTATTAAGAAGAGTGTAGCTGGGTATGGTAGCTAGTACACACTTATCCCAGCACTCAAAAGACAAGACTGGAAGGTTGAGGCCAGCCAGAGATGTATATAGCAAGTTTAAGGCCAGCTCAGGCTACTTAGGGAGACTTTTTCTCCAAATGAATGAATGAATGACATGGGTGAGAGAAAAGCCAGGCGTGCAGTGGACATGCACAGCTGGAGTACATGCCTACAGCTCCCCACAGCCCCTTTACCATCCCCCGGGCCTCAGACTTCAATACCATAATTCATGTCAGCCAGTGCTTTTGTTTGCTCATCGTGGGGACTATGTGCACAAGGCGTCATTCTTGTGCAAGTGCTCGTCGAGGTGATTAACTGGTCTCGCCGAGTTCTCAGTACTGTCCTGGGCAGCATGAACAAGTGCTGCTCTTTCCACCAGCAGTGAAAAGAATGGGGTGACAAGCTGTGAGGACATCAGGGCTTTGAGGGCAGGGAAGAGGGAAGCCAGCCTGGACTACTATGATGAAAGCCAAGCTGCCCAGGTCCCAGGAGTGTGTACCCATGTGGGGTCACAGCTAGAAGAAGGCTTTGTTGATCAGAGACTTCTTGTGCCTAGGCTTGGCCTGCATTCGGTTCTAATAAAAAAAATGACGAATGTCAGAACTAGACATAAAAAGAGGTGCAGGTTGCCTTTAGGACATTCTCTATAACAAAATGTCTCTTTCTTCAGCTTAATGCCTTCCATATTGTATCAGCTAGGAAAGAGATGGCATAATCTAATTAGGATGGTTCAGAAGACTTGTGTAATCAAGGGAGTGTGTTCAAGGAATGGGGAGGCAAGAAGAAACTTATAGAACTGTGCAGTACTATAGGGGTACTTACAAGTGAGCCCCATCAGCATCCCTGACTGAGGGAGACCTCCTTCTTGACTCTTGCTGCTGAGTCCTGTTAAGGTGATCCATAGAGCCCAGGCTCCAGCTAGGATGTTTTCAGGAAAGAGATGGCATAATCTAATTAGGATAGTTCAGAAGACTTGTGTAATCAAGGGAGTGTGTTCAAGGAATGGGGAGGCAAGAAGAAACTTATAGAACTGTGCAGTACTATAGGGGTACTTACAAGTGAGCCCCATCAGAATCCCTGACTGAGGGAGACCTCCTTCTTGACTCTTGCTGCTGAGTCCTGTTAAGGTGATCCATAGAGCCCAGGCTCCAAAGGCAGAGGTGGAGTGGAGGAGAGCCAAGACTAGATCTAGAGAGACACTTAGTCGATGCCTGGCAAGTTTGCTTTTATTCTTGATTTTAGAAGTAAATGTATGTGCTTCCATTTTTCTCCTTTGAGCAATCTAAAGTTTTAATAGCTTCTGCCATAGCTATCATACTGTCAATTTGATGATCTCAAATATTTTGCTCACTGTCTGATCAGTTTGGTTTGATTATTTTCTAGAGAAAATTATATAGAAATTAACCTTTTTCCTCCAAAGCAAACAATGAATAAAAAAAGCTTTTCTTTGGAAATGTTGCTTTTTGCAAAGGGAACCACTCCATTGCCCTCTGGGTTTCTCTCCTCTGCTTTCCCTTTCTGTGTTTAGACTGAGACATCCAGCATGGTGCTTCCCCAGCCCTTCTCAGCCAATGTCCTGGAGGGATCCTACCAAAGTCCCTGCTTCTCTTGTTTTCAATACCAAAGATCATAAGATTATTTTTATTATTTACAAATATTTTTGTAATTAATATAAGGCTGTCCATGGAACCAAAGGTAAGCAGACTGCAGTTATTTCGATTTCTAAGAATTACAAGTGAAAGTGAATCTTGAAGAAAGTATTATTAAAACAAAGAGGAGAATAATCATAAATTATTATCAGCTTATAATAGCAAAAGTATATGAACCATAAAATGCACAATAAAGTAAAATTTAAAAGCCAGTCAGTGTGCCTTAGTAAACATGATTATAGAACATTTGACATACTATGTTTTTAGCTTTATGATAGGATTTTTATTCTAATTATTTCTTTCCCCATATTTCCTTTATCATAAGTATTTGGCAAGAAATGACTTAAATCACTTTAAAAGGTAGTGTTTTCCTGCCTTCTATCCAGATGTGTAGTGTATTTGCTAACTCTGCTTAGAGCCTCATAGACCTTTACTTCCTGTGGAGTCTGTCCCTTCCTACTTCCCATGGACACCATGTACCCTAGTCTATTCTTGTTCCATGGCCACCCTGTCTGTTGTACAGCACTGCTCCAAGTCACTGCAGAATTTTGATCAGAATGTTACTGACTCAGACCACAGAGAAACGTTCTTCACGAGCTCTGAGTATACTCCCCTTTTTAAGGCTATGGAAGTCAGTCTCTCCTGAGTCTTAGGTTTCCTCCTGATTCAGAGAAGATTTTATCTTCTCAGTCCATTCTCTACTCTCCATCCAGTCTCCAGCCCAGCCTGCTGTTTTCTCCTGTGCACTTCTGGACGGTGCTACTGTTGGCTGAGTGTTAGTGTCCTGTGCTAACTCTGAGCCAGTGGTCGCAAAGGTAGCTATCAGTTCAGTCTTTCAACCTTTGCCAAGTCTATACCGTAGACTCCTAGAAAACCACAAGACACCATGGAGTGCTCTGTTACCTTCTACTCAACTCCCTGACTTTATAAACAAACAGCAATTCACTATTCCTTTAGGGAGTTTTCCCACCCTACTCCCCATTCATGCGGTTCACACGCAGCTGACCTCCAATGCTGTAGGCTGGGTCTGAACCTACTTACAACCAAGCAGGGTTTCAGGGATTGGCTTCAGAATGGATTTATGAAATTTAGTCAGAACTACCAGGAAGAAGGAGCCCCTATCCGCCATGACACCAGCTTGGCAGAACACGCCATATAGCCATGCTTTGGAGGAGCCCGCCTTAGAACATGAGCACGCTGCAAAGCCAAGGGAGACCATGGAGAAAGGTTCCCGTATTTACCGGTTCTCACTCAGGTGCTTAATGGTAAGGCCCATTAGGACTGTCTCCCAGCCCTGCTGTTGCTTTGCCTGTCAGATCAGGCTGAGTATGTGCACTGTCGCTTATAACCCAGATTGGTATCTGAGAATTCGACGCTTTCTGAATCCACAGCCCCACCATCGCGGTAAACCAATATACCAAGACCATTGTGGTTCTTGTTGCTTGCTTTGACAGAATGACCGAACGAAACAACGGACGAGGAGGATTATTTATCTTGACTTGGCTTTAGAGATTTTAGTCTGTAGTCTTTGGCTCTGTTGATTCTGCGCCCATGGTGGGGCGTGGCAGTGGGAGCATGAAACAGAGGTTACTGAGCTCATGGCCAACAGAGAAGTACCTAGAACATGATAAAGCCTTTAAGGGCACACCGCTGGCGACCCGCTTCCTCAGTGAGGCTTCATCTCCTAAAGTTCCCAGAGATAGCACCACCAACTGGCAGCCAGGCTTTTAAATCCTGAGCTTTTTGAGTGGGAGGGCACAGAATACCCAGGCCAAAGCAATCAGTTTGAGCTGGGAATTCCAGAAAACTGCAGAGAGCATTCTTTTTCTTTGGTTTCAGAAAACACAGTGATACACACATGGAATGCAGGAATTCCAGGAGGAAGCTTGGGACTAGTAACACAATATATCTCCGGCTGTGTGGAGCATCTGTAATTAAATGCAGTCTCCCATGGTATGGGAGGGGAGTCTACGAGGACTCGCCGAACCCCCACGAATACCAAACTCATGGCTGCTTAGACTTCTTACAAGAAATAATTCAGTATTTGCATATAACCTAGGCACTTCCTCTTGCACATTTTAAATCATCCCTAGATTACTCATAAATACCTAATAGGACGCAAATAATATGCAAATGGTTGCTCTACTGTATTGATTAGGGGGATGATGAAAGAAAAAATATGCACTCAGTACAGATGTATTTCCCTCAGTCTGTCTAGTCCACAGTTCACTGAGATGGAGAACCAACTGGAATTAAAACCCTGGCAGTCCAGATTGACTCTGCAAAGCATTCTCAAGAAGTTGAATATGTTTCCATTTTAAATAAGCTAATGTTAAAAATGTTTTCATGATAGAAATGTGAAGTAAATGATCAATTACGCCTCTTAAAAAGCAACACTTTAGGGGCTATAGAGAACGCTTTGGAAATCATGTTAGGCTATGTTCATAGAAGACTGGCTTGAAAAGCGGGCTAGCCGTTTTCAGCGCTAGCAGGGTGCTAACATTTCCTCCTATCCGGGCTTGGGCTTCTGGGTTTTCAGAGGACGTGGAAAGCAAGTGAAATGAAAAGCATGGCAAACCAGGTCTCTGAGGAGCTAGGAAAGTGGGCGACTTAACAGAAAGACATCAAGTGATCTGTAAGCACAGAAAGAGTTCCTAGAAAGAGAAAGATGGCCACATACTTTCTGCTTCCACTGAGTCTACTAAGAGAAAATGGTCTAGGACATTTCATGTGGGTGAAAGAATCCGATTTTCAAGCAGATTGGATTCTTAAACTAGGTGAAAGGTTGAACTGTAAGGTTCCTCTTCGCCGAGATTCTGCAGCAACAGGTACACGTTTCCTGTTCAGGATCCAAGCAGGTGATCTTCAGAGATGGGATGAAAGGGAACCAGCTGGAGATGCACTTCTGCTTGGACTAACTCCCAACACTCAGAACTCACCTGAAGAGGCAGATGGAGTAGGGAGACAAGCAGCAATCAGAAAAAATACTACTGAAAACACAAAAGGAAAATACTAGTGAACGGTGAGGCTTTCTGTTTTGTACTCTTTCAGTTTAGCTTCTGAGAAACAATTCATAATTGCTTTCCTATTAACCATTTAAGTGGGGTGAAGCATGGGCTAGCTGAGCCATGGTGCCAGTGTTCTGGCATTGTTTAAGTGAGTGAATTCCATACTGAGTCGAGGGCATCTATTGTCAGCTCTAGTAAGAAGTGGCCATATTTTTTTCTGTGACTTAATTAGTCTAGCCTGGGCTCCAGACGCTCAGGAAGAGTTTACTTAGGGAATTCATTCTTGTTTTCTAGATAGAAAGATCTTCTACAGACTAAAAGCTTTGCCAGTACTATTGCTTGGCTGGATCTAAACTTATTTAAGAACTAAAGTTTTAAAAAAAGCTGTTACAGGGTATATGTTGCTCCACAATTTTCTGCACTAGTCAACCATTTCATCTAGTTCTAGCATGTGGTACTCAGCTTGCTTTGTGCAAGGACAAGCTCCTCTTACTGTACTGCTTCATGCATCCACATATCCACTCATTCGCTCCGTAACTGGGTTCTTCAGTTTCCTGGGCCATGAACATCCTATGCCAGAAGTCATTTCCTCATCACACAGCCGACATTGTCACTTGAAAGTAATGTATTAGGGAGGTTTGCCAGCCTTTAAAGGACTATGCTAAGGACAGATTCACTGACTTCATCACCTCTTATTCTGAAGAGATTTGAGTGATGGCAATGTTTTTAAGTCACAGGAAATAATTGGAACAATCAAAGAATATCTATTTTATAAACTTAAATTTTTTTTAAAGTATAAGTGTTTTGCCTGTGTGTGTATGTTTGCACCATGTATGTACCTGGTGCAGAGGAGGACAGAAGCCCCATATGGGTGCTGGAAATCAAATCCCAGTCCTCTGTAAGAGCATGCATATCTAGGTGTCAGATGCATATCATGGTGTCAGAAGCCCTGAACTGGAACTACAGACGTGTATGAGCTGCCACGTGGGGTCTGGGAATTGCACCGAGGTCCTCTGGAAGAGCAGCCAGAGTTTTTAACCACTGTGCCATCTCTCCAGCCCTGCAAACTTGTTTTTGAGAGAAAGTTTGCTGAAGGTGGTGATTTGGGTGGAAAAGGACTTTACAGTGCCCTATTCATTCTTATTTCCCAATTGAACTGAGAAAGAAATTAACTTAGAAACAAAAGCAAACAAGCAAAACAAACAAAAATCCTGGCCAAGATGCTTCATGGGATATGCTTACCTTTGAAAACATGTTGGGAACCAAGAAGCCAGTTTCTAAATTTATTTCCATGCTTGCCTTCTGAATCCTGTCTTGCTGAAGATATCAAATTCTCTCCCATAATTTTCTTTCAACAGAATCTACCATATTAACCACCTATCCCCCAAGCATAAATGGCTAAAACAGCTGCCTCTTTCATTCTGGTATATACATACAAACACAAATGAGATGTACCCCCATCTGCGTATAATATACATTTCTACATATATAAACACACACACTTTAGTCATTTATTTTTAGTCATTAATCAAAATGTAATTCATTTTAGAGAGTACAGACTTGACATGAGATCATTAGTTCAAGAAAACCCAAGGAGACTGGCCCACTTGTGACAGTATCGTTTTCATTCGAACCCTCTGTGGGGTGTATAACTCTTCTCCACTGCTAACCCTAAGTACAGCACGGTAGATCAGCCTGTGTCCACATGCTAAAAGAGCCGAGTTCTCCTGGTGAAGGAGCTTATACCATAGACTGAAGACAAGATGTAGTATCTTTGGGTTTCTACACTGAGGCTCTCCCTAGTTAGCCCTGGTATAGAAAAACCAACTACATCCTCTACCTGTCAGAAAGAAACTATGGGCATTCCACAGAATAAAGCTAGATATGTTCTTCTTACTCTAGTTTAGCTTCTTTTCATCTTAACATTTTGTAAGCTGGGGAGAAAAGATTTCCAAGTCATCTATTTCTAAACTCTCCCCGGAAGCTCAAGAGTACCCAGACTGCCTCCCTCCTCTTGGAATCCAAGGATGATTGTGAATAGCTAGTCCAGAGCACTTCTTCCTGCTTACAAGGAGCCAGAGCATTGAGCAGATTGACCAGGAAGGTGGCCAGGCAAATGAAGGACAGCCAAGGAGCCTGCCCACCCAGATGAGCTGGCAGTTAGCAGGCTCCTTCACAGGATGACGGCCCTCACCCCTCCTGCTTTTACTCAGAGGCTCTGCCATGAAGCCAGGCACTGAATTGGGTGTCCCCTCGTCATAGTCAGAACCAACGACAGGCTCTTTTTACTTAAGGAGTTAGACACAGCCAAGGGGCTGATGGTCAGGTTCAGTGGTTAAAGCACACAAAGGTTAATACCGTTGATGATGGTGGAGGAAGAAGAGGAAATTAGGCATATTCATATTATAATCTGTAAAAGTAATCCACAAATCAATAACAAAACCCTGTATAAAAGTAAACCAAGGTAACCTAGGGATCCTTGGCTAAGAGCAAATCCTGCCCTTCCAGAGGATCTGAGTTCAGTTCCCAGCACACATGGTTGGCAGCTCACAACCTACCATAACTCCAGCTCCAGGGAGGATCTGACACCTTTGCCCTTTAAACTTGTGTTTACATACCCACCCACAAACACACATTCACATAACTTCAAATAATAGTTTTTAAATCTCATAAAAAGAAACAGAAACCAAAGTGTTCTACTTCATATGTTATTAAAAAGATAAAAATTAATGCAGAAATGAAGTAGCACTTTTACCCATCAGTTTGGTAACATAAAACAATTTTCCCCCAACATTTAGGGAAGTGAGAACAGACTGCTAATGGGAGGGCAGAGTCGGGCAGACACCCAAAACCACCCAGCAGCAGTGGGTTCTACAGCAGTGGGTGCTGGGGTGCCTGGATGGGTGCCTCTGTGTTTTACATGTCACCTGACATGCAGAGTAAAATGACAGTAGGGACAGACGACAGTTTTTGAAAGGGGTTGTCAATGGAAAAAGCAACAGGGTTTTGTTTTTGTCTTGTGACAGGGTCCTCATGTTAAGTTGCCCACATATCCGAGACTGTTGTTACACACCACCACACCTGGAAACTTGATGCATTGTTTCTTAATATCTACTAAAAAAAAAAAAAAAAAAAAAAAAAAAAAAAAAAAAGGTATCTGAAGAAAATACAGGAGCAATGTTTATGATACTTTTCTCTGTATCATTCTGCCTTCAAGCTTCTCGGGGTTGTAAAGCTTTTGCCATCCTACATACAAGGAGCTAATGCTCAGCTCTCCACCATCCTTATGAGTTTCTGACAGTTGGCTTTACCCTAGGACACGCACGGGCTTCCTAGAACTACCTAGTTCCTTGCTCAGAACTGATTATACACTCTCAAAGGAGGCCCTTAAGAAGCCTGCCGACCTGGGAATTACAGGAGAGAGCTGGATTTTCCCTGAGCCTCTCGTGGTATTTGATTGGTTTCCGCGATCTCTATACCACCTTTATTGCCATGAGGAAGTCAAGGCCTCCACAGCTCTGTCAGACTCAGATGACTGACTGAGAGGGGAGCAAGGAACAACATCATGACTTAGATTTTTCTGTAGCAAAGGCTCCACTCTATGGGAGATGATCAAAGCTTTAGGGAGGTTTCACAGTGGCAAGAAGGCACGCACTGAGGGAACTGGGGTGACGATATTGGCTTCAAGAGAATAAAAGGAGAGAAGTGGAAAACCTGTGTGGTCAGCATATTCAAGAAGCAGGTTGGCTCGGAGGCTAAAGAGTTAAATGTCAATCAGAAGCTATGCCTTTGCCTGTGCATCCTGGCTCTCCATTTCTGACTGTTGTACTGGGCTGAATTACCCCGCCTGTCACTATTGCTTTCATGGTGAAAGTGAGAAGAAGAAGGAGGAGGAGGAGGAAGAGGAGGAGGAGGAGGAGGAGGAGGAGGAGGAAGAGGAGGAGGAGGAGGAGGGGGGAGGAGGAGGGGGGAGGAGGAGGAGGAGGAGGAGAAGAAGAAGAAGAAGAAGAAGAAGAAGAAGAAGAAGAAGAAGAAGAAGAAGAAGAAGAAGAAGAAGAAGAAGAAGAAGAAGAAGAAGAAGAAGAAGAAGAAGAAGAAGAAGAAGAAGAAGAAGAAGAAGAAGAAGAAGAAGAAAGAATAGTGCCTGTTTTGTTACCAAAATAACCAGTGAGAATGGCGATGATATCTAAAGTGTCCCACAGATGTTAGCTATTATCATTCCATCCTCTGGAGAACCACTGAAGAAATCGAGGATTTAATAATGTCCCCTCCATCTAGTGCCTTAAACTACGTATTTACCTCTCAAGACTGTCAGAATCGTGTCCTGTTGTGTTGGACTTGGATGAATCTCAGTTTTTACAGTCAAAGAAGTAAGATCATGGCTTTGCCCAAGAACAATGCTATAGATACACGCCGGTAACTACAGTTCCTTCCTCCTGTAGTTCACGCCACACTTACTCGGCTTTTGGAACATGCAAGGCTATTCATGACAAGTAAGTCGGCCATAGGAGTGGAGGACCCAGTCCTTGGGGGTCTGATTGTCTACAACGCTACTGTGTTACTCTATTACTATTACTCTGTTGTCTAAAAACTACTGTACAGTACACGCTGACCGCAAGTTATAGAGGTTCTGAAGGAACCTCTGCAGTCAGTTTGCTGGAAATGCCTTGAGTCTTAATAGAAGATGGTGCTGAGCTCACCTTCTCGCCAGATTTGCTCTCTTTTATGCGTGAGGCTTCTCAGTCCCCAGCCACATTCACTTTTCCCTGGATCAATGCATGCTGTTGCATGTTAATTCTGACAAGCCTTTCAGATTCCAACTGTGCACTGGGAAGAACTCGTTCCCAGGTTTTGCAAGAAAGCTAACCATGTCATTATTTGTTCCCAGTTCCTAAACAATGTAATTCTTGAATAATGAACTTCTGGCTTGGTGAACTGGCTCAGTGGGTAAAGGCATTTGCTCTCAGACCACCTGAATTCAATCCCTGAGACTCATGTGGTAAAAAAAGAAAAACGGCTCTCACAAGTTTTCCTCTAAGTTCTCCACCCATGTCAGGCATGCACTCACATACCACACACACACACACACACACACACACACACACACACTCATTAAATAAGTGCAATAAATTTTTTTAAAAAATCAAATTTCCTTCATTTAGTTGTTTTGTTTGTTTGTTTGTTTGTTTAGAACCATTCCAGTAATTTTTCTCATCTACTTCTAAAAAGATGCATGTTCTAGCCCTGGAATAAAGTTCTTTGTCAAAGTACTAAGAGGGTGATTTCACTTGCAGTTTACTTACTAATTTATTCCATAATTTGGGTGTTAATCTTGCTGTCAGATGAATGCAATCAGCTTTTGGACAGGATTTCTTCCTGTGCAGGGGGATTTCTGCAGCACATTCTCCTGTAATTGCCTCTTGCATACACCCAATGTCTCATTTTCATGTGGGCCCAGTCAAACCCATCACAACCTATAATTAGCAACTAAATAATATTTTTTGAGATTTGATGCCATGCATAAAAGTGATTTCAGTTAAAATTTCAGTTTATTTCATTTAACTTTTATGACAAGCTCTCACTGTATAGGACAGATTGACCTTAGAACTCAACAATCCTCCTGCCTCAATTCCCTGAGTGCTTTGATTACAGGTGTGTACCAGCACACCCAGAATGATAGTTTAGTGATAGTTAAGTTGGACAATGATTTCGACTCCTTTGGATGCTTCAGTCTTTTCTAAGGTAGATGGGTGTAGTTGCCTCCTGTGATGAGTGTGAAAGTAGATGCTGAGATGAATCCTGGTAGCACTCAGCTTTAGGAAGAAGGGAACCCTGTGATTCTTCTTCCTGTCTGCCCTTGTTGTTTGGGGTGATTGGTGTCAATCATTGTTTTAACGGGGTCTAGAACCCTGGGTCTATAGGGCGTGTCTTTGGGGGATTAGCTTAATTAGGTTGTTGATGTGGGAAGGTCTATCTGAACTGGATACTAACAGTCCTGAAGTATATGAATTAGCGAAAGTAAGCTGAACCTAGCATCTATCACTCCCTGCTTCGTGACCAGCTCCTGCTGCCGTGACTTCCCTGCCATGACAGTGGGCTATACCCTTGAACTGTGAGCCAAAATGAACTTTTTCTCTCTCCAGTTGCTTCTGCTGAGGTATTATCATAGCTATAAGCAAAGAAATGAAGATGTTATCTTGGTGGGGATAGGCCTTTCCAGATGCCTAGCAGAGAGCTGTCTGCTACTTACCAGTTGCCACTCTGTGCATCAGCATAGCTCCTAAAGGTTTCTCCTTGTCATGGCTGATTCTTGAAGGCGGGACAGGAAGAACAGTGGGTTTTTTACAAACCTCTTTAGGTCGTTCTGATGTTCAACTTGAATGAAGCGCCACTTTTGTTGACTAGATTAGAAGTCATTTGTTACCTGAAATCTACTCAAACTGTCTTAACTGGCACACTTTACCATAGAGAACCAGGAGACTTACAGCCCAGTGGCATAAAATCCAATGGGGTTTCCTAAGGCCAGAGCTAGAATGGCGTCACTAGGAAGAGCAGAATGAGTAACTAGTCCCTGCTCCTCACACAGGTCTCTGCACCTCAAGCCATTGTGTTGCCAATAACCACTTGATTCTGTGTCTGTTTCCTCTTTTCTTTTTCTTGGCTGGCCACCTTCACTACTTGTGAGCACATAACCAGATGCAATACTTCCCAAGGACCTACGCTCATCTGTTTTTCTTTCATTTTCCCAGCCTGGACCAACTAGTATGGATCTATCTAAATTCATCAGGGGATCTTATTGGCCTAGTCTGGGTAATATGTCTACCCTTTATCCAATCAGATAATGTTATGTGAACTGGCTTCCAAACCCTGAAACCCATCCTCTGAATGTGCGGATTCAGATTAAAAGCTGTCTAGATATTTCCTAGTGTGTCATACTACTGTTTTGCTTTACTTTGCTTTGCTTTGTTTTGCTTTGTTTTGTTTTGTTTTTGAGACAGGATCTCACATAGCCTAGCATAACTTCATATGTACTATGTTAAAGAGATTGGCTTTGAACTCCTGATCTTCCTCCCTCCACCTCCTGAGTGCTGAGATTACAAGCACGCACTACTATCCCCAGCTCAAAAACATGTCTTTATATTTTCCTTAGTCTCCATCCTACCCCAGAACTGTATCAAATGACTGTTTCTATTTCCGCCTTATTGATGATGACGTGACTTTGTGTGACAATCTCATTGTCTTAGAGGGATTTTCTTGCAGATGTTGCTCAGAGGATCTATGAACTATAGTCCTTATTCTGTGCTTCCTTCTCCCTTTCATGTATATGACACTATCCAGACGAGAAAGCCAGAGCCTTGGGAAGTGTGTCCCTCCTAGATAGTAAAGTTGCAGAGTAGAGAGCAGGGTGAAAATTCTTGAATGCACAGCCACAGCCAATGTCTACACTGTAAGTCCCTTGAATCACCTCAACCATGTTGAAGGGAACCGAACTCACTTACCCTGGAGACACTGAAATGGAACTTTAGAATGCTGATTTTTCTTTGTCCAAACAAAGATTCAAAAGAAACTACTGGACCAGCAAGATGACTCAGCAAATAAGCTGAGGACCCTTATCCCAAAGCCTGATGACCTGAGTTTGTTCACTCCACATACATGGTGGTTGGAAAGTGCCAACCGTGAGTTGTCATCTACACACACACACACACACACACACACACACACACACACAA
This sequence comes from Arvicola amphibius, assembly GCF_903992535.2. Taxonomy (NCBI): domain Eukaryota; kingdom Metazoa; phylum Chordata; class Mammalia; order Rodentia; family Cricetidae; genus Arvicola; species Arvicola amphibius. Next base: position 99,167,057 of record NC_052053.1, on the reverse strand, counting down.
ATAAATGTGTTTTGTTTTGTTTTAATGTTTCCAGGAGCCTGACACGTAGCTATTGTGCTTGTTAGTTTCATATCAACTTGATACAAGCTAAAGTCATCTGAGAGGAGGGAACCTCAACTACAAAATGTCTCCATGAGACTGGGCTATAGGCATGCCTATAGGTCATTTTCTTAGTGATTAATGGAGAGGGCCCAGCCCATTGTGCGTGGTGCCATCCCTGGGCTGCTGGTCCTGGATTCTATAAGAAAGCAGGCTGACAAGCCATGAGGAGCAAGCCCGTAACCAGCCCTCCTCCATGGCCTCTGCATCAGCTCCTGCGTCCAGCTTCCTGCCCTGACTTCCTTTGATGATGAACAGAGCTATGGAAATGTAAGCCAAATAAACCCTTTCCTCCCCAAGTTAGTTTGGTCATGGTGCTTCATCACTGCTACAAAGACCCTAACTAAGACAGCTAGTATTCAATACAATCTTAGAGACAGTGTTTACCTAGCAGGTTTTTACAGAAATGTGAGTTTGGACTGCTGGGATGTATTTCCAGGGAAAGTAGCTAACCTTTCCCCTTCTCTCCTTTCCCATCTAACCACTGCCTTCTGTATAATGGAATGGCCGAAGAAGTTCATGAAGCTTGTCTCTCCAAAAGCTCAGATCTGGTAGAGGAATAAGTCATTATTAGGCCATCAAGGGCACATTTTGACGTAGACTTGGAAGATACAGTGCTCACATGCACTGTCTTATCTCTGTGTGACCAGAGAGGGGATACAGGATTCATATATGGGTCAGTCAGTCAGAATACCTTAAATTTCTGATTTTGCTGATACTTAGCCCTTCAAGAAAGGTAGGAGGCAAGGGCATGAATGGGAGGTGATTTATCCTGGAAGAAGCCGTGGAGATGATCTGGGAAGACAAAATTAAGGCAAAGCAGCACTCTTAATTGTATTAGAATCAAAATGAATCTATTGCTTCAAGGACAAAAAAAAAGGATAAAGTAAATCTTAGAGCAGTGAACAGCATGATAGGAGATGCCAAAGCTACAGTTGACAGATGGTAAATGATACAGAATCCACAATGCCTCCCCAGTGAACAGCACAGATGTCACCCACAGAGGAACTGGCAATTCTTAATAGAAAGCATCTTCAAGTATTAACGCAGGAAGTCTCCATGCATTCTGTGCTCATCTAAAACCCTAGTTATAGATGGAAAGAACAGTAGACCCAACCCTTATGTAATGTTTGAAAGTCATTTATAAGTAATGATAACATCAGGTGTGAGGGGGATGGAATTACCACCTAGTATAGGGTCAAGAGAGGGAGACTACAGCCAGGTTTCCAGCTGCTCACCTCTACTGCACTTCCTTCCCTTCTGCCTACTGACTTGATGCCTGGCGGTTTGCTTCTCCAGTGCTACTTTTGCCAAGTGGCAGCAAAGCAAATTTTCCATTTTTACACTTAGGACCCAAGAGGGCCTTTTACTCTGTGACATTGAGTCAACACCCCTCTCCCCTCTGCCCCTGCGGCACAAAGACGGCCCCCAAGAAGAGTGAGGACAGTCCTCCCAAGGAAGGCTTCTACTGTCAGAAAGGCAGAAGAGACATCAGTCAAGTAGAAAAACCACATGTCTGCCCATCCGTTACACAACAGCACACAGGTGCTTTTACTTCCTGTGGCAAGTGAGAAAACTTCACCGGTGGAAAAGCACCGAAGGCCGGAAATGCTGTGTGCAGGGGCGAGCTGGGACAGAAGAGCGGCTTGGTCAGGCCTTGTCCTCCAGCTGGAGCTTAGCGATTCAGCTAGACTTCCTGGCTGGCAAGCCCCAGAAACCCTTCAGTTTCTGCTTCCACAGCACTAGAATTATAGATACATGCCGCTGGGCCTGGCTTTTTAACATATGCTCTGGGCCTTGAACTCTGGTCCTCACACTTGCAGAGCAAGCCCTTACACTTGGCTGACAGTCATCTCCTTGGTTCCTTGCTGTTGATACTTATAGTGCATTAATTTATTCAGTCTGTGCAATCGATCATTCACCACACTATGCAATATGCCTCAAAGGGAAAAGAAAGCTATTCCTTCTGTTTAATTGGAACTCTGAACCTCTGATCTTATTTCCACCTCCCCTCCCTCCCTGTCTTAGGACAGGTAACCACTATTCTCTCCACATACAAATGGGAACGTGCCAAATTTGCTTTTCTATGCTATGCCTACTTAACACGGCATTTGCCAGCTCTGTACGTTTTGTTACAAAGACAAAAATTTCTTTGTTCCTTTCTTAAAAATCCAAACCCAATTTTACTGTATTCTGCATCTTACTCAGACAACTTGCACATTTCAAGTCCCATTAAATCTCCCTCTCCGAAGAGGTGGAGAACAATAAGAGAAAATTACGGAGCAGTATCCAGTCGTTAGACAGAACTCCAATGTTTTGCCATACATGTGATATTAGATGTCTAATTCAATAGCCCTCAAGCCTCAAGAAAGTGGTTTTGCCAAGACTGTCCATTTGCCTTTGAGTGTGCTTGGAGAGTAGAGTAGAATCTAAAATCATGAGCTTTCTGCACATTATTCATTTATACCTCGTCCCTTTCCAAGATAGGCTTACAATGGCTCCAGCTTTGGCCTGGTAATCCCATGCGTGACAGTCAAAAGCCACAAAGACAGAGAAGGACTCCCCGAATACCCTGAAGCATGGTTTCCTAGCCCAGAATATGATCAGGAAAGCCCTGTCTCTTTAAAAGTTTTGTGTTCTGTTTAAAGCAACAATCCCTATTCTATTCCTTCAAAGGCCAGTCTCCTCAGGAGTTACCCTGTCACCCAGCTGGGAACCTAGAAATCAGCTGAACTCCTTCCCTCTGTGGCCTTTCCCCACCTACCCCGCCCCTAAGCATCCTTAGTACCATTTTGCCCCTCCCTCTGTCCAGATTCATGCCTTGAGCTTCTCTCCCCTGAATAGTGTGACAGTTGCCCTCTGTAGGAACTTGTCCCCATCCTTTACCCCAGGACCAAGTGCCCATTTTGACCCACTAGTGTGATTGCAGCCCTCCCACACTTCCCTGATATCCTTCTCACTGTCTCTAGGGTGGAGCTGAAATTCTTGCTCATGGTCATAGGACCCCGAGGATCTCTCAAAGCTGAGCCCCTGGCCTCATCTCTCTGAATGGCCTCTTCCTAGCCTCCTTTCCCTATCACCTCCCTCCAAACACTGAGCCAGTACGTGTTACTCAGAGTGGCTTCTATGGTCTACCTCTGTGTAATTTACCTTTCCCTACCTTGCCTAGACCCCTTCTCCCAAAATTGACCCCATGTTCAAGACTCGGTGACACCTCCTGGCCCAAGCTGTTTTCACAACTCACCCCTTGAAGATCAAACATTCTCTTCCTATGTCTCCCTCTGTCTAGGGGCCCGTAAACTGTTTGTCATAGTATTTTCTCTTCACTGGAGTGAATGACCTTGGGAACAAAGTCACACTGTGCTGTTTCTGTTGTCCTTAGCATATAGCATTTTTACCTGACACATTTGCACTGTTCTATAAGTGTTGACAAAGCCTATGCTCATATGCACAGATGAATAAGTTAGGGCTCTTTGGTAGTGGCATTCTTTCCTCTTCTGTAACTGTGGGGAACAGGTCAGCTCTTTCCACACAGGCCTGGGAGGTCCTGTGTGCTGCAAAGATCTGGCTGCAGGAAGCAGGCATATGAACATTGGCAGGCTCTCAGCTATTGATAAGAGCATCAACTCTGTGTCGGGTATAGAAAACTGTGTCTTCTATCTTTGGTCTGTAGTACGCAGAAAGACCGCATGGGAATTCATTGAGTTTGGGTGATGAGTGAGCCTGTGTTTCCCTTAAGCCTCTGTGTGTCAGGCAAATGTATGCATGGAAAAGGCTAAGTGAAATCTGTTAATATCCCAGCTAGAAAGAAAACTCTAAATCACGCATACATGCAAGTGTGTGTGTGTGTGTGTGTGTGTGTGTGTGTGTGTGTGTGTTCTGCAGTCAAAGGCTGAGGATATCTGTGAATACCTGTGGATTAGGAGGAGACTTCAAAATTTTAGGGAACCTCTTCATTCTTGGTCAGTTGAAATATGTATCTTCCTAGGGCATGGATGGGCTAACTGAGTCACTCAGTGTTCCATCTAGGCTCTGGAAACTGACAGGACAAGACGGAGGTGAAGACGTGAAGGATGCCGTTAAAATCACCAGGTACCAAGTGACCATTGCAGAGTCACCCCGTGGGAGGCATACTCAACAGAAAGTGAAGACGTCCCTGAAGCGCAAGCCATAGCTATTACTGTCACTGCAACTCATATGCCTCCGGTGACAGGTTCTGATGATAACGTTAATTAAAAGTAAAAAATACTGTGTAAAGCATGGGAAATTTTCTTAAAGCCTGCCACAGTTTAAGTAATGGCTGGAAAATGAAGACCTATCTCAATGGCCTAAATCAGGGCTTGCAACTGGTGCCTGCTAGGACCAGTATCACAAGATTTCCATGCTCAGGAAATTGTTACTGAAAATCAAGGTTTCCTACTTGTGGTTCTTTGTGGGCTTGGGTGTAAATAGGTCGTGTGTGACCTGATGGCATGAGGGAAAACATACAAAGGCTCTGTAAGTGTGGATTCTGGAGAAACACAAGGGCTGTTCAACTCCCTGTATTTCCCTAGGCATGATGCATAAGCACACGGAAAAGCGAACCTGAAAACTGAAGAATATCTTTGTCTCATAATAGAGATCAGAGAGGCCAAGGAACCTTTCTGTAAGGTCCCAGTAAATATGTTAGGCTTTGTACATCGAATGGTCTTCAACACATTTCCTCCATTCTGCCATTGTGGCACAAAAGCAGCCCCAGACCGTGAACAGTTAAGCATAGCTGTGCTCTACTGAAATCTGAAGGCTAATAACTTGAATTTCATGCAGTCCCCACATGCTACAAATATGTTTCTTTTGTCTTTGTTCAAAATTTAAAATAAAATCATTAAAGCAATTCTTAGCTGGTGGGCCATATAAAAACAGGAGGCAAACTTCAATACATAGATGAGAACACTGTATGATTGTCATTGTAGTCTTGATCTTAGTCTGTTTAAAGCTGATCAGCCCCATCTCCCACAAGAAAAATAAAGGAGCTAGGCTGTTTTGTCCTGTATTTTTTTTTCCTGCTTTTTCTCATTCTGAAGAAGCTGGTTGATTCTCTGCATGAATGTGGAAAAACTAAATTGTTCACCTGTGTTTCCCAAATCCTCAGAGACTAGTCTCCATTTCAGACAGCCTGGGTGATGAGTGAGCCCTGTGTTTCCCACAAGGAACCCTATCCCTTAAGCCTCTGTGTCCCAGTCAAATGTATGCATGGAAAAGCTAAGTGAAATCTATTAATATCCCAGCTAGAAAGAAAACTCTAAAATTACACATATATGCAAGTGTGTGTGTGTATTCTACAGTTCAAAGTGTAGTCAGCAGAAAAGGCTCGCACACTGTTGCATGGGGAGGAAACCGGTGTCTTTGAAATAAAATACCCTGCCATTGGCATATCCAGGCTTGAAACCCGGCTGCAGCTTTTAGCTTCCACCACATGTTTACATTGGAAATCTCTCTGTGCACATATAGAGTTTGTTCTCTTATGAAATCATGTCTCTAGGGAAGGATAATTTAAAGCCATTTCCGTTTGTTATGTCTGAGCTGAACTAGACTATTAGGGCTTGTTAACGCTGGATAAACTTGAGCCCTATAACTGCCTTCATCTGCAGATTATAGAATCTATCCAACAAATTGCATTCTGATGTTCTCAGAATGATGGCTCAGCAAGCAGGGGTCTTCTGATTTATATTCTATCACCACAACTGTCTGAGGAATCACGGTTCTGACTTTTCATCCTTACTTGGTGTAGCAGAGATGATCTAAGTGTCAGATGGCCAAATGCAGTGGTAATCGAGACTCTAAACTACATCTGCATGCTTCGATCGCTGAGCAGGCAACGGCGGGCAGCAGAAAATTGCTGGCGAAGCATCTTTCTTCAGCGTGTCTCCCTTCCCCACCCTCCCTACCCCCAGTCTTAGCATAAATCAATGTTAGGTCCACTGAAATATCGTGTGTGGTCTGCACTTAGAAATTTCATTTGAAAATTATATTGTGGCAACCATGAGACAGGGGGATAAACTACAATAAGTTTCTCTCAGCTAGTGTTTAAGTAAACAGAGCTAAGTGAAGATAGATAGTTGCCCTGATTTAGTGAAGGGGAGGTGGTGGTTGCCCCGGTATATTCCACTCCCTCCACCTTCATCCATCAAACACGCTGACCACACTTGCTGTGATGCTTACACAGAAGGCTGTGGCTTATTGCTGCTCTCTGTTTCCCATACCAAGGTGATCCAGAATAAAACCTGCATCTGTCTGGCTTTGCTTATGAAGGAATCTACCAGAATTTCAGACACAGCTTCAGGAAAATTGTGGGTAGGATGACTTAGCAGTGGTGTGCCCAGGCAGTGTGTCAGCCTCCGGTTCTAGAAAAGGAATCTTTTCCTTCCGGCGCTGCAGAACTCAGCATTGCAATAACTGAGGGAAGGTGTTGTCTTGGCCTCACATTGGTGGTCTAGCTGGCGGTAGGATATGGAGACAGATAAGACGGGGACCTCGCTGAAAGGCAACTGTGTGTTTAAGGCACCTTGATCTAAACCAGACACTAAGAATGTCAGAAATGGAGGCTAGACACGAGGTAGGGGCATTTGATGGGAATAGAGTTTTAACTTCGGAGGGAAAGAATCTGCTACACTAAAAGAGCAAAAGTTCAACCATAAAAATATAGAATATGTGCGTGTGGAGCGGGGGTAACTCCTATCCATCCTTTGGCCTCTCCCTACACAAAGCTTATAGTCTGACAGAGGAATAAACCTGAGCCAAAAAGCCTACTTTCTACCTCAAAGGAGAGGGTACATTGAAGGGACTAGGAGCGCTGCAAGAGAGTCAAACACACTTCACAGGCCTTCACTAAGAAAGGGGGTAGGCATCGGTGAGATCATTTTGTGGAGGAAAGTCATCATGTACATAGCATGTGTAAGAGGCTGTGAGGACACACACACACACACACACACACACACAACACACACGCGGACTGGAATCAGGAGGCAGCCCGCAATGGAGTTCTGTCTTTACTAAAGAGCAAATGGAATCTGTTGACCTGCTTCAAGCAGCAAAAGGGATTAGGTGATGAGATTTGCTTGTTGGCAAGACACTATTGTACTGGAGAGAGGAGATTAGATGGGTAAATGAGGGGGTCCCCCTGGGAAGCAGACGTGATTGTCCAGGTGGGTGATGTTAATTGCACCGAGGTAGTGGGGGAGAGGATAAAGAGACAGTATTCATGGGCTTGGTGTATGTCTCAGCAGTAGATCATTTGCCTGGTATATTCAGGACCCTTTGTTCCAAGCTGGGGAAGAGGGACTGAGGAGAAGTGTAGGAGGTGCATTTATAATCTCACTATAATCTTGGTCTTGGATATACTGTCTGAGGTACCTTTCAGACAGAATAGTGAAGAGGATGAGGAGGTCTGAGCACGTGGGGGTCATGTCCCTATGGGGACTACTGAGCCATGAGTATACATAAGTAAGTATTGACCGAATGCCTGGTAGAGTTAGTTAATGGATGAGCCCAGGGTCTCTGGGGCATGTCCTTAAATAGTATATACATGTTATTCAGACCTCTGAGGATAATCAAATGTGTGTGATCCTCTCCTATCACCGTTTCCATAAAACAAATAAAATTCAGTGCCGCGCCAGTGCTTTCCTGATCATAGATTACTTCTAAAAATATTAGGAGAAGGAACAATATCATAATCTCAAGAAGAAAAAAGGAGCCATGGTCCTTACTGCTTATGGTGTTGTATGTTGGTGATGCCCTATTATAAGAATTTCATATATCACTTAAGTTTAAGGCCAGCCTGGGCTAGCTAGCAAGCTCCCACTTGAAATCAAACAGAGAGAGAAGAACCGCCGAGTGTATGTGTACGAGCATTTCTAAAGCCCACATCTTTTTTTCAGCTTTGTCTCTGCTTTTGCTTTGAATTCTCACTATAAAACCTGACTTACAGAAGGGGACAGTTGCCCTGCCATAGCCAGAGTGAGGCACTACCTTAAAATTTCTCCCACCAAACAAGTCAGTCCATTACTTTTGAATCTAGCTTCATTCAAACTTTCAGGACTTAGGCAGAATGTAGTCAGATTCCTTGTCAGAATAAGTGGTTTCTACGCCCATTGCTGACAGTCTGTGCCCTCTGAAGTTCGACAAGCACTTCCTTCGCCGTTCCCAGGGCTGTCTGCAGCTTGCACAGGAATCAGCCCTTGTGCTCTGCTTACAAAGTCCCAGCCCTTGACCAGCACCACTGCCCCAGACTTTTCTACATTCCTCCTACCCATTCCGGAAGCCTAAGAACCACTTGGTGAGCGTCCTCACAGCACTATCAGGGACCCCACCCCGTGTCTCTGTGCAGGTTGTCTGTATTAGCTTTTTTCTCCTCACCATGTCAAATATCTGGCAAAAGGCAGGCCAAGGAGATGCAGGATTGATTCTGACTATGGTTGGAGAGGACAGCATATCATGGTGAAGAGGGCATAGTTAGGAGCCTGTGATGTGGTGGCGGGAGCATGAGGCCTCTTGTGTTTCTCTCAGTGGACTAAATAAATCAGAGGGAAGGAGAGGGAGTGAGGGACTGAAGCTGGAACCAGGACTAGGCTAACCCGTAAGACTCACTCCCAGTGACCCACATCTAGCAAGGCCCCATCCCCTGAAGTTCCCATAACTTCCCAAAGAACTGCTGGGTACTAAGAACTCAAGTTTGTGGGGACAGTCACACTCAAACCATGACAGCCTCATTCTCTGTATATTGCCCGTTTTTCAGTACGTAGCTCATTTTATTCTTTTAGCTCTTTGTATTATATTTAATAAATACGACTGCAAATTTATAAAGTGACCAATTAGCTCCAGTATCCTCAAAGTAAGTTGAATATTTTAAAAATTCATCTTAATATTATCCAAAACTCAGATATTTTGCTTAAAAAGCTTAGCCCCTCATTTTGTTACCAGTTTCAGTGTAACTCTGGAAACACGGGAGGGTACAATGGTACTTGGGCTCATGGGTCTACTAGATTCTCTAATCTCGTCTACTCGCCTGTATCCTGGGCATTTTATTACGCCCTTCTGCTCCCTCATTAACAAGGCCTCTGATATCAGCTGCCCAGATGGTCTTTCTGCTCCTCAATCTGACAGTTTTGCTGTTGAGTTTATTCTACGAGTTTGGGATTTTATTTTTTAATCCCAATGGAAATAGACTAATCGTTATTGTTTTCTAGTTAGAAACAAAACATAACACTGCGGAGGGGAAGAATATGATCAAAATATATTTAAGGTTAAAATTTTCAAATAATAAAACATTCAATTAAAAAAAGAAATGTTAATAGGGTTCAAGAGCTGGGAGGAAAAAAAACACTGAATGGAAAAGTCGTTTACGATCATTCTCCTGAGAGAAATAAGAATTTGGTGAGCAAGGACCCAGCACTTGTGCGTGCTACATTCATCCACACCCCCACCAGAAAACAGTCACACTCAACTGTCTGTGACCTTTTCTTACTGTGCAAGTCTTTGTGAGCAAGCTTATGCCTGAGAAGTAACACCATCAATTCTGGTGGCAAAGCACAATATTCCACTAAATAGTGGTGCCTTAATCCATTTACATTTCCCAATTGTTGGTCGTTTCATTTTATTTTTTTTTACCAATTTTTACAATTATTAAAAATTTACGATGACCATTCTTTTGTATCCAGATTTCTATGCTGGTCTGTGTCTTTAGGATGCATCCCCACATAGCCTCGGTGGATCCTACACGGGTTTTCTCATGTCTCCTCAAATGGCCTGTTGGAAGCATATCATTGGCATGATCAGGAGCGCCTCTGAGTTCCTAGTCACGCGCACGTGAAAGTGATGTTGTGCTGGCTTCATGTCGGCTTTGTTGTGCTTGACTACTGGAGGCAATGTGTGTCCTATTTAAAGGAGATATTTATTGTCCGTTTGTATTTTCCTTGTCATGGCTCACTTGTTTGGACCTGTCTGGACATTCAGTGAGGGTTATGGTCTGTTGGTCCGTGGAATGCAGAATCTGGGCTATAAATTATTCTTCAGTTCGATTATATGATGTGCCAACCTATGATAAAGAAAATGTTGACAATCATCAGAAAGTAATTTTGAGAAGATTATTTCATGATTAAAGTATTCCATCGAGCTGAAGTGTCGTTACAAATGGAGAAGTTTATAATACCTGTTAAAGATGTGCCAATCCTAGACAGGATGGGGCTGAGCTGGATGCTTGTGTTACAGTCCAAGCGAGTACCATAGAAATGCTAAAAACGACAACAAACACCTCCCCAATCCCCCAAATCCACCCTGCTGGGGGTGGCGCAGCCCACCCCCTGCCTGACTGCTTTGGCCAGCCTCTCTCTCTCCTGGTACATCCCACCCCACCTGCCTGAAGCTGCCTCTCCAGCTTTTACGATGCCTCCAAGATGAAATTTTTCCTGCTTTCTCCCTCCACCTCCCCCCGAAACCGCAGCGGGGAGAAAGGAAAACAGACCCGGTCGAGAGGAACCGGCCGGCAGAGCTGTCCGAGGTGGGGCATTGGCTACTCCAGAAGGCAGGGAGGAAAGTACAAAAGACATAAAGCACACCTCGCTTTAATCCCTTCCGTCTGTTCGGAGCACCCAGAGAGCTCATAAAGTCTCCCTTTCTGGGTGACTGGATTCCTTTAGCTCGGGGCAGGCAGGGTTTTGTTGTTTAAGGAGAGGGGCTCAGGGAGCTGGGGCAAGGAGAAAGGCTACCACTCAGGGATGAAATCTCCTCGCCTAGTTCAAGGTAAATACAAACAGCTGTGGAGGGAGGGGCCGGGTTGACCCGCAGGCCTAGGCAGGCACCTCTGGCCAGCCTGGAGAGGTGCGGGTTCACCTTTGTGCCTCTGTTGGCGGACTCAAGGGGTCATTTTGAAAGGTCGAGTGCGGTGGGGTGACGTGCTTTCCCTCTAAGGAAAAGTGGTTGTTCAGCGCCAGTGTTTAGAAGCTGGGGCTGTCGGTTTCTTTTGTTTGAAATAAAGACTTTAGAGACCAGTCCTCTCAGGCAGTGGAAAAAATGAGAAAGGAGGGGGAAACTTCTCCACTCTGCCTTTGGTGTGAGTCCTTTTTTATGTGTTTGCTTTTGACCTATTGCAGTGTTTGCAGGGTAGGGGAACTGGGCCTGCTCCATCTGGACTGAGCTCCTGGGTCCCCAACAGCAAACACTTAAAACAATCAAAACAATTTATTTGGCAGTTTCAAGAAGAATCCCTGAAGTGCGTCTGGTCTCTGGTGCCTTTGAACTGCTGGCAAAGGCAGCCATAGCTTGTTCCTTCCCCCCAGCCCTGCCCAACCTCTTCCAGGCTTCCTCTCGCTGTTCACCCTTGCCTGCTCACCCCTCCCTGCTGGCCCTGTCCTTCCCCTTCACTGCTGTAAGGTCTTTCCCACCTCTCCAGGAAAGACATCCTCGCCATCATATTGGGCTGTTTTGAACACGCGGTATCCTCCGAGACAACATAGTATCTTGATTTCTGTTTCTCCCTTTCACTGACTGAAGTCCTGGGAAGTAGAGTCAGTCGTGGGTGTCCAGCCTGAGGAGGCAGCAGCAGTGATTGATGCCTCCATTGTTTCTCCATGCGTTGGGCACTGTGCTCTGTTTTTATAAGCAATGCCTGCAGTCTTCTCGACAATCCTGTTGTCATTGGTGGAATCTCCATTGACAGATGAAATTGAAGCTCGAATGTTTGAAATTGAGCTCACATGACTAATAAATGCTTAGACCCAGAGCTTCCTCACCTCCATTTCAGAACCTCGTGTTAGATATTGAGAAAGTCATGCTAAGTGATGAACTGGAATGGGTTGTGCACCTGGGGAAGCTTTGCCAAGAATGTGAAGAACCACAGTCTTATGCTTGCTTCAGTAGTTTTGTTCCCTAGAGCTTTAGACCCTCTTCTTCAGTGCCTTATGTCTAATACACACACATACACACACATACATACACACACGCACACATACACATGCACACACATACACACGCACACACATACTCACATGCACAGGCACATGTGTGCACACATGAGCACACAAACATGTATACACACACACACTCACACAGCCATATCATCCTCATTGAATGGGAATGGGGTGGAGAGAGAAGAGAGTTTGTTGGCATTTTACCTTCTTTCCTTGATGTGGTTCTTGTTCCTCTGCAGTCTTTATAGTTAACTCCAAAGACAGTAAGCTAACCAGGATAAAGTCACTGCTTTTGTAAGTCCACGGCAATCAAATATCAGCCTTAAATTAATAGAGAGCTCCCAAGACGATGTCTACATATAGTCCGCCATGGAATATAGAAGAATAACTGAACAAACAAACCAGAATATATAGAAGGGACTACCAGTGCCTGACCTCTGAGCTTTCAAAAAAAAAAAAAAAAAACTACCCAGAAATCTTAGCTTTTATCATGCTTATTAACCCATGACTAGAGGACCTAAATTCATAAATGGGAAAAAGCCAAGAGAACTGTATTAATATCAGCAATTATTGCAATGATTAACATTTCCACTGTCTGCCAAGCAGTCACAGGATTTCTCATGTATCAGCTCATTTACATCAGCTTTCTTTTTCTCCTTTGTATAATATGCTTTTATTATTTTATTTTTCATGAGCCTTGTTCATGAACTATTGACATCACTTCTACCCACTCTGGGTTGTTTTCATAGCAACAACACATTTGAGGTAAGGAAGTGGAGGCATGCAGTAGGTTGGGTTCCGGCATACATGCTTCACAGTTACACTGTGGGAAGCGTGGTGGAAATGTAACATACTTAGCCTGTTCTCACCATTGCTTCTGGCCTGCTTTTGCAGGGAATGAGTGTCTATTAGGGCAGATGCCAATGTGTTTTGCACTGTCCTGGGCACTGCCGAGGGAGGGCAAGCAGCGGGAATTTGTCCTGATAAGCAACTCAAAATGGGCAAAACCTTTCTGCACTGAACCTAGCTTCTCTCAAACTAGTATTTCCCAGGTGCCAATTTGGAATAAAAACCTACATTACCATAGTTGAGGCTGTTGCTAAAAGAAAGGTTTTTAGCACAAAACAGTTGTATTTCCTAGTCGACAAACTTAGCCCTTTGGTTACTCTCCTCTAGAGAACACCACATCTATGTTTCAAAGAGGCCCAAGCAAACTATGAATGAAACAAACTTTTCTAACTTAGGAAACTGGTATTGTATCTAGAGTACATGTTTGATGAGGTAACGCAAATAATCAGTAGTTAGGAAAAATGCCTACACCTGTACAGTATGCATGTCCGCAGAAAATGCATGTATATAAGGATTTCACATCTAAACCATAAAAGTGTTACTCTATATAAGGTGGATTGTTCGTTGTTTGCATGCTCTGGGTTAGGCCAAGAAGAGAATCAGAATTGTCTTCAGGAGTGAGATGGCTGTTCTCCCTCAGCTGTGTGCACTCTGGCATCTCCCTCGATTTACCCTTTACCCAGTGGCTGCTGTCACCCTGTAGTTCAAGCAATAGGGCTAGGGTGGGCGTCACTCACCTCTGCAAGTCAAGACTTGTGGGGAGTGTGTGCTCATGAGTCATTGTGCCCTGATGTGAGCTAGACATCTCAGGCCCTGCTGTGCTTCACAGACACACAGGGAGAAGACACAACTAGAATCTAGGATGTTAGAACCCATGACAGAGACTCGTGCGTGGGAAGGTACACTCCGGACTAGGTTGCATGCTTGCTTTTCTGTTCATGCTCCAAGGGAGAGCAAGGCCACAATGAGCTGCCTTCTCTAGCTGGCAGCCTGTGTGGCAAACCCAAAGCCTGCTGAATATTTATCTTAGCTTTTCTTTGCCGTGGTCCGTTCTCCCCTCCCCCATCCCCACCTCCGTCTTCCTGGTCTCTGGATTGCCCATGTTTATATATCCCCCTACTCCATCCCCAGCCCACCCCCCCCCCATCCTCTCCCATTGCTAACAACTGCTCTCCCTGGCCTAAGAAGAGCATTCTCCTGATGCAGGACATGCATGAAACAGAGCGCGACACAGGCAACCACCAGGCATTTAGTGGGGGGGGGGGGCACCAATTAGAGACCAGAGTGACCAGTGTGAGCAGCAGGACATCCAGAAGGACGCTTTGCTACTGAGGAGTGGAGCCTAATCCCGTTACAGGCGGGTAGAGACTCCTGGGGCCCACAAGCCTCCTTCCTGCTGGGCCCGGAGGGGTGTCATTGGAGGACTGCAGGTCTGTGAAGGTTCTGCTAGCCAGCAGCTCCCTTCCCCCCAGCCTCCAGCCCCCTAGATTCCCTTTTCTTCTGTAGTGACACACACTCAGTGCCTCTGAGGTCATTTGTTTCCCACAGCCTCACAGGGCGCTGTGGCAACAAGGGGGACAATGGTCTCTCACAGGAATGATGGGAGGCCTTGTTTTGCCTTAAATAAGCCCCTTCAAGGGAGCAGTAAGGTCTGTTGTGTGTGTGGTTTGTTTCTTCAGAAAATCCTCCTGCCCATAGTTCCAGTGTGGAGTACTCAGGCGACTTCAATTGAGGACATAAAGAATCCTATGTGTGTGAGAGAGGGTTTAATTTTATTTTTATTGCCGCTTTGAGACTAGAACTGTGTTTTCCCTTCTCTCAGTTACCCTTTTTGCACTCATGATCCCCGGACCCCGGCATTCTTTGGATAGTTGTAGGCAGGAATTGGCAGGTGCTGGGGGCAGAGCATCGATCGATGCCCACATCTCCTGTGGGCCTCCAGTCGCCCTCTTTGGCGAGGGAGCTCAGCAGGAATTTAGAAATGTGTTCCTTCATTTTTTACCTCATCCTGAGTCTGAAGAAAGTGCTTGAAAGGGGAAGTGAGGGGAGGGGCTGGGACTAGCAGCAGAGGGAATGTAGAAACTGAAGAGAGAGGTAGGCTCTGTGTGTCACCTCAGAACACACCGGAGCTTCTGGGGAATGCCCGGGAAGAAGGAGGCTTGAGTAGGAAACACAGAAGGAGGGCTCAGTGCCTGGTCCAGCGGTGTGATAAGGAAAGACGCCAGAGCAGTCTGCTACACTCTGATAGCCCCGCTAAGAAACACAGCTGTCCGTTTGTCTTCTGGTGTTCTGTCCAGGGTTTCAGGCCTTCTAAAGGAACATAGTTTAGCTGTGGAGCCTGCCTGAGTACGCGTGGCTACCTGGAGAAGATTTGCACGTGTTGGATCAGGCTGTGCCATGAAATCTTGGTATTTCGTCTGGGGAAACTGAGGTTAGACAGAAAAATGTTGTTCCCAAGACCGTGCGATGAGATCAACTAATGTCACGACTTTGGATTATAACTAAGATAACCTTATTTTCCAGCCATTACCCAAGCATGTGGACCAGTGTGGTCTAGAAATTTTTTCTCCTTGTTTCAGAAAAAAAAAGGCAATTATGACAATCTCTGATCTAATCACCAGTAGTGCACATCAAAAATCATTTCTTACAGACTGGGGAGATGGCTCAGTGATCAGTGTTTAAGAGGACTGACTGTTCTTCCAGAGGACCTGGGTTCAATTCTCAGCACCTACATGGCAACTCACAATTGTCTGTAAATCCAGTTCCAGGGGATCTGACACCCATACAGACATACTTGCAGACTAAAACCCAATGCACTGAAACAAAACAAAACAGAATTGCTTCTTGTTTTGCTTTAAGGTCATCTTTTCTTCCTTTGAGTTCTGTAAGTCATATTCCTGTTTATAAAATTGTATGACTTCTACCAAACTCAAAAGCTATTGACTTTCTGACCTAGGTTTTGTTTTGTTTTTTGTTTTTTGTCTTTCAAGACAGGGTTTCTCTGTGTAGCTTCGAAGCCTGTCCTGGAATTCACTTTGTAGACCAGGCTGGCCTCAAACTCAGTGAGATCTACCTGCTTTTGCCTCCCAAGTGCTGGGATTAAGGGTGTGCACCACCACCACCCAGCTACATTTTGAATATTTTTTTTTGTGAAATACACAGGAAGGTGAGTTTTCCAGATGTATCTATTGATTATGCTCTTATAAATATATAACAATTCAAACACTGATATCACTTTGTGGTTAATTTAAAAAAAATGAATTGTCTTTGAGTTTAATGCACACCTCCAAGATTAATTCTTGGCCTCTATATCATTTTAATTCTTCACAGATTCTAAAGTAGTCTCCTGGAAGTTTGACAAATGGATTGACATACTGTTTCCTTTCTCTGCACCACTGGTTTATTTTAATTTATTATTTATTTTTATTTTATGTGCACTGGTGTTTTTACTTTCATATATGTCAGTGTGAGGGTATCATATTCCCTGAAACTGAAGTTCCAGACAGTTGTGAGCTGTCATATGGAAGGGGGGATTGAACCCAGGTCCTCTGGAAGAGCAGTCAGTGCTCTTAACTGCTGAGCCATCATTCTAGCCCCTGCACCACTAGTTTAATGATTATTCTAAGCTGAAGTAGTGTTCATCAGCTTCAAGTCATAAACATCGTATAGTCAGTTCCAAAGATAGCCTGTGTCTCTTTCCAACAGCAACAGGACATTGGCCAGACTGTCCTCTTTCTGGGCATGACAGAAGCAAAAAGATAGACTGACTCGGCTTTGTATTAATTCTAAAAGAAACAACACTTATAACAGATAAGTAAAAAAAAAAAAATCACCCAAATAATAAGCTCTGTGACAGATAATAGACAGTGAAAGGAACCCCTAACCTCCAGTCAGTTTTGGAAACGTCTGACTTTAAGAAGTACAGACTGTGCATAATCGCCTTGTGACCCTGGACTCAAGCTCCCTTCCTTTGGGGATCATCTCTCCACACCCCCAGAGCTTTTTGCCTGTTGACACAATCCCACCACAGCTTCCAGATATGCAAAAGTTTCGTCCGATCCAAAATGGTAACCAAAAATGTTGAACTGCGAGGAAATGGCAGTCATAGCATTGAGAGCTAGTAAGTAAATAACAGGCCTGTTGTCCCACACCCCAGTTTAATGCTCTCAAGAGGTTCTTATGTTGCTCGAATTAGTGGGCATGTAAATGAAGCCCCTGTTGGCCTTGGCAGATCTTGGCCTCTTCCTTGACCTTGTTTGACTGAAACAAAAAGTCATTGGTGGAACAAAAAATTCAGAGCTCTGAACCTGGTTGGAAGAAAAGGGCAATTCTCTGAATTGGGTAATTGGATCATGCTCCCAAGTGCCCTGCGGCTTATATCAAACATATAAGAAGGGGATTAATAACTTCAGTGTGTAAGTGAGCTTCAGGCAGCCCCTAACTCCAGCATTTCGCTCTCAGGAGCTCTGGGACACTAACAGATTTTCTTTAGAGCATTTGAAGTGCTTTGTATAAAATTCAGGAAGGGTCTACAGACTACTGTGGAATCTTTGTCATTGTGGGTTGTCCTGTTTGACAGATAGGGCCACCTTGGAAGCCTCTGCAAAACAGCCATGAGCAAAACAATAACAATAACATTATTCCAAATTGTGCTTGATAGTCACTTCCTTAGTCATGACTTTATCATCCAGCCTAAATTAAATGTGTCTGTTAAATGGAAAGTTCATCTTAGTCCTGTGTCTTACAGAGAAGTTTGGGGATCTCAAAACTACAGACACATAACCTTATGTGTAAACTTTAAGGAGTCATCTGAAAATCAGGTAACTTTTGATTAATGTATTTTAATTAGCTTATGATGTTCTTACTCAGTATCAAATGCCTGCTATATAGCAAGCTTCAGGATATAAATAGTATGGGATGGAGCAAAAGTCAGTTAAAAGGTTTGTGAAGGTTGGAGGGACACACACGAAGGGAACCTTTGCTTCTTGGGATGGTGCAAGTGCAGAGAGAACCAGAGATGGCGAGCGTGTTTGTAAAGCTGCAAAGCAGAGAGGAGCATGCCAAGATAGAAGAACGCAAGCTGAAATCCCTGTTTTTCCCATTGAGGCTATTATACTGGGGCTTATGACATAGAGTCGCCAGTGGTAGAGATGCTTTGGTGAATAAAAGGGGGTGGGGAGCACTTGTGAAACCTTTACAGGTCTGGGCGTTCTAAAACTTCCGGCTATCACACGGAAGAGCTCTTAAGGAACATTCTGGATTCTTATCTTAATGGCTCTAGCTCAGTTCAAAGTCCAAAAAGAGTTAGCAGAATCTTACTATTTATTCATTTATTGATAATTTAGCTTAGAGATGGAGTCTTTTCATTACTAATGAAATGTTACTAAAGGTGGGTGGGTGTATTAGAACTCTCTAGAGTAATAAAACTGATAGAATGAATCCATATAGATGTAGAAAGGAGATTTATTGGCGCAACTTACAGACTGTGGTCCAGCTAGTCCAATAATGACTGTCTACCAATGGAAAAGCCAAGAATTCAGTAGTTGTTCAATCCAGGAGGCTGCATGTCTCAGTTCGTTTTCAGTTTATGCCGGAGTCTCAAAGAAGTAAGCTCTACTGCCAGTGAATGAGTGGACTTGCCAGTGAGAGCAAGCAGGCAAAGAGAGACAAGCTTCCTTCTTATATCCCTTGTATAGGCTGCCAGCAGAAGATGTGGACGGATTAAAGGTAGATCTCAAAAGATCCATATTAAAAGTGGATATTTTCACTTCGGATGATTTAATTAAGGAAAGTCCCTCACAGGTGTGCCTAGCCTCTTGGGGTTTTAGTTAGTTCCAGATGTGGTCAAGTTGACAACCAAGAATAGCCATTGCAGTAACTTCTGAGAATTAGAATACCAGAAAACTAATCAGGAACAGAATTAACTTTGGCCACGAACCAATTATTTATTTCTTCTTTAAGTTTTATAGAAAACCTGTGAAGCAAATGTTTTGTCTGTATTGTAACAAAATAACAAACAGTCTCAAAGAAGTTAAATAACTTGTAAAGGAAGATCGTTTTGTTGTGAATTTTATGTTTTCTTCAGCAATAGTTTCTAGCCAGAGATGACAAAAGGACTGTACCATGCTGGATAATGTGTTTGGATCGCTGTGTTGAGATTTTGATACAGCTGCCCCTGTGTGCTCCAGTGTGAGGTGGTAGTAGTGTGTGACCTGCATGTCTCTCATCAAAGAGATGAGAGGAGTCATCTAAAGAGCACTCCAGGAAAGAGATGCCTGCCAGCCAAAGCGGGAATACAATAGGCCAGTAGATTTATGAGAGCTATTTGCTAAGACTTGAAAGGGAAGTTAAGTGTAAATAAAGTAGGTTTGTAGCTTAAATGTGTATCTTAAGTGTGATGACAAATTCAAGTTTGTATCGGTGGGGTATTTTGAGGATAGCAGCTAGAATATGTTTGCTTTGACGGATGCTCCTCCTGCTCCTATTCCTCTTCTGTTGTATTTTTCCTCTCTGTATGGAGTGAGATGGAAATCATACACACACACTCACACGCACGCACGCATGCACAGTAGTCCTGGCTGTAATGTTCTCTGGCTAGGCAGTTTAGTTTGTACCCAGCTCTTCCTACAGCCAGTGCTTTGCTTGTCCTGAAGAGCCCGATGATTCATCTCTCTGGGGAGATGAGACACGGCTCCATATTGATATCACCCCATTGGGCTTATGGCATGAATCCACAGATTGTTCTAGTGTGTGCTGAATTTTTAATCTAAAAATAAAGCCATTTAAGTCACCAGTGTAGTGCCAGTGGGCCTGACTACTTGTGAAGTTTAGGAAGCCATTTGGAAAGCCTCTGTCAGGATGTTCTTAGCACTGCATCAGCTAAGGAGCAATGCCCTTTAGGCCACAAACTCTTACATAGATTGGGCCTACTGAATTGAATTATGGAGACCCAAACTCTCCCTGAGAAGCCAAGGGCACCCGGGAGGTAGTTTTGATGATCCTCAGAGCACCGCGGTGCCCCCTCAGGATCTCTCTTCCATTGTTTTCCTCCTGAGTACCATGTGAAACAGTGGTTCTGCCCTTCTCAGGGGAAGTACAAGCAGTTATTTCGCTTTGAATTTGGGTGTGAGTTAGTCAATGAAATCCCTCTCATAAACTCTGCTGTTCTTCAAGGTGAATACACCTCCCTTTACTTCCCCTCCTAACATATGGCATGGCATTTTTGACAGCTGCGTACCACCCAGAGCCTCTTCTATGATCTTAGGCGATAGAGGAAATGATCATAATGACTAGCTTGGTGCATGCTGCATAATTGGAGATGGTGACCTCTGGATCACACAAAAATCACTTCTGAAAAAAATGCTATAGACAATATATATATTTTTTAAAAAATAATTTTTATTCTTTTTGCTGCAAAAATAAACTTTGAGAGGATGATTCTCCCGCAGGATATGGAAATGACCTTGGATAAGGTCCAGGGTCAGCGGCACAGCTGCTGTTTCCTGCAAGGACATCTACATCCAGAGGGGAAAGAGGCAAAGTTAAATATATAGCAGGAAAATAATGCCTGGACGTATTAACAAGAGTAAAAGGATTTGCATGTAACAGAACCTGGCTGTAAAAATATACAGCCAGGAATTACAGTTAATGTTTAGAAGAAATATATAAGGGGGCTGGAGAGATGGCTTAGCAGTTAAGAGCACTGACTGCTCTTCCAGAGGTCCTGAGTTCAATTCCCAGCAACCACATGGTGGCTCACAGCTGTCTGGAATGAGATCTGATGCCCTCTTCTGGTCTGCAGGCAGGATACATAATTGCAGGATACATAATTAAATAAATCTTTAAAAAACATTAAAAAGAAGAAATATTTAAAACTCCTTATCAAAAAAATAACTGGTCTACCAACAAAAATAGCAGTAATAACCGTGTCTACTTATGATACTTCACACATTTAAACCTCTTTGGATGTCTAGTTCCATATTTACAGCAGTTTAGTATGGCTAATCTGTCAATTTAAAAGACTAAGACCTGTAGAACTTGAGCTGGGGGTATGTAAAGCCAGGGGAAAACTTGGGTATGGATTTTAAAACAGAGATAGACACGACTTAATTTACACTTTTAGAAATTTACATAGGCTTGACAGTGACTGGAAGCAGACAGAAGCTGGGAAGTAAACCAGGAAATATAGCGCTAATCCTGGAAAAGGATTGTTAGGGTGGCTTTAAGAGGGGGAGGGACTGAAAGGATGAGACTGTGCCTCTCTCTCAGCTGTGAAAGAGCTCTTGACTCTCCCATGTGCATGTACTACAGACCCAACAGTGAGGGCAAGGGAAGAACAGTGTTACTGGAGAACTTCCCAGGACAAACTTAGATTCTACTCGAATGCTATTTGTTTGCTTGTGTTAGTTAAGATTCTGGTATTTTAAGATTCCTGCTTCACATTTGTGAACTAGAAAACATAGGGCTTGGGGGTAATTGAGAAGAAATAGTAACATTAAGGGTGATAACGCTTTTTTTCCTTCTGGAATCTCTGAAAGAATGACAATCGAAAGCCAGACTTTCGTCCCCCTTCAAAGCAGTGACATTGCCTTTTGTTGACCCTTTCACAGCTTCTCAACAGAAATCCTACTGCGATGCTGTTCATAGTCATGATATTCACTTTGTATCTCTGTGAATCTGACAAGTAAATTAAGAAAATAAAAGCACGGGCCATACCAAGCCAAGTCAGCACTTTTGCAGCAGTATACCTCTGCCCCCATTGCTTGCTAATGAGCTAGGCAGTTGCTATTGCTTCCTGACTGTCCTGAGTGTGTTGTATTTGTCTTACTTAATTCTCAAGACTATGGCTTGTTGCCATTTCACAGATGAGGACTCAGAGGCCCAGGGAGGTTTAATCTGCCATTGGAAGCCTCACATCCAGTACTTAGGAGAGAGCTTCTCACTCTGTGTTCCCACACTCTTCCGCCACACTGCCTGTTGTAGGGTAGCGGTATACTCACTTGGTCCCTTGCATTTGTGAAGCATCTTTTATTTGAAGAACTGAAACTGAGAGCATCACTTTCTTCCTTTGATGACTCTGAGGGAGGAAGGAAAGAATTAACATTTATTGGCTAATTTACACATGCCAGATACAATTTTAGTCACATTCACATTCCAAACAGGTTGTATCTGCTGTCTTCATCCTGCAGATGAGGAAAGGAAGTTGCCCAATGTTGTGTCGCTTTCAAAGGAGTAAATCTCAACCTTGGTGCTGCCCCTCAGCAAACTCTAAGCTCCATTAAAGCTGGGACAAAGTCTGCTTTTCCTTGGGTTTGTTTGTTTTGTTTTTATACTGGTGAGCTAAATCCCAGATTCCAGGAAGTCTGTTTTCAGGGTATTATATCTCTCATGCCTGCAACAAGGTCTGGCTCTGATATGTATAAGATGCTCAGGAGGGAATGTTTCGGAATGGGTGGGTGAGCATGCTCTGAGCTGCAATTAGAATGCACGGAGCCTTGGACTGGCCTTTCTAGTGTCTTCCAGTAGATGCTGAGGTGGCACTGTAAGAAGGGTCTGTGCATTCAACCATGGAAACACGTGTGCTCCTGATTTACAAAACTCTCATGTCCTCGCAGATGTATAGCTTAAGCGATGGAACTGCTTTTCTGTTTGGGGAAAACTGAGGCACAAAAAAAGTTACCTTGGCCAAGGTTTTGCAAGTCCGTGAACAGTTTGTGACACAACTAGAATCCTGAGACTCTCACCTCTACGGCTTCAAGCCACTTAACAACCCTGTGGTTCTGGTAGGGCTATAGCTTTTCATAAATCTGGTACTTAATCATTTAAAGAGATGGTAATTTATCTTAACTATGTGCCTCATTATGGATGCGACACACTTAGCACAGATGGCCTCAGCAGTTTTTCCTGGCTTCCCTTACTCTAACATATCTAGCACGCTAATGTCAATATTAGCTTTACCGTGTTAGGTGACTTTGGTGTGCTTCTCATTAGCTGGAACCATAAAGAGTGGAGTTTTACCTGCGCTGAGGGATCGCTAAATTCCTGCTGGCATCTGTGCGTGCAGCCCCATGTCAAAAGTGAGGTCATGTTTCTCCTGGATTGTGCCTGTATCTGATGAGCCTGGGCTGGCATGAATCCGAGACAATGAAATAATCACACCCATTAGCTCACCAGGGCCTTATTAAGATGTGGCCTGGCTTTCCATCCATTTCTCCTGCTTGGAAAAACTGACATAGTCATGGTGTGTAAAGGTTAGTGGAGATGAAGCTGCTTCAGCAACCAAAAGCCAGCACTCCCAGCTCAAACATGGGGTAGAGCTGTGGCTGATGGCAGGAAGCAGCACTTCACGGGGTGGGGTGCAGGGGTATTTTCCCTTATTTTTTTTAGACAGTGTTTGACCATGGAGCCCTAAGTAGCCTGACACTTACATGATGATCCTGTCTCTGCCCCCAGAGGGCTGAAAGGGAAAGTCAGTGGACGTCACCTTGTCTGATTCAAGAGTGTTCTCTAGTCTGTGCAGCTGTGACAGTAACATGGAATGCCCCCTTCCTGCCCCCTCCAGGGCTACCCTGGAGCAATGCCTTCCAAACTTTCATTGTTGGTTACATTTCTCTTTGTAGACACACTCCCCCACCCACACACACACATTTGGAAGGTTTGGGTCTAGTAAACAAACTGTAATAATTAAATAATGATTTTTGTGTCTTCATTGATGGCTCATGTCATTGTGCCAAATCTGCTGTCTCCACCTCTGTCTGTCTTCATAGTGCTTTCTTAGGGACACCTTCCCAGACCTCGTGCCTGGCCTTGGATGTAAACACCAGTTATACGTCCAGGATACCCTCCACTTCACCCACAGAGGCCCTTCCGCAGCCGCAGCACCTACCTCTTATAAATACAGGCCTGTCTCACTCACAGCCGCTTCTCTCATCCTTGCGTCTTTGCTTGGCATATGTAATTGGCAATTGGCAAACATCTGTTGACTGAATTAAGGAATTCAGTGACAGAATCAAAAGAGAAATAAAAGAACTGTGGGCTTGGAAAACCTTAATCTCTAGCGATCTGATAGGGTTTCTGAAATGTTGACACCAGCTTAAATGAAAGTCACCAAGTTTAAAATGAAGTTTAACTTTGGGTGGGGGTGAGATGATGCTTCTAGCACATTGGTGAGGTCCTGGTTCTTAATAAGGAGGCTACTTACTCCTGGCTACTCCTGAACTACAGACATAGACCCGCTCATTTTGTGTATACCCATGGCAGAACTCATGGAGATGCCTAAGGATTTTACAAACCTAAGGGTATTTTTTTAATAGCCCGTATGGTTGTTTGCCTGTCTTTGCAGCACCCGTTCTCCCTGGTCGTGTCTTTGGGGATACTCAGAATCCCTGCATATCAGTCATCCTACCTCTTCTGTGTGTGTCTACTGCCTCTTGAACCTACCTTACTCCCCAAACCACACAGCGCACAACAGTGTTTGGTTGAGAGCCTCCTTTATACTTCGTGTTATAAGCTATAATTTGAATATCTGGAGTCTTACACTCAGCTTCATGAGGTCTTTACCAGGGAAAGCATCATATAAGAGAAGAGCCTGGTGTCAGGGCAGTCTTTAAGTCTTTCCTAATGATCCGATGCTCTCTGTCGGGCACACATAAGTATTAGAGACTTCTTGGAGAAGTCACCTCACCTGCCAGCACCCATGGACAGGGAATAGAGCAATATGCTTTCCCAATGTTGAGAGACCACCTATTACCAGAAGTTTGCCAAACCCAGCTCTTAGGGAGCTTCAGCTAACAGCCTCAGCCAGTCCTCTCATCAGATGGAAATCAAAAGTTGCTTGGTAAATCACTCAAGCTGAAAATATTCCTGGCAGTTCAAACAGCCCGTGGTAAGAACATGCTTTCTTTCCCTGCAATGAGTTCATTATCCAAGGGCCGGAAGTGCTCAAAATCATTGATTGGCTAATTATAAGTAACTCAAGGGCCATAACGCTCCAGTCCCTCTGTGGGAATATTTATAAGCGCTCAAGTTCAGCTCAGATAAAAGAGAGGGAACTCACCCAAGGAAACTGCAGGGGAAAGTCTGGAATGCCAACGACATAGTATGTTGCCAGTCTGAAATAGAAAGGTCCAATATATCACTGAGTTTTACAAACAAACCTTGGGAAACAAATTACTTGTGTCCCTCCCAGCTTTCAGATGGGATGTAAAACTAGAGGCTTTAACCTTTAAGCATGGTAGTAAGTCTACCCTATTTTTCTTAGGAAGGGAAGCAGTTGCTTTAACATCCTGGCTAGATTCCCAAAAGGAACAGGGTGGCCCGTTTAAAACAGGCCTGTGGATGCTTCTGCGTGAGGGAAGGGCAAGCTGTAAGCACCATGTGCATGTGGGTGTTTAATGAATATGAGCTGATTAAATTGGCCACCCTGAACTATAAGCTCATACCTCTGAAGCTCCTCTCCAGTCAGCCTCTTTAGCTCGTGATGGAGTTCTTCAAACTTTCTGCCCAAACTTGTTAGGCAGCAATGCTCCTCTTTAAAGCTGCTGTTTTCCCGCCCAGCTTTTCTTTGTTTTCAAGATGCAGGAAAGAATGTGGCCCCCGGAGTCCCTTCCTTCAAACACAGGCCCCGCTGCGGTGATGGCAGCCACACCCACAGCACTTCCCCTCAAACCTGCTGCCTCCATCTGTTTCCCTGTCTCTGGACCAGCACAAAGCCAGTGTCTGTCTGGGATAGATAGTGAGCTGGGCCGCAGACAGAGGAGGCCTTGTCTAAAGGAGGAAAAGCTACTGCTCAAGAAGCCAGGCGACCTGGCTTTTCTGGCTGGATTGTGCTAAGAGCCATCTGTGTAGTTAGGGGAGTCATTTGCTCCTTCACCCATAAAAGGCAAGGGTGAAACAAAAATTAGTATTTCTCAGACTGTGGGCTTTGGATTCTTGGGGTCTGCAAATTCTATGAGAAGTTTTAAATATTTATGCCCTTACCATCAAAGATTTTTTTTACAGTTATAAAGTCAATATAATATAATTGAAAGACATTTTAAAAAATAAACATTGAGTTTCTTAAATTGGTGATTCTGAAACCGATGTAACATTCCCCAGAGGTTTCTGGGTGTATTGGGGGAATCTCAAATAGTTATTCAATTTTTAAAAGAACTCCATGTATCAATCAAGTTTGACATAGAGGCAAAAATCTTAGTTTTAAGGTTTTTTTTTTTTTCTATTTCCACTAGAATATACTTAACTATTTTAGTACACAGACTTCTTTTGTTTCTATAACAAAGACATTTCTTTTTCACAAAAATACTGTATATTAAATTGCAAAGAGTGTGTTTGTTACAAAAGCTTCTTTTCCCTTTAAGATTCAGAGCATTGTTCTGGGGAGATAATTCAATGGCTGAAGTACTTGCCACGCAAGCATGGGGACCTGAGTTCATACCTCTAAATCCCCTGTAACACTGGTACTGTGGTGTGTGTGTGTGTGTGTGCGCGCGCGCGCGCGCACTTGACATATGCTTGGGTGTGTCATGCATATATACACACACACACACACACAGTCACACATATACACACATAAACTCAAAGGACTGGAGAGATGGTTCCATGGTTAAGAGCACTGATGGCTTTCCCAGAAGACCTAGGTTCAGTTCTTAGCTCCCACATGGGAGCCTACAGCCAATTATAATTCCGTTTTTGGGGATTCCAATGCCCTCTTCCAGCCTCTTCAGGTACTGCACGCACATAATATGTAGGCATACATACAGAGAAAAAAGTCCACGTACATTTAAGAAGAATCAGAGCATTTAAGTGATTTTTGGCCAGCCTTGTTAGCTGGGACTATCTTTTATTTCTAAAATCTTATAAATTTTCCTTAAACCTGAGAATAGGCTCACAGTTTATGTATTATGCATTTTACTTCATAGTTTACAAAATGCATTTGTGTATACTGCTTATTTATTTTATGTGTGTGCATGTGTGGGGATGGAGCACATGGAAGTCAGAGGACAACTTGTGGGAGTTAATTATCCCATCGTGCAGGTCCTGGGGATCAAACCCAGGTCTTCGGGTTTGGCAGCAAGAACCTCTACTACTGAGGCACCTCACTGGCTTTATCCTCTTGGTTTTCAGTATGAATTGTCTGGTAAATGAATCAGGTAGCATGATGTCTATTACATTAAAGAGGACATTCTGACTATAGACTGTGTCTCGTGTTTTCTGACTCCTCCTACCCAGCAAAGCTCCCTACTCTAAGGAATAGCAAGAGAGTAGCCTGGGCTTCTGTCATTCACTCCACTGCACTGTTCCAGGGTTACTTGTTTCAGGAAATAGAAAATGGAGCTTCTCATTCAAGGATAAACTGACATTGTCAGGTGTCAATCACATGCCTCCAGTGCTTAGACAGCCTCAGCCCAGTTCCTGGGATATACAGGTACTTGGTATTTACTGAATGCTGAGTGAGTGAGTGAATGAATGAATGAATGAATTACAAAATAAATCCTTCTGCTAGGTATGGTGGTGTGTGCCTGTAATCCTGTCACTTAGTTGGCAAGGGCAATAAGACACTGTCTCAAAACCCAAGCCAACAAAATCTTTCTGACTAAAGTTTGTAAATTGGAGGTCATTTTTACCACATGGATTTTTCCAAATACTAGGTCAGCAGGGTTTGCGCAGAGTCTACCAAGTGCTTTGAGGGAGAAGGGGGGAACTAATGAGAAATGGTAAAGCCAGAAGAGGAAATCCCTGGCTTTCTCTACCTTTCTGCCCAGGGATGGCTTCCTAGGCTCCCAAAGAGCCATGCTAAGCAGTATCTTTCTGACAGGGGTTGACCGAAATTGTCACTCCTGTGGAGAGAGGACAGGTATGACCATATGACCTGGTGGGAAGGGTAAGTAGAAGGCAGCCAGCTGTGTCCCGTGGGAAGATGGGTCGGGGAGCAGAGGAGCTGGTGGGAAGACAGTGACTGTGGCCAGAACGTGTCTGCATGGAAAGAAGAGAGAGACTCTGTCTGCTCACATAGTGTGGTTTGGCTGCCTTCCCATCATTCCCCAGGAGAACTCTTAGTGGTCAAAGACATCATATTTTAATCAAGGCAGTTCTAGCTAGACTGGTAAGCTAGGCCCCCGTGGGTATGGTGAGGTTCTAGCAGGTTGAAGAAGGGAGCCGAGGCTCACCAGTGAATCCACTCACTCCCTTCCGCTGTTGGCAGCCGACGCGGTATCTACAAACAGGCAGCATGTCTTCACATACTCATAAATGCTGCCTATGGCCATGGGACTGCATTGTCTGTGGAAGTGGCCTGCCTGGAAAAAGTGACTCCATTTCACTTTTCTGTACTCATTGTTCCTGGAACCATGTCCTGAAATCACAGGATTTGATTTTGCTGCCACTCTCCTAAGTTACCTTTCTGTGGCAGCCTGAGGACTCTAAAGAGGTTCTTTAGGCTTAAATGGTGCCTCTGACTTACCTCTGGGGACTCTGTAAGATGGCCTGGTTTTGCTTGGCCAATGAGGAGATGACTTTCCCTTGCAATTGACAGGAGCTGTTGGACATTTTGAAAAGCTAAGAATGTTGGAGGGGACCAAAGTGAAATCACAGAACATATTCCCGCAGCCAAACTGAAACCCGCATGATTACCTGGCCACACACACACAGGCTTAAGATGACGTCTCACTCATGGATTGTGGTTAATGCCCCAGCAAAGTCCAGATTGTTAAAGCTAATACACATACACCTATGCTTTTGCCAGGTAGTTTTCATCAGATTCCTGGGCTGTCAATGTGTGTGTATAATTAAGACTATTTAGTCATATTAAAACTTCCCCAGAGATGAGCGGAGGATGCAGTAAGGTAGAGATCACTAGGTCTAGCAAGAGTCAGCAGTTGGGAACTGTCTTAGTTAGGCTTATTATTGTTGTGATAAAAAACCATGACCAAAGCATGGTAGAAGGGGAGGAAGGGGCTTATTGGGCTTCCCCTTCCATATTGTGGAGTACATCATCTAAGGAAGTCACTACAGGAACTCAACCAGGAGGCAGGAGCTGATGCAGAGGCCATGGAGGGGTGCTGCTTCCTGGCTTACTTCTCACAGCTTGCTCAGCCTGCTTTCTTACAGAACTCAGGACCACCAGCCTGGAGGTGGTACCACCCACAATGGGCTGGTGGGCCCTCCCACATCAATCACTAATTGAAAATGCCCTACAGCCTGATCTTATGGAGGTATTTTTTTGAGATTTATTTATTTATTACGTATACAATGTTCTGGATGCCAGTACGTAATCTCATTATAGATGGTTGTGAGCCACCATGTAGGTGCTGGGAATTGAACTCAGGACCTCTGGAAGAGCAACTAATGCTTTTAACCTCTGAGCCATCTCTCCAGCCCCTGGCGGTATTTTCTTAATTGAAGTTCCCTCCTCTCGGATGACGTTGACTTGTGTCAAGTTGGCATATAACTATCCAGTACAAGGGCCAAAACAATACAGCGAAAAGATCAGTCACTGGCTGTATCTATGTAAACTCACCTAGGAGTCTACCTTGCAAATTTCTTTAGTTTTTTTCAAGACAAGGTTTCCCTCTGTAGACCAGGCTGGCCTGGAACTTCCTCTGTAGACCAGGCTGGCCTCAAGCTCACAGAGATCTGTCTGCCTCTACCTCCTGAGTTGCCTTGCAAATTTCAGTATTCTCACTATTTCATTCTGTTTGATTCCATTAGCTTCTTTGGTAGTTTTCAGGGTTCCATTCAAGGCAAGCGCTCTTCTGCCTGAGCCCTCCACTGTTTTAGCGTTAGGCTCAACATCTGGATGGCAGAAGGAAAGCTCTGTTTTAATTCCGCCTCCATCGAGGCTGTAACTCGTGTGCATTCACACAAAGCAGCCATTGGCCTCAAAGAATGATGGCTTCAGTCTTATAAAAACAATGAGGTTGGCATTCCAGTCATCTGGAGTTAGAGCTGGCCGATGACTACAGAGTAATCGACACCTGTTAATAGACTTCTAAATTAAAAGAAGAAAATATAGACCCATCAGTCCAAGCCAAGAAATCATTTTCCTGTTTGGTCCAGATCCTTCACTCTTGCCAATTTCTCTGCATATCCTTTTCCTTGGCTCATCAGTCATCAAAATTTGGGGCTGCTCATGATTTCTTATTTTGGAATAGGGAAGCAAGCCCAAAGGACAGTGACTTTTTATAACCACATGGCTAGTTAGCTGGTTAGAAACAAGTTCACCAGAATTCCAGTCTTTCTACTTTACCAAATAGTTTTCTATAAATATATATGTATTTATTTTTAACCTATTTCTTGGAAGAACTGAGTAATGTGAGCCTGGCCCAGAGCAGTGTCATTTCTGGTGAACTTCCATTTAAAGGATGTAGTTTCCGCCGTGATTAGGGCTCTAGCACCACCTCTATCCCGGAGTGGTGGGGGCGTCCTGATAAATGGACCAGAAGAGAATGGAAGGCATCAGGTGAGCCTCTGATCGCAATCCTTTCAGGCTGCTCTTTATCGAGAGAGGAAGCAACTCAAGTCCTATTTCTGTCCTTTATGGGACTTTGATCTCTGTGTCTATCACTCCATCCTGTAGGTAACGCAGAGTACCTTTGAAACAATCAGATACAAGAGACAGTGGGTGAAAATGCATATGATATTTGGTAGCAGGAGGCTTAAGAGGGATAAATAAATACAGAAAAGTTGGGCTGGAGAGATGGCTCAGGGGTTCAGAGCACTTGCTCTTCTTGCAGAGGATCCAGGTTCAGTTCCTACCACCCACATGATGGCTCACAACCATCTGAAACCACAATTCTAGGGGCTTTGACACCTTCTTCTGGCAGGCACACATGTGGTATGCAGACAAAATGCCCGTACATATAAAATAAAATAAACGTGTTTTTTTTTTTTTGTTGTTGTTGTTGTTGTTGTTGTTTTTCGAGACAGGGTCTCTCTGCAGCTTTTTTAGAGCCTGTCCTGGAACTAGCTCTTGTAGACCAGGCTGGCCTCGAACAAAATAAACGTTTTAAAAGAAAGAAAGAAAGAAAGAAAGAAAGAAAGAAAGAAAGAAAGAAAGAAAGAAAGAAAGGAGAAAGAAGAAAGAGACCTAGGAAGAACAAAAACAGGAGCTGTCTGGCACAAAGATCACTGGGAAATATGTCTAGTTATTTGGCTCTGGCCAGTGAATTATCTGGCCTGGGATTTCTCCGAACCATTATTGACATTTGGAACCAGCTACCCTTGATTGTGGAAGGCTGTTGTGTATATTGTTCTGAGATAGCCGCACTTCTGCCTTTTCCCACTCAGGAGATGCCAGTGGCACTCTTCCTACCATTTGCGACAACCAAAACACAACTCTAGCCATTACCAAATAACCGTGATTTAGGATCAGCAAAGAATTGTTCTCTATGGAGATTCATTCATTCATCTTAGATATATTGTCTTTGAAAGCCACATCAGTAGGCTCTTTGTGAGAGGACAGAATGGCCCTCCTAATTATAACCTCAAAAATTAGAACTTTAGACATTTCTTATCTGGTACAAATACATATTATTTTGTTATTGCTTTTCATTCATCCAAAGAGCGGCTACTGCAAAAGGCATAGCAGGCACCCTGCTGAATCTAGACACAAAGCAGGACTTCTCCCACAAGATCTTAGAATGTAATACTACTCAAATGCTGCTCTGTAGAGTTGATTTCTTCACCAGGGCTAATGAAATTAAAGTTTGGAAGTTGTGTTTCATTATGTGGCTTTAACTTGGATCAGCCACACCACTTATTAGACCGGTGCAAATATCCTCGACTATTTTGAATCCTGTTGGTGGGATGTTGGGAGAGGTAAATGAAAGCTGGAAGATTCAGAGTCCAGTGAAAAATCTTTCACTAGACGGCTTTCATTAAACATTTTGTTTGGTTGGTTGTTTTCGACCAGACCCATGTACAGACACTGGACTTGGTGATTTCGCTTGCCCTTATATTATATTGTATTCCTTTAGTTTCCTCAGATGCTTCTTTCTAGATGAGAAATTATACCTGGAAAAAAAACCCCAAAGGCTTCTTAACTCACTCTTAGCTTCACCCTGCTTAGAAGTTCATGCATGTTATAATTTGTTGCTAATTCCCTTTCAGTGTTTGGGACTGTGTGAAGCTGTTTTATCTGTGAAACCTGGCAACAGGGACCAGGAGATGCTCCTGACATAGCCCCAAGGATGCTGGTAACATCCTACAATGCCACAAAGAGCCAGTTCAACTAAGTCATAGGTTCAAAGGACTCATGCTCAATTTTAAACCAAACCATGTTGGGGAAGTACACACTACCCCTGCTGTATGGTCTGTGTTGTCATTTCCGTCATATCCAGGGTCCCACGGCCGTCAGCATTCAGGCAAAATGCTTAGCCACCCTAGGTGCTAGCATTTGGGTGGGTGGGTGGGTGGGTGGGTCATACGGCTGCACATTCGCCATCAGCATTCAGGCAAAATGCTTAGCCACCCTAGGGCCTTATGCATTACATAATATATACACATGCGCAAAGTAGCTATGTACTCTACATATGTGTGGCGTGACTATAAAAACCCCTATACGCATGCGTTGACCTACGTTTAAAAAGCAGACTTGCCTATCTCATGTTCTCTTTCCCCACGTTTCTTTCGGAGAGGCCTGTGCACTCCCCTTTCTTTCTTTTTATTAACAAAAACTCTTAAAATGGGTTTTGTTGTATATCTTGTGGTCCGTTCCCGTGCACGGTAATACCAGTCTGTATGTAGCTAGTGAGCTCAAAATTCTTTGAACTGATCCTTTTTCGTCATTGTCAGTCCCAAGGCTCTAAGACGCTAGATGTTAACAGTTAACTCCTGAGAGGGTGGATGGGTAAGGAACTGTGCGGGAGTGGTCAGAGGTGTGAGTGGACTTTCAGCGCGCAACTTGCGCGTCATTGCCCCATTTAGATGCCATCCTATTGGCTAGTCAGTGACCACTGGAAGTTTCTTCTTCTGAGTCCGCTTCTTACTTTCCAAAGGCAAAACCCCTTTGTATGAATAGAGTTTAACTTAATTTATTTTAATATTTTGAGTTTGCAATATAAATGTATCCTTTCTCCCTTCTCTTTTTCTCCCTCCAAGTCTTCCATAGATTTCTTCTTGTTCACTTTCAAATGCATGGCCTCCTTTTTCATTAATTGTTGTTGCGTGCATGTGCATGTATATGCGTATTCCTAAGTACATAACTACAGCCTGTTCAGCCTACAGAATGTTGCTTGTGTGTATATGCTTTCGGGGCTGACCATTCGGTACTGGATAGCCAATTGCCGAGCTCTTCCCTGGGGAAGACTATTTCTCCCGCTCTCGGCATTCCTTAGTTGCCCGTGGTTCTGTGTAGGGTTGAGGCCTCTTGAGCCTTCTCATCCACATAAGCATGTCTGTAGGTATCATCCTTGTTCATGTGTAGGCAGCCATGTTAGGGAGATGGTGATAGGTGAAGGTTCTGACGTTCCTAGGAGACACGCTCTCACAGCACCTCCTGGGATTCCCGGCTCTCGCAACCTTTCCACCTTCTCTTCTGCAGTGATCCCTGAGCCTTAGGCACAGAAGTTGGGTTGTAGATGTGTCCTTTGGGATCGAGCTCCACAGCTCTACATTTCGATTGGCTGTGGTTTCTCTAATGGTCTCCATCTGTTGCACAGAGAAGTTTCCTGGATGAGGGGTGAGGACTGCATGTAAGAACTAGACCCTGGAAAAAGATGTCTTAATTTTTTTTTTTAAGTTTCTGATCACCCCATTGAATGAAATAACCATAGGGGGAGGAATTAATTTTTAAACCTCCCCTTCTTCTGAAAATATTCTTCTGTTGTTCACATAATTGGAATTGTACTATTACGGAAAATATTTTAAAAATGAACCAATACTCAAAAGACAAAGATCTTCCAAAATGGCTGTCTTAGTTGGTATCGGCACCAGGCAGGTCTCATAATTGGCAACCGCCTTTAATGCCATCTGAAAACCATGACCATTGGAAAACATGTTTTGGTTTCTTTTCTAGAAAAACAAAACAAAACAAACAAAAAAAAGGACCTTAAAAGATGCAGAGGGTGGGCAAGTGAAGTGATGACTCAGCAGGCAAAGCCATTGCCCACCAAGCCTTACAACCTGGGTTTGATCCCCCCCCCCCCCCGGCCCCGCCTGATAGAAGGAGAGAACCGACTCCTACAGCTTACCCTCTGACCTCTACAGGTGGGTGTCAGCGTGCACCATGCATGCACACTGAAAAGTTTCAGTGCAAGTGTAGGGGGGAAGCGGGGGTTGCAGGTGGACAGACAGACAGGCAGGCAGAGTTGCAGACAGCTCACAAAGCAGTCATTTGCACCTCACTTGAGTCTCCACACTTCTGGTGTTAGCACTGCACACTTGCCCTGTTCTCTGGCCAAGATTCCCACCAGCCTGCACAGTCTATAGATCTGGCTAAAGGAAATTTGTTTTAGGATCAGACTAAGTCACCCCCAAGTAATATCACGTTCTAGAATTTTCTGGTATTCTGTATATACTGTTTACTAGTAAAAAAGGAATTATATCTTAAATATAAAATGACAAGAATTCAACAAAAGTCACTTTATTTCTCCTCTAGGACCAGGAATCTCTCCCCGAGGCCATCAACAAAAATTCCAGTCCACTGTACACCAATCGTGGGTGACAGTTGTGTTTAGAAAGCGGGCTTGTAGCTGTTTTCCATGCAGGATGATTACTCAGTGGCCGTGACCTTCTGGGGCGGACGAAAGAGCTGGGCAGAGTTAGACAGCACAAGGACAGGGGAGACGCTGTGGGAGTGTGTTGCAAACGGAGATGGGCGAGTTAAGTTACTCAGTTGCCATCTGTCTCTGTTTTGCTAACTCATTAGCTCGGACACCACATTGTGTTAATCCCCACTTCCCCTGGCTGTGAGCTTGATCCAAATCTCCAGGGAACACAGGGACTGCTCAGTCTGACTCTCCCCTCAGCTGGGTGGCAACTTCTACACATGGGCAGCATGCCAGGCCTGCCACCCTTCCCTGCTACATCACATTGAGGTGAAGCACACCCTCCCCCCCCCCAACACACACCACTGCAATTGAAATGGGAGCTTCTAGGTGTAACTGTTCTTTCAGGCGGTGTGATAAATGCTGACCTCTCACTTCTTAGCACTCCTGTCCCGTGCATTACCCCTTCAAGGCCCTGGAGAGTTTTAAGAAGACCGTTTTGGAAGCTTGATGGCAGCGTGTGCCACCAACCACTGCTTCTGTATCTCTCAACAAGCCCATTACCACAGCTACAAACCAATAAGCAAGGCTGAATTTGTTTCCCAGAACTATCCCCAGAAGGCAAGACCCTAATCTAGCATCTAAAGTATCCAATAATTCTGAGAAAAATTCTTTGGAAATGTTGGGGGCCAGAGAGATGTCTTGGCAGTTAAGAGCACTTATTGTTTTTTACAAGGATCTAATCTTTAGTCCCACAGCCGCATGATAACTCACAACCATTTGTAACTCCCAGACACTCATGTAGTACACATTCATATACATAAAGTAAGTAAAACTATAAAAGAAAAAAAAAGGTAAAGGAATGTTATCTCCCCTCTCCCCTTATAAGCTTCCTGGAGTACACAAATTGTTTTCACTGACTAATCTTGTCCTTTTTTTTTTTTTTTAACGTGAGAGGGTGTTTTCTAAGCAAGACTAGACATTTGTATAATCTTTTCCAGCTTTAACAGTAAAAGTATGGCGGTGTGTGATAGCCCACACCTCCAGTTCCAGCCCGGATGCTGAGGCAAGAAGAATGCCTATGAAAATCAAGAATTAAAAATGGGGCTGAAGATGTAATGTGGTTGGTAAAATGTTTGCTTAATATGCGTAAAGCCCTGGGCTCTATGCACAGCACCCTGTAAATAGGACATGGTAATGTGAGCCTGTAACCCTAATACTTGGAAGGTAGAGGCAGGAGGATCGAGTTGAAGCTCATCCTTGGCCACGTTGGGATTTTGAAGCCAGCTTGGGCTGGAGACTGTGTCTCTAAGTAAACCCCAAGAACATACTGTGCTATGGGTAATGGGACTCGCTGATATTAATGGTTACCAGATGCCCAAGATAACTGAACATACATGGCCCCATCTAATGCTTGGTTCCCAGAAGGTAGCATGTCTCTAGGTGACATATCAAGAAACTGAAGCACAGAGAGGTTATATACTACGTCCAAAGGTAAACAGCTAGTAAGTATCAGAGGCAGATTTGAAACCCAAAGGTTGTCTCCAAAGTCTGTGGCCTTAGCCTTTTGCTGTGGTCACCTAAGGAGGTCCTTCAGCCATTTTGTTGCCCTCTTTCCTGTATCCTTTCCAAAGTTTTGGGATTCTCAGATGAGAACTCATCAACAGTTCCCATTTCCTCCTTCCTCCCTACAAATGGCACTCTGAG
This sequence comes from Arvicola amphibius, assembly GCF_903992535.2. NCBI lineage: Eukaryota > Metazoa > Chordata > Mammalia > Rodentia > Cricetidae > Arvicola > Arvicola amphibius. Next base: position 99,130,759 of record NC_052053.1, on the reverse strand, counting down.
ATAAAAACAGGGACTTAGAAAAGTCACACACAGTCTAGCAGAACTCAAAGGTCCTGCTTTTATGCCAGGTCGTGTGTGCGTGCGTGTGTACATGTGTGTGTGTCCCACTCATAATTGGGATAAGCAGAACAGAACATTCGGGCATTAGAGAATGTTGACTCACTTCAGCTTCCCACCAGGAACAGCCTACAGTTCATCTTCATAGACAAATGCATTAGGTTTCCTACTTGAAGGGTGAATGATCTCTGCAAGATATAGGCATTCCCAAGACCCTGACTCACGCACATGGAGCAATAGTATGCCTTTCCTGGTTCCCTTTTTGGCTGAAAGACATCCAATGAATGTCTAACAGCTCCCTAGATAGCTAGATTTACAGTAAATTCTCTAAGTTCCCTCCTACACTCCACACACGGACCCGTTACAGTGGCAAATTTGCTTTTTCTGGTTCTTCCTGTCTCGGCCCTTACAATGCCTAGTGCCTACCCCTGTGCCCTTCGCAAATCCTCCAAAACCACCAACTGCACATGCCCATTAGCACTGGCCCTCCTGACCTCAGGATGGTTCCTATTCCCCAGTGAAGGAGATTGTCTCTGCCTCTCATTTGGTCTGGCCTTTCAAGTTACCCTATACCACCTGCAAAGACAGCCTTGAGCCCAGGGTAGCCTTTACAACCTAAAATGCCCAAAGCTTGCTCTATGACCGATTAGCGTGTAGCTGAAAGGAGACTGTCTCTGAGTCTCTCAGAGGGAAAGGAACACTGGTCCTGAAATAGCCACATTTAATGTCGTCATGAGATTGCTAAGGATTTGGGTTCAGGTGTCAGGGATGGCTGTGGCTTTTCCCACAGAAGACGTCAACCAATGACCCGTTTCCTCTCAGACTCCAATTCCGTGTTTAGCTGGAGACACAGAAATAAATGCATGCTGGCGGGAAGACAAGAGCTGAGATGAAGCAGGAGCGTGCTGGCTGATAGAAAGGCTGTTATTTTAGTTTCTTTTACATTGTAGCCGTCTCGGGTGGATAATATCCAGGTATCTCGTAGGCCTGCACCTTATTAAACTCCTGTTTGATTCAGAATTTACAGCAAATGCACCTGGAATTCTTCAAATAGGAACTAGACTTCAGTTCATTCATTCACAAAGGAGGCTGACAAATTGATTGTGTAACCTATGGCAAATGCCCTCGAAAGCTAAGAATAAAATGGTGGCACATTTTTCTTAATAACTTTCTTAGTTTATAAATCCAACTGCGCTCATTGAACGTCTGCTATTTGACAGGCATGCCACCACTTAAACAGGATGTACCCATAGGCACGCCTTCTCTATCTCCGTCTGCTTTTATTGCGTGTGACAGAAACCATACTCAAAGTATGAAAGCAGAAAGTGAAGTTGCCACAAGGACACTGGGTGTCTAGAGAAGTGGAGGATTTGGATGCAGCTGACTGTAGGACGAGGTGGAAACACTGTTAACTATGAAGCTCGTTTTTTTTCTGTAAACCCTCGGTCACATAGAGGACTCCTCCACCACCTCCAAACGAAGCCTCCTAGACCTGCAGTGCCATGCATGGCTGCTGAGTATTTGAAACGTGTTTGAAGTGTAATGCACATTGCTTCAGAGGCTTCATATGGGAGAAATAGTGTGAAATAAATTAACGTCTATATTGACTACACATTGATCTGATAGTGATTTGGACATAGTTTGCTAACTGAAATGAAATCTTAGCATTTATTTCACTTGTTTTCACATAACTGATAAAAATTTTAGATGCATACAGTTTCTCAAACCCCATCACGCCTTGGTTAGTTCCTTAGCATCCTCGAGGGATGCTGGATAGACAGTCTTCTATCCAGTATGGGTCATTCTGTCACAACCCTTCCCGTTTGCAGTAACGTCTACTTGAGCTGGAACATTCCAGTTTTCTTTTTGAACAGAGATTTAAACATTCACCTAGGTCAAAATTATTCCTTGAGCCTCTGTTCTGTTAATAAGAAGAAGTGGCATTAGGAACCGAGGACACAAAGTTCCTCTCAGAGTTCCCTTCTAGAAGATTCAGCCCCTCGTTTTCGTAAATTCAGGCATAGTTCTAGAACTGTAGCTCCCCGTGTGATGTATCTGGTCCAGAATCAACCTTTCTGGAGAGCCTGAACTGAATGAAAACAGACTTTCAGAGTCACCATCAATCCTGTGCTGTCAGGGAGATTCAAATGCCGCTAATCTCCACATGTCCTGACCCTTTGCTGATGTCAGCTGGTGTTTTCCTTCCTGGTTAATGGAAGCAGATTGCAGAGCCCCTTTCTCAGAGCTGGGAAAGTAGAAGTGTCTCTTCCTTGTCATAAACACCTCTCAAAGAAAACAACTGTACAACTGAAAGTACAGTTTGAATTCTCTCTCCCTGTCTACAACGAGCCACTCCCTGGACTTCCTAAAAGTATAGTATGGAGAAGCCTCTGAGGTGGTACCTTCTATGTTCTGAGTAATTTTTTAAAAGTGTGATAAATGACTAGAAATGGGTATGCATTATACAGTTACACCATCACTAACATGTGAAACCAACACCCAGGGAAGGAAGCAGAGCAGTAGTGGTCTCCAGGACACCTTTCCTGGGGTTATCCTGTCCCATCTTCCCTTCTCCTCCCCAGAGTAGCCACCCACTTGTAGGCTCCTGTCTCCCCAAACTGGTTTGTCCATGTTTGAACTCTATGCGGTGTCACATAGCAGCTTCTTTCTCTGGTATCCGTTCTTTTGCTCCATATTTTTTGTGAAGTTGATCCACGTTTTGTATAATGATATAAAATATGCTTACACAAAAATGTATATTACTCTGTATAATAAAAAATAAGTAAAACAAGAAAAATATAGATGGCTAAAAAAGGAAAATGAAGATTACGATCCCACTTCAGTGACACACGTGTGTAATCTGAACACACGGGAAGCTGAGGCAGAAGGATCAGGTGTTCAAGGCTAGCCCGGAAACAAAGGACACCTCTTTGCTTCTTGCATAGTAAGATGCTGACTCAAAAAACTGTACATGTATAAACACTTGGAGTGAGGGTTTTTTTCTCTAAATTTAAATCATACCATACAGACCATTTGTGATTTTCCACTCTGCTTATTACACCAACATGCTCTAAATATTAGTCGTCTGAAAGAGGATGCATTTGGGCTTGAACCAAAAGATAATACAGGAGAGGGGAAGATACTTTTCAAAGCTAAGAATGCAGGTCAGTATTTATATTAATCGTCCTAGATTTGGCCTATCCTAGTTATATTTCCAGAAGGTTCCCAAACTGACCCGCGTCACTAGGGAGCACAGATACTTGAGGCCCCCTGCTTTCTCAAAGGCTTCTCTAAGTTTCTGTGTAACTCACACAGGTATCTGCTAATGTGTTAGAGATTAGGAACTGCTTAATTCTGAAAGTGGCTTGCTGGAATCTCTGCTTAAGCCTGGCTTGCTCTATAACTTAAGACAAGTCTGTAAACTGTCCCTTACTTCTCAGATGAACAGCTCCTTCCCCACATCTGTTTGGGATCAGAAGAAATAATCCTTACGTAACATTTTGGAGTCCTTGAATGAAAAGTTCCTTGGAGATGCTGACTAGTCTGAAAACTTCCTCAGCTAACATTGTGGAAGCGTTGTTATGGATCGAGTTGCTGAGCTGGGTTACTAAGTAGATTGAGAATGTTAGATAGTGATAAAAATATCTGACCATCTCTGTTAAAAAAAAAAAAAAGCTACCTTCTTAATATCCTAGGTGCTTACCCTATGGGTTTAACTTGTGGACTTGTTTATGTGTGTGTTTCTTGCTAAGCCTTCACATTTGGGGTCTTTGTCCTTATGTTTTGAATTAGAGCTCTTGAATATCCTTGGTTCCTGAGGTCAGCTGGGTCAGTAGAATTCTGCCTTATAGGGGTGGGAAAAGCGCTTGATTGTTTTGACCAGTAAGGCTTCTTATGGTGAGCTGAAACTCCCCAGACACTGTTAGGCACGCTTGGGGACTAGGATTCAGTGAAGCCGGAAAGGAAGAGAATACACCGTAGCCAGAAATCGCTGGAGCCAACCCTGCAGAGAAACAGTTGTTATGGGGAAGCTCGGAGGATGAATGTTAGAGGTGTTCTAGTTCTGTCCCTTCATTTTTCAGATGGGACTGGGACCCGAGGAGGCCACAGAGGGAGTTATTTTGAAGTTTCATCACTACCCAGATGTTTGCAGTGTCTAGGAGATAGAGGGAAAGATGATGGCCTCTTGTACCGGTCCTGTTCCTGGATAGATCTGAGGGCTAACTCCTATCTGGCTAGCCCAAAGTACCAATTCATTGCTTTCCAATTTGGGATTGTGAGGGGAATCTGGCATTTATCTAATCAGTGTTAGAAACTTGGACTTCTACTGGAGTGTTCAGAAGTTCAGTTCAGGAGAGATTCGCCAGGTATTTCCTCCCAAAACAGGCTGTCCTGGATGTTAAATGTATGAGATTAACCACTGTTGTCGTTAACATACCACACCCCCCCTTTCCTTGTGGTGTTCTTTTTCAGACTTGTTTCTGATGACCTCTTTACCCTGCTTTTCAGGTTTTATTACATTTCAGTTGTCTATGGTATCAGCTGTTGAATCTGTAGTATGCAGCAGAAATGCCAAGGCTTGCTCTTCCAGAATTCTTCCGGGGTCAACTCCCATTATAATCTGCATCCAGGAAATAAGAGTCTTTCCAGTTCACTGGGGACCATCTTGGCTTCGACCAGCAATGGGGTCTGAATCATTACCTAAGAGAGCTTTGTAGATTGTCACACTTGGCAGCCTCAAGATTTGAGCTAATCCTGGAAATTCCTTTACTTCCCAGAAAGTAGGTTTCACAAGGTCAGGCTGAGGTCCTCAGAGAGCACAGATGGAGCAGAGCTGGCAGTTGGTGGCTGTACAGCTGGACGTGGATATAAATACAATGTATCCTACTCCCGCCTCTGACTTTCCAGAGATATTTTTTCTTTATTCCTTTTACTCTGTATAAAGGAGAGTGTTCTGTAGTCTCTGAGGGAAAAGCAAGCAAACTTGACTCAGTTCCCATGGTGAATGCAAAGATCAGGCCAACAGAAACAACCTAATTACTACAAAAATGTGCTGCTTCTGGAGGCTGCGTAGTCGGTCCTTTAGCTCCGGTCCCCATAGTCACCCTGCCACCCCAAACCATTGTTCTTTACTATTATCCAAGATCACTGGTCTTGTGGCAGGAGTTGCTTCTACAAACAAATGCTGATTTTACAGTCTTACCTCTCCGACTCTTTGTTGGACGAGCAGCAAGGCATCGGTTAGGAAAAGTACATGTTGAAGATCCGAGACGTGAGATATGGCGGGTTTTCTAAAGGTTCAGGCTTATGGAGCTCCTGCGCCAAATTATAAACTATGAAACCTGTATAATCCAATTTTAATTAACTTGAAGATCAGTGCTTTTTCATTAAAATGAAATTCTGGGTAAATGGAAAACTGCCACTACAGGGCACACTGGGCTATTGTTCGCATGGTTTAGAGGGGCTGGTAATCCTCTATGTGGGAAAGCCAAATCAAGTCCTATTGTTCCAGGGCCTCCCATGCTTTGGGGGACTTACTCTAAGTTCCATGGAATGTAGGATATGTTCCTGGTTCAGTCCGAGGCTCAGCTCACGATCTAGTTTGCCAGTCCTTTTCCCTTTTTGACCCTCTCAGTATGTTCCTGCTCCCAGCGTGTCTCCATCTGTTTTGACCATAACACATCAGGGTCATCTCTTGGCTTTGCCATGCCACACTGGCTGGTCTGTTGCTTGCTGCCGTAGGTGGATAGTGGATGACGTGGCGCACTCTATAAAGAGACAAGGGTACCACTTCAGACTTATGAAAGGAACAAGGCCTAGATGGTCACAGGGATTGGCGAGCTCTGAAAGCAGTCTTCTGAAACTCTTTCCTCAGCTATCTTGAAAAAGCAGGAAGGAGCCCCCAACCTAAGCACCTCTTTTCTTAAGCAAGGCGCCGAGACTCCGGTGAAGAGCCTTGTCTGAACTAAGTATCGCCATCTGAATGCAGCCCCCATCTGGACTCCCACCCTTTCCCCTCCACCCCAGTGCTGAACCTTTCTCCAGACATGCAGATTACAAAACAGTACTTAGGAGAAAACCCCACCCTGCCAGCAGATGAGTTTTACGGGCTGCCATGGGACATGTACACATTTGGAGTCAGGAGAGTAGCTGAGGCGTATTTCCAGTCCAGCCTCCCTTTGCTGGCTTCAGTGAGTTACTTCTTCCTTTGTCTATTTCCCCAATTGCTAAGGAGAAGATAATGAGCCTTTCCACCTATCAGGCTCGCTGGAGTGCTATAAAGAATAATGAGGTGATATTTGTAAAGTGCTTTGAGCTGCTGGGAACGAAGAAGGGGAGAGCTAAGCAGAAAGCATTATGAGCTAGGAGCACTTACCAATTGAGCTGCCTAACAATGGCGGGGAGTAAGAATACTCAGAAATGAATTCCAGGGACTAGCCCTGCTTTGAATTTAGGAGGAGGATTAGTGGGGACCTAATAGGTACCCCACTTCTCCAGTTTCTTTAGTGTACCGTCAGACTAGAAAAGGTAATTACATTCTTCTATGTCCGATTCAGCCTGTAGTTTCAATTGGGATGTCAGAGCCTGCTTGTCTTCTGTTCTCATACTGAGGCTGTTATGTTGCGATTGTTAAAGCCTTGGGCATCTTCTGTCCCCCAGGGGATTTCACTCAGGAGCTATACAAAGTCATTTCTATGCAGAGGCCTGGCTCTCGGTTTTAAGGCTGATTAGTGGACCGTCCAAGTCTCAAGTGCCTGTGGAGAAGTTTTGCTGAAGTAGAGAAATAAAAGCCAAGGTCTTGATCATGGTCAATCTTTCTCAGTATACTGCTTTATGGGAATTCTCTCAGCAGCTCAGATCTGTGTGCATACAGTATGAAGCACGGGACTCGATAGCCACTGTGGCATCCTCATCAAAATGGGGGCTAAGGTGAGCGTAAAGATAGTCAGAGCTTTTTTTAACCCCTCCTTCACCATAGAGGGTCAAAAGAGAAATGCTTATGAGGCCCGACATGTAAAAGAATGTTTCCGAATGTTCTGATAAGGGATCCGTTTCCACAAAACCATATTTCACCACCTCAGGACTCAGAGCCCCGGCAGGTTGCCATTCAGGGCCAGCGGAAGGGAGAAAATGCAGAAGCAAGAAAATATTTTGAGCTCATGTTGCTCTCTGAGCTGTCTACACATGGAGTGGGGTGAATTCCGCTCACTCCTAGCTGGCAACAGAAGGATTGACTTTTATCATTCCCCAGTAAAGGGTACAAAGAGAGGTCACGGGAGCATTTGGAACAGTGATTTTCGTTATGGAAGAAATGTGAAGGAAATTACACTGATTGCATCTTCGTCCCCTGAAGTTTGTAAGCTCTTTGTGGTTACTGCTTCTACAAACCCTTCCCTCTCATCACCGCTGCTCCCATCCTTCGTCTGCAGAGACTGCTAGACTTTCTCCTTCTAGAAGGCTGAGCTCACTAGTCAGCCAGGGCCTCCAGCTTCAGCGGTGCTTTGAAATGACTCGGGAGTCTCAAAGGGCAATCCCCAGTGTGGTACAACTGCATACATCAAGCCCACTGGCATCCTGTCCCCAGGCCCGACAAGCACGCAGGGATATGCCTACTCCTCCTCTGTCCCGTTATTCTGTGCAGGGGCTGACCGGCCTCTGAAACTGACCCACGATGTTCCTTTCTCAATGTTTGGGTTTTCCTCAGCATGTCCTTCTGTCCTTTCTCAAAGCCCCGGGTTCCTTGTTGGCTCTTTGGATGGCTCACTCTTCTTACAGAACCCCTGGCTTTCTTCCTTCCCCTCTCCTGAGGTGTGTCCATTTGATCCCAGGCATGCATCCCCCAGCAGGTTCTCAGGGGAGGAAGCAGGGACTTCAGCCTGGACTCTTGGCCTGTTTTTTCACGTCTGCCAGCCCAAAGTTAAGAGCAAAGCGGATCTTCCCTGGCTATACCTGAAAAGAAGCTGCAGGGCCTGCACTTAATGCGCCACTGCTGGCAGCTGGTGCCCAGTCCTTTTCTTTTTCTCCGTGAGCCTCAGCGCCTCTGCCCCGGTGAGCTTCTGGGAACAGAGGCCTGGTGGGTACTCTGGCCTCAGCTCTCCAACACCGAACACGCTGGCATCAATGGCAAACAGCAAGATCTGTCAGCATCGCCCTTTCTCCGGGGTCTTTGAGGGACGCATTCTCCGCGGCCGTCTGTTCCCTTTCACCTCTCTGGACAATGTTGCTTTTGAAAGCCAGCAAGTCTTCCTCTTTATCCCCTCATCTCCCGCCCCCTTTCGCCTCTCTCTTGTGGCTCTGCTCTCCTTCCCCACCCTGTGAAAGTAGTGTCTCCTAAGATGACTCCCTCACTCCCAGCCCCACTCCCAAAGTAGTTAGTGACCACTGTGGGGTTTTGAGTTTTTATTTAAAAATCCTTTTCTGAAGTGAGCGCTTCTACTTTTAAAGTTTAGGATTGTGTTTGGGGTATTCTCTTGCAAAGGGTGGGAAAGGACGATCGAAAACTTTTCAGTCATGAAGAAAAACACAGAAGGATGAAATTAGATTCCTTCTGGCAGACCCCTGCCTGTTAAGACTCTCCCCTTGGTGATCAGTTGAAGGAAAGTTTTACACCTTTGAGGTTTTGTATCATTTGTCTTACCATCATTTTGTCCTGCCTGCTGTTATAGTACTGCTGTTGTGTGTGTGTGTGTGTGTATGTGTGTATGTGTGTGTGCTGTTTGTGGAGATAAAGGGCAACCTACCGGAGTTGGTTCTCTCCTTCCGCCATGGGGGTTCGAGGGATCAAATTCAGGTCATTAGGCTTGGGGCAAGCCCCTTTGCCCGCTGAACCATCTCTCAGCCCCTGTTGTGCTGGTTTTAATTTAGAGCCGGAGCGCTGTGGAGTCTTTCATCTTGAACAGAGCCATAGACCATAGACAGCTACAGAAGTTCCTAGATGCAGGCAGTAACCCTGGTCCAAGGGACGGATGTGAAGGGGCATTTGCCCCATTCCCGACCAGGGGCTGTATAGCATGTGGCTTTCCTCAGGACTGATGATAATCCTCTATTTAAAACAGTTCTTAACACATGAGACTTTTCTTTGTGCCATTGATGTTTCATAAACATGATGAACCTGTGGTAATAATAATGGAAACTTTATGGACGTCGTTGTTTCAGAGGCTGTAATGGCCCGCTGTTTAGGATCGAACTCAGCTACTGTAACAGGAAGTATCAAGACCCAAGATCACAGCCTCACTGCCTGGCAGAACCAAGCAGAAGGCTGGCACACAGGCCCTGGAGCCAGACAGCAGGAGTTTGAACCCTGGCTCTACCACTTGCTAGCTATAAAAATAAAGATAAAGCTGTATGCGCTTTAAAATGGGAGCAATGGAAGTATCTACTTCATATTATTGTCAGCATGGCTAAGGGCTTTTTACTTTTTTAACAATTTCTGGTACACACAGATGCTTGAAGGTAAGTATTGGATATGACTATTGTCCATCTTCTTATCCCACAAGAACAGTATGGGATAAATAAGCTAACTAGCTTTCAAAATGTTTTTGAGGATGAGGATGGGTGTAGGCTGGTGGTAGCCTGGAGGTAGGCTGGTGGTAGGCTGGGGGTAGGCTGGGGGTAGGCTGGGGGTAAGCTGGGGATAGGCTGGGGGTAGGCTGGGGGTAGGCTGAAGGTAGGCTGGGGTAGGCTGGTAGTAGGCTGGGGGTAGGCTGCAGGTAGGCTGAGGGTAGCCTGGGGTTAGGCTGGTGGTAGCCTGGGGGTAGGCTGGGGGTAGGCTGGTGGTAGGCTGAGGGTAGGCTGGGGGTAGGCTGAGGATAGGCTGGGGGTAGGCTGGGGGTAAGCTGGGGATAGGCTGGGGGTAGGCTGGGTGTAGGCTGAAGGTAGCCTGGGGGTAGGCTGAGGGTAGGCTGAGGGTAGCCTGGGGGTAGGCTGAGGGTAGCCTGGGGGTAGGCTGAGGGTAGGCTGAGGGTAGGTGATCATATTTTTGGGAGCTGGTTTTCTTCTTCCGTCATGTGAGTTCTGAGGGTTAAACTCTTACTGTTAGTCTTGGTGCCCTTACCCAAGGTAGTCCCTAGCTGCCTTTTTCCAGGGCTCTAAACTCTATCACATGGTACCTTCTGCAGCTTTTCATTGTAGCGTTAACACCGATGAAAATAAGTCATGAGATTACCAATGGAAATTGAAATGACTAACATAGCACTTCTACTTAAAGATGTCATAAAACACAGGCATGTCCAAAGACATAAAGAAATACATAATCACATATTTCTGGCAAAGAAGGTGATCCACATGTGTAGATTATGATCATAGAAAGAAAGCCAGCCATGATTTTAGCAGCTGCGGTTATTTTACATATTTCCAGTTGGAGAAAACCTGGAGATTTATTTTTCTTTGGTATCAATTTCTTGACTTAATTCCCCAACAATAGAGAGAGAATAGTATTAAAACATGCTCTTCTAGAAAGAAAGTCAGGAACGTGAGGGGTGCGTTCACTCATGGAGACGGTGGGACAGAACTAAAGGGAGATCACCAACTCCAGTTGGAATGGGATTGATGGATCATGCGACCAAACCCGTCTCTCTGAATGTGGCCAACAGCGGGGGCTGACTGAGAAGCAAAGGACAATGGCGCTGGGCTCTGATTCTTCTGCATGGACGGGCTCTGTGGGAGCCTTCTCAGCTTGGTCGATCACCTTCCTGGACCTGGGGGGAGTTGGGAGGACCTTGGTCTTAGCATAGAGTAGGGAACCCTGATGGCTCCTTGGCCTTGAGAGGGAGGGAGGGGAGATATGGGTGGAGGGGAGGGGAGGGAAGGGGAGAAGGAGGGGAGGGAAGTGGGAGGAGGAGGGGAGGGAAGGGGGAGAAGGAGGGGAGGAGATGGAAATTTTTAAATATAAAAAAATAAACCATGAGAAAAAAAAAAAAAACATGCTCTTCTAGAAAGGTACAGAGGACTCCGAATGAGAAATTATATATTTCAGTTTATTGAGGAAAAGAAGGATATCTGGAAAACGGGGTGGGCCGAGGGTCTGTAACTTCTCCCTCCCAGAAGGAAATGATGAAAGGAGATAGAATGAGCTAGATTGTGGGGCTCACATCCGGCTTCTGCTTCTTGCCAAGTGGCCTTGGGCAAATAACTCTCTTGGCAGCTCAACTTCCTCCCTTAGAAAATTGGTACGATGGTGGTACCTTCCCTCACAGAGACAATATGAGTTAAGGTGTTTAGCCCCCACCCGGAGCACACGTGTTCCCCTAAAATGTTACCTCATAAGTCTTTACTGTTATGCCAGCTGATATCTGAGATGTGGGGCACATTACACAGCTTGGTGGTCTTGACCGCTCTCCTAATGCTGGTCATTTTCGGAAAGCCCAGAGTTTCAGCCCGTTTCTGGATAAACAGTGGCTGTGAGGAAGAAGGAAATTACTTTGCCTAAGAATTCATGTTTTGCAGATGTGTCCTAACTGCCTACTACCCACTGAAACCAGTTCCCCCAGTTGAAATAATCATGCTGCCATCAGCATTTTTTCCTTTCAGGTTCCTCTCTGCCACGAGGCAGCTTTCTGAAACAGTTCGACTAAACCTTGGAGACTGGGATGCCTCTGGGGAAGTAGAGAATATTGAGCAAGCTTATCTTCATTGCCTTAAACTACCTTCACTCCTTAGACGTGCGCGCACACATGCACACGCGCACACACACACATGCACACGCACGCACACACATGCACACACACTTGCGCATGCACACACGTGCGCACACACGCAACACTCACTCACACTAACTATCTAGACATTGTTGGGATCCTACAGCATTCCATCTAGAGTTCACTGTGAATGCTTGTTACAAATAAGAGTTCTCTTCTGTGGCTCTACTTTGTTGTGAACCTTGTATTGATATGAGGAAGACAGCCCTTACATGTATGTGAACCCTCATGTGTGTGTACAACCCTCCGAAAGAAAAGTCTGGCAGCTTCCCTTAGCCTTGGATCAAGAAAACCTTGTTCCAGATGTTTAAAAAAAAAAAAGGCAGGCCACACTGAGGGAACCGGCAGCCTGTGTAGATTGGGCAGCGCGTGTAGATAGGGCAGCATGAGACGTGAGCGTGCTCTGGCAAGGACACTGGAAAGGGCTTCATGGGTCCACTTCTACCCCTCACCCCTTCTCAGTGCCTTCAGGGGCCGCAGACATGTGCGTGAGCAACGCCCACATTCCATTCTCTCCAGGCAAGAGTATATACTGATTCCTATCAGTCCTTCTGCTTCCCAAAGGGGCAATTGAGATGGGTGGGAGGAAAGCATAACAATAAATCCTCACATTCATGCTAGGTGATAATTAAAAGCATAACATTCTCCACAGCAGTCCGCGCTTAGATGCCAGAAGGGAGGCAGCTGGGCCGGCAGATCTGCCTGCAGCAAGGTGGGTTTCAGTGGCCAGGACACTCTCTCTCTCTCTCTCTCTCTCTCTCTCTCTCTCTCTCTCTCTCTCTCTCTCTCCCCTCAACGCAGAGGTAATGATTGTGCCTGTGTCTTGAGATCAAAGGAAAGAAACTTCAGTGACTTTATCAGCTATCCTTGCAACCTCAGAGGTAGAGACACCTGGGAATATCTGTCTCCTGTCCCTTTTAGTTATCCCCACTCCAAGTTAACACTGTTCCTTCCTGAGTGGCAGAGGAGCTGGACCTCTTTGGTGCCTTGAGAAACTTCAGACCAAGGGGCATAACTGAGGAAGGTCCTTAATGAGGGTCCCTAAATGAGGGGATTGGCCCATTCTAGCCCTGGCCTGTTTTATGCCACAAGCTGTCAGCTGTCCCTCCTCCACTCTTTCTGGATGTTTTGGGTGGCGCCTCCAACAGCAGCTCCAGACAGATGAGTTATGGCCACTCTGAAAAGCACTTACATCTCTCCTCTCTCTTCCCCCCTGGGAGCTAATATGAGGATAAAGTCAGCGGACGACATTTTTAAACACTGGGCCAAAGGGCATTCTCCAGAGCTGTATCTCCAAGATGAAAAGGACACAGAGCCATGTCACAAGACACTGAAGATTTCCCAATGCAAACACACCTGGGCCATTGAAAACAGAAATGCAAACTCCTTTGATGAGGTGCATGCGTGCGTGTGTGCATGCATGCGCACGCTCGTGTGTGTGTGTGTGTGTGTGTGTGTGTGTGCATAGATGTGAGTGGACCCAGGATTCAACACCTTAGAGAGTTAACCAGGTGATTCTGATGTGAAAAACACATATTTGACCCTACCCAGCATCCTGCTGTTACAACTGACCCCATCCATCTCTCACAAGTAATTTACATACAGGCAAGTTTCAAGAAAACAACAGTGAACTGGGGTACCCATCTCCCAGGCTGCCTCGCCTGGCCTTTCTTCCTTGCTTATTGTCCTTATCCATCTATTTTTTTTTTATTATCATTAAGTTGTTATTGTCTTTGTGGCAGCATTTGACAGAAAGTCATAGATGTCATGATCTTCCATCCCCAGAGGCTTTCATTTGACATCTAAGGACAACAGTTTCTCTTATATAGCCATAATACGTTTATTCTTTCACCCAAGAAATTAGCATTGATACAATACTGTAATCTAATATACAGGCAATATTTAATCTTTTCCAGGTGTCCCAGTAATACTCCCGTGGCAGGTTTTTCCAGGGTTCAGTCCAGAATTAGACACTGTGTTTAGTTGAAATGTCATTGTATATTAGGATCTTTTAAGTCACTTGAAACCAGTTTCACGGAAATATTTTTCTTCAAGAATATACTTCCTGAAAAATCACCTTTTTTTTTTTTTTTTTTTTTTTTTTTTGCCGCCTGTCCTTGCTGCTTGCGGAGCCAATAAGCTGCTGCAGGCATGAAGCAGGAGCTGCTGACACAGGTCTGGGTCCACATGAGCTACACATGAAGGGGTTGGCCCCCAGACCTGGCATGTCCGTTTCCTTGTGAGCTGAGTCCCCAAAGTTGAAGCACAGTTTCCAGAGAATCCCCTTGCTTTTCAGTAAGGTGGGTTGTCACGTGGCTCTCGCAGTATCCAAACGAGGTCCTGAAATATGTACAGCTCCCAGATACTCTCCTCTATGGCTTAAGTCTCCCCAGGAAGAGACACCGATAAAGGATATGCCTTTTTTTTTTTTTAAACCTTTCCCAGCTCTCTTAAAAACAGTTGTCTGAATGCACGCGTCTGAGGGTATTTTTTTTCTCACCCCAGCAGTCAGGGTTCCAACCAATCTGATGTCAGACTAAACAGCTGTGTTCCTTCTCCACCGGCCAGTGTTTCCCGAAACAAATATCAGATGGTCAAAAACTGAGATGATGACCATGCATAATACAGATTTACTGAGAATGCAACCCCAGTATCCTCCTGCCGCCTCAGATACCATGATGGGGCCAGAAAAACAAAGCTCAGGCCATGGCAGCTGTTAAGTGCAATTTGAAAAATTTACAGCAAGGGGATAGAAATACATTTGGGGACAAGGGATATTTCATGTAAACATCCTGCCTTATTTTAAACGAACATGAATTTTTTTAAAAAAAATGTGCTTCAGGTTTCTTTAAATAGTTCAGTTTTTGCTTTCTTTCACTAGTGTTAGCATAAGGATGTGTGTGTGTGTGTGTGTGTGTGTGTGTGTGTTCACTCTCGTAAGTGAATTCATTGTTAATTAAAAGTTCTTCTCGGGACTGGGAAGATGGTTCAGCAGATAAGAACCCTTGCTTTGCAAGCACGAGGACCTGAGTTCAGATCTCCAGCACCCACATCCAAACCTGGGCGTGGCTGGACCTGCCTCTAAGGCAGCACTGAAGGAGGTGGAGACAGGGGGATCACTGGGGCTGGCAGCCTAGCTCCAGGTTCAATGGAAAATGGAAAAAGTGGAATGCAGAGTGACTCGGTAGACACCTGAAGCCCCGCCCCCCCCCCGCTGGTTTCTATACAGGTGTGTAGATGTGCACACCTGCACACCCGAGTTCTTTTCAGAGTTGAGACACTTAGTTGCAGGCCACCCTTCAGTACTTTCCCCTCAACTAGAAAGTAACAGGAACGAAGTGGTACTCCCGGGGGGGGGGGGGAGGGGGGAGAGGGGTGGGAGCTCTGAGAGCCTCCTGGGGAGCATTGTCAGCTAAACTAGCAGGACTACCCAGATGCTGGGACTATTCTGCTGGTTTTTTTCCTAGCTATGTTTAAGGACATTGGTGCCTGTCATTGCAAGCACAGCGGAGACGCCCTACCGAGTCAAGAGTGGTTTTGTTGCCAGATGGAATGGTTTTCAGACTGACCTTTTCTAAGAGTGAGCCTCCTCCACCTGATTCCAGACAGCTCCTCCATGGTGTCCCTAATAAGATGACCACCTGTGTTCACTCAAAACAGTCCAATTTATCTCTGCTCTCCCGTTACGACTAAAATGACCCCATCTCCACTTCAAACGTATCCTGATTGGATAATAACTTGCACGACCATCCCGGGACTCTGGGAAATTATAAGTGTCTTCGCCCCATACAAAAGCCAGTAGAGCTGTTGGAGGGGTTTGTGCCAGTGCATACCAGGCTCCGTCCTAGCCATTAGCTCACTCCCCCAGCCCCACCCCACTTCTGCTCCACCTGCTGCTACGGGAGATTAATCCACCTCTAAATCTTGCATTCCAGAGGTGCTGATTACCCCACCTTTTATGACTTCTGCTTCACATTTCTCAGTTCCCGCTGAAAGGAGTATTACTGAGGCTTGAGTCAGTCTGCCTCAGGGTGTGATGGGAGCAGACACGGGCACCAGTCATCGATCTCTTCTCCAGCTAAGAGACCCTGGAGATGCAAGTTTCCCCTTTCCCTAAGCGAGGCGGCCTGGTCCTCTAGCAGAGCCCTGGGCTGTGAGAAGATGGTGTTGGGCGAGGCCGTTGTTGCATGCTTTTATGCCCCAGATCTTTTATTTGTAAATCTGAGAGACTCATAGCTTCCGAGTATTTTGAGACTCTCAAAACTCAGAAGATTATAAATAACACGATATTTTTTTTTTTCACTCGTCTAAAATGGCAGCCCAGACACTAGAGTTGCTTGATAGATAGCGTGTGGTTCCTGGGCCAGTCAGTGCAGCTGATGGTTTTTTCCAGTACTCTATTTATAGAGCTAGGTCAAAAATGTCACTTCCGTTGGAACTTGACCTACAGACAATTGTCAATTTTAGAGACCCAAGGAAGTAGAGTGCACACTAAATACAGCTGGTTCACAGGTTCAGTTAGTGAACTGCAAGCCCCCAAGGAAATTAATTTTGCTAGAGAATAAATGTCTAAGCCTTCCCAATCTCTTTATTTGATACTTTTGCCCCTGTGGCCTCATGGAACTTGTAGGTCACCTTGAATCTTTGTTCTGAAACTACTGTCCCAGCCAGTGTCCCATTTGTCTTCTTCAACTGTGGCTGTTGAAATTGTCTTTCTGCATTAGGCAGTAAAAAGTGACGAGCCTCCAACAGAGGCGGTGTAGACCGCTTGGAAAACGAAGGGGATGCAGTCTGAAAGTTTCTCCTATTTTGTCTTTCCACTGGGGCAGCTAAGACTCTCTAGCAGTCTCCCTAGATCAAACGGAAGACCCAATGGAAAAATGTCTGCCACAGCTCAGCAGCTCCCCTGGCCCAGTCTGGAACAGGAGGAAAGGAACCAAACGGATGGTGATCCCCTTCCGGTTCCATGCTACCACTCAGACTCCAGCATTTAAGCTTTGTTGACTTGAAGTTGTGTTTGCTAGAAGTTAGTCCTCATGGGTTGTAGTAGGTAGAGCAGACTAAGGGGAGGGGGGGGAAAGCCCTGATCTGGAGAGAAATCTGTTATCAGAAAGGGGACCCCACATTTACACTGTCTTCGGGTGTAAAGGGTTGCTGGGTGGAACCTGGCAATTCAAGACAGTGTGGAAGTCCTGTGTGCACAGACTTCCTAGAAAAGGTGAAGCCCTGAACACGACACCAGTTTTTTGTTCTCAAAATACCTTAGACTCGGGGGTTTTTGTTTTTGTTTGTTGTTGTTGCTGTTGTTTTAAGCGAGACCAGGAACTTTTGAAGTCATTTTGAACAACTCCTTCTGACCATGGGTGAAGGTGCTGCATCTTGGAAAAGTGATCTGGCTGGTCAGTTCTGGAGCTCACTTCTACGTTCTTTGTTATAGATGCTCCTTCTCCCTTGTGGTCTCATTGAAAACCTGAGGCTAAACCAGAAATAGAACCACAAGGCCAGAGCCATCAAGGATGCTGGAGAAAGGTCCATGGTAACCCGCCACCCTCACCTACACTGACTCCAGACCCGCGGCATTCACGAGTGTTGTTTTCATTTCTAGTCCCTGTCTCAGCAAGTTGCTTTCTATCCAACAGGACAAGAAGGACCAAGTATTCAAAATGCCCAGTCCTTTAAGACTGTGAACTTTTCCCGCCCTTCTGTTCCTATTCTGGGAGTCACTGCTTTGTTAGTTTGCTTTGGGGGGGGGCGGTGCTGTTGTTTGTTTGTTTGTTTGGGGGTGGTTTTTTCCTGCTTATTTTTAAACACGCGAAAGTCTATTCTTTTCGGCTGAACAGGGCAAACATGTCTCTGTCATTCACTAGCGGCTAGTCTGACCTCTCAGAAATACTGACCTCTCAGAAATACTTAGCAGAGAAGTCGTAAATTCAAACGTTTTCAGAGAAGAAACTTTTTCGTCACAGCCCACCCCCACCCCCAAACAGGCCCCTTCTGAACACCGACACGGAGTGGTACCAGCTGCCCATCACCTTCTAGAAACCAGGCTCCATAGCAACTTGGCTGTCTTCCTCCAGCCTGAAATCACGAGGGCTCTACCCTGTGTGTACCGCGAAGGGAGACCACGTGAGAAATGTGTCTTCATAGCCAGCTCCCACTAGAGGTTGGGAACTGGCTCCAAGAGATAGCAGTTCTGGGAGAAGTTTCGGAATCCGCATTCTGTTCCCGACCACTTCATTCCTAAGCTTTGCTATCTTGAATAATGATGAGAAGGAAAAACGGAGCGTGGGGATTAGACTTTTCTCCCTCTCCTTTCATCTTCTGTGTTTGATCACCACTGTTCCTGCCATTTATCCGTATCAAGTATCTCCATCTAGGGTCACCAAGAACTTTTGGTTGCCTGGAGGCAAGACTTATTATTCAAATTTTACAGATGGGTAAGCAATCACAGAAGGACAGCAGGCTCTGACTCACCTAAAGCAAGTCTCTGAGAGAGTGGGGAATGAGTATTCCCACAGTCCTTTTAGAGAGCCTTGACTCTGTGTGAATGAACTGGGCTGTTCTAGGGATCTTAAACACATCTGCAGTCTCAACCCAGCGATGATGAAAAAAATCTCAAATAATGAAAATAATTTCAAATCTCAGTTTATTTACTTGATTTTTTAAAAATTTATATTGGAACCCACCACATTCTAGGCAATGAAATCATACAGCCTGGGCAGGTCTAAATATCACAGTTGTTCAAAATAGGAGGAAAGGAGAGTGCCCCAGTTTTTAGAACTTCCGCTTCAAATGAACACAGAAAAGAATCACTTATCAGTTTCCTGACCAATTAGGTCACTGGGCAGGAAATCACCTTTACAAAGAGCCAGTAAGCAGATTCTTCCTACTTTAAATTTCCCATAAACAGCATTAGTGGCCACTTAATGACAGCCCTGTCATGGGAATGCTAGAAACTCGGAAGACAGGAAGAAAATAAGGCCATGAATGTATAGGAACTGACGACTTGCCCGCCGACCTGTCTCAAGTGATTCTACCAGCACAATCGCCTTAGATTCTTCTCTTGTGAAGGGGTTAGAGTTTGAAGCCTCTAACCAGGGAGGGTCAGTTCTAGGCCACCTGACTTGTGGGAATCCAGCTGCTAGTCCAGTTGAGCAAGGCTAAATAACTTGCCAAGCCAGGGCATGTGCTCCCTGTGGAAACCTCTTGCCCTGGGTTATCACCGAACATCAGAACAAAGGAAACAGAACGCGGAGCCTGAGTGACACTAGGAGTTCAGATGTGTGATAAGATGAGCTGTCTCTGCTGTTCCTGAGATGGGCCTTTGGGCAATCCAGGACCTTTCTTGGGGCCCCGCGGACAGGACAATAACTAGATAGTTAATCTTCGAGATGTGATGAGCCCAGAGAAGGCTAATCAAAGTAGGGGCTAACAGCCGGGTTTTGAGCCCTAGCTCTGCCATTAACCAACCATGTGACTTTGAGGAAGTGACTTAATCTCTCATAGCTTAAGTCTGTCAATAGAATAGATAATGTTGCCTGTCTCGTAGGCTATTGTGAGGATAGAAAGGGTGTACTAAGATATGAAATTCAAACAGTGTAAGCCCTCTCTATTTGTGGGGCTTCCCTAGTGCCTAGCGTATAGAGCCTTCATCACGGCTTTGTCTTCATCATTAACTTTCAAGGCCTTGCTATGGTTACTCTTACACTGGCCTGACGCTAGTAAGTGCTTTTGAAATATGCATCCTTGCGGTGACTTTTTCAGAGTTTTCTCTGGAAGCACTTGTCCTTGTGACCCCAGGTTTACCTGGCTAAAGAACAGCCAAGTATCTGCTGTGGATCTGTCCCATTCTTGTTGGCCTAGTGGTACAGAGTTTTTGGTTTGCTCTGTTTTTGTTTTTTTGATCGTTTGCTTATTTATTTCCTTTTATGGAATTTTTAAAAAATAGTTGCCCCTGCCCTGAGTGTGGCTATGATCTCTAAAAAACATCCTTTGACTTCATTTAGAACTGGGACACTCCTCCACTTTTATCACCACAAAAAAAAAAAAGAAGTTTTAAGTTCTTAACCAATTAGTAACTCCTAATTATTCACATGTAGCCTTTTCTTCTCAAATTGTAAATCTCAGCCCCACTTAATCCTCTTACTTAGCAGACATATAAACAGCTAGCTTCTACAGCTTACTTGAAAAATGCAAACCTATTAATTTTAGCTTAAGGTAGAATTAAGAATGTAAATATGCTGTTAAAACAAGTCTATAACATGGTCCAACATTCAGTGGCAATAACTTATTAGCCATTTAATCAGGGTAAGCATCCTTGTGTTAAGTGAGTCGGGCTGCTGGCGCAAACCAGACATGCCTCTGGCTCTTTCATAATGCATATTAATCAAAAATCACACACATAGCATACCACCATATAAATGGAGGTAAGTGAGAGAATGTTTAGTATTATGGTTGGAACTTTAGAGGAGGAAGACACAAATAATTTCTGTGAAGGGAAGAGAAGTTGACATTTGAGAGGCAGCTCTGGACATAGGGTAGATGATAGAAAGACCTGGTGGCCATGAACCCATCTGGTTCTCAAGTCTTTAAAAACTTAAAATGTAAATATTAAGGCAACTTTTATGTGTAGTGTGTGAATTGAACCCAGGGCCTTGTATAAGCTAAGCAAGCACTCTACAACAGAGCAATATCCTCAGTCCAAGCCAGCAGTTTTAAATCAGGAAAATTAACTCAAAATATTTATTTTTGGCTTTGCTTTTTGGAAATCAGAAGAAGTTCTGGAGCGATGATGTCTCAGCAGTTAAGAACACGTGCTGCTCTTGTAGAGGACCTGGATTTAGTTCCCAGCACCCACATGATAACCCAAAACTGTCCGTAACTCCACTTACAGTGGACATGAAGCCTCTTCTGGCCTCAGTAGTCACCATGCACACACATGTGCACATACATACAAGCAGACTAAACACTCATACACATAAAAAGAATAGCTAAATTATGAAATCAACCCAGGTTTATTGACAGAGGAATAGGTAAAGAATACACACACACACACACACACACACACACGGGATTTTTTAAACATAAAGAAAAGTAGTTATGTCATTTGCAGTAAAATGGATGCAATTGGAAATATTTGTATTAAATAAATTGAGTTCCCAAAAGGCAAATAATACATAGTTTCTCTTACTCATGGTTCCTAGATTTTATATAGAACCACAAAATCATTTATGTACATAAGGCATGCATATAGAAAGAAAACAGTATAGCAAAGGTGACCAATGAAGAGGGAGAAGAAAGAAAAAGAAAGGGAAAGGTCGAGAGATATGGGAGATGTGCTGAGAGTTCATTACATCCTTGTAGGAACATGTTGTTATGTGACCCAGCACCATGAACAGGGAAGCTATACCACAGGAGGGAAACGGGTGGTGCAAGGGAGACTGAGAAGCTGTGTACCACAAGAAAATTGGAATTGAATTCATCTCTGATGTAATAAAGGCCTGACCTCTAACTAATGAACATTAATTTCATAGCTACTCAATGGCTCTTCTGCATTTGGTACTGGGGGGAAAATGGCCATGCCCAGTTTCCTGGGGTTCACCCAAAGTAAGAAGAGGGAGATAAAAGGCAGGGAGGACAAAGAAGTGCTCCCCCACGGTAAAGGTCAACAGAGAAGGCCAGGGGACTCTCTGCAAGGAGCAGGAAGCTTTATCAACTGCTGACAAGAGGTCAAGGACGATGAGGACAAAGAAGTCAAAAGGTCACAGCAACTCATTCAGTGAGGAACTCAGAAAGGTGAAGTCAGGGGCAGAGGCAGGAGCAGAAGATAAAGCCCCAGAATACATTGTTTAGGCTTTAACATCTTATCCTTAGGCACAGAGGACTACTAAGGATTAAATGGGGGCGGGGAATGAGGTGGTCAGATTCCCACAGGCCAGATGATTTATTTTCACCTTCATCTGTTTGTGTTTTGAATTGTGCACACAATGAGCCATGGTTAATCTAAATTTCACTCTTTTCTAGTCTATGCTAACTTCTTTGATTCCCCTTATTGAGGCCTGTTACTGATTTCCATCTGGTTCTCTCATTATCTAACTTTTGGGTTCCAGAGCTGCTGTATTCTGAGGTGGGCAGACCTTTGTCACCATCCTGTTCTGTTCATTACAGGATGCTCAGCAACAGCACTGGCCTCTACTTTCTAGATGCCAGTAGCCCTCGCACTAGCCCTTAGCCAACAAGAGAACTTCCAGCTAAGACCCACTGAACATCATTTCTCGGATGTGGTATTTGGACCCAAGAACTTAGGCTCTATGGAACTGGTACTACCTTAAATTTTGTCTGTCCTGAGAAAGAGAACCAGTTACTACTTGACCGTGAGGGGTGCAGATGAGATAATACAATGAGGAGAAGACCGTTGCCTCATTTTGTTTCAGCTAATTTAATGAACGTCTATGTTCTCAGCCTCCTCATTAAAGAGATGGTATCTCACTGATGGAAGACAAAGTGTTCAATAGGACTCCCTCAGGCCAGCACCCCTGCCATCTCTGCCATGGCCTGGGGTCAAAGAGGGCTCAAGATTGGAAGGGAACCTCAGGATGTGTCAGGCATGATTAGAGGGAGCTGGATTCCCTGAAACAGGGCTTGGCAGCTTGCCTCTAAAGAGAAAGAAGGGGGTTGGGAAGCAGGGATGGTTTTGCTCCCGGTCTTGTCCAAAGGGAGCAGTGAAGCTGTGAGATATAAGATAGCCTCCCACGTGCAACTTGGAGTAAACTTGGAACTCAGATGGAGACCAGCTCAGATCCTCCTTACAGGAAAGTCTCGGGAGGGAAAGGAATGTTTCTCTTGAAACAGAGCAAGTTAAAGCAGACAGGGCACGAAAGGCTGAGCTCTTCCAGATGCCCCTTCTGGGTGTGGATGGGCACGGGGGAGGGAAGGCAAAGGAATGCTCCATGTGTATGCCAAGGGATTGAAAAGGAAAAGTGAGTTAAGATGCTTACCAACCTAAATGAAGAGCTGCTAATTCAGCCAAACAAAAGATTGCTCATAAACAGTAGATTAGTGCTGCGCCCTCCTGCTAGGGATGGGAAAAGGTGTGGTTCTTTATCAGCGGTAGCTTGGGTCGTGTCATCAGGCATCTTCTTGTTAATGTGCACCTGACTCTTGTGCCCATTGGTGGCTACTTTCACTAAGGCTGAAGGACCCCATGCTGGTTCTTGTTAAGTCTCCAGTTTCTCTAATTCATCCACTTTTGTCATGATGGACTGAGCCTTGAGTACTCTCTGAGTATGAATAATGACCGAGCTTAGCTCAAATGCCATATAAGGAAGGGCCTCTGAAAACTGGTTTTTGCCCTGTCTCCTTTCAGGCACTTCTGGATCCAGCTGTGTGGTAGCCGCACTAGGAAACACATGGAGTCACTGTGTGAACACCCGGCTGATTCTCCAGTACCTTGACTCACAGAGAAGGCAGGTGAGTGAGGGAGCGCTGCCACAGAGTTCTTCAAGCGTGAAGGCCAAAGAAAGGATGAACTAGAAATCAGAGTAGCTGAAAGCGTTTGCCACCATCTCTGTCCTGGGCCAGTACTGACTGGCATGGGGATCATCAAGAAACTTTGCTTGTCTAACAGCAGCTATAATAAGATAGGGGAGGGGGAGGGTGGGAGTAGAGAGAAGGGGAGCTAGCTCCACACAGGAAACCAGTGTAAGAGTGGATCCTGCAGAGTCAGCATCTCTTAACATTTGTGAGTGACTAGGGATCACACTTGGGGGAATCTTAAATCCTCCATTTCTAAATGATTATTTCAGTAAATATTTGTTGAAGACTAGCTAATTTGTGAGCAAATTAAATAGTTGCAATGCTTTTTCTAGCATTGAAAATTTCTAGTGTTTTGAGACCTTAAGATGGACAGCTTCTGCTAAGTGCATAAGCCCAGATTCTGGATAGTTTTTTGTTTGTTTGTTTTCATTTTATTTTGTGGTTTATTGTTGTTGTCATTTTTTTCAAGACAGGGTTTCTCATCAGTAGCTATGGAACCAGACCAGTCCTGGAATTCATTCTGTAGCCCAGGCTGACCTTGAACTCACAGAGATCCACCTGCCTCTGCCTCCCAAGTGCTGGGATTAGAGGTGTGTGCCACCACCACCCTGCAAAATTGGATACTTTTACATTACCACATATGTAGTGGCTTAAAGTACTAAATGATGTCAGAGGGTCCTCTGAAAGTTTGAAGACTTTCTCAAGGGAGAATCCCCTCCATTCAGAAAGGAATACTGTCCACCCCTTCTTAATCTTCTCTCTTAATCTTCTCTCCCAACTCCAGAGAAAGGAAGTCTATAGTCTGATCTCTTCAGAAATAAGGAAGTTTAGGTCTTTTGATGCCCTACCTCAACAAATCCCACTTTTTGACCAGACTGGATTAGTATCTCTCATGAAAGAGGGCAAAGGAAAAAGACTGGGTGGATACCCTGATATTTTGAATGGAGCAGAATGACTAAGTATGTGGTGAATCCAGGATAATAAAGAAGCAGGTGGTACTGGGGCCTTTCTAGAGACGATGGAGCAGGACAGTGTTACTTTTACCAGCAGGAGATAAATTGACTCTTTCTAGCAAAGAGGCAGGAATCATGAGATATAGAAATAAGCATTTGCCTTTTCCTGATAACGTTATGGATGTCCTTGGTTTCAGACCAGGATTCTTCTTGGTTTTCTTGGGCTTATATAAATAACATTCCAGCCTGGTCACTAGGTCAGCCCTGTTCTGAGATGATAAAACAGATTATTCCCATGCAAGGAAGGATTCTTGTGTTTTCAGGCCCCAGCACGTCTGTTACCTCAGAGACACCTTTTCACTAGTGAGTCCAGTATCCTGAATGCTATGTCCAACATTTTTCTTGATGAAATGCATCCAAAAGATTTCTGGAGAGCCTAATGGTCTTTGGTGTGTCCCTTAGGTGGTAAATGTTGATAAATAAATATTCTTGGTAGAGCCGGGCGGTGGTGGCGCACGCCTTTAATCCCAGCACTCGGGAGGCAGAGGCAGGCTGATCTCTGTGAGTTCGAGGCCAGCCTGGTCTACAAGAGCTAGTTCCAGGACCGGCTCTAAAAAAGCTGCAGAGAAACCCTGTCTCGAAAAACCAAAAAAAGAAAAAAGAAAAAGAAAATATTCTTGGTAGCTATCAGATAGCACTGATAATAGCAGCATTCTTTGTGAGTTAGTGTGTGTGTGTGTATGTGTGTGTGTGTGTGTGTGTGTGTGTGGTGGGGGGTGGGTCTCTGTGACCACCAGGGCCAGCAGAATAATAATCCACATGAGGCAGGAAGAAAATCCAGTTCAACATGACTTAGTTAGCTGGTGTTGGTTCAAACTTTTAGGGTTTGACACCAGGCAGTTTATTTTAGACATACTTAAGTACAATGTAACTTTGGAAAAAAGTTTTCTGGTAACAGTTATCGCAATTCCATGTATGCAATGAAGCTTAAGGCAGGACTGCATTGAAACTCTTACAAAATACATGTAACCTCTTCCCTAAAGATGGGTTCTATAGCTTAGGGGCCTAGGATCTGGTACAGTCTTGTCATACAGATAGCATAGAAGTCACCAGGCTATAAGTACATGTGACATCTCTCCTAAGGATGGGTTCTATTGACTGAGAAACAAAGACAAAGATCTAGGGAAGAAGGATCTAGAATAAACATCTAGGGGATTCGGGTGAGACCTGGCCCTACAGATAGCAAAGGTCACCAGATTATTAGCTGCATCCACTGCATCTTCTGGGTAGAGAACAGGTATACATCCCTTTCATTGAAGAGACAAGACTGCGTGTTTAACATTCCTGGTGTCCCTAGTACTTATTTGTGAATGCAAGGATCTTTGTGTTCCCAAAATTAGTGTTGATTCTTTCACTTCATGGACCTTAGACCCTACTTGTTGAGAGCCCATAGTATCTCTGCCAAAAGGAAGTACTTGATAGAACAAATGTTTTGTTTTATTTTGTTTTTTATCTTTGGTGACTTGACTTGGGTGGCTCTTGGCTGGTAGGGTCAAATATAGGCCACTGGTCACAAGAAGCACCAGGAACAAAGTATGAATAGATCATTGACAGTCTATGAACTCATATCCTATTAGATGGGTCATTGGTGTGCTCTCAAAGGAAAACATGTTGCCCTGGTTACTAATCAATCAGCAGCAGACTTGAATTCCTTCAAGTCTGGTTTTCAAACAAAAATGAACAATTAATGAATATATGACTGGACTGCCAATCCAGACAGGAGAACATATGTTTAATTTCTCTGTAGAAATAAATTATTAAATTTGTGACTGAATACCTAGGATAATGTTTGATGTAGGAAATGTGTCTCTATCTGATGACCTTATCTTGCCTTCGCAGATCATGGGCTTAGTGATTCTTTAGGTCTTTCCTATGGTCTTAGTTCATGATGAAGTGTTAAAGCCATATAAAGATAAGGCTTTTTGGTGATGTGGGCAACAAAATAATCCTTTAAAATTAGTCTAAAAGTATCTTCTTATAGCCCTTCTCAGCAGCAGAGCATACAGGGCCACTCTAGGATAGCCATACCTCTGAGACAGCAACTTAAAGATAGCAGATAGCGGTTTTGTATCTTGGCTTTTGTTTTGGTTTTTGTTTTCAGTCTGCAAACAGAGAGCACTCTACTATGGGATCAAGCTCATGGAATGGGGATTATGTTTTATCCTGCATCAGGGCTCTTGAATATAAGGCTTAGTCTGGGATCACAGGGCCAGAAGGGGATCAAGTCAAGCTGAACAGCCTGAGTTGGATTGTATTGTCCAAGGGAAGGAGTCCCCCTTGGCTGAATATTTTCTTTACACCCTGGAAACTTTGTGAAATAATATAACTAAGAAAGAAATCTCCTTATCAGGGTACAAGCCAAGTTCAATCTCTTGTTTATTCTGCTTCAGTGTTTGCAGAAACCTTCTTAAGACATTGGGATACGTTTTCCTTTAAACTGACTCAGGGCTCTTTTCCATGTGGCTTTTACTTACTCGTTCCTTGCGCTGCTTCAATCCAGTTCTACCCATTTTACAATATTTTTTCTTCTAACCAAACACATGTCTATAGAGTAGAATTAAAGTGGCCTCTACTAGGTTGACTGTTGTCTTTGTCATTTTAAATCATCCAAAAATCCATGTGAACTCACCATGTGCATGACATAGAGATGCCAGTAAGAAGAAGGCATAGGGGGCTGGAGAGATGGCTCAGTGGTTAAGAGCATTGCCTGCTCTTCCAAAGGTCCTGAGTTCAATTCCCTGCAACCACATGGTGGCTCACAACCATCTTTAATGAGGTCTGGTGCCCTCTTCTGGCCTGCAGACATACACACAGACAGAATATTGTATGCATAATAAATAAATAAATAAATATAAAAAAAGAAGAAGGCATAGTTCTTGAAGGCCTTCAGTCAGGGACAGAAGATTTTATATTTGTACATGTATGCACTCGTGAATAATCAAGAGGGAGTCAGAGTAAGGGATGCTGAAGCACCATCACAAGTGTCAATCAAGAGGGAGTCAGAGTAAGGGATGCTGAGGCACCCTCACAAGTGTCAATCAAGACGGAGTCAGAGTAAGGGATGCTGAAGCACCATCACAAGTGTCAATCAAGAGGGAGTCAGAGTAAGGGATGCTGAGGCACCATCACAAGGCAGTGTCTGACTTATCCTGTGTGAATGGCTAAAACAGTAACTACTATGAATCCAAAGAAAGGTGAAATCATTCGGGGCGTCTTGCGATTACACCAGGAGAGGTTGGGACTTGAGTAGTTCCGATCAGTAGTTCTCAAGTCTGACTGCATTGCAGCTTCAACATGACAGCTTTATTTGCTTTTTCGAGACAGGGTTTCTCTGTAGTTTTGGAGCCTGTCCTGGAACTTGTAGACCAGGCTGGCCTCAAACTCACAGAGATGCACCTGCCTCTGCCTCCAGAGTGCTGGGATTAAAGGCATGTGCCACCACCACCCAGCTGCATGACAGCTTTTATAAGATCCCAAAGCCAGAGCTCCACATTGATGATCTAATGCAAAAATCTCTGCCAAGGAAGGGGCAACAGGATCGCACACATTGGCCTAAGCATCGGTTTCATTTGTAAAGCTCACCCAGGTGGTTCTAATGTACTAGGACAGGCAGGAAGGGGCGGTGTGAGGATGGGGCCCAGCACAGAAGAAAAGCAGGAAGCCACTCATATCTGGTGGCACAGACTGGATTCTGCCTTGTAACTGAACAGAGGGTTCCTCTCAGCATTTGTTTGACAAATCTTTATTGAATCACCCCGTCTGCTCATTACTGTGGGAGACGCTAGGATCAAAGAATTAAGAAAGGTAGCCAATATCCCCTCATTACTTAGTTTACTTGGAAAGAGCCATAGGGACAGCATGTTCTACAAGAGCATCAGTAACTAGGAAATGTGGAGGCGATAGAAGGCCTTACCACTAGTAAAGGTTCTGGGATGATTAAAGAGGCAACAATATACACAGTAAATTGGCCAAAACCAACATTTGGGAAGTTCTTGAAGTACCGGGTTCCTTGAGATGACTCAGAAAGTTCTAGTGTGGGTGGCGATGCCTGAAAATGATGCACAACCTGATGAAACATTCAGAGCATTTTTCATTAAATCCTCATGAAGTCTCTTCCTACAAGCCACATATGGCATTGTATAAATTTTGAAGTGCCCTAGAAGGAGTAATGAAATAAATTAATCCCAGCTAAGCCTGACACTCTCTTGATGAAATAAATATTATGACTCTCTTATTTCAACAGATTGGAAGTAGGTAACCTTTTTCATAAAGGCAGTTTATTTGAATAGACTTTATAATAATATTTTCATCTCCTACTCGGAGGCACCCTAAAGTTATTGAACACTTGCGGGAGGAGCCAATGCATTGTTGACAGGACCGATACTATTACTCAAGACCCTTCTCCTGATTTCGGTATGTGGCTTTGCTCAATGCCATAGGTTATTTGAGGTTTTGGAGTTTAGTATACCGTGTTTCTTTTCTGATGATGGAATTCTCTCAGAATCCATTTTGTACTTTTCAAAGACTAAGACATTGTCACTGTGAGGACCAAGCCTTCATCAGACCTACACCCCTCTGGACCACAGTTGTACCAGGAATTTACATCTATTGCTCTATTCAGAAGCCCTGATTAGGAGCTCATTGAAGATGTAGCTTCAGAGCTAAGGACATGTCTGACCCATAGGTAATGCTTTTGTTCTGAAAGAAGGTGAAAAAGAAAGAGGCAAACAAATCCTTCTTAGCGTGCTAAGGCAACATGATACAAGTTCCAGGCCAGCTTGGGCTAACTGTGAGCCATTGTCATAAAATAAATGAAGATAAAATAAACATTCTTTAATGTGTGAACCCAGTCTAGAATTGCTCTTCCGAATATTGAATGGTGCAGCTTACGAGTTCCTTAAAGCATTTGTAGTCAGCAACAGTTCCATGTCAGACTGTGACAACTGCAAGCGGCCATCTGTATGGTCGTGTTATAGGACTACTGAGCATGACAGCACTTGAGAAGCAATCTGCTGAGAGCTGTGGACGGATGGGAGCCACTCTAGTCTGTCTCTAGAATCCTCCTAGGAATTTCTTTATACAACCAAACCAGAGCCCTGAACATGACATGTCACATGAGGGAGGGATCCTATGGCCACCTTCAGGGGCAGGTGGCTTGAGCACTTGAAGCTAAACAGAAGTCCTTACATTAGATTTGGGGCAGAATATGAGACTTAAACACATATTCACTTGAACCTTAACGTGATATTCTTCTAGATGTTATCAGCCATGGTTTTGTGTCTCTTTGCTCCAAGATTTCTCAGCCATCTCTGCTCCAGAGAGATCCAGCTTAGTTGCCCTAACTCAAACAAATCCTTCCCATAGACAGCTCCCGGGGATCATACAATTTGGCTTTTCACTCTAGTGCATCTGCTCACCTACTGTTTTTAGGCGGGGAGAAAGAGAGAGAGAGAGGCGGGGGGGGGGGGGGAGAGCTCACAACTCACGTGTGCAAAAGAGAATTTGGCCAGGCTACAGAGTGGGAGGAAATTCTTTTAAGCATAAATATCTGTAGGAATAGCCAAGGAAACATGGAATTTCAGCCAAGTACATTGCCTTGAGTATTAATGTTCCCCTCGCTTTTCAGACTGCTCAAGTGTGAAATCTGAACCCCTGCTTGAAGTCTCCAATCAGAAGTGCTCTGAGCAGGTATTGAACAGATTAGAAAAGGGATGACTTTTAAAGGGTTCTCTTTTGTTTCTTCAGACCACCCACGTATGTAGGTAAAGAAAACGTGAAGGAGTTCTACGTGGAAGGATGCTGTGACTACAAGTAGTTACATTGAGTTGGTGTCACAGAGCACAGGCCTAATAGAGAAAAGGGCAGCACAGTTATCAAGCCAGCAACCCCTACTGCTCTCCCCACACTTAAGTTACAGATACCCATATCCACCTAAAGGACGCACGCACACATGCACACACACAAACTTGATGTGGCTCCTTTGAAGAAGGTCAGTGTCTAGAGACTGGAGAGTTGTCTCCGCCAGTAAGAGCACTGGCTGCTCTTCCAGAGGACCCAACCTGCATGGCAGCTTATAAGAATGTATAATTCCAGTTCCAGGGATCCAACTCTTCTGGCCTCACAGGCTCTCCGTGCATGTGGTGCACAGAGATGCATTCAGGCAAAATACCCAAACACATAAAATAATAAATAATAGTAATTTTTTTAAGAAAAAGAAAAAGGTCAGTATACTCACCATCACTATTTCTTAATGGACCCCAGGAAAAGGGGCTCTCTCTCTCTAAGACTTGGGCATTTTCAGTTAAAAACCCAGGTGCCCTTGGTCCCTGGCACTTCTGCTGAAGGTCACTTATGCAGATCTTCATCTGTGTCAGACTGTGAACCTTGGACCTTCACTCAAGGGTGGCTCTTTCCTAAGAGATCTCGAGCACCTTAGAGACTGACAGTTTAAATAAAAACAAGCATTTTTTTTGTAACTGGTTGTTACCACCATTTCAAAACAGAAAAGATCCTAGAACCCTAAAAAAGTAATAAGGCATATATATGAGTAAAGAATATATTTATTAATGTATTTAAACCATAGGCCTTTATTTTTGTGGCTGGCTTACTATTATACGTATTTATTGCTCTCTTTGAGAATCTGGGTCCACCCATCAGAGGCCCAGTGCTGGTTCTACTCAGAAAGGTGAATCCTCTGTTTATGTGTCTCTCTCTCCTCCATTCTCCTCTAGCTCTGAGAAGTTTTATTTTTACATACTATTGTCTAGTTCCAAATCCCCTGGTGCAGTGACCCTCCCAGCTCTAACTTGCAAAGGAAACTAGGCCAAATAGCTGGATGAGATTTTCTGTTTTTCTTTCTTTCTTTCTTTCTTTCTTTCTTTCTTTCTTTCTTTCTTTCTTTCTTTCTTTCTTTCTTTTGAGAAATCTGAGCATTTGCAGGAAGTGAAAGAGACACAGGGCTTTGGAACCAAACTGAAGACTCTGTCTAGCTTTAAAAAAAAAATGCTTTCATTTGGGAAGCAACATAGGAAACAGCTATGAGATGTCTTGAACAAGGCAGTGACCTGTGAGTCAAGGACGCTGAAGTATATTTGGCTCATTTGAGAATGAAGGTTGGGCAGGATGCTGCCTTAGCTCTTTAGTCATGGGCGAGGAAACCATGGAGCGGGTCTTTGGCTGGGGAAAGCACAGGGAAAAGACGGGTTCCAAATCTGCATAACTATGACTGCTTGACCAACATTTGAATCAGCACTTCCACTAGAACATGACAGTGTCCCATTTGAAATACCTCCTCGCTTATCCAGTGACTCTAATTGCGTGACTGCAGGATAAGCTAAGGTGCCTGTGGCCCATGAGGTCAAGTCCTGGGCCCTCTCCCCCACTGACGGATTCAGTTAAGGCATACCTGGGTGGGATCTGTAGGTGATTCTCACAGTAGTGCTCATATTCTCTTCTAACCTGGTATTTAAATTCACTTACCATTTCCTGACATATTGCTGTTTTCATTTTCTCTGATGACTTGTTTTGTTTTCATTTGTTTTGTTTTTTAAGAAGATTTGGAGCCTGTCCTGGAACTCGCTCTGTAGACCAGGCTGGCCTCGAACTCACAGAGATCTGCCTGTCTTGCTTCCCGAGTGCTGAGATTAAAGGCGTGCGCCACCACCGCCCAGCCTGATGACTTTTTAAGATAAACTCTGAGTCAAAAATAAAAAATTCCCCAACCCAGCCAAATTCCTAGCTAATAGGTGTAATGCTCTTTCTATCTCCTATGACTTTCAGTAGTGGAAAAAAATTCTATAGAACTCTCCAGAAAAATATTCTTAATATTCTCACTCTGTGTTGCAATGGATTAGAAGAGCCAGTCTTTGAATCTTGGGTTCTGATAAGGGACTTGGTATCTTTTTCCCAGTTGAACTTCACAGTGAGTGTTAAATTCCCAAATGGAGGATCTGTGCTTATAGACAACCTTCTGCCAGCATCATTTGTGCTCCTGGAAGGACACCCTCAAGCCCCGAGGTTCCTGTTGCCAGCCTTCATACATTTTTCTAGCCTTTTTCTTGGTTTTCCCAATGTGGAAGATGCTTTGTCGTTATACCATTTTTGGGTCTTGCATGTTCATTGTGAAAAGGTATTGTAGGGCAGTAGGCAGCCTACGTGGGGCCCATTTTCTGCTGTCTTGGGGCCTCGTACTTGCCCAGAGCTCCAGGCAGAACTAAAAGCTTCTTACCGTCTAGGGGGGAAGAAGTTAGCCTGTGCACCGCACCTGCAGGGTTAGAGGCTTCAGTTTTGACTCCGTCATGTGCACGGTTTCCATTGACAGTTCTTTTTTTTTTTTTTTTTTTAAATTATTTATTTATTTATTTATTTATTTATTATTTATACAATATTCTGTCTGTGTGTATGCCCTCAGGCCAGAAGAGGGCATCGGACCTCATTACAGATGGTTGTGAGCCACCATATGGTTGCTGGGAATTGAACTCAGAACCTTTGGAAGAGCAGGCAGTACCCTTAACCTCTGAGCCATCTCTCCAGCCCCCATTGACAGTTCTTCAACACAAATCTTGTCCTCTCCAGGCTTACGAAGGAAAGCTGGACTAGTAAGATAAGTAAGTTACATTCAATGGTAGCTTCAAGATGTGGAGACAGGTTTTTTTTTTTCCACTCCAGAGCCTGTGTTCTTTTTGCCATGTACCATGTTGTCTGAGCTATAAGGTTTTGTTGGTGTTGGTATTGTTTAAATATTTAAGTGTAGGAATGAGGTACTGGAAAGTGAAGTCTGTTTAATGATCCTTTTGGGTCACAGTTAATAACCCTTCTTCTCATATTCTCTCTCTCTCTCTCTCTCTCTCTCTCTCTCTCTCTCTCTCTCTGTGTGTGTGTGTGTGTGTGTGTATCTGTGTGTGTGTGTGTGTCCCTTCCCTCCCTCCTTCGCTCTGATTTTTTCCTGAAAGACAGCTAGACCTAGAATGACATTTAACTTACCTGCAAAGGGTACAAGTTACCTGTGAGACAGCACCTCCCACTCGGGAGCAGGGACATGGAGGGATGATAATCTGTTTGATGTTTTCTTCCCTTGTTCTTATTTGACTTTAAAATACTCCTGGCAATGGCTAGTAAAGAAGCTCCCTGCTCTGTCTAGATGTGTAATTCCAAAGGCTTGCTGCACTGAAGCAGGTCCAGGTCATAGCACTGCTATCTGGCTGCTATGGCCGGGGAGAATCTGTACAGTACTCCTGCCGGCTACCTGGGTCTATGTCCTCTGCTGTCTCCCTAGAGAGTCTGCGGCTGAGGGTACAAAGAAAGGTACAGGGCTAGTTTGCGTTTTCATCCTTCCTGAGGCCACTGGTTGGAGCAATGGGTAGAGTGGGGGCTCTTCCAGCATCTCAGCAGCTTACAAAGTTAGGGGTGGGGTCTGGATGCAGACAAGGGAGTTGCATGATGGAAGTGTGGGGGTAAGTGAATATGTCTCTGGCATTCCGTTTGAATTTTTGAAGTCTTATGTTACCATAACATTTTATGATATGCTACACATTATCAAATGCGTGATTGGTTGTCAGGAGCAATATAAGTCATTGGGCTTTCCTGATTTCTGCTGCTTTGTGTAATTTGGAGTTTTCGGTTGACATACTCCTTTCTCCCCTTCGCCTTCTTCTTGCCCTGTCGCCCCTCTCTCTGTCCCCAGCCTTCTCTAGATCTTTAAATCAGGCACTGGCTTCTGACAACTGCCTTAGTTTAAATGCTTGAAACAGAGGTGTTTCCTCTTAATGGCTCCTTCTGGAAGTATCCCTCCTGGGCTTGCCAGGCCATAGGAGTCTTGGCATTTTGGACAAAGACTATGTGTGCTTGGCTCTTGGGTTCCTGCTTTATTGTTACCAAAGGGACTGTGATCTTGAGAACACCTTTGGACAGCCAAGCAGTGGTGGCTGTACCCCACTGCCTACTGTCTGAAGCTTCTCTCCAGAGCTGGTAGTAAGGCACTAGGCTGGAATCCTGATGCAATATTCTCTAACAGAGCTCTTCACTGCCTGACAGAACCTCAGAAGAGACATCTTCACAAAGCTCATAAAACAGAACTGAAGTCCTGGGTATATTTGGGAGGGATCAGTGATGTGGGATTCCCTCTATATGATGTGAATACCATTGGTTACTAAAGAAGCTGCTTTGGGCTTGTGATAGGGTAGAGCAGAGCTAGGCAGGGAAAACTAAACTGAATGCGGGGAGAAAGAAGGCGGAGTCAAGAGAAGCCATGTAGCCCCCCTGGAGACAGATGCTGGAGACAGACGCCAGAACTTTACCAATAAGCCACAGCCTCATGGCAGTACACAGATTAATGGAGATGGGTTAATTTAAGATATGAGTTAGCCAAAAATATGCTTCAGCTATTGGCTAAACAGTATTGCAAATAATATGGTTTCTGTGTGATTATTTCGGTTCTGGGCAGCCGGGAACAAACAAGCAGCCTTCCTACAACAGATAGGGAGCTGTCCATCCTGTCCTCAGCCCTGCTTTGGGGGCATGTTGCTTTATTATCCCAGTTATTTATTGGGCTTCTTTTAGGTCAGCTACCCTTTTCAGTTCTTTGTGGGCATTCTCTTGTTCAAGCCTCATAATAACTCTATGCGTATGCATTTCTAGGTGAATACACTGAGATTTACAGAACTTTAAATTTTGGCTCTAAAATACATGGCTTCTGGCCCAGAATTTTCCTTCTCCTTTGCACCCAGCTCCAATCATACATGTGCACTCTCTCATCTAACTCTGGGTTCTTAACCTTCATCCTACACTGTATCCCATGTTCATATAAGGTTGCTCATGTGTGCACTTGGCGTTAATTTCTTTGCTCAACCCCTGCAGGGTGATCAGCTGAAATGGTTGTATTAGACAGAATGATTCCTTCAAAGAGTAGAATGATGTATTGTCTTGAGAAAGCTATTTTGATCTATATCTAGCAACCCTGAGTTATTTCCTGTATTTCCGTGACTCTGTGCACCACAAGAACAGTTCTGAGAGAGAGAGAGAGAGAGAGAGAGAGAGAGAGAGAGAGAGAGAGAGAGAGAGAGAGAGAGAGAGAGAGAGAGAGGGAGCGCTCTGGAGCATCACCCCTGAACCTTACCATTCGGCCAGAGAAATCCCCGCCCTTTACTCCCTCAACTTCCAAGCTATGGTCTTGCCACAGCAATATCTTTTCCATGGACTGGCTCCAAATCAATTCTGTGCCCCTTAGTGGCATGAGAAAGAAAGGGCATCCCTGTGGAGTCATGCCCATCTTTATAACAGACCTTTGCTCATCTGCCCAGGATGTCCTACAGTAAGAATGGGCAAGGGACCATGGTAGACCATACATGCAACTCTTCCTTCCTGGGAGATACAGAATAATATGTAAATTATCCCTAAAAAGTCATTTTCCCACACAGTAAGCAATTTCATGGTTTATCTTTAAATTCTTGGGTGTTTGGTCTCTGAAAGTCTCATCCCGGTGCTCTAGTAAAGATTCAGTCGTTATTTAGTGAACTGAGATGACTGGCCACCCTGTGTTCTTTTTCTGGTACTTCCTTGAAAATGAAAGGTTTAGCAGGTTCAACCTGGCCTCCAACACTTCAACAGCTGTTGTTACACTGTTTTCATTAATGGTCATGTATGCAATGTTCTCTCTAGACATACTGTCCTGTGTTGAGCCACTCTGGGATGTTTGGCTCTTTGTAACTGATCTTGATTTTTGAGCGTGACTCCATTCTAGTACTGGCCTTGCCTTTGTCTGCCTTCCGCACCACCTTCTCTGAGATCCTTGTGACTGGCTCAGCTCCCAGCCTTCGCCATTTCATCCCATTGATTTGGGAAGGCCAGTGCTTCTAAGACACTGTTGGTAATCTTGGTCTCAGGGGAACAGCAGTCTCTGGGGCTGCTCCACAGCAAGGCTCTAGCTACATGGTGTGACTGCCCAGAGGCCGAGTATTTCCTGAGAAAATTCGTAGAGATAAGTTAAATGAGTGACTGCCATAGCACCGGTAAGGCCTTGCTCATTTTTTTCATCTATTAAAATATATTAAAATGTGACTTTTTCCCTCTCAGTTAAAAAAAAAAAAGAGTATATGCTACAGTTTGAATGTGTCTATCCCCAAGTGTATGTTGGAAAGTTGATGGTTACTCTAAGTCACAGGGTTAAGAGTTGGGACAGGGACAGGAGATGGCTCAGTAGGTAAGAGCACTGGACTTGAAAGCCTGGTAAGCCAGGTTTGTCCCTGGAACTCACACAGAAGCCAGATGCAGAGGTTTGCATCTGCAGTCCCAGCACTCTGACCAGAAGATGGAAACGGGAATATCCCCCAAGGCGCAAAAGCTAGCAAGCCTGGAATATGCAGTGCAGAAGCAGGAACGAGAGATTCTGCTTCAGTGAAGTGGAAGGTGAAGACAAATCCCTGAGACAGTTATCTACATGGCGTGTGCACACCAGCATACATACACACTTGCACACACAATAGTTTTTTAAGACAAGGTATTTAAGAGGTGGCTGGGCCATAAGTTTTGGGAATAGGTTAATGTCATGG
The DNA here is from genome assembly GCF_903992535.2 of Arvicola amphibius. Taxonomy (NCBI): domain Eukaryota; kingdom Metazoa; phylum Chordata; class Mammalia; order Rodentia; family Cricetidae; genus Arvicola; species Arvicola amphibius. The sequence goes on along the minus strand of NC_052053.1, from coordinate 99,093,913 downwards.
TGGGACTGAGTCCATATAAAAATGTGAAATTGGCCCCATTTTGTTTCTTTCTTGCCCTCTCTTTGCCATTGTGTGATGATGCAAGAAAGGCCCTCATGAGATAGCCATCCTGTCACATAAGCAGGGAACTGCGAATGCTCTAAGCAGTGACAGCTCTTGCCCCACCCCACCCCCACTTCCACATCTGTGTTCTGTCTGTGCTGCTAGCCCTGGCTTCTCAACAGACAGCCATCCGAATGAAATGCTTGGAGATTCCCACTACGGGGAGGGAAAAGAACAGACTCTGCAGCAGCCGCCTGCTCTCTCAGGGAAGGAGGTCTCCTGTAGGCAGCCATGCCTCCTTCTCCCAGGCAGTTCTGGCAAATTTCAGGTCAGGGGTGTGGTAAGCAGCAAAAATGGAGCACTCGCAGCTCCAAGGTTTTTGTAAAACACCTCTCTGTGACAAGACCATCAGGGATCTATCTGCCCTGCACAGCACTCCAGTCGGTAGCTTATTCTAAGATGTGTTCCCCGCCCTTTGAGGCCCAGCTTAACAATCACTAGAGAACTGACCCCTGTAACTCGTTTCTCCAAGGCTCCCTTTCTGTTCATTCTAGATAAGCATAAGAAGCTAGGTCCTCTTCATCCCCCAGCCCCGCCTCCAGGAGTATCTCAGGCAGTTCTATGGGCTCTACGTCTATGATCCCTTTGCTGTTTAAAGTCCAATTGGGTGAGCTTCTTCAGCCTCTGGACTCCAGCAACAAAGGAACCCCTTTTCTGGAGACAGCGTCTTGTCATTGCTGTTCCCTTTCCCTTTCAGCCCTTTCCACAGCATGTGTGACTAATTCTAAAAATTAAATCTCTTGAACCTCCGGGGATGAGCCCTGTTTCCCTGGTTGACATAGACTGATATGGATCTAAAATGTCCGCTCTTAAGAAATGGTTTGTGTAAGACTCCAGATCCCCAAACCACTCCTCTCATCTCCAGTGGCTCTCTCTAGCCCAGCAAGTTGGGCTCCTGGGCTGGCTGTCTTTGAGGGCAAAGATTTTGTGCAGCGCTTCCTGAACGGCATGAGAAAGGGAGTTCTTTTGGCCTCGTCTCCTTCCTGTAGGATTTTCCAAAACTTTCCAGATGTATCTAAGTTCAGGAAACATTTTAATAACTGGAAATAGTGTCTTGTGGAGGTGGGAGGTGGTGGGGGTTTGAAGCTAACAGGGCCTCCTCTGAAAAAGGTGCCTGGAAGTCTTGCGAGGATCTGCACTCACAGGTCCAGACTCTGCCCCTCCCTTGGGGCAAACATGGCAGGCTCCCATCGTCCAGTGAGTTCACTGTGGCCGAAGTACTGATGTTCTCCAACTGCCCCATGACATGGAGAAGGACAGATCCACAGCGTTCCCTGCAGGAAGAAGGGACTGTTAAGTGTCGTGATATTTGATTCTAACTCAGGGGTAATCTCCTCTTCTACCTTGAGAGCTCTACATTAAATTGGTAGGGAACCATTTGTCCCATGTTAGTAACTCTAAGATTGGCCTAAATCATAACAAACACTTTCTAAAGCCACAGTTACTAACTTAATGAATTCAAATGTTCGGAGATTCTTGTGAAGATAGGCATCACCCAGCTGCAGGACACACATGGGTTTCTTTAAGCAGGCCATGGCCCTCTCTTTGCTCCTTCATTGTCTTCATAACAGCTCCCAGAAGGGACTCCTCTGTTGAGGAATGCAGGTCACTGCTGCTTCAAGGTACCCTTCCCAGGAAAGCATGGAGGAGCTATCCTAATGCACCTGCTCAGATCCTTCAGCACCATAGTAAGAAAATAAGCACCTTTCTCAGAGCTGGAAAGCTGGGTCAGTGGTTAAGAGTGCTGACTGCTCTTGCAGAGGACCTAGGTTCAGTTCCCAGCACCCACATCAGGTAGCACCAGTCCCAGGACGTCTAATGCCCTGGCCTCTTTAGGCACCTGTACTCGTGTGGTACACATGAACTCACACAAGCTCACGTACATACATCATTTAAAATAAGTTAGGAGTTAAAAGATGGCTCAGCAGATAAGCACACTGGCTGCTCTTCCAGAAGCCTCAGGTCCAGTTCACAGGACCCATATGTAACGCCAACCATATATAACTCCAGTTCCAGAGCGTCCAAAGATATCTTCTGACCTGCATGGACACTCAGCATGTGTTTGGTGCACAGACATGCATGAAGACAAAAAAAACCCATATACATAAAAGTAAATAATTTTTTTTAAAAAATTTAAATTACAAACAAGAAACTCACCATTCTACTCTGGGGGTAAAGAAAAAAAATCTGAAAAATTTCCAAGGGCTTTTCACACCTTTCACCACAAGTAACAGCTGAGAACTGCATCTTTCTGAAAACCACTTGAATCCAGTTCCTTGCTCATTTATTTGGATTTTCTTTAGAGAGTTCACATAATCTTTAATACGGTAACTAAACAGGATACTTACATGGTTATTAAAGAGTAGAGTCCTAACGAGAAGGAAGCAGGCGAAGGGAACAGACAGAACCGTGACTCCTGATTCCCCTGAGCTGTGCAGCATCGTGGGATGCTGTGAGTTTTTAACTGCTTCCTTCATTAGCCTGCCAGGAGTCCTATGGCAAGAATCGACCCCATAAGTACCATGGGAGCATTTGAGCACACGGAAAGCTAACATAGCCTTTCGAATTCTTTCAAAAATTAAGCTTAATTGAGTCTAAAATAAAATATACATGCCAATAGGCACTGTCTTCATCAGTAGGTACCATGGAAGAAAAGATTTTTCCTTGCCAGAAAGACAATAGTTTAAAATTAATTTTAGGCTTTGTCGCCAATGAGATATGAGATCTTGAACAGATACCTCCTCTATGACAGAGAGCCATAAATTCTTCTAAAATTTTAAAGAGTTTTATTTTTAATTATGTGTACATGTGTGTCTGTGTATGAGTTTATGAATATGTGTGCAGTGCCTACAGAATCCGGAAAAGGGCATTGGAGCCCTGGAGCTGGAGTTACAGATAGTTGTGAGCCATCCAGTGTGGGTGCTGGGAACTGACCTCAGGTCCTCTGCAGAGGCAGTGTGCACTCAGCACCGAGCTGCCTTTCCAGTCCTGAGTCACTCTTCTGTAAGACAGAGAAATGGTCTTGAAGGTGATTGTGTTTTCTGGTTCTACAACGAAGGAGCAATGTCACACCCTACCTCCTATTCTGCTTCATACAATGTTTTATACAAAGAAATAGTTTTCACTGTCTTCAGGAACTTAGCGCATGGCTTATTTGTGCAAAGCCATTATCGTGTCTTCCTATGGTTCAGCTGTTTATTTGGCTAATGACTTCCTCGTGGAATGTTTTTGGACAGGTGATCAAAAGAGTACTGCTTAGACTTTGTCTGCACAGCCTGTGACAGTTCACACTTTGGGCCTGTCCAGGATAAATGCAGCAAATGTAGAGGTGTGCCCCCCCCCCCAAAAAATCCAAATTTCTATATTCCTGGGTGGGTTAACGTCTGAGATCCACTGCCAGCAGATAGCTTATGTATATTCTGTGATGGAAGTAACTTCAGCTCTCTTTGCCCTCTGTCTGCAAGCCTTCTGCCCCCTGGATGACTTCAGAAGACCTTTTCATCTCTCCAGGACTGCTTCCTCGTTTATATAACGCAGGACTTAGAGAATCCATCCCCAAGTAGCCTCTGGGTGCTAGTGGTCTGTGAAAAAAGTTCTCTAGTGACTTATAAGAGTCACCAAACCTATCTTAACAAATCATACTTAAGTGCCAACTGTGTACTAGGCATTGTGTGACTGTGTGTGTGTGTGTGTGTGTATGTGTGTGTGTGTGTGTATACATATGGTGCATATGTGCCTGTGGAGGTCAGAGGTCAGTTCCAGACATCATTCTCAATCAAAACCTTAGTGTTTTAGACAAGGTCTCTCACTGAACTTGGAGCTCACTGCCTGACTTCTATCTCTGTCTCCCAGACACTAGAGTCATCGGCACACACTACTACATGTGCCAGCTTCTAATATCTGTGATGCAGATACGAACTCAGGTCCTCGCGCTTACCCGGGAAGCTCTTTACCTACTGAACTGTCTCTCCAGACCCCTTAACTTTTGTGTGAATCTTCACCACCTTCGTCATCAGCATCATCTCCTCATCCTCTTCTTCTTGTGCTTAAGATCAAACATGGCTTTATGTAAACCTCCGCCCCGCATCTTTAGTAATGCTTGCTATTGTCAGTAGTCACACGTGATACCAGACTGGGGCTCAGACAAGGAAAGCAACTTGTCTAAGTCTACTTAGTAACTGGAGCCACAGTGAAATCGGATCAAAGCAAGGCCGTAAACAGGTGAAGAACTGCCCGAGTTAGTATTGGCCCAGAGCTGCCCAAGCACTGGGCCTCGCCCAGTAAACTGCTCACTCACTGCCTGTCGCTCTCTCCAGCGGAGGAACCTGGTTTTGGTTTTCTCAGATGTTTACTTGGCCTCTTGCTTAAGCATTTTCCTTTCCTAATAGCAATGAAAGGACAAAAAAAAAATCCCAAGGCTGGAAACATTTTGTTTCCTACAAAAAGAATATTTTTTGCAGCCAGTTCTGTGGTTGAAAGCATTTTTTCCTGTGGTCTAGGGATGGGCTGGATCCCATCTCTCCTTGGCCAGTGACTGAGAACTTAGCCTGTGGCTCCCCAGCAAGCCTGTGCCTGTACATAGCCCACTGTTTTCTGAAGGAGTGTTTGCTGGTGTTGGCTATGTGCACGAGTGGACAGAGTGGTCTGTTTGGGTGTCTAAGAGCATATACATAGGTCTCTGGATGTTTCAGGGTGGAACCTGGGAGTGGTTTTCCACATGCTGGACATATCAGCACAGCTTCTCAGTTTTCACCACTTCCGTGATGAGCAAAAGGACTCCGACGCTGACAGAACGAGAGGAGAGTGATATATGAGCCATGTGTGGGTTTGCACGTAATCAGAAAGCGAGGGAATGGGAAATTTTGACCTGTCACGTTTCTTTCTCTTTTCAAATGCTCTTTTCCAAGACATGGCATTGGTTTTATTAGATGGCAGGGTGGTCTCATGGTAGCTCACAAAGTGGGAATTCTGAGGTATCGGCCTCCTGCTTGGCCTCTTTTAGGATTTGACACAATAATCTTTGCCCAACTCTGGGTAAGTCACTTTGTAAAGATTGCAATTCCCTGCCAAAAAAATTTTTTTTATTTAAAATTAATTTTTAAGTTTTGTGCTTCTAAGAATAAACGTGCTTTTAGTAGGATGGGCGTAGAACATTCTAGCAGTCCACAGACACTCATAATTTGCTCTTTATTTATAATTTTATTTTCTGACTGAGAATTTGGAGTGTGTAGTCTTTCCTAGAATTTTTCAATGTTGACCCCATGTCCTAGCCTTAGTGATTCTGTTCTCTTACATTCTTGTCAACCAACACAGACAAAAAAAAAAAAAAAAAAAAAAAAAAAAAAAAAAAAAAAAAAAGCTTTCACTGGCTCCCATTGCTCTGGCTTTTAAGTGGAATCCCAGTTCTGACACAGAACAAATGCCTAGCAAACACTGGTTAACTCGCATGAAGTAACCTAGTCCAGGGACGACAGGCTACTGTCTATAACTTCAGGATTCCAAGTGAAGGCTCCTTTAGCGTGCAAAGCACTATGACTTCTAGAAAGGAAAACTGTAGTCAGCAGTTTTGCAGCCACCACTTGAAGAAACGAGCGAGTCTCACGGATAGAAAGAACTGTGAGTCCCTTTGTCTGTGTTCTGAGGTGCAGATAGCACTTGAACCATAGGACTGTTTCCCTTTACAGATGGATTGAGATAGACCCACTCCTGGCATGGCACCCGGGGCTATTCCACACACGGCTATAGAAACTGGACGATCCAAGTCAGGCTCATAGGAAAGGATGACCACAAAGAGATCAGGAATCAACCAGTGGAGAAAGCTGATATTTTTTCCATTCTATCACACGAGGCAACAGACGTGTTCTCACAGTAGAGGGTAGGGGAAGAGCTGGGAGAGAATGGTAGTGATTTTAGCACACTGGTTTACGAATGGGGTTGGTATTTCTGTCTTTCCCCTTGACAATGAGACAACAACCCCAATAATAGATCCCTTGGTATATCAGAATGCTACAGCTAACTGAACTGGGAGAGCTGTGTGGCTTTGGCTCTTGGTTGACAGGCATATCCATGCATTAGGGCCATGGCTTGGCAGTAGACAAGAGCAGCTGTGTGGGTACTGGGAGAGCTCTCCGGCTCCGTGGCTTTCTTTGATACGCAATTGAACTTTGGCTAATTTTTCCTCTCATGGCTGTTTATGAAGTCCAGAGCTGGGCAAAGAACTCATTATGGAGCCCAGAGGCAACAGCAAAGGAGTCCAGGATGTGTTCCCACAGTTACACTCAACCCATAGCCTTAAAGGATGGCCCACAGGCCTACCACAGAGGGGCAAGTTGAGGTAAGAAACTGCAGCAATCTCTTCCCAGTCGCATGCTGCTCTACCTAGAAGATTGTCCAGATCCCTTTAAAGCTTCCTTCCTTCAGAAAGAGCAGATCTATCTCTTGGACAGGATTGGTGCAATTACTAAATCAATGCTCTCTGGTGCCGCAGTGCTCACCAACATCAGCCAATGTTTACCGAGCATGTAGACATTTGTGAGGTACTGATAACCCACCCAGTCATCACATCTTGTAAGGTCAATCCTGCTACTCCCACCTTCCTATTCATACATGGAGAAACTCGGTGGCAGAGTTCTTAGTTACTGTGGTTCTCAGTACTCCCCACCTGAAGACCCAATTCTACAAATATGGCTGAATGCTAACTGGCTTTCCTGAATCCCTACCTCCTTTGGCCAGAGATAATAAAGTAAGTGAGGTTAGCCTTCTTAATTATCCACTTTAATTTATAATGGACATGAGCCGTTTCAGGCAGTATCATTCAAGATACCTGAAATGACGACTTTCCTCAACGCACAGATAATGGGGAGAAGGTGATTGGCTTACAATGGGACCATCCAGCCTATCAGGGTTAGAGAACGGGAGACAAGGATGCTGTTAAAGTGCTAGTAAACCCTAGAGCATTTGTTACCAGAATTAGAGCACTGCAGCTTTTTCCTGGTCACTTTCACTCCTGTTGTGCTTTCTATCTCTATCCCCAGGAAACAGTGATACGAACAATAGTAGCTGCCGGCTTTGTGTCAGGCCTGGAAGAGCTGTGGGAGCACAACCCCGGTTTTACAGTAACATTTCCAAGTGGGTACCCTGACCCTCAACTTACAAATGGGGAAACAGACTGTGAGATGAAGATGCGTCCTAAAGCAAAAACAACCTAATAACTGGTAGAAGAAAGAGCCAACCTCCCAGGGACACATTTCGCCTGGAGGTTGTCTGCTCCACAAACAGTGCGACGGGAACCTGGCATTTTTCTTCCACTTGACCTCTTGCCCTTCCTTTGAATGTGAGCGCCATGGTTTTCCTGTAAGGAAAAACCCTTCTTCAATTTTCAACCTGTGTGTCTAGGCAGGACTGTTTGGACCACTGGCTCCAAGTCTGACCAGCAGACGGATCACATTCCTTTCCTACAGAGATTGGTTTGCAGTAATTGGTTAGCGCAAACCAAGCCAATTAAAGTAAACCCAAAACTTAGCTGAACAAGGGTGGCTAAGTTGGTTGAATTATGCAAGCGTAGATCTACTGGGGGCCCCTCTTTGCCACAATATGGAAGGAATCCCCTTGAGAATGACTATAAGTCCATCCAGAATAAAGGGAAAAAGGACAGACACAGAGAGACCGTATCCTGGAGAAAAGCATTTATAAGATTGTCCACATTGTCCACCACCCCCGCCCCTGCTCTGGGTCTGGATCTGATATTGAAAACGTTAGCACTGAATTGAGGCTTCTGTCCTCCCCGTGGGCAGAGAGAACCAAGTTCGGATCCTCCAAGTCTGGCTTTCTCTGAACCACTTCTTTCTTTGCCTCTTCTCCCGCTGTGCATTTGCTCTTCTTCCTGCTTTCCTGTTGGCCTTTTCTCTACACACCAACCACAGTAGCTAGGGAAAGGGCCGGAAACCTAAATCAGGCAGCCTCGCTGGCTCTCTGCAGAGGTTCAGATGAAGAGTGAGTTAAAAATACTGACTTAAGAGTCTAGAGGGAAAGCTCAACACAGAAGGGAGAAAGCAGCAGACCCAGGTTTAACCCAAACGGGCAAAACACTCCTAGACATACATTTTTAAAGTAGATAAATAAATATTTAAAAACATATTGACTTAAAAGCAATTTAAAACACACATTCTGGGATTTTACTTAGCCATTCTATCCGTGGCTTTTTGTCACACGTTAAACTTGATGAAAAGCCCTTGATGTCATTGCTTCCACTACAGAAATACAGCCTTTTCTGAGTTGGTCTCACTTAATCATCAGTGAATGATGGGGTGTAAAATATTCTTTCCAGTTCAAAAGTAGCATCAAGTAAATAAGACGAAACTAGTAATGGTTTGGGAAATGAGGTCATACACCAAGTGGATACTTAGTAGCCATCTACCAGGCTAGGTTATTGAAAAGGCAAAGATGGATAAAATATCATTTTCAAAGTCTGGCCAGATTAAGCCTCAGAATCACTGACCATAATACAGTGTGATGAGCAGGAAGATAGTGAGAACATGAGCGATTGCATGGGAAGGGACCATTCAGAACAGATGCCAGGACCTGCAGAAAGAAGAAGGGTGGATTCTGGTGTCCCCTTATGTACACACTACTACGGGATTGTGTCAGACAGTTCTGGGGCTGAGGCTGCAATGGGGGCATTTATAGACTTAGAGGTAGCAGCTATTGGCCAAATGAAATGGCAGAATTTCAGTATTATAACTAGAATGACTGACCTAGTACAATCGAGCTGAGCAACAGCCCATAAAGTGTGCTGAAATCAAGATCTCCTAAAAGCATATAGCGGAGCTCTTATCACGCCTAAGGCTGAGAGTAAAGCCTCAGCCACGAGCTCTAACAGACCTCATTCAGAATTCAGATAGAACAAACAGTCTAAGTAAAGGTAGCCTCCTGGTATTTATCCTACAGGATCAGGTTTAGGAGTGATCAGGAGGGGAGAAGGTGGTGAGTGCTGGGGCAACAAGTCAACCCTCCAGGGGAAAGACCTGCTAAAGGGTGTGCAAAATCAATGCAGGGAAGCCAGTGGTGGTACTCAAAATGTTAAAAACTTGGTAATAGGGTTGGGCATGGTGGTGGTGCACACCTTTAATCCTAGCGCTTAGAAAGCAGACAGGTGGACCTCTGTGAGCTCATGGCCAGTTTGATCAACATAGAGAGCTTCAGGACAGCCAGGACTACACAGAGAGACCGTGTCTCAAAACAAACAAACAAACAAACAAACATGAACATGGTAATCCATCAACTTTTGCTTTCTATGCAAGGGCCTTGCTTTTGAGACGTTGATGTTATTTAGCTATACGACCCATACACACTACCAGGACCTCTTTGGTATATTGTTCACATTAATCTGAAAAGGCCAGAAGTACATGCATATAAGCCACTAAATCCCTAGACTGCTGCTCACCCTATGCAAGGAACCAAGAAGCCAGTGTTTTTAAAGCATGTGTCATCTCTGGATTCCCGAGGCCTTCTGGGTTGCCTCAGAGCTGGGTCTTTTGACTGCTTATGGGCAGAGGCGGTATCATATTCGTCTTTGGTTTCCCTAATGTCTAGCTTAGTACCTGGGACATCGGAGGTACTCAGTAAATATTTGTTGAATGAATATAACATTAAATAAGTCATTCAGTTCTAAGTAACCATTGCTTATACTTCTTGTAAATATGGGTTTATATAATTGCAAAGTGTGTCTGCCCTTTTTAGGTCTTGTATTTTCATTGTGGCCTGAGAGCTGTCAGTGGCACTCTGCTAAGCCGGCCTGCTCCACAGGAAAGCTCTGGCAAGAGCAAATTGAGTGTCCTGGCTTGACGACTGACCGAATATGGCAGCGTTCTCAGTCCCTTCCACTTCTCTTTTCCCTACCTGAGTAAGGGAGACAAGGTTTTTGTTTGCTTGTCCTGACATGAGAAACAAAATGCAATACGTAGGAGGTGTGGGAAGAGAATCAGGCAGTATAGAATAATATAGAGCAAGAGGGGCAATTCCCCCAGATATATAATACAGTAATACAGGCTTTCTCTGTTTGTACTAACTATATGTAATATTATGTGCCTGCTTTTAAAGTCATTTGGATATTGCAGATACTCTTCCATATATATATATATGTGTGTGTGTGTGTATGTATGTATGTATATACATACATATATATATATATATATATATATATATATATATATATATATACACACACATATATTTGACTGAGTTTTCTGTCCTGCCCGGTCCCTCAGTTGTTCAGCCCCAAAGAAACACACAGGGGTGTACATTAATTATAAACTGATTGACCTATTATCTCAGGCCTCTTATTAACTAGTTCTTACATCTTAAATTGGCCCATTATTCTTGCCTGTGTTAGCCATGTGGCTTGGTACCTTTCATCAGCGAGGTATTCTCATCTGTGTCCTCTATGTCTGGGTGACAACTGTAGACTGTGTCTTTCCTTTTCCCAGAATTCTCCTGTTTCTGTCGCCCCACCTCTACTTCCTGTCTGGTCGCCCTGCCTCTACTTCCTGCCTGACTACTGGCCAATCATCGTTTTTATTAAAAATAATACAAGTGACAGGATAAAAGACCATTGTCCACTATATATTTTCTATGATAAGTGATTAACCATATATATATATACTTTTTATAAAACTATGATATTTCATGGTATGAACATTATAGATATTCAGACAAAAGCATGATGGCATTGAAATAAATTCCTTTGTTCTTTAAACTCATGCCAAAAAAAAACCAGGAAGTGTTTTATTTTTAATTACCAAAAGTCATTATCAGGCTGGGGTTATAGCTCAGTTGGTAGAGTGCTTTCCTAGTGAGCACACAGCACTAAGTGCAAGCCCCAGCTCTACATAAACTGTCGTCTCAGTTCAAGTCTTCCTCAGCTACGCAGTACCTTTGAAACCTTCTGTGCTACAAGAGAGCCTGTCTCAAACGAAAGAATACCGTCACTGGCAGCAATATTTTTATTACAAGGAAAGGAATAATACAGCTTCACTTCAGAAATAGCTCTGTTTCATCCAGCCAAGCCCTTCCACGGACACTTGGAACACTTGGGACACCTTGGGACACTGAGTGTGTGTATATATATATATATATATACTTTTATCTATACTCTATAGCAAGTCTTCTGGCCCAACAGGTCTTTAAATATATACTTACTGTTCCAAGTGTCTCTTAGTTGGAATCACCTTACTATTGAGCCTCTCACACAAGAGACTGAAAGGAGAGATTAGGCTAGGGGATGCAGTTCAGTGATAGAGTGCTTGCCCAGAGTGTTCATGGTCCTAAATTGCACTCACTCCTTCATGCTAGTGAAAGAGATTACACAGTTGAGCCTCAAGAAGACTGAGCTGTCCCAGCTCCTTTTTGCTTTTGTTGCCATTCCATTGTCCTTTTAAGGGTTTCATTCCTCTTAGGAGCACTGACTGGTTCCCCCAGAGACCTGTCTACCTGCCTAGACATAGGAATCTGGGGTGTCAATAGGGTCATTTCCTCCCTCTCATCCTTCCTCCTCCTATTAGGGATTCTGCCTGAGCAGCAAAGAAAATCCCTGCGGACTCTTGTCTTTCATAGAACTTGTCCCGTGGTAATTAGCCAGACCACTGATTTCCTTCTAAAACATGATTCATTGGTTGGGAAAGAGGAAAGGAGAATGGTTTAAGATAGAGGCCTTAGGGAACAAAGCAGGGCTTTTGTTTTGTTGGCCTCCTCTTTAGACCAAGCCCCAGGTTGCTATGCCCTGTGCCATTCCAAGAGGCAAGTGCCTGCCTGGAAAGATAGGAACCGAGGGGTTATGGACTGAAGCTGACCTCAGAAAGACATTCCCTGCTCTCACATTCTTTTAAAGATTAGACTGTCTGGACGGGCCCTTACTCCAAGGAGTTCAAATAAGAGACAGTGCACACCCATGCGATGCCACTTGGTTTTTTAGTTTGAACATGAAGTTTTCCTCGCAGTTCTGCTGAGAAGGGGCTGGTTTGCTTTGTTCTCCCAGCTCTCTATCTTGAACTTGTGGTATTTATGTAAGCCCAAAGACCTACAGCCATTTCCATAAGACAAGGTGCCATGAAGTCAACATTAACTGTAGAAAGACTTATAAAATGACGATCTTGTACAAGATGACACAATAGGAGGACTTGACCCCTCCCACTGTGCAGAACCACACAAAAGACCTTCCTATATATCCCAGCCCATTTCATCTTATTGTTATTTATTGATCTATGTATTTACTTATTTATCTTTGTTTTTTTTTTCAAGACAAAAGTTTCTCTATGTAGCCCTGGCTGTTCTGAAACTTACTTTGTAAACCAGGCTAGCCTCAAACTCAGAGATCTGCCTGCCTTAAAGGTATCTGCCACCATTGCCCGACTCATTTTAATTCCCAGTTTCAAGGCTTTGTATTCCAGGCAAGAGAATCTACCGGCTGACTTGAGAGAACATATTTTGCTAGTAGTACATGTGAATTAACTAGGTAGGATGCCTGTTTGCACAGCTTAAATCCAAATATAGTATTCTAATGAAAGTGCTAACATTGGGGTCATTGGTGGGAAGAGGGTATTTGAATAGATGCCTCCTAGCACCCCTCAAGTCAGATCTTATAAGTGGCTGGTGGGCGCTATAAGCAGATGTCCTAGACATGGAGTCCTTTCCCCCCCGTTGATCAGTAGACTTGTTTAACCAATGCCAATTTCCCCATTACTAAAATGGGGATAACAATACTTACCTGTTACAATTGATATGAGGATTGCATGCCCTAGTCCTGGGCACACAGGAAGAGAGCCTAATGAGTTAACATCAGTTCTCAACACTGATTATCCAAACTCTGCCAAGAGTTATGGTACTTGGAGTAAGCTGCCAGATGGCAATCTGGTGGCTTCCCAGTGTGGTAAACTCCTTCTGCATCCAGTCAGGTCCTGTCGAGCTCTTCTGAGTTCTTTCTAAGGCCTTCTCATGTAGATCCCCTTTCTTGAATTATTTCAGTGTGGGGGTCTAGTTCTGTGGGCTAAAGGCACTGTGAGTTTCCCATAATACTTCATGAGTGAGTCACCCTGTGCTTGTATATAGTAGGAGATTTAGACACAATCGTTTAAAATATTAAAAATACAAAAGTCTAAATAGATAGGTTTCTGATTACACTGACTATATTGGGATAAAGTTCCAGCTCTCCTCTATCTTATAGAGAAAGATTGAGATCCTCTCTCCCTCTCTTCCCCTCCCTTACTCTCTCCTCCTCTAGCCCTCTCCCTCCTTCTTTCCCTCCCTCCTTCCCTCTGAACTCTGTCTATTGTTCCCTTCTTGTCCTCTGACATTTTCTCCAGAAAGAGGAGAGCTTTAGGGAGATAATGAGAATGCTGTGTTAGTGGGAATTCATCGAAGAACGAGCATGTTTACTCCTTTGCATTGGTCCTCCACCCATCACAGCCCAGCCAGGGATGTGGTACATTACACAAGCCCCTCCCACTTGACCAGCTGTTCTTGGATGTGTCAAGCCCAGATTTCGGCCTCTTTACACAGAAACATGTTGCCTTCCTTGAATCAATTCCTGTGAGACTAAAGGAAGTCCCATGTGGCCCAAACATGATGTAACAGGGATGTGTGCTTCAGAATTCAAGACACACCCTCTGAGTTCCTGGCATCTTTTTACCATAATAATCACACAACCACAGCTTTCCTCTGTGACCCTTGACGCCTCCGGAGCTGCCTCGCCTTGGCTGGGTTTTCTAGCAAGCCTGGACTGGAGGATCCAGCACTGCTTCCTGTGGGGCTGTGGAGATCCTGGACGGTCAGGCCTGCCTAAGTGGGTGTCTTGAGCGCTCGCCCCATGTACTGGTGCTCCTGGTTTTCTGGCGTCTTGTTTATTTGGCCAGTTTTATTCACCTGCTATAAGGGAGAGAAATAGACTGGTTCTTGGTCATCAAAGCTGTCCCCTACAAAAAAATATTGGAACAACGTGCAATCTCCCACTACAGATGACAATGAAATAGTTCATATTTACTTGTAAATTTAGATTGGTTGTGTCTTTGATGCTAAAGTGTAATTCCTATAGACAGACACACGAAGGTTAAAATACAAAGATTTAAAATTATATACTATACTAAAAATTTTAAAAGAGAGGGAAAACATGTGACTATGACAGAAAATAAACTTTAAGATAAGGCAAAATAAAACAGATAGCAGAAAACTGCTACCGGAAACTGAAATGGACACATTGTTATTGTTAATGTTTGAGACAGGGTCTCACTATACAGGGCAGGCTAGTCTCAAATTCATGACCCTTCAGCCGGGCAGTGGTGGCGCACGCCTTTAAGTCCAGCACTCGGGAGGCAGAGGCAGGCGGATCTCTGTGAGTTTGAGGCCAGCCTGGTCTACAGAAAGCTAGTTCCAGAACAGGCTCCAAAGCTACAGCTAAACCTGATCTCAGAAAAAATAATTCATGAAGCTTTTTTTATTAAAGGCATGAACCACCACACCTGGTTTAAAGGGGAAGTAGACATAGGGTTTCACCCCTAACCAAGAAGTTATTTGCAGTTGATTCCTGGGGACAAAGAGAAAATCCGTTTTCTTCAGTGGATGGTTACTGAAGTTGGTGTATCAACCAACTCGAGGAAAGCCCCATAGCCAAGGGTAATTGGCCAACACAAAATCCATGGGTTTGGGGCTTTGTGATTTTGTTTTGTTTTGGTTTGTTTTTTGAAAGAGAGAGAACATAAAATTCAATATGTAATGAGATGGGTAGGAAGGAGCTGGGGGGAGCTGATAGAAGAGGAAAACAGAATCAAAATATATTGTATGAAAAATTAATGAAAAGTTCTCTCTATGAGGAATACTTAGCTATTATTAATATACATGTATCTAAAAACTAAGCCCCCAAAATAATATGTGAAACAGAAACAAACTCGAAGGGAGAAATCTATTGATAATTCAGCAGTAATATTAGGAGACTTACATATCCCATTTTCAATTATTGAGCGATCAGTTAAGCAGAATTTCAGCAAAGGAACAGAAGGTTTGAAGAATTCTGTGAACTTAGCAAAATGCTCAGCAGGTGTCTGTAGCTCACTTCCTGAGGCAGCAACCCAGACATTCTCCTCTGAAGTACGAATGGAACACTCACTTGCGTACACTGTGGATGGGGGGGTAAAATGAGTCTCATTTCAAAGAACTGAAATCATACAAATTTCTCCAGTTACAGTGGAGTGAAGTTAGTAACCAGTAACAGGTAGTAGGCAGTAAATTCTGAAATGCTTGTACAGTTTAAAACACATAGAAACATACTCTGAAATAAACAACAGACCAAAGAATAAGTAACAATGGAAATTAGAAAATTGGGAAAGTGGAGACAATGTATAATATACCAAAGTTTATATGATATAGTTGAAGTGGTATTCAAAGGGAAATCTATAGATTAAATGCCTATATTAAGAATAACTTTATTGCATGCAAAGTATATCTCAACAAAACATGTTATTATTGAAAGATTAATGATCCACAGCTTTACTGATTGAGTTTATATATAATACCACATGTGTAGAGTCACTGCATTCTCTCTAATTATATTATATTTGGGAAGTATCATTAATACTTTCAAGTCACATAATGTACACTTTAAAAAAACTAACACACTTGATAAGGTGTATGGACAAATCTTAATCTTATAATTCCTTATATGCATATGAAAGGGTCTAGGCAAAAAGGAGCTCATGTTTGCAGTTCGCTTCAGAATGTACCAAATGCAGAAGAGCCGACAGGTGACTGTGGAGGAACCGAAGCGAAGATAGTAAGTGTTAGTTACAAAACAAGATGATTGGTGTATAGTTATTCATTATGAAAGTTCTCAATTTTGTTGTGTTCTTGGAATTTGTAATAATGAAATATTGAAGAAAAAGCGTGAGTTGAAGATCGCACTCTGGCCCCTCCTGCAATTCACTAAGTGAGCATCCCACTGACTGAGGAAACTGTTTTCCTTAGGGAACATGTTCTCTTCTAGATAATACTTCTTGAATCCACTATATTAGAAAAAAAAAAAAAAAACCCTTTGGAAACGGCCACTAAAGAGGTGCTATCAAAGAACATATTAGTCTCTGTGACAGAAGATGTCCTCGGAGCCTCAGGTGCAGATCTGCTAGCGGGTTCTTCCTAGAAGCTGAAGTTATATTTCACAGGGGTTTAGACCCCCTTACTTTCTGTTACCGAATGCCTATAAGAAGAGAAGCTGGCCAAGCAGAAATAAACTAATGCATTCACCCTTGCTGAGATACAGTCTACCCTGCCATTTCCAGCACGGTATTATTCCTGCAGCTTGTGCACCTCTGCTCTGAAAAGACAACTTAGGTACATTAAACTCATTCCTTGATCGCCTCTCATGGCTGCGATGTTGGTGCTGAGGTTTCCGTGTTCATGGAGAGTGATTTTCCTAATGATGAAGCAGATTCTAATCAGAGTAAGATCCAGATATACACAGCAACCGCCCCCACCGCCTTTCCTGTAATTCCTCCAACACAATGACAGGGAATTCCTATGAGGATCTCTGGGTATGCTTCAAACCCCCTCATCTTCCAGCCTCTGTGCAGGCCCAGACCTTCCTGTCTGAAGCATTTCCGGCCATCCTGTCCCTTAGCTTGGAGGACTCAGCTCAACCTGGGGAAGGGTCAAAACTGGGGTTACCAAAACCTCTTGGATTATTTGATGCAAGCCTCGGCAGCTCCCTTCCTGGGCTTCCAAGTGTTTGAGGAAACTTTTCTAAGTCTTCAACGAGGAGGAAAAGTCCTGGCATGCAGAATTACTGTCACAGTTACTTGGCAGAACTAGAAGAAAGGTTTGCTTAACTTAGCAATGGGTTTTATTAGCCCAGACTCCAGGTGAAATGAGATAATGGGGTCCATGTTGAAAGACAGACGGGTCCATGGGTTTCTCCCAACTCCTTAGTAGGACCATGTGTGCAAAGGAAAGGCTCAGATTCATCCAGCAAGCACATCACGGCTCAAGTCATCAACAACCACATCATCTTGCTGATCAACGGAAAGACTGAGAAAAATTAAAAAGCTAGTAGGGCAGGAAAACGTGGGTGGGTACAAGGTGTTACTGCTGAGCTGGCTCTCAGTTGCTTTTTGCCACTGTTTCCTCAGCCGAACACACGACATTGTCTCCAGAAAACAGAGAGCCGAGAGCCAGCCTAAACAACCACCTGCGCCTGCCGGAGGAAAATATTTTGTATACACTCTAACTCAGCCAACCCCTTTCACTCTGCCCTTCACCCTCCACCATTGTGAGCTCTGGGGTGTGGGTGGGAAGAGGAAGAAAAGAGAAAAGAGGAAGTGTTCATCACCAGGGTTAAAAGAAGCCTTCCTGGCATGGGAGTGGGGGAAGAGAAAGTGGAGGAGCTGGTGGCAGCCTGCCTCCGTGCATGGCTGCCTGTTCAAACTTGCTTTCCTAAGCCACAAAGACAAGACTCACTGTTTCCTGAGGATGGAACTGATTGAGCCTGCCAGGACCAGATCTCTCCAGAATATCCTGTACCCCAGCACTCCAAGATCCTGCTCCCCATTGTCTGCCCTGACCAACCATGGAGGAAGGCCAGACTGGCCTGCTCCAGATGATGGCAAACCCGTATTCCAGGAGAGGACACAGGCATTATTCCTGGAAGGTGTCATTGTCCTGGATTAGGCCTCCTGTGCCCAACGCTCTCAGTTCTATGGCTTCTTTTCCACTTTTGAGCCTCGTAGAAGTCTGGTCAGGCCAGAAAAAACATATGATGTTATAGTAAGCTGGAACCCATGACTTGACTTTGGGTCCTGCCCAAGCTGAGTCTCTTGGCAGGACTTGATGAGGTAGCCTGCTCTTTTCTATGACATTTTCCAAGTCCCCTCACTAGGGGAGAAACTACAGGTACGTTTTGAAGACAGATACAAGTCAGTGGAGCTCTGGTAGGTCACCACTTTGTACATTCAGTCTTGTGCTTCAGAGAACTTGTGTTATATCTAGAGCAGACTAGAAGGTGTGGGAGCCAGAAGCAGCTGATTGTGACGGTGGCTGCCATCAAATACTGTAGATTTGGTGCCTAAAATCAGTGTACAACAGCAGTGAGCACTGGTTCAGCTGTCCTTCCAGAGGAACCAGGTTTAGTTCCCATTACCCACGTAGAAGCTCACAACTCCAGTTCCAGGGACTCCAATGCCCTCTTCTGGACTCTGCAGGCACCAGACAAATCATGGTACACAGACACACATGTACGCAAAACTGCAGTACACATGGAATAAAATTACATTTCATTTATTGTTTTTAAAGAACAGTAAGGGATGAAAAGTTTGGACATTCAAAGATGAAGGCAGAAAGAAGAATACCAGTGTGGAAACCATGAGCAACTTAGGGTACCACACAGCTCCCTGTCCAGTCCCCCTGCCCTGCCTTTCTCCTGTCTTGAATCATGTGATACCCTGACTGTAGGGAGGGAATGCCCTTATTTCTAGTATGTATTTTATCTCAGCTGATATTTCGCCCCCAGAGAAGTAGATTGGTCTGTATGTGCCAAATTGTTGGTTGCCACTTAGCGTTGCAAGTATCAACTTTGGAGCCCACAAATGAAGAGCCCACTTCCCATGCTGCATGCTGGCTTGCATGCGTGTGATCACACTTTTTTCACAAAGGGTTCAGGCTGTATTAGTTTCCGGAGAAGATAGTGCAACACTTGAAGAGAGCCTAGATGTGCGCCCTGGGAACACTCCAAATGTGGGAGAGGGCTGGACCTCTGAAACAGAACAGCCTGACTGAACTCTAAAGCTGTTTCTGCCTCAGAGGACAGTCTCTGCTGAGGAAATGGCCCAGTGGCAAAAGTGCTTGCTATGGAAATATGACTGCCTGAGTTCAGAGCTCCACAGGGATAGACAGCCAGGCATGGCAAGATGCACCTATAACCCTAGTTCTCAGAAGCAGGCTTCAAAGATGGGAGGATTCTGGGGGCCTGATGACCAGCAAGTCAAGCAAAATAGTGAGCCCCAGGTTCAGTTAGAGACACTGTCTCCAAAAATATGGTCAAGAGCAATAATGGGAGACATCCAAAGTCTTTATCATATACATACATACATACACACACACACACACACACACACACACACACACACATACACACACTTACACAGGAGCTAGCTATGGTTTGAAAGGCCAAATGGAGCAAAGGTATGGGATACTGGGTCATTTTTGAAGAGAGAGGAATCTGCGTATTTACAAAGACATGCAGCATGCATCACTATCTTCTCTGACATCTATGGGGTTAAAAGGTGATTTTATATTTCCCCTCACATATGAGAACTCAGAAGCAATGTGGGCCTTCCCCTCAGGCTCCAACCTTCACGATTGCGTCGCGGCGTTTGCGGTTACGAACTGCTTGGACATGTAGCCACCTGTGTTTGTTCTCTTTTTGGTTGTCCTCCCAGTTGTCCATTTGCGTTTTGGATTTGGGCCCCTCTCCACACACATGGCATTCATTAAGTGTGGTTTGCTGACACAACCTCCCATTGCCAATGCTTACAACCTGTGACCAGACTAGGTTTCTGAGTCACATCTCACAGCTGGTTCATTTGACTAACACTCCTAGTCCATTTTCTGAATGCCGGCTCTCATCTCTCTGTAACCAGTAACCGGTGTTTTGTTCCCAAAAAGAAGACCTGATATTTATTTCAGTGGAATTTTATCTACAAAACCTGTAGGATTTCCTGGTTACCTCTTAATATATGTCTTTCACATTTTACTAAAAGATACATGGGATTTGTCTAAGCGTTTTAGCCAAGTTGAGATTCATCTAGATACCGTAGTTGTCTGGTCTGATGTACAAACGCCTGTCTCCATGTGTCTTTTGTCACCTCCCATCCATTCAGCTTCCCTTCAGTGTGTTTAGTTACATGGTCCTCAGCCCACTTTAGTGGTCTTCTGCTTAAAACTGACCGCCTCCCGATCCCAGCTCATCTCCTGCGCACTCTGCTGTTTTCCCCTAGGTAGCATGCATGTCACCGGGCATCCCACGGTCACTCCTCTTGCTGCCTTTCGCCTCCTTTAGGATGAAAGGTGTGCTGAGACAGCAGTTTTTGTCACTTTCTTTCCTGATAGGCTCCATGTTTGTTCAAGAGTGTGGTTGGATGTAGCAGCATCCTCAACTCTCTCGGTAAAAATGTTGAACCGGGCAGGGCCCAGGCTCGGTTCAGTGCCTCCTGCTAGAGGCTGCTAATCATCACGCGATCGCTAACGAACCCACTTAATGCTCTCAGCATTCAGCCTAACTCATCCTCACTCTATCTGGTGGGGTATCAGGAGAGTTGATCACAGTTCTTGCTACAGTTGGAGATAGCCCTCTCGTCCATCAGTCTGGAAGTTCCCCCCTGCCCAAAAAGGAAGCGGGCTCCGTCTGACTCGTGTTCTCTCACTGCCTCCTGCTAACTGCACCCAGGTTATCTTTGTGATGTCTCATCCAAAATTCTGCTCCAAGACAGCGTTTTAACCAGTGGCCTGCCCAGACCCTGCCACTGCCTGTGAGGAAGTCACTGTAGATACACTGTCCCCTCGACTCAGGACCTTGACCCTAAGGTGACAGACATGGCACCAAGAGTCAGATAACTTAGACTCGAAGGCAAGGCTTCATCAAATATTAGAATATTATTTTTCTATTTCTCAACTTCTGTAGGTCATAAAAATTATTATGTAGCATTCAAAATATGATACTATTGATTGCTGTTTGATCAGATCCTTTTGACTTTGCATCTTGTTGCTGCATATAGACCATAAAGAGCCTAGTTCGGGGTTTTGCGTGTTTTCTTTAATTTTAGTATAGGTCCATTTCATTCTCATCCCAGATGTTCCTCAAGGAGCCTCCTGACTGGCTTCTGACCTCTCACCCCATGCTCTTCCAGGTTAGACTCTTCAGGCAGGCCACTTATCCTCGTGATTCATAGGAGTCTATGAGAAGCACATCTAGGTGTCTCAGGCCCCTTTCAAATCTACCAACTCGGAACCCGCGAGGAGCCCGCAAGGGATTGCATTAAAGTTTGAAACACTCTCTCCTCTCCTGTACCATGCCACTCCCCACTGAAGGAGCATCCTTAAACTTCACACGAACCATCCTCAAACCATCCCAGTCAGGAAATGAACCACCTTAACTTTCAGATGAGATGCTTTTGATGTTGTTGGGTCTAAGGATGATGAGCAAGTGTGTCAAGTGACTTTAGAGCAGCTATAAGAATGATCACAGTTTAGTTAGTGACTCCCTTCTAGTAAAAGCGGAGTATATTGTTTCTCCATGGTGATAAGGCATTTGGGAAGCACTTGTGACAGGCTGAGTTCCTCTTACTCATTCCATACTTACTATGTGTTGGACACAATGACAAGCATTTTTCCTAAATTAATCCTTGCCATAACCTATTCAGACAGGTATTTAAGATATAAAAAAAAAAAAAAAAGACTAAGACTCAAAGCATTCAGGCTGGCCAGAGTCACAGGACTGGTGGTTCAGACTATAGTGTAAGTAACAAATACATCTGGAATCCAGAGGCTGAGACCCGTAGTTCTGTCCAAAGAGGCCCGGTGGTCTGTGTGGAAGGTGCTGGTACTCGATCAGATCTTTTGTTTTCTTGTCACACATGGCTTCATCATCACCAGTGCCCGTGTGCTTGGAGAGAGTCCCTGCCCTTGGGGCAAAGGGAAAAGGGAAGGACATTTGATTTCTTATGAAAACATAATCCAAAGTTTTATCAGGTATTTCTACTTCCATTCTGTCAATCAAAGCTTGTGCACTTGGCCACATCTAGTTGCAGAAAAGGCAAAGAAATGTAGAAACTTGGAAGTTATTTACTAGGAAGGAAAATGGGAGTTACTAATAAGAGAACCCATAGGTTCTGCCCAGGCACCTAACTGAAGGATGAGATTCAAACCCTGTCACCAAAACTTGTGACTTTTTTTTTTTTTTTTTTGGTTTTTTCGAGACAGGGTTTCCCTGTAGTTTCTAGAGCCTGTTCTGGAACTAGCTCTTGTAGACCAGGCTGGCCTCGAACTTAGAGATCCGCCTGCCTCTGCCTCCCGAGTGCTGGAATTAAAGGTGTGCGCCACCACCGCCCGGCTACTTGTGACCTTTTTTATATTATTGACTGTAAAAATGTTTCATTGACATAGATTGAGATATATGTGTAAGCTTGCTTTTTATGGTTTGGAATAATTTATCCCTTTTCTTTGCTTCCTTCACAACCAAAATGATTCTGTGACAAAATGTCACGATTTTTGTCGTTGTTTTTCCAGAAAGGGTTTCTCTGTGTAACAGCCCTGCCTGTCCTGGAACTAGCTCTTGTAGACCAGGCTGGCCTCGAACTCACAGAGATCCATGTACCTCTGCTTCCCAAGTGCTGGGATTAAAGGCGTGCACCACCACTGCCCAGCAAATGTCACAATTTTAATGAAGTTATGTCATCTCTGTTGAGCAGAAATATTATAATAAAGTAATGCACCAGAGGTTAGAGGAAGATTTAATTCTTTGTAATTCTTGTATGAGATGATTCTTTTGTTTCCTTTCCTCTCCTTTCATCATCTGGGTCTTGAGGATCAAACTCAGAGACCATCACAGGAGTGACAACAACTGCCTTTATCCAGTGAGCCATCTTGCCTTTCTGAAATTTTTATTTTATTCCAAATAAATACATGTTGATTATTTGGTGTTTCAGATAACTAGTTCACATACCCATTGATAAGCACTATTTGTGTGTATGCATGCAGCACTTAAAATATAGATAGACAGATAGATATATAGATTATAGATATAGATATAGATGATATAGATAGATATAGATATGGATATAGATATAGATATAGATATCCTCCCAGATACATACATATATATGTGTATATATGCACACATGCATATTCTGCAAAAATAATTCTTACAAATCATTTTTACCAAATAATCACCTTCTTTACAAGAGAGAATGTCATTCTTACAAACTCAGCTGGCATTTCTCTTTTGCTGGAGTGCAGGTCAACTCGTATGCAATAATGCTTCACACCAGCACCTCCAAACATTCAGAGGCATGCAGCAATGTTAACTCTCATGCATGTGGGTCCCCTGCGGCTGGGCCTGGGTAGCTAGCTCTGTCCTAGACATCTCTGACTCTCCTAAGATAGCTGACCAGTTTGAACCTGTTTTCCTCTTGCTGTGGCAGGAGTATAAAAGAACAGATGGAAATACTTGAGGCCTAGGCTGGGAACTGGCATAAGCCAAAACAAACCATGTAGCCAAACCCGCAGCCAAAATCCAGCAAGAATGCACGATGAGGCTTTCAGTTAGAGAAAATACAGTCACAGGATAAAGGGTAGAATCACGCACTCCATGAGGAATCGGGGCCAGGGCTAATAAACAGCTTACCATTCCTTTGCTTTAGCAAGTTATTTTGAGTATTTGTCATGATATGATAGTAACTATTTTAAGGTAGCTTTATTTTTGTAATAGCTAAGCTATGGATAAAATTAGAAGATCAGGTAGGTTTATCACTGAGCAGAGAGGTGACTATTAAGCCATGTCACTTAAAATAATCTTTTTCAACTGGGTGGTGGTAGTACATGCCTTTAATCCCAGCACTGGGGAGGAAGAGAAAGGCAGATCTCTGTGAGTTCAAGGTCATCTTAGTTCCAGGACTATTACACAGAGGAACTGTCTCCCAAAAAACAAACAAACAAAACTCTTATTTCTGGAAGAATTTGTTTAAGAATATAGCATTTAGTGCCCTGGTTCTCAACATTTCTAATGCTACCACCCTTTAATATTGTTCTCAGCCTTCCTAATGATGCGACCCTTTAATACAGTTCCTCATGTTGTGTGAACTCCAAACCATAAAATTATTTCACTGCTGCTTCATCGCTATAATTTTGCTACTGTTATGAATCATAATGTAAATAGCTGTAAATAGCTGTGTTTTCCAATGGTCATAGGTGACCCCTTAGTAGCCATTCAACTCCCAAAGGGGTCACAACCCACAGGTAGAGAACTACTGGTTTATTTGCATAGTGCTGAGATAAATGTCTTTCCTAGTTGACCATTTTGACATGATTAAGACTCATTTGAACATTTGGTTCTAAAACAATTTTGTGTGTGTGTGTGGTTGTTGCTTTTTTAAGACAAAAGTCTCTCCTCATAGCCCTGGCTGTCCCAGAACTTACTGTGTAGACCAGGGTGGCCTTGAACTCATAGAGATCTACTTGTCTCTGCCTCCTGAGAGCTAGGGTTAAAGGTGTGTACCGTCATGCCCAGCTCTCTAAAATATTTGTAATAATAAATCCAATGCATTGTAATCATGTGCTATCAAAGGAGAAAGGGAGCCAGCAGAGGCTCATGCTAAAATTTCTGCTAACTCTGGAAAAAAATGTGCTTTCTGTGCAGATTCTTATTGCCAAGTCCCCTCTGGCTTCCTTCACCTCCTTCGTCTACACCATCAAGGGAGAAGGCCTGATTCTCCAAGGTAAGATCCATCGGCTAAATGGTTTCTGTAGGCATGTTCTTCTCAGTGCTGCCCATAACCAGTGTCAAGCACTGCTTGAGTCCTTTTAGATACTAGTTCAGGACAATTCAAAAACCAAGGTGAATTAGCTGGTAATTTTTTTTAAAACCCTGATAAGGTCAAGGGATTTGGCAAGTTGTAACAAGAATTTGACAGGAGGAAGGAAGAACTTTAGGATTTATAACACTGTTGTTTAGTGGTAGAATGCTCACTTATTTTTTTGCATTATAATGAACAAAACAAAAGGAAAAACAAATATAAAATCCTCCAAATGAGACAACAATAACAAAAATAGGAGGGCTTAATTCATTAAGAGATCCTATAGACCAATATGAAATACAACCATAGATTCTTTATAGAGATTAGATATAGATTGCTTATGTATGTATGTGTGTGTTTTCATGTATATGGTCAGGTGCCTGTGCATATTAAAACCTGAAGTTGACAGGTATCTTCCTCAATTACTGTCTGCCTTATGTTTGAGGCCAGGGCCCTTGCTGAACATGGAATTCTCCCTCTTGGCAGTAGAGCCAGCCAGCTTGCGTTAGGAAGTCTTTCTCTACCTCCTGTGTTGGGGCTGTCAGTGGGCTGCCACAACTCACCAACTTTTCACATGGGATCTGGGGTTCTGAACTCTGGCCATCACACTTTCCCAGCAAGTGTCTGACCTGCTGAGTTGTCTCCTCAGCCCCATAATGGTCTTGTAAATAACCAAATGACCGTCTCCTTTAAAGCAGGTGTTTATCTCAGGAGAATGTCAAGAACGCTTCTGATTGGGAGAACTTGTCCCCGCCCTGTCCTTTGCAGATCCTATGATGTGAGCTGCATACGAAGTTGTCAGTGCCAGCCTGGCAAAGATCAACCCACAACCTGCGGGGCTGTGTGTGGGATTCCTTGAACCCTGCTTCCCTGTGCTGAAGTCCCAAAGACATTTCTTCTAGTCTGTACTTTAGGACATCCTGGTCCTCGACTTGAAGGGAGCTGGGTTCTGGCTCAAAGCAGAACTCTACTAGGCCACTTGAGTGGAGGTTCGATCCTAGGTGCTCGGTGCCCTGGTTAGGAGAGGCTTTTGACATTGTCAGGTCCTTCCAGAAAATAGTTACATACAAGAATAAATTTAAGACTTAGACAATGGAGCCTCTCGAGGCAAGTGTCTAACGCTGCTTTATGGGTTAAGAAGTGCTCAGGATGCACATTTGTCCCCATTTGTCCCCCACTGTCAGACCACAGACCCCACCCACAGGGACGCAGAGGTGAACATCTGCCCTGAACCAGAAAGCCCTTCCTATTGCTTTGCATGGTGGGAATGTCTGCCCTGCAAGGTTTTATGAACTAGGGTTTTTCCCCAGGTTTGTAAACCAGCTGCTTCAGGGTCCCCAAGGAGATCACTTCATTGCAGAGACCCAGCAGGGGCAGGATGTTCCTGCTTCTGGATGAGGAACAGGCTGCAGCCCTCCCTTTCTGCCCCCTCAAAAATATCTGCTCCTTAATGGACTCTGAAGCGGTGTGTTTGTTCGGTGCAGCTGAGCTCCCCAGCGGGAGACTCTCAGGTCCACAGAAATTTGGGGTAAGAACCACTGACCTTTGGCTCTTAGCCCTTGACTTATGCTATCCAAGTTCCTTGGTAAATATTTTTTTTACAATTGCAAATATTGTTTTCTGACAAAGAAGCAGAGATTTTAAGAGCAGATTAAGCAAAGCAAACAGCAGGCCCCTTTGTTACATACTCTCTAAGGGTGTATAACTAGTAAGCGATCAGAAAGCTGGGTTTGTGTTTGCCCAGGGCACAGGGTGGGTTTCGAGCGAATGCTGCATCTTTAGAGGCTGCCTGAGAAGATTAGTGCTCTAGTAAAGAGAAAGTTAAGATGAAGGTTTCAGAAAGTCTAGGGCAAATTGTAAGCCAAGAAGGCTCTTACTGAAAGCCTTGCTGCAAAGCATTTCTTAGTTTGTCTAAAGTGGATAACACCAGGAGCGTTTGCAGGGACAAGATTCCCTTGTCTGTTCATGCCTAAGATCACGATTCAGACAGAGAAGAGGAGATATTAGAGAAGAGTAGAAACTGGATAGGCACTTGGTGGGTGGAAGTCAAAAACCCACAGTAAGGCTGTCATGGACCCACCAACCTGAGTGAATCCACACTTAAAACAAACAAGAAGACAACCACATGCAGCGACACCCGTCTGTAATCACAGCGATCCGATGAAGAGATGAGAGGCAGAGGCAGGAGAATCACCCTGAAGCTGGTCTAACCTGGAGTACTTGGCATGGCGGAAATAACAAGAGAGACCTGCATCTCAAAAGCTAGGTGGAGAGAAGCTGGAAAGATGACTGGGCCGTTAAAAGTGACTGTTGCTCTTGTAGAGAACCCAGGTGTGATTCCTGGCATTCTCTGGCAGCTCCAGGGGATCCCTGGATCTCATCTGGCCTCTGTGGACACCAGGCACACATGTGGTGTACATACATGCTTGTGTTTGCAGGCAAAACACTCTTACACATAAAGCCGAATCTAAAAAGAACGAAAGGAAAACCAAGGTAGAAGAAGAGACCATGTCTCAAAAGCTGTCCTCTGACCTCCACATGCATGCTATGTCATGTATTTGCATGGGTGTGTGCATGCACACGCAATAATAATCATCAATATTCGTAACAAAGCAGAGAATAACTACAGAGGGAGCTGGAAACGAGCAAAGAAAGTGTGTTACTGAAGGGGACAGACCTCAAGCCATGTGTCCAGGAAAGAGAAAAATTCAAGAAAATGTCACTACGCAAGGTCCCCAACCAATAAAAGCATGCCCAGAGGAGGGGCTTCAACCCCACAGGCTGATTTCTATGCTATTATCTTGGTTCTGCTCCCCCAAAAGCACTTCCCTATCTAGGGTACCCTGCCTCCCCTGTCAGCAATGCCTCTGAACACAGCCTCACAAGGTTCTGCTTTCCTGCATGTGCTCCTGGGTCTTCTGGGGTTGGGGGGGGGCGGGGGTGACTGGAGCTGTTCCCCCCAGAACATCAGGAGCTTGGTTTTTCAGTTCCAACTCTGCTGTGAGTTTGAGAGAAGTCTCTGGAGCCCTAGCTTTAAGAACTGAACAGTAACCTGTTAGCTGGCTGTAGAGAAACTGATAGGGTAGGAGCAACAGGGAGGAGGAAAAGGAAGGTGGGGAGAGGGGAGGAAGGGGAACGTCAGGTCATATCACATGCATTGGATCCTTCCATGATATTTAGTCATTGGGTGTGCATATATGTACATTGTGTGTGTAGATCACAGTAGCCCATGGCAATCTCTAAGACCCTCCAGACTTCCACTTCCCTGCTTCTCCTGGGAGGCCACATACTAACCCCTTACCTCTCCTCTCTGTACAGTCGTTCCCTTGAGACCACCACTGGCTGAAACACACAAGCTTCCTTTCCCTTCCCCCCATTCTTAGCAGATGAGCCTGCAGAAAGACCTGCATGTCCCCCAGGTTTGAAGCAGAGAGGCCTTGCTCCCTGGGTCACAAACCCAGAGAGGTACCAGCAGTTAGGCCACAAAACTTTCCTGATGGGAAGGGCGGCTCTGACAGCCACAGTGAGCTTGGAGCTCCTGGTAGGACCTGCTGCTCGTGCCTGCAGGACACCCAGAAAGGAGATTAGCTGGGAGGCTGGGGCAGGTCCTGGGCTACCACTAAGAGAAGCAGGTGTCGTGGCAGCTTGACTTCAGTCTGGGAGAGAGCAAACGGGGCTGGGCTGGAGCGGTGGGAAAGTGCCCTTAGCTCAGGCCGGCTGCTCTGGGGGTGGGGCTGTCAGTGACCGTGGGAATGGTCCCTCGGTGCCTTTTATCTTCTGCAAACCCCAAGATTCCTAATACCTGGAGCTCTCTGAGTGCACAGCAGAGGGAGAGAATGAAAGGTGAGGGCAGAATGGGATTGAGCAGCTCCACAGGCCCTTCCCCTCGCTGGTTCTCAAGGATTAGGATGCCGAGAGCGGGCTACTGGGGGCCTGACACTGGCCCCTCCCCTTTGTCTGCCGGGCTGGGAGGGACAATGAGAGGTCAGGCTGGAAAGACCAAGGGGCTGGGTAGAGATTTCTCAAGCTGCTTTTGAAACACTTGAAGGAGCCAGTCCATGCTATTGTTGTAGTAAAATAGAAAGCGGAACTATTCTCCTTGAAAAAAAAAATGGAAAGAAAAGAAAAAGTAAAAGAAAGAAACGCACCCTCCCAGGCATCTTCAGGAGGCTGCTGGACTGAAGCCATTAACATGGTAATACCATCCTGTTTGCATCTTCTTTGTCTGCCCAACATTTGTCTGGGATTCTGCCCCTGCGCCTGGGCCCTAGACCCTCGAAATACTTAGGCCCCAAAGGAGAGGGAGCAAACCGCGTGGCCGCCGGCTTCCAAGTGGCCTGGCCTCTAGCAGGAGGCCAGGTGGAGTGAGGGGGAGAGCTCAGCCCTCTTTGAACGACTGGAATGAGAACGGTGGGCAAGGGAGCAAACTGTAAATCTAATTTTCCTTTCCCTGCTGCGAAGCCTTGGTACTCAGCAAGTGGAAAAGCTTGCAAAGGGCCGAATGAGGAAGAGAGGTGCCAGGACTGATGGCCAGGGAAAGGCAGCTGACTTTGGGGGTGGGTTTCATGGGGTGGCCCCCACCCAGAGCACTTGGCTGCGAAAGGAAAGGGAGAATTTACAGGGAACTCCACCCTCCCCCAAGTCTCTCTGCTCATGCCTGTTGTCTCAGTGAGCTCCAAATGTGCCACCAAGAAGAGAGCAAGGTGGGAAGTGGCCTGGGGTGCGTCGCTGATGCTGGGGGCCGAGTGGGGGGGGGGCGGGGCAGGAGAAGCCATCTGGCCCTCCTGGAACCAGCCCTGTTTTCTTGGGGCCTATGACTGGGTGAAGGAGCTTCCAAGGAGGAAGCTGGCCCAAGAAGTGGAGAGGATGGATGGCAAGACCTGCTGTTTCTGCTTTGCCTTGCATTCTCCTTTGCTCAGGAATCCAGGAAGTGGTTTGGAAACAGCAAACTGGGCTGTTTGAAGCAGGACAGAAGACAGCTTCATTGCCCAGGAAGACAGAAACATGTGTGCCTCCATTGTTTTCACAGCACCAGGCTCTAGCGTGAGATGTTGGCTCTGGGCTCTGGGCTCTGGGCTGTCCTGTACTAGTTTAGGTTTGAAGGAGCTGAAGTCTGCTGGGGAGCTTGAGAGGAGACTGAGCTAGCCCAACATGGGTCCTGAGAAGGTGCTAGACCCAAAACTAGCTTCAGCCCTTCACTCCCCAAGCTCGGATGAACTAGAAAATAAAGAAGCTGTTTCTTTGGAGAGCTGGACAGCTGTGTGCCTCTGCTTTTAACATCAAAAACTCCTTGTTTGAGCACCTCTGGGAGCTCCTGGGGAAAAACATTAATCTGCTCTGTGTCTGTCACAAACTTGGGTTACATCCTCCGACCCCATCTTCTTAGTCCTAAGCCATTTGAGAGATAATATTGAAGAATTCCCCCCCCCCCCCATACTGTCATGTGGGCTTCATTTCCTTCATTTGGAATCTGTAGTCCAACCTCCTTCCCTCCCTCCCTCCTTCCCTCCCCCTCCCTCCCTTCCTCTCCCTCTCCCTCTCCATCTCCCTCCCTCCCTCCCTCCCTCCCTCCCTCCCTCCCTCCCTCCCTCTCTCTCTCTCTCTCTCTCTCTCTCTCTCTCTCTCTCTCTCTCTCTCTCTCTCTCTCTCTCCTGGACTCAAAGTGACCCAGAAAGAAGTGTCTGCATGGTAAATCCATCCCACATACCTGGCACAGCCCAGCGTTGATGTGGGACACTGGGCCAAGAGTCCTGAGGTTCAGAGGAGCCTGTCACCATGTCCCTGCCCACCCCCATCCATGCTGGTGCAGCCTCCAAAGGCTCCCCCAGGCCTCTTGGTGGCAGAGTCCCATCTGCTCTGCACTCTTCTCTTTGGATGTTTATAATGCATCTCCTTCCATGCTGCCTTTCACCACGCACCTTCCTTCCGCCTGTGCCGGTGTTTTCCTCTGACCATTAGCTTCAAGGAGCTTTCTCTTTGTCAGTGCAGAACCCAGTGCCCTGCACACCGTAGGCAAGCGCTCTGTTACTGACCTCAGCCTGAGAACATTTTAATACAGAAGTCATAAAACATGAATTTTACATATGTAGTACCTAGAATTAGGTTTTAAAATTCCCATTGGTTTCAATTTTCTTTTTTTTTTTTTTTCAGTTATGGGAGTAGAACTTGACGAAGCTCAGGTCTCTAAGACTAGTCCCAAAGCAACTCCTCCAACATGTCACCACTGTTTACAGGATCAAAGCTCTCTCTCCACAGTGCCACACCTCCTCCCTAGCCATTCTTGACCGCTTTTCTGTCTAGATGTGAATCCACATGGGATGATTTCTGCCAGGGTATATTCTAGAAGTTTCGTAAGTGCTTGATCGTATACATTTCACAACTTTCCTTCTGTTATCTATCTTGTCTCTGTGATAAATCTACATACATAGCTCTTGTTCTTTCACTTCAGGGAACCATCCGCTGAAGCATCCCGACTCTCCTCTTTATGGACCTTTCTATAAAGGTTTATTTATTTTCATTTCATGTGCATATGTATCTGTGTACCAAATGCATGCCTGGTGCCCGAGGTGGCCAGAAAAGCAGCAGATCCCTTGGAACTGGAGTTTCATCTGGTTGTGAGTGACCAGACGGGTGCTATAGGAATCAAACCTGGGTCCTCGGCAAAAGCCGTAAGCACTTTTAATCGCTGAACCATTTCCTCAGCCACCGCACCACTTATTTTGAAATTTTGATTATTTAGCGCAAAGACTCTCTTTCCAGACCTCTTGATAGGCAGGTATGAGGCTTCTCTGGGAATGCACGAGAAGTGTGATGGCTTCCAGAGGCCCCACGCGCTGTTTCACCTCTGCTTCCTCTCTGAAGAGGCTTCCCAGTTTACACTCCCTCTGAAGGTAGTGAACCGGTTTCTGTGCAGCTGTACATCCGGGGGGGTCGGGGGGACGGTCCTACTGATTTTCCCAGACTCGTCCTGTGCCTCTGTCAACTCTGCCTTTAGAGTGCGAGCTTTTGTGTCCTCTAGCGAGATCCACACAGCGAGTGTATGTCTCTGGCATAGACTTAGTAAGGTTACTGATGACAGTCACTCCTTGCCTCTAAAGTTAGCTGAGAAACTTGTAGTCTCAGCCACCACTTCATCTTCAGGGAAGGAAACGGTCGTGTTCATTGCCCTCAGAGTGGGTCTGGAGCCCTTTTAAAGCACGTAGCCTGGGTCTGAGGTTTAAGGAACTCATTCATACTTTTTGGACCCTCTCCCTTGCCACGGCAAGCCCTGCAGTCGCTTATTCTTCAAAAAGGGCCTCTCTTGACATACTACAGGCCAGTCCCGAATCTTGAATCTTGATAGTCTTGATATTCTATGCTAAAAGTTGCATCAGTCATACTGATATAATGATGTCTTGAGAAATTCCCTGAGGGTAGTTGGGTTGTTTCTTTGCTGGGTATAACTCCTAGGTAAACAGCGTCGCCGCACAGTGCTGAGAACTCCTGCTTTTCCACACAGCACCGCAGGGGTGGGGGTGGGAGGGATGAAGGGAAGGATGGGCTCAGAGCTGGCCTGTTTGTCCAGGGACCCAGCCTATTGACTTACTTCTCCATCACACCTCAGATATCAGCATTGTTGTCTTAGCCCAGAATGGCTCAGTATCATGTCCTCCATCCAGGCAGCAGGATTTGGGTTTGATGGAGAATAATGGTGAGAGGGAACGCGTTCCCCTTCCTTTAAGGGTAATTACCCAGAAGCTGCACACTTTATTTCTGCGTGTATGATGCTGGCAAGCTGTAGGTGAAATACGCAACAAGAAAATGTTATTCATCTGAGTGGTCATGTACCACTCAGTAACGAGGGGTCTCTCCTACCAGTACAGAAAGGTATTTCAAGGACACAACCCTTCAGAGGTCAGTTACAGAGATTACAGATGCAATAGTACAGATCCTAGGGCTGTTACAGCCTTGAAATACGGCATAAATTTTGAATGTATTAAAAATTCTTGGTCTCTTTCTCTTTGGTTCCAGAGGCTGTAGCAGAAGAATAAGACACACAACAGCAGTCAGTTACTCTATCGAGAATAAGATCAAAAATCCTGTCCCAACCTACCCCAGTCCAGAACAGAACCTCTTTTAAGTAGGAACTTCAGTATGTGTTCTACTAGCATGTGGGGTATGGACTTGGGTCCAAAGTCACAGATTAAACACATTTTCCCCCCAAAATTTGTTTTCTTGTCTATGCTTTTGTTTTCTGAAACACTGAATAAAATGCCAGATGAAATAAGGCTAGAGAAGAAAATCGTTTATTCTAAGACCTGAATTACCATTAGGCTGTCTCCTCCTAAAGAACCTGGAAGTCATTGGCAGAGTTAATAATTTGCATTTGTTAGAATGTCCAAAAGATGTTAAATCAATTCAGGTGGTCGATCTTCTTTGAAAATTGCTTCCAAAAGTCCTTGGTGTTCTTTCTAGAACATGATTTAAGCTTCATGATGGCTAGTTCAGTTCAGAACACACTAGTTGAACATCTCTTGTTTACCAAGCTGGGTGCTCTGTATTCAGAGGACATAAGGGGGGAGGGGGTCCCTTTTAGCTCAAAAGGAGATATAGCTAGATAAGCTTAATCAAGAACAAACTGACACCTGTTCCAGAGGGATAAAGAAATAGATTCACTCCAGCTTGGGATGACTGGGCAAGGTGCCTGAGAACCTGGGGACTTGCACTGGATTCAGCTAGTTACTGACAAAAACCGCATCCCATTGTCTCTTGACAGAGGCCCATTTCTTTTGCTGTTTGAGGATAGATTTGGGGGAACTGGGGGATGCTGATTAGTTCTGTCACCACGCTGGTTAGTGACAAACGTTGAATCGTGCTGACTAATGTGTTCTAAATGGATTGACTCAACAATAAAGGGAACACTGGGAGTCAAGAGTTCAGGTCGTGAATCTCACCCACGTGATGAAATGCAAATCCCTTCGCATCTTCCTCCTCTTTCTTTTTTTTTTTTTCTACCTTTCTTTCAGCTTTGTTTTTATTTTGTTTTCTTTGTGTTTTCTGTTTGGTTTTTTGTTTGATTGCTTTTTGGCTTTGGTCAGTTAAGATGTGTTCATCTTGAGCATCTGGTAAGCTACCTTGACTGGTAAGTGCTTTACAGATCTTAGGGGCGACAGGAGTGCTGAGCAACTACCAGCAAGACTTACTCCACCTTACTTAGTTTTTTTCTCATACACCATACCGAATCAGACCGTCCATCACACGGACGCTGCTCCCTAGCCGTGCGAACCTTGCCGTTCCTCACATATGCCGTGAGACCCAACAAAGGGTGAACTGCGTTCACCAAGCCTGACAAATAGAGGAGCTTTTGAAAAATCTTCCATCTACCTACTGGGGCTTCTGTGCCTCTGGACAACAAATGTCACCACAAAACTAAGCGCTTGCAGTGCACACATAGCTCTTTCTCTCTTTTGACATCTCCCCCTCGAGATGGCTTGAGAACCTGGCCTTCCATGTCCAGATGTTTACTGAATTCTGAAGGCCCCCCAAAGGGCCCAAATTCTTTTGTTGCTCTTCAAATCATTTCCCACAGAGACTGACCAATGTCCTGAAGAGCTCAATAGAGAGGATAAATGAAGGCAGATGAAGACATGACCCCCCGAGGCTTGCCCGCAGCCACTCTAACAAAGGGCCTGAGGCACAACCTTGTAAGGAGTGTTTTGGTCAGCAGCGTCTCTATGAGAGGCCAAGTCTCCCCCACAGGGCTGTTTTCAATGACTATCATCATTGTGGAAGTCCTGGGCATTTGTTAAGGGTTGTGGTTTGCTAGGTGTAGCATAAAACATCTGGGCCTTTGTGAGGGTTTCCTGAGGCTACAGATGGCAGCTGGCTTTCTCAGAGAAAACTTGGGGGTAACAGAAAGCCAAAGAGGGGCTCCTGTGTCTTTGGATGGTCCTTCCCACCCAGTACAGACTTCCCCTTTTGTATGTGACTCTTGGGAGTCAAGCCAGAGTTGCT
The DNA here is from genome assembly GCF_903992535.2 of Arvicola amphibius. NCBI lineage: Eukaryota > Metazoa > Chordata > Mammalia > Rodentia > Cricetidae > Arvicola > Arvicola amphibius. The sequence continues at coordinate 99,059,222 of NC_052053.1, read as the reverse complement.
GGACCTTAACCCTGGCTGGGCTGTCTCTGGGTATCTCTGGAACATGCCAGAGTTGGCTCTGGGGGAGGGGGATGTTGCTGAAGGAAATGCTTTATTTAGATTACTAATGGGAAGCTAGTACATTTCATGAAATTTTCTTTTTATTTTTCCTTTTCTCTCTCTCTCTCTCTCTCTCTCTCTCTCTCTCTCTCTCTCTCTCTCTCTCTCTCTCTCTCTCTTTCTCTTTCCTTTTAGGCCAAGAGAGGCCGTAGGGATACTGTGACCTTTGTCTAGAGCTGATGGGGGTGTGAAATGAAACCAGACCAAGACGGGTGCTGCCTGCAAAAAGGAAACGGAAGCCAACATAATGAGGATTAATTGGTTGATTGCCATCGAGATGGCAACTGTGATTTCAGACCCGGAAGGGAAGGTGAAGATGAAGAAGGCTTTGTCCGGTCTCTAGATGTGGGGGGCTCGGGGCTGTACCACGGTGGGGTATCAGCAGCCATAATAATAATTTACACTTACATAACACCTTTCACCCATGCACCTCAAAGCGGTTTAACCACATTAATTAATTAAACCCCACAATCCCCCTGGGGAGAGGAGGAGGAGGACTAACAAGATTTGTAATTACAGAAGGGAACATTTCCGAATAAAGTATTGTCCAGCAAATAAAAAGAATAGGTGCAAAAGAATTGGGGTCTCCAAAGAGTAACTGATTCACAACTGAAAGCGTGGAACCATGGGGGACACTGGAGGCGGGCATGGAGGTGGGGGTCTGCTCTTGTGTCAGAGGGAGGTCGATGGCCTCAGAACTCACTGACATGCTCGGATCCAGCTCCGAAGCAAAGCATGCATGGTATTAGTGTTGTTTGGAAGGTCATTAGTGGCGTAACTATTGTAAGTATAAATTCACGTTCCACTGGTATATTGTGTGTAGCCTTGCAGAACAAAGAGTGAGATTCTTGCAGAATTTAATAAAGGATGAAGTGATTTCTTTAGAGTTGAAGCCCAGAGCTGGACCACTCAATTAGCAAATAAATCAACTGGTGACCCATGGGATAATTCAGTTCTTTCCCTTGGATGCCCACCCCACCAGTTCCCACTGCCCTGAGGCTCCTAGGCAAAGTCTCAGATTGAGCTGGTTCAGTGCAAACATTTGGGGGCTTAGGCACCCTCAAATTCAAGTGTTGAATCTTTCCAGGGCTGGCAAAGTGGCTCAGTGGGTAAGGATATTTGCCGCTGAGTCTGACAGCCTGAGTTTGAACCCAGAACCCACATGTCAGAAGGACCAGCTCCCCTAAGTTGTCCTCTGGCCTCTACACATACACATTGCACACACAAAAAGAACAAGAGAGAGAGGAAGAGGAAGGAAAAGGAATAAATATGAAGCTATTTTATTTTTATTGAGACAGGGTCTCACTGTGCAGCCCTGGCTGGCCTGTGACTCACTATAAAGACCAGGCTGGCCTTGACCTCTACCTCCAGATTACTGGGATTAAAAACATACACCACCATACCCAACTATAAAATTATTGTGAACAACAATCTTTCCAGCCTCTGGCAACCTACCATCAAAGTTATTGGTGGTCTCAGACTGTGGAACCACTGCCTGCTCCCCCTTCGGAGATTTTCAAAGTCATAGGAGGTAGAATAAGCATCATTTCTCATTCCTTGCCTCCTATAGGTACCCGAGAGAGTGCTATGCAAAATGTGAGGTGAGGGTGATGAGAGACTGACTCTGCTAACAGCTTAGTAATTATTGAGTACATAACAATATAAAACAATAGAACATTTGCTCCCCTCAGTAAATGAATCACAAGGAAACTCATTCTAATAACTATACCACAGAACGGAATGAAGTCACATGACAGATAACAGTGAAGCCCTGTGCTGCAGGGAAAGCACAAGGAATCTTGCTGGGCTGGAAGGAGCCAGCAGGCATGCCAGGCATGATGGAACCAAAGGATTTGTGTAGGTCTGGAAGAGACTGCCAGGGCCACTACTCCAGTCTGAAGCCATGTGCTTCCTCCCAGTGAGGGGCGTTTCAAGAACTTGTGGTTTTTCCATAGAATGCTTTGTGCAAACCAAGCTGATTGAATGTAAATTTCTCATGCATTCTTATGACACAAACTGGCCAGCTTAAGACAAGAAAGGAATATTTGAGAAGATGTTGATGAGTATACACTAGCCCCATATATAAGGAAACAGCAGAAGGAAGATTGATGTCTTCCCCTCTCTCTTCCTTTCCCCTGAACAGGCCATAAAACCTAGCTAGCTTTCCCCTGAAGTAGGTGGTAGAGACATCCTCCAAGAGGTGCCCTCCCTGGGCCCTGAGGAAAGGAATGTTCTTATCTCTCCAAGGCGTGGGGTTGAAGAGACTGTGAGCCAGCAGGCCAGCTGGATCTGCTCCTAGCTTACTGCCATTAGATCATACCTCCAATCAGACTTCTGCCCACTCTCTTTAAAAAGAAAAACAAAATCCACTTGTTTTCCTGTTTCTTTGGGTCGCCATTTCTAAGGAGTCTGTGTCATATATAACATATTAGATAGATGTGTTTGCTTTTCTCTCATTAACCTGCCTTTTCCCGTAGAGGTCTTGCCATGGGGAAAGAAAACGTACCAATGTTTTCTGCCTACAATGTTTGGTGCCCAGCATAGGGAGACTGAGACACTCTACTCGTAAGATTCTTGGACAGCTGACAAAAAACCAGTTGCATAAGAGTCTTATCAGAGCCGGCTCTCCCAGATCTGTCTGCCAGGCCTGCTTGAGAAGGAGGTGGATATTTCTTCTCATGCTTCCCCAAATTGGTATTAGCAGGACAACATCTGTTTGGACTGACTGGCTGGCCCAAGCTAGCTGGAAGCTACCTCCTCACGCTGACGCTTTTCTTCCCAGTGACACCTCTCTTCCCCTCTCCTTATGGCCTTTTCATGTCCCCAGTACTTGGCTTCACTTCCACTTATCAGGGGTCACAGGGAAACCAGTTTTGCATATGCTGGCAGGGCAGCCATCTTCAGGCTGCAGAGCCCCAAAAATATGGCTGCATGAACCTGCCCCTAATGATGGGCGCTCTCAGGAGGTTCTCTCTGTCTTCTCTTCTTCCTTCCTTTCTTTTGCCCTTCTTTGGGGGTGGTCTTGGGTCTGGCAAGAGCAGCATCTTTTTTGTCTCTTTTGAGGACACATTTACTCCAGTGTTTACAGACAGACAGATACACACAGACAGACAGACAGACAGACACACACACACACACACACACACACATCACTTAATAGATACCTTTGGTTTGAAAGAAGAAAAAAAGTAAGTACATATATAAACCATTCACATGTCTAGCTTGCTTTTTTTAATAGGAGTGTCAGCTTCGGACCTTGTAATAGGTGAAGAAAAGATAATGTTTTCTCCACTTTTGGAAAAATGTTTATTCTCTGTTGCTCTTACTTGGGTCTCTCTCCACTTTGACTAAACTAAAACAGAAAAGTGAAGCACTCCATGCATTCAAATGGATCACTCAAAAGTACCTGAGAGCCGGGCGGTGGTGGCGCACGCCTTTAATCCCAGCACTCGGGAGGCAGAGGCAGGCGGATCTCTGAGAGTTTGAGACCAGCCTGGTCTACAAGAGCTAGTTCCAGGACAGGCTCCAAAGCCACAGAGAAACCCTGTCTCGAAAAACCAAAAAAAAAAAAAAAAAAAAAAAGTACCTGAGAAGGTTTTACAAAAGAAGGACATCCCCTGACCACAATGTGAACAACTGGCTAAGTGGCTTCACACCCTGGAGACTCCTATTGGCTTCTTCTGTTTATTTGTTTATTGATTGATTGATTTTTGGTTTTGTACCCAGAAGGCTCTGAGAACTCTATACCCAGGGCTTGGCAAATCCACACAACCCTTTCTTCTGCCACATGCTGTTGGGACAGGCCTGGACACTGTGACAACTCACACCGAGCACTGCATGGTGTGTGACACACTGCACACACTTAGTTGTAGTGATCGTTTCTGGTGAGGTTGGTTATCATAGTGTTCTTTCTGTACTAATGGGAGCAGGGATCAATCTCTTGATGGAAAAGATGGGTGGGGATTTAACCCAAGCCATTTGCCCATGTAATATCTTTGTTTGCAGCTATGACCGCCTCTTATTCCTGCCTAGTTCACTAGCGTACTCAGCAAACCCTATACCACTTTAGAAACCAATGGTTGTTATTCACATAATTACAGAAGAAACACTGCTAACTGGATCTGTTGCTCTGAGTAGTGGCTGCACAAGCCTGGGCCTGGGGCTGAGGAAGATAATGGAAGTGTCAGCCCATCACTGTGCAAATACTGGGAGACACACTCAGGAAAGATGCGCGGGAGAGAAGCTGCCAGGCTGCTGCTACCCAGGATGTGCTAGCAGGATATCTCGTATTAGTATTACTTCTACGGATGATGCCATATATATACTTTTATGTATATATACCTCTCTATGGATAGGGGTACTTTTATCTGTCCTGTTGAGGCACTTCAGTCCCGGGGAATATTCAGAAGATCTAGATTGTCCCAGAGACACGGCACACTATATTCGCTGTCTTTTAAACTCTCTGCTATGAACAAAGCAAAGCTGCTTAGACAGGATTGCAAAAGCCTGTCTGTCAAAACCTCAGCTTGCTCAAAGATAGTTCTAGAAACAGAGAATAAGGATGGGAAAGAAACAAAGACAAAGTAGCTGATTATGAGGAATGCTCTTGGGTGTTAGCACCACCCGGGAGAGTCAATAAAGATTGGTTTCAGTCTCACGGACATCGCTTTGGTTCAGAGCTTTGGAAGGACCACCCTTACTCCTCTGAAGTTCACACTTCAACAGTGGAGGTCTCTTTTTAGATAGAAGGATCCATCATAATTCTCAGCTGAATAAGCCAAGACAGAAAGAAAACAATGCCTGCATCCCTGAATTCTGCTGAAAGCAGATCAGATGAACCATACTTCCCAGCACCCCATACAGTCCTGGAAAGAAAGAAAGTCAACAAATGACCAAGTATAAATCATTAGAGATTTGATTTTGCTGCCCAAACACCAGTGACTTAAAGTCTGAGTGAGCCTGAGAGACTCTGGACATGCTCCCATGCATGAGATGACTCCCTGTGGCACGTCAGTGGCGGCGTCCCTGTCCACATTGCCACTTTGGTGGGGGATGGGGATTTAAAAAGTGACCAAGAGGCCTTGAAGATAGCTTAGTGACCAAGAGCTCTTGCTGGTCTCCCAAAGGGATGCAAGGTCAGACCCCTGGACCCTTAGCAGCAGCTCCTACACACCTGTAACAACCTGTACACTCCAGAGAATCCTCCAAGCTCTCTAGCCTCCAAGGGTGTGTGTGTGTGTGTGCACTGGCAATTAAGTTCTACCCCCAAGAATGACTCACCCCACTTCTTCCAGACCTCACACTCACGCAGCCTCACCAGAAGAGAGCAGGAGAGACAAACTCCCCTGAAGAGAACGCCATGCTAGTGACCCCACCAAACATCTGCCTCACTGTACTGGCATGGGTCTCCTCCCAAAGTCACTCCTTATGTGTATCCTCTCCTTAGCTTGCTTGGCATACATCAACTATCTCAGTGGAGCCGTGCTGAGGGAGGGAGACCTCTTTGAAAAGAGAGACAGAACCAAAGAGGACCGATGAACTCATAGTCCTTTTCTCTCCATGCTTTTAGCTACCAATAACTCTGGGAAAGAAGGGCAAGTTAGAAGGAGTTGTGTCCTGCTCTGCCCAATGCTCTGAAGATAAAACAGCTGACTCGGAACTGCCTGGGACCATCTGACTTTGTGTGAAAAGGTTTTGGAAATGTGCCTCCATTCCTCCCTTCTTATTAGACATGATTCAGATCCCCTCTAAGCCCTGTGATTTCCAGAAATCAGCTGGGGGTTGGTGGTAAAAACTTTCCCTCATTATTCTCAATAATGAATCCCTGCTCTGAGCGGATTCTGTCCATGTGTTTCCAGTCAAGTGCCGATGGCAGCCTTGCCGGGGGACATTTCCGAGAGGCTGCGGACATAATAGATGAGGCCTTGTATTGACAAGAGCTGTCCTTCGTTTTCCATCCCGTTCAGCCTTTCAGAGCCCTGAAATCAGAGCTGAGAAATGATGAGCCCACAAGGCTGCCACACCCCTTTGCTTCCTCTGGGTAAAGACATGGTTTCAGGGTCCGTCCGTCCCCCCCCCCCCCCACACACACACACACCAGAGTCACAGATCTGGAGCCTAGTAACTTAAGAAAGACTTCTTAGGACCAAACCTGTTTTTATAGATGCCAAGACTTCCTTTCTTTAGGACCTGCGCACAGCCTTAGCTTGCTCTCACATCCCAAGAGCAAGGGGAGAAATTAGGCCACCCCGCTTCCTAGAGAAAGCCTCATTTCAAGCATACAAACAACTTCCAAGTAAACTATGGGCTTGACTGTGTTAAGACAGCCAGCCTATGCATTCTTCCCTACCTACAGAGAAGACAAACACCTGTTGAGATAAGGTGGGCCCTTTTCATTTGGAAAACAAGCATACATCCCTGCAGGTAAAAAGTGACGTGTTGTTAAGGGTGTGAGTGGCGCCTCTGGGAGCATCCTGAGAACTCACTGTCCGGAGTGAGTGTCCTGAGGTCTGTAGTTCTGTACTTGAGCCTTTCAGCTGAGTCCCTCCCCTCCAACGGCCCCCTTCCCAACCCCGCTTGGTTAGCATTCCGCTCAGAGGTTAAGAGCATTGCCTGCTCTTCCAAAGGTCCTGAGTTCAATCCCCAGCAACCACATGGTGGCTCACAACCATCTGTAATGGGGTCTGGTGCCCTCTTCTGGCCTGCAGGCATACACACAGACAGAATATTGTATACATACTAAATAAATAAATATTTTTTTTAAAAAAAAAAGAACTTGACGGCTCAGGCTCCTCTTCCTGCGTCTCAGCACCTCTGGCCACTAGCAAGCCTCAGCGGTGGTGTGGGCTGGAGAATTGAAAACATGACTGCCAAGGAAGCAGCTGTGAGCAAGGCTGCTCCCATCAGAGGGGTTGAGAAAGGCCAAGGCAGCCATGAACTCTAGTATCCTTTAACAGGATTCTGCAGGGCTACTCCGTCTCTCACTTCTTCCTCCCCATCCTGTCCCTTATACCCTGTCACAGCCAAAAAAATTATCCTTTCTCAATCTCCCAACCCCAGATGTCCATGTTAACATGGGCCCTGTTAATATAAGTTATGTTATGTAAGAATACAAAGAAATAGCTGGCAGTGATGGCACACACCTTGAATCCCAGCACTCGGTGGCGGGGGTGGGGAGGGCAAAGGCAAGCAGATCTCTGTGAGTTTGAAGCCAGCCTGGTCTACAGAGTGAGTTCTAGGACAGCCAAGGCTACACTATGAAACCCTGTTTCAAAAAATAAAAACAACAACAACAAAAAAGAATACAAGTAAATAGAGATGAAAATAAAGCCCTTTCTACTAAAGAAAACCCTGTTTCCCTCCTGAGGCCCAGTACCTTTCCCCTCCCAATCCGTAGAGTGATTTCCAGGTTCTCCAAAATCACAAGCCAAAAAGAAGTGTCCACTTGGGAACTCTGGCCGAGTAACTGGGGAATATCCTCGTCTCCCTCCATTCAGCTCCCAAATACCTGGTGCCAGGTAACTAAAAACACCCAAGCCATTTGCTTTCAGACTGAAGTCTGGAACGCAACCGAAGGACTCGTTTCAGATTAAATGTTTGCCAAGTGTATCTTCCCAAAACACCCGAAACTCTGAAGTTACTCACACATCTTCATGATTTTGGAAGACTAGTCGTGTGTGTACGCTGCCCTCTTTTCAGCTGCTCTCAGTTGTTCTCTGTGAGTTCAGACACCAAGGAATACGGGGAAAGCTGAATTGCAGACCCTCGGTTTTCCCATTTAGTCACTGGACAGGTCTATCTTTAGTGCCTCATCAGACCACTGAAGTCCTCTGCAGCCTGCCTTCAAATTCTAATCTTTCCATATACGTCGGCGTGGCTATGGAGTTAGGAAGTAGAAGTCAGCCTCCCCAAGCCCTGCCCGGAGCCCTGAGTATGTCAACGCGGATCATCAGTCTACCTCTTCATGTGACTGACACTTTGATCTCCCCACTAAAACGGCAGCGTTCTCCTCTCGGAGTCTGATGCCAGCAAAGGTTTAGCTATGGCCCTAAACCTGCTGCTCTAGGATTGTAGAGCCGGTCCTTCTGGACCCCTTCCAGGTCCCTGCTCATTCCATTTAGAGTCTGAGGTTGATGTCTATTGCCATTGGCTGTCCTCTGGGACCCGAGAACCCATCTGGGCTTTGTCCAGCCTCTCATGCCAGCACCGCCATCCAAACTCCACAGTCATTTCCAATCTAACAGCTGGGAGGTTGACGCAGAGACAAAGCAGAAGCCAGCTTGGCTTTCTCCCAGTCCTCTGGGCCCCTCCGGGGTTAATCAGCAACCACCTATCTTTTTTATCACTAGCAGAAGCCTAAGTACAGCACCTGGGAAGACCCACAGGAAGGCCGAAGACGACATGAATGGCGCAATTACTGATCATCACTGGTTAAGCCAGCCTCTAAATCGCTGGATTAAAACCGAGCTGCTCAGCCCAGTCAACCAGCTCAGTAGACTTGTAGCTCTGAGAATTCCTTCCATATTTGGGGTTTGTATCTTCCATATTCCATAGACTTCCTATGCTGTGAGCTTTAAGCCACATCACCCAACTGGCACACAGGGTTTAGGGAGGGGGCAGAGTAACACAGCTTCACAGAGTTAAACAAAAATGCAACCTAAAAGAATGCAACACACCTCTGCATCATTAAACAAATGTTCCACAGCATAAACAAACGCAACACATCTTAAACTAATATTCCACAACAGATCTGAATGTTAGATAAAATATCTCTGAAGTCTTAAGTAAATCTTGATAGTGTAGGCCGGGTATGGTGGTGCATGTCTTTAATCCCAGCACCCTAGAGGCAGAGGTAGGCGGATCTCTGTGGGTTCGGGGCCAGCTTGGTCTACATAGGCAGTTCCAGGACAGCCAGGATGCCACAGAAAAATCCTGTCTCGAAAAACAAAACAAACAAGCAAAAAAACAAAACAAAAAACAAAAAAACCAAGCAAACCAACAAAATGGAATGATGAAGACGAATAGATCTGTTCTCTGGCTGAACACACCCTGGAGGCAGCCAGTTTCCCTCTCTTGGAAACTAATGTCTTACATGATCATGTGAGGATGGATCTATGTGCCTATTCAGGCCCTGGGAGGACTTCCTGGGTTCATGGTCTAGTCCACCACTTACTGCTTTTGTAAGGGTATGATTAATAGATACATGCTGGTACCTAGAACAGAGTCTCTGCCTAGTAAGAAAGTCAGAACTGAGCGTTAGTACAGCTAGCTAGTACTAACTGGTTAGTACCTCTCGATGGCCTCATCTGTAATGTGAGAACATGTCAGAAGACTGTGGTGAGGGCCAAGAAGAGTGTTTGAGAAACAATGCTCTCCAGCCATAGCTTCTCTTTGGAGTATTGGGGATGGGACCCCAGGTCCCACACAGTCTGAGAAAATGTTTTACCACTGACGCATGCACCCACTCCCACCTTCACCCCCCACTAGACCCTACTGTTGTTCCTGTGATCAGCCTTCTCCAGTGAGGGCCTGGGAAGCCCTAGGAAGACAAGGGTTGGCTTGAACTGAGACTTTGCCTAGTCCTGGACTCTTGGGATGTCTTCTTACAAGTTGGCGGGGCCTCGCACGGTAGCACATGCCTTTAATCTCCAGATTTGGGAGGCAGACACAGATAGACCTCTGTGAGTTCGAGGCTAGCTTGGTCTACTTAGAGGTCGTTCCAGAACAGCGAGAGCTACTTAGAGAGACCCCCCACGCCACCCGCAAAGTTGGTGAGTTTTTCTTTTCTTGCTTTAATTTACTGCAAAACATTTCAAGGGAAAGTCAGGTAACAAACACACAAATAACCTTACCTAGATTTAATTATTATTAATATTTGTCATGTATGTTTTACTTGGTGAATTTTCCTGGCAGATATCTGATTGTGTGTGTGTGTGTGTGTGTGTGTGTGTGTGTGTGTGTATATATATATATATATATATATATATATATATATGGGATGCAGTACAGCAGGGACATGGTAAGGCAGAGAAGGAAGAGAGGTGCAAAGTTACTAAACAGAGAACTGGCCACTAACTCCTGCAACTACTGTGTACTTTCAACTACTGTGTACTTTTGAAAAAGAAGCTAAGAACAAACCAGGAATGAACCAAGAAAGGATTTTTTTTTTTTTTAAAGAATGCTTTGTTAGAAACAACACATTGTCACTGCTTTCAATAAAGTGATATAAACTGCTTTATTATTTTTAAGATTTTAGGCTGAACATAGAGGCGCCTGCCTATGTGCCTATAATTATAGCACTCAGGAGGAAGAGGCAGGAATACCCGTGATTCTAGACCAGCCTCTGCTGTGTGGATTAAGGTTAGAGTGGACGATAGGAAACCCTGGCTCAAAAAGCACCACCCCCCCCCACCCTAACATTTTAGTTTACTGTTATTTTAAATTTTTTTTTTTTTTTTTTACTAGTGGAACTTTTGGAGACTTTGGAAGGAAAAATGTCTCTACTGGGGGGATCTCAGACTGGTGGATTGTGAGGAGTCTGGTCAAAGTCAGCGAGAGAAATAAGAAGTGAACTACTTTAGAAACACAAAGGCTGCTGTTCAAAGAAAGTGTATGCTCACTGTCAACAATTGCTTCCTGGCGAAGCACTTAGAGGGGTCTCTATTCTAAACCTATGGTCCATTTCTCAACATCAGCTATGGCCGAATGTAAACGTTCACGCTTCTCCCGGGGGCTGGGTTGAGAGCAACCAAGCTCAGTTCTAAAATGCTCTTATTCCGGCTTCTCATTAATTTCAGCTGACATTCCTTCTCAGCTGGGGCTGATCGCCAAAGCTCTAATTCTAATGAACCTCGAATTCAGCACAAAGGGCGTGGGGTATGGCGGGAAACGTGATACAGAGGAAGGGCAGCGTGCCACCAGGCGTTAGGGGAGTGGAGGACCCTGAAGGGCTACAGAGAGAGCCACTAAGGTGTGTGGACAAGACAGAGGCATCGGCGCAGCAAGCCTTCCGCTGAAGGGAAGGGACCAGGCGAACCGAGGAGCCTTAAGCAGGAAAACAGTCGCCTAAGCTTTGTTAAATCAACCTGGGAGAAACAAAGCGAGGTGAGTTTTCCTCCAGAGTAAAGAGAAATAAATAAAGACGCTAGTGGACAGGGACAGGCAAAGCGTCCCCTCTCTTCCTTCCTGGAGCTGTCTCGGGAACTCCTTTCCAATGATCCCGGGCCTGCCAGGAAGCCCGTTCCCAAAGGCCCCTGGCCTGAGCCCCAGACCTGGCTGAGGGCCTGTCTGTGTCTACTCAGTGTCTGGCCAAGTCGCAACTCTACCCAGACCACTTCAGGTGGATCCTTTTTCCCCGGGTGAGTGGATGTGGAATATCTGGTGTGGATGTGCCGAGAGGAGCGCATGGGTCCTTGTTGAGGCACGAGGCAGGGGAGGAACTTTTGAATGGGAAGGCCTGGTCCACATCCACACACACACACACACACACGTTCACTGACCTGCTGTGGTTTATATGTGGGATCCAGTAAGATCCAGAAAGTGATTCGAGCCTAAGGGAAACTTCCTTTTTTCCTTTTTTTTTTCTCTTAATGTATAACCTTAGCAAATAAAATACTAATTTCCCCAACCAAAGTCTCTCCAGGTGGTCTTCTTTTCATTCTTCATGACAATGATCCTCGAATAGACAGGAAAGGTACACAGCCCTCGGTGTCCAGCCACATATCCGTGACCAAGTGCGGGCACTGTGAGGACATAATTCTCAGCCTCTTGCCTCCTGGGCCCTCAGATAACACTGTAAACCTCCTCAAGGGACAGTTCTCAGTGACACAGGGCAGACATTACCTTCCTCATCTGCCAAGATACCCAAGAAGACCACTGCACAGAAAAGTAAAGCTTCTCCACCTTTCTGTAACCTCATGGAGGCCGCGGCCGGGGTTCTTGCAGCGAACCATTCTGTTTTGTGACATGAGTCCAAAGGCCTTGTCCCTCTGCCCCAAACACTGAAGTGACTGCCTTTATACTCAGTCCCCAACAGGGCACCCACCAGCACCTTCTTCCTCATCTTTTTTCCTCCTGCTCTGACTCCATGCTTCAGCCAAACATCTGTTCACTCTCCCTGCCCCCAGTCTCCCCATTACTGTGTGACCCTCCCACTTGTTACCTTCTCCATGCCGTCCACCCTGCTTACACTCATAGCCCTCCTTGCTTCACGTTTACGTTCCTGAGACACTTATTGCACACAAGGTAATAAATAGCTTGCTGTGTTTACCATCCATTGGGTGCCTCCCATGCTGTTGTATAGAATCTGGACTGCAGCCATCTTTGATCTATTTGCTGCTGTGTCCTTGGACCCTGCAACCTTATCAGGCATGTTAGGGGCGTTCAGCAAATAGGTTGGATCTGTCTTAGAATGCAGGATAGAAAGCCAATACAAGAATGGTCACCTTAGCTGAAGTGCAGTGTGAGCTCCAGATCACCCACGCCCTCCCTGCATGCTCTCCACAGAATGCCTATAGTTCTAATGAGCAAGTGTGAAAACACCAAACGTTGTCCTTCTGTGTGAAACCATTTTTGAGGTTATGAAGTGCTGTGTACCATGAGGTCTGAAGGCCTAGGACAAGGAACTGTGAACAGTAGGTTCCCAGGTGGCACAGATACTAAAGGGAGGGAACAGACATGTGCTGAGCAACTACAAGGTTGAATTGCCCCCCCTGTGTATTATATAAGTGACCTACAAAATTGTCGCTGTCTCCCCAGTATCTTATACCGGTTCTGGCAAGTCTGAAGGGCTGGCCATGTGTGTTTATCAGCCTAGCAAACTTCTCTGAGGCAGGAATTAGCTCCATCTCAGCAGCCCCAAGGTTCAAGTTTAGGCAGCTTGTTCAGTTTTGTACAAGTCTGTCTGGTCACTAAGGAGGAGGAGGAGAAGAGGGAAGAGGAAGAGGAGGAGGAGGGGAAGGGGAAGAAGGAGGAGGAGGAGAAGGAAGAGGAAGAGGAAGGAGAAGGAGAAGAAGAAGAAGAAGTAGAAGAAGAAGAAGGGGGCTGGAGATTTGGCTCAGAGGTTAAGAGCATTGCCTGCTCTTCCAAAGGTCCTGAGTTCGATTCCCAGCAACCACATGGTGGCTCACAACCATCTCTAATGGGGTCTGGTGCCCTCTTCTGGCCTGCAGGCATACACACAGACAGAATATTGTATACATAATAAATAAATAAATAAATAAATATAGAAGAAGAAGAAGAAGAAGAAGAAGAAGAAGAAGAAGAAGAAGAAGAAGAAGAAGAAGAAGAAGAAGAAGAAGAAGAAGAAGAAGAAGAAGAAGAAGAAGAAGAATCAAGTTAGACCATCTCTTAGAGGTTCTTCCTCATGGGACACAAGAGAAATATTCTTTCTCCACCCAGGCCCATTGCTTCCCTTTGTGCAGTTGGCTCACCTGGAGTAAATCACCTGTCACCTTTTGATTAATGATTTCCTTCCCTGACCTGGGCAGGATAACCCTGGAGTTAGAGCTGTTCATCTTGAGTCATAAATCGAGTCCTAAAAGCCATTGCAGCTTTGTGCTCAGATCTCCACAGAGGGGCGGGGAAGATGACTCTGTTGGGAACCGAGTTCAATCTGCACATTTAAAGAAACCTGACATGACTGTGGTGTAACAAGCTTGTAATCCCAGCTCTTGGAAGGTAGAGACAGGTGAGGGCATCCCCAAGGCTGGCTGACCATCCTAACATGTTTGGCAAATTGGCAAGTTCTGAGAGACTGTCCCAAGAAACAACCAAAAAAGGTGCTGAGAAATGACACCCCTTCACACATGTTAGCAAATGTTTACATACGAAAACACACACACACGCCTCCTCCAGAATGCAAAGTTTCTGTGAAGGTTACTTGCTTCATCAAATATCTCCTTTAAGAAAAAATTCAGATGGTATCTGCTTGTTTCCCCTACCCAGTCCAAAACCAGCAACTTTGAAGGATCCGTTTAATGTAGCTAGAATTCCTCCGCCGCCCTCACACTGAGCGTCACTCTGGAAGCATCCCACTTCTAGTTCATGTTGCAGGGATTGAAATCATTCCTATGCCGCAGGCTTGCTGTGCTTCCCACACACTCACTCTTAGCTGTGAGTTATGTCGCTGCTTTTGCGGAAGTGCCACATGTCACTTATGTGACAAAACAACCTCACGCATGTCCCTGACCCATTTCACGGAAGAGCGGCAGCTCCTGTAGCTCACCTTCTTAGGACTCCTGGCAGGGGAAGGCAGGTCCAGAACTTTAGTGTGCCAGATTCAGTGCTCTCACTCATGCAGAATGTGGAGTTTGTTTCAGGGTCTCCTTTCAGGTCGAATGATGGTGCACAGATGTCAGGTGGGCTTTTGTCTCTGGGGATGCTTATTTCATGTAGAACCAACTATGGCCTTTAAAACTGGATTCTCTGTTTGACATTCGTTCCAAGGTTTAATGTTTGAAGATTCTAGATTGAGTCTGGTCAGATGTTTCATCATGTAAAGGAGCTTGTCAACAAGTTTTATGATCTGAGAGATCCCTAGAATCCCCATGGCAGAAGGAGAGAACACGCATGTGCCCTCATGTGTGCACGTGTGCGCGCACATACACACACACATCAAATAAGCAAATATATCTTGAAAATACTCTTAAGTTAAAATGCTTGTGTCTGAAATGACTAATTCCATCCAGATTGCTTTATTAGTAAAAGGCTGGGCTTGTTCTTCAGTAGAATGGGGATGTTGTAAACAGATGTTTCCTGTCCTGACCACCTGGTACCAAATAACTGACACAGAGGCTTAATATTCCTTATAAATGCTCAGCCAATAGCTTAGGCTTATTAATAATTAACTCTTACATTTTAAGTTAACCCATATTCCTTATTTATTCTCTGCCACATAGCAGCACCTTTATTAGCATGGCATATTCATCTCCCGTTCCCTCTGCATCTCGCTGGTGACTCCTGACTCCACCCTTCTCCTTCCCTTCATCCTTAGTTTGGTTGACCCACCTATACTTCCTGCCTGGGTACTGGCCAGTGTTTTATTAAACCAATTTGAGTGACAAATCTTTACAGTGTACAAAAGGATTATCCCACAGCAGGTTGTCTTGTGTAGGAGAAGACAGCCATCCTTCCAGAAACATTAGGTACACAACCCAGTCACTGTAAGAGCCAGAAATTCCAGTAGGCAATATTCCAAGTCCCCTTCACTGATAGATGGTGAACTGGGAGCGTATACCTCTAAGTTCCACCACCAAGAGAGTCAGCCACCTTGGTGGCACCTCTCCTCCTCCTGTGAGCTGCTTCCTGCCCTTGCTACCCTCAATGACCTTTGCTTACTGTCAGTTCTTGTCCTAGTAGACACTGATTTTCATCACTGATTTCTCACATATACAATGGACAGCGGGAAATAGGAGAAGGAACATAGAGGATATTCCCTAGGCACGTATACCCCTAGGAAGGGTCTTGTTCTCTGAATGACTAACTCTGAACGCTCTACAGACTAATGTTTAGGAGGTCTAACTGCATATAGATTCTCAAGCCCAATGATCAAAATTTGGGATAAGAGAGAAATGGGCAGAAATAGCAAGGCATGGTCGCACATGCTTTTATTCCCACTCCTCAGGAAACTTGGACAGGAATATCACAGGTCCAAGCCCAACCTCATGTACAAAAGTTCCATGCCAGCTATGTGGTGAGACCCTGTTTCCAAAGGACAAAAAGAAAGAAACAGGGAAATAAATTGATTACCCAGGACCTATCCTTAGGCTGTAACCAGCAACCAATAGACTTCTTTTCTATCTTCACACCATCGCTTGGGGGAGTTCCTCTAGATTCCCCAGTGCTGCTCTTCTGCCCTACGAGACAGAGTGGGGTCTCTGTGATATCTAGACACATCACTCTCTCTGAAAGGTGAATGGCCAGAATCCTCACACGCAAGGAATGGGAGGAACCCTCTAGATAGGCTGTTGGCTGAGCCTCTGTGTCTGTTGTCTTGTTTCTCTGGGGCAGAATTGTACACGTGCCAACACCCAGGCTCCCAGGCCCTCTCTCCAGCCCTGCATCCTGCTTGCTTCTCTTGCTGGAGAGTGCTCTCTGTGGCTCTGGCATCCTGTTTGTTCAAAGCCTTTGTCTTCCACTGGAGCAATGGGAAAGAGGATTCCTCTGAGTCCTTTACTTTTGGCTTTGAAATCAGATCCTGGCCCACCTGATTACGCTCAATAGCTGGAAATGGCAAGGATGTCCGATGGCAGAGGGCTCTTGTTTTAAGCTCTGGGGGCCAGGAAGGCCAGGGGTTGGGTCTCCTCCTCCTCCTCCTCCAGGCTGCACTGGAAGGGACAGGATGCTCTAGCCAAAAAAGCAAACTGTGAAACTGAAGGGAAGTTCACTTGAAAAGGAACCAGAACCAGCTGTCAAAGGGCATATACATCATCCCAGGGGGACACAAGGTGGGGTCACACTCCCTCCCTCCCTCCCTCTTGCACATCCCCAGAAAGGAACCATTCCGTTCTAGAAAACCTTGTCTAGGGGTTTGTGAGTTCCAGTGCCGTGCCCTTCTTTATGGCAGTTGACTCAACATTTTAGAACCTCATTGTCCTCGTGTGTATGAAGGTGGCTACTGAAGGGCTCACAGGAAGTGATGCTTGACAAATATATGACTGTTGTTTCTATGGAAAGGAAAAAGTCAGCACAAAGAATTAGGTTGAATGCAAAGCCTTTCCCAGCAGGGCCTTGACATATACAGTCTCTTCCCACGAGTCTTCATGCCTCTGGGCTAGTATGGGTGTTGAGCTCATGCCCCGTGTTGCGGGGCCACTAAATCCATCTGCTTTCAACACGGGACTCAAACATCCCCAGCTCTGAGAGGCCTCTCCCATAACTCAGTGCTCTCACAGCCAGGATACCTTTGTTTAAAACTGCAGTGCCTCTACCCTGTCTGTTGCTTTTGCACTGAGCTCTGCTTCAATGGCAAGATGAGGATGGGGGCTCTTCTCCAGCTAGCCGACCTCTGTTCAGGAAGTGGATGAATACGTGTGTTGATGAATTCAGTTTCCAGACTCCGACGTTTAGCCCTAGCAAATGGCACAGTCTTCATGCCCGGTTCTCATTCTGTGCATTTTGCTCATTTGAAGTCCCAAATCGTCTAACTAGAAGATCTCAGAACTCCTCAAATGAAGCAGAAATGGGAGACGAGAGCCTGGATGTCAACTTCCTTCCCACCAAACTTCCTGCAACGACAATTTTAAATAAAACCCCGGTGGTATTGTGTGAGCCTGGTACCTTTCTCCCTAGGTGTCCTGTTTAATTGCACTCGGTTTCTTCTTGAAGTCTGTTAAAATTCTTCAAGACCTGTGCTTCTTGCCCAGAAAACCCACTTTACTACCACAGAGCAAACAGCTGAGAAACGGCAGTCTGGCTCAGGTGTTCTCACCCACACCCATCGTTCCCGGCTAGGACGCTGGCTGGCTGCTGTGGAGACTCATCTTTAGTCACCGGACTTCAGGGAATGGGGCTTAGTGGTGCTAATCTTCTGGGTGTGGCAGCAATCTTCACTCTGAACTGGTTTGGTGCAGGTATTGAAAATGGGCACACAGGCACCCCAGTTAGACAATTGTAAAAGGGTTTGGGGTGTCTATAGACAGCACACAATCAGATTATTATTATTTCTTTTTGACATTTAAATTGTATCCCCCTAAAATTCACATATTGTGCAATCAGCCATTTGAAAGAGCACAGTTTGGTGGCATTTAGTACATTTACCTCCTCAATCTACTTCTAGAATGTTCTCACCACCTCTAACCATTACACAGCTACTCCCAGCTCTAAGAAACTACCAGTCTACTTTGTCTTTTTTGGGTTACCAGCTTTGGATGTTTCATTGAAGGAGAGCAGTCCCCCACATGTGACATTTTGTGTATGGCTTCTTCCACTAACAAGATTCATCGCTAGGAGAGGGATATACAAGCCCCTACACCTGGAAGAGGAGCTGCTGATTGTTGGTAGCTGCTGGGTAAGGAGAGTCAATTGTCTCTGGGGGTGTGGCACCTGACCATGGTCCAGGGGATGCTCTAACACCCATGTGAATATGGGCAACACAAATTGAACTCTGTGGATTAGTTAGAAAGAAAGGAGGGAGAAGGGGAGGGAAGGAAGAGAGAGAAAGAGAGATAAAGAGAGGAGGGAGGGAAGAAGGGAGGAAAGAAGGAAGGAAGAAAGGAAAGGAGAGAGGGAGGGAGAAAGGAAGGAAGAAAGGAAGGAAGGAAGGAAGAGAGAGAGAGAAAGGAAGAAAGAATAGGGCTGGAGATGGTAGAACAGTTAAGAGCACTTGCTGCTCCTAAAGAGGACTCAGGTTTGGCTCCACAGCAGGCCACTCACAAGAGTCCATAACTCCAGTTCCAGGAGACCTGGTGCACTTTGAGGCACCTACTCTCATGTGTGTGCATGAGCACATCCATGCATACGTGCATGCACACACATGGATAATTAAAAATAAAATAAGTTCTTTTTTTAAGAGGACACAAAAATGAGATAGAGCTGACGCGATCTGGAAAGAGCTGGGGGAGGAGTGTGGGTGGATATGATCAAAATCTACTGTGTGCGTGTGTGAAATTCTCAAAAAATCAGTTAAATTTTAAAAAGATGTATCCACAGTGTAGCATAATTCATGTGTCATTCCCTCACAACTGAACACTACTCCACGGTGAGGTACATGGCACTCACCCATCCAACCACGAGTCAACATTATGGGGCTGGTTCTAGTTTTGGGCTCTTGGAGATAAAGCTGTTATGAGTTTATAAAAGCATGTTTATTTGAGCCCCAGTTTTCAGTTCTTTGGGGGTATATGCCTAGGAGCTAACTTACTGCGTTGTGTGATGGTTTGGTTTTGTCAGTTTCTGAGAAGCCAGACAGTATACTGTCTTGAACAGTGACAGAACCTTTTCACATTCCCACCAGGAAGTCGTGAACACAGGGCAGCCCTTATCCTTTCAGAAGTCACGTTCTAAAGTGACACTCTTGAAAGGGCTGGCTTCCATGCATGTAGACCACACAATATGTGCATAGAGACACAAATACGTGTACAGAAGGAGAAAAGAGAATGTGGCCTTCAGCCAGAAGTGTCACAGTGGTTCAGAGACATCAACCTTTCCCATCTCTGTCCTGGGCTAAGCAGGGGATAGACCTGAGATGTCATTGTCAATGTCTGTGTTATATGTAGCTATTATGACTTTCTAGTTAGTCACCAATACCACTTGGTCACAGCACTGTAGGGTCATAGCAACCTTCTTGCCCTTAGCCAGGTCCTAGTGAACATGGGGAGGCAGAGGGCAGGGGTAGGGGACGACGCTCTTAGTGTATGGTCCAGAGAGGCCAAATGTGTATGAAGACTGAATTCTCTGCAGGACTTGTCGACATCTGTGAGACAGAAATAGGAGGAATGCCAAAAAGAAAATAAAAACCCGCTGGAAGAGAGAAGTTAATTGTCTTAGTTAGGGATCCTATTGCTGTGATGAAACGCCGTGACCAAAGAAACTTGGGGAGGAAAGGGTTTGTTCAGTTTATGTTCCCGCAGCACAGTTCATCACCAAAGAAAGTCAGGACAAGAACTCAAGAAGGACAGGAACTTAAGGCAGGAGCTAGTCCAGAAGCTACGGAGGGGTGCTCTTTACTGGCTTGATCCTCAATGGCTTGCTCAGCCTGCTTTCTTATAGAACCCAGAACCACCAGCCCAGAAGTGGCATCACCCACAATGGGCTGGGCCCTCCCACGTATATCACTAATGAAGAAAATGTCCTACAGGCTTGTCTACGGCTGAGTCTGTTAAAGTTCTATAGAACAAGCCGGGCGGCGGTGGCGCACGCCTTTAATCCCAGCACTCGGGAGGCAGAGGCAGGCAGATCTCTGTGAGTTCGAGACCAGCCTGGTCTACAAGAGCTAGTTCCAGGACAGGCTCCAAAGCTACAGAGAAACCCTGTCTCGAAAAACCAAAAAAAAAAAAGTTCTGTAGAACAGTATTTGACTGGAAGACTATGATTGTACTATAATCTTCTTTCCATCCTAGCTTGGTAGCTATAGAATCACCATACTCTGTGTGTGTGTGTGTGTGTGTGTGTGTGTGTGTGTGTGTGTGTGTGTGTGGTGTATGTGTTGGGGGTGGTAATGGCTAGTTTTATGTCAACTTGGCACAAGCTAGAGTCATTTGGGAAGAGGGACTCTCAATAAAGAAAATGCCTCTTTAGTCTGTAGGCAAACAAGTCTATAGAGCATTTTCTTAATAAATGGTTGCTATTTTGGATAGTGCCTCCCCTGTACTGGTGGTCCTGGGTTATGTAAGACCGCAGGCTGAGCAAGCTATGGGAAGGAATTCAGTGTAGCGCCTGGGGGCGATGGCAGGCATTGGAGAGAGGGTAAAGGGTCCGAACACTAGGCAATCAGTGCTTCCTGGGGCCCAGCAAGAAGATACAGGCATAGAAGTCCTCACAATTTGTTTGCCACCCTCAGAGGCAAAGCAGAGTTCAAAACCCCAGTGTATCTGGCTAAGAAAGAAGACCCCAGAATTGAGCACAGGCTTGAAACCCACACTTGGGTATAAGGGTTCCTGCCCCTTTCTATAGGTTGAGAAGAATTTGTCTTAGTTCCCTCCTAACTGACAATGGGTTGACTATGAGGGTGACTGCAAACTCCCTTTTTGGAGCCAAGTGGAGGTCCAGGGATGTTATCTCGGGGTGAAGAACACTTGCTATGACCTTTTTGTCTTAATGTACCTGGATAGTTTGCAAGGTTAGTGATGCATTCATTTAAAGAGCGATCCTCCCAAAAGATGTATCCCCTGTAACTTGTAAACATTATCTTATTTGTATAAAGGGTCATTGTAACTGTAATCACTGTGTAACCATGTGTCTCTAGTGAAGGACAGGTGTCCTTGTAAGGAGGAAGAAGGGAGGCCACAGAGACAAAGGTCTCAGTCTGGGGACACCTGGAACCACCAGGAAAGACAAAAGTCTCTCACACCCCCAGAGAGAATGCAACCCTGTAGTCACCTTGCTTTTAGACATCTGGCTTCCATAACTTTGGGAGAACACATGTCTACTGAGCTAAAGCCATCTCATATGTGCCAGTTTGTCCCTGAAGCCCTCGGAAACCAATCCTGAGAGGTGATGTGACTGGAGAGAAAAAAAGAAAATCTAGTTATGTCCAGGTTTGTCGCAGGGTTTTCTGCTGGTGTTCCAGGTGGGCTTTCTTAATCTCTGTGCTGCTGAGTCTGCCTTCCCCTGTATTTGTTCCTTATGTCAGCACAGGGCACATTGTTCTCTGAGGATGCAACTTAGAACAAAGGAGGTCAGCTGGATCTGCATGGCTGTTTGAAAGGGTAGTGATGACAATGACCACACTGAGGAACACTCAGATGGACAAGGACATCACAGGCATGATCTCATTTAGGTCTCAGAACAGTCCTCTGAGGTTCACAGTGTCTTACAGACGTGTAAACGGAGACTGGGAGAGGTCAGGTCACCTAGTCTAGATCCCTTGGTAAATGCTGCTGGAGCCAGCTATTGAACCCAGGTCTTCCTACATTCAATTTGTAGCATTGTAAAGGCTCAAGCTCCAAAGAGCAGTGGCCCGCCATCCCACAGTGCCCAGCTGCTGGATGGGCACAGCTTTCTTTAGTGTCTGAATGCCAGCAGCAACAGCACCGGAGTTTCTCCTTGGCAGTGAGGTCTTGGGGTCTGGACTGACATTAAGAATGCTGACATGGAAGGCCGAGGTGATGGCTCTGTGGGCAACACAGCCATGTCAAAGCCACGTGTGGCCACATGTACCTCTAAGCCCGGGACTAGGGAAGGTCAGAGACAGGACGATCATTGGGCTTGTTGGACATTAGCCTAGCCAAAACACTGCAAGATCCAGAGTCAATGAGAGACCCCGAATCCCAGAAATAAGGCAGAGGGCGCCACAGTAGGAGACCCGACTTCCTCCTGTGGGACTTTACATATGCATGCAGTTGACATACATGCCTGTATACACAGGTGTACATACTAGCATATGTGCACATGCGCACGCACACACAGACAGACAGACAGACAGACAGACAGACAGACAGACAGATGCTGATGAGATGGCCTGGTTAGGTACTACTAACAACAAATGGTGGAAAAACATCTGCTTTTACAGGGACCTAGTCACAACCGGAACCAGCCAAGCTCCCCTTAGCCTCAACCATTGCGGGGTGGTGGGGGATGGTGAGCTCTCTAGGCAAGTGACCTCTCTTCTGTAAGAAATTGGGAGTGTCCACTGCTGCGTCTGTCCCCTGCTTTTTCTACCAACAGACAACAGACACACCTCTACAAAGCTCTGTCACCAGGAGTAGAGAGGAGGACCCTGGCTGGGGAGAAAAGCTTAGGTCAGTCTTGGCCTGGGCACAGTGACACTCTTTGGAGTCCCCCCTTTGCAGGGTTACACTCTAGTGGGGGCGTCTTAGAGTCTTGGAAGACTGCTCAGGTCTCATTGTCCTGGCATGGGCGAGGCTGGGGTGAGGCCAATATGGCCGCTTCTCTCCACTCCAGGGAGGGAGACAAGCAAGCGCAGCCGGCCAGATTTCCTCCCACACAGACCTCTGTAGGAGATAAAGTTTGAGAGGGAACTGCTGAGGGCCAACCACATGATAAATCCCCTCGGGCCTCCTCCCGTGTGCATTGTTCTGTCCTGGTTGTTTTGAGTACAGTCGAAAGGAAGAGCACTTGCTATCAGGCTGAGGAAGGAGGATGCTCTCCTGCTGCCCTGGCCACCCTCGTTTTAAATGCGAGGAAACCAAAGGGCACCGTGCAGCCTTCCCCCATCTGCCGGGAGGAGCAGTCAGCCGGCCTTCCAGGGAAGCAGCAGCCTCTGCAGACCGGCGACAGCACATGGGTGGCCCAGCCCTTGTCCTTTGACTCAGCCCTGGGGACTGGTGGATGAAACAGTTTGGGGGCAAGAACTAGAAATAGGTTTTGGAGGGGTCGTGTTAGCTGTTGTCCATGCCCTGGGCTGAGAATTGAGCCTGTAAGGTCACAATGGTCAGAAATAACAACACCGGCCCACTGCCTGCTTTTCAAGTCAGCAGCTCAAGTTCCCCGGGAACTGTAGTCAACGTTAGGAGTCTGGGCTGTGTCCCAGGTTCAAGGGCAAGCCCAGAATGAACAGGAGGCTGCTTCAGCCGCCATGGCTGAATTTCTTCAGAGAACTGGAGCAGAAACTCTTGACTTTCGTTAAGCTGTGTGCTTCAGAGGTTAAAAGGGCCAAACTGAGTGTTCCTCTTGAGTCGCAGTCTGAAGCAGATGTCTGCCCTGCCCAATGCCCAGACTCACTCTGACTGGACAGGTGCCTGTTGCCATTGGCCCGGTCACCTTTGTCTGGGCTAGAAGGCCATGTCTGAGCCGTCAAAGGGCCTCAATGGGAGAAGACGAATGTCAATGTGCTTCCTCAACCAGAAAGGTGATTTCGCTTTGGCCTCAGCAGCCCGACCAAACAAGCGAAAGCCTGTCAACTGAAAGATAGGGCTGCCGGGAGATCACACAACAGCAAAATGGGAGCCATTATCAGACTTGTCCCAGCCCGAAGGGGCAGAGTCTTTGAAGCCACAGACAGGCTGAACAGAACTTTCCACCTGGGAGACGCTGGAGATGGGAGGTCAGGCTGCACACAGCCCCCACACACACAAAAAAAGTAAAAACGGATCAAAGCCCTGCTGCAGAAGGGAGGGGGCACACAGCTGCAACCAGCTCCCCCCACGGGGCCGCCCAGGGCTTTCTGAAGGCAACCGGACTTCTTGTGCAGGGGCCTGTGGGAAAACCCAACCCAGATGCAGTGTGCAGCCGAGCCCCAAAGCACTGCTGGGAGAGGGAAAATAAACCCCTCAGTAGTCCTGAAAAGAAAAGCAGGGAATCAAAGCACAGAAACGGCAAAGACCACCCACCTGATTGCGCCTACCTTTCGGAAACAAATAACACTGACTTCCAAGGCCCATTTCTAAAAGAACAAACGGGGCTGAACACTTGCCTCAAAGCTCCATGCGCTCGGGGATTTGTGGGACGCCGAGGCACCTCCTAAGCTTACAGTGCTGCCTATTCGAGGACTTCCTTGCATCAACTTTGCTCTCATCCCTGGGAACCTGAAGAACAAGAGCCCTCGGGGAGGGAAGGGGTCCTATGTGGATACTGGTAACGGCTCCTCAGACTAGATGTTTGCCCATCTATCTGCCAAGGACCTGCTTAGGGCATCACCTGGGCTGGTCCAGAAAAATGAGGCCATCTGTGAGTGGGCCGTATCTGGCTAGCTGTAAAGATCTTGCCCCTCCAGCTCTGTGAGAGCCTCCATACTGCCTGTTTGGACTAGCCCCCCTCCTCCTCCTCCTGCCTGAAGCCTCCTTTAGACTGGCCCTTCATGGAGCCGGCAGTTTGATCTTTTTCTGAAGTGGGCACAACAAAGCAAAGCCACTTCCAACGGGCTTTCTCTTGCTCAGAAGAATGCTTTTCCCTCTTAGGACTGGGCTTGAAGGGAGGGTAGGGAGGTATCACCTAGGGACCCAGGAATTATTTAGTGGAGGAGGAAGAACAGGCAGGACACCCATGATGGCTTGGAACTGAGGTGAGAACAGCCCAGACCCAACCAAGTGGTATTCTTACCAAAATAGGTTTGAGGCTAGACAGGAGCAGAGCCCAGAAAGAGGTGTCTCTCCACCCTTCTTCCTGGGGGCCAGATTGCAAAGAGGAGAGAAGCCACCGTGCGAGAGGAGTGTGGTTATCACCCTCTCACAGGTGACGGAACGGATTCAGCGGGGTGGCAGGGTCTCCAGCAACACAGGGGCCTGACTTAGCTTAGAAGCAATCTAACTCCAAGGCTTAACATTCTCTCCTCACGCCAGTTCTGGTCACCCTGCTTCTTGGGATTAGGAAGATATTAGTAGATACTCCATAAATAAAATCAGGCACAGCGGATGGGAGTGGCCGAACCCATGTAGGCCTCTTTGACAGAGAGAGAGGAATCCTTTCGGGTCTGAGTACTGGGAGGGATTTCTCTGAGGCAAACAAATGAGATTCTGCTCTGAGGTGCAAGAAGGCCTTTTCTGAAATGAATACCCAGTAAAATTTATGTAGAACCCTCCCCCCCCACACACACACACCAAAGGAAAGGCAGAAGAGGTAGAACAACATGAAAGGCAGGGTAGGGAGATAATAAAATGCCACAGCTTTGCCTTTTATCCAGGAAGTGCAAAGCCTTCACAGGCTCTAATTACATCTTCATCCAGGCTCTTCTGAAGTTGCTGGTCCATGTTAACAATACCCCTTACTTTAGGCATGGCACATTCCAGTACCAAAAGCTTTGGCAGTTCTCCACAAGGCAGGCAGAATCTAGAGCTAGACCTGGAAACACAGCCTTGTTGGGCAAATCTGGCTGGATGCTACCTCTAGCATAGGAAAACCAGGATCTTCATTAAGGCGTTTGCGGGCCGCGAGTGTCAGAAGATCTCGGAGAGATGCGTGTGGGCAGAAGTGAGTAGCTAGCTTTGCACTTTGACCACACACAGTGCCCCTATGTGTATTCTCTCGTTTGGGTGCATTCCTCTGTGTGCATCAGTGGGTTTGCTCAGTCACACCTGGGCTGAGACCCAGGCTGGGCCACTCACTTTACATGATGCTACTATACCAAACAACAAGCACTTCTGTTGATAGAAGCTGGAGGAATCTGGCTTGGCAGCTTCCATCATGAAGGTTAAGGGACTCTGACCCTGGGATATGGAGGCTGAGGAACTCCCCTACACACACAAACACACACACACACATGCACACACGCATGCACAGAAGCACAGACACACAGAGACACACCAGACACACACTAGACACACAGATGCACAGAGACATACAGAAACATACACTAGATACACAGATGCACACAGAGACACACATTGGACTCACATACAGACACACACACACACACACACACACACACACACATACATTTCCTAACCCTGCTTTTATCAATTCTGAACACTCCAATTTTTGTGAGATTTTCTTTGACCTCTGCTGGGGTGGAGAATAGGGAGAAACTTACAAACAAAGGCCGAGGACAGAGTCCATGCACTTCTGGCCAGCCTCTTGCTACAGCTCAGGGCGATGTGGCGAAGGTAACCGGTCAGCAGCCCGGCCCCTGCAGTGTGAGCAAGCTGTGCTGTGTGTGGTACAAGCAATTACCTCTGCCCAAGTCAATACAGCAAGAACGTGGACACATTAGGTCCATCGGGATCTGGGAATATATCCCATATGCATGAAAACACAGCGTACACAGTGTCTGCAGCTGTTGGAGGAGGGGCTGAGTATCAGTTCTCTGTGTATCAGTTTGTCTGTGGGGGGGGGTTCACACGTACACACACGGGAATATAAACACTCTGCGCTCCTGTGTGAGTTCCTTTGCACTTGGGAGGGTGCGTTCAGTTGGGGGAAAAACGCCATGTGTCTAAGGAGAAGGGAAGGGTGTGTGCACATTCGCACGTGCACACACATAATAGCAGTTAAATATGTGAGAACTAAAGGAAGGAAGTGCGGGGGAAAGGATGTGTGTCCTGGTTAGAAGCAGTTGTCTCTGTGATGGGAGGAGGGGATAAGGGAAATTGTGTGTGTGTGTGTGTGTGTGTGTGTGCATATGAAGTGTGTGTGTGTGTGTGTGTGTGTGCGTGCATATGAATGCATGGCAGTGCCCCCTATTCAACTGTTGTGTGTGTGTGTGTGTGTGTGTGCATATGAATGCATGGCAGTGCCCTCTATTCAAGTGTGTAGGGAAGACACTCCCGGAAATATTTGAGAGTCTGTGAATATTTTCAGGTAGAGAAGCCTGGCGGTTCCCCATCCCACAGGCTGGTCCACACTGAGGTTCTGGCGAAGCCCATTTCCTGTGCTAATTAGCAGCCCTTTGTTTACCCAGGACACTAAAGGCTCCTGATAGCAGGGAATGCAGGTCTCTGCAGCTAGAGTACCGGGTGACTCAGCAGGGCAGGCGAGTGTGAAGGGAGGTCCCTGCCTAGCTTCTTTTGAAGGGCACATGAAATCAATTTTCAACATGGATCTACAATTCCCACCCATCTGGGCCCTTGGGGGAAAGCTTGCTTCTGTGGTGTGGGCCTGGAACTCAGGCTCTGAACCCCTTCCCCAGCCCTTTTTACAATCACATCCTCCTCCTTGCTCTGGAGCCACACGAGCACCCAGTCTGCCCCTCCGTGACAGCCTGAGCATTTGTGGACATGTTTATGTGCTTTTAAACTCGTCTGGCTTGCTCTGCCTGGAGCTGCCGGCTGTCAGCCCAGCCCCAGGAAGTGTTTATGGGCTTTTTCTCTGTTTCATCCTGTTTTGCTTTGTTTGGTAGCCACAGAAGGGTAGAGTAGAGCTTGGCTTAAATACCTTATTCTTTGTGTAAGGACTCACAATCCACAGACTGGTAGCCCATGCTGAATAAGTCGGGGAGCTCAGCCAAATGGGACAGGGACTTAGCACAGGGATTTCTGATCCCCCCCCCCCCACACACACACCAGGGTGAGAAACTGCATTCTGTGAACAAACTCGTTGGTGTGTGACCTTCTCAGAGTCTGTCTGTCTGCTGTGTTCATTCAGGTGGTGCCCAGTTCACAGTGCACATGAGATGACCCCTATTTAGCCACGGTGCACTGCATTCCACGCAAGGGGCCGAGACGGCATTGCCAGCTGTGCACAGTGCCCCCACTGTTTTAGCATAGCTCTGGACCTTGTTAAGTCAGGTGACCCAAATGCCTACTTGGATCCCTGATTCTGCCTCTGTTCTTCTCATTCTAGACTAAAGAAAACAATAGCAAAACCTCTCCTGGACACTCGGGTCAGTGAAACAGCCTGGAACCAATTCTAGACAAAGTAACTTTGAAAATTGCACGTGACCTTTGGTGTTGTCAGAAGCACAGGTACTAGGGGAGGCCCAATGGTCATTCAGAGGCAGAAGCTGGGGGTGTTGTGGTGTGTTTTCCAACATGCTAAGCGCTAAACTCTGCATAAGGCTATGTCTAAGCACAGAGTCCCAAGATTGGGGGGGGGGGGCGGGGGACGACTCAGATCTTCTGATGGGTCACTTCCCAGGTTCTGCCCTGACCTGCTACAAAGCCTCTGTGGCTTATGGTGATGAGGGCTTCCTCAGTCCCTGCCCAAATGGAGTCCCTCTGTCACCCTTGGGCAATTCACAGTCACTAGTCACATAGAGACCATCAAATAATAGCAAGGCTCTAAAAGATTGGGATTCTTTATTGACTGCTGGGACTCTTCTAAACTGATACTAACAAGGAGGAGTTTGGAAGGAACCTGGGGGCACGAGTAGAAACGGGCAGAGACAGCGAGGCCTAGAATAATGTCCTTTGTCGGAACTCCAGCTCCTGTTAACCCAGGCCCTGCAGAGTCAACAAGCCATGTAAAGCAGTGTAGTGCTCTATTGATCTACGATTCCAGGCCCGGGTGTGATCAGGGTATTGAAAACCACTGTGATAACAGCATGCAGCCCAGGCGGGGTTCTACCCTGCAGAAATGGGCTCCAGAGCAGATTCCAGTGCATGCCAATCAGACATTTCTTGATGTTGCATGTCCACCTGCTTGACGAGACCTGGGAGGGACTTTTGCTTCCCTGGTTGTCCTTAAAATGCTCTCCCGAACCACTTAAGCCCCATAAGCCTTGGGAGGTCCTCACTGCCTTCTGAACTGGAGTCCCCTCACTATAGTCTTCGCTTCCAGGGAAGGGTAATACTCGCCTGCCCTGCCTGCCACAAGCATCCCCAAGTGTGCCTTTGTCTCCATGCCCATCCCAGAATCAACATCCTCTCCTTGCTTCCTAAGAGAATGCAGCTGCTCCCTGAGATCCTGGATGCAGGAAGACCTACATATCCATAGGACCTACAGATCCCTGAGAAGGATGCCCAGCACTCACTGCTGATGGGCCTTGAGAGAGATGGTTTTCAGAAGTGAGTGAGATATGACTGGTCTCGTTCTTATTCCTAACACCGCACTTCCCCCCCCCCATACCAGCTATTTTCCATTGCCTCTGAAATGGAGGCCTGCTTGCCCAAGGCTGGTACCAGCGCCAGGTGGTTTGTGAGCTGGCAGGTGTGGCACATCAGGGCCGATGCACCCTAGTCCCTTTATTACATCATCTGACAAACAGGACTGTCGTGTTGCTCAGAGACCCAGCTCCTCCTAAGTACTGTTTCCCACATGAGCACGATTCCGGGGTTTCAAGGGTGACCATGTCTCAGAAACTGCTCTTCTATCTGTGGATGGGAGTGGAGGGTTGTGAGGCCAAGGGCTTGGCAGCCTCACCTCCGTGGCACTGTCTTTCACTGTCATTGGTTAAATGAACACAGAGACACTTTCCTGCAGGCTAATGTCTGGAAGGAATCGAGACCCGTGTGATGTGGGAGCTGAAGGAATTCTCAATCTGTCCTTTGTGGTCCTCTGTGCAGAATGCCTGCCAGGGAAGATTCAGCAGAGTTCTCTAACTCGGGGTTGGCAGACTTTCACTGCACCAGGGCGGGTGGGAGACATTTCCAGCATTCTGCCACAACTGTTAAAGCTGCCATAGATAATGCCCAAAGAAACTGGCACTGCTGTGTTCTAACAAAACTTTATTTACAAAATCAGGTTGGGGGCCTAATTAGACCAGCTAACCCTGGTTTGCTGCTCTCAGCATTAACTCATGGTAGATGGGCAGCAAGAGCTTGGGGGAGTTAATGTGTTGAAAACGGGTGAGGAGAGAAGCCTCTGCTTGTGCAGATCTTGGTTTTAACTCTGTTTACACAGGCCCACGTCCTGTGTGTGCCTACCACAGGGTCAACGCAACAAGACCCTCCCTGCCTCTAACTCCCCTCCCCCAACTTTGAGAACTCCCAGGCACATTCAAACCGGCTGCTTAATGGAGAGCAGAGGTTTTGTACCTTTGAGGATGCGTTTTTCCCTCCCCCTTCTCCCCTCCCACTTCGCATCCAGGGCCCTTCCCCTCCATCCCAACTTTGCGGGACACACAATTTGTAATCTCCTTAAAACCAAAGAAGCGAGGTTTCTGATTCATGTAGATTAAAATCAGCTGCAACCTATTAATGGCCCAGAGCCCAGGACAGATTTTAGGAAACAAAAACACTGGACCAAATTAGACTGAACCAGCCCCTGTCTCCAGGGGAGGGAGACGGAGTGCGAGGCTGGGGGTGGAGGGAGTGGCCATGTGGTTTTAATTAATTTGGATTCTCTTCCTAAAGCTAATTCACCCAACACAAAGCATGTGTATAGCGCCATGGCAGCCTCTAGCCTCGGAGCCCTGTTCTCCCTGGTAGAAGAGCCTGGTCTTGTTGGGGAGCTGGGGCCGGTTGTGTCTGTAATTAACAGGTTTCAAAGTAGTTATTTTGGAAAAGAGAATTTCAGTGGCGTGTTAAAATCCTTTCATCAGCCATCCGCTGGTGTCCCAAGGCCTTCAGCAAGGCCCTTGCCACTTAAGGCTTCAGAGAGCTTGGAGTTCCCAGGGTCCTCTTTGAGAACATGGAGGCTTTTGCCATGGTTTTCGTGGGGCTGGTGGATGTCATGGTTTTCATTATGTCGTTTGGTTACTGGGATCATAAAAATGTTTCTCCCTTCCTAGAGTGTGCCTGTGCTCATTAAAAAGGCCTCATATATCCCTGTCATGGGAAAGGGGTCATAAGACTGTGACAGACAGTGTCAATATCCTCTCTGGGGAAACTGAGGTCATGGGAGTCCTCGTCTGAAGCAGGTCTGGAGTCCTGCACCCACTGAGACTCCTACAGAAAATATTGTTTCTCTTCTTGGTGAAAAGTCGCTAAAAATGGAAGAGGAGTCTGAATTCTGCTAACCCGGAGCTTTGAGACCCTTCTGTGTGGGAGAAAATGCCGAATCCAGAGGCAGCTTTGACTCAAATGCTGAACTGGCCAGGGGAACAATCCAGATCTAAAAGCCCAGAAGGGAGCAACAGCCCTCTGGTGCGGGAGCCTTTACTTAGCATATGGAGCCCCAAGCTATAGGGAGGAGAAAAGTGGACAGCAATTTCTCCACGCTACAGAGGTGATGTCTTCTGGCTTCAGGTAAAAGGCTTTTTCTGCCACCCAATCAAAGACTCATCTGAGGAGCGGTCACAGGGACTTCTGTTAAGGTGGCATCGTCGAATAAATTGGCGTCAGTCCTAATCTAACTTCCGACTTTCTTCTAGAACCTTCTTTGGAGAATGTGGAAAAATACTCTGGGGAAACCGCTGTTAAATAATGCTGCTGTGTCCCAGAGCAGCTGGTCTCACTCCCAGGGAGACACATGTAAGAAGTCCACAACAAACTGTGAAGGTGTGTTCAGAGAGTTAGACAACACCAGGGCCGGGAGGGGAGTTACAGTCTAGTTGGGCTTTCCTAGTCTGAACAGGGAAACTGAGGCATGCGCAGAACCATACGACTGGCACCGGAATCCTACGCATAGTTCGCGACCTTTGATGCGGGCAGGATTGACTTGTCCTACATCATTCCTCACCAAGTAAACGATTCCTCTTTGGCTTGGGATTTTCATTGATTCATTCAGGATTTACTGCCCTTTCTCCGCCTCTAGGCATTGCTAACCTCACTCCTTTGAAGTTATTAAAGGGAAGAAGGAGATAAGTTTCTGCGGTGCACATTAAAGAGGAAAGAGACCCCTCCACTCCTCAGTCCAGATTTTAGGAAAGCTAGGCATCTTGGGAAAAGAGTTATTTCTGGTTGTGCCTTTCAGAGTAGAGTATGGGGGGGGGGGGGGGTGCCATTATCGTAGAGATGGGACTTAACCGATCCTTCTCCCGTTTGCATCGACGCCCTACTCCCAGCAGTCATTGGGGCAGCATGGCTCAAAGGACTGTAGAAAGTGGTGGGAATTCTTTGGATGCAAGTTTGAATGAGGCCGGGTGGGAACCTGGGGCCGCCGAAGGCAAGCGCAACACCCTCCATCCGCTTCGCATCACCCTCCTCCCACGCTCGCTTGTCAGTCCTCCGCTCTTGTTTACCTCTATGCGAATAGTTCCCTGATTATAAATCAGAGGACTTGGCACTGAGTTTTGGATTATCTTCGATCTTTAACTTTCCCAGGGCAGAAGAAATTTAAGCCGCAAATCTCTTTGTTTCTCGTGGTGCAGGATCCAAATCACGGAAGTGCTGGTCTGTACAGAATGAGCCACATCTAACCTCTGCCTCCACCCCTGCACTGGAGGCGGTTGGTCATGTATGTCTTCCTTCACCCATTTAACAAGTATCCAGTGAGCAGCCATGTGGCCACTGACTCCATTCTAGATGCTGAACATACAGGGTAAAAAAAAAAAAAAAAAAAAAAAAGGATTCCTTTCTTCATTACCCAGTTTATTGCAGGTGACAGACGTAACCAGACAAACATACGGTCATACCTCAAAACCATGGGGAACTGATTCCAGGACACACAGCTATCAGAATTCACACACGGCAGAACAGTGCTCACACTGAAGCTGCGTATCAGCTGTCACACACTTGTGTCACCTTGACATTATTTGTGTGCCGAACACAACACAAGCACACAGCAGTTCTACAGCACTCTAGAGAATTAAGACAAGGAGAGGGACCTGTGCCTGTTTGTTAGGGATGTAACTCTTTTACTGAGGATTTTCCATCCACAGTTGGTTGGCTCCATAGATTTGTGACCTGCAGACAGGGAGAATGACTATATGTTAGTGGTAAGTATCTTGGTAAATTAAAACAGGCTGAGAGTCAGTGGCACTCACTGTTTTGTGCACAGTGGGACCTCACAGACCCCTCTGAAGAGGTCTAGCCTGTGAGTGGGAGCCGGGTGAAGAGCGTGAGCCAGCTCCAGAGCAGGAAGGACATGTCAGAAGGGAAGAGCCAGTGTAAAAGCCTGGGCCTGCATAAGTTTGGCGTGTTTGCTGAACATCAAGGAACTGGAGCAGAATGAAGGGTGGGGCAGCCGTGGTGCACAGGTCAGAGCAGAGGGCAGGACCTGGCCGTGGAAACAGTGACTTCAGGTTTGTTCTCACCCATATCCTTGAAGGCCTTGGAGCAGAGCTGCTGAAGCAGGGATGAACACTGAAGGTCATGGTGGAAGGTCACAGACAGACTGGTAAAGCAGAGTTGGGTTTGTTCTCTGGCTTGGGTTCAACGTTCCGCATGGCACATGGCACGTGGTGGTTGTATGTCATGGGCAGTGTCTCAGGTGGAAGCCTTAGAGGAGGCTACACATTTTGATGGGGTAAGGCTTGGCCTCAGAGCTCACTACCTTGCTACCAATTAGTTGATTAGTAGTAAGCCTGGAAGATGGAAATGCTGCAGTTTAAACAGAAGGGGTGGGAACCGGTGAGTCACGAAACCCTTAGCCAACAGGGCCATGGCCGGCTCTAGGGCAGGTCTCACCCGCCATCTGAGTTGTTCGGCCCCCATCAGAACCTCCAGCACAAACACAGGCCCACCTTTTAGGATCTGGCTCTATTTCTGGCAGACTGCATGTTGTCTGGTCAGTTTCCTTCCTAGGCTTTTCCCTTTGCACAGTGCCAGGCACTTCAGGCAAGAAGAGACGGGAAAAGGGAAGGTGTGTATCTGGAGCTCAGCCAGGCAAGACTGGCTCACCTTGTCAGTTCAATAGCTTATGGGTCGACTGAGCCACATAGAACTCCAATGCAATAACCATTAACTGTGTGTAACTATCCTTAAATCAAGAAGAAACAAAGTAAAAATTGGCTTCTTGGGCTTGCTCACCAGATACCTGGTGGGTACACAGGGTTAGCAGCTCCTCGATGGGACATTGAAGACACAGAACTTATCCTTCAAGGTAAGAACTTGGGTTGAGCAGTTTCCCTTCTTCACAAAGCACGTAATTCTACAGGTACTGAACAGGGTAACACAAAGTAGCCAGGAAAGGTGCCAGGAAATGGTAGCCTCTGAGGCTTTTGTGACCCTCCTTATGTGACCCTGTTACTACTAACTGTGTGGCAAGTCACTCACTTGCCCTGTGCCTCTGTGCTCTGACATGTGAAATGGGGCTAAGAGGCACTCAGGATGCATGCCCCATGGTATAACACGATCCTTATTTTTCTTAGTAATCCCAGACCCTTGAGAACCGCCCTGTCAGCCCTCCTCTGACTGATCCAAGCCAGAATTCGGAAGCTCAGGTCCTGCTTTACTTAGTGGAAAGGTTAACATAGTTTGGTTCAAAAAGGAGTCTGGACATTTTAGTCACTGCAGAGGGCTTGACCGTGGTTGGTGGCATGAAATCCTAATGAAACAAATAGACGATTCTGATCACAAAAATATGTCTTTTGATGCCAAGCATGGTGGCAAAAGACTAGGATTCAAGCTACTCAGGGAGCTGAGGCAGGAGGAATGAAAGTTCAAGGCCTGTTGGAACTACTTAGTGAGACCTTGTCTCAAAATAATCAATCAATCAATCAATCAAACAAACAAACAAACACCAAACGGGCTGAGAATGCCAAGGTGCACAAGGCCCTGGGTTCGGTTCCCAGAACTGCAAAGACAATAAAATCAGGTGTTCAGCCTCTCACTATACTCTGAAAGAAGCCAGGGCTGCAGATGTGGGACAGCTGGTAAAAGGTTGGCGGCACGTGCATGAAGATCTGAGTTTGATCCCTGTAACACAAGTAAAAGCGGCGGTGTGTGCCAGCACAGGGAGGTGAAAACCAATAGAGCTCTCACTTTTGCTGGCTGGTCAGCGGGTCCTCCTTTGTGAGTTCCAGCTCTATGGGAGACCCAAGAAAAGCCTCGAAAAAACCAAGGTGGATAGCATTGGAGGAACAAAGCCTGAGCTTAAGCTTCGTTTATCGTGTGGGTATACACGCACACACACACACACACACACACACACACACACCAAAACCAAAAGACAACAAAAGCCCTCTGATATCTGTAGAGGTCAGTCTTCCTTTTCACATTGGATTTTTGTCGTGAGAGCTCTTTTGATGACAGGATCTGGGGGTAGCAGTTGGGGTTTGTCTGGGGCTGGGCAGCAGTCATTTGCTGAGCAAGATGATGTGTGGCTTAAGAGTTGGTGCTGAAATTCTCCCACCTGCTTCATGCAGTTCAGGGGAGATCAGCTCCCAATTGCCTTCCAGAATTGTTCAATGGAGATCCCATTTCCATTGCTTGTTTTCTTTCATTTCCGATAAGAAAGGCAAGGGGAAAGAAGGAGAGGCCCAAGACTAACATTCTCATACTCCCTGAAACAAAATTTCACACAGTGGGTGACTTGCTTTGGTTTTCTAAGGAGCGGGCAGCAGAGAGCCTGCCCGGCTGTTACAGTCTCTGCCCTGGAGAGCCATGGCTGGGCCTGAGGAAGCAAATGCAGCTGGGGTCTTGTGGAAAGCTCAGAGAACACCCCAACTCACCCAGTCCAATGAAACTTTCTAAATCTCTCCTTTCAAACTTTCTCAGTACAACATCAGAGTTCTAGCTGTTTAGAGAAAACCTTGAAGTCATCCTTGATCTCTATCCAGTCTTCCTGACTTTCAAGCTTCCGTTAAGTCCTGTTGGCTCCATTGTCAAAATATACCCAGAATCCAGCCAGTTCTCATAGGCCCACTGACACATGCTGGTCTCTGCCACCTTAGTTGGCATGTCCTGGTTTCAGCCACCCTAGTTAGTCTAAGTCACCCTAGTTAGTCTCAGCCACCCTAGTTAGTCTCAGCCCCCTAGTTAGTCTAAGCCACCCTAGTTAGTCTCAGACATCCTAACTGATCTCTGCCACCCTAGTTGGTCTCTGCCACCCTAGTTGACTGTGGCAGAAGCCTCTTCTGGTCTCCCTTCTCCTGTTGTTCTAAAATGTGTTCTGATTATTCTCTGCCTCCCTCAAACTCTTCCAAATAGGCTCAAAAACGCTCCCATTGCATCCGGAGTAAAAGCTGGTTTCTACCGCGGCCACCAAGACACTAAGCCATTTGCCACTGTCAATGTTCAGACCTCTCCCTGGCCTCGGTGATTCCACTCTGGTTCCATTGGCCTCCTTGCTTCCTTCAGACAGCACCAGATGCGAGTCCACCCTAGACGATTGGCTGCAACTGCTCCCTCTGGCTAGCTTCCTCACCTCGCTGTGTCTTCACTCAAATTCCTCTTCTTTAGTGAGGCTGACAGGGCCCTGGCCACCCGTGTTAACCTCAATAACTACCCACAAGGCCTTGCCTTTCCCTGTCTTCATTATTCAATTTTCTCTCTTGTAACTTCCTGACACGGTACAGAGCTTGCTTATTTGTGATGCCTGTTGCTTCTGTGTCGACTCTGGAAGGGCAGTGACCTTGCTTGGGCTCTTTAGTCCCCTTCTCACTCTCCAGTGCCCACAGACACTTCTCTCAGAAGTGATTTCCTTTGCCCACCAGTGACCCAACTCTCGGAGGCCCTCACTGTCCAGGGAGCCTGCCCTGAGAAGAACTAAGATGACACAGTCCCAGCTATTGCCATGCAAAAACCAAACGAAAACAAAACACCGCAATAAAACCAGTAGGGTAAAGAAAGGGAAGAGTTAGAACTCACAAAGGGAGGTCCAGATAGCTCTCTATGTCTCATAGTGGTTAATACTCTGCTTAACCACTACAGAAACCTGAGTTTGAATCAGAGGCATGGCATTGTGGGAACAATGGCACAGGCAGGGAGTTTCCCTTCTTTGGGGCTGGAGAGATGCTTCGGCAGTGAAGAACACGTACTGCCATGACAGAGGATCTGGCACCAACTTAGATCAACTTAGAGCAGCCACATCTGGCAGCTCCCAGCCACCTGGAACTCCAGTTTCAGTAGATCGGATGCCCTCTCCTGGTCTCAGAAGGCACCTGTACTCATATGGCACACATAAAAGTCACACACACACACACACACACACAAATTAAAAAAAATCCTTGAAGACTCACAAAGGAGTCTTCAGTAACCTGCTATTAAGACAGACATTAAAGAGATTTTCAAAACATGTACAATGCTGTCATTCTTTCTCACCACGCTTTGTTTTGTTTTAGTAAGTGTAAGCAGTGATTTTTTACAATAAGCAGTTATTTTTAATTCAAAAGAAACAGGGCCTAAGTCCGGGCTTGCGGAGGGAGGGGTAAGCGAATGAGAAGTTGTCTAAATCATGGCATAGCTATCAACAATAGGAGATAATAAGTCAGCAAACAGCAAAGACTTTAAAGACATAGAGCAGCTTCTTTATGCTTGCTCTCTCTAACCACTGCATTGTGTTCTCAGTTCTGTTGAAGACCCCCAAAGAGCCTTTGTTTAGCGGATTGTTCTATTGGTAAATCCTGGGGTGACAGGCTCTGGATTCTCATCAGCTAGAACTCACGCTTGTGTGTGCTCACTCAGAACCAGTCCATGTCACAAATAAATGGTGACAGGAGTAATGGGGTGCAGTTCAGAGATAGGGTCGTAAAGGGGCTCACTCTGAAAGCCACTCACTGTGATTTGAGTACACTGGAAAAACCCATCGTGAAAAACCAAGACCTGCAGTCCACAGTCAGCAACTGCCCAGGCTG
This sequence comes from Arvicola amphibius, assembly GCF_903992535.2. Lineage (NCBI taxonomy): Eukaryota > Metazoa > Chordata > Mammalia > Rodentia > Cricetidae > Arvicola > Arvicola amphibius. The sequence continues at coordinate 99,021,577 of NC_052053.1, read as the reverse complement.
CGAGTCAGCTGTCTCAGGGCAGAGCCTCTAACCCAGTGGTCCTCAACCTTCCTGATACAGGGACCCTTTGAGTCCTCATGTTGTGGTGACCCCCAACTTCATAACTGGCATGTTGCTACTGTTATGAATTGTAATGTAAATATCCGATATGGGACATGGAGGAATCACGACCCACAGGTTCAGAACCACTGCTCAAACCCCTGTATAAATCTCTGGTAGCTACAACCTTCTGAGACCTTAACCCACCCAAGACAAACCTGATCTCAGCAACTATAAGAAATAACCAAGGAGTACTGTTACTTTACTCTACTTGGCTGGTGTGTGTGTGTGTGGGGGGGGCGGGTACTTTGTTATGCAACAATAAATAATTAAATGATTTTTATTATATTATAAATTAAGAAATAAAATAATGTTAGAGCATTTGTATTTATTCATTTAAATGAATAAATTTAATATTTTTCATTTGTTTAAAATTAATTTATTTAAAAATTCAAATAACCTTTCATTGCAAAAACAACTGCTTACTGAAACAAAGCAAAACTTGGGAAGAAGAGTGGCAGAGTTGTAGATTCTTTGCAAATCTAATGTCTGTCTTAATAGAAGACAGCTGGACTCGTATCTACTTCTGCAGCCGATCAGTGGTACTGGTGTTGTTTTGGTTGCAGCCTGTGAAGGAAACACAGCCTCCCTCCCCACACACATCGCTGCAAAAGGGAGGGTTCCTTTAATGGCCTTTCCAGAGAATTACAGATCTTTTTTGACATGATTCTGATCGCGACTAATGGCAGTTTACCGAAGGTTCTTTGCAATGTGCAATCTGAAACCGAGTCAGTGAACTCTGTGTACCCGAGGACATTAAAGTCACTGGGTCCAGCTTGTACTTTGAATAGGTCTTTGGGGGTACGCCTGGGTCATTTGGAAAATGCTGCTTCATTAAACTATGCGGATCTTCCCAGTTTGATATATTCCGTGAAGAAAACTAAAACTTTGTGTCTGTTAAAGACACCATTGGCTTAATCAGAAAGTTCTGTGAGTGTTGGGGTGTGGGGCAAGTGTCAAGCTCTCTGAGGCACATAGAAGTTTCCAGAAATCCTAAGTTCTGCTCGAAGCAAAGGATATGTTTGCGTCAGACACTGTCAATTATCTTTGCATGGCAACCTCAGGTAGTTGTTTTGCTGTGTTTTTTGTTTTGTTTCGTTTTTGACTTTTCATTCTTCAGAAATGTCTACCAAATAGCCTGCTCTGACTGTCCGTGGCTGCCTGATCCTTTGTCTTCTGTGGAAGTGGCTCATTCCATTCACAACCCCCAAAGTACTTCTCTAAGACAGTCAGTTCACAGCAAGACGTGCTAAAGAGGCTCCACACCTCCCATCTCAGCCCATTATACAGAATAGTAAACAAGGGAACTGTGGGCAAGCCTGTATACATTGCTTCATGTAGAACATTCTGGAGTGAAGTTGGCCTCCACCCACCTACCCCAAAAGTTTGTAGCAATGAAGACAGCTATGACAGCCAGAGTAGTCTGGCACCTGCAATTTTAACCAAATGTCAACATGGTAAGAAAGGAAACAGCATCTTGCTTTATTATGAAAATATGTGTAGCCTTGCAGACACCCCGGTAGGGTCTCATGGATTGCCGAGGTCCCTCGGACTCACTGTGAGAGCCACTGCTTGCAGAAACGTGTGTCATTATATTAATGTGTCTTATTTCAGGGTGACTCTGCTGTGTGCTAAGGCATGCATGTGCCAAGCTTTTGCGCACCTCTCCTATAAGCTAGAAAATGTATCACTGAAGAATAGCAGCATATTCTAACGGTTTGGTTAGATATAAAACGGGCTCTTTATTTAGGGTCGCTTAGGGCAATCCTCATGCTTTTGTTTGCCCCACTTGTGAGTCTCTGAGAAATCCCTCAGATGATCAGTGCTACACTGAATAAATATAGCAGACAAGGATGCTAATCTCTGCACCCTTCCCTTGTAGCATTGCTGCTCCCTTCACCTGAAGTGCAGTGACTCTTGGTGGATACAGAAAAGACCTCATTTCGGATCGGTAAGTTCCCTTCTTGCTCCAGGCCAGAGGTTCTCATGCCAGCATTACCCACAAGTTGTATCTGGAGAGAAGCAGGCCCACGGGCCATGTGCAAGGGTGCAGAGAGCAGGGAGGGGCTGCTTCTTCATTCTTGCTCAGTTTAGATGCCAGACATGCAGAATAGGCTTGAACCCTCTACCTGACTGGGCCCTGCCCTATGGTTAGTGACATTGTGTGGCTCTTCCGTCTGAGGACAGGCCCAGGTCAGAAGGCAGGAGCAGCAGGCAGCCGGGTCTTGAGCCCTGGGAATTGGAGACCTTTACACATCTATTTGCCTGGTTGGGGGCAGGAGGAAATCACCAAAACCTTCAAACAGGAAGCCAGAGAGGGGAAACAAAAGGGAGGCCTTAAGTGACCTGTGACTTTGGGTCATATGAGCACCCACAGACCTCCTCCATCCACTTCAGTCCGTTCAGGTCCCTAATACTCAGTCTTTCATTATCTTCCAGCTCAGAGGGATTGGGCTGATGGGAGATGAAGGCGGAAACAGGTGTTTGAGATGCCCTTCCCATTAGAAGCCAGCTGAGTAAGATGAGCAGCGGGACCGAGGCCAGCTACCCAGACTGTGTTTTCACCCCTTTTTTGCTTCTATCCTCTTTTTCTGCTTGGGATCCCTGTGAGATCACTAGAAACCAGTTACCAAAGCAGACCATGAGAAGACTTTAGGATCCAGGGAAAGAGACTACATAGTTACCTTCTGCACTAACAGCCCAGGAACCATCAGCATCCAGAGCCCTCCAGAAGCTTCCATGGCATGCCACCAACCACCCTGTGGTATGCTGGAGCCATGGGTTTGCACACAGCTTGTCCCAGCTTCATAGTTGGGACAAATCACAGTGACATGGTAGCTTGAAGTGACAGCAAAGCGAATAGTTACACACCGATATTGGCAAGCTGCAGATCAGACTTCCTTGCTGATTGTCATGAATTTACCAACCCATCAGTGCTTCCACCATAGCAATTATCTATCCTTCCTGATATAATTCTCAGGGGTATTACATCGGAATTCTGGAGAGATGAGACGGGGTGGGAGTGTTGTTTAACATGTAGGTTTCTGGCCATACTGAGCCAAGGGGGTTCTGTTTCTCTGGAGGCAGAGCCTGTCGGAAGGCTCCTTTAGCAAACCCCTAAGGCTATTAATAAATTCAATAAAATTTGAGACTTGAGGCTTAGGGAGTGGGAGAGGAGAGTGGGTGTGCATCTGGCTCTTGGCATCTGGAATAAACAGCTGGCGTCAGTCCCAGTTGGCTTGAGAACCGGCAGCTGTTTTACCTCGAGATATAACTTCATGACAGGAAAAGGAGGTGGGAATTCTGGGGTTCCAGCTACTCCCTGACAACACAATTGCCTCTGCCTTGGATCTCAGGATGTCTCCACTTTGCAGCCTTGAGATTTTTGACCCAACACAAGCACATGCTCAGATAGATATATGGCCCATCAAGAAGGAAGTCCTCATGGTGCCACCCAGCAGTGTGGCCAGTGTGGCATCGGGAGCCCTCAGGCAGCCTGACACTAGACCGCTTAGGACAGAAGTGTATGGACAGAATCAAGAACTTTCAAACCAGGCGTGCTTTGCAAATCAAAGACCTGTTGACTACTTCCCATTGAGCCAGAAAGAGAAGGTACATTAAGGCAGGGCACACACACACACACACACACACACACACACACACACACACACACACACTAAAAAGTGTTTAAAAAAGAAAAAGAGAAGAAACAAATCTTCCCCTACTGTGACACAGTAAGTCTGCGGGGAGCCCAGCTCTGCTTTGGACTGGCTGTGCATCTGACTGAGTGGGCAGCTCAGATTCATTTTTTTCTGAAAGCTTGACTGTGTTTCCAAACAGTCTTGGGAGGTAGATAGCAATGAAAGAAACAAAGACAGAGCTGGCACATGGACGAGCTGGGGCTTGGACCCTCAACTTCTGCGGCTGAAAGGTATTGCTTCCTTCCCAAGCACAGTGCAGGATTTCTCCTGCATGCACTGGGAGTCCAGGAGAGTCCTTGCTAGGCTACTGACGCCAATCAATGGACATAGGAACTCAGATGAATTCTTAGACTATCAGAGCCGCCCGCATCCAATGCAAATTCAGAAACATAGTCCAAAACCACATGTAAAACTTGCAGGGCTGTAGGATATTAAATTGTAAACTATTAGATTACTGGCTATTAGATTATGTGCTGGAGTGGATAACTGAGAGGCAACCATGTTTGTGCGTACACTCTAGGCACGCCCTGTTTCAGGCATTTAAGTTCGCAATAGTTCATGATTGTGCCTGGTGTGTTTATCCTAACAATTCAGGGCTGTTATTAAACATGAAACTTCATCAAATACGAGGCAGGCAAGGCCAAATGGCCCACTTGAGGAAAACAAGATGTGATTTCAAGTGTTTTTCAGTCTCTCTTTGTGCCCAGAATCTCGTCTTGACTACAGGAACTGTGTCTTGCTTTGAAGTTATAGATTCGGGGCTTGAGGATATAGCTTTGTGGTAGAACATTTGCCTAACATGCTCAAGGTCCTGAGTTTGATTCCTCATACTATAACCACACAGAGAAGGAGAGAAAGCGAGAGAGAAATCACTCATTTAGCAAATATATGGAAAGAACCAACGAGATCCCTATTAGATCGCTCAGATCTGCAGAGACAGAAAAAGGGAAGTCCACAGGCAAGCAGTCGCCTGTGTTAGAGAAGACAGGACAGAGAAACTTGGCCTCATCCACACAAATTTTAGGTCAAGGTTAGAGGACATTGAGAGTTCTGAGTAGGGTGTTGGAAAGGGAAGGGTCAGTAGCAGCTAGCGACCGCGGCCCCCTCCACCTGGATAAGATCATCCAGGATAGCAAGTAAGGGCAAGGGTGAGACGGAGCGCCTCCCTGGATCACCCAGGGCCCCAAGGATACACTTGAGGCCTGTTTCCTGCCTTCCCTTAAGCCAGGCTGGCAATCTGAGCAGTCTCTAACTCCATCCAAACCCACTGCTTCTCAGTGCTTCTGAGCAGGGAATGCTAAGAGGAACACAGCCAGTCCACATTTCTTGAGATGTCCAATAAAGCAGAGGCCACAGGAAGTTTTCAGTCCGGAGTCTCAGGCAACCTGAGGTTTAAGACAGTTTTCTTGGGTGGGAAAACATTTTGGGTTGGAGATTGATACCCTTCCCTTCCTGCTTCCTTACGTTGATCTCACCGTGGCTTCTCTCTACAAACCATTCTGACTGGCAGCTCCTTTGGCAGCAAAAAGGCCTGCCCTGACAGTTAATGTTAGCAAACATTTATTGAACATTTAGTATATACAGGTCCCAAACCAGGTATTTCACATGGGCGGGCCTCATGGGGACCTCATGCACTCTCTGAGGTTGGTCCCCTACTGCTCACACTCCATGGGGGAGGGTGTCCTATGAGTCAGCTGATCAGGGGTAGGCTGGGATTTAAACAAGGTCCTCCCGGCCCACCCATGGAGCATAAAGGAAATAATTCAGAGATTTCCCACTTTGGGGTTTCCTGTTTTAAAAGTGCAAAATGAATCCTAATATTCTGGTTCTTTGAGGTGGTTCTTAGCCTTGCTGGGTTGAGCCCTGCTCTAAGGTTGGGTAGCCTAGGTCATGTATATGGTTACCGATTTCAAACAAGAAGGGAGTTATGTAATGGGTCAGCTCCTGCCCCTTGAGAGAAAACAAAGCAAGAAAGCAAAACCCAAATTTCCAAAACGGAGTTGAAGTCATAGTCTCTTCAGGCCAAACCTCTCAGGCGGTCTCAAGGGGAGAACAGAAGAACATGGAAGACTCCTCTAGCATTTCTGAGACGTGCGGAGCAGAGCTTTTGTGAGCTCTATAATCCTCCTTGTAGCTCAGAGGCCTGGCCACCGTCTGTAAAACAACCCAGAGCCATGTGACTTGCAGAGCGTACCAGCGCACGAATGGAAGACAGTAATTATCTCCAGTTCCAGTTAGGAAAGCTGAACCCTGCCTCTTTCGTGCCTCTAACAATTATTGAAGTGCCTTTTGAAGCACTGGATAGAAGAGAAAAAGCAAAACAAACCAGAGCCAATTAGAGCCTGGGATTTGAGGGTGGCTCCGAATGGTGCGGTGAGACTCGGGAGGAACTGTGGGAGAGGGTCAGAGGTCACCTCAAAGCTCCAGCTGCCAGCCAACTTGGCCTGTGCCAAAAGAGCCATTACTCTGCCTTTAGAATCAAGGCCCTCACCCTGGCTGGGGAATGTTTTGCAGGAACAGCCTCTGCAGGGCTGTTGAAGAAGGCTCCCTGATTAGATAAGGCCTGGAATGTGTTTGATGTTGTGCAAAACAGTCTCTGCCAGCTTTCCTAACTCCAAGCCACCCAAGGCTTTTCCTCAGCAGAAACCCAGCTCAAGAAACTGAATCACGGAGGTCTCTCATGGAGGGGTGTACCTGGGGGAATCTGGGAATGTGTAGCCACTGAGTCAAGGTCCTTGGGCTCTGGAGCTCTTCCGGAGGTTGGGAGGCAGCCTGAGAAACCATTGCTGGGCATGGAAACCAGGACACACTAGGGCTGCAAATGGCTTTGCCGTGGGGAGGGATCTGAGGGCCCTTCTTTCCAGGACTCAAGGACAGTCCCTTGTCACTCAAAGCTGTGACCCAAAGTGCAGACCGATGAGTTGGGGTGCGGAGGATTGAAAGCCAGGTTAGAGAAGTCTTAGCTAGGACCTGGTCCTGAGCCAGATCGCCTGGAAGGCGTTTTGAGTTAGTAAAACTCAGAGTGCCTGTCAAGGCCAGGTGACGCCATCCAGGAAGTTCCGGTCTGAGTTTGGGTCAGGATCTGGTAAACAGTGGGCACCAAATAGTCCACAGAGAAACCACTCTGCCGAATGTCCCCATCTCCAACTGTGCAGAAGGGCTTTATTGTGTCCCTGACATGAGTGCCTCGCTCCCCTGCCTGCCACCTACTCATTTACTGTGCCTTCGTGTCTGCCCACAACTGTAAGAAATGGTCCTCGAAGGAATGATATTTCTAGAGAAAGAACAAGAAGAGACTTTTTTTTTTTTAAATGTGTTTACTTGGAGCGTGTGAACGCAACATTCTGGTGGCATGAAAAGCTGGCTCTGTCCAGAGTAGCGACACACACCTTTAGCCTCAGTCAGTGCTTGGGAGGCAGAGGCAGGGGGAGCTCTGTGAGTTCGAGGCCAGCCTTATCCATATAGTAGGTTTTGGGCCAACCAAGGCTATATAGTGAATTCCTGTCTCAAAACTAAATTAAACAAAACAAAACAATAAAAAAAAGTAGGCTGGTTCTGTGGTTGGGAGAGAAGAACTTCATTCATGCTGCACCTCCTGTTTGGATAACAGCTAAGACAGTCACAGCTTTTGTGCTCGTGGATTGTTGCCTGGTGTCCTACATGGGAAGTGCTGTCTTTAGCTTTGTTGCAGAAGTGGGGTGGGGTGGTGGCAGGAAGAGGTTAACAACCCTCACGAGGACACATGGAGTGAGGGGTCCACAGGGAGAGCAGCTGTCACGCCCCGGAAGGGACTTTGACATACCAAAGCTCTGAAATACGCTTCAGCTTTAAAATTAAGCTTTTTAAGTCTCCCACGGAATAACGTTGAGAGATGACCAAAGCCGTAAACCCTGCTTGGGGACTCTCCTCACTCCTCACAGGCAGTGTCAGGATAAAGCTAGAGGACTGAGGGACTGAGGGATGCTCACGGCTCTGGTTTGAAGGTCAAATGGGCCCACAGGATAAAGGCTGGTTTTAAATAAAGAATTCCTAGCTGATCCAAGACACATGATTAGGGAAAGTGTTCTAGATTTTAGAACTGAGTTAACCATGGAGATCATTCATCTTTTCCTACAAACCATTCCGTGCGGTCCTTGTTCAGGAGGAATTCAGACCCTCTCAGCCAGGCCACGCAGAAGGCCCTTCTTCCCTAGGTTCTAATGAGGACCAGACACTAGTCTTGGGGTGTTTCCAAGATATGAGTGTAAAACCTAGGGCTGTCTTCAGCAGTGCAGGGCCTGTCTACCAAGCACGAGACCCTGGGTTTGATCCCCCAGACACACATGCGTGTACACACGTGCATGCACACACACACAGAAAAAGATGAAGATGACAAAGACAGCAACAATAAAGATGAAATGGAAGGAGAAGGGTGTGTCTGTAGCTTTTTGGAACAAATCATGTACCAGGTGTGGAGGCACACACCTGTAATACCAGTGCTTGGATACTGGGGCAGGAGGATTATGAGTTGACCACAGGGAGGCAGTGTCTGAAGCATCCTTTCCCCATGTTTCCTCTAAAGCAGGTTCCCAGTACGCGCAGCAGAGACCACCTGCTACTTAGCCCACTCTTTCCTAGGGGATCTTAGCTTTTCCCCTTGATGCCTGGGATAGGCAGAGTAATGGCGTCCCAGTGCTGTTGACACCCTAATCCATATATCACATGATGAGGAAGGAATCAAGGTAGGAGATGAAAGGAAGACTCAAGCTAGTTGACTGGAGAATACAGAGTCGATCCTGGATTGAGTAAGTGCTTCGTTAGCCACAGAAACACTCATGTCAGAGTTAACACAAGCCGCTGCTGGCTTGGAGACAGAAAGAGCCAGGCGCCACGTACTATGGATGACTTCTAGATGCTGGCAAAGGCAAGACAATGGATTTTGCCCCTAAACCTCCAGGAAGAAGTGAGGCTCTGACTGGCTTAATTATAACCCCATGTCTGACTTTTGACCTCCCCCCACAAAGTGTTAAATAATAAATTTACATTGCCATAAGGTGCTATATGGAAACTTACGATAGCAGCAATGGGAAACTATTTTACAGTATCATAGATTTCTACTCTAAGGTCATGGGACAGCCTTCTGCAGGTCCTCTGACCTGGGGCTTGAAGCCACCATAACTACTGTGGCATTTTCCGGTGGTAGTTTGGAAGTCCTTGAGATCTTCCCGGCCAAGACACACCTGAAGGTGAGCAGTTCAACCCCTCAGGGACTCCCCAGCTGGGGCCTCTCCTTGGCGATTAATGTTCCCTGTCTGGACAAGCATGTCAGGGTCTCTCTGCAGTTTAGTCCCCGAATCCAGCGCAGGATAGCACAGGACCAGAGAGAATTTTCTCCCCTTCCTGGAAGCCAGCGTCTATGGAGTCAGCAAGGCTGAAGTGTGACCAGCAAGTGTCAGTGTCTAAGAGGAGCCGTCCTTGGGTCTGACAAGCTATCTGATGGCGAATACTTGGGACTTGTGATTTCTCCCAATCCTGTCGCTTCCGTCACGTTAACTTCCAAGCTGTTTGGAATCTAGAATTCCTGCAACTTTGGCTCACTCTCTTACGAGCTCTGTAACACTGGGAAAGCCATTTCGGACTGGGGATGCAGCTCAGTGATAGAGTACTTGCCTAGCAAGCATGAGGTCCAAGATTCAGTCCTCGGTACTGAGAGAGAAAGAACGTGATCTACCTTCAGGCCTCGGTTTGCTCGCGTGTGCAGTGGGTAAATCCTCAAGTCATTATAACCAGGTATAGAGAAGGGTGTACCAAGTGTTCAGGGCTTTGTGCGCTTGCTTTTACCGCTCTCGTTCTCTGTCCTTGATATTTGTTTGCTCGCTGATCTGATCGGTTTGTTTGTAGCCCTAGCTAGACTCAAACTCATGGTCCTCCTGCCTCATCCTCTGGAGTGCTGGGATAGCAAGCATGAGCCCTTACAGTCAGCAGCCGTCTTCACCCTTTTCTGTGTATCCCACAGCCAGTACTGGGGAAGTAACTGTTGCCTACAGTGTGGTAGCCTGGGTGCCTATGTCGCTTGGAAACTTTTTTTCCCACGCACATCTCCTTCAGGAAATAGGCTCTGGTGTGCCACGGCCAGATGAGTGATCGCTGGGAAGGCAAAGCCTGTGTTTAGAGTTATGCAAGCACCGTGGAGTGAGGGCATTTGGCTTATGACTCACCCACTGGCACCCAGCTTGTCTCATCTCAGCCGCGGCAGGGTGCCTCACACGGGAAAAACATTTGCCTCCTTTCAAACTCTCCGCAGGGGCAACCAAGAGCCCACGGCAGTTAGGCCTCTTGTCTTCTCAGGATTTAGCTCATGGGCCCCTAAGCGGTTAAGGACAAGAGGAAAGATGCCCTTACTGTCAACCAGGGTTGGCCCTGACTCCTGGTGACCCTGGTGTTGAACAGAGGCCGTTCACAGCAGGCTGTCCCTTTAGGAGGAAGCAGCCAATGTTCCCCCAACAACCTTGGGCCTGGATCTGCCTGAGCAAGTGTCTCTTTCAGTGGCTGCTCAGGGTGCTTCAGTCATGACTCGTCCAAGAGGGAAGTTTCTACACAGATCAGAGCGCTCAGGAGAGAAGAGAGCCATGTCTGCCCAGAGTTCCAGCTACAAACCACAGAATAAGCAACAGCAACAAAATTCGACACCTTCTCTGGCGCTGTTGTAACCAAGAGCAGAACCAAGTTTTGCGACCTTCTCTTAATTTGATTCCCATGGGAAAGGTTTGAATTATTTTATCAAAGTCAAACCCCACTGGGGAACCTATGAGCTAACCCGCAGTCTAAGCGGTTTATTCTTGCATGTGGAGAGGTAGGAAGGAGAAAGGAGCTGGGATAGGGAGAGAGAGTTCCTTCTTCTCTGTCTGCACTGGCTGACTGGGGCCACCGACAAGGCTCAACCCCCATCAGCCGCTCTTCCTGCAGGGGTCAGGGCCAGCAGGAGGGACTGCCTGCTTCTCTGCGGAACCTAACATCTGCCAAAGTGGAATGCGCTGCATGGACACACCCGCCTTTGTGGGTTTGCTCTTCCTCGGTGCTGTATGATTTAGACAAATTACATAACTCCCTGCACACAGGGAAGATGTCCTCTCGCCCGCTGGAAAAGACACAGAAAGACTGAGCTAGGAGATGTACCTCATGGGCCCTGACAATGGGTAGTCGCTATTTTTATTATACATTAAAAAAACAGTCGAGTCAAAGATTGCAAATTTATAGAATTATTTAGATAAAAAGATAATTGTAAGACATGAGCGAATGTAAGTTTAAATTTTTAAAAAATCTGAAAATTAATTTGTTAATAATCACAATTGTTTTTAAATGGGATTGTCAGATCATCTTTTCTCCTGTATACTCTTCTATATTTTCCAAATCCTCAATAAATAGGTGTTTCAATGTTACTTTTGTGTGAGTGTGTATTTGGTCATGTAGGAGTGTGTGTGTGTAGGTACAAGTACGGATTCACGTGTATGGAAGCCAGAGGATAATGTCTGCTGTCTCTTCTGTTGATGTCATCTTATTTTCTGATCGGTTTCTCGCTGACACGGAGCTTTCCCTTCGGCTGCAGTGCATGGCCGGCAGCTCCAGCACCTACCTGTCTCCGCTCCGTCAATGCTGCGGTTCTAAGTTGATGCCACCACACCTGGCACTTAAATGGATGCCAGGGATGTAAACTCAGGTTCTCACGATAGCACAGCGGGCACTTATCAAAGCAAAACCTCCAGGGACCTATGAGCTAACCTGCAGTCTAGGCAGTTCAGCTTCTTGGCCTCTTGGTGACTGAGCCGTCGCCCAAGACGGAATAGGTATTTTCATACACGAGCATTTAAAAACAGTTTTCTTAAGATTTTATCTTATTTTCAACTATGTGTGTCTGTGTGGCAACTGTGTGCATGTGGGCGCAGAGACCAGCAATTGGTATCGGATCCTCTGGAGGTGGAGTTACAGGAAGTCACAAGTTGCCTACTGGGAACCAAACTTAGGTTCTTTGCAAGCAAGCATAGTATGTGTTCCTAACTGCTGCACCATCTCTCCAACCCTTAAAGGGCATTTTGATTTGTTAAGCCTTCCGTCTCAGAATGTTGAATCCAGTCAGGTTTGTACTAAGCCATTGCAAACCAAAGTTGTCCAGCCTGTTGCTAAAGTTGGGGAGGACGAAGGGTAGGTCATGGACGGGACAAACCGCAGCAATCTGCACAGACTTCCGCCCGCTTTGTGCTCCCAGGACAGAGTGTATACCAAGTATTCTGCAGTCCATTGTAGCCTGGTAAAGTAGTTAAGGGCAAACTCCAGCCATGGAGCTACCTTTGCCTTTCCTCTTTTTTCCCTTTAGCTGCCAGAAAGCCTTGAACAAATTTAATGCTCAATTACAATAGCAATTAACTCAGGTTTTTGGCATAATTATTTTCCTTTCCTCCTCTATGATTTAAATTTCTCTTTCTTATTCAACCAACTTATTGTACATATGTCTTTTATTGTAAACTGTCTCAAATACACTTTGAAAATTGGATGTAAATCAAAAAGAATAAACAAAAAAAATGGGGTTTTACCTGATTTCTTGTAGGCAGTCGTGTCTGGTCTGTTAAAAACCCCTCTGATTGAACACCTTGACCAGCAAGTAGAGGGGGGAGACATGACGGGCATCTAGAGACAACCTCAGAGACAAAGTCCTGTACTTGGTGAGGAAAAATAGAAATTAACCATAAACGTTTTCAGAGTCTAAAGATCTTTTGATGAACAAGGCACACTTACCCCACCGAGTGAATATACCTCTCCCTTCAGGTTTTCTCAATCTTCATTTTAAACTTCAGCTTGGTTTTTTTGCAGTCTGTTGATGTCAGATCTCTGAGCCTACTATCATCTCTTAACTTCTGTCCCTTGCCTTGAGACTTCTTTTTCTTTCTTTTTATGCAACTTTTAATGATTCATTGTGTGAAGACTCTAGGCTGGCTTAAAAAGAAAAATCTTTTCCAAGTGGTGGTGGCACACAACTTTAATCCCAGCACTTAGGTGGCAGAGACAGGGATCTCTGTGAGTTTGAGGCCAACCTTGTCTACAGAGCTCTTTCCAGGATTTGAAAAAAAAAAACCCTTTCATTTAAAAAAAAATTCTAAAAACACTTCTGTTTTTTTAAACTGCACTTAAATCTAGTTTAGCTTGGTATAACACTCTAAATTAGCAGTTTTATTTCCTTAGATCTTTGAAGATACTTTCCCACTCCTCTGGAAGCTATTGTAAATGTTCCCTATTACAGTTTTCAATCTAAGTAACTTTCTGACTACTTTCTGGGCTGTGTGTGTGTGTGTTTGTGTGTGTGTGTGTGTGTGTGTGTGTGAGAGAGAGAGAGAGAGAGAGAGAGAGAGAGAGAGAGAGAGAGAGAGAGGGAGACAGAGAGAGAGAGAGTTAGAATCATGTGCCCAGCAAGCCCCAGTGATCTTCCTACCTCTGCCCTGCCTAGCACAAGGCTACAGACACACATAGCTTTTTATGTGGACCCCAAGTCCATGTGCTCATTCATCAAGCTCTCTCATTCATTTAACTACCTCTCCAGACTCTACCTTTTTAAAAGTTAGCTTTTATTGTAGAAGCAAAAGTTATCCTAAAGTATCTACTAAATAACACATTTTCTTATAGAATACTTTCCACGGGTTACAAGTCTCCTCACCGGCTTCTCACCCTCATCCTAAACTACATTATCATTCCATATTCGTCTCAAGGAAACCTAAAGGGTTCTAAGTGGCTCTCAGAGTTCTGCATGGATGCCTTAATTGTCCAAAGGTCAATAATGAATAAACTTGTGGGTAAATTAGAAGAGGGAGAGTTAACAGCTGATTCTAGAATGGCAGAAAGGTTTTCTCTGTTTGAACCTATTTTTTTTTTTTGATATTTAGTGTGATGTGCTCTTTCTTTCCTCATTAATTGTCTTAATATATACCCAATCAGGAAGGCTAAGAATATGACTCATGTACAAAGAAATAGCTGTGTGAGAGCTGGGATGGTCTTTTAAAGACAGGGTTACAGGGCCAACTAGGTGCCAATAGCCTGGATGTCTGGGGCAGGGTTCTTCAGTAGCTATATGTGTTCTGAATCAATGCCCAATACGTGGTACAGCTTCTCCTGTAGTCAGGATTCCCAGGTCCAGGAATCAAAGGATGGAATTAGGAATGGTATAATTTAACCCCTTCGTTGCCCACTAGCAAAGTTTCTGCTTTATGTTTCCATGACCTGTGTTCTGCTGACAGGATGGGAAATGGCAAGGTTCCTCCAGAAATGAAGGTGCGAAATAGCCTTCCAGTAAAGAACTAAGATCTGCCAAGGTGTTCTCTGAGGGTGCTGGAAGTGCAGAAGAAGAGACCGTGTGACCAGTTACAGAAATGACAATTGGAATTCCCATGTGTTTTTCTGCCTTATTTTGTTAAGAGTATGTGTTGTTGGATTTGTTTGTTTGTTTGTTTGTTCTTGATTTTTTTTTTTTTTGCTTTCTTGGGCTTTAGATGGCTATTTGAGCCTCATGTTGCTATACCAAAATGTAGTGGTTTTTTTTATTGTTTGTTTGTTTGTTTTACTCTTTGGCTCTTTGCCACCCAGTTCCCAAATTAATACATGGAGGTTTGTTCTTTCTTAAGAATGCCTGGCCTTATCTTGGCTTGTTTCTAGCCAGCTTTTCTAAACTTAAATTGTTCCATCTGTCTTTTGTCTCTGGGCTTTTATCTTTCTCTATTCTATATACTTTTCTTTACTTCTTATTCCATGGCTTTCTGTGTATCTGGGTGACTGGCCCCTGATGTCCTTGTCTGATGGAGGAGGGTCTTCTATCAATCTGTTGATTTCATTGGTTAATTAATAAAGAAAACTGCTTGGCCTGATAGGTTAGAACATAGGTGGGTGGAGTAGACAGAACACAATGCTGGGAAGAAGGGAAGTGAGTCAGATGCCATGAAGCTCCGACCCAAGATGGGCAAAGGCTAGAATCTTCCCAGTAAGCCACTCCTCGTAGTGCTACACACATTACTAAATATGGGTTAATCAAAATGTGAGAGTTAGCCAGTAAGAGGCTGAAGCTAATGGGCCAAGCAGTATTTAAATGAATACTATTTGTGTTGTTATTTTGGGGTATAAGCTAGCCAGGCGGCCAGGAGCTGGGCGGGACAAAAAGCAGGTCTGCCTGCAGCTCCTCACTACACTGTCTCCTCCTTTCCTCGCTCCTCAGTCTTCTCTTTCTCTCCTATTTATTCTCTGTGCCTGACAGCCCTGCCTATCCTTTCTCCTGCCTAGCTATTGGCTGTTCAGCTCTTTATTAGACCAATCAGGTGTTTTAGACAGGCAAAGTAACGTAACTTCACGGAGTTAAACAAATGTAACATCAAGGAATACAACACATCTTTGCATTATTAAGCAAATGTTCCACAGCATAAACACATATAACACATCTTCACCTAATATTCCACAACAAGTATGTTTGTTATGTGCGTGTGTGTGTGTGTGTATGTGTGTATCCTAAGCAAGTATGTTTCCTTTCTTCTATTACTTTGTCATATAATGTAACATCAACTGAGATATACCAGTGGCTGAGTGCTATAAATCTATATGATCATATTTAAGTTCTGGGACACTAAAATACTAAGTAAATCTCAAAATGCTATTCTGTGGGAAGAAAAGCTTATTTTCAGTTGAGCATGGGATAGTTATGCCATGTTAGTGAGAACTGAAACCTTGGATGGTCTTCATTAGGAAATTAAGCATGATATAAGGAGACATGGTTGGGTGTCAACTTGACAAGGAGAAGCTTGTAATGGTTAATCTTCATGGGTAACTTGACTGGATCTGGAGTCGACTTCTTTACATGTCTGTAGAGGTCAGCAGTGAATCCATCTTTTCAGTTGGGAGACTTGTTTTTTTATTACTGCTTCAAGTTCATTGCTTGTTATTATGATTTTCTGGGCTTCATTGGTATTGGTTGTAATACTTTTTCCTTTTACATTTCTAATTTTATTAACTTAAGTCTTTTCCTTGGTTAGTCTTGCTAAAAGTTCGTGCATATATCTTGTCAAAAACTCAACTCCTCATTTCACTGATTCTTTCTTTATATTGTGTTTGTGTCTGTGGTAATGTAATGAATATATTTGTATGTATATGCTTATAGGCCTGTTGATATAATTGCACACATAAGCACATATTTTTAGGGGCCAGAGGTTGATATCAGGTGCCTCAATCTACTGCTTTCTGTATTTATTTACTTAATTAGTTACTTATGTATTTTGAGGCTTGGTCTCTCACTAACCCAGGAACTCCTCAGTTCATCTATACTGGCTGGCCAATGAGCATTAGGAGTCTGCCTGCCCCTGACTCTTCCATAGCAATGGGCTTATGCACAGCACCGTGCCGTAATTCTATGTTCCCTGTGGTGATCCAAATTCAGGTCCTCATATTTGCCCAACAGATGCTTTTGTCAACTGAACCCTCTCTCCTGCTCCCTTGCATTTTTTTGTTTGTTTGTATTTCATTAATTTATGTCCTAAAATTATTTCTTTTGGGTTTTGGCTTGCTCTTATTTTTCCAAAGCCCCAAGGCACATTATTAAGATACTTATTTTTGAGCTCTCTAATTTTTTAGTGTAGGCCTTTGTAGTTATAAACTCCCCTCTTATGTCTGCTTCCATTGTATCCCATAGGTATTGATATGTTGTATTTGCATTTTTGTTTGAGTCTATTAATTTTTTGCTTTCCTTCATGACTTCTTCAATGACTTATTAATCCAACAATTTAATCTCCATGAGTTTGCATTTTTTATAGCTCTCATTGCTGTTGATTCCTAGTGTTATCCCATTAGAGAGAGAACACAAGAAGTTATTTTTCCTATGTTCATTGAGGATTGTTTTGTGTTCTAATATATGATTTATTTTAGGGAAAAAAAACTCTATGGTCCGTTTGATTGTGGTGTCATTTAACTCAAATGTTTCTGTTTATTTTGTTTCCTTTGGAGTGACCTGTCGGTGAGGGTGTGGCTCTAAGGTCACCAGCCACCACTAAATCAGAGTTAATCAGGGGCTTTACATCTAGTAGTATATTGTTTATGACATTGGATGTACTCCTTCCATGCATATTTGTTTACAATGGGAGTTCCTTCTTGATACTTTGTTCTCTTACTTAGTGTGGCTTGGCCTTCTCTATCTCCTTGGACTAGTTTTAGTTAGAGGTCTGCTTTGATATCTGTTACAATAGCGATACCTGATTATTTCCTCATTCTACCTGCTTGCAAAGTCTTGTCCTAGCCTTTACCCCTAAGGTGAGTCTCTCACTGCTAATCAAGTAGGTTGCTTGGAGACAACAAATAGACAGGATCCTACTTTTTAATCCAATCTGCCAGTCCATGTCTTTTCATTGTGGAATTGAAGCTATTAATAGTAAGAATTATCATTAAAATATTTTTATTAGTTCCTGTCATGTTGTTGACTTTGAGGGGTTTGGTATTTTCCTCTCATTTGTTCAGTTAGGATGATTTATTCTTTCCTGCAGCCTCCTGGGTGCATTTTATTTCTTTCTTCAGTCTGAAGAATTCCTTCCACTGTCTTGCGTGGAGCTGGCTTAGTACACATAAATTCCTTTCACCTGCTTTTATCATGGACAGTTTTTCTTTCTCCTTCCATTCTGACAGTTTTCTCTGTTGGGTATAGTATTCTGGGTCAGCAGATGTGGTTTTTCAGAACTTGAAATACATCCTCCTAGACCTGTCTGGCTTTTACAGTTTCTGATGAGAAAGTCGCTGCTAGTCTGGCGATATGGAATGGTTGGATGTTTTCCCCTTGCAGTTTCAATAATCTTACTTTGTTCTGTAATTTTGGTACTTAAACTATAATGTAATGTGGGAGATTTCTTTTCTGATCTTACGTACTTGGTGTTCTAAATGCCTCTAGACCCTGGATGAGCCTCTTTCCCCAGACTTGGGGAGTTCTCTGCTATAATTTTATTGAAAATGTTTTTTATGCCTTTGGCACGACTGTTCTCTCCTTCTTCTATGTCTGTAATTCAGGACATAGTTTTTTCATAGTGGATCCCAAAAAGCTTGCGTATTTCACTCACGTATTTTTATTAACTAATATTTGCCCTTGAGTGGCTGTTCCAATTCTTCTACCTTGTCTTCAAGCCTCATGATTCTGTCTACACCATAGTTCATTTTATTTGTGAAGCTTTCCACTAAACTCTTTATTTGATTTATTTAAGTTTCATTTCTAGGTTCTCCGTTTGGCTTTCTTTCTTTTTTCTTTTCTTTTCTTTTCTTTTCTTTTTTTTTTTTTTTTAAGACAGGTTATTACTATGTCTCCCTAGCTGACCTGGAACTCGCTATGTAGACCAAGTTGTCCTGGAACTCACAGAGCTTCTCCTACGTCTGCCTCCAAAGTCCTGCGATTAAAGGTGTGTGCACTGCACTCAGTCTCAGCTTGGGATTTCTTCAGCATTCTCTCAGTTGAATTCCATTTTCCTACCCTGCACTGACTTCCTTATTTCATTCAGTTGTTTGTTTTGTGTTCTCTTTGAATTTATTCAGGAGGAGTTTTTTTGTTTTGTTTTGTTTTTTGTTTTGTTTTTATTTGGGGGTTTTGGGTTTTTTTTTTTTATCCACTTTGATTCTTTGGACATATCTATAATTATTTTGAACTTCGGTCTGGATTTTGTCTATCGCCTGCATTGAGGCCTTCTGCTACTACAAGGCTGGCAGTTCTGGGAGGAGATACGCTGTTTTGGCTTCACGTTTTTGCAGTAGGACCTGTGCATATGGAGTTAGGCCATTAGCTGAATTTTTGACATTTAAGCCACTTTCTTTTTCTTTCAGCTATAAAGTGTTTGCAGTATTCAAGAGGGACTCGGTTGTAGTAGGGTTGAGATGCTTTCATCTATTGGACTGGTTTGATCAACAGTCTTCCCCTGAGAGTAGAATTCCATGTGCAACAATCGTCTGTATCCAGGGGTACACCCATTATGAAATTACTGTAACAGTCAACTAAAACACCATCACCCCTAAAGCACCATTTTTGTTGTGTGTGCTAATGTATTAGTTACTGTGTGTATGTGTCTTTCTTAGGGTTTCTATTGCTGCAATGAAATACCACGACTAAAAGACAAGTTGGGGAGGAAAAGGATGGTTTGACTTGCTCTTCTACATCACAGTTCATCGTGAGAGGAAGTCATGACAGGGACTCAAGTCAGGCAGGGATCTGGAGGCAGGAACTGACGCAGAAGCCACGGAGGAGAGCTGCTTATTGACCTGCTGCCCCTAGCTTGCTCAGCCCGCTTTGTTATAGAACCCAGGACCACCAGCCCAGAGGTGGCACCACCTACAGTGAACTAGGCCTTCCCACATCGATTTCGCTAATTAAGAAAATGCCCTGCAGGCTTGCCCACAGCCTGATCTCATGAAGACCTACAATTTTCTTAATTGAGGTTCCCTCCTCTCAGGTGACTTCAGCTGGTGATAGGTTTACATCCAGCACAGAGTGGGAAAGAGGAGAAAGGAATGGTGATTAGTGATGGGTTGGTAGGAAGTAGAAGAGAGGAATGTAAATAGAAGGGGTACGTGGGGGCAGAAGGTAAGAGATAGCAGGGAACTTGAGCTAAATGCGGACTGAAAATAGGTAAAGATAGGCAATCAGATACCGTAGAAAGTTTCACCTCTCGGGGGACTGAGCCACAGAGACCTGCAAATTAGGCCAGTCTATGTTTCTCAAACAAGAAAAATTTAAACAGAAAGAGGAAGCAAAATTAGGCAACAGAAAAAGAAAAAGAAAAAAAAAAAGCAGGGTAAGCTGGCCTGCTAAAATGGCATTGGCAATTAATTAAACCAAGGAGAACTGGCTATGCAAGGGAGACAGTGCCTGTCGGGGAGCAGGGCAGGGAGGGGAGGGGGGCGCGTGGATACAGGCTATGAAAACTGTCCAGCCTGACAACTGGATTCAGCTTTGCTTCTATCCAGGTTCTTCCCCAGCTCCCAGGAGCCCGGCTCATTCCTGGGAGTTCCTGAGTTCCTTTGTGATGAGTCCTCATGTTCTCCCCTCCAGGTCTTCTTTGGTTGGTGGATGACAGATGTGTGTCCAGCCTGTACGTGGTGCGTCATTGGTGGCGTCTCAGATGCTGGTCACCCTTGTCCATTCCTTCGTTTGTGTGACAAATGCAGGTCCTGCCCCTCTGCTGTCCTTGTCCCACGTGCTGCTCGGAGACTGAGAACTTTCATTTCCCTGTTGACTTTGGTTCCCAGCAGGTCTTAGCTCTCTGAGTGCTGGAGCTTTCATCGTAGGGTACCGCAGCACTCGCTCAAGTCGCCTATAATTCAGAATCTCACACTACCAATGCAGCTGGGACTTTTTGAAATGTCTCACTCTGTTCCATGGGATGTTGAGTGCCCAGTACCAAAGAGAGTATTTGTGTGTTCTCCCCCCACCTTCCGCTAATGCCACTGGAAATGCCGCTACCACTCTAAAGGTGAGCTTAGCGCTCCCCCCTTTTCCTTTTCTTTTCTGAGACAGTTTCATTATGTAGCCCAGGCTGGCCTAGATCTTACAGAGACCAACCTGCCTTTGCCTCCTGATGGCTGGGTTTAAAGGGATGGGCCACCATGCCTGGCTCCTGGTGTGCTTTGTAAGGCTCACAGTTTTATATCTTTCTAATCAAAGAGAAACATTCAGGCACCACCTACCATCCTAACAGCTGTTTTTCCACTCTCCCTGGAGAATTCCCCCAGACACGAGCTGGCACTTTTACATTTCTTCCTTCTTCTTCTTCTTCTTCTTCTTCTTCTTCTTCTTCTTCTTCTTCTTCTTCTTCTTCTTCTTCTTCTTCTTTTTTTCTTAGCCCATGCTGGCCTAAAATTTATTACAATCCTTTCACTTCAGTCTTCCAAATGCTGGGATTACAGGTGTGTGGGCCTCCACACCGGGCTTCTGGCACTACCTCCCTCCCACCCACCCCCTGATTAGGTCCTATAAGAGCTTGTTTATCTGTTTGAATGATAGGGTTTCCTGTACTTCAGGCTGGCCTCAGACTCCCTTAGAGCTTTTGCTGGCTCTCCTGCCTGTATTTCGGGTTATCTGTTCTGGTGACCCAGACACTGTCTGGCATCAATTTTCCGGTTTTCTTCTTTTGGAGTTCATTTTCTTTTTATTTATTTATTTTTTTTAGAGAGTATTTTATGTATGTGAGTGTTTTGTCTGCATATATGAGAACCACATTCACGCCTGAGGAGGTCAGCAGAGTGCGCTGGATTCCCTGTAACTAGAGTCACAGATGGGTGTGAGCCCCCATAGGAGTGCTGGGAATCGTACCTGGGTCCTCCACAAGAGCAATGAGTGCTCCTGTCCATCTCTCCAGCCCTGGAGCATGCTTTCCAAACATATGGTATTGATACAAGGACTTGGCAGCAGGCCTGAGGAGCTCCAGGCTGACTCACTGTGTTACAGCTTCCAACTACGGACTCATCCTGGGAGTGCCCTGTGAAGCGCCGTGATTCTCCTGGCCGTTTTTGTGAACAGCTCATCGGATGAAGTAAAGAATGAAATGAATGTCCCAACGTTCCAGGAAAATGAAGAAAGGGGACAGATACATGTGACTGGGTGGAGGAAGCCTGGGGTGGCGCCAGTGCCTTTCCCTGAGGGAGACAAACCCACTCTAGGGCCGGGTACATGAATGGTCACCGCCACTTGGTAAGCTGCATGGAGGTCAGTACTTGCTCTTAGGAGTCAGTTCTTGGGGTGAGCACAGCAGAAATACCCTCGAAAAGAAAGTGGATAGGACTAAGGGGAGGCAGCAGAACCAGTCTCAGAGTCGGGGGACACATGGGAACTGGGGCTGTGGCTCGGTGATAGACTGTTTTGTCGTTGTCTTATCAGCCAGCTTCCAAATAGTCACACAGAGATATATTATTAATTATAAGTTCTTGGTTGACAGCTTAGGCTTGTTACTAACTAGCTCTTACAACTTAGATTAGCCCATATTTCTTATCTATGTTCTACCACGTGGCTCAGTGCCTTTCTTTAACACAGACATGTTGACCTCGCTTCTCCCCATGACTCCACCCTCCTTCATCCCAGAGCTCTCTCCTTGTCCACAAGTCCGGCCTAACCTCTTCCTGCCTAGCGATTGGACGTTCAGCTCTTTATTAAACCAATGAGAGCAACACGTCTTCACAGTGTACGAAAAGACGATTCCACAGCACTGCTTACCTAGTCTCCATGAAGCCTTGGTTTCAATCCCAGCACTACAAAGAAAGAAATGAAAAAAGAGGGTAGGGGAGGAGAGAGAGGAGAGAGGAGGGGACGGAGAAAGGGAGGAGGGAGGAGGGAAGGGGAAGAGGGGGGAAAAGTAGGAGACAAGCATACTTTTAGAAGCCAGGAAGCAAGAACTCCAAAAGGGCCACAGAAGTCTCAGGACAGCCGTTCCTTTATGCCCCCACTCTGAACGCATTCTCCTTGAGGGGACAAGGGTTGACCTCACTTGGATCATAAGCCTTCTGATGACCAGCAGTATCCACAGTCCAACCCTGCAGGCTAAAGCATGACCTCTGTGGGCATTGCAGATACACAGACACACATGCAGGCAAACATACACACATGTAAAAATCACAGTTAAAAAAATAAATCCAATATTCTAAGAATCTTCTAAAAACTCATTTTCTATACAGCTTCCCTTTTAGAGTTGGGTCTAGACTAGTATAGCTCAAAAGATGACTTTGAATGTCGGGTTAGGTAGGCTTATGTAGGATCATTTATCCCAAACACACTGAAGAAACTCTTAAATTCAGTGTTGCACCAGTGTTTCTGGTAGTCCACGTTTCTCTGCATAAAATGTCTTCTTCTTCTGATGTGGGAAAGTCTTCTGTTTGTGTTGATTTCATTCATTAATAAAGAAACTGCCTTGGCCCATTTAATAGACCAGCCCTTAAGTGGGTGGAGTAGACAGAACAAGAAGAAGGAAGTGAGGTAGATGGCTCAGACAATTGCCCTGAGGAGTCTCTGGGACAGATGCGATGAAGCCAGCTGCCAGGTCAGATATGCTGAATCTTTTCCGGTAAGACACCACTCATGGTGTTACACAGATTATTAGATATGGGTTAGTCAAGATGTGAGTAAGAGACTGAAACTAATGGGCCAGGCAGTGTTTAAATGAATACAGTTTGTGTGTTGTTATTTCGGGGCATAAGCTAGCCAGGCGGTCAGGAGCTGGGCAGTGGGAACGCGGCCCTCAGCTCTCACTACATTCTTCCATGATGAGGGGTTAATGTTCCTTAAGTCTTTCAAAGTAAAATTCCCATCTTGTCATTGATGTAGACCCTTCTGGAATGTTTTAGTAATTTCTTTCCCGTTTAAATAGATGACACCTCCCTCTCCCCATTGCTATCTTGTCCATTGATCTTCCTTCACTTAGGACCTAGGTTTAGCCAAGCAGTGGTGGCGCAGGTCTTTAATTTCAGCTCTTAGGAGGTAGAAATAAGTGGATATCTCTGAGTTCAAGGCCAGCCTGGTCTACAAATCGAGTTCCCAGACAGCCAGGACTACAAAGAGAAACCTAGGCCTAACCTTTCTACGATGACTGTCACAATCATAGCCCAGGCCCTTCCTTCGTGTTGACTGTGGTAAAGAAGCACAACTCTCTGAAATCTGTAGGATTCGGGTTCGTGCACATGCATGTGCATATGGAGTCCAGCGCACTACCACACCTGGCTTCCACCTTATCTTTTGAGACAGACCCTCTCACTGAACCTGTCCTAACCATCTTGGTGGCCTTGGCAGGCCAGCGAACCCCCAGGATCTGCCCGACTCTGCCCCCTCCCCCAGTACTGGGATTACAGACAAGGACTACCACACCTGGCTCTTGCTGTGCGTGCTGGGGTTCTGACCTCAGATTCTCATGTTTGAGCTGCACTGAACCACCTTCCCAAAGTCGGATCTTGGCTTTTGTTCTGTTACTTTTGCAATAGCCTTTCAAGGCCAATCTGAGAGAAGACATAGCATAAGAGATTGATGGCAGACAGGCAAAGCCCTCAGTAAAAGACACTGTTAGGAGTGGAGATGTAGCTTAGTGACAGAGTGCCCTCCTATTATGTACAAGGCCATGGGTTCAATCCCCGCACCAGGAAAGAAGAAAGAAGGGAGGGAGGGAGGGAGGGAGGGAGGGAGGGAGGGAGGGAGGGAGGGAGGGAAAGAGGACAGGCCATTGCAGACTTCTAGACTTGGCCTGTACCTGGCATTGAAAGAAAGACTATTGAGAAGATAGCTTCACTGAGTTCTTCATATGTAGTTCCTTTGATAAAATCTGTACCCAAAGCAGCCGTTTTCTTGGCCATCCATTTTATTTCTCTGTCAATATTTTTTAAAGTATTTTCACAGATACAATTGCATTCTGCTTCTCAACTGGATCAGATGACAAGTAGAAATTTATCAAGTAGAAATTTGTTTATATATAAAAAAATTGCTCTTTACTCAGGATCATGTAGCTTAGTCATAAGACCAGGCCAAAGGTCAAGACACTGTCACTTCTAGTCTTTTGGGAAATTAGAGATCTCTTCCAGTTGGGGCCAATTACATACTTAGATCTTGGTGACTTGAAACCCAACCTCAAAAGACCTCTCGGTGGTCCTTGCCAGTGCCATGAACCGGAGTGAAGTGACCGACCGAGAGCGCGCTCCTCCTTCTGAACACTCCAGAATCCTCTCAGCTGTGACCAAGTCCACTTGTGTGTTCATTCCAGGGAAGTATGCGTGTCTTGTGTGTATGGCGTTGAGCTATGGGTGACTGTTTAGAGGTGTAAGGGGCTAGACAGCAGGCAGGGGTTCCCATTGGGTATGCAAGGTGACACAAGATGCAGTTGGGAAAAGAAGGCCGGAAGAACTGGGACTCAGTCCTCAGCACACTATCCTGCCCAGAAACCCCCATTTCCCAAACTCTGATGTCAAGCCTGGCTTCCAGGTTCAAAGAAGGCATATGTTTTCTTCACCATGGGTAGACAGGACCTACTAAGCCTAACAGTTCATGAACTTCGTTTATATCTGGTAAATATTTAAATGATATTCTGACCTCCCTTTGTCCTCTAGGTTCTACAAATGTTAAGGGTGGCCTTGCAGTGTGCACTGGTTTTCTTGAATTAGTCGCCCATATTAACAATAGGATGATGTCATATAAGGAGGGGAGGAATGGCTCTGGAAATCCAAATGAACACGGCGATTCTGGGCCTACCTACCCAACTGCAGAAGGGGCTGGAGTTGAGCAGCAAATGCCGGCTGTAGCCAGGAGTGGATTGTTTCCTAATTGGTCACAGTTCCCACCTGTCTCCCTTCAGTCATTTTGGTGACCTCTAGCCTCTCTGGCCCCTGGGTCGCTTGAGTTTGTCACCTCTGATTTAAGGCCTCCATTGAGATATGTCCTTTCTATGTGAAGCCTCTGGACGGCCACATTTAACTCCGGGTTTGCGCCTCTTGCCTCCAACATGCCTCAAAGCAAGCTGGAGGCTGCTTTTCCCATTAGAAAATGCAAGTTCCTAAACTTCAGGGTGGGGTAGATGCCTATACTTTCAGCAACTTAGTCGCTAACTTCTGAGTCTTGGGGACTCATTAAAACAACAGCCTAGAATTTCAAGAGAGCAGCCTCTCCACAGGGATCCTCTCCTTTTACCAAACCATGTGAACTGAACACAGCAGCCTGGATCCCTCACTTTGACCCCAGGGAGGGAGGCAGATTTTTGATAACGGACAAAGGGCTTTTGTTCAGGTTTGCGTCAGGATAGATCAGCTCTCCTCCAATGCCTGGCCCCCTTACTTCTAGGCTCATCTTCCCTTTCTGCCCCCCCAAAGAGCCCTCAGCGCTTCCTCCATCAGGGTTCTTTTGGTCCAGTACCCAGCACCCCATGCCCCTCCTCCACCCGCCTCTTGGTCTGGAAAACAGCTTTGCACATTAACCTCCAGGGGCATTCACTGCCTTTCCAGCGGGGTCCCCAGCCCCACGGGCTGCCAAAATAGGCTCTTTACACTCTGTAGATGGGAGAGAAAAATATGCTTGTTCCGTTGCAACTGTCAAGCAAAGGACGTGCTGAGCTCAGATAGAAATAGCAGCAGGGTCATGGCAGGGCAAGGCCCCAGCATTTCATTAGCTCGGCCTGGCCCAGGGTGATTAAATGCACACAGTGGTCTATGAATGGGGCCATGGAGGGCAGCGCACTGCGCGACACAGGAAAATCATTCTTTGGGTGCTGTCAGCCCGCTGAAT
Organism: Arvicola amphibius; assembly: GCF_903992535.2. Lineage (NCBI taxonomy): Eukaryota > Metazoa > Chordata > Mammalia > Rodentia > Cricetidae > Arvicola > Arvicola amphibius. Next base: position 98,995,516 of record NC_052053.1, on the reverse strand, counting down.
GGGACTTAATCATCGGGATAATGAGAACCCATTTTCATTGTTTTAATTTGAGGGAAGGACTGAGAAAGAAGGAACTTTTCCCCCCTGTGGGTGAAAAGATGTTAAACTGTGGCCTCTGAGTCCCACATCCCTCCAAGCTGCTGTAGACCAAGCTGCTTTTTGCCGCGGGAGTGCGAAGGGTGAGAAGTTGGTGGTGGTACTTCCTTCAGGCCCTGTGATCCTGACGGGATGTGCCCTCGGAGCTGCATGTCTGTGCTGGCATTTGTCCCCAGCAGCTGCACCGAAGCGGCATGGGCAGAGAGAATCCACAGGCAGAGCTGACTAGGTTCTGCACCTACAGAGTGCTTCCAGCCATGAGTGGAGGCATACCCGCGCCTTTAAATTAGTGTGGTGTGTGTGTGTGTGTGTGTGTGTGTGTGTGTGTGTGTGTGTGTGTGCACGTGCGCGCGCGCGTGTACATTTCACAATGCACGTGTGGAGGTCAACTAATGACAAATGATTTGCAGAAGTCAGTTCTCTCCTTCCACCATGTGTCTTTCAGGGACCAAACTCAAATAATCAGGCTTGGTGGCAAGTGCCCTTACCCACGGACCCATCTCACCAGTTCTCCTTTACTTTAGCTGTCTTTTCTTCCTTCCTTCTTTCTTTCTTCCTTTTCTTCCTTCCTTCCCTTCCTTCCTTCCTTTCTTCTTCCCTCCCTTCCTTCCTCCCTCCCTTCCTTCCTTCCTTTCTTCTTCCCTCCCTTCCTTCCTCCCTCCCTTCCTTCCTTCCTTCCCTTTCTCCTTTCTTAATAAAAGATTGAGTGAATTCAAGTAACCTACTCAGAGGAAACAGAATTCTGAGTTTCTTGCACCTCATTTGGGGTTCAAGATCCCCAAACCACCACAGACAGAACCACAGCACCTTGGGGTCGTCAGAACTTCATCTCTGTGTAGAGCACTTACCTAACCCACTAAAAGCCCAGGGTTCAACCCCCAGCTTCACAAAGAAAGAAACAAAACAGAACTGTCCAGAACTGGAACACAGCCAGCTGGCTGGGCTGATCTCTGGCTCCCTAGATCCTCTTGCTGCCCAAGATCTCCCACGTCATGTGGAAACACGAGTTATTTGTGCTCCAACTGGATCACCCATGTGCTTGTTTCTGTGAAAATCTATCTTTTCAAAAAAGTCATTGTGGGAGACCAGAAAGAGAAACATACCAGAGGACCCTGACTCAGTGTGACTCTGGAGAAGGAACTGGGGGCAGGGTTGACATCAGTGAAGGATACTTTATTTAAAAAAAAAAAAATGAAGGCTTGTGAGGGCCAAGGTTGAGGAGAATTTCAATCAAGAGCAAAAAAGAGGAATCGGGTGGCATGTGTGAGAGCGGGCAACGTGGCCAGAATGGGGAATTCATGTGGGGACTAAGATTCCCTGGGAGAGGGAGACCAGATGATATGGGTTGTGAAAGCCAGCAGAGCTGCTCTTCTCTCCCCCACTCCATCTGTGGTCGTAAAAAGTGATTGTGGTTGCTGTCATTTGTTTCTGTTTTCATCCCCCGCCCCCTCCACGTTCTTCAAAGAGACAGGCAGAAAAGAATAGCCTGAGCTCTCTCGTGGAGCTCGCAAAGGGAGACACCCTTGGATGGGTCCAGGTTTTCAGGCCTGGCCTCCAGACCAGTGCTCATGAGTTCTTCCGGGCTGCTCAGCTCTACCCCCGCCCCCCCTCGTGGGGGGGGGGAATTTTGCAGACCCTCCTTCTGCTTCATACAGCCTTGTTTCCTCTGCTGTGTAAGGACCAGGTCTCACTGTGTAGCCCAGGTTGGTCAGGAACATGGCCTGAGGGCTAGGGTTATAGGCACATCCACCACACCCTTTTTTCCTTGAAGATTTAAAAGAATATAGGTGAAGCTCTTTACATCTGACAGTGGGCAAGGAATGGGGATGTCTGAGGCCACGGATGAAGCAGGTAGATGGCCCACCTGGCTCCCTTCCAAAGAGAAATAGCAGCCTCCTCCTCAGAAAACCATACTCTGCACGGCTAGTGTTCTGAGAACTTGCCAAGCCACCAAACTCAACTTAGATTGGCAGGATCAGGCATGGTCTCTGCGGTGGCGACGATGCAATTGTGTCCCTCCTTGCTGACTCCTTTGCTTCAGGAGCTCATATCGGTCAGAGGGGAGGATTCTAGGGTGTGTGTGGCATTCCCTAGGATGGGTTTTCTCACCTTCAAATGGCTATCACCTAGCAGACTGCTCCCTGCAGAGTTCCATTAGCTTGTCCTACAGAGTGGAATCTGAAACAACAGCTTTTAGTATTTGCGTTTCCATCGCAAGAGCTTCAGACACTTCTAAACGGCTGGAAGTGGTTGAGTGCCACATCTCCCTCATCCTGGGATCCCCATTGGTTGTGTGCAGTCTATAGACATGGTCCCCGCACTTTTTCTTCTCTTCTCAGCCATCTAAACTGCTCTGGTAGGGGAGCAGAGTCCCGTCTCAGCACTCACGTCTGGTAGCTCACAGTCTCACAACACATCGAGCTCCAGGGGATCCATCTGATGCCTCTGGCCTCACATGCACATACCACACACACACACACGCACACACGCACGCACGCACGCACACACACACACGCACTACACATGATTGAAAATCAAGTAAATCTTTAAAAAGAAACCATACACATGGTAAATCCAAAGTGCTTCTGGCATGCTCACCTTGCTGCGCGGCACAAGCTCATTACAGCCTAGCTTCTGAACACACATGCTTGCTTTGCACTGTGCGTGCCGCCGTGCCCCCCAACGTCAGCAAGTGAAACACCTCAGTTCACATTCAGGGCTGTGCAAAGAAGTGGAGGGTCTTCACTACACACATAGCGTTCTGCTTGTGTAGAAACATAATTAATTTAATTACAGAAGATAGGATCATTTTTAGTTTCCTTCCACCATCCCTCAGCCTGTAAGTATCAAATGACTATGGTTTGGTTGGTTTTTCGAAACAGAGTTTCTCTTTGTAAAGCAGGCTGGCCTTGAACTCAGAGATCCACTTGCTTCTGCCTCCTGAGTGCTGGGATTAAAGCCATGTAGCACCGCCACCCATCTGATGCTTAATTTTTTAAAATTGCCGTTTGAGTTTCTGACTTGAGTTTCATTTTAAAAAAAATGTTAAATGAATTTTGGCTTGGGATTATAACAGAATTTCCAAAAATTTCTAAATGCACATCTAGAATTTTGCATTATGTATTTATGCAAAGTGGTACTCTCAGCATTGGCAATTGTAAAATCAAATTAATCAACTCTGAAAAATGTTGAAAATGCTATACCTCCCGCAGCATCCAATAGTCAGCCAGCACTTAATGTTCATGTAAATAAATGTGTCCATCTCATTAATATGCAAGTTTTCTGTCATCTTTAACAAATAGTGAAATTATATGTCTATTAAAGAATTTTTAAATGTGTATATTTGTGTTTGTGTCTGATGTGGGATTTCTCTCTGTATGCTGTGAATATGTTTTTTGACCATTGGTAAATAAAGAAGCTGCTTTGGGCCTATGGCAGCACAGAATAGAGCAAGGTGGGAATTCCAAGCAGAGATAGAGGAGAAAAGAAGGTGGAGTCAGGGAGATGCCATGCAGCTGTGAAAGGAGTAACATGCCGGTACCGGTAAGCCACAGACAGCCTAGTGGTGATCCTTAGAGTAATAGAAATGGGTTAACTCGAGATGTAAGAGCTAGCTAGAAACACTCTAGAGTCATTGGCCTAACAGTATTTTAATTAATATAGTTTCTGTGTGATTATTTCGGATCTGCATTGCTGGGAAATGAACAAGTAGCCTCTGCCTACATGTGTATATGTGTGCATGTCTATATGTGTTCAAAGGAAGATCAGATCACTTCAGACATCTTCAAGAACACTATCTACCTCCTTTGAGACCATGTCTCTCATTGGTCTGGAACTCACAGATTGGGTTAGACCATCTGGCTAGCAGCCCCCTAGGAGCCTCCTGCCTCTGCCTCCCCAGTGCTGGGGGTCTAAGTGCACCACACGCCCTGCTTCTTTACTCAGATCCTTCTGTTTGTAAGTACTTTATCAACAGAGCCATCCCTGGGGTCACTGAAGAATTATTTTAAAATAAATCTCTTTAGTTTTTTTTTTTATTTTCAACAAATATTTGAATTATAAAACACTTTTGTATATCTATATACCCAAGGTCACATAAAAACTTCTTGGGTGAAGAAGGGATAACCAACGGGAGAAAACAAGGTTCCCTGGTCTACCAGATGGATTTCTGACGTGTTAGTATTGATTTAAAGGGAATATCCCTGGCCAACCACAGCTCACCTTTCATTTTAATCTCCATTTGTTCCTTTTTTTTTTTTTTTTTTACCAAATTAAGCTTCCTGTTTCTTCTTCTGTTTGATGTTAGCAGTTTTTAATGAAAATTGTACTTAAGATCACTTCATTCTTGTATCTCTTGGTTCTTTCTTCCTCACGTTTGCCTTCTTCCATCTCTACCAGTAAGATTTGACTTTCCTCTTAAGTGTCTATTTGTGGTCTTTGTCCAGTTTTAGTCTAGTGGTAGCCACCTTGCTGTGACTGTCCCCATAGACAGCTGTGCCATGAGCCTTTTCCCTACTGTCCTTGTTCAGTGTATATGTCGTCTTTCTTTCTGTGAAGCTGAGCTACTTTTCTCACCTGTTGACTCTCAGAATGCACGACATGAACTTCCCATCCTTTGGGGTGGATGTGGGTTGAAAACCATGCCTCTGTCTTGATGTCACATAATCTTGTGAATAAGAGAAGGTGTTGAGACACCTTTTATGGTTCTTGCTTTAATCAGAAGCCACAAAGATAGAACTTCATCATCACGGCTACTGTTATGATTTTTTTAAAAAATGCTGCAAGATCCCCAGTGGCAGTAGGCAGGCAGTGGGCTCTGGGAGCCGCCAGTCCTGGGCAGAGATGGCTGCCGGTCCCCAAGGGGTGGCTGGTCTCAGGCAGGGAGACACATGGCGGTCGGGCTGGTCCCAGCTAGCCCAGCAGTGTGAGCAGACGGCAGGTAGGAGACACGTGGACAGACACATGCTACAGAACAGAATTGGATATTTATTACTTAGAGGAGTGGGGGGAGAAAGGAGAGAGAGAGAAAAAAAGGGAAGAGAGAAGAGGACAGAGATAGTGAGAGAAGGGAGCGGGAGAAGGGGAGCATGCAAGAGGGCAAAGGGAACACAGAGAAGCTAAGATGGCAAGAGGAAGGGGGCGGGGACGCCGGGACTGGGCGTGGCTTGTCTCTTAAAGTGACGACAATCATAACAGCCACCCACCATCATGTCACCCGTAAATAAGAAGCCAGTTCATTGCTTCTCATATAAACCCTGGCGACTCTCCTCCTTTGCGCTCATTATTCCAGCGAACTGGGGGGGGGGGGGGGGGTTTCTCCTGTTCTCTACTCTAACCCAAGTTAAACCTTTGTGAGACTTGTTTCCCTTACGTCAAAGATCAACAAGTGTGTTCTTTAAAAGACCAAAGAGCAAATATTTTAAGCTTTGAGAGTCATGGTGATGGTTGGATTTTGTGTTGCTGTGACAAAAATCCTAACCTGAATGTCTTAAGGGAGGGGAACGTTCGTCTTGCTCATTGTTTAAGAAGTTTGAGTCCATCATGGTGCCGAAGACAGGACAACACAGAGCAGCTTCTTACCTCAAGGCAGTCAGGAAGCAGAGACAGAGAATCACCTTCCCTGCCCCCACCTGGTAGTTGCCTTTTTGTTTTGTTTTGTTCTGCTTTGTTTTTGCTTCTGAGTTTATTTTTATTTACTTATTTATTTTTTTGTTTTGTTTTTCGAGAAAGGGTTTCTCTGTAGTTTTGGAGCCTATCCTGGAACTCGCTCTGTAGACCAGGCTGGCCTCGAACTCACAGAGATCTGCCTGCCTCTGCTTCTGAGTGCTGGGATTAAAGGTGTGCGCCACCACCACCCAGCTTTCTGCTTTATTTTTGAAACAGGGTCTCACCATGTAACTCTGGCTGCCCTGAAATTCACTATAGACCAGACTGACCAGAAATTCACAAAGGTCCTCCTGCCCCTGCCAGGGTCATGACCAGACCCTGGCTGCCCTGAAATTCACTATGTAGACCAGGCTGACCAGAAACTCACAAAGATCCTTCTGCCTCTGCCACCATGCCCAGACCCTGATTTTGCTCTTTTGAGACAAGGTCTTCCTATGGTTCCCTGGCTGGAACTCACAATGCAAAGCATGTTGTCCTCAAACCCAGATGACACTCTTCGCCTCTGCCTCCCAAGTCCTTCCCTCCTTTCATTCCGTGGGAGCACCCAGGCTGAAACGGTGCCGCCCACATTCATAGCAAGTCTGCCTCTTCATCTACTATGATCTGGAGCCACCCTCACAGAGGGAAGCACCCCAAAGTTTCCTTTACCCTAAACCTTTTCCATCCAACCAAACTGACAGTCAGTCTGAGCCATCACTTTGTCTCTGCCGTTGTTCCTCAGTTCTGCCACTGCCGTGCATAAGCAGCCATTGCCCGCAGGCAAGCAAGTGAAACAAGTGAGCTTGGCTGTGTTCTAATCAGACTTTCTTTAACCAAAGTAGAGAGTGAGCTGGAGTTGGCTCGCTCACTACCTCTCTCTTTCGTCCCCACCTCCCCACTTCACATGCCCCCAACTTCGAATGCCTGCTTAAAATTCCCCCCTCCCATTTGCTGGTGCCACTTTGCCTGCTCCTTCCGGCAACTCCAGTACACAACTTGATTCACCAGACTAGACTCGGATGGAATTATGTCTGTGATCTGTCAGTATCTGATGGTTCCAGAAAAAGGAAAGCAACCAGAATTGTCATTGTGAGAAGAAGAAAAAAAAGTGGACAAAATTTTTCTACTAGGTATGAGATTGAGCAACTTGATTCTATTGTCTAAAGTGAACGATTATATGAAAATCCTGACAGATGAACTTGGAGAGTTTGGAGCATGTTTCTAACGGGCAGTCAGCGTCTTGCCTCCCTGCTTACCGTGTTTGTCTGCCCCTCATGTTCCGGATTACAACTTCCACAGAAACCCCAGAATTACTTGATTTTCAATCCCATAGTACAGTTGAGGACAACCCCTCCCTGCCTTCAGAGTGCACTGTGATGGTCAAAGCAAATAGCACAAATCTTATTGCATAGGCAAGACAATGAAAGCACACTAAAGGACTGCTTTGATTGACATTGCTGGGACTTCTGATTCCCACCTAAGAACCCTTTTCATTAGACCAGGCAGATTCCCAGGCATCAGAATGAAACGTCACAGTGAAAAATGAAGCCAGGGGCTGGAGAGATGGTTCATCGGTTAAGAGCCCTTGCTGCTCTTCCAGAGGATCCTCGTTCAATTCCCAGTACACACACGGTGGCCCACGACACCTGTAACTCCAGTTCCTGGGGATCCGATGCTATCTTCTAACCTCCTTATGTACCTCCTGTATACATGGTGACAGACATATGAGCAGGCCAAACATCTATACACATAAAATTTAAAATTGAAAAAGAAACCCAAAATGATAAATTAATCCCACTTGAGATATTCCAAGGAGACCTAGGGATATATTTGAGAATTTGGGTGGTATTTGTTAGGGTGGCCCAATCGAAAAGCAGAACCTTAACAAACGTTGCGCAAGGTATATCCATCTCCAGATCAAATCAACTAACACTCATTTGTCTTGGAACTGTAAACCGTTAGACTAGAGCTTGGCTTGAATGGAGAGATTCGCACCAAACTTGAATCCCCACCACTCTCGTAAAATCGTTTCAGGCTCCCCAGTGAAGACCTCATTGTTTTGCTTGACCGTGGAGGCTGCCTTCACACGCTTGCTGCCAGCGGAAGGTTAACACTGAGTTAGAAGCAAGACAGCCACTGGCTCCATCACCACCACTTACTACAGCCTGTGCTCTGTGTTCCTTGGAAACCTCCTGCCTCAGTTTGGGCTTGACCCAACCCTCTTAGGAGGAGGAGAGCAATTTCACAGCCCCACATGGAGTGACTCCAAGCCAGCCGTATCTATTTCCAAGAGATCTGACGCAGCAAGCAGATCGTGTTTCCTTCAGAGGCTTGGCTGGGAACAGTTGGGCTGGCAGGTTTGAGCCAGAGCGAAGAAAATGACTGTCAAGAAAAAAAAAATCCCAAACGGCCTCTAAGGAGGGAGGACTAATGAAATGCTTAGGTCAGAGTGGGGTGCTTTCTGGGGAGATTGTAAAGAGAAAAGAAGATGAGGTGACCATGTGTGAAATTTGCAAGAGTCAACAATGATGGGGGACGCCAGGCATGCTGGCACGTTTCCAGAACTTTCCCATGAGCAGGCACCCGGCCTGAAACAACTCACAAAGAAATCCAACTCCTAATTTGAATCTTACCTTTAGTCAGAGGTTTTATTGGAATTTCTTGGGGTTGGTTACCTGTCCACCTTGCCCCTACCCTGCCAAAGTCGGCAGTGATCCTAAGTGCATTTGCCAAAGATCAACAAAGCCCTGTATTCAATTATTCTTGTCTCAGGGAATAGAAATTAGGGAATTCCAGGAACGGGATGTGGGAACAACTAGAAGTTAGACTTCACTTAGGATCCTTGAAAAGCAATAAATACCCTGTTGTTGGGATGAAAATAGAGTTGCTTCTGCACGGATCATCTGAAAGGACAAGCCAAGCCATAGACCCAGCTCCTAGTCTGATGACTTTCTGCTCAGAATGGTAAGAGCAGATCTTTGACCAGCAGATCCCACGGGTGTGGGTCTGGTTCTTTGTTCTCATCTTCGGCTATGCAGAGATATTTTCAAAGTCAGAGACATAGTGACAAAGTTGTTTTGCTTGAGCCAGAGCTGTGTGCCTCTGGTTACCCACTTGACAGTGGATCCTTCGTGAGTTCCTCTCTCCATCCAAACAGTATGGCCATTAGATATGACGGCAGCAAACACTGCCCCTGACGGTCAGCTGGTCCATTTTATCTATGTGCCAGTCATTGTCTCAGAATGGAGCCAGAGTGTCCTTGCTCTTGGTGTCTTGGCTATACATCTGGCGAGGTAGTATTGAAGACACCAGGGGTAGAAATGGTATGAAAAACACTGGAGGAGAGGAGCCAGAGTAGACATGAGGGTGGAAGAGGCCATGCCTAACATCTTTAATCTTCATTTAGGGACCCCCACATTAAATTCCCAAATATTTGTTATCCATTGTTATTCACACAGGCTTGATGTTCACCATGAAACAGAATATGGAATCTTTGAAAAGGAATGTGGGCAGAGGGCTAGTATAGCTTAGCGGGGAGAGTACTTGCCTACATGCAGGAGGCCCCAGGTTAGATCCCCAGCACTATATAAACCATGTGTGGTGATGCAAGCACATGTTTATCCCCAGGATTTGGAAGGGACTAGAAGCAAGATGGTTAGACGTTCAGAGGCCGTGCTTGACTACCTAGCGGGTCTGAGGTCAGCACCTGGGCTATGTGAAACTCTGTCTCACACCAAAAGCAGAGCTGGAGAGATGGCTCAAAGGTCAAAGTGCTGCCCGGTTTTCAGGAAGCCTCAAATTTGATTCCTAGCACCCACGTGGTAGCGTACAACTGCCTGAGACTCCAGTTCCACAGGATCCAACACCCTCTTCTGGCTTCTGTGAGCACTAGCCAGGCACACACGCGATTCACAGACATACATGCAGAACAAACAGCAAACGCCCCCTACACATGTGCGCACACACACATACGCACACTTGTGCACATTTGTGCACACAAAGGAAGAAGAAGAGTAAAGGGATGGTGGGCAGGGAAGTAGCAATGTGTAAGGAGGCTGAAAGCAGCCTGGATCATGTGTGTTATGTTGTTAGGCTTTGCCTGTCGAGCTAGGCATGAACTCTGTGCTTTAGATAATGAACAGTTCCTGTTGGTGTACAAATAGATGCCCACCCCGCTCCATTAGTCCCTACCCACTTTACTCATGCATCTGTTTGTTTCTGCTGGCTCCACAGCAAACCACATGAGGACAGAAGCTCTTTTGGTCAGGAGCTCCTTAAGATCGCCAGTCTGGAGGGCAAAGATTTGCGCACATAGCTGTGTTCAAACAATTGTCTCTAGTTTGTGGAGTGTGCGCGCATGCGTTGGGGAGGGGGGCGGTGGAGCACCGAGACAGGGAGATCCTGGAGGAGGAGAGATCTGCCACAGCAGAGAGGTGCTAAGTCAGATCCAATCTGTGGTGGCATACAAGAAAGGGACAGATGCTGGGAAGGGGAGGAGCGGTCAGAGGGGCTTAAGGTTTCCATTTGGGTGTCTGTGGGCTGGTGAGTTTGTTGACTAAGATAGAAAAGACAGGGGAAGAGCCTTATGAGCAGCCAGCCTGTCATGGGAAGCAAGGGTCAGGATAGTAAATCTGTTTTGGACATGTGTGATTTGAGGGAACCGCAGAACGACCAGCTGGAGGTGTCTAGGAGGCATTTGGAAATATGTGTTGGAAGTTCAGAAGGTGGTTGGGCCTGAGGTCACAGAGTTTTGGTGATAAATGAAGCTAGCGGAGGGTAATAAGGTCACTCAGGAAGAGCAAACATATTTGAAAGAGAAAACAGAAGCCCAAACCTAGAGGAAACACCCTCTGAGGGGGCAGCAGTGAGAGAAGGTGGGGAGGAGATGGAGGGAGAGACCTAGAGGTAGGAGGAGGAGAAAGGAGGACTTCCAGCTTCTGTTGACAGCAGGTCAGAGCAAAGGTCAGCAGGCATAGACCCTGCCACCCTGGGTGAGCAGTCTACCCAGTTCTGAGCCTACTACAATTACTGGAGCACACTTAGCAGTTCCGAGACATAAGACGAGCAGAACCTAACTGTGTTGAGTCCATCAGGACTTGCTCCATCTACCACTTCCAGGTGTGTTTGAGGGCTGAGTGTTCCGCCTACGGAAGGAAGTCCTCAGCTTGACAACGCCGGCAGCTCCTATCTCTCCTTGCCTCCTCTGGCTCTCAGGAATTACATAGGTGAAGGGCACATATGTGGAGACCTGGGTCCAGGCTCCGGTAGGAGTATTGGATCCTTCTGGAGCTGGTCCTCATGCTAGGGCTGATCCGGGCCTCTCCTTAGGTTGGCCTCTTTCCTCAGCATCCCCTGCCACATCCAGTCCGTCTCTAGAGAATGTTTCATCCGCCTTCCTTCTTGCCACATTCTAATACTTTCCACATCCTGTCCACTCACCACCAGACAAATGATTTCTGCACTTAACTCTAATCCCTGAACTAGACATAGAGATGACGTGAAAACTTACAGAGAGGACGGTACCGAAAACATATTGCCAAGGAGATGCTTTAGCCGAAGTGGGGAGAGCTGGAGTCTGGGTACCCACTCACTCTGTATCTGTCGTGAGCCATGGAGGGAGAGGAAGTAGCCTGGTGTTCTAATCTTCTTCCTTGGTGTATGTAAGTCCATCCTAGCTGATGCTCTCTGAGGGACAGGAGGCCAGTCACCAGGGTCATACCCTTTTCCTGAGTATTCGTCCTCCCTCAGAAAGAACAGGCTAGGCTGGAGCAAAGCGTATTGAGACACCTTGACATAGAACACTCCCTAGCCTCCCCAGTCTCAGTGTCCAAAACTAAATCCCTCTGACCTTCGGGTCATTATTATGGATGGAGTCCTTTACACTTCCTGGTCTGGCTGGACTGCTTAGGAAAGGGACGTACAAGACAAGGTCACTCTACCAAAGGAACCCAAAACAAAACCCTAGTGAAGATGCCACCACCAAATACACACAAGAAACTCAACTTAAGGGTCCTGCTTTGGAGACTCAGCAAGGCTCCTAGAGACAGCCTCCTGGAGCAGCTTTTTGAGAAGGGGAGCAACTCTCTGAAGCCAGAAGTGTTTTCTCTCTTCCCATGGCTTCTCTCGGTCCAGGAGGCTGCTGGCCTGCTTCCCAACCCTCGCCACTTCTCCAGTGCCCAGAACTCCTGCTGGGATTGTCCTGCTCTCCTTCCTCTGGGACTCCCTCTCCCCCACTGGCCAGCCCAGCCCAGCCCAGCCGCATACTTCCACCCAGGCTCCTGCGTCACTGCTATTCATCTCTTTTAGAGCCGGGCTTGGCCGCAGATGCTGTCAATATGGTAACTTTAGACTCCCTGATTGGAAAGGGTTGCAAGGCCAGTCAGACAACAGCCCAAGGAAAAGAGCAGTTTGATTTACTCCCTGCAGCTTTGAGCTGGTTCTGTCCCTCCCTCTTTTCCAGGCTGAGGCCTCCTCCAGTCCCATCCTGTGTTCAGAACAGAGAAGAGAGAGGGCCTGGGCAGGGCACCTAGGTACAAGGTTGGCTAACACTGCCAGGCACAGGAGGAGCCAGAGGTGCAGGCCAGAGTGAGCCCGGAGGGTGTGCTGATGGGGCAAGGCAATGCTCAGGGCTGGAGACAGCCTGGGTTAGCCTCCCTCCTGGGGCCATGGTGAGAGTATGCTGGGGGTGAGGAGAGATGCCTGAGACCCCCTGACTTCTCTGAGCTTGCTCCCCTTTCTTTCTGTCTTTTCTCTCCAGAGTTCCCCAATAGGAGGCTGTCACTCCCAGGTGTGGGGGGTTGGACTTCTGGGAATTTCCAGGGTTGTCAGCTACTCCCCCAACACACACACACACACACACACACACACACACACACACACACACAGAGCTATTCCAGTGCTTAAAGACTCCATTTGCATCTGGTTTCAGGGCCCCTGAGCTGCCTAAAAATTCAAATCTCCCAGAAACCTCTCAGACTAAGGATTCAGGCCCTAGGAGTCGGAGGAACTGGGAATTTTGAGCTCCAGAGTTATCAGGTCCTTTAAAGGGCCACCAGGGATGCTCCTGGCCACCGGTGCCATCTCTGAATTGGCACTAAATTCAGGGCTCTTGACCCATGACTTGGTTAGACTTGGAACCATGAACACTGAAGGAAGGGAAGACTCTGATTTGTTTGAATCCAAACACTCATTTGACCAATGAGAAGTGGTTTGTGTTGAATCACCTGTCCTTGTAAAAAAGGCTAGTCTGGGGCAGGAGAGATGACTTTGCAGTTAAGAGCACTGGCGGCTCTTCCAAAGGCCCAGGGTTCTGTTCCCAGCATCCACATGGCAGCTCACGACTGTCTGTAACTCCAAGATCTGACACCCTCACACAGGCATACATGCAGGCAAAACACCAATACACACAGAATAAGAATAAATAATTTTAAAAAATAAATAAAAAGTTTAGTTCATATCTGAGCCTTAACCTATGTGCCAGACACACTTTTACAGAAGGATCCAGAAGAAGAAAGAGGTCTAATAGGTATGTCTTTGCTCCCAAGTTCTGGGGGTAAGCAAGGGTGGAATCCTGTTGTTCTCCCTGCTGAGAGATGTTGGGCTCATGTTTGGTTGCCTCTGACAGGCAACTTGCCACCAAAAGGCAGCTGAGTCAAACCTTGGCTGGCTCTGACCATTATCCCATAACTCTTTATTGCTGCTCATTCCCCTGCTGTCACCAGCATGTTTTCAGAGGACTAGGGGAACTCAGAAGGCAGGGGTGAGCCTGCTACAGGGAGAGATTAAAACTCTCCTGAGGGTGGAGGAGTAGCCTTCGACTTCGTTCACATCGCAGGATGCTCCCTTCCTTCTATTATCAGAGGGTGCTCCCGGTCATGCACAGTCACAGGGTGCTCCCTTCTCCTCCTAAAGGTACCAGATACCACACTTGCTTTCATTTGCTTTTTTTTTCCTTCTAAGAATATGGACATGAGAACATTTTACCCCCTTTGTAAAACAAGCAACCCTTTCCTATGGCATTACCAGGACTTCTGTGTCCGGGCCTTTCCAGCAGCTGTCTGCAGCGATTATCTGTAGGGTGCATGTAAGTGATTATTCATGGATCCTTTTATACTGGGGCTGCGCGACAGTGAGACTTCGCTGTTGGAACTAATTTGGGTGACATTCTGTGGAACCCAGGGCACTCCAGAAAGACAGTCTTCGTACCTCCACCCTCGAGAGGCCATCAGAATCCCAGGCAATGAAATCTTTCCTAGAAGAGGTGTGCCAGGCTCACTTTTAAAAGTGAACGCGCCTTCCAGCACAAACAGCACTTGGCCTGTTGGAGCGAAAATGGATGTTGTTGTAACGCTTGGAGACAGTTTGTTCTTTTAGAGGATTTGCAATTTCCCCTGGAAATAGTATTCCTCGGGATTTGCTCAGCACCTCTCTCTGTTGTGATATGGGATCCCCTCTCAGTCAGCCCAGATGAGTCAACACTCGACAAACTTTGCTCCTGCCCAGCCCATCAATAACGGCAGCAGAAATGCGTGCTCGAGAGAGCCAGAGATAAGAGGGGGTGGGGGCAGGTTTTCTGGAGAGATGGAGAATAACAGCAAATTAGCTAAGACATTTTTCACAAGTCATGACAAAGAGCCATTGGTAATCAAGACGAATAGTCTACAGACACAATGAAGTGGCATTATGAGTATGCTTGTGGCGATGGTGAAAGCCAGGGTGTCCTGGAGACAGTACGCAGCAGCAGTCCCACACCCTCTTACTCTCTCAATGCTGGCACCCTTTCCACAGCCTCCTATACCGCGGCCACCATGGACACTGACCATGAAGGGGTTTCATGCTGAGACCTGAGCGCATCCCTGGAGGCTGCTGTTGATACGTGTTATCTTTTCGCCTTATGGATACTGTGGACACATAATGACATGAGTTGGCATGATTGAAATAATTGTCTCTCCTAAATGAAGTTTGCTTCTGCTTGTGGTTGCTTTGGACAGTGCACTCCACCACTCTGGAGATTTGGCCTGGTAAAATACCTTTCTCGGCATCCCCACTCACCCATCCCCAGACCCTCCTCGAGCTACGCTGGGTCTGCCCACAGACCTGCTCCCGCCCCTTCTGGTTCTCCACCCCAGGTCACTGTTTTTACTGGGTCAGTTCTGTGTTTTCATTCTTCCACCAACCAATTAAGCATTCATGCTCTGGCCTGGCCATGCCCATGGCCTGCTTCCCCAAGACCATTCCCGCCTCATACCCCGCAGGAAGCTCAAGGAGCAAGCCTGCCTGCTCCACGGAATGCATTTCCTCATCTACCTCCCGGCCTTTGTTCAGACCACTTCCCCTCCTCCATCTCTGCCTGGACAGATCCCATGCCCCACCTCCTTCAAGAGCCCGACTGTCTCAGTTTCCCACACGTCTGATGCCAGTCACAGTCTTCCATCCAACCAGCTCATGATCCTTCTGCCCAAGGTGGAGCGCCCTTTCCAGAATGAACATATCTCCAAGCTAAGGGCTTTCTCTCACATGTATTTAATAACCTCTGAGCAACTGTATGTATTTAGCAAGTGCTCATGTCAGACAGTGAGAACCTTAATAAACATAATGCTGATGGTTGCTCTACTGTATAAGCAACCCTCAAGTCCCAGGCGCATCCTGACAGCCAATGAGTGCTTTCCTTAGTTCCAGTTTTATGGAGTGAGAGCTGGGGACTGAAGGATTTTCAGTGGTCGGAGACATGGGTAATGAGTAATGGAACCGTGATTTGAACCCAGGTCTGTCTGCTCCAGAATTTGGACTCATAAGAGCCCTTCATAAGGACAAGGACTGAGTCCGTTCCTACGTTGGAGTTGTGAATTAGCCACCCGAGGGCCAATTCTGGCCCCTGCGTATGTTTAGTTTGGATTGTGCAGTGTTTTGTTTTTTTTTTCTTCTTCTTCAGGAAATTGTGCATCACCATCTAGATTTATAGCTTCTTTGGAAAGCCTGAGAGTTCCAGTAACCCTGAATCTCAGCTTGGTGGTGCCGGGCTGCTGCTGCGAAACAGCTGTCTGGCTTCACCGCAGCCCTTTCTCATGTGGCCAGAGAAGAACGGGAGCCTTGGGGGTTGCATCTTCTCTAGTCTACAATCCAGATGAGTGCCCCCCCCAGGTGTTGGCACGAGGAGCTGGCCACTCTGCCCTGCACCACAGCCCTGCCCCCCATCAGCAGTACCTTTCTTTCAGTCACCCTGACAATCAAACACACTCCAAACATTCCCCCCTGAGTTCCCAAGTTCTAGGGCATCACTGTATCCACTGTTGAAAGCTGTTAGCCGATAGATAGCTTCTTGTATCCCCAGTCCCTGTTAAGGTAGAGCCTTCATTAAATAGAGCCAAAGGAGCAGAATGCAGCATCCATTGCTGAGTGGTTTCTGCTTATCAAAAGTTCCCAGGAAAACAAAGGCAGGAAAACGCAACAATCATAGGACTCTCAAAAATAAATTATCTGAAGCAAATTTAGTGCATTCCCTTAAACACCTGTTCCCAAAGGGGGGGGGGGTGGAGAGGGAGTTAGTAATAGCGCGTTCCCTTTGAGGTTTTCCACCCTACACGCCTCGGCTCCCACTGTGATGTTAATTGGTTTTGGTTTCCTTGACTTCCAGTCCTTACACATAATGAGAGTTACTGTGTAGATGTCTGCCCAGCACCACACCAAGGAAAGCTTCATTTAAAGGAACACAGAGAGAAACAGAATCGCATGTGGGTTCCCCACGGAGAAACGCTGTTCCTGGTATCTTTTGTCAATCTTCATTTTAATTATATACTACTACAGTCCAACAGTACACAATCCATAGGTAGCAAGGTACTAAGAATAAGTAAAAAGATAAACAATGTTTAATTTTTTTCCTCCTATCTTTTATCTTTTATAAATGTGCATTCATGATTGTCACAGATTCTATTTTGCTTCTAGCAAAAACTAGAGTTGCACTGCATCCAAAATCACCCAGGCCACCTCTTGGCTGCTCCCTAGCCTATTTGAGCAATTGTCTTCGGTGGGATGAAATGGTTACTTCCCAGTTTATGCTTTTACAGACTGTACAGCGAACAGTTTCCTTAGTCACACATCTTTTTAGGTCATTCTGATCATTTCTTTAGAAAGTCAAACTTAGCAGCCAGCACAGGAAGAAATCATCTCCTGCACTGGGGAGGTGGCATTGGCTCTGACCCTGGAGGAGAAGGGTGGGGCACACAGTAGTGAGGTGTGGATAAGGAATGTCCAGGCAGAGAGAGCTCATACTGTTGAACTTACCCTTCCTAACGCAGCTGAAGACGGCCACGTGCTGGGAGCAAGGAGAGGAATGTGGCGGCAGGGGAGGACGGCCTTGGAGAGGAGAGGTTCCAAACTCCTGTTGCAGGACCTAAGCAAGCAAGGGCTTAACCAAAGGATGAAGTGTCTGGCAGCGATGGGAGGCCAGTCCAGGTCACGCGCTGGCACCAACTCTCTCCTGTGAGGCTGGGAGACAAAAGCAGAGGTGGATGGAGGCAGGAAAATTAAGATTATTTCAGACTTGGGAAATGGCCTTGACAGAGCCAGCCAGAGGTCAGAGGAGCTGCATGAGCCTCACGAACTCCTTCCCCACTCAAATAAGATCACTCTTCCACATCAGTACAGAGCTTCTGTGACAGGCCGAAGAAAGGAACTTTGTCCCCGAACTTGGCCTTTCAGACTCCATGTAAGCAGGACACAGCCCTCAGTTATGTTTATGCTACCATGAACAGATAGAAGCTTTCTCTAAGAAGTCAGAGTTTACCAGTGCACTACGTAAAGTCTGGTTTCCTGGCATAGATGGAATCCAAGCTACCCTCCCATTTTGCAGAAGGGAAAACTAAGGCCAAGAAAGGGTGATTTCTCCCATTGGAGGCTGTGGAAACAGGTTTCAGAATAGCTCCCTCTGCTGGCCAGACCTGAGGTTAGGTCCTGAACTCCTTTCCCATCTCAGCATCTACAGTAGTCTCCGTTTCCATGCTTCCTCTTTGTTTTCTCCAATAGCATAAGTAAGTCAACAATACAAGACTTGTTTTGCAGGACAGCTCTTAGCGGTCATGGGACCTTTCTCTTCAATTGCATTGCCTCGGAGTTATTCATTGGCACATTCCCTCACCCTCTTCCCCCACCCCTCAGTTATTTGGTGTATCTATGTGGAAAGTCCATTGGGTGGATGCCTAGTGTTGTACCCAATGTTCAGATTCATACAGATTTCAAATATAAAATTCTACCCACACTAGAGTCGCCTTGGATACCCCTGATGCCCAGAAGACTTTCTACTCCTACTTAATGTGGTCTCTTCCTTCCTGAGGCTTGCTCTGGCCCCTCCTTGGGGCATAAAATCTCCTAACTAATCACTGTGCTCCCCCTCCCTCACTGTGGATCCCTTCTAGATGGTTCTGAAAAGCTACAGTCAGTCGGGGGGGATTCCACTTCAGGGTATGTGGATCATCCCAGGGAACATACACGCTGAGCTAGGGGAGGAAGGGGAGGTATTTTGTGCAAAGTGAAAGTGTGTTGTGGTGGGGTGTCAGAAGAGAAGGAAGTGAAGGGGGAGCTCTTAGCAAAGAGGGGACCCACAGAGGGTGAAGAAGAGGAGGTGGCCAGAGAACAAAAAGAGAGAGAAGGAGGGTGTGTGACAGCTGAAAGGTGACAGTTCCAGGAGATCTAGGAGAAAGGTTTTGCTGCGAAGCGCTCCATAGGAATCCCGCTCCTCCAGCACAGGAGGCCTGGTGGCTTTTGCAGGCATATGCTCTTTTGAATGCAAATCTGACCAAAGGTCATCCCCAAGTTAGGGCTGCCTCTGTTTATGCAGATGACAAGCACATTGTCAATATCACTGTCTGATAATGTCATCAACCACAGTCACGGGCCAGGCTCTCGAGGTGTCCTGTACAAGGCTGGACATTAACTCTCAGTCTCATTGTCTCTACTCACTGGGATTTCTCACTGTCCCCCAGAGAAGCCACATACAGGATGGACAGAGATGATGTATTGGTCACGTTCTGTTCCTCTCACCTCTGGCATTCTCAGATGTCCCCAGCATCTGTCCCTCCTCTTCCTCCTGTGTTCCCAAGCCTCCACCCAGAGCCTTCATCACCTTCAAGAGGCCTTTGCTGGTTTTCTCATCTCTCCCTTGGGACCTTTTCACCAGTTCCCTGCCTAGGGCCATCACCTTGATGTAGGAGAGCTTGCTGTAGAACCAACTAGATATAAATCCCCTTTTAAAATGAGTCAAGATTAAAAATCCTCAAATCTTGTATAGATGACTACAGTGTTGTACACACGGAGTTTCTAAAAGGTTGTTGACTGAACAACCAGAATCCAGAATCCAGAACAAGCCCCCCAGAGGTTGCCCCTGGAAAGAGCTGGGAGAGGAGAGGATTGATCGACATGCCCACTCCTTTGAGCCTACACACCAACTCAAGCAGCCTTGTTGAATTAATATCGCCCTCAGTGGGCGCTGCCTCTTCTGATACTTCTTGTTATATGCAAAACAACGGGAAAGGTACATGGTCGTTTCTTTGCATTTCCTGCTTTTCAATTGAGTGAGGACAGACAGATGATTTATTGGGCATTTCCTAGCCTCCCCCGTCACCATAGGAAACCAGCCTTAAAAAAAAAAGGTGCAAATTTTAAAAAGATGTGAAAATGTTTTAGGGGACTGGAGAGGAATTCTTCTGTAGCATTAGGGTAAAAGAAGGGGGCTCTCTGACAGCAGGACCTCTGATCCAGGGCGCACTGGCCATAAATTAACATCTCCCTTTGAGATCTCAGAGTGCTCAGGGCCAGGCTGAGAAGCTGGCAGGCAAAGTTGGTAAAGCTGTGGCGTTCTGGCCTCCCTCTCTGTTCCAGGAGTGCAAGCTTAGGCTGGGACAGTGGCAGCGACCTTCATAACCTTCTGGTTTGGGTTGAAAAGTGACATCTGCATCCCATTCACTGCTCTTGAGAGAGAGAGTCAGGGAGAAGGCTGAGAAAGCAGAGAAAGCGCCACTGAGCAGCCTGTGAGTCCAGATCTGCAAAGGCGCTCTGCTCTGCTCCACTCTGCAATGAGTTATTCTCACTTCCTAGGGCTGCCCTGGTGAAGGCCCACAGACTGGGTAGCTGAATAGTTATTGCATCATGGATCGGGAAGTTAGAAATTGGAAATCAAGAAGAGTTATGCGCCTCCTGGCAACCCTAGGGAACAGCCATCTCAGCTGCTGGTGGCTCCCACCATCCTTGGCCATCCTTGGCTTGCAGATATACTAGGTCTGTCTTAGCTTCCACCATCATGTGGCTTCATCCCTGTCACTACACGGTCTTCTATCACTGGGGATCTGTGTCTGTGGCTTTTCTCTTCTAAGGACAGCAACTGTATTGGATTAAGAACATCAGCTCCTGTGCGTTCTCATCTTTAACTATATCTTATATACCTGCAAAGACTCTATTTCAAAACTAAGGCCACACAGGAACTGGGGACTGGATAGCCCAGAAATCTACAGTAGAACCAAACATAACTGGACTAAAAAAAAAAAAAAAAACAAAAACAGTGAAATGATTACTGATAATATTTTTGCTCTACTCATAAATCTGTCTGTGCCTTGCCATTCATCATCAGAGATAGGAGAAGATAGGAGAAGTACGGAGACCCACAGCCAGACATTGTGTGAAGAGAAAGTCTGATTTGGAGGTCTCCATCACGTTCCTCTACTTGGAACTTAGAGAATCCCACAAAATAGGGAGTAGAAAGAGTATAGGAATCAGAGGGGATGGAGGACACCAACCCATCAACTCTACTAAGCTGAACTCCCAGGGGCTCACAGAGACTGAAGCAGCAAGAACCAAACAGATCTGCACCAGACCCTTTGCATACATGTTATGTTGTTAGCTTGGTGTCTTCGTGGGACCCCTTACTGTGGGAGCGGGTGTTGTCTTTGACTCTTTTGCCTGCTCTCGGGACTCCTCTCCTCCTGTTGGGTTGCCTTGTCCAGCCTCGCTGTGAGGGATTTTACCTCGTCTTACTGTATTTTATTTTGTCGTGTATGGGTCTTTGGGTGTTGTCTCTTGGAAGCCTGCTCTTTTCTGAGAGGAGATGGAGTGAGGGGGAGTGCATCTGGAGGAAAAGGAAGGTGGGAGGTAGCTGGGAGGAGTGGAGAAAGGGGAAATTGTGGTTGGGATGTATCATATGAGAGAAGGCTCTATAAAGAAAAGCAAACCCAAAAAACCTAAGGCCATAGCTACAGGTAAAAGGAGTAAAGTCTTCAGAATGTCTTTTAGGGGGACATAATTCAGTTCACCACAGGAATCAAATGGTTATTAGGTTACTAAGTCAGTTATTTTGTTCGTGTGCATGTATGTACGTGTAATATCTTTATTTACCTGTGATTTATATAGTGTTTTAGATATGCAAGCACAAATATCTGTCTACAACTATAATATTCACACAAAATCTACATGTAATTATAATATTTATTTAAATACCTATATAAATGTCTGTGATTTTTGTTTATAAAGTATCATGGCATAAATAAATATTATACTAATAACAGTACATGCTATATATATACAATACACACCTGAAATATGCTACATAAGCATCATATGACATATTTAATCAGAAGTATATGGTACTATATAAATATATGTAGGACACTATAAATACAAATCATAAAAGCAGTTCTGAGTAATAACAAATTTTATTAATCAAAGGAAGATGATGGAATTTTTCTTGTGGTTTTCATGTTGAAGAGATGGTGAGAGGGATCTGTCTTTGCCATAGACCCAAGGGCTGGACCTTAGAAGAGTTCTCCAACATAAGGCCGAGTCTCTTCCTGCCTAGGCATCTCCTATACCATTGTTTGCTGGTTTTGTTTTTGTTTTCTAAAACATGGCTTCTGATGATTAAACTCAGGACGTCACAACCTCACATCTGAAAGGTAAGCTCTTTCCCAACTGAGTTCTTAGTCTTGCCCAGTTTTGTTATATTTTTGGAGGGGTGTATTCGTATTGTTTTGCTTTGTTGTTGTGGTTGGTTTTTGTTTGTTTGACTGTTTTTGTTCTCTGAGACAGAAGACTCATTCTATAGTTCAGACAGGCCCAGAACTTGTTTCTCTCCTGCTCACCAGTTCCTGAATAACCACTCTGAGTTTTAATATTAATTACAAACTGTTTGGCCTATTAACTCAGGCTTATTATTAACTAGCTCTTACAACTTAAATTAACCCATTTCTATGATTCTATATTTTACCACAAGGCTCGTGGCTTGTTACCTCATATCTTGCTTCCCTGACCACTGATGAAGTCTACCCAACTCTGCCTCTTTTCTCCCTTTATCTTTGCTTGGATTTCCTGCCTTGCTCTATTCTGCCTGGCTATTGGCCAAATCAACTTCTTTATTAACCAATGATAATAAAACATATTCACAACATACAGAAGGGCATCCCACATCAGGAACTCACTGTATAGACCAGTCTTATTTTTAACTGATGGCAATTCTCCTGCCTCAGCTCCCCCCCAAGGGGTTATAGGCATGAACCACCAAACTCAGCTTCCTACCTTCTTTAGGATGAGAAATCCAGGTCCCAGAATTCTGAGATTCTTGTTCAAGTCCAGAGGCCACAGGCAGTTCTCACTGAGGAAACCATGTTTCTACTCAGCCATTCAGGCTCCGTCCATCCAAGCTGCTTCCCTCCCAGCTTCTCCTTGCTCTGCCTTTCCAGTTAATAATCAGATTTTCCTCCGAGTTGCTTCACCGAGCAGATGTTTTAGGGAATTGTGAAAAGAACAGTAGTTTCCCTTCAGATGAGCAGAGTCATGACTTTTCAGGGAGGCCTTGCTGCAGGCCAAGGTTAAAGTACTTTGTAGCCAGTTGTTTTGGCGTTATTGGGAGATTGGGAAGAAAATCTTTCATTTTTCAATTTGAAGATTTTTGTTTGTTTCATTTTCTTGACTTCAAGCTGACTGACCTAAAACTTAACTTCATTTTCTGCATATAGTAGGATGCCTGGTGTGTCTTCCTATGACCAATCTGGAGACTCTGAAGTGAACTTTGGAAACTGAAATTATCTCTCTCTCTGTCTCTGTGTCTCTCTCTGTCTCTGTGTCTCTCTCTGTCTCTGTGTCTCTCTCTGTCTCTGTCTCTTTGTCTCTCTCTGTCTCTGTGTCTCTGTCTCTGTGTGTGTGTGTCTCTCTGTCTCTGTGTCTCTCTGTCTCTGTGTCTCTCTGTCTCTCCCTGTCTCTGTGTCTCTCTCTGTCTCTCTGTGTGTCTCTCTCTGTCTCTGTCTCTCTCTCTCTGTCTCTGTGTCTCTGTCTCTCTCTGTCTCTCTGTCTCTGTCTCTCTCTCTCTCTCCTGCTCCCATCATCTGCTTACCTAGGCCTTCACCATTCTCTCCATCTTGTGAATGCACTTGACTTCCTGTCTGGATGACTCTGTCTGTTTCTTTCTCCATCCTGCTTGCTGGAATCGCCTATAAAAGACAAAAGGGATATTACTTCCCAGCAGGAAATGGACCAGCTTCCTGGATGCTTGAAATAGACTCTGGAGGCCTTGCTTGGAGCATTTGCTGGAGAATATTCTTGTCAGGGCCACCCTGAAATTCCATACGGTGGGCAGAAATATTACCCAGCCCTCTCCATCTTTCTCTGCTCCTTCCCACACCCCTTTGTCCCAGCCTCCCCAATGCAGAACACCAGTGTTGGGCCCTGAATCTCCGTGAGTTCCTACAGTTCTCGCTCCTGCAGCCTCGCAGCCACCAGAGGGTAGCTGGTGTCCAAATGACTGAGCCTGGCTTGTCATCAGCACATCAGGATCACTTGAAGAGATGCTCCAAATCACGGATAACTAGTTCCACTGCTGAAGGCCTTGTGGAGGCCTCTGGCAGAACCTGAAAATCTGTGTTCATAAGGCAGCTAAAAGGATTCTGGTGTCGGTTGTCTAGAGGAAAAACAAAACAAGAATTGGATAGGCCATGCTTACACAGGCCTCAACTCCGCAAAGCCTCCCAAGGACACTTAGAGGAAATCCCTAAGAGGAAGCAAAAGCTAGCAGTGTGCAGGTACAGGCTAAGATACAAATAAAACCAGCTAGGCCAGGGCTGGGTGTGGGCAGGAGGGAGGGTCTCACAAAGCAGACTCCTGAGGGGGCTGTTCAGCCAATTGCAGTGATGAGCTCCAGGTGGGCACACTAGCTGCTGCCCAAGTATTCTGTCAGAGCTAGGAGAGTCTTCATGTGGGCATGAGAGAGCCACAGAGGGCAAACCACCCAGCATGAATGTCTTCATCCTGAGGCAGGAACTCCTGCTTCCTGTCAAGAGACAGCACATGCAGAATACAAACACTGCTTTTGGTGTACACAGCACTAGGTTTAGGTTCACTATGTATCTCTGCCTCTCTCTGTGTCCCCGTGTCTCTCTATGTGTCTGTTGTTTTCTGTCTCCCTGTCTCTCCCTGTCTGTCTGTCTCTCCCTCCCTCCTCGAAATGCCTTTGTCAACCTGCAGCTTAGAATAGGCGAGGCTTCTGAGGACGTGATCCTGCTCATTCTTACTCTCCAAGTGGACATTTGTGTCACTCCAGAGATACAGAAAGAGTTGCTCAACAGATGGGAGCCAGACCTTTGCAAATGAAAATTCTCCTTTTAAATTCCAAAGCTCTGTCCCAGGAAGGCTATGAGGCTGTGTGATCTACAAGGTGAGAGAGGAGTCTGAAGGTTGGGATCAAAGACTCCTGGGCAGAAGGAAAAAAAATGTAAGCATGCAGATACCCAGACAACATCTAGTTAATCCTGCCCTTTCCAAGTTCACGGTGGGGCTTTATGGGTCTCAGCATCTGAATACTAATGCCCAGTTTCTCCTGTAGCCATGTTGGGGCACATGGCAAACTTAACTCCTTTTGCATGCTATATAACGTCAAGAGCAAGAACACGGTAGTAGTAGTAGTATTGGTTCTCTATTCTGTTTAATTTTTGACATTTTGGGGGGGGGGCACGGGATCTTGCTATGTAGCCCAGGTTGGATTGAAAGTGGTAACCCTCCTGCCTCAGACCCGAGTGTTGAGATGATAGTCATGAGCCATCATTCCGAGTTCTGATTTTCTCCTCTGGCCCCAGCTGTGAGAAGTTAAGCGAATGAGTATTGCTATTTGGTAAAACAACTGGGTGAGTTAAGGGGTCTGCCCAAAGCCTGATTACCCGAATGTCACTCCCTGGGACTCATGTAGTGGAAGGAGACAACAGACTCCGGAGAGCTGTCCTCTGACCGTCATGTATGTACCATGCTGCATGCATACCTGCACGTACACAGATGAATAATAAAAGTGTAATTTTTTAACAAAAAAAGTTTCTGCTGCTCTATAATGAGAAGATCTTGACTGATCAACACAGCCCCCAAGCGGGTCACCCTATGCCTTCCTCAACAGCGAGTCTCTGAAAGATGTCCTGTTAGTGGCCCATGGCTCTTTTGTGCTCTCCTGGAGAAGGTTACAGATGCCACTAGTGAGGTTCCAAGGTTGGAGACGTGAAAATGCCAGCATCCCTGGGAGACAGTAACTCCGAAGCCTTTGGCTATCTTCTGCACGGAGCCCGTCGCCAGCACCTTCAAGAGCTGTCTCCACACGGAGAAATAACTACCCTGTGTTCCATGGAAGGCCTTGGTGCCTGCCAGTCCCTCCAGGGTTCACTGCTGGGAACAGCATGAGTGGCCTCTCTCATCCTGGCTGCCTCACTGGCCAGTAGAAGGCAGAGTTGGCCGAGGAGCCTTTGTGTGCCTTGTTCACCCTGCTGGGGTCAGGGAGGGCTTCACGGTTGACTCGGCGAAGGAGCAGGCTTGTTTATTTCCCCAGCCTTGAGGTCTGCCAAGCCCAGGACCAAACTGGCAGTTCAGTGCCCCGGTCTCTCACTCCTCCACTAGGACATGCAGAAATCAGTGGACAGCCCTTGCCAGCCAGGCCAGACTGAGTCTGCAGCAAACCGGCCTGTTTTCCCCTCAGCACAGGCTCTGTCCTTCCTGCCAGTTCAGCTAGCCAAGCCCGCCTAGTGACACTCCTGGGCCAGGTTTCTTTCTTTCTTCCTCAAGTCCAGAGCCCAGTTATTTACCCAAAGAAAACAGGGAAGTGACAAGGTAGCAGAATACACATGTTGTGAAAATATGCAGGCTGGGGCTGAAGGAAAGAAAACATTCTTCCATAAGTAGCGGCCTTGTTAATTCATTTTTTCCCTTCAGATTAGAACCAGCTATTGCTTGTGCTCCTTCAAGCACCTTCTGTGGTTTCCTGACAGCTGCCTACAAGGGGCAAGATTTGGCTTGAAAAATGGGCCATCGGTCATGCTTTGGATGTGGTGGAGGAGGGGAGGGCAGAAACTAAAATTCCCAGATTGCTCAAATTCACTGCTCCCTCTCTAGACGGGACGAAGGAGGGAGAGGTGGAGGGGATTGTATAAATGTTGAGGTATAACCTGATTTTCCACAAGAAGCCACAGCTTGGTAATGAACAGTCTTTGGAAGGAGCTTTTCAACTCCTCTTGAAGTTGGTTTCCGATCCCTGGCAGATCTGGGCTCTGTAGCCTTGAGTAACGGCCACGGGCTGATTCTCCGCAATTAAAAATAATATTGGCCCTGATAGAGAACTCTTGGGCACCCCCTCCCCTCCACACCCTTTTCATTATGTGCCAAAAATCACTTTCCCAAACCTGTTTCAGAACAGCTGGCGCGTTGGAGGAGCAGGCCCAACCCTCATGGCCTAGAGAGGCCGCGGTTATTAATAGCATTTGCTCTGACTGGTGTTTGGGGAAAGATGGGGGTGACCTGGGTCTATTTAGAAAGTTGGGCCCTAATCAGTTGGGGGCCTGCTCTCCCTTCATGGGACTCTCCAAACCTCAAGTCCTACAGATAGTGGCTGAGAAGCCTGCAGGGGGGCTGGCCAAGGCCAAATATCCTTCGCTGTAAATCTTTAGACCCCTCATTTTTCCCTTCATCCATGTTTTCTCCTCTTTCAGCCTGTGGGTATTGGCCCAAGGACTGACTGGCCAGGTTCCTTTCAGGGGAGGTCACACCACAGAGGCCTGAACGGCCCCTGTTAGCACTTTCTGGTAACAGAGCTTGCTGAAGCCTGTTGTTGCAACTCAGGCCTCAAAGCAAGCAGAGTGGGATGTAGCCCTCCTTCCTAAAGGCCTGAGGGGGCACGGGCTGGGGAAGCATCCCACCCCTCAGAGCCACTGAGTTTGTCAGCTTCCCACGGTCAGCGACGAGCAGCCTTAACCTCAGAATGGGTGGAAATCCTACTGTCTTCCCACACGGCTGACCACAACCACCACACAGCGCCTTTCTGAGATCCCAGCGTGGGGCTGGATTTCAGGCCTGGAATGGTCTTGATTGTCAGGTTGGGTTGCAGCTGAAGTGGAAAACCTTGGGAACAGGGCAGATTATGGGTCTGAGAATAAGGTCTCTTTTCCAGGTGTACGTTTCCCAGGGAGAAGACAATGGTGGGCAGAAGCCAGGTCCAATCAGAAACCATGTGCTCTTGGTTGAGGGGACTTCAGAACATAAGTATGGGAGTCCAGCCATCCACCTTTGCTTGTGGGCCTCCCATGGCCACTGGCTCCAACAGGGAGCGCACGGCCTCTGCCGCACTGGGCCAGACTCCAGTCTCTGGCCATAGGTGAGAGACTGTTTCCGGTGATTGTTTTCAGATATTTTATATCCAGTGTGTGAAAATATAATAGTGACCGGAAAAATACACACACGCACACACACACACCCCACAGAGGTGGTCC
Organism: Arvicola amphibius; assembly: GCF_903992535.2. Classification (NCBI taxonomy): domain Eukaryota; kingdom Metazoa; phylum Chordata; class Mammalia; order Rodentia; family Cricetidae; genus Arvicola; species Arvicola amphibius. Next base: position 98,968,010 of record NC_052053.1, on the reverse strand, counting down.
CATCCTTCGCTAGAAAGGTCAGAGGACCCCTTTCTCCTTTAAGTCCTTGATGTGGATCCAAGGGAAGCAGTTTCTTTGAAGTCAGCAAAGACCACAGCTGGGCCAGCTGTGAGGGTGTGGTCGGAGAGTCAGACAGGATGCTCTGTCCTATCGGGGACCAATCTAATTCCCTCCTGTAAGGACCATGTTTCCTCTGGCAAAAGGTGACTTCAGAGCCATTTGTTCAGAAATCTGAGGAGGGCTCGCTGTAACCCAGGAGGGCAGTGATCTCTTCCTGTCAAAGGCAAGCCTTTCTGTTGAGTTTCTGCACAGCCCTTGAGTGTAAACCTCACTCTTGCAACTCCAGGCAACTATATTTTCTCTTATGCTGATTTTGGTCATCTTTAAAATGTCTGTAATTTAACAAATAATGGCAAACAAAAAGACCTGGGCGGAGGGTGGGGTGAAGACTTAGAGAACAATGCCAATCAATTTTAGAAATCAGATATGGGGCTCCTGTGATTGTGTGGATGAGGCTGGAACCCAGAGTGGCCCTTCCTCTTCAGATCTCTACCTCCTAAAAGTAGGATCTGAGGGACCTTGGGGGCCTTGGTCATGAAATTCAACTTCCTTCTAGGGGTTGGATTCTTCCAGGACAGGAAGCTCACCACTCTATAAACATTGGGGCTGAGCCGGGCAGTGGTGGCGCACGCCTTTAATCCCAGCACTCGGGAGGCAGAGGCAGGCGGATCTCTGTGAGTTCGAGGCCAGCCTGGTCTACAAGAGCTAGTTCCAGGACAGGCTCTAAAAAAACTACAGAGAAACCCTGTCTCGAAAAACCAAAAAAAAAAAAAAAAAAAAAATCGGGGCTGCTGTTGGAAAATCTGTACCTTCAGCAAGTTCTTTCTCACACTAAGGTGGAATCTGTCACTCTGGTTGATCGACTGACTCAGCCCTGAAGTAATTCTCATGGGCAGCGGTGTGGCAGGGTTCCAGTACCAGCGGGAACAGGCACATCAAGAAAGCAACCCCTCCCTTTTTTTTCTGATCCTATTGCTGTTTACATTTCAAACCCACTCATTAGTGTCTTGCATATGTGTTGGATAGACTGATTCATGCTTCCATCCTGTGTGTTCTCATGATGGCTTGGCAGGCCTGTGTCAGTATTACCTCTTAAAGTATTACCAAAAAGGCTCCAAAGCTACAGAGAAACCCTGTCTCGAAAAACCAAAAAAAAAAAAAAAAAAGTATTACCAAAAGCCAGGTGTGGTGTGCATTCTTTTAACCTCAGTACTCAGGATGCAGAGATAGGAAGATCTCTGTGAATTAGAGCCCCGCTGGGTCTCCATAGTGATACCCTGTCTTAAAACAATTTCTTTTGTAGGGTGGTGGAGGTGCACACCTTTAATCCCAGCACTTGGGAGGCAGAGAGAGGTAGATCTCTGTGAGTTTGAGGCCAGCCTGGTCTACAGAGCGAGTTCTAGGACAGGCTCCAAAGCTACAGAGAAACCCTAACTTGAAAACAAAACAAAACAAAATTATATTTTTATGTTATAGAATTTGCTTTAAAGTCACAAGCTAAAGGGACTGAGGGATGGCTCCATGGGTAAGAACTCTTTGAAGACCTGAGTTTGAAACTCCAATACCAGCATTAAAATCTAGGTGTGGCCACATGTCTGTGACTCCGGCACTGCCAAGAATAGAGACAGAAGCATCACTGGGGCTCCAGGTACCGGCAGGTGAGTGTGCACAGGCACACACCCACCAACATATAAATACACACCAAAAAATAAAAATAAATAAATAAAGCAGTTTGGATGATGATGCTTTACTCCATGGTGTTCTCAGTGCAGTGGACCTGGGTCTCTTCCCTTGGGATGTTGGCCACTCTGACCCTCTTCTAGTACCATCTTGGGCATAAGCCACTGTTACTGATCAAAGTTCTTGCTTCTTTTTCAACATGTATTTCTAATCCATAGCCCCAATTAACTCATACTTTCTCTGTATTTTAATAGACTATTTTTTAGAGATTTTTTTTGGACTCGGTGAAATTGAGCATCAACTAGAGTTCCCATGTTCCGTGCTCTGGTGCACTCTATCAGCATCGCCCACCAGAGCAGCACATCTCCTGGCAATCACTAGCTTGTCACTTGACTTCCAGGGTTTACAAGGACCTGAACTGGTACATTCTGTGGATTTGGACAATGCATAAGATCTGTATTCACCTTTACAGTGTCATACAGAGTAGCTTCACTGCCCTAAAGAGTCCCTGAGCTCTGCATACTTTTTTTTAAACATTTCTGTTGTTGACCCTGGTCATCATGGATGGTTCATGCTCTACTTCCCCACCATGCATGCCTTTCCTAGTGGCTGTAGTCCACACGCCTCTCTCTGCCTAAGATTCCGAACACATCAGCATGCAGGGCACCCTTGAGATTTGTTACCGCTTCTTTTGTGTTGGCTTTGATCCTTGGGGTTCACCGTTGTGCTTGGCCCTTGGTAGGCCTTCCACAAGCAGAGCGGCGGTGTGACTCAGCTCCAGGGGTCCTGGTTACGTGGTGTGAAGGGCTTTGACGATTGGATAAAATCCAATCCAGGAACCGGAGACAACAATTACATCATCATAGTAATAATAATAGTAAAAACGTAATAATCACTCTGAAAGTGATCAGTTTGGTTCTTTGGGCAATTGTTCAACAGCTAACCACCAATGACAAGAAGATGAACAAAGTGGTTGACCCTACACTCTAAAACACCATAGTCTTGTAACACACACACACACACACACACACACACAGCAAACTGAGGACTGCGGTGATGTCTCAGTAGGTAAAGTGTCTGCCACACAGCCATGAGGACTTCAGGTCAGAGCTCCAATGTCCATGTAAAAGCCATCATGGTAGGCAGGGGCAGAGGCAGAGACAGGTGGATCCCTAGAACTCTCTAAACAGCCAGCCCAGCCAATCAGTGAGGTCTGGGCCCAGTGAAAGAGCCTGTTTCAAAAGAAACCAAAGCAAAGAATGATCGAGAAAAACCCCTGACAGTGACCTCTGCTCTCTACACTCACCCACACGTATACCACACACACATCGTCCACACAAAGGCTGAGATTTTTAGATTGTTCAGGCAAACAGATCATCACAACACAGTGAAGGGTACTAAGACGTGGGTATGCATGATGGCTGTCGCACTTGACATGTAGTTGAAGGGATCAGTGGGAATTGGTGAGTGGGTGGAAGAATATCCCAACAAGGTTTGGTTATTGGCAAAATGGAAGTAGAATTATAAGTGATAGTTTGTTTTCTGATGCTAAAATGAGACATCCCACATTAAAGGGTTGCCTGCTAGCCTCCAGTAAACCTCTACGAGACCACCAACACAACAAGATTGTGTGTGCACCTTTAAATACTGTTTCTAGGGGCTGGAAAGATGGCTCAGAGGTTAAGAGCACTGACTGCTTTTCCTGAAGTCCTGAGTTCAGTTCCCAGCAACCACATGGTGGCTCAAAACATCTGTAATGAGATCTGGTATCCTCTTTGGGCCAGCAGACATACAGACAGACAGAACACTGTATACATAATAAATAAATAAATCTTTATAAATAAATAAATAAATACTGTTTCTAGAATTAGTGGCCCATCCTCACAACCATCCCTTCCTCTTTGGAGGGCTGGGCCGTGTGTTGTTCTCACATAAAAATACTCTGTGTTGCTTTGGGCACATCTGAGTGCAAGTTCCAGGAGTGGAGCTGGGTCTCTCTAGTACCCTCACTGGACCGGGTAGCCATTCTCCACAGGCTTTCTTTGAAACTTCATCTGCTGGGAGCTTATGTCATAAAGCAGTAATTCTCATTCTTATTCTTTTAAATTTCTCTGTCTCTGCCCCTGCCCTTTTCTTCTTCTTTTTCATCTTCTTCAATATTCTGGATATTAAAAGTGTGGTTAATTGTGGGGGTGGGGCGAGCATAGTGTGAGCAAAGTAGTTATTTCCTCCCCACACATGGCTTCCTTTCCCTAACCCAGCTGCCAGGCATTGGCTGCCATGTTGGAGCCTGGATGCGGCTGGGTCTCTGCAAAACATGGCCCCATCCCAGAGTGTACAAACAGTGCTTGGGGCTCATTGGATAAGAGGGTGGAGGGCCAGTGTTGTGGTTCTGGGCACCTTTCATTTCCCTTCTCTGTTTTCCCTCTGCGTCATCAGCTGGAGCATGTTTAAGACTCCGGGAGCTTGCCTTTGTTTCACCTGGGAAAGTCCCTGCAGGGAGAGCTAAGATCTCCCAGAGGAAGGGGCTGGAGCCCTGACCTCTGTCACCCGAATTGTTTGGGCCACGAAGCCCCCATAGGGGTTAGGAGGGTGATCAATTGGCAACCTGAGGAGTAAAGGCCTCTTTCTCCCTTCTCCTCTCTGCTCATTGTGCTTGGGAGGGCAGCGGGGTCAGCGGCAGCAAACTGAAGGGCCAACTAGCTGAGCCTTGAAAGGGGCTCGTTTTGTGTTTCAGTAATGAGCACTCTTTCTCCCCTTGGATGCACTCAGATTTCGCAAGTTACAGGGAACCTGTCAACTGCTGTTTTCATTGTATGAGGCTCACAGGGAACTTGGATATAGGGCAAGCTTGTTTCAAAGGAAGCAGGGAAAGAAAAGTCCTGAATAGCAGCAACGGGCTGTCATATGCAGATCACAGCTCTAGTTGCCATGGGACACCTCCGCCAGCCGAGAGGGCAAGATGCCGAACGTCCCTTATTGACATGACTGCCTCCTTGGAGATGGGAATGCCACCGCTGAAAGGACTTGCCAGCAGCCTCGATGGAGCCTGGCCTGCCAGCATCCTGAAGCCTAGGAGCCTCTGCCCCCCCACTGGCTGTTTCCTAGGAAGCCCCTCACCCTGGCTGAGGAAACAAGCCAAGCTAACCCTAGAAAAGGGAGGGGGCAGGTAGGAGGGATCCCTGCATGTGGGGCTCTGGGCCTGTGCTTGCAGATCTGCTGGGGCCATGGCTGAGAACCAGGGTCCTGATAAAGTCGAGTTTCACCTTCTTTGTTTGTCCTGCCCTCTGAGAACACTTGGCAATAACATTCCTTTCCTGACAGGTTCATTTTGTAGCCCGTAGACATTGTTTTCTTTCCCTTGTTTACCTAAAGTGGCCAGAGCAATAGGGCAGGCTGTGCCAATGAGAGAGGAGAGAGCCTGCCCTGGTGGCTGCTGGGTCATCACACCCAGGTCCCTCTGCCCTGTAGTTCCTTGTCCTAACTCTGTTGCCCCACAGGTGAGAACAGCAAGTTTCCAGAGTGTTCTGCTTGGAGCAGAGCACAGAGAATCTGAACCCGTGAAGGAGTTAGGATTAGCAGAGAGGGGGCCCAGAATGAAGGCTCCAAGGAGTTCTTTGACATAGGGTAGGTAGGTCCCTCAAGGTCGTGGGAAACTATTCTTATCACCTTGTGTAAAGCAGGCCAGTGGAACCCAGGGCTGGAAGGATCTAGAAGTCACGAGTAACTAAACCTACCAAGGTGGGGGCTATGACTAATAAATCTCCAATAAGTGTATCGGAGTGTATCACTACACGCTGTATTTAAAGGAATCGAGTGTGGTCAGGCAGGCTGTCATCAGAGAGTTTCAGTCTGGGGCTGTAGGAGAGCCAGTCCTTGGTGTCAGGGCTCTTGGCTGCCTGTGGTAACCCCCTGCCCTCTAGCCTTCAGGACCAGTTCCCACCTTTACCTCTTCTCCCTACGCAGGTTAGAAAGATAAATACTTGAAGTCCACACTCCTTGCATCCAGGAAGCTTCAAATCTAGTGGAAGAATGACATTTGCGTGTGTGAAGCTGTAATTGAAGACTGTGGTCAGTGCCCTGAAAGGAGAAGCCCTGCAGGCATGCAGAGTCATTTGCTCAAAATCTAGAGCATCACACACGCACATGGAATCACAGACTAGTTCGTGTCTGTTCTAGGTTCCCCTACCTAGAACAAACTACCAAGCTGCGTGGTATAGCGTTGGAACATCCCAGCCACCCACGAGCAGGCTTTGAAAGCCTGAGCCTCCTGATAGAGATCGGATCCCATGACCTTTCCACGAAGCACCTGGAACACTGGCAGATGTCAGGTGCGGGGACTGTCAAGGTAACAGCGAATCTAATGGTTGGCTGAAACACGGGAGGTAACCACAAGAGCTAAAGTTGGACTATAAGGATGAAAACCACGCATAGTGCGGCACTGGGCTCTCCACACAGAACACGGATCCAGCTTGGGATATTCTTTTCCCGTCACTTCTGTAAGAAACTGCCATAGACTTAGTGGGTTTGACGATACCAAGTAATTATCCTACAGTTTGGAGGTCAGGAGTACATATTGGATCTCACTGAGCTAAAAACCAGAGGTGCCAGGTTCTTACTTCCTTTTGGAGGCTGCAAGGGAGATTCAGTTTCCTTGCTTTTCAGTTTCTTGACTCTGTCTTCAAAGCCACCAGCACTGCAGCCCTCTGACCATTTGCTCTCCGAGGACATCTTCTGACGGCAATTCCTCTGTGGCTTTCTTTGTCCACTGTTAAAGACCCCTGTGATTACATTGGGACCAACTGGATCAGATTCAGGGCCAGCCAGCTAGCAAACGTTAAATCTCCTTGTAAGGGAGCATCCTCACAGGTCTGTACACTAGAATCAAGCATCTTCAAGGAACTCCTTTGGTTAGACGACTGGTCAACTCTCAGTTGTTTGGTTAGCTCTTGATTGCCTGTGCTTTGAGACTCTGCTTCCTAACTCCTCATCCAAGAACCAGATAATCAGGTATATTGACAGAAGGAAACTAAGCGTGAACATCCCCCAGACATGAAGCATGGGCCTCTGAAGTGGACATAGATCTGGTCTCGTTGTCTATCAGAATCAGCAAAGGCAGCACCATCGCAATGGCTGACAAGCACGACGTTCTGAGGAGATTGTTGTCCCACATGCTTCACAAGCTCCCTGGGCTCTGCTATTCCATATTTCACACAAGAACTTGTCCTCAAGTTGTCAATGTCTCTGGCTTAGCGGCAGGGATGTCTGGCCAACTTTTTGAGATGCTATCTCTAATCCAAATACACTAGTGGCTTTTGCTAAGTATCTCTCAGTCCCCGGAACCTCTCCAGGCTGCAGTGGGTTTAAGCCCCCCCCCACCACCACGCGGTAGCCCCATGCCTGTGTCAATAGCCCTGTCCACCTAGTCCCAGACTGCGTATCTCAAAGCTGGAAAATGCCACCAGCTGTCCTGCTTTCTGCCTTGTTAGAAGCCAAAACTGTTCTTTAAGAAGCCTACCACACACTTGAAAAAAAAGATATGGGCCCTGGGTAGTTGCTTCAAGCTGCCCTTGCTTGCTGCTTCACGAGTTTGATCTCTTCATCTTTATTCTGCCTCTATTCCAGTTCCTTATGTCCTAGTGTCTTTGCCTGGGGACTTCGTTCTATCCAGAACCTCCCCATCACTGCCCTCCTGCAGATGGGCCTCCAAATGAGCTTCCATGGTCACTCTCACCTCACCCCAGACTGCCCACGCAGCTAGGACCTTCGGCTTTTCCTGACACTCCTCCCCAATCCCTACAGCATGTCTCCTGGCTTCTAGGAATGAATTTACAGTTTGAGGCCTCAGTGGTTTTTATTGTTGCTTTGGTTTTAAAACAGGGTCTCATATAGTCCAGGCTGGCCTTGAACTTGATGAATGTAGTTGAGGTTCCTGCCTCTGGCCCCTAAGAACTGGGATTGCAAGTCACCATTCTTACCATGATGACTTCAGTCTTGGTGTGATTTTCCCCGTATGGCCTTAGTTGCTCTCCTGTCACCTCTGATAGAACAACAGAAGCAGGAACAGCATAGTACTTGTGATGGGCCAGGCCCTGTGCGAGCATTCGCTCATTTCATCCTAGCAGGAGCTCTATGGGCTCATTTTAAAGGCGAGGACACAGATGCATGGAGATTCACTTCCTCAAGGTGATTTGGGTCATGTATGATGGAGTATGGACTCAAGCCCAGACTCTAAGATGCTGTTGTGCCAACCTGAATTACTGCCCCAGTTGTCTTCTTTCTACTTTCTACTATTTACAGTGAATCCTCACCAGTCAGGGTGACTGGGGATACTCCACCACACCTCTCCTGGTTCCAAATAAGCCTCCCATCCCCCAAGACTTACACATGGGGTGCCAGAGGCTACAGTGATCTTAAGTCCCATGTTCCAGACCCGCTTCTTCTTGGCCTGCACCTCCTGTCTTTCACCTCCCTCTCCCTCTACTCAGGTACGTGGAACTCTGCACTGTTCCTCAGGAGACCCAACAGAACCCCTGACTCAGTTTCCCTGTCTGCCATCTTTCATCTGCTTGGACCCTCTCCCCTCCTCACTTACCATATCGGGCTGCTTGTCCCATTCCCTTCTTGGGGATGTGTTTGCTGTTGCTGAAAGCACCCGCCTTTGCTAATCTCCCTACCTAAATGCTCTCAGCACCACTGCTATGGTCAATCATGATTTCCAGCTTCATGGGATTCAGAATCTCCTATGAAACAAAGGTGTGTCTGTGAGGGCCTCTCCATAGAGGTTTAACTGAGGTGGGGAGGACCACTGTCAGTAGACACAACGCTGTTCCATGGTTTGGAGTATCCCACTGCATAGGAAGGAGGAAGTGAGATGAGGACCAGGACTTGTCTGTCTGCTTTTCCACCTGGATGACTAGTGACAAGCTTTTTCATGTTCCTGTTGAAGTGGCTTGAAGAAGGATGACTCCCATAGGCCCAAAGTCATCAGGGAGTGACACTACTTGAGAAGGATTAGGAGGTGTGACCCTACTGAGGGGCTGTGGTCTTGTTGGAGGAAGTGTGTCACTGGAGGTAGGTTTCAAAATGTGAGGTTTCCAAAGCCCAGGTCCTGTGTCTTCCTCTTCCTGCTGCCTGTGGATGAGGATGTAGAGACCGCAGCCACGTCTCCAGCACAGGGCCTGCCTGTGCGCCGCCATGTTCCTTGCTATGCTCCCTGCCAAAGTGATAATGGACGAAAGCTTTTAAACTGTAAGCAAGTCCCAATTAAATACTTTTCTTTAAAAGAGTTGCCGTGGCCATGGTGTCTACCCACAGCACCAGAACACTGGCCAACACGGCTGCCATAGCAACTGAGCCAAACTGAGAGCCCAAACACACCGTTCCTTCTTGAGATTGCTTAGTCAGCTTCGTTACAGACGTGAGAAAAGTAAACAGGGCACCTGCCCGCCTGGATGTGCGTTTTCTCCCCGTGTGTCATGAGATAACACCGGAGATGAAGGCTCCATGGGGGCAGCATCTCTACCCCATTCTGCATCCAACCCCCTCAAATGGTGCTTTGAATTCACTTGAAGTTCTGGGTTGGCTCCAGGCTACTACCTGCTGTGTCCATTCCTGATCACTAACGTGGATCAAAAAACGATTCTGACATCTTCGACTCTCAGTCACAACATGTAGACTGGCAAGTGAGAACACACAGCACTCATCTCTGGACTGAGCTCAGTTTCCATCCTCACAAGGGTGGGTGCGTACGTGAGTGAGTGAGTGTGTGTGTGTGTGTGTGTGTGTGTGTGTGTGTGTAATCCACCTAATGGAGGCCCTCCAGCACTCTCCCCTCCAGCCACCCCAATTCCAGCAAGTTACGAATAAAAAGCAACTATATCACTTCTAATGATGTCCACACCTTCCTCTGCGATCTCAAACCCTCTCCAGCCTTTTCAGTGTCGCTGTTCCTGCTCTCGCACCAGGCAGGGCACCCAGGGGTACAGCCTAGCCTCTTAAGGGCACTCAGACCTCAAGGCATGATGATCTTACTGGTCCTGCTTAAGCATCAGGGAGCCTGGTTGGTGGGTCAGAGCCAATGGAAGTAGTAGCAGCCACGGGCATGTGTCCCTCGGTCACTACTTCAACAAAGGGTGTTTTGTTTTTGGCTGCAGCAAGGTAGAACTTGCTACAGGTCCAAGAGCTCTTGGGCCAGGGAAGCCTGATGAATTAGCCAAGGTTTGTCTCAGGTGTTTTGGGGGAGTGGCAACTGCTGGGAAAATGGGCCAAAGGTGAGGAGGAGAAATAAAGCTTAGTTATCCAAATCTACTCTGGCATTCAGAAAGGAAGGAAGGAAGGAAGGAAGGAAGGAAGGAAGGAAGGAAGGAAGGAAGGAAGGAGGGAGGGAGGGAGGGAGGGAGGGAGGGAGGGAGGAAGAGAGGGAGGGAGAAAGGGAGGGAGGGAGGGAGGGAGGGAGGGAGGGAGGGAGGGAGGGAGGAAGGAAGGGAGAGAGGGGGGGGTCACAGGACAGTTTGGTCTTCTGACCACTTTAATAAGACCACTGCTTAATAATAAGCCAAGGAGGTGGGTTTGGCTAATACACTGTACCTTCATTAAGCATCTGTGATGTGCCCAGTATTGTGTCAAGCCTTTAGAGGCATCTCTCCACCTCTCCATTGGGAGCTGCTCAGCCATGGATGTTCTATCAAAGCACCGAGTGAACAACCCTAAAGGACTTCCTTCCTTCCTTCCTTCCTTCCTTCCTTCCTTCCTTCCTTCCTTCTTTCTTTTCTTCCTTCTTTCTTCTTTCTTTTGTCTTTCTTTCTTCCTAAATTCCCAAGTTAAATAGGAAAATAAATCAAGTGAGGTCTCAGGAAGAAACAGAATTATTTTCAGAGCAGTTTAACTCTGGAGGGTTGGGGGGAGGAGCAGTGAGGGGAGAGCTTACCAATGGTTGGGAAGTGGCAGGAATGCTGAGCCCCTACCCCCCAGGGACTGGCAATAGTAGAAAGCTGCCAGTCATCTTGCCAAGAGGAGCCAAGGGAAGAAATAATGTGGCTGGGCCTGGCCAGAGCTGGGACCCTAAAGGATGTCACCTGGGAGAACTGCAGAATTGCGCAAGCAACAAGGCCCTGGAGGGGAGGAGACAGCCCTCTAATCTCTGACCCCTGCCCCTGCCTCATGCTAGCCGAGCGAGAAAGGAAGCCAGGGAGCAATGGACACTGGCGTCCAGGTTCCTAGCAGTCATCCATGGAACACAGCACAGGAGAATGAGGAGAATTGTCTGAATGGAGAAGCCAAACAGAGAAGGACAGGCACAGAGGTGTCTGTCCCTGCCCACCACCCACATGCCCACATCCAGGAGACTACAAGACTCTGGGGAGTAAAAGTCATGCCCAACACAAGAAGGCTAGAGACAAGGGAAATAAAAGCCCTCATTCAAAGGCAAATCGCCGAGCCTCCATCATCTCTGAGGCTTGGGCAATGAGCAGCCAGCTCTGCTCTCGGCAGTGGGCATGACTGAGTCTGCAAGAGACAGGTCGATGTTTCTAGCACAGGACACGGGCTTTGGTACCACAGAGCTTTTAGGACAGGAGGCCTCTCAGCAATGGGGCTAGCAGTCCTCTAGGTGCTATTGTGCTTGGGATGAGAACTGGCTTAAACTTTGATTTAGGCAAGCACAAGGCTGGGTTCAGCAAAGGGTCAGAAGTGGGCCCGGCTGGGTGTGCCTCCTCTTGTCCTGGAGCCTGGGTTCTCTGCTAAGCCTTCTGCTGTCGGGGGAGCTGCAAGAGAAGATATTTCAACATCAACAGTTAATTGTCATGTATTTTTTTTTAAAAAAAAAAAAATACTGGGTAAAGAAGGAAGAAACAGAGTGACTCTTTGTGGTTTGCTGAGATTCCCTGGAAAGCAAGCTTAGGAGACCAGGGTCTATGTCAGTGCCCGAGAGAGCAACATTTGCTCCAGGACTTGTATAAACAGAAGTGCTTAGCAGGCTGACAGGAGTTATGGGAGGGAGTGGGATTTTCAGTTTGGCTCCAAGGCTTTTCTAGCCTTGACCTTTAGCCTAGAAGCAGAGCTGAGTGGATCTCCACCTCCACTATCACCCACAAGGAGACACAGTTGGGCCAGGAGGGAGATGAGGAGTACCGATGGATTGCCACGGCTCCTACTGGCTCCTCCGCAGGCTAACAGCAGCAGATCCATCCCCTGGGCCCTCCTTGTCCTGTGACCTTGTCCTTGATTCCCATCACTCTGAAGGTGAAGGCTTCAAAAAGGAGTAAGCAAAACAAACCTTCTCCTTCTCCTGTTGTCTAGCTGTTCCCGCTGTGGGTATGATTTCTATTCCCTGTTCTTCTGATTTTCACCTAAAAAAGGAAGAAGAGGATCGGGGGAGATGGCATAGGATTCAAGTGTTCTTGTCGCTCCTCTCAAAGACTCGAGTCCTGCTCCCAGCACACACATAGAGGGGCTCACAACTGCCTGTAACTCCGACTCTAGGGCATTCAGTAACCTCTTCTGGTCTCCACTGGCACTGGCATGCATGTGTGCATACTCACTGACTGACACATACATGTATACAAGTAAAGAAAAAGAAAAATCTTTTAAATTTTCAAAGAAACTCAAATCCAGGTTAGCCATTGCCGTGATGTCCTTGATCTCAGGCACAAACCAGGGATCCTCCTTTTTGCACTTGGCTGCAGACGGCCCTCACTCTGAAGCTCAGTCAAGGACCTGCTCTCAGCCAGTGCAGTGCTAAGACAGTTAACTTGCTGTGTTAGTCACTGACTGAGGGAGTCTTCTCATTAACTTTCTTAGCCCCATATTGCAAGAGTCCTTTCTGCCCCTCATATTTCACCTGCCTGCATCCTTCCCAACAATGGCTTCCCACCCAAACATGTTGTCTTTTAGGATCCACTTCCTTCTCCTCACCTCTGGGTCCTAACTGATCACCAGCAAAGGGTCATTTCCATTGCCACGTGTCTGAGGGCTCCCACCTCAACCTGGCTTTTACCCAATCAGCTAGCCTCTCATATTGACAGCCTCTCTCTGTACAACCATAGGTGCCTGAGGCAGGTTTTTAGGGCACTGATACCAAATGCTGAGGTTCCTCTCACGCCAACCATCAAACTCTCTGAATACCAACTGGAAATCTTTTTTTTATTTTATTTTATTTTTTGTTTTGTTTTATTTTTTCCCACGATACGGTCTCATTATGTAGCTTTCGCTGTCCTGGAACTCACTATGTTGACCAGACTCGACCTGCACTCGCAGAGATCTGCCTGCCTCTGCTTCCAAGTGCTGAGGTTAAAGGAGTGCATTGCTGGAAATCTTAACGACTCTTTTCAATCCCAACACCCACTGCTCAGAATTCCCAACTGATGTTGCGTGTTTAAGCGGTCCGGACCACAGACTCCTCCCACTTTAGACATCCATCCCAAATCTCAGGATGCCATGAGTACTTCTGACCTCCAAGTTATAAATCTGAAAATCCCTACAACTTCTTTTTGCATCTAATAATTCGGAGGCCTAAAAGCTCAAATTAAGTTTCAAAGGCCTGTCTCAGTGGCCTGCTTCTGTCAGCCAGGTACCATCTCACGATAGCTCCATGGCTTTCAGAATATCACCAAGTCTTCAAAACCTGAGCCTGCTGAGGGCATTTCGGATTCAACTCCCAGCACATCCCCTTGGACTTCCTGTTGGTCTCCATTGTGAAGTTACCTACAACCTCCAGCCTCATGATTACCGTGGGCTTGGAGAGCTCAGTGCTGGTAATTTGGGGCAAAATCCAAATCCATATTTCTTGATAGAAAAGAGCACAGAGATCCTCCCATCCTTCTGATTTTCTCCTCCAGGTAAGTATAGCACATTTGCCAGTGTGTCTTAGAGCCTATACGTCGAGCTTGTTCCTAGCTTGGGAAGTCTGTGCTCAAAAGGAACCAGCCTTTGCGGGGGCCACCCAACTCACCCTGGACTCTGAGCGTGGTCTTCAGTGCCGCCACTCAGTGGCAGGAGAGGCGCTTAAGGCCCCAGCTGCAGGTTCCCCTCTACCTTCAAACCCTACTGTGAAGGTTTATATAACGCCTGACTTCTGACTCCTAAATCAAACCTGTGGCCCAGACTGCTTCCCTAAGTTGATAAGTTGCTTGGCCTCCTCCTCCCAGACTTAGTAGCACTCCCTTTGGCCCTTTCCATGGTTCAGAAAGAGTGAAATACAGTAGAAAAAGCAAGGCTCAGAGTGGCCCCTGAAGTCAGCTTTCCTGACTCTCCTTGTTGGTGAGATGATACCAACTTCCCTGTGACATGTGTGTGGCCCCACTCACCTGAAATGCTAGGGTCTGAAGACGAGTTACCTCTGCTCTTCCTAAAAGTTGTATAATCCAGCTGATTCTACATGGCCAGACTCACTCCATGCCTCCTACCCCCTTACCACCCTCAAAGAAAGAGGTCCTGCCAGAGCAGACTAAGGAAGGGCCTTTTCACTTCGCAGGCAGTCAACTGAGACAGCTCAGAGAGAGTGTTCATTCCTGCTGCTCTGGACCCAAGGAGTACCACCTGGCCTGGCTCCTTGTTGACCTTATCTTGAGGATATTAGTTCAAGGTGTTTAATTTATGGGCAGGATCCTCAGATATCATGAAAATTAAAAACAATTTCAGGCAGTATAATTGGGTTTTTTGGTATAAATATCCTTCGTCGTATATGTTTTAATATAAGTATCCTCCATCGTGTGTGTGTGTGTGGTGTGATATGTGAGTTCTATGATACCTAACATGTCAGAGATTCTAATGTCACTGGGTATTCTGTTTTTACTCAGCAACCTTATTTGTATGGTTTCTAAACATACCAGGAACTTGCAAGTTGGCCTGCGTAGGGCAGGCTGCACTCCCCACCCATACCCCTTAGGAAAGCAGCTGGCCTCACCGGCAGAGCATCTGGGAAAGAAAACAGAAGGGAATAAATGCTCCTCGTACATACACAGCAGTGCCTCCAGCTAGGGCCAGCCTCCTCCTTCCTTCTTCCTCCTTCCCTCCTCTCTTTCCATCTGTCCCTCCTCCCCACCCTCTTTTTCTTAATGTAGCACCTCCCCATCCATCTCCTGGATGATCTACTTTAATGTAGAAGTCTGAAAAGCTCTGTTGTTCTGCCCCACTAGTGTGGGACAATTATTTGTATTCTGTCAATTATACTTTAAATAAACACTGATTGGTCAGTAGCCAGGCATGAAGTACAGGCGGGACAACCAGACAGGAAGTAGAAGCAAGTCAATGAGAACAGGAGAATTCTGGGAAGAAGGAAGTCCATTTCTTGGCCGTCCTGACCAGTCACAGAAGAAGCAAGATGTGACTGCCTCACTGAAAAGGTACTGAGCCATGTGGCTAACATATACTAAAATAATGGGCTAATATAAGTTGTAAGAGTTAATAAGAAGCCTGAGCCAATGGGCCAATCCTGTTTATAGTTAATGTAGACCTCTGTGTGATTTCTTTTGGACTTAATGATTGTGGGAACTGGGCAGGACAGAAACCCCGACAACACCCCACCGCTACTTACTGCAGAGACAGTTGTAGTGTGGCTTGGGTATGGCAACCACAGGGTAGGCACAAGAGAGCTAAAAGGAGCAAGAGGTTTTGGTACCTACAAAGAAGTTTCAAACCTCAGCTAGGACGGCAGAGGGCATGTAAGGGATCAGTTATTTTGGAAGACTATGAGGTTTTTCCAGGTTCCCTCAGTCACTCAGAAACCCACCCTGCCTTTCTGTAAGGCATGGCACACACAGACCGGCAGTTCTCAACCTTCAACCTGTGGGTCATGGCCCTTTTAGGAATCAAGCAACCCCTTCACAGGGATCACCTAAGACCATCAGAAAACACAGATCTTTACATTACAATTCACAGCAGTAGCAAAATTGTAGTTATGAAGTAAAAAGGAAATAATTTTATGGCTGAGGGTCACCACAACGTGAGGAACTGTATTAAAGGGTCGCAGAGTTAGGAAAGTTGAGAACCACTGCCCTACAGGATTCCAAGCCTCGAGATATAAAACCCAAAGGACATATTTAGGAGAATGCAGAGCTCTCAGATGGCCCACTGGGCCTGGCTGGGGATGAGGGGATGGTTTTAAGGCACAGGCAGATCTTGGGATTCACTAAGGCCTTGAGTCCACTGGCTTTGCCACCCATTAAGTCTGTCTGTCATGCCTGCAGACCTGCTGGGAGAGAGTGGAGCTCTTCAGAGACAAGACACAGCTTAATAGTGATATAAGAGGGAGCAAGGCATCAGTGGATTAGGCACTATAAACCTACCCTGGCGGAATTTGAAGCCCAGAGAAGAGGGCAGTGGAGCAGCTTCCACGTGGCCAAGTATTTGAAAGTTAGTCATCAAACTAGCAGTTTTTAATCTCTTCTCCTGCCTTGACCTTCATGACACCCTGAAGGTCAAGTTTGAATTGAGAATTTGGAGTCACAGAAGGAATGTGGTGGCCTAGGGAGATGGGCTGGGTTTGGCCCCTTACCCCATCTAGCACTAATTGCATTCATTTTGTGTGTGTGTGTGTGTGTGTGTGTGTGTGTGTGTGTGTGTGTGTGGTGTGTATGAGGGTGTATATACACCATAGTACATATGTACAGGTCAGAAGGCAACTTAAGGGATCTGGTTCTTTTCTTGCCTTATGTGGGTCCTGGGCATAGAACCCAGGTCTTCAGTCTTGGCTGCAAATTCCCTTCCCTGATGAGCCATCCCATCAGTCCTAAAAGTGGTCTTAGCACAGCATGTTAAGTATGTATGAGTCCTAGCCCTATCACCACCCGCTACCCAACCCTTAGTCACCCTGAAAGCCTGTGGGTGGATACACACCAGTGCCATAACCCACCTGCTTTGAGACTTCAATTAATTAGAGCCCTACACTGATTTCAGCTCAGAAACTCAGTAAGGGAATTCCAGAATCTGAAAACAAGGTCCAGCAGTGTGCTCTAACTGAATCTGTTTCTTTATCCCAAGAGCACTCTGACTGTAGCTGGAGCAAAATCCCAACATATGGACCACAGTATGGGCCAGTCTCGTAACCAGACCAAGGCCAGAACCTGACAGGCATGAGGTCAGCCAGTGGGAGCTCGGGAGAGGAGTTCTGGCATTTCCTCGAAGGGGCCTTATAGTGCATTGCGCTTCCTGTGCCTAAGACTGGACGTCTGCCCATGACCTCGTGCCTCCACACAGGTCCCATGGGTGTCATGCAGGTGTCACCATCTCAGGCTCCCAACACAGTGGGAGCTTGTTTTCTTCTTCTCTCGCTCCTTAACTCTAATCTCCACTGTCCTGTGCCACTTGGCTGACCTCCTTGGCAGAGCAGTGACAAAGGGACGTGTTCTCTGGAGGCTCAGATCCTTCAGCCATCGGAATGCAGTTTCCTTGAGGTCACATGCGCTAAATGGCAAGAGTCTTACCCTCCAATCACTGACCTGGTTTCCTCTCACCTCTTCTGGCTGGGATGTTGGTGGTTGCCACTCAAAGTAGGTTCATTCATCTGTGTAGGAGAGACGCAAGCCCCTCTCCTCTCTGCCACAACTCTTGCTCAAAGCTTGAGACAGCCCTCACTCCAGTTCCAGCATCCTCCCCAGCCCTCACAAGCTGGCATCCTCCATGGGCTCTGCCTCACCCTCCCTACCTGCTTCTCTGTCCCCACTCAGCTGTTCTCCTTATTTCTGTCAAAATCCTTTCATCCTTGAAGTTGTGCTTGAAGCCTCCCTTCATAAGAGGTTCCTGGCACATCTGTGAATCCTTCTCATACTTTACGTCCCATGCCGTTAACCTCTCGTGCCCTACATTTGACCCAGAGATGACACTCGTGTGCCTTTGTATGGCATTTGTAATATCCTTGCTAAAGAAAACTCACAGAAGGGACCTTGAAAGAACACCTACTCTAACCCTCATTTTCCGAAGACGGGGAGGAAAGTTTCATAACTTACCCAGGCTGGAGGTCTGAGTCTGGCAGAGTTGGGCATGACACTCAAATTACACTCAACCTCTCCAATCCAGGACCTGCCCACAAACCCCCTGCTGCTTCCCTACACTGAGCTATACCACCCCCAGGGGACCAGGCTGTCACGAAGGGCAACCACATGACATTCTCATCAACCGGGCACCCGGTGCCTCTCCATTTACCAGTGGGACAAAGCCTGCTGCTGCACCCGCCTCCGCCCCTCTGCGTGCTGTATGTTTCTCAACTTCTTTGCATTTTAATATCCACCAGGCAAAACAAGTAGTGAACAGAGGTCACTTGGATTTTCTCAGACCAGCTTTAATTCCCCGCTGGCTGCATCTGAGGACCGCCCTTTTCTTCAAAGTGAATAAGCCCCATGCCTGCTCCCCATGGCAGGGAGGCCGGCGGTCCTTTGCATTTTCAGCTTCCCAACGTTACCCTCCCTCAGAAGCTGCCACAAAGCTCCAGGCAGAGGCTGGTGGGGACAGAGGAAGTAAGCAAGCAGGGTGCTTCAGGGATCCATGGGATGAAATAAGACCCTGGGAGCTGAAGAGCAGGGAGGACCAGAGCAGTGAGACCCCTAACTTGAAGCAAATGCCCTGACTCAAAGTAAGCCTAATAGGGCAGAGCAGACATTCCATCCCTTCCCCCCCACCCCGACGCCGTCCCCTCCCTCATTGTCCTACTCATGAAAAGAAGAAAAACAGAATAATGAGCCACGTTGGACGGTGTCACCCGAGCAGCCGGAAAGACGTGGGCAGACGCCTGGCCAGGCCACTAACTTTCTCTGTTTCTGGTAGAGATTTTATAAATATTCGGGGAGTTTGATCTGAGATTGTTGGTGGGGAGGCAAGGAGAGCTGTGGAGGGGGGTGATAACTCAGTCCCTGGGGGTTCTTGGCTCTCTCTGAGGCCTGCTTTTCATTAGGGTTGCCAAGACAACAGCTCATCTGCTGCAGAGCTCATCACAGCCTGAAAGCATCCTCGGCCCAGCCTGCTTCCTGTGAAGCACTGATTCTTCATAGCAAATCTGCCTTCCTCCAGGACTCTGCCCTTCACCTCATTACCGCCTAGCCCGGGCAGGAGATCACTAAAGGGGAGGCAGGAACATGTGACGGCAGCTTTCTGAGGCTGGAGTGGACAGACAGAACTCCGATGGCCCCATTACCAGGGTGTTAATTTGCCCCAGCATTGTTCAAAACTAGAGGCAGGACCCCCCCAGTACATACAAGGTCCTTCAGCAACCTTCTGGTTCCAGCATCTCCTTCTGTGGACCCCAATCTTTACTCACTGACCCCCATACAACCAACCTTTCCTCTCCACACACACCTTGATTTGATTTTCTTCCTAAGACAAGCACTTACAATGTTCCCGGGGAACAGCCTCCCTGGTTGTTGTATTGATAAGTTCCAGATGCCTATTCCAGTATGAGTCCACGTGTGACTCTGGTTTAAACCAAGGTGTCCAGTGGTTTGTAGAAGGGGAGTGTCAGGGTAAAGGGAGGAGGGACACTGGGGCCAGAAGAGACTAAAGACAGCAAAGCAATATTTGAATAAGCAAGTCACCCTCAAGGGGACAACCTGAGGCCAGCTAGAGAGTGTGTGCCCATAGCTTATAACCCCTATGGACTGCCAGTTACTGGATGAGAAGCCAACTCTCTCTACTGTGAGCTCTCTGCAGAGCCAGCAGCCAGGAAATCCCACTCATGGGCTGCATGCCAGCATCCAGCAGGGCGCCTATACCCAGGAGGCCCCTTAGCATGGGTTCTCAGAAGAGTCCCTTCTGCAGAAGCAAAGGAGGAGTCACCAAAATGCATCTGAGCCTGGGCCAGAGTGCTCCGGGTTATCTTATAGGCCTATCTTTGTGCCTTGGAGAAAGTGGACCTCAGGCCTCTCCTGCCTCTCCTTACTGTGGATGCAGACCACCCCAACACTCTGGAAAGATTTGGGCTCTGAAACCCAGAGCTAGCCCTGGGGAAATGAAGACTCTGGGCTAGAACTAAAAAGCTAGAAGACCCCCCCCCCCTCTCTCTCTCTCTGTGTGTGTGTGTGTGTGTGTGTGTCTTAAATGGAGTGGAACCAGGAACTTTAGTCTTTGTGGCTCACACAAAGCAACTGCTTACCTTAAATATAGATATACACACAAAATACAGAACAAGGTCTCATAATGTAGCCCAGGTTGGCCTCAAACTCTCAGAAAGGCTCCTGCCTCAGCCTCCCAAATGCTAAGCTCACATCAGACCTCTGAACACCTTCTTTCTTGCTTCCACGGAGATTGGAGGGTGGACTCTTAATTCTTCAGCTGGTCAGAGCAGAGGGGCAGGGGATTCCCGCCCCCCAGCTTGTGGGAGAGGCCATCTGAAAGTGATTTCCTCACATCCATCCCCCAAGATACCAAAACCATATCAAAGTCTTATCTGAGCCAACCCCCAGGGGAGCAGCTGTCTCCTGTCATGGACTTCTGATTCTCACTGAAGAGGCCCCTGCTGGCTTTTGTGACTCAGTACTGGTGTTGGAGTTAAACACGCAGCCAAGTGAGACAGTCATGTGAGTAGCTCCATAGTCAACCCTAGCATCCTGGTGCAGAGTGACACTAACCCAAATGGCTGTAGGGGTGGAGCAATAAAGAGGGCAGAAGAGTCTCCCAGCCTGCAGCCTGTTTATTTCCGCACAAAACCTCAGGCCCCTGCTGAATCAGGGAGTGAGTTCTGACGCACTCCCTAGGAAACACGATGCGCATTAGAGTCTGTGAGACAGTGGAGCCCAGGGCAGAACCTCACGGATTCAAATTCCAGTTTTGCACTCAGCAACGTCTAGCAGAAGGGAAATCAGCCCTCTGTCTCAGGCTCTCTCCTTCCCTTTAGAATAGATGTGATACTACCTACCAAAGGGGTTGGTGTGAGACAGGGGCCCCACACTAGCAGCCCCCACCCCAGGACTGGTTGCAGCCTAGACATTGCTCAGGAACCATTTCATAGCCTTGGCTATCCTGATGCTGGGGCTTCAGCTTGTCCTCTACCTGTTTCATTTCTGTATTTTCTGGGGGTATTTTTAGCCCCCTAACCATGAACCCTGTTGCCAGCAGTGGTCACTTTTCATCTCAAGTATATCCACTCGTGTGAAATAAGGGTCCCAGGGCTGTGGGAAGAATGGGGCTGTCTAGTGTAAACCAGATAGCTATGTCATGAAAGTTCCAGGCCTGGCCAGGCTGAAGGCCAGTTCCTAGAAGAGGAGACAAAACTAGCCTTCATGATGGCGTCTTCCAGAACCTTTCCCATTTCCCACAAGGAAGTAAAATGGGGTCTGGTTTTCATCTCTTGCACTACCTGGGTTACCTTGAGAGACAGCAGGATTCCGTCGCCATGACACTGGTTGGGGTTTTGCCAGTTTCCCTTTGGGGGCGTCGTGTTCTGTAGCTGTGGCTCCATCTGTACACCTAGGTTGATGTGATAGCACATAGGGATGAATGAGCTGCGGGCATGGGGGGGTAGACTCGAGGTTTGCAAGATTGCTGGAGGGATTTCACACAGCGCTTGGCTGATTCACGTTCATTTTGTGGGAGGAAGGAGAGACAGCTCTTGGGATGGTCCTTGGCGTATATGACTGGGTGACCTGATGTCTTCTTAGCAATGTTTGGCCTCAGTTTTCTTCTGGAATGTAATACTCATATTAGAACTTCCCTGAAGACAGGCTTAGATATTTCTACCCAACAGCAACAATGCATTTGCCAGAGAGGTCAATGAGGTGATGCTTAGCAGGAATGTGGCGTAGAGAGTGCTATCTGATTGAGAAACCGTACCCACTATTTTGGTAGCTCTCGGAGGGGCAAGCCCTAGACAGTTGGCTCAGACTGAAAGCACAAATAAGAGAATGAGCTGCAATTTATAAAAAAAAATCAAACAGAGTTCCCAGCTCCTGGGGAGCACAAGTCAGTCATTCTCATGTCCCCCCACTTCTTTAGCTGCAGAAGTTGAGGCATGTGGCCCTCCAGGCTACCCCAGTAAGTTAAAGCTTTAAATAAACACACAGTTAAAACTGCTGTCACGTCTCTGCCCCTTGGCGACTCCAGGCTCCTCCCACTTCTTGCCTCTTCTGTCCGGAGCCAGGCCTGGAGGAGCTCTGGAGACAGTATCCCCTCTACATGCACGTATTCTGTCCCAGGGGTCTGTGCTGGACATGGGGGGCATCCTGATCCAATGCAGGCTCTCCTCTTCCTGGGTTTGTTAGGAGCCGGCCCGGCCCTGAGTCTTATGACTTCAACAGATGTTTCTGCTTAAGGAGTCCTGGCATCTTTACGGCCTGTTTTTTCCATTCTTGCATCTCTTCCTCTGTCTCAGCAACCCTGAACACAATTTAGACTTCATTTTCTTCCTAATGGTTACAGGGAGAGAAAAGGCTGGGTTTTCATTTTGGTTTGTTTTGTTGTTGTTGTTGTCGTCGTTGTTTGCTTCCTCTTTCCCCCAGTTTATCCTTTGTTCTTGGCTCGTTAAGTCACATGTACACAACACACACACACACACACACACACACGTCTATGTTTATGGTGTCTATGAATATCGCAGTGGCATTTTTGTGTTCTGTTTCAGGCCTCTCTTCCTGCTTCTACCCATAGCTCATATTCTCACTTGTCCATCCCACCCAGGTTATCCCAAGAATGTTGGGGTGTCCGCCATGATGCTGATTTGAAGGCTTATACAGACCTCAGCCTCTCGCCTGCTCTCCCAACAAAGCCCAAGGAGCCCTGCTGTCTATCAGTATCCGGGGATCAACAAGAGTGACAGTTCTCCCCACACTCTGTCTAGCCAGCCTGCCTCCCTGAGCTCAAGTGGGGGTCAAGCTGACAGTTGTTAAAAATGGAACCGGTTTTCCAGGGGCAGGTCGCAGGCTTGAAACCAGTCCAGCCACACTTCAGGTCACACCTATAATTCCCTCTTGCTTGCTGGCATGACTGGGTGTTCCCAGTCACCTTCCCTGCAGGGCTTAAGGTGACCTATCCCAGGACCTCAGCTTATGGTTTGTGTATGCCTGGGGTTGAGGCCTGTTTATTACCTGCCAAGACTGATGAGCAGACCAGAATTTCTCGTCTAGGCTCCCACAGGAATTTAAGCAGATCAATCTGGAGTCCTAAATGTTGACTTGGTTACTTAGCTGGGGTTAGACCTGTGTCTGACTGTATCCTTTGTGTAAGACTCATATCCCAAAACACTGTCTTGATGGAGCACACTGCCCCAAGCGGTCCGGATCCACCTTGATATTAGCCATGGGGCAGAAGTGGGGTGAAATCTTTCCGATGTCCATCTTCTTCTGATGGCTGAGCTTAAGTCCTTGGAAGTGTTCAACAGGTGACTGCCCCCACCTGAGGAGGGCAAACTCCTATCCCTCACTCTTTCCCATGGTACTCATGCCGCACTCACCTCACCTGTGACCCTCTCCTCTCTCCTTGTTTAAACACGTCGCGACACTGATTCTTGCTTGTCCATGTTGGGAGGCAGAACTATTAGCATTCTGCCTCATTGAGGAGTCTGTTGGCTGAAGGCAGCCACAGTAACATGGGTCAGGTTCCCCATGGCCGATGTCACACATAGGGACAGCGGGACACGGATGTGAGAATAAGCATAATGGTCTACCATGGAAGACACATTTGCTGAACACCAGCCATGCCTGGAGTCTCGGGCATCCCTGGCTTTTGGCTTTACTTCATACTTGTCTACCAGGGATGGAGTAAGAAGGCTTCCCCCAGCTTGTCCATCAGCAAATAAATCCCGTCAACGTGGAGACCCACACCATGGACACTTCCCCAGAAATCACTATGGATGTCATGAGAGGTCCTATGGATGGCCAAAATCATGTCCGCCCCAGGAGCCCTCAGGGTCTACCACACCTCTTCCCTGGGCATATGCCAGTGCCAGGCCTTGGCAAGTGAGGCAGTGGCACGGTGGCTTCTTAAACTGTAGCTGGTATTGCACATCCTGTGGCTGAGGCATGGTGGGTTCCTGCTGTTGAATGGTGCCCTGGTTCTACTGAGCGGGTCTTTAGAGACCCAGCAGAGATGACAGGACTTGCTGGTCTGAGTTAGCAGCCTATGAAGTGATGACTCAGCCATCTGCGTGCCCCATCTATCACTTGCCTTCTCTCTTGTCACCACTGGAGCCTGCTGGAGGGGTGGAGCCGTGAACACTGCCTTGCTGCCTGGACCATGTGAAGCCAGGCACTGACGCTGGTGACAAGTAACGTTCTGATGGCCAAGGGCAACTTTCCTTTGTTCTGAAGGCCCAGTTTACAAATAACCAGATAACCAGACCATATTCCTCAGTGTCCGGAATGAAGGAAGAGCAAAGTCACCAGGAGGCCCTGTAGAAGGACTGCAGACTCAATCGTACTGCCAATGTGAAGGAAGGTATAGAGGTGTGTGTGTGTGTGTGTGTGTGTGTGTGTGTGTGTGTGTGAGAGAGAGAGAGAGAGAGAGAGAGAGAGAGAGAGAGAGAGAGAGAGAGAGAGAGATGAATTGGTCACAGGATAAGTACATAATAGCCTAAGATGCTTTAAAGATATATATATATGTATATATATATATGTACACACACACACACACATATATATATATCCTAGTTTTAAAATAGGAACACTGTGGCTAGAAATACAGCCCCAGAGGTAGAAAGCTTATCTATTATGCACAAGGCCCTAAGTTCAATCCTTAGTACTGCAAAAAGGTTTTTTTACAAAACAAACAAACAAACAAACAAACAAAAAACCAGGGAGGAGAAGGAGAAAAATTAACCAGGCATGCTTCTAATCCCAGAATTTGGGAGGCAGAGGCAGGAGGAGTGTCAAAATTCAAAAGCAGCATGGTCTCCCTAGTGAGTTCTAGTCCAGTCAGGGCTATATAATGAGACCCTATATGAGAAGGGAGAGAGAGAGAGAGAGAGAGAGAGAGAGAGAGAGAGAGAGAGAGAGAGAGAGAGAGAGAGAGAGAGGAGAGAGAGAGATTAGTCTTTTTTTTTTTACAATCATTGATTGAGATCTTTTTCCATGCTAGGCATACATTATTTCATTAATTTCTCAAACAATATCTTTAAGCCACAAGTAACAAAACATAGATCAGCTGAGCAGTGGAAGGGTGGGCCAGAGCCCAGAGTCTTCACCACAAGGCTCTCCTGTCTGCGAGCATAGTGGTAATGAGAATGCCTATACCAATACCAAGAACTTCTGGCCCTTACTAAGCATGTGCAATGTGCCTTATATAGATTCTACCTACCTAAGTGCCTTATATAGATTCGCCCAGTCATCGAAAACCTCTGTATTTGTTATTGCTACCTCATTGTAGAAATGAGGTTGCTCACCATGTTAGCATTGACTTCCTGCAGCTAGGCACACTGGGATACATCCTGTCCAGGCAGTTTACTAGGGTTTTGTGTGGGTTCAGAGTTAAGGAAGGCTGCTGTCATCTTGTGGGACTCTGACCATGTCCTTCATGATAAGTGTGTGGTGGACTAGAGATGGGAGTATATAGTGGGCTAGAGATGGAGGTGTATATAGTGGGCTAGAGATGGGGTGTATATAGTGGGCTAGAGATGGGGGTGTATGTAAAAACAGGCAACCTGGTGATAGCTGAGAAGATGAGCACCCCAAGTGGTCTCCAGCGAAGGAGTCAGATAGAATCTGGTCACCAAACTAAGATCGGAGCTGAGCCAGCAGCAAAGTTTGACAAGCCTGAGGTCATTTTTTTTTCTACCTACAGTGCAAAAACCAGGCTGCCAGACTCAAATTCTCATTCCACCATTCTTTATCTGTGACCTTGGGCAAGTTTCTGAACCTCCCTGGATATCAACAGCCTTCTCTATAAAGTAAGAATAGAAGTGCCCACCATGTGGCACTAAACAGGGCAGTCTATCTAATGCCCCCAAGCAGAACATTGCCACCCTAGCTATCCAGGTGGCTCTCAAGCCTGCAACAACCTTCTCTTGCTTTGAAGGTACCACACTGAAGAAACAGAGTTGCAGACAGACGTTAGCCCATCCCTGCAGTAGAGAAAGCTATAGCAGGACTCAGAGCGTGTCCCTGAGGCTTGGTAGAGAGGGAAAGATGACATCTAATGGGACAGGGAGGGAACTCACATCCTGGGTGTAGATGTTTGGCAGCCAGGCACGGGCTCTCCCTTCATCCCCGGAGGCCAAGTGGGAGGTCCTACGCACCTGGGCTGTTGAAGATGGGAATTTCTCTGGTCTGGTTTGATTGTAACATCACCGTCATCCAATTATGGGCAAGAAGAGAGGCTTCCTCTGTCTCTGAACAGCTCCTTCTTGTCACTCAGGACAGGAATATTGATCTGTTCCCAGCCTCTCTGTAAACTTCCCCAACCCCAGCCTCGGGCTTGGAAGACAAGATGGGGGTGGTGGGTGGGGCTGCGGAAGGCAGCCATGTTCTGGCACAGTAAATCTTTCCCGGGAGATGAGACAGCTGAGCTCTTCGGCCAGCTCTGGATCTGCTCAGAATGGATCCTTCCCAACCCCCAGAAGACCCTCAGCAGCTTGGGAAAGGAACGGTTCGCTTGGGCGCTGGGTTTGTGTACACGAGACTGTCAGTCTGGGCAGGGGTGTCTGATGACATATGAGAGCAGCAGAGAAGAGAAGGCTGTTTGGAGCCCAGACAAAAATGTTGGCCTAAAGGGAAGCTTGTGATCCTCTGGCTCTCCTCCCCCACTTGCCTTGGAGAGCCCGCCCCATGACTTTTCATGAGCAGTTGAGCCCATGGCTTCCTCTCTCAGAGCTCCATTAAACTGTGAGTAAACGATATGTGTGCACAGGCCACCTTTCCTCTTCGCCTGCTCCCCTTTGCACGCTGCCATTGTATACATTCCCATGCCAGTCCCCCTGGGTCGTTCCCCCCGGTTAAGCCTTCCTCTCACCATCTCTTCTATAAGCTTCTATGTCTCAGCAAGGCACAAAAGGGGTCTGGATTCTGCTTTGCAAAGCAGAATTTCTTCTTTAGTGGTTTCATCCAGCATCTTGCTAAAGACGTGAATGGAGCTGGGAAGGAGAGGGCAACAGAGCAGGAGGTGACCTCTAATGCCTCCCCACACAGCCCTTGTCCCACTAGAGAGCACACTTCTCTGGCTTGCGCTGAGCCAAACCATCAAAAATGCCAAAACAGGAGGTGTCCTGAGGCTCATCCCACATGCAGCTAGATTTCTTGCAGGTTAGCTGCACTGGAGAACAACAGCCTAGGTTTTGCCCCAGATTCTCTGGTGTGAGTTCACCCAGTTTTGGAAGCTTATGCCTTCCCTTCTCCACCTGGATGAGCCATGACTCCGAGCACGCTTGGAGCCTGGACCTGTTTATTCAAGACCCCTTCTGATTATCTCCTCGGATGGAGCAGAAGAGACACTGAAAATCTTAAACATGAAAATGGCTTCATTTTGCAACCCGTCCTTCCAGTTACTTCTATAAGTGGATCCTGCACTGGGCATTTATCTTCCATTGCTACCTAATACTGAGTTTGTGTTTGCTGCCGAAAAGACGGCCAGGGCTTGAGGAGATCAGTCAAGGGCAGTCCTGTCGGGACTAACACATCTATGAATAGGGTTGTGCTGAATTGAGTCCACTGTCCTTTTACATCAGTGAGTGTTTCTGTGGGTTTATAAACACACATTCTGGCTGCGTCTAGCCTGAATAGATTAGATTTGTCCTTCAGTTCTGAGAAAGGGCTGTGAAGGGTCTCTGACCTCCACAGAGACCAGTGGCTTTTGAGGAAGAAATAAGTGACTTATGGCAAGAACAATAGAGCAGCCTGAGTCGGTCTCCCCAGTGTCAACATCATGTAATTTATGGTGGCAAAGAAAAAGATACACAAACTAAAAACAGACACAAGTATATGGTGTTAGTTAAATTAAACATCTGTGAGATGGAATACTAGGTAGTCATTAAAATTGTATTAGAAGAAAAGCTTAACCCGGTGGGAAAATGTTCACATAACATATCATTACAGGGGAGAGTGGATTATGAAGTACCCTGCACAGAACAGAACAGTTTTTAAGGAAAGCATCACGCGAATTTTTTTTTAACTGCAAAATCCATCGAAAATGGTCAGAGTGCTGTCTCTGGGTAATAGGTTTCTGCTTTATGTTTATTTCTTTTGAGGCGTTAGCTCTATTTTTCCAGCTTTTTCCATGAGCATGTCTTTTCCAAAATCGGGGGAGGGGGATCATTAAAGAAAGATGATGAGAGGGGCTAGCAGATGTGTCCCCTGCTTTTTATCCCACGTCTTTCCTTGGATTCTCCAGCCCTTCCCATTACGGACACTGCGCCAACATCTTCAGCGTTACTCAGGTGGACGTTCTGCTACGGTAAGAGCCCTGGAAGGCTTTGAGAATTCGACCTGACATTGGGAATTCATCAGACCCAAGCCATGCTTTCTCACAGCCAGTAATGAGCCTCTCCGAGGAATCTTAAGTGTATTTCCAGGGTTCGAAGAGGACAATTGCAAACCCTGACAGCTCCTCGGTGGGTTTTCAAATGTGAGTGTGATTCATCCCTTCTCCCGGGTCTTTTCATGCATCTATTCCCGGAGACCTTTGAAAAAAATCTGCCATGGCTGTGAGAAAGAAAGGGGCTGAGGAAAACAATGGCCCTTCTCCTCTTACAGAGGATGATGAAGGGAAGTAGAGAGAACCAACCAGGGCAGGGAACAATTCAGCTTTGTTTGTCCAGTTCATAGGACAGGGTTAGCTGTAGAGTGGAGCCCAGTAAGCATATGGAATAATGAATGAGTTCATGGAGGGGCACAGTTGGGCCGCTGTGAAATCGACTGCAGCCTAGATAGGCCTTGTGCATAGCATTTCTGTCACAGATTTTAGAGAGTCATCCAGCTTTCAGCTGCTCTTCACCGCCACCTCCTTCCCAAACAGAAACAACATCATGTCTCTTCTCACCATGGGGAAATGGCACTGAGATGACCCAGCTGTCTTGAAGTCACTAATCCCATTGGTGGCAGATCACTAGACACGCCAGAAAGAGGAGGGAGCACAGCTTTCCTCCTGGTGTAGCCAGCCACCTCTTCTACTCCAGGGGGTGCCACATTACCTAATTCTGGAACATGGTCAAATGATGGCTTTCCTTGGTCAGCCTGTCCTTGGAAAATCCACTCCCTGGTTGTATCGGAAAATTCCTCTTGTGTCTGTCACTGCACACATCAGAAAACCAAGGTTTCCATTTTCTCTGAAGAAATCAACCAGCGACTATCGAGGAGAGCAAGTTTGTCTGGAACTGTTGACTCATCCTCTCAGAGCCAATCCAGGAAAGGCAGGCCAAGACCAAGGCTGGTATCCCCCAGCACAGAAACTGACTGGGTAGGCTGGGACTATGCAAGGAGACTTATGCTCTGCACCCAGAGGGGTGGCCTGATGCTGACTTCTTTAGTGATGTTGGGGTTCATTAAAGTGAAGAAATCAGCTTGAAACACAGCAAGTTTCTTTGCCTTGGATTCCCATGGTCAGAGCAGTCAGAATTTAAATCTAATGATCGAGCACAAGCAGCTTCTTGGAAGAAGAAATCTCTTTCTACACAGGCTGGGGCCTTTGGGGATTCTTAGGCCTGGCCATTTTATCATCCCTCATCATCCTGTTGACGCTATTTGTCAGACTGGACAAAATACACCCACTCAACCACCATTCTCCCAAGCATGTGTCCACTTAATAAATATCCCTTGATCACCTTATGTGTCTATGAGACAAATATTGGGAAAGATCGACCATTCAAGAGTGCTAACCAGTTATAGTGGTGCATGCCTTTAATCCCAGCACTCAGGAGGCAGAGGCAGGTGGATCTCTGTGAATTTGAGGCCAATCTGGTCTACATAATGAGTTCCATGACATTCAGAGCTATATCGCGAGACCCTGTCTCAAACAAACAACTAACAACTCCCCCGCAAAAGTACATTCGTATAATCCCCACCTAGGGAGTTCACGGTCCAGGAGCAGGAGTGTTCAAGAATGGAGCTTAAATCACAGTGCAAAGAATGAGCCGTAGAAAAAGGAAGGCCATTAATCCACCCACGGATTCTGGGGAAGGTGCACAAAAGGGAGACAGACACTGGGGCAACGTGAGCCAGAGTTTTCCAAACACCTGAACTGCCTTTTCATGGTAGGCGTGAGTGTGTTGCACAATGCCCTTGAGCTCTGGGGAGCTAAAAACACAGAGGGTGACAAGCTCTTAGGGAATGTGAATTCCATTCACTGGAAACCCTGGCTCTGCCCTCGGGCAGTATGTCCAGTGGGCTAGAGGCCTAAAGCATGTCTTAATGTTTGATGTAGTCAAACATCTTGGCACAGTGTTCCAAAGCCAGTAGCATGCTCTTCCAGAGACTTCTCTCCTTGCAAAAGAGAAGGTCCAGGTCTACTTAAATAATTAATCAAAATTATTGAAAAAATATTAAAGGAAGTCTGTAGATGATGGGCCCAGTCTTGGCATGGACCCTTCCCCTTGCTTCTTCTGCCTGCTATAAACATCCTAGGTTTCCCTGAACACCTTCACTCAAGCGCCATGTCCTCTGGGAAAAACTTCAATGCACTCCCCAGAGAAATAGACATTCCCTTCTCTTGGCACAAAACCATCTTATCCTCATGAGAAGACTGCATTTGCCTACTTACCTATGTGTCTTTCAGAAGGCAGGAAGTGAGTCTTTCTCATCTGACACCCACCCCATTCCCGAGGGCCCATAAAGCTTTTGTTGACTGGACTGAGGCTGCAATAAACAGCCCTTTACTTTGCCCTGGTCTTCTAACAGAGCAGGGTCAATTGCGAAGGCTTTCCCGATAAGACCAGAAGTCTTTATACCTTAGTGTTACATATAAAGAATCTAAAGTGTGGACAAGGGAGGCTAGTCCAGAACTGAGCCCAGCCCAGGAGTGTATCAAGTTCTCCTCAGTCTGGGATAAACCCTACCAGGATTATTCTGAGACCCCAAATTCATCACAGTTCATGGACCACCCCAAAACAGATGGAAGTCTAAGCAAGCCATAGTGCCAGGCTCCAATATGTTCTGGAAGCTTCTCCAAGGCTATTTTTCTAAAAGGTTTGGGTGAATAAGAGTCCCATAGGCCCCCCCAAGAAATTGTCAGGTTCCCCCTCTTTGGTCAACAGGAATGGAAGGGCCTTTAAGAAAACCAAGTCTTATTATTTGTTTGTTTGCACAGTGACTCAGTCTGTAGTAACTAGGTTAAAGTCCACTTTGAGAAAAAAAGAGAACAAAAGACCTCTTGTTAGTGCTGGAAGTTTGCCTCTTAAGATATCACTGAGGGGAACTGGGAAGAGAAAAAAAAAAGTCAGCAGGGCAGAGGAAGCTGCAGGCCTTCAGGAACACAGCCGCACTTTGGAAAGGAAAACACACCGCCTTTCATCTCCAGGCCTATCTGCACCAGCCGCTCCCTTTGCCGCTGTTTTATGGCCCTGCTGCAGGACACAGGCCAGTGCCCAATTCCCACACTCCTCGAACACACTGAGACTGCCAGGGGTTATAGTAGAGTGGGCAGATGTCCACATCTAACCATCCCTCGGTGCAAGAGGAGAGGAGATAAAGGGAGAAGGGGGGAGCCCCACCCTATAGAACTTGCTATATGCTGGGTGCTGTTCTGACAAAGTCTATGGTGACCTATCTCCTCAATGCCCAAACCAGGTTAGCATGCTACTTCCCAGGTCCAGGCGAAGGGAGAAGCAAGCTGGTCCCACTCTATTTGGGGAACCTGTTCACTTCAGTACTGTAGAGGAGCCACAGGGCCAGGAGACTGAGGGACACTTCCAGGCTACACTAAAACAATCAGACTCCAACACCAGAGGACTTAATCCCACCCGCTTCAAGTGAAAAGAGGAAAGACAAGGCAAGAGGAGTTCTCCTCCCACACCCTGCCTTTAGACCATTAAACTTGTGCCTGTGACCATTCTGCTTCATCCTGTGGAGATGTTCTTCTCGCTTGTGGTGAGGTGGATCTGTGCTGTGATTGCCCATCCTGGAATTGATCCACTGTACTTTGAGTGTAAGCAGCCGAACCGAGACAGGTAAAAAACAAACAAACAAATAAATAAATCAGAAACTCCACGACAATCCTCATTAAAAGTGCTTCTTGCCAGGCAGTGGTGGCACACACCTTTAATCCCAGTGCTGGGCAGAAACAGGGGGGTCTCTGTGAGTTCAAGGCCAGACTGATCTACAGAGTGAGTTCCAGGACAGCAGGCTGTTACACAGAAAAAGCCTTGTGTCAAAAAAACAAAACAAAAACAAAACTACTTCTTATCATCTTTCCCTTCCAGGGTCGCCCAGAGATTAGGTCTCAGCCTACAAAGTCCCAGTCCCCGACATACAGAATGTTGGGACTTTCTGGGTCTTCCAACTCAGTTAACACCTGTGGTGGTTTGAAAGAAAATGTCCCCTAAAGGGAGTGGTACTATTAGGAGGTGTGGCTTGTTAGAGTAGGTGTGGTTTTGTTGGAGGAAGTGTATCACTGTGGAGGCGGGCTTTGGGGTCTCGTATGTGCTCAAGATACCTCCCAGTGTCTTAGACCACTTCCTAGTGTCTACAAAAAGATGTAGGACATTTGGCTCCTTCTCCAGCACTATGTCTGCCTGCCTGCCACCATGTCTCACCATGATGATAATGGACTAAACCTCTGAAAATGTGAGCCACTCCAATTAAATGTTTTCCTTTATAAGAGTCGCCATGGTTATGGTGTCTCCTCATAGCAGTAGAAACCCTAACTAAGGCAACACTAATCATTCTGCCCTAGGAACAAGTTATATTTTTGCTGACTCGTGACCAAACAGCAGAAATTTCTCCAAAGAAACCTGAATAAAAAGTGTTGCATGCTGACCTGCCCCTTGTCTCTTCATGGAGCCTGCCTGTTCTACAGGGTGCAGAAGACCAATGTGGAAAGCCAAGGGAGTTAGGAACTGCTTATTAAGGCCTGTCCTCTGGCTGGTGACTACTGACTATCTTATTGGCTGCAGGTGACTTTGAAGGATTTTTTTTTTTTGCACTGACAAGCTCAGAAGAGGCTGATAGGGCTCCTTGGGCTGCTTCTCACTTTGGCTGGCCTCAGGGGGATCAGACTCCGGGTGCAATCGCTAAAACCTGGCTTAGTGCCAATGTGCTAGTGGCCTCGTTGAATTTCATAAGTACCAGGCTACTTAGCCCACCCCAAATGAGCTAGTCCTCCCTAGCTAAGCTCAACAAGACCTGGGAAGAGTTTGTGACATTACATCAGGCACCTTTTGCAGACACAACAGAGGCTCTGCACAACTCCACAACTGTAGGAACCTTTGACATTCCCTTCCCTCCTTGGCCTGGTAAAGCCCACACACAACATCAGAGTGACCAATTATATCCTTTTTTGTCTTCATCTTTCCCATGTTTCATGTGTATGTGTGTGTGCGCGGGCTCGCACATGTGAGCACATGCATGTGTGTGTGTGTGTGTGTGTGTGTGTGTAATTACATTAACATGCAGGTATACGTGTGTTTTTAGATGCATGTGCATATGCAACATGGTGTATATGGAGGCCAGAGGATTGCCTCGGGAATACTATCCACTTTATTTTGAGACAGGGTCTCACTGACCTGAAGCCTATCAATTAGTCTAAACTGGCTATGCAGCAAGTCCCAGGTATCCACCTATCTCTTTCTCCCCAGTATTGGGACTACAAGCATGGGCTACCACACCTGATTTTTTTTTTTTCAGTACTGAGGATCAAACTCAGGTCTTAATAATTACAAAGCAAAACCTTTATGGACTAAGCCCTCTCCTTGGCCCTTCGGTCATCTTCTTAGTGGATTGCCCCGATATTCTCTGCCTTTAGGAGTCTGACTTCTGAGCATGGTTGGGTCATGCACAGTCCAGAGTGCAAGGATTGGGATACTACTGAACAACTCTGGAGAGGTTCTTGTGAAAGGGCTCCTACAGATCACAATCTGAGCAATTGCCTGTTTTCTTGGGCTTGATATATGGGTTAATCCTTGACTTTGGCATCTGCTTGTGATAAATAAATAATCAGAGCCGGACAGTGGTGGCTCACATCTTTAATCCCAGAACTCGGGAGGCAGAGGCAGGCAGATCTCTGAGTTTGAGGCCAGCCTGGTCTACCAACTGAGTTCCAAGACAGCAACCTTGTCTCAAAAAAGAAAATCAAATAAATAAATAATCAGAAAGAATCTCTCAGGGTTCCTTTGTAGTAAAGCACCCAACATAGGAAAGACCCACCGCTGGCTCCAGGACCCCTATGCTTTGATCCTTCGGCTACCTGCTGAAGCATCTAATCCTATGGTCGATGCGAGAATCTCAGATGGACAGAAACATCAGGGAGAAGAGGGTTGACAGCAAGCTGTGGGTGATTTGGGGCTGGTCCAGTTGCGGAGGGGAGAGCCAGGGAGCTGTCTCCCACTACAGACACCTGGGGACTTTACCTGACAGTATCACCCATATCTTTTAGCAGTCTTCACGCCTGTAAACGTAATATCCGCCACCAACTGTCCCCTAGAGGACCCGGGTGAGGAGAATTATTAACATTTGCTGAGCAATTTCAAGTCCTTTGGAGAAAGGCCCTTATACATACAAAGCATGATCAAAGGTTATCAGCTGGCTAGGTCTTGAAGGAAATATTTAACGGAATCAAGACTGATGGCTGAGTTCAATTCTGCATTCAAGTGTACGCAGAGTTCCCATCGCTAGACTCGGCTGCCTACTCGAGAGGTTATTACGCTCTTTTTCCATTTCCATACAATCATAATGTGGGTCAACCAAGCACTGCCTCCCTACGATGCTACCCACTGTCTTCCCCCTGTGTTGTTAAACGTAATGACTTTTGCTCATTCTTGTTTCTTTTGTCCTTTATTCAGTGTGACTTTGGCCATTAGCCTCTCTTTGCCCTAAGCAGTCTAGTTCTCTAGTTTCCTCAAACTTAAATGTCCTTTTATTTTGGTGGTTCTGGGGATTGTACCCAGGGGCTTACATACTAGGCAAATGCTTTTCCTCTGAGTATATGCTCAGTTCTCTTTATGTTTTGTGTGTGTACGCATGGGTGCAAGTATATTGTGTGTATTATTGTCATTTCTCAGTAGCTACTGCCTTGGTCTTCTAAGTCAGGACCTCTCACTCGGACTTGGGGTTTGCTGGCTAGGCTAAACTGGCTCACCAACAAGCCCCAGGGATCTATGCATCTTTCTGTCTACACGAGTATCCTTGTATCCACACAGGATCATACCTGGCTTTGTTTGTTTGTTTGGTTTGGTTTTCTGAGACAGGGTTTCTTTATATAGCCCTGGATGTCCTGGAACTCACTCTGTAGACCAGACTGGTCTTGAACTCATAGAGCTCCACCTGCCTCTGCTTCCCGAGTGCTGGAATTAAAGGTGTGTGCAGCCACTGCCTGGCTCATACCTGTTTTTTGTTGTTGTTGTTGTTGTTGTTTTTTTTTTTACATGAGTGCTAGGCACCAAACTCTCAGGTCCTAACGCATAGCAAACACTTTATTGACTTAGTTGTATCCTGGCTTATTTTTATATTTATCTTGATATAGTATCCCTGCCTCTTCTCTCGCTTTAGCACTAAGTTGCCCCAGATGGCCTTTCACAAGTAGGCCTTCAAGTATTTGTGTATTGATTTACGGGGAAAGCGGTGTACATGCGCACATATATGTTCATGTGTGCATGCACACGGGTACACATGTATGTCAAGGACAGAGGCTGACGTCAAGTGTCTTCCTCAGTCCCTTCTTTGTCTTACATTTTGAAACAAGGTGTCTCGTTGAATCTGGAGCTCACTGATTGACCAGCCGACCAGCAAGGCCTTCTTCCTTACCTCCTCCCTCCATTTCCCAAGCAATGGGATTCTAGGTGCTGGGGATCCAAACTCAAGTCCTTGGGTTGTCATGGCAAGTGCTCTATGAACCAAGAAACCTCCCCACTTACAATTTGGTTTTATTTTTTTACTGATAACTGTATCAAATTTACCTGCGATATTAAGGTCTTAGAACTATGAAATTCTATAAAGTCATGATACTAAAATCTCTTTCCTTAAAATCTCTTTTCTCAAAAAAAATTAAGTTACATTTCTTTACATGCATATGTGCATGCCTCTGTGTGTGTGTGTGTGTATGTGCGCGTATGTGTGTGTGTTGGTCAAAGGATAATATACAGACATCCGTTCTCTCCTATTACCATGAAAGTCCTAGGAATCAATTGAACTCGGCCACCAGTCTTGATAATAAGCATCTTTACCTGCTGAGCCATCTGGCTAACTGTTTTATCTTGAAGGTACAAATATGGGGAGATTTTCAGAATCAGAAAGGGTTTTTGGACCTCAGATAGCAGTCGATAGGAATGAATTGGGGTAGCTTCTGTTTTATTTGTCTGCTTCGCTGTGTTTTTTAAAACTCGTCCTCTATGGCCACAAGTTACTTTTAAGATCATAAAATGCAATCTATGTTTTTTTCCCCCCTTAATCTTTTAAAAAATGAATCTTTTAAAATCTGAAGAATTTCTGGGCTGCATCCTCAGGTCTCTCTCAGGCCTTCCGCATCCTCTCGGCTTCTCTCTGAAAATTAGGTGGTCTGGAATGGAGGCCTTGCAGACATCTGTGAGGAAAGTTAACTGCGAACAGTTAGGTCTTAATTACATTCGGCCTGAGGTAACTGTAGGTCTACAGTGACAGCATTTGGAGGGTTAATGATGCCACTGTAAGCCTTCATTAGGAAAGAGCAAGGGATCCTGGGACACCGCCTCTCCCCTCAGGCCACTCCTTTAGTCTGTCTTGCCCTGCCCACTGGTCCCAGGCTCTCTTTCAGCATGTTGTCAGGCTGTGTATGCCAAACACCCAGCCATGGTGGAAACGACTGTTCTTTGAACTTTGCTACAGCCCCTGCCAGCTGGGGTCTCCGGAGGGAAGCATTCACCTCTAGCCTAGATGAAATGGAGCTTCAGAAAAACCAAAGCGGCCTCAGGCTCTGAACTTTATGTTTCTTAGGCTGCCAGCATCGCTCGCCACTGAGTGTCATATAACTCCAAAAAATATGCAGAGGAAACCAAAGAGCCGAGAAACACAGATGCCCTGTGGCTGGAGAGGCCATGGAGAAAGTGTCCTTTCCCTGAGATGCCAGGTGTGTGAGAGGACAAGGAGGCCTATGAGGAGGTGGGGGATCCCAGAACAAGAAGGCCAGGATTCCAGGAAACTTGTGCCTCATGCAGCCAAGTTTGTGAAATCCCCCATGTTCTAGAAAAGTCTCCTACACAAACCGTTGGTGTTTCCAGCCTGATATTTGATAAGCGCAAGTCAGCTGGAAATATACTGGAGACTTTGGGTTTTATGTGGTTTGTGATGGCCAAGGAGACCCTTTTCACCTACTACGGCATCCGGCCAGTGGCCACCCTGCCAGCCTCCTGCCTATCTCCGCCCTCTGGTGAAGTGTGCCTCATCCTCACAGGGTCGCTTCCTCACTGACTCATGTCACTGGCAGCCTTGCTTCAGCCTGACTCTCAACATCTGTGACCTCAGAAAATGTCCCTGGTCCTTTCTTACTTCTTCCAGGTCACTAAATCCCAGAGCTGGAGGAATCCCAGGTGCATCAGTCCAGCCTCTTTAGTGATATACTGCGATCGGACACAGGACTGGCTCTAGCCTTGGGTACATTTGTGTTCCAGGAGCTCCAGAAGCTGCTGCTGAGTGAATGAGGGAGGGAGGGAGGGAGGGAGGGAGGGAGGGAGGGAGGGAGGGAGGGAGGGAGGGAGGAATTCCCCCATTCTTATCTTTTCTTCAGAGTGATACCCAATGGCTCACACCAGTTTTCTGTGCCTTTATAGAGTATGGTGTTGCTAGTGCCAGGCAGAATCCAACAGTGACATTTGCTCCTCTGACAGACTTATGGGGTGGCAGGGTCACACTCATCTCTCATAGAACTCCAGAGAAATAACAGCCAAATTCAGGTATACCGAGGACAGCCTTGGGCTCATTTCCCCAAGCTTGGTGAGCCTGGCTTAAGCGGCAACTCTCTCACAGTTCCACAGACAAGGTGCTGGCAGCAGGGACTCCTTCCAGGCACTCTGAGGAAGAAGCTGGTTCAGGCCTTCCTTCTGCCTCTTTCTTGTCGCGTGCAACCCCTGGGCACATGTTCCGTGAGTGTGGTGGTTTGGATGAGAATGAGCCCAATGGGCCGGTAACCTGGGACTACAGATGCACACGTGGATCCTGGGATGGAAGGCTTGCAAGGACAAGCGCTTTTATCTGCCAAGCCATCTCACCAGCTCTCCCTTCTGCCCTTTTCCACGTGTGTTCCATTGGCCTCCCCTACCTCCTCGGTACCTCCTCCTCTTTGCCCCCTCGTGGTCCTCCTTCTCATTCCAGGATCTATATCCCGACTCACGCCCACATATATACATATGAGGCTGAGATCGGCACATGAGAGAGAACATACGTCTTCCCGAGTCGGGGTCACCCCGTTTAAAATAACAAATTCCAGGCCCACCCATTTCCCTGCAAGTTCATTTTTCTTAACAGCAGAATAAAATTCCATCACGTATATGTACCACACGGTCCCCAGCTGTTCATCTCTTGATGGCTATCTAGGCTTGTTCTAGCTCCCAGTTACTGCGAGTAGCATAGCCCTAAACGCAGATGTGCGGGTGTCTCTCTGGGTATCTACCCAGCTCCGGTATAGCTAGGTAGACCTCTCAGTCCCACCCCAACAACAGACCACAGATGCATTTCTCCTAAAGGACTTCCTAGTCCTGATCCTAGGGGCACTTTTCCCGACAGGAGAGTCATGGGAAAAGAGGCGTAGACAACAGCAGTGGCCCTGTCTTCCTCCAGCCTTAGCAAGGACACCGAAACCTTGCTCCAGCCTCTCCTCCAGAGGAAGTCCGCCAGTCTCGCCCTGCCCCACTGTCCCAGGCCCTTGGAGGCTCCCCAACCCTGCTGCCCTTTTCTGTTTACACTGGGAGATGAGCCTCTGGGAGCTTAAGTGCAGTTCTGGCCCTTTTGTTTGTTTTGAAGTCAAGTTACGACTTCGCTCCTGGATTTATTGCAAATTCCATTTATCTCCCTCTCCCCAGGGTCTCAGCACAAATCCTTTAGGGCTGCTCTCCCCACTGGGGACAAATGTCAATTGACACAGGAAAGGATAGGCATGCACAGATATGGAAGAGCCATATGTAAGGGCCAGAGCCATCCCCTAGTACAGGAGAACCACAGATCACCGGGGAGGACAGGCCTCAGCAGCCTGCCTGCCACCCCCCCTCACACCCCTTTTTCACAGACCTTAATAGGAAAGAAGAGCCAGGCCCAAAGAAATCCCAGTTCTGAGGGGCTAGAGTAAACAAAGGAAGACTCTGGTTTGGAGGGAAGAAACCTGTGGCAGATTTTAGCAGGAAGCCATGTGAGGCCAAGGGTCCTGGGAGGCCTGGAAAGGAACCTCCCTGGAGTTGGTCTGACAGGAGCTGAGGGCCTGAGAGTTGGGCACGGGTTCATGCCTGCGGCCTTGCTGGGAGCCTCTACCTTCTCCTAGGTATCCCAGCTCCCTCCAAACCCCACTATGTTCATAAACTACTGCTGTGAAGCTCACTAGGGAGAGAAAGAATCAAACTGAGCCAAACAAATTGGGAACGGGAAGTCCCACTGTGCTGCTGGCTTGTCCTTTTGAGACAGGAAGTGCCCTGGGCCTGTCCCTTCCTTGCATAAGTTCCCTGGCTAAGGAGCATGCAGGAGACACTGGAGGATTTCAAGCCAGCCTGGTAAGGGGGGAAAAGAGGTTGCTCCCCATCAACACATACACACCAGCCAAGAGAACAGAGGCAAGGTTATGTGGCTGCAGAGTGTCCTGGAGCACAGGCTGTGGCTGTGGACAGCAGGTGAGAAGAGTTAACTTTTGCATTCTCCCAGGGCATCACCAGGACACGAGACTAGAGTTCTGGCCTTTCAGCCAATGACACCAGGAGATACGGTTAGTGAGTGAGGGCTGAGCACCCACCCATCACCTCTGAGAGCACCCTGATTGCAGAGTAGGTGCAGCTGCTTGCTAGAAGCACTTCCCACAGTCATTTCACCCCGGAAGGCACTGGGCTCCATTCTGTCCGGACCTGATTCTTCCTCAGTCTCTAAGCAGCTGAGCCATTAGCCCAGTGTCTGCGTCATCGGCCTCTCTCCAGACCCAACTCTGGACTCAGCCCCTTAGGAGCCAGGAGCCTTCACATACCTCCATCAGCTTAGCCCTTGCCTCTGGCATCCACTCCCACCAGGCTCTCTGTGCTTCTCTCATGCCCCCCTCACAAGCTTTACTCTGTCCCCTCACCAGCCTGACCTGTCCTCTAAATTCCTCTGTCCCTAACTTGCCCTGAAGGACCCGCCTAAATCACCCATTCCATTCTCTCTGCATATGCTACCTGGCCCTGCAGGGAGAAATTAAACGCCCTGTTGGAGGCAGATTCAACAATTAGGTCACCGTCCCTGCGATTCATCCCCCACCCCCAACCCCAGCCTCCATCTTCCAACACCTCACGGCCCTCTTTGCTAGGGCTCTGGCCTTTTCTCAGGCCCCTTCCAGTCTCTGCCTGCCCACCTCCAAGTCCCTTCGTATGGCCCCCTTTCCCTCACGCCAGGGCCGAGATGTCCCTCCTCTCTGCAAACTTACATACCTGGCCCCGTGTAGCCCCAGTCCCTTCCACGCCATGCCATCATCTCCGTCTCCTTTCCTGGATCAGAAGCGGCATGTTCAGAGATTCAACGGCACACTCCTGCTGAAGAAGCTGTAGCCCAGACGTGGCTGCCCCTTCCCTCGGGCTGGAATGGCTTCCCTCAGACCTGCTTTCTCTCTGCTCGCCACCCTTTCCTCCCTTTGCTATGCACCTCTGTATTTGTCTCTTTCTTCAGACACAGCCCACACACCTTCCTCACAATGGTGGCTCAGTAGCTCTCGCAGCTGCCTCCTTGGGGTGCTG
This sequence comes from Arvicola amphibius, assembly GCF_903992535.2. Lineage (NCBI taxonomy): Eukaryota > Metazoa > Chordata > Mammalia > Rodentia > Cricetidae > Arvicola > Arvicola amphibius. Next base: position 98,927,350 of record NC_052053.1, on the reverse strand, counting down.
GGCCTCAAGACCACCACTTGGACTCTCTCCTTAGGTCATCCTGGCTTCTCTCTGACAGGATCCCACTTTCCTCATGCTCTTCAGCTACCCCTCTGACAACTTGGCCCCCTCCCTTCCCCATTCTTGTCAACCAGAGTCCACGAACCCCAAATCCCTAGCTACAGAAATGCCCACATTTCTGCCTACTGTTGGCTACTTCTGCACAGACACCGCGGAGAACCGCACGAAAAAAATGAACCGATCACCTCAGACTCAGTCTGTTCTTAAGATTGCTTGAACGTGTTATATCCCCAGCTTCCCACGGACAAGGCTGAAATCTTCAGCTTCCAGAAACCCAAACGATCTTCTTCAATACGTATGTGTATGTATATGTGTGTGTGTATGTGTGTTTGTCTCACATACTCTAATGTTATTATCTAAATTCAAGCCCTTCCCATCTCTCTCCTAGATTTTTCTCTCAACCTCTGAGCCTTTTCTCTGATGGTCCACTTGTCTTTGGACACAGGGCCCTTCATAGAAACCTGTCTCCCTTTCAGAAACCCACATGGATGCCACACTGCATATGGTTCCCTAGCCAGGGCCAGGGCCTTGCCTTGCTGCCAGCCCAATTCCTACTACCTGTGGCTGGCAGTTGTTGGCTCAGGATCTACTATGCAACAGGTCCCCGCATCTAAACAAGAGCCTCTTCCTTCCCACCTGCAGAGCTGGCCACTCCCTCACATCCCCAGTTTTCTGTTTGCCCATTTTTGTCTGCAGTGGACAGGCCCCCCTCCCGTTTGCTGCAGGTATTTCCCAATCTTGCTTAAGGCCTAGTTCTTCCAAGAAACCTAAAAACTTCCAAAGTAACACCCAAGTCCCCCATTCTTCAACCCATATAACAACAACATCTAAATGTATGTGTCATCTCCCTGGTTGTACAGCCCTGGCCTACCATAGAATGTTGACTGAGTTTTCTGTTGTCAGGGTTTCTGTCTGCCCCATTCCCCAGCTGTTTAGTCCCAGAGAATATTACACAGAGTCTACATTAGTTATAAACTGATTGGCCCATTAGCTCAGGCTTCTTATTAGCTCTTATAATTTATATTAACCCATTACTCTAGTATATGTTAGCCACATGGCTTGGTACCTTTTTCGGCAGGGCAGGTAACATCTTCCTTCTTCCATGTCTGGGCAGAACTGGGAGAGAGCTTCCTTCTTTCCAGAATACTCCTGTTCTCATTGTCCCACCTCAACTTCCTGTCTGGTTGTCCCACCTATACTTCCTGCCTGGCTACTGGCCAATCAGCGTTTATTTAAAACATAATTGACAGAATACAGAATTGTCCCACACCAATAGAACAGTTCTTTTTGGAGGGATTTTGGTTGGTTGGTTGGTTTGGGGTTTTTTGGTTTTTGTTTGTTTGGTTGTTTTTGGTGTTTTGGAAGATTTTGTTTTGTTTTGTGTTTTAGTTATTTTCGAGACAGGGTTTCTCTGTTTAACAGTCCCAACTGTCCTCAAACTCACTTTGTAGACCAGGCTGGCCTTGAACTCACTGAGGTCCACCTGCCTCTGCCTCCCAAGTGCTGGGATTAAAGGCGTGTGACATCACCACCCAGCCAGAGAACAGTTCTTAATGTCATATGTATCCTACACACTTTTAATTAAAGCAGTAGCTTTTGATTTGGGTCTTATCCTCAGATTTAGCATTATTTTCTAGCTGCTAAAATTGTGGGCAGAGTCAGGGAGGGTAACCACAGCAACTCCTAATACCTGATTCAGTCTCCCAAAAATTAAGGAATCCCTGACTCAGTGGCTCAAAGTCTTGTACACGCCCTCTGCAGGTATACTGACATTTCTTATGGTCTTCTTCCTACCAACCGGGTGGAATCAGAAGAGAGAGACCTTAGATGTACAGCTGGGGGCTCACCTGGCTTTTTTCCACAGTTGCCTCCCGAGAGCATGTTCTCGGAACCTCTAGGGTGATTGCTTACTTCTGACTTTCAGGGCCGGATGTCACCCTCTTCCAGTCTCTGTGGTGGAAAGTCTCTTTCCTGTTCCCTAGACCTCCCTCCTGCCCCTCCAAGCCCCGGTGCTTGCTCTTTCCTGAGCCCTCTAGCGGGTCTCTGGCAGAGGAAGAGGTTTGCTCCCCCTCCTATCAGCATCGTCTCTAAGGGAGAGGATTTTTGAAGCTTATCAAACCTGGTAACTCCTGGAAAGGAAGAAATAAAACTCATGGGTCTACAGCTTTTGTAAAAGTTGAATGGGACATAGCCCAACTGAAGAAAGCTAAACTTTGTCACTTAGGAGGGGCCCACGGGTCCTCGCTTCTAGATGCACACGAGCTCACTCCTCAGCCCTTCCCCCACCCGATCTGGCATGGACATCCCAGGACCCTCTGACCTACCTCTGTTTTCTAGTCTCCCCATTTCCAGTCTAGCTGTGCTCTTATGCCAAATCCAGTGGAAGATTTTCTCTTTTTCAGGAAGAAGACATTGGTTTAATCACCTCCACAAAAGCCAGGAGAAGGATCTCGTATGGGGCTCAAATCCTGCCACGAGTCTCAAAGAACTGGCTAAAGAAATAAGAAAATCATGGCAGCTGAGGTTGCAGGAACTCCCGGGAGTCGCTGACCTGCATTTTGAAAAGGCTCCACGATGCTCTCTGCAGCTTGGAACAGAAAGCGGCCCAAGCTGTCAGGGAGCCGGTGTTCTCCGTCAAGGGTGAGCTGGAGCAGGCTGACCCAGGAACGGGCAGTCACAGCTGAGTGCATTAGCTTGCGTGGGAAGGCCAGCTGTCTCAGTGGGGCCCAGGAGACAGACTGACTAGGAAAGAATTCCTGTGTTTGGAACTGGGCTTGAAAAGTCCCCCATTTGTAGCACTCGACTCACAGAAGAGCAGAAAGAATTTCCAGCTGTCATCAGGGTGCAGAAAGTCCTCCCGCGTCTGTCTGGGAGTGTGTGTGTGTGTGTGTGTGTGTGTGTGTGTGCGCACGCGCGCGTGCGTGTGTGTTGCAGACTCTCCTCCTCCTCCTCCTGGCCTGGCTAGCACATCAGAGGGGTCAGCTCCAGGCCACATGACCCCTTGCTGTCAAGAAAGGCAAGCAAGGCCAGGCCTGGTAGCACAGCTGCTCAAGAGACTGAAGCAGGAGAATCTCAAGTTCAAAGCTAGTCTGGACAATTTGGCAGAAGTTAAAAAGGGGGTGGAAAAATATGCATATACTCATATATCCAATGATATTATAATACTATATATGGTATGGTATATTATCTATTAGATAGTCCAGTGTAGAACACTTACTTGCCTAGGAAGTACATTTCCCTTCAACCCCCAGTTGAGGGGAGAAAGGGAGGGAGAGGGGGGAGGGAGAAGGGAAGATAGAAAAGAACCATTGTCGCTGGACAGTGGTGGCGCACGTATTTAATCCCAGCAGGTGGGAGGCAGAGGCAGGCGGATCTCTGTGAGTCTACGGCCAGCTTGGTCTACAGAACAAGATCCAGGACAGGCTCCAAAGCTACAGAGAAACCCTGTCTTGAAAAACCAGGAAGAAAAAAAGCCTGTGTCATGTAGCTCCTTTCATATGAGTATCTAGCTTATTCAAATTCATGGAGACAAGAGGTATAATGATGGTTGCTAGGAGTTGGGAGAAAATTAATGGTTTGTGGGAATGGAATTTCATGTTTTTCAAGATAAAAAGTTGTGGATACAGACGGTGGTGCTGGCTGCAAACCTGTGTGAATGTTCTCAATGCCACAGGATCCCACACTTTAAATGACTGACTTACAGGCCAGGGAGCTGGTCCAGTTGGTAAAGCACTTCGAAAGCAAGCATGCATACCTGAACTCAGTCCCCAGAACCCATGAAAAAAAAAAAAAAAGACAGGATCAGTAGCCTGCCCTGTAATCTCAGTGCTGGGGAGACAGGAACAGGCAAAACCCTGGGGCTCTCTAGCCAGATAGTTCAGGCCAACTGATAAGTTCCAAATCAGTAAGATCTCTCAGAGAATGAAGGCAGATGGCTCCTGAGAAATAACACCTAAGTTTGCTTACTGATCTACACTCACACACACACACACACACACACACACACACACACACACACACATGCGCACATGCGAGGCCAAAATGATCTGTTTTAATGTTACACGTATTTTACCATAATTGGGGTGAAGGTGGGAGGCAAGATGGAAGGATGAGGGAGGAAGGGAGGGAGGGAGGGAAGAAGGGAGGGCAGGCAGGTGTGGAAGGGAACTCAGTTCTGCTCACAGCGCAGTCAGTAGAAGGCAGCCAGGTGACTCGGGCCCTGACTCCAAAGAGGGGAATGTGTCTGGGTGCGTACATCAGGAGATGGATTCACACACAGCATGGTAAAAACAGGGAGCATACGAGGCCAAGCCATGTAAGCCCTAGACACTCCCAGGGACTAATAGCTGAGCTAATTGTGCACACCACAGACCCATCGAAGGTTTTCGTTCAAAGTTATTCATTAAAAGCCTCTGAGCCTTCAGGATATCCTTCTAGGGCTATGGATGGAAAGCCATTTCTTCACAACCTGTTCAAACACACAATTTAACTCTTCTCAGTCAGATTCTATTTTTAGAGCTAGGGAATTTGGGACCAGAATTCAGAGCCTGCCGTTGCGTGGCCAGTTTAAGTGTTTAACAACAAGAATATGGCCGGGTGGTGGTGGCGCACGCCTTTAATTCCAGCACTCAGGAGGCAGAGGCAGGCGGATTTCTGTGAGTTCGAGGCCAGCCTGGTCTACAGATAGAGTTCCAGAACAGGCTCCAAAGCTACACAGAGAAACCCTGTCTCAAAAAAAAAAAAAAAAAAAAAAAAAAAACCAAGAATATGGAAATGCTTTCTGGGAGTGGCAAAGGACTTTTCCATCCTCTCTTATCCTTTTAATTAAGTCTGGTTATGGAGCAAGTTAGCAATCGACATTAAAGAACTAATAGCCAAGGAAAATAAGCATGGCTACTAAAATACAAAGTACGACCTCCACTGCAGGCCAAACAGCCTGCAGCAGCCATGGCTGAGACTCGCACAGATGCCCTGGAGACTCGACTCTGAGAACAGAGTCTACGTGATGGGAGAGCCAACCTGAATCAAGCCAGATGTGGGTGGGACACAAAGAACGTTCTATCATATTCTTATATTTTTTGAGATGTAATTCACGTGTGATTAAATTTCACTATTTTAAAGTCTGTGGTCCAGAAGGTGTTAGTATTGTAGGGAAGAAGGAAAAAAATGTCGCCTTTGCCCTTTGCCCTCTGGAGAGTCGCTGAAGTGAATAACAGCACAGATTAGTGAGAAAAAACGGCACACGCATGTTTAGCTTGGCTGGTGAGAAATCCCACGAGGGTGATTACCAGTAACCCGGATAGGCAGAATTGCCTACACATCTGTCTTCATAGGACACAGGGATGGGGGGACTGCAGACAATGTAGTTAATTATTACAGCAAATAGACATTTGAGGAAGGGCCTGACTGGCGGAGCACGTGTGTGACCCCAGGATTTGGGAGGCAGAGGCAGGCAGAGCTCTATGAGTTCCAGGCCAGTCGGGGCTACCGAGTGAAACCTTGTCTCAAAGCAAGGCTGACCAACAGAAATGACCCTTCAGGGGATGGATGAGTCCAGAGCATAGACAGACAGAGCTGAACTGCCTGTGGTGGATGAGTGATATCCAGGGAATATAAGAAAGAAGTGGAAACTGTTAATAGGTGTGGATACCGGAAATGTTCTAGAATTAAATAGTGACGATTGCTGTACAACATGATGAATAATTAAAACCATTGAACTTTACACTTTAAAAATAAGTCTTAGACTGGGCATGGTGGCACATGCCTTTAATCCTCACACTCAGAAGGTAGAGGCGGGTGGATCTCTGTGAGTTCGAGGCCAGCCTGGTCTATGTAGGAAGACTCTGTCTATAGTGAGACTCTGTCTCTAAAAACAGAACAAAAAAATTTGTATCTTAATTCCATTCATTTGAAAACGAAAATCCAAACTATCCTCACCTTTTCTTCATTTATCTTGCAAATATCTGGATAATCTAAATATCTTCCTGATTTTACTTCTAATTTAATTATCTTGTGATTGAATTTCAATTTTAAACAAATGCAGTCTTTTTTTTCTTTTTCTTTGCAGGGCTGGACACTGAACCCAGGACCTCACACACACGAGGAACTGCTGAGCTACATCTCAGCTCAAATACAGTTTTTTCTTTCCCCAATATTTTTATGCCCCAAACTATAACCTACCTTGGTGACTGTTTTACATAAGCTTGAAAAGAATGGGCGTCCCACTGTGGGTGAAGGGCTTTAAGGTCTCAACTCAAGTCGAGTGATCACACTGCCACATCTTCTACAATCTTATTTTTCTATGTGTTCTATTGATGCCTGAGAATTGTCATTTTTTCAAACTACACTTGTATGTCAAGTTCATCTTTACATTTCATCCGTGTTCCCCTCATGTGCTATAAAATTCTGTTTGTGGATACACACACGTAAAGTATTATTATGTCTTCTTATGTTTTTCTGTCTAAGATTGTCCCTCTCTCTCTAGGGATAGCCCTTGCTCTGTAGTCTTCTTTTGCAGTAATTACTAATTACTGCATTTCTAACTAATATTGCCTGATTCAGCATCTTATTCTTTTACTTGGAAACTATTTGCATTTTGATTCTTAAAGGTGTCTCTTTTATAAGCATATGCAAACAGAATATCTTACTATTAGCTTTCTTATTGCCCTGTCTGCTCCTCGCCATCCTCTTCTTGGGATGGACTGAGTTCTCCTTTCATCTTATCTGCATTGCTGACTTTCGTGTTCATGCCTGTGTGGGGCTTGCGTTAACCACTTCTGGCACTTTCTGCTTCTTTTGTATATCTAAGCTTTCTGCCTGAAGAACCTCCTTTAATATTTCTTACAGAGAAGATCTGCTTATAGTGAAACCCTGTAAGTGTGTTTTGAAGTCTTTAGTATGCCTTTGTCTTTTGTAAAGAGCATTTTCCCTGGATTTTTGTCTTTTGTAAAGAGCATTTTCCCTGGATACAGAATGCTAAGTTGAGTTCTTGTTTTCTTTATGCAAATTTAAGGTATTGTTCCATTATCTTTTAGCTTGCATAACTTTGGTCAGAAGTCTGCAATATTTCTTATTCTTTCTAAAGAATAAAAAATAAAATAAAATAGGGTTTTTTGAGTTTACATTTAAGATTTTTCTTTATTGCTAATTTTTATTTATTTATATTTATTTATTTATTTACTTACTTACTTACTTACTTACTTATTTGTTCTTTCAAGACAGAGTCTCTCTTTATATCCCTGGCTGTCCTGGAACTACCTGTGTAGACCAGGCTGGTCTCAAACTCAGAGATCCGTCTGCCTCTGCCTCTCAAATGCTGGAATTAGAGGTGTGTGCCACCACATCCGGTTTTACTTAATGCTGGAAGCTAAGCACAGGACTTTCTGTGTACTAAGCAATCACTCTATCAACTAAGCCAGCAAATCAGTATCAATACTTTGATTACAATAAACCTTAATGTGGTTTCATCTCTTGTGGTTGGGATCCACTGTAATTCTCAGGTCACTGGTATTTATCATTCTTATCATCAAATTTGGAAAAATTTTGGCCCATCACTGTTAAGCACCTATTCACCCTCCCTTCCCTCCACTTACACTTTTATTTCCCTGTCTACCTTCTCTGCTTCACGTTGGGTAGCTTCTATTGCTATATGTTTTCAATTTCACTTCTTCTTTTTCTCCCGCAGTTTCCATTTTACTTGCAATCCCATAACTAGAAGTTACATTTGGTTCTTATTTTGTATCTTCAATTCTTTCCTCATTCCATTCATGTTTCCCTTTAAACTCTTGAGTACATTTTATGTTGTTATGTTTACTTCAATGTGCCTGTCTCCTCATTTAATCAACTCTGTCATCATCAAGTATATTTCTATTAGCTGATATTTCTCTTGGTGTGAGTCACATTCTCCTTTTCCTTGGTGAGTCTAGTTGGCTTGATTAAATGGTGGGTATTTTGAAGGTTCTGTTGTTGGCCATTTAGGTATTTCTTTAGAGTATCGAGTTTCTATCTGATTCACTAGTAGCTTCTAAATGTGACCTTCCTTCAGGGACTTGTTTTAAGCTTTATTAGAATAAGGATTCTAAAATCCCCCAGCCATGGGTACTTTGGAATTACTATTTGCCAGCTCCATGGCATCTGTCTGAGTCAGAGAGATGTGGGTGGGAGATGGGAGAGGGTGGTGATGCTGACCAGAAGAAGTGGCTGGGGAGGCTTCAGTGCTATGAGATCCAGCATGGACAGGAGAAAGGTGCATTATATCGGGAGCAAGCCAGTAAGCAGCACCCTCCATGGCCTCTGCATCAGCTCCTGCCTCCAAATTTCTGCCCCACTTGAGTTCCGGCCTTTCTGCTTTTGATGATGAATAGTTCTATGGAAGTGTGAGTGAAATAAGCCCTTTCCTCCCCAGGTTGCTTTTGATTAGAGTGTTTCATCACAGCAATAGGAACCATAAGTAGGACAACTGATAGCTTCAGATAATGCACGGAAGGCTGTCTAGACCAAGAGTGAGGAATGAATAACTGAGGTGGGGGGCTCTATGATCACCCACTTTGGAATAGGAAACCTGGACTTCAAACCTGTGCAAAGGAGCCCACGCAGAGCATGTTGGTCTTGGTGCATTAAAAGACAGACATTGCCAGGGATGGTGTGACATGCCTGTCACCCCAGCTCTTTGAGAGGGAGAGGCAGGGAGATCACAAACTCAAGGTCACTTTGGGCTGCATAGCAAGACTCGGTCTTAAAAAACAAAAGCAAAAGGTCGAAGAGACTTTAGACGGAAGCTGTCCAGGCAGAACTCTAGGAAAGAAAGGACTTCATGGGAAAAAATCTGCCCAAGTGCCTCCTTGAAAATGTGTTTCCTCGTGAGCTGTGCACACCTCGACTGTAGCTCTGCCGCAGTGGGCAAAGAATGACCGAAAGTTATAAAATGAGTCAGTCAGTGTTCACACAGGACAGCGACTCAGACAGATGCCATGGAGCTGGCAAATAGTAATTCCAAAGTACCCATGGCTGGGGGATTTTAGAATCTTTATTCTCTCTGAGAACAAATCTCTGAAGGAAAGTCACATTCAGAAGCTACTAATGATCAATGATCAGACAGAAACTCTATACTCTCTAAAGAAATACCTAAATGGCCAACAACAGAACCTTCAAAATACCCACCATTTAATCAAGCCAACTAGACTCACCAAGGAAAAGGAGAATGTGACTCACACCAAGAGAAATATCAGCTAATAGAAATATACTTGATGATGGCAGTTGATTAAATGAGGAGACAGGCACATTATGTATGTATTATGTTATATAGACATAACAACATAAAATGTACTCAAGAGTTTAAAAGGGTTGTCCTTCAAGCTGTTCGGTGTGCACATGCCCCATTTTTTTTTCTGTATGTTTACTTGGGATGATCTTGGGAGGTTTCACAATCGATTCCTGCCTAAAATGGTTAAGTGTACACATTGCGTCATGTCAAGCGTAAGGTCTGGATTCAATCCCTAGAGCCTATCTAGGTTAGGCAGTGTACACTTGTTATCCCAGGGGAGGGGATGGAGGGGGGAAGGAAGAGACAGATGGGCCCTGGGACTTACTGTCCAGTAAGCCTAGCCTCTTTTGTGAGCTCCAGACTAACACAAGTTCCTGTCTCAAAATGGACATCCAAGGCCTTCATGCTCATGTGCATTTGCACGTACACACACAGAGACACACACGGGGGGGGGGGGGGGGGGGGGGGAAAGAGCTCAAGTGCCCGGATAAGCATGTCCTCACCTGCTGTGCTCTGGTTATTGCTTTGCCATTCCAACCTTCAGGGCCCACTTGGGAACAGAGCCTCCCCAGAGTCTGGATTTCTATCACTAGAGGTATGTCTTTCTGACTTCTTGTACACTTGAGCAACAAACCGGTTTAGCCAGCCCACATCAGTGAGAAAGTGCCAGTTCTGTAGACCACGTCCCTCTCCTCCTAAGCTGGGTTTCCGGGCAAAAGCAGAGGACACCAAGCAGCTAAAGTGGATGCCATCTCTTGAAAGAGGGGAAGCACACAGGCTTCAGGTGTGTTGAGACGCTGAAGTAATTAGGAGATAGCTTTTCAACTGTAGGCAGAGGCTCTTCTTTTCCCCTGCCTTTCACCCAGAGCCTGACCCAGGGTTGGCACATAGTAGCTACTCAGTGACTACCTGGCTGAAGGATGAACATAAGTCTCTGCACGTCTTGGTAGAACCTGGTACTGGGGCTGTTAGGTGTCCATTTAGAAAACGCTGCACTAAACCCCCTGAAGTCTATACATGTGGGCATGCTGTGTGTGGTTCCTTTGGCTTTAGAGGTGCTTATGCTGGGTCACAGCTGGGGAAAACGATACCCCTGAGATCCTGCAAGGAACCTTCCACCGTGGCCCCCAGACCACACCATGAAGAGCTCTGTAAATGGATTCTTCAAAGCAGGCAAAGCGAGCCTCTTGACAGGTGACTGGATTTAGACCTGAAAGCAGAGATGTGTTCAAACTCTCTGGGCCCAGATGTCCTAACCACAGGCCGACTCCTAAGGAGGAAGGAGAGCAGCAACCATGACCCTCACCTCTTTTTCTCTAAAGAGGGTGACAGTTCTTGGGAATTCCCTGAAAGCACCCAAATGAGCAAACCCAAAGGTGTTTGCCGTCGAGTTTCTGCGCAGGATTATGGCAGACCGACCAGCTGTTTCATGCCCCGCAATTACCTTAACTTCAAAAAGCTGGCCTTCTGTCCCGGGAAAATTGAGCCTTACCATAAAACGTTTCCAAATTCGCCCAGATCTCAAAACATGCCCACACTAAGGTGTGGGTCTTAGGCCTCCAGAAACCTGTGACAAATGTCCACAAAGGCTCCTATGCCTCCTCCCTCTCCAGCCAGCACCTTCCCAAGAAGAGAAGGCAGAACCAGGGACAGTGTGGAGGCTCAGCGTGTGCCACCTTGCAGGCCGTGTTTGCACAGAGAGCGTCGGGGGCAGAAGTTCATCTAGGGAGGGCTGTGTCCTGGTACTGTTGTGTCCACACAGAGGGGTGCCTTGGGTCACTTAAACACGGATGCCAGATGAGCGTGTAGTGACCCTGGGTGGAGAGAGAAAAGAATTACATATGGAAAGGAAAATAGGTCACCCTTCCCTACATATTCTAACCATCTGTTCCTCAGCTGAGCAGATATACTACTAAGGCAGACTTCTTAGAAGGTCATAGAATGTGGTGGAAACATTGGTTGGGCCAGTGGGGCTCTGGGTTTTACTTTGGGGTCCCAAGGTTAGCCGACAGTGAAAAGCAAATGGCTGAGGTGTACTCAGGAAGATTCCAATGTCTTCCTTCTGCTGAGCCACGTTAAGGAGAAGCAAGATTTACAACAGGCGTGCCTCCTCTGGGTTGGAAACACCAGAGGTTTGGAATCCAGCCCAGACCTGGTGCTGGGGCTTCACTTACCTGGAGTCTGTTGAGCAGGAAATGGGCCCCTGGAAGATGAGGTGAAGGGAACGTTTTCTCAAGAAAATGACTCTCCCCACGGAGATCCAAGCACCTCGACAGAGAATAAATTCCATCCCAGAGCGAGTGGCTCTCGGCGCCATCTGGATGCTGGTGTGATGTGGATGTGTTGCTGGAAAGGAGCTGAGGTTCTAGCTCATGCTTTCCAATGCAGAGGGAAATGTTTGCACCATGCACGTGGCTTCACATGGGAGGCTATTTGGCAGAGACGAAGAAGATCCATGAGTAGGCCCGGGCTTCCTCTCAGAAGCATGTCTCTGGTGTGACGCTGTACCCTCATCTGCCCAGTCATTCTCAAGTCAAAGAAGAACTATGGCTATGGGAAGCTAAGAGGAAAGGTGGAAGCTGGGCTGCCAATCACAACTCTCCTGAGGCCTCTGGGACTGTCACAGGCTGGAGCCTGAGGTAGGATTAGGCAGAACTGGAATCCTTCCTGAGGCTCTAGAGCCCCTTAATCTAAATTCCATGCCCTCCTCTTTCTCCATTATCTCTAATTTTTCTAAGCATTAGCTGTTGTGATGTCAGAACATGGCAGACACGAGTCTTCCACGCCTTGTGGAAAACCTGAGCACACTTAGTAGCCAACAAGATAGCTTGCGCAACAAGATCCTGTGGAATCCCCCTCCAACCCTGAGTGAAGCGCTATTTGACTAGCGACGAGAAACTAGAGACCTCCAGAGAGCGTAACATGCCCAAGGTCACACAGCCAACAGCGATGGTTTGGGTCCACCCAAGGTGACTCTAGTGCCCACATCCATTCTCACTTCCCAGCATAGGGAGTTCCATCCTAGGTCTTTACTGAAGTCAAAAGATGATGTAATCAGGGGCTACCTCCCATTCTGCTGTCAGCCAAGCTCTGCCCTGGGTCATGACAGAGGTGCCAGACACCAGAGTTTGCCCAAGAACAGGATCATCGTCGGCCCCCATTCCTCAACACATCTTCTGGTGCTGCAGCCAAGTCTGGCTCACAGGAGATGAGTGTTGGAGGAATAAAGGGACCCTTCCTGAGCTTCCCATGGTCTGCTGTTCCTTCATGTCCCCTCTCCAATACTGAGTGTGCCCTGGGATCGCAGGGCTCCTTAGTGGGCCTGGGCTTCTACCTAGGTTGACCTGTATCCTCGCTGTTCGCCCCACCACACTCCCATAGATGAGCAGCAAAGGAGATCCCGGATATACGGAAGGGTCCTGCATAGGGTGTGCTTTTAGCCGGGCTCTGGAAGGTCTGTGAATGCATGGGTTTTTCTCCCACCTGCCTAGTTTTGGCTCCCTTAATGTCCCTGGGGTGGTTTTACTGGAGACAAATCTGAACAGATGAACGCTGCCCCCTTGGCCCAGGTCTCTTTCCATGAAAGTATGTGAACCTCACAGAGTGAGGTTCATGGCATGGCACACTCCCAGGTGAGCCTACTCAGAGACCATCTAACAGCAAGCACCCGGCATCTCAGATCAAAAGCCAAACAGCTCAGACGCCTGGAAGTGCTGTTGCTATTGATAATCCCCATGCTGACCCACGCTGAGGGGGACACTAAGGAGGGAAGGAACCAAGCAAGGCAAGACCCTGCACTTTAGTATCTGTGCTGATACCAATGTGTGTGGTTCAAGTGAGCATACAAAGTGTTTTATGGGGCTGGGTGCCAGGCATAGTTCCAAAAAGAAGAGTGGTATTGGGGACCACATGAGCAAAGAGGCAAAGAAATTAGGGTTCTTCCAAGAGTTCTTTTCACCCTCCATTCCATTCCTGCCCAGTTATCCATCACTACATGACACACTGGCCCAGACTCAGTAACTTCACACAGCTATTAGGTTGATTCCATTCTAGGGAGCACTTGCCATAGCGGCCCAACAGCTGCTAAGGCTAGAGCCATCAGAAAGGTCTATGAGCCAGATGCCCAGAAGAGATGTCATTCATTCCGCACGGCTGGATCCAAGTTGTGGAAGGTCTAGAATTGCTGTAGTAATCAGACTCTTTTGGTCAAACACATCACTGTGCTAGCAGAGAGAACATACAAGGCTGCCATCTTGGGGGGGTCTCTCTACAACAACCGCCTTTATACAACGTGACCTAAGGGAGGGGAGAGGGAGAGGGACAGACTAAAAATGAGCATGAGAGAGAAACAGAAACTAACCCAAGGGCTTAGTTTGGGGTATGTTTGGGGCTTAATTTGGGACTCAGTATGGGGAAGTCAAGACTTTGTCCTTGTGTCAAAAGAAGGAACGTCTCTCAAGTCACATCCGACTGTTCCCTCACCTCACATCCCAAGGTACATTCCTAGACTATGCCCGGACCCAGGGTTCTGGAGCCAGTATGTAGAAGAGAGCGGAAAAAAAAAAAAAAAAAAAAAAAAAAAAAAAAAAAAAAAACCGCTTACATCATCCTAACTACCCAGCCCACATTTAAGAATGAGCCTGCTACGTGACCGTCGCTGTGAAATTGTTTATCTGCCCTTGTTGAAGTGTGGCCTCTAAGGGTCATGATCTGTTCCCTATGACGTCCCAACAGCAGTTGCCCTGGAGATTTGGAAGTCAAGGATGGTAGAAGAACCTCTTGCCAGGATGATCTCATATGAAAAATCCCTTTGCTGGGGCTGCAGCCCAGCAGCAAAGCACACTTAGCGCACCCAAGGCGAAGTTCAGTGCCAGAAACGGGGAAAATATCTCCCTGCTTTCTTGTGACCGACCACCTGGCAACTGAGCTACCAGGGGAAAGGAAAGAGCCATAAATCCCTCACATATGTATGTACACGGGCAGAGCGGGGCGGGTAGAGCATAGCTCTTCTCGGCCCTCTGACTGTTTCTGCTCCCTCTAAGGGCCGTGCAGTTAACCTCACTGGACTTTGGTTCTGGAGCCTTGTTTGGGAGGCTATAGAACCATCCGGATGTTTGAGACTACCTTTCCCACTCTGGATAAGTCAAGCATAGTATCTCATTCCTAAGACTGAAGCCGCCTTCCTCCAGCCTCTGCCTGGCTCTCCATTGCATATTGTGACAGTCTTCGTTATTGCAAAGCAGAACAGGGTACTTTGCACGTCATATTTCTCCTACAAAGTCACTTTTAATCCACCCTACTCAAGAGAGCTCTTCGACCTTCAGTAACAACGAGGTTTATTTACTGCCCCCTCCCTCGAGAATTCCTTAGTTGATGACAAAAATCTCATCTTTGTTCCACAAAAACTCCACTTCTATTTGCCTTTAAAAACAAAATAAATAAACCCTGGCCAGCCCACAGCCTCCAAACAAAAGCCAGTGCCTTGACAATAACCATCATCGCTCCGAAATCCCAAGTGACAATAAACAGGAAACCATAAGAGGGGTCATCCAGCATAAACAAGACAAAGGGGGCCGTTCCCTCAAAAAGATTTCACTTCTAACATCCAAAGAAGATGTCTTTTCCAAATGCTTTGGTTTTTACATGGCCCAAGTGTCCTATTAGTCCGGGTCATTTAAAACCTGAGTTCCCAATTGGTCTATCATTTTATTTTAATGATCTATACTTCCTACAGAAACATGGAAAGTAATTGTTTCTTTTCTTTCTTTTTTCAATTAAACGTGTTGTGGCGGGCATATGAAAGGCAGCCTTACTTGCAGCCCGCAGCGGGGAGCGCGCAGGGAACGCGGGAGAACTGGGTCTGGAACCGCGCGAACCGCTCGCCACGCATGCGCCCAGGCCCCAGCCCAGCTCGGTGCGCGGCCCCGCTGCTTGCTGCTCCCGCCGCCGCGCTGCACAAAGGCTTGCTTTGTTCTCTCGGCTCTGTTTTAAATATCTGACGAATATTGCCCCCATCCCTGCGCCAAATCCCTCGGCCTGGCTGCAGGCCCGGTACAAGGGTGCATTGTGGGGCCGAGCGAGGCGCGAGGGGGCTGGAAGCGGTGGGGATGGGGACGCTCCGCGTGCCCCAGGTCACCCCTGCCATTAGGGTCACCAGGGTTTAGGTGGTGGGAGCTGAGGATGGAGGCCCGGGAGATGGTGGATGGGATCTTATTTTCCTTTTTTTCTAATTCCAGAAGTAAAAATCGGAAAATGGGGCCCTGGCTGGGAGCGGTTCCTATAAGGAGATGCAGAAATTTGCAGGGGGATACACCACCCCATCCCGAGCCCGGGAAGCAGCGGGCAGTACCAGCAGAGCTGGAAGCGTTGACCCGCAAAGCCCCACGCTTGGTTTCTTATCTGATCATCGCTGTACATATTTAGAAAGTGCTTATCACACGGACACTTTGAAAAGCGTGGCATTCCAGCGCAAACCAACCCGAATGGGGGCCGGTGGACGGGGGGGGGGGGGGGGGGGGGGGAGGCGGTCCCTCCTCCCCCAAGCTCAAGGGTCAAGAGACCAGAGCTGACTTCCTGCTGCAGCCATCGGTCCAATCTGGCACCTTGGGGAAAACCACACCTTCCATACTACAGCCTCTGCCTCTGGAGGGATAGGGGGTGATTAGGATGTAGATCAAACAAAACTGGGCTTTCAGCTGGCATGGAGTTGCCCACCCTCTTCCCTTCACGGGTCTGGCTGGCCTGCACTGTGAACCTCAGGTAGTTCCCTCCCAGCTCAGGTGTTTGGTTTCCTCCAGCCGAAGGTGAAGGAGTTCTTGCTTGTCTCTAGGGAGGCTTGCAAAACAGGAATCACAAACCCCACCTGTCTACCCTGGCGTCTTATTTTAAGGTCAAGGAAAAACTGCCTTCCAAACTAGGTCTTGTAAACTCAAACTCAAAATGTGGGCCTTCGAGACTCTAAAAACAAGAGTATGTTTGGTCTTGAATTTAATTAAAAGACAGCTTCTATATCCCACCTTGTGAATAGTACCTGCACCACAAGTGAAGGAGGAAGGTGTGGCCTGGGACTATTTGATTTAGAAAACAGCTTGCTCGTTGTGCTGTCCTCATTCTCATTCTGAATGGGAGCCCCAACTCCTTCTCCTCATCATTTCTCATAAACCCGAGGGTCAAACTTACATGCCCCTGGAGTCTAAGAGAGGGCTCCGTTGGTAAAGGACACGCTGTTCTAGAATGAGGGGCTGAGTTTATACAAAGTGAGATGGGGTGGCTGTCACCCGGGTGCTGTGGAAGCCAAGATAGAGGGTGGGCTTTTACACCCCACCAATCCAACAGAACAGGTGAGCTCAGCTCCAATGAGAGTGGCTGTTTCACAAAATGCAGCGGAGAGCAACTGAGTATAACACACCCAACTTCAGACTCGGGCCTCCGTACGTGTAGCTGCATAACATAACCATCACACGCGTGATGTAAGTCGAACAAAATAATAAAAAATTTGAAAACAAGTTTCCCAGCTGGGAGGAACATAAATACCTCATTAGTTTTTTAAAATGATAGTTTGTTTTTCCCATGTCACATATTATCCTATTTTGCCAATATTTCCAGTCAATACCTGAATATAGAGATGATCTGTCACAGACCAACCTTCTTTTGACAAGGAGAGAACTTGTCCTGAGTCATTCAAAAAGTCAAGACAGAGGCAGCCTGGCGGGCCAGCTTCCTGCCCGTGATAGAATTCTGTCCCTCTAGCATGCCAGTCTTCATTTCCTCACGCTTCCCCCGTGGAGGGAATTGTGTCTCAAGGGAAGCTTTGACGAACGGGTCTTGGTAATCGGGGAACTCTGAGGAGAAAGGGCTTCAGGTTGTGTTCCAGGACTACAGTTTGCAAGGACCATACTGTACCATCCCTGTTCAGATTGCTAAGCGGCAGAGGGTTCCTGAATATCTGCGTCCAGGCACTTGTTGGCTTCCTGAAGAATGTCTTCAAGGAATACTAAGTGTCCTTTCACCACTGGGTGGGCCCTAAGCCCTCTCTATCTCTGGAGATGATAGCAACTTGCTCTCCTCCCCCCCCCCCCCATTGCCCTGGTAGCAGAGCCGCCTGGAGCCACTTGTGCCCTAGGAAAATGGCAACCTAGAACTTGTCCGCTTGACTGACCTCTCATAGCAGGATGGTGGGTCCTAGGACCCTCTCTTTTCACACATCCCCAAATTCAGGAATGCTGGAAGATTCCTGGGCATGTCTATGGGGCACTCTGCTTGGAGAGCAACCTTCACCCACAGTTTCATTGCTTGGCAGTGTTTGCCCGAGTAGGTGCCAGGATTTACACCTGTTGGGCTTCATAGGGTGAGATCATTCGAGGTCGCCTTTGGCTTCAACCTTTGACTCTGACGATAATATATATTTCCTTTGACTACATCATCCGAGCGCTTGAGCCAGTGCCTGGTTTCAGGCTGTCCGTCCCAGGTTGACCAGTGAACCAGGGCTTGAGGCACTCACAGTACTGGATCCTGTCAGGCAACAGTTGCGTTTTTTTTTTTTTTTTTTGGTTTTTTTTTTTTTCAGCATCACCTGTTTGGTGGTGGTTGTGCAAGTATGTGAATATTTTCTTACATTTTGACCTTAATTCTTTTATAAAGAATGAGTGGAAATGGAACATTGAAGTTCTGATGTTGGTGATAAGGAGGGCAGGTCTCCCAAACCTAATGTAATTTAAACAAAGATGGAAGACATTAGGCACGCCAAAAGTGGAGACTATTTAGCCTAACTCAGATGCTCCCTTGATTTAAGCCAGACAACTGTGTGTTCAAATTGCGAGCGGGAAAGAACATACTTGGAAGGCCCACATGAAAATTGTGGACATACACGGTCAAAGATTGTGTCTCAAAGGCGAGCAAAATTAGGCATTTTCTGTATTCACTCAATTCTAAGGCTGTGCTGATTTAATAGAAGTTTTGGGAGGCTCAGTGGAAAAGACACTGGGAAACTGTGATTCAAGTAATGCAGCGGTAATGTTTTATTTCCTAGGAACAGAGCGTCCCCTTCAAACATGCATGCCAGCTGCTTGCTTGTCTCCTGTATGTTAGATGAGTGGACTTTCAGGAGAGCACTGAATATGAGACACAGCCAAGAGGGAGCCTCGAGACGGAACCTCAGTCCAGCCCCATAGCGAGGGAGAAAGTCTCACATTAACTTGCTGGGAGGAATGGAACTCGGTTCAAGAGAAGCGCAGAGACCATGATGTTTTTACAGTCCCAGGAGCCCAACAATTAGAAAATCATGAGTCATCAGTAAAGAATAAGAGCCAGGTGTGGGAATGTCCTCTGTCAATCGCAGCACTCGGGAGGCAGAGGCAGGAGACTGAGAGTTTGAGGTCAGCCTGGGCTACGTAAAAAGATGCTGTCTTGCTGATGGAGCAATGGCTCAGTAGCTCAGAGTACCACTGCTCCTGCAGAGTGCGTGGATTGGGTTTCCAGCAGCCCCCTGGTAGCTCACATTCACCCGTAACTCCCATTCCAAAGGATCCTGCTGTTCTGCACAGGCATTCATGCGGAGTACATACATATATGCAATCATACTCATAAAAATTAAAATAAAAAATACTCTGGCGGCAGCAGTATTGGGGGCAGGAGAGGGGAGGAATATAGCAAAGAATACTGAATGTGCCTTCCTCTTTGGCTATCCGCTCTTTCATGCCTCAGCACGTTTTGCTTGCTCTGTTTCCTCTCCCTGGGCCAAATGACTACTTCCCTGACTGATCATGGCCTGCTCTTGAAGGCTCAGGATTTTGCCTCCCTCGATCCAGGTTCCACCTGAACGCTACATGTTCCCAGGTCACCTCTCCCTGCTCTTTCCATGCCATGTAGCCATCCCTACTTTGTCTAAGATTCCCTACTCACCTTCAATAATCTCTGTAGGAGTGCCCTAGGTGCAGCAGAGCAGGAAGGAAGAGAAGGCTTTCAGATACCCCTTCAGCACACGCGGTTATCTAGTACAGTGGTTCTCAGCCTTCCCAATGCTGCGACCCTTTACTACGGTCTCTCATGCTATGGTCACCCCCAACCATAAAATTACTTTTGCTGCTACTTCATAACTGTAATTTTGCTACTGCTATGAATCACAATGTGAATATCTGTGTTTTCCCCATGGTTTTATGGGAGCCCTGTGAAAGGGTCCCATGATCCTCGAAGTGGTCAAAACCTACAAGTTGAGAACCACCGATCTAGTGGGCCCTAACAGCCATTTTGAAGTTCTTAGATGCTAAATCCTTGCCTTTGCTCTCTGGGAGTCAACCCATTTGTTCTTCATCCCCCACTTTGTCACCCACTTCCTTCTTGGGAGTCTTCTTGCCCACTCTAACCCTGCTCTGACAATGCTGTTCTTCACATCCCCCGGAAGATCCTTCATCAATCTTCTCAGTAAGTAAATTCACTGTCCTCCAACCATGGCCTTCTTGCTAAACTTCTCCCGACTCTCCTCAGACACAAACAATCCAGAAGTGCTCTCAGATCCAAAACATTGCTGGGGGAGGGTGGTCAAGTGAGCATAAGGAACTTCACCCTCCTGAGCATAGGATGTGACGTCCGAGTAGCCACTTCGCAAACATCAGGGCCTGTTCCAGGGATGCCACCCAGACAGGTCACTGCTCCAGTCCTGGGAACAGAGCAAAGAGCTCTTGACAAGGAAACTTAGCCCTTCTGGGTACGGATGGTGTCACTGGTCAAACCTGAATGAGGTGGGGTCTGAGTTTTGTTTTGTACTTCTCTGGTCTAATCCTGCTACTTTGATTACATACTCTGTCCCTGCTGCCCTGAGCTCAGAGTGGGAAGTAACAGTCTAAAGACGCCTGAGAGAGGCCAGATCAGAGGAGCTCCCTTTGGCCCACCTTCCACCTTAGTGTTATTACCAGTGGGGTACTTGTGCCACCACCTCCTGGCGAAACTGCTCTGGCACACATTAGCCGAGTCCTGCGGACTCGGAGCTCCCTGGGGCTATGCCCAGAGTCCACTCGATAGAAAGCTCATTCTTTTCCTGTGGGGCAAACATCTCTGGTCAGGACATGTCTGTCAGGAGGTGGCCTGCAGAATGACCGTGCCAAGTATTGGATTATTGGGTGTGTGTGTGTGTGTGTGTCTTTTTTTTTCTTTTTGTCTGATTTCCCAAATTCCAGGCAGGAAAACATGTCTTCCCCTCTGCACAGCCCCAGCTCCCCCTCCCAACATTTGCATTCCCTGGGTATGAAAGGAGTCAGGAGCAGGCCCCATGGAGGACAAGGCTGTAATTCAGCCAGGCCCCAGAGACATCCCAACCGTGAGAGTGCAGCTGGGGCAGCTTATGAACAGCGCTTGAGTCCCAGGGGGAAGTCAACCCTGTTCTCTAGCCCACAAGCGCCTATTGTTCACTTTCTTGTTTTTCTCCAAATGTTTAGATGTGCTCAGGGCACAGAGAAGCCCAAAATTAAGACCATCCACCAGAGCAAGCCTGAAACCGGGAAGCCCGGGGCTGAAACTCTGGGGCCCTACACTCCCTCCTCAGTTATTCCCACGTCCCCCTGCCACGTGTTAGAACTAGGGTTCCAGGAGGTGGCCTCTTCCTGGCTAGGGCTGTTTGGACATTAGTGGGCTTGGGTTGTGCATCAAGGGAAGTGTGAAGTCCAGCTCAGACTGCCTTGCTTGGCAGCCAGGCACAACTGCCGACCTTAACTTGGGGCTGTCCAACATGAGGGCTGGTAGTATCTGGGTATGCAGACTTAGGGAACCTACTTAGCCTCTTTGAGCCTCAGCTTCCCTCTTGGTAAAAATTTACTTACTTTGTAGAGCTATGCAGACTTGAGATAAACAAAGGAGAGCACCGAGATAAAGTTGGCCCTCAACCTCATGAGGCTGTCCTTCCTTTTACCATGGGTTGCCATGAGCCCAATCAGAGGCTTCCCCAATGCTGGGAGCATTCACTTGTGTATCTGGGTGTCCACCATGGCTCAGAGCAGCTCTGCAGGAGCAGCGACGTCAGAGGAATGAAGGATGGAGTGCCTGGTGATACCAGGGAAGAGAGAACATGCTCGAAAGCCAGCCTTCTTCCCTCCCTCTCCCTTCTGCTCCAGATCCCTTTCCCTTGGGAGTTCGTGTTACCTGCCCTCCCCCATGCCTGGGATTTCAGGCTGCCTTGTGTCTCCAGGTCCAACAGACCCAGGGAAAAACCTCAACCTGGAAAATGTTCCCACCCCATACCATCCTGGCAAACACCACTGGTCAGAGCCCTAAATGGAGACACAGGTGGGCAGAAGGGAATCACTAGATCAAGGTGGAGATCCAGGCTTGGGATGGAAGGATAGACAGACAGACAGGCAGGCAGGCAGGCAGGCAGGCAGACAGATAGACGGACATATTTCCCAATAGTACAGTATAAATATTGATAATACTAAACCTTTTGAAATGAAGGGAGGTGGACAGAGCAAGCCGAGGTCCCCACTGAGATCAGAGAGCTGGAGTAGCAGGGTCTGAGTTATAGTCTTCTATGTCTACGGAGAGTTCACATCCCCACATGGGAGCTTCTGCCATCTCAAGAGAAGAACTTTATGAGGATCCCCTTCAGACTCATTAATCCTTATAGGAATAAGCCCCGGGGAGCCTCCGGTGACAGGGCCATATGGTTTCCTTATCTCCCTTATCGCCTAGCACTCACCTTCCATTTGGAATGTTTATCCCAAGATAAAGATCAGATTCCACTTAGGGTGATTGAATGAGGGCCTCCCTGCAATTTCAGATGAATGGACGGATGATCTGATCCAATCATAGTTGAGAAGAACAAGGCTAGTTAATGGATGTGGTTCCTCCTATATCCCCACCCTCTGTCTTCCTCCCCACCCCCCACCCCCAATGGCCTTTATTTCTCCAAGGAAGCTCTGCTTTGGCCTGCTTTTCACAAGAGAGGGAGCTCTGGGTAGCATGGCCGCCACAGAGTGCAACTGCTTCACCCCATTGTTTCAAACCCGGAGTCTGATGCTCAACTGGCAGCTATCGATAAAAACATAAAGCAAGCAAACCCCAAAGGGTAAGCTACACACGTGATTTAAAATTCTCTACTTGTCACAATGAGAAGGAAAACAATAAACAGGTAAAATTAATTTTAATAATTTGTCTCAAGAATTGGGAAGATGGTTCATGATCAGTGCTTAGCATAAGGACCTGAATCTCGTTCGATGGGAGACCCTGTCTCAAAAATTAAAGTCAAGGTGCTAGATGGGTCTGCAGTTAAGAGCGTGTACTGTTAAGAAAGAAAGAGAGAAAGAGAGAGAGAGAGAGAGAGAGAGAGAGAGAGAGAGAGAGAGAGGGAGGGGGGGAGGGAGGGAGGCGGGAAGGAATGCTGGAAGGAAGGAGGGAAGGAAGGAAGGAAGGAATGAAAGAAAGAAAGAAAGAAAGAAAGAAAGAAAGAAAGAAAGAAAGAAAGAAAGAAAGAAAGGAGTGTGCACTGTTTTTCTAGAGGACCTGAATTCAGCTCAGATGGTCAGAAGATACAAGGATCTCTTCTGGCCTCCATGGACACCTACATGCCTGCACAAACACATACACACAATTTTGTTGTTTGTTTGGTTACTTTTTTTATGTGTATGGATGGTTTGCCGGCATGTGTGCACCATGTGCATGCTTGGTGCCTTTGGAGGCCAGAAGAGGGCATCACAGCCCCTAGAACTATAGCTACAGATGGTTGGGAGCCACAATGTTGGTGCTGGAAATTGAACTCAGGTCCTCTGGAAGAGCGGTCAGTGCTCTTAACCACTGAGCCATCTCCCCAGCAACTGGGGAAGACACCAAAGGGCAACTTCTGACTTCTGCACATGTGCACACATACTTGGGCACAGGCACACACATACACACAAATATATATGTATATATAGATATAGATCTCTTTAAAATAATACTTTTTGTAACTCATTTTTATATCCATCATATACTTACTATAATTAATAATTGGTAACATTTTATTTGACCTCAAAATACCACTTCAACCTGCAACTGAAATGTTTAAAAGTTGAAAAATAGTTTATGCTCATTTTTATACGTTTCTGTCTGATTTACTTACATATTTGCCTGTGGGTAGCAATTATTGCATGGCTCAGGGCAGAACTGCACTAGACCACACTTAGAAACCTGGAGAAAGGACCCTGTGTGGGCAGCTGGCTGCCAGAGAGAACTCCTGTGCAGAGATGAGCCACTCATATTTTACTCTCAGCCTAAACTTGCCCCTAACTGTGTCTTGCTCCCTCCCGGCTGCCTCCTCTTAGAAGGAAAGCACACACATACAATATAGTATTTTTTAAAAGATTACTACCAATTTCAGGTGAGTTATTGCACCAGCTAATATAATTTTCCACCAAAGCCTCCAGTGTTGGGTGCTTTTTTTTTCTTCCTGTCTTGTTTGAAAATAATCATGGTGTCCATTATCACCAAGAATCCGTGGTATGGGTCCTGCTGCCCTTTGTAGAGAAAGAGGAGGATCTATGTGAGTAGAGGAGTCAGCTTTGGGTCACCACTGCCTGTAGATGCTCTCAGATTTAGAGGGGAGACATTAGACATGGACAGGATGGTCAGGCAGAGGAGCCACTAGTCAGCCATATTTAATCACATTTAAATGACCACTCGTGTTCTGAGTAGGAAATGGAGATAGGGAAAGTGTGTGTGCACTTGATTTCTCCCAGCCGTAGGGAGTCTTGAGTGGGTTGATAATGTAATAAGTCTCCTGTTGAAGCAGAGCTGGGACCTTACAACCCAGACACACAGAAAACAAACAAGAGAAAAAGAGGAAAGCAGAGAGAAGCTCCCAGGCCTTAGCAAGACCTTCCCAGACTACCCATGGAAGAGTGTTTTGCTGGCCCCTCTCTGCTTCCTTTTTCTTCCAAGTGTTTCCGACTCTTGATGCTACTATTTTGTTTGTGTTGACTGCTGCCCCCAGATTTGGTTCTTGCTGCCGCTCCAGTACCCAGGAGAGTGCACTTTCTGGCTGAAGAATCATCGCTGCGGTTGGTACCCTCATACCAAAAGGCCCTGTGATGGCAGATCAGCAAGAGGCAGAGAGAAAAGAGAGCGGGGAAGCCAAGAGACGGGGGAGGGGGGAAGACCGCGAGGGATGGCTGACTGTGTGTGATCCCCCTGAAAAGGGATAGAGAGAAGAATTTGCAAAAGTGGAGGAATGTGGCTGCGGCACAAAAGCGGCGAGATTATTTTGTCAGCAACATTTGGATCCCATTGGCGACGAGAGACACGTGGGCCCAGCAAGGAGACAATTGTGGTAGTCAAGGCAGGATGTGACTAAGACATAAAGAAGGGTTTCATCAGTGGGAATGGAAAAGAACCAGGGCTGTGGGGCCAAGAGAGGGAGCAGGAAGGGTAGGCCTGGCATTCACACGTGCGTCGTCTTCTCGTGCATTCGTGTGTCTCACACACGCACACCTGCACACACAGGCCACCCACTGGGAACATGCATTCAAAGTCACACGTCACATCTAGGCCAGTTGCAAGTCCCACAATCTGCTTAAAGCTTTTGACCTTTGCCTTGCTTGCTTCTGACCCTGGAGTGTAATAATGAGGAGTAAGGGGAACAGAAACTGGAGGAGGCAATACCTTCTCTGGTAACACAGGTCGGAGAGAAAATTCTGGCTGCTGGAGAGAGAAAAGGCCTCAGAGAAGTCACAAAGTCCTCTGGGACAGAAAGGAGAGAAGAGACCGGTCAGTGAAGGAGAACCCGGGGATCAGAGAGAAACCCTTCTTTGAATTGGGCAGGGAGGGCAACTGTTAACTGACATCCTAAGTTGCATGCTCACAAATGTGTGGGCCGCGTGAGGGATCTATACTTGAGATACTCCTGTCTGCAGAAGGCAGATGAGTATCTCGTAAGGAGTGGGTGGGAACATGCTTGAAGATCCAGCTGAAACAGGACTTTATTTTTAAAGAGTCTAAAATTGATGTCCCTGCTTAGCCTAAATATAACTGAACAGCCTTCTTCCCAGCCAGGCCAGGCTTTGGAACAAGCTCCAAGACCGTGCATCTGAAGAGAAAAAAGAAAGAGAGAGAGAGAGAGAGAGAGAGAGAGAGAGAGAGAGAGAGAGAGAGAGAGAGCCACAGATGGAAAAGGTCACACAGTCAGCCCTGTGGGTGTGCAGGGGAGGGAATGGATGAGCTGGTTGCAGACACGCTGCATTCTCCCCGGCCTCACACTCAAGCAAGAAAGATTGACGATGGCTAGGCAGTGGAGGAGGGGAGCCAGCACCTTCTTTATATCTAAAATATGCCTGGCATAGTAAGGGATATTTAAGGACCAGGCTAGCACTCAGCCAACAGTCCAGCAGGAGGGGAGGAGGGCTGTGCAAACATCGATGGTATACGCTGGGCAACAACTGAGAGACCTGTGTGACGTTCAAATGGAAGAAGGCTTTCAAATGTGTGAGCAGAGAGGGACCACTCTGGGGGCCGGAGAACCTGGAAAGTCTGTCTTAGTAAAGGAAGAATTCAAATAGACCTTAAAGGACAATGGCAGAGGAGAAGAGAAAAATAACAGGAGTGAGCAGGATGCTTTGGTGGGTAAAATTTTGGTGTAAAATTAGATTACACAGGACTGCAAGAACATGAGCCTGAAGGGGAGGCAGGAGCGTGGAGCCCCTGGGGCTCCATGTCTCTGTCTAAAGCATGTCTTTGAGTCTGTAGGTAAACAGAAGTCATGGAAGGATTAGGGCGGGGGAAGGTGTCCACACAACCAGATCGATTAAAGAAAGGTAAATTTGGCAATAAGGTGTAGGATAGAGCTTGCCAGGGGCATGGCAAAGACCAAGGACACACAGGTGAGGGAGATGTCTGCACTAAGCTAGTGAAGCTAGCTAACACTGCAGACCCCCAAGCCTCAGGGACATAGCACAGCAGACATTGTTGCTTGATCACTTAAAGAGATTGTGGAAAGAAATTTAAGTAACAGTTCAAGGATCCTGAGAGAAGGTTCCATCTTCAGTTTGAGGAGGTGGGTCACCCAGGAACCGGTGTGCATCTGGCACAGAATTCCTGGGTCTCCCAGGAAAACTTCATAAGATAGGTGTTCCATTGGGAAGACTCACACGGCCTCAGCCATGTTCACTAAGGGCTGGGTTGATGAAGGCTTGGTCCTTAGCTGTTCTGTGCTGTCCAGAGGATGATCGACAACACCCACACTTTAGGTTTTGAATGAGTGAATCTATTAAGAAAATAGCAAGCGCTGGGCAGTGGTGGCTAGTGCCTTTAATCCCAGCACTTAGGAGGCAAAGGCAGGTGGAGCTCTGCAAGTTTGAAGCCAACCTGATCTACAGATCGGGTTCCAGGACAACCAGGGCTACACAGTGAAACCCTGTCTCAAAAAACAACAATAACAACAAAAAACAAAACAAAACATATGTATGCCCATGATAGAGAGAGCCCCAGGTACAGCAGTGGTCATCAGGCGAGGCTTCCACATGAAAAAACAAACAGCAAGAGACGGAGGTAAAACCATCAAATCAAATCAGACACTCACAGCTTCCAATAGAAACTGACTGGGAAAGTAGAGGCAGTCGGCTAGAGTTCTCAACCGAGATTTCTCTCCGTGGATGAGCTTCCTCCCCCTCACACTGCAGGCACTTCTATATTGTGGAATAAACAATAGAAACTTCTGTTGGAAGTGACGTACCTTCTAGCTGCTTTCAAGGACACAGTGTGTCTAGTCTTGGCCTGTTCTGCTGTTTTCTTCCCTCGCTGTCAGAGTTAGAAAGGGCAGCCCACCCCAAGACAAAGGAATTGAAGGACACATAGAGACAAACATGTTTGGGTTCAAAATAGGATGAGGGACGATCTCGCATCAGAACCAGATAGCAATTTACCAGTATGATGCACCAGTCCCTAGCATTATTGGGAGATGGTAGAATGTTTAAGAGGTAGGGCCTAGGGCTGGCATGGAACTCTATTGGCAGGATGCTTCTCTAGCATGCAGAAAGTGCTGAGTTGGGTCCCTCGCACAGCACAAAAGGAGTGGTGGCCCTTCCCTGTGAGTCCAGCACTCAGGAGGCTGAGACAGGAGGATCATGAGTTCAAGGCCAGCCTTGGCTACAGGAGACCCTGTCTCAAATAAGCCAGATAACCAAGAATACATCCTTGAAAAGGAGGATATGGGACCTTCTGCATCACTGTTGGGTTTTTCCTCTGTCTCCTCTGTTGCTTTCGGACTCTTCCTCCTCCTAATTCTGTAAACACACAGAACCACCAATGCTTACACATACCTCCATTTCTGTGACCAGACTACTTCTTCGGAGCTCAGTCCTCTAAGCCCTTGTTCTATGGCAGAGATGAGCAGAGTGTGTGTCTGATGACGCTGGCTATAGATAGCCCCAATATTGATTATGTATAATCATGCCTACTCTGTACATGTGTGTCCTACATTACCGCCCTATGTTATGGGGGTTGATTTCAAATCCCCTTGGTTATTGCTGTCATACGGAAAAGCAGTTGGTAATTCTGTGGTAACTTGTATCCTGCAACCTTGTAATCATCTGTGGGTTCCAGTGCTTTGTCAGTTCAATTGGATTTTCTCTATCATGTCATCTCCAACAAAAAAAAAAAACAGTTTATTTCTTCCTTCCCAATCTGCATGTGTTTTATTTCCTTTTCTTGTCTTATTACATTCCCTACGATTTCAAGTACATGTTGAAAAGCAGTGAGCAGGGCCATCTTTACTTTGCTCTTTCTCTTGGTCAGAAAGTTTTGAGTTTCTCATCAGTAAGTAAAATGTTAGCTATATGGCTTTTTGTAGATATCTTTTCAAGTTGGAGAAATACCCTTGTGTTCCTAATTTACTGAATTGGGGAGGCATAGAGTGTTAGATTGTTTGCTGTTAATTGCTCGGGTGGTTAGTTGGTTGTTTGCTCTTATATATCCCAGACTGACTTCAAGCTTGCTACGTAGTCAAGAATGACCTTGAATTTCTGATCCTCCTGCTCCCACCTCCCAAGTGCTCAGATTACTGGAGTGCTCCACCATGGCTAGTTTTAGTGGGTGCTCTGGTTGGCTCCCCAAGCTCTTGGATAGTAGGCAAGCACTCTACTAATTAAGACACATCCCCAGCCCAAGTGCTGGATTTTGTCAAATATCCTTTGTCATCTGTTGATACAATTCCATGATTTTTATTTTTTCCTAGCTTGTTGAAGTGATGGATTCCATTGATTAATTTTCAAATGGTGAACAGCTTTGCTTTGCTGGGAGGACTCTCACTGGATTGTGATATATAATGAGTTTTATATATTGTTGGGTTTAGTTTGACAAAATTGCACTGAATATTTTAGAAACTATATTCTTGGGAAATAATCAGATTCCTCTTCCCGTATCATTGTCTGGTTTTAGGTGACATTAGCATCATAAAATACCTTAGGAAATATTACTGCCCTTTCTACTTTATCTCCTGAAGATTACTGTAGAGAATTAATGTAATTTCTTCCCTAAATATTTGGTAAAATACATCAGTGGACCATTATGAACCTGTTTTGCCCTCTGTTTTAAAACATCATTAATAATTGATTTAATCTGCCAAATAGTTACATGTCCATCAGTTTGTATATTTCTTCCTGTATGAGTTTTGCCTGGATATATCTTTCAAAAAGTTGAACAGTTTCAACCCACAAAGTGTGGTAAGTTGGATTTCCATTTTTGTTTAGTTCAGAGTACTTTTAAATTTCTCTTAGGATTTTTCTTTTGACTCTGGTCTTTTTTACGGTCTGCTATTTAATACCCAAGTGTCTGAAGATTTCCCAGCTATTTTTTCGCTGTTGACTTCTACTTCCATTTTGTGGTCTGAGACCACTGTGTGGCTCTCTTGACTGGTTGGCGCTCCTCTTATCTGTTAACAGCCAACCTTTAGAGGCTTAGGTGGGAGGAAGACGGGTTCAAGGCTGATCTGAATCACGTAGCAGGACTCTGTCTCAGACACAGGAAAAAAAATGACCGCAAAAATTTGTGTATAAATCTTTGCTGCATTTCAGGTTATTTTTGTGGAGAAAGAGTGCATATTGTCACTAAACTATTCAGCAAATATTTATGAAACATCTTCGGTGGGTCAAGTGCATGCATAAGATATCTTCCAGCATTAAAATTCCTTTTTAATTTATAGGTTTGTATTTTAATATGTGTATCATATGTGTATGCAGGTGCCTGAAGAAGCTAGGAAAAGGTGCTGGGCCCCCTCGAGCTAGAGTCACAGACAGTTGTGGCCTGCCAAACATGGGTGCTGGGAACTGAGCTCTGACCCTCTGCAAGAGCAGCAAGCACTCATAATCACTAAGCTGTATCTAGAAACTCCCAGCATTAAAATTTTAAGGCAAGGGCTGCCAGATAAAATACAGAATGCCTAGCTAAACTTGAGTTTCAGATAAACAATGAAAAATTTCTTATCGTAAGTATTCCCAAAGACATTGCCTGGAGTCAATTTAGCCTCTAAAAAAAGAAAAAATAAGAACAGTATTCATCATGTGTATGCAATACAAACTTAACTGGGAACCTTATCGTTTACTTGCTAAATCTAACAACCACATCACAGGTACAGTTCCCAGAAGTGAGTCAAAGCTGATGGCCATCTTCAAGGTTCTCAGCGTCTATGGCCAAGAGCATTGTGTTCTGAAAAGTAGGGCAGATCTTCTCTGCTCGAGCAGCAAAGGAAAAGGCCCAAATTCTCACAAGAGTGGCAACTCTCAATTATTCCTTTTAAAAATAAACAAAGGGGACAGAAAGATGGCTCTGTGGGTGCTGCCAAGCCCCATGGCCTGAGTTTGATCCCTAGAACTCACTTGGTGGAAGGAGAGAGCCACAACTTGGCCTCTGACCTCACAGTATACATGAACTATGGCACATGCACAAACAGAATTAAATAAATATAAAAATATTGATAAATAAAACTTTATTCATTTCATAATAGGTGGGAAATGGCCATTCATAAAACTTGTAGCTTTTTGCATTTCTGTTTGTGAATACTATGTTTTTCTATCCTTTGTTCATGGGCCCTTTTGTTTTCTTTTTGTTTTCTTTGTCAAACCCTGTGAACTCTTGTTTGTGCATGTGTTTATGTGTTCATGCGGGTGTGTACACATGTAAGAATGAGTGTGCATATACATGTGTGTGCTTGTGTGTGAAACAGTCTGAGACTGACATCAGGGGGCTTCCCCTCTCACTGAAGCTGAATTCACCATGTTAGTTGGAATGGCTGACCAGTGAGCTCCAGTGAGCTGCTTGTCTGTGTCCCCAGCACTGATCTCGCAGATGCATGCCACATCACCTGGCTTTTTACACAGGTGTTGGGGATTTGAACCCAGACCCCCATGACTGTGAAGCAAGTACTTTACCAACTAGGCCATCTTCCTATCTCTGTATCAACTTTTAGAGAATATTCATCTTGCATCTTTATTTCTCCAAGTTTTTTTATCTTGCCTTTTAATTAGATTTACATTATTTTCCAAAGGAAAGCCATTTAAACATTTTATGCATTCAATCCCTATGTCTTTCATGTTGTTGCCATTGTTTTTATCCTACAATGGTTTTTTTGTTGTTGTTGTTTGTTTGTTTGTTTTGGTTTTTCAAGACAGGGTTTCTCTGTGTAGCTTTGGAGCCTGTATTGGATTCTCACTGTAGACCAGGCTGGCCTCAAACTCACAGCAATCTGCCTGCCTCTGCCTCCCAAGTGCTGGGATTAAAGGCGTGCCCCACCACCACCCCCAGCTTACAATAGTTTTCATATAGACTAGCATGTCATCCACTTATATTTTATTTGAGAATCTGTATAGGGTTTTTTAATTTATTTAATGTGTTTTGCATTTAACTCATTAAACTCTAAGAGGTTTCTCTGAAAATGATACACAGTAAGATTCTAAATTCACCTTTTCCTTCAAATCTCTAAAGGGTCTCAACTTTGTTCAAATAAAATCCTTCCTGGGTGGTGGTGGGCCATGCTTTTAATCCCAATATTCAGAAGGCAGATCTCTGAGTTCCAGGACAGACAGGGCTATACAGTGAAACCCTGCCACAAAATACATACATACATACATACATACATACACCCTTTTCAATGGCACGTATATGATATCTCTTTAATCTTATACATTAAAAAAATAATTCCAAGATGGCTATGATGACACATGCCTTTAATCCCAGCACTTGGGAGGCAGAGGCAGGCGGATCTCCGTGAGTTCAAGGCCAGCCTTGTCAACACAGTGAGTTCTAGGACAGCTAGACCTAGACTTGTCTCAAAAAACCAAAGAACAAAATGAATTCTTTTATTTATGACCTTGTTTATAACCTTTAGTCTCCTATAAAATGAGCCTACATTGGGATAACAGAAACCACTCTACCTGTGGCTCCACTCTACCCCAGCATCGGCAGACTCTACCTGTGGCTCCACTCTACCCCAGCATCGGCAGACTCTGTGGGATAGCCGTTATCACTTCTCGTAGTCTTAAGGGATTCAGTCTCCTTGTGCTTCCTAGGCTAATCCCAAAAATTCTGAACTCACGCAATCTTCCCGCCTCAGCTTTCTGAATCTCACAATCGTTTCTATCTGGCATAGAAAAACACAAATAAATGTTTGGATTCGAATACACACAACGCAAAATGCCCTCCGTGGTCAGAAAATACTTTAAAACAGTGAGACCGAGTTCAAAAATGGCCAAAAAAAAAAGCAACCAGAGGGAGAAAAGCAGTATGCCGACACGTTGTGCAGCTTTGCCTAACCTTGAATAAGTTATGTGGTCTCTCCGGGACTCAGGTTCCTCACTGCTAAAATGACAGCCAAGCCCCTTCCTGCACTGACATTTATTGACAGTGATGCCCCTGTGGGGGATATCAGGTTGTGGAAGAAGCAGATCTGTGTGTCAAGTCAGCAGGCAGGTCTGGCATTAGAAAAACCAAGTAGAGCGCAGTCCTAGGATTGATGACCAGGAAACTGTGAACCGAAGTCAGTCTGGAGGTCTCCAGGGGCAACCCTGGCACCAGGCGTTGCAATGGAGCAGGAAGGCTCTGGTGCTTTAGACCAGAGAACAGCAGCATGTGGACTTCAAGACGAGGTCCTTGGAGGGAAATGTTAAAGAAATAAGTCCGTAGGCTAGAGGAGGACATATTTTGATGGCTCTAGCTTTGAATTCTGAGGATTACAGCAACTGTTTTATAGAAAACATAGTGGCTTTGTTATACTCGAACTCAAGCCAGCTCATGAGCAGACGCAGGGTTCACAAGCAGTGGGGGGGGCTCAGCTCTTGTTCTCACAAGTGGTCCCTCACAAAACTTCTACTCTGCTCTCTATTCTCTGTGTCCCACTGCCACTTGCCCCTCATCACAAGGCCAGCCTCCAGACAGCCCCCACACCACCCTCTGCATGACTTCTCAGTGGCTGAGTCTGGGGCTCGCTGGCATGTGCTTTCCGTTTCAATTTTAGCTTCCGCAGAGTGGATTCCTTTACCCTAGCTTATTTTTCCTTGTCAAGCCACAGCAGTCACTGATGCTCACCAACTAGTCAATGAATGGGTCACCTTTGGAGTGTTCTGACCCAATCAGGGCAAAGAAGATGAGAGGGGAGACATGTGCCTGAGGTCATGACTGTGTGGTGCATAAGAACGGGTTGGGTCAATATGTGAGAGGACTGGCCTTGACAGACACCTTTAGCAAAGAGGCCAGTGTCTTAACATGACACCATATGAGAACCAAATAAGCCTGCCCCTGGACTTTTTATGCAGAAACATGCTGTAAGAACCGCTCTCAGGAAACCTCTGAAATTCTGTGAGATTCCTGCTTCTTTAAGGAATGCCGATGAAGCTGCCTGAGGCTGGGGCTCGGCTTCAGGGCTTCTTAAAGATACCTTTTTGTTTCTTAGCCTTGGAAAGTAGAGAGCAGAGGTTTTCAACCCGTGGGTCTCAACCCCTTTGGGGGTCAAATGTCAGCTATTCTGCCTATCGGATATTTACATTACAGTTCACAACAGTAGCAAAATTACAGTTATGGAGTAGCAACAAAAATAATTTTTATGGTTGGAGGTCACCTCAACATGAGGAAGGATATTAAAGGTCGCAGCTTTAGGAAGGCTGAGAACCACTGGTGTTGAGTATAGCCAATCCCTCTATCAAACATCCCTGGTCTTTGCTGAGGGGAGGTTGTCTGGCTGAGGACTGTATAAAGCACTGGTTCTGATCATTATTAACCGGATGCTGCCAGAAAACAGCCTAAACACCTCTGGGCCTCACTGCATTGGCTTGGCCTGTATTCACCTACCTTGAATATCCAGTTTCTATCTTTTCTTCTGAGCCAATTTACAACTCAGTACCTTTACCACTGACATGATTAACTTTAGGAGAAAAAAATAAAAAACAACCCTCAATGACTTCAAATTTAATGGTTTAATGGATAGAGACTTCAAGTCAGAAGAAAGTTTCCTTGACCCAGAACACAGGTACCCACATGCCTCACTATGTAAAATTGGACCAGAGCCTAGAGTTGTCTAAGCAGCCAACTGCATCCAGCTCAGTCCATATTGGAGTATTTAAAGACTCATACAACCAACTCAACTGTGCCCCTGGCGCTGGCTGGTCTAAGACCCTTTAAGACTGACTGGTGAGTCCTTTGGAATAGGGAAGCCTGGGTTCCTTACTCATGATGTGCCAATACCTTTTTGGTCACATAGAAGCTTAACAAGTTTGCGTAGATGATTTCTCAATCCAAAACAGACTGAAAGAAGTGTATTAGTCGAAAAAGGATGGCTTTGCCAGGTTGTGGCACGTGATACAACTTTTTCCTTGATTTCAAGGGAAAGATTCACTGTCCGGCTTACAAAAGAAGAGATAAGAAGATGGCTTTAAGAAAGAAATAAAGACAGCACACACTGTTCTTCCAGGGGACCTACGTTCAGTTCCTAGTACCCATATTGGATTAGGTAACAGCTGCCAGTAACTACAGCTTCAGGGGCTTTGATGCTTCCAGTTTCCACAGATTCCTGAACTCTTTTGAACACACTCATCACATAGATACACACACACACACACACACACACACACACATATAATTTAAAATAAAATGTTTTTGAAATATAAAAAAGACCCATTAATCCCAAAAGAACAAATACACATATCTGAAGGTCTGGGTGTCACTGGACTAGCAGTATATTGACTATTAACTATTAAAATGACCATAAGAAGAAGAATTAAGTATTAAATTAAAATAAAAATATTCCAGCTGGATATGATGGCACATACCTTTAGCCCCATCTGCTCAGGAGGTTGAGGCAGGAGGATCGATTGTTGGAGCTTTTTGGGTCCATTATCGGCCTGGGCAACATAGTGAGACCCTGTCTCAAAACAAAACAGATCCCAGCATATTATATACTAAAATCTATTATATAGATGACATTTTTAAAGACAAGATTTGATCCCAAATGATTGCCTTTTGAAAGCGTGTTACTTACAAGGACAAACTAAGCTCACTGGAATGTTCTGCCACCTAAAGTGCTGTGTGGTGGGCTAGATAACGGAGGCTTCCCCAGGGCTCTGTGCAGACCCCTTAGGAAACCTCCTAAAGGACAGCAAGGCACCTAGTCAGCCAGGAAAACGCTGTGACTTTGACTTATATGCTATGTGGAATCAGCCAACGAACAGGGGCTTAAGAAGGTTTTACTGTATTTGGTTTGCAGGCTTGCTTGGCACCACCACTTTAAAAGGCTGCCTGCCTTTGAACTAATCCTCTATTTATAATCCAGCTGGAGAGAAAGGCCTCTGCAATGTATACACATTCCTAGAATTTACAGAGTGCTGTTCACGAAAGCCCCACATCCAGAGCCCTGCCTGGCCCTCTTCCCTCAGAGAGCACCCCACAATCCCGGAAACATCTGGGTGCTGTGGGAGACAAGCTGCCTGGCATGCCCAGGAATGCACCCCACATTCTTGGTGGGGAGCACAGGGCAAGTCTAAGGCCGAGGCATGAGCTGGATTAGGCTCAGTAAACACCATCCCTCACTCCTGACAGGCTGCCCCGCTCAGACAACCCTCTCCTAGAGGCCAGGGGCCAATGCCTCATGTACGGCCTGCCCCGTCCAGCCGTGCCTTTCTTATAACTCATTCCCTCCCCAAAACGACAACGCCAACTTCACATTTTCCTCTTTCCCCCCTCACACAAATTATTGCAAGTCATGGCAGTCTAAATATAGCCCCCAGTCTGTTTTCCAGATGCTGGCTCGCCGGCCGGCCTCGACATTTTCCTGATGTGGCTCCAGCTGCCTCTTTGCTCTGGCTTTCCTCTCTCCTCTGCCTCACCTTTTTATCCCTCCCTGATACCCTTTCCCCTGCCTCCCAGAACTGTTAGTCTTTCCTGCCTTTCCAGTTCAAAGGAAAGTTCTAGAATCAAAACCCAGAGCCTTTCAGCCCCGTCCCCAGCTGTCTAATGGGGCAGGCAACAGGACAGGGAGATCATCTTAGGGAAGAAGCAGGAGACTTGGGGTCCCTGGGGACCCCTGCCAATCAACTTCCCCAATTTGTGCTCAACCCCACACATACTTCCTTGGTCCAGAAGTCAGTGGACCTTCTTGTCTATCTCTGCCTCTTGAGTCCTCAGTGCCAGAGTGATTGACAGCTCTCTCCATCTGATAAACATTCCTGGATGACACTGGTTGGAGCAAATGTGAAACCATCACTTCCTTTGGGTTAAGTAACACCAATTCCTTTTGCCTTTCTTCATCAGAAGAGGTGTCCAGAGTTTAATCATTTTCATGACTCTCTCTGTACAGCTTCCAAGTTGGCCATATCCCACGTAGGATGCAGAGCTGTGCCCTTGCTCCCTCTCAGCTAATGAGGGTTTGATTCCTACTGCATGAGTGTGTGGGAGCAATTTCCCTGAAACTTTGTCAAAAGCCCCTACTTTAAAAAGAAGTGATGTGTGTTCACACCCAGCATGAGGTGTACATACTCTAATATAGCTTTTTATAACCTAAAAGCAATGCGTTCAATTCATGGGCATATTTTATCCCATCCTTTTCAATGTGCTTATTCTCAATAGTCAACTTAAGACCTAATTTGGTCATCTCAAAAAGAACCAGTCCCTACAATGAGAAAATATATAACTATCAAGTCAATCTGATCATTCACTTGTTACACAAATACACACTGGACATCTCTTTAGGCCAAATATTGGCGATTAAAAGGTACCAACAGGAATCCAAGGGACCTGTTTCAGGGCTAACACTCAGCATAATTTACACCCGGAGTCACTTTCGGGAGAGGCTGTCCCATCATTTTATAAGTTCAACAGCACCCCTGGCCTCTAGCTCCTGGGTGTCAATATTATACACACAAGCTGTATTTACCAAAAGAATCTACACATATGGTCAAATGTCCCCTGAAGGCAAAAATCACCACAAGTTGAGAGCTACTAGCCTGGTGGAGTAAATAGCAGAGGCAGGGTGGCAGCTTTGGATGAACCAGGGTTAGCTTTGTATGAGTAGGACACTCACATGACCCTGTGGGCAAGAAACATTTTTAAGCAGAGGAATGTGAGAACACAAGCATTTTGATCTGTGGATGTGGAGTGGGGAATGTGGAAGTATAATTCAGAAAGAATCCATATATGCTTGACTTGAGGCAGTAGTGAGTTGGTAGGAGACAATTTGTGAGGGCTGGCTTGGGCACAGGAATCACAGAAGTCAGGCCTGGTGGAAGTGAAGGAGGAGATAGAATAAAGCTGGGAATTACCCCGGTGTCTCAGAATCGATGGAATCTCAATAGCTAGCCTTCACACAAGGATCTTGTTCTAGAGTCTGGGTTGTGCCCACTTATCTAGGAAGACCAGACTCTGAGACTACTAGGGAGTGTTTGTGTTCATCTTGCCTCCTGCTTGCTTTATAATCAGGCTCATGGAATGCACCAGGTTGTCAGGACCCGCCCACAAGGAATTTAGTTAGAGAACCAGGCTACTAACCTTGTCACTGCCGGCCTCCAACAGTCAGGTAGTTCCGAGCTTCAGTTTACACATTTGTGATAGAAGAGAGCCCCTGCTTCCAACCTAGGAGGATGTGGTAGGAGTGAATATGGCTGTTTTGGTGGGTGGTTCAGACCCCCGTGGGGACTTGGCATGCATGGCCTGCAGTTGGCAAAGCTCATGAGTGGTTGTAATCAGGCCTGATGGAAAGGCCCCCTGACTCCACCGCGGCCTTGAGCGGCTGCCAACTCCACAACCAGGCCTGCTTCAAAACTTGCCTGCAAGGTTTCTTTTTCCAGGATGTCTGCTTCCTGCAAATAGGCTTTCCAAAACCTTCTCAGGCTCCAGCAAAGGCCCCTTGGCTGTGCATCCAACTGTCTTTCATGGTCCCCAAGCTCAGTGGAAAGATGGGAGACAAAGCTACTCCATTTGGCTGCAGGCAAGCCCATAGCCCTCTTTTTCACAACTTAGCTGGGAAGGCTAGGAGGGAGCAAGGGAAGAGGCTACATGGACAGAGGCTGGCCAGGTGGGCCAGTCATGATTACCTTGGGCTTACTAGGAAACACTTGGGTGCTTGGGTGGGCAAGGTAGGTAGATGGCATCAGGAGGCAAACAGTGTGTGTGTGTGTGTGTGTGTGTGTGTGTGTGTGTGTGTGTGTGTGTGTGAGTTGATGGTGATCTCGCTCTCCAGGCAAGAACAGGGGCTTCATTGTTAGCAGCCTATCTCTTGGTTTCTCATTCACCCCGGGCCACTGCAGCCCGAGCAGGTTCACAGCTGCTCAGGGATACACTTTCCAACACATTTAGGACTTGGAACAGTCCCAGGTTTGAGGAACACATGGTGGTGGGGGAGGGAAGGGGGCTCAGATAGACGAGAAAGCGGGAAGAAAGCGCCTTCTTTCTTTCTTTAGGACCAATCTCCATTTTCATCATCTGATAGCAGGAGCAGCATGTGAGGGCGGCGAATGAATTGCAAACCTGTGCGGGTCGGGGAAGAGGGCAGGCAAGGGGTGGGGGGAGATGGGCAGATCTCATCCCTCCTGACAAGGTCCCTGCTCACTCACAGTTCTTCCTCTGCTTATAGTCACCACCCAACCTCGGCCTACCGGAAGCACTCCAGCCCACACCAGAAATCACCCACAGAGTGGACTCCCAACAGTCAGGTCCAGGCGCAGAGATGAACCTGGGTCCCATCCTACCAATGGTTTTGTTCCTTTCTGCTCCTGCTAGTTCCTTTGTGTCCCCCCAGGCTCTGCTAGTTCTTCCTCTCTCTCTCTCTCTCTCTCTCTGTCTCTGTGGTCTCTCTGTCTCTCTCTGTGTCTCTCTCTCTGTGTCTCTCTCTGTCTCTCTCTCTCTCTCTCTCTCTCTCTCTCTCTCTCTCTCTCTCTCTCTCTCTCTCTCTCTCTCCCCTGAGGCAAGTCATTACCTCACCACAGGCAGGAGCCAAGTGGTACCACCACCTCTTACCTTCTACCCACATCCAACAACAACCATTTATCAATCAGCTAATGAATTTTTCCAAAAGCCAAATACAGTCCAGGTGCTACAGACTAGCACAAACAGGGTTCCTGCCCTCCAGTTTGACAGAGAACCCAAAGGAATGGGCAAGCATCTTTAGCACCAAGAAGACTCCGACCCAGCAAAACCAGATCTGAACACACTACCTCCTGTGACCTGCTCATCGTGCTGCAGGCAGCTCCTGCCACGCTCACCATCTAGCTGAGCAACCTGGGCAGGTTTCTTTGTGTTTCCCCCATTCATCTGAGCCTGGTGATGTGGATGGCTGAAAGTGACCCTCCTATCTGCCAGGATGGCTTCATGGTTTGAGCCAGACCCTGTGAACACCATCCCATGGCAAACCAGAAAGCCTGTATCATATTCTCACGTTCTTCTTTTCTCCCCTTTCTCCATCGATGCCTAAGGATCGAGGACCATCCCATGGGAGCCAGGATCAGAACAAGGAGGTCAATGCACTGATGGAGTTGGCCACCCCTCCCCGCCCAGCCTGCCTGGGCAGCACCACACAGAGCTGGCCTCTGTGTGGGGTTAGAGTCTCCTGGCTCCCACACAGGGCCCTTTTCTCCTGTGCTCTGGCACAAAGCTCGCTCACAATCACCCACTCAGAAAGTCGGGTGATTGAAAGGAGGCTGTAGGCCGGCAGGGTGACCTTCGGGTCTGCCTGGGTGGGAGAGAGAGTTAGACCCCACGAAGACCCCCAGGCCCTAAGAGGACCAGCTGGGCTTTGATTCTGCACAGACACAGCTAGGAAGAGGACTGGCCTGAGGTGCTGGCTCCCAGCCCCAGTGAATTATTTGCCCTTCTTTTCATTGTTCTCATTCATAAGACAGGATAAATAATCGCTCCCTACCCCCAATTTCTGGGGAAACTGAAGAAAGTCAGCAGGACTATAGGTGTTTGGCGGGTAGATGAGTTTGCAGCTGAATAAAAGGGTTTAAGCAGTGTGTTAAAACAAGTTCAAGTCTTCGGTACATTCTAATGGTACTTTCTGTGAAGATGGAACGTTCCATGCTGTACTGCCCCATGGGACAGCCTCGGGCTGCAGGTGCTACCAAGCAGTGAAATATAGTGAAACCAAAGAGAGAAAGCGTGAGAGAGAACTTTCATTTCATTTCGTTAGGGTTAAAGAGCTACACATGGCCAGTGGCAATTAATGATGGAGGGGCACAAGCTTAGTGGAAAAGGGTCCCTCAGACTCTGAGGCCCCAACTGACTCAAGCTCAAATCCTGACTCTACGGCATCTGCTTGTCACCCTGTGTGTGCCTAGGATGCATGGCTTGATCTCTTGGGTCTCGGTGGATAATACTAAGAAAGCAGGAAGGGCCTGCAGGCAGCTGGCGCTAAGCCCCTAGACCCCTGGTCCGTCCCACCTCTGCTGCCGCCATCAGACACATTCCCTGCAGAGTTGGCCTGAGGGCTGAGGATGCTCTGCTTTCCCTTGCCTTTCCTGCAAACAGGCCATACTCAGGGGAAATCACCTCTCTCTGGTGCATGGATGAATTGATGGACAAGCCCAGAAGCTTGCAGGACAGGCTTTCAGGCGTGGTCCTTGTCTTCTGTGCCCTACCAGATTCATCTTCTGTGAACAAATGTTCCTGAAGCCAGTTGGTGATCCTGACAGCCCCATGCCAGACAGTGATATGACTGGAGGAAGTCCCCGCCCTGCTTCTCAGTGACCAGCTGCCTTCTACCTGATCTATGGCTCCTGAGTCATCTCTTCTTCCTCCTCTGCCTTTGTCGCTTATCTGCCGCATGTCCCACCCTAGAGAGATTCATCTTGTTATCTTCCCAAAGGACAACTGTTTCCCCCCACAGTTCCAGGACCTAATGCCCTCCTAAGACCTGGTCCTGGTCTTTCTGAGAAGTGCCAGAGACCATGACAGAGGAGAGAGGGTCTGGCCAAGTCAGCTGGAGGCTCCCTGGGCTACTAAGAACAGGCACATCCCCAACTTGGCTCTCCAGGTGTTTCTGCGTTTCTCTTAGAGGTAAGTGGTAGCTGCCTGAACTAAAAATCTAGGCCGAGGACGTCAGTCCCAGGACGGTCGTTTTGGTATATGGCATAGAGCTTCATCTGGAGGACAAGGGCCTCCTTTTTGTGAATACGGCCAGACAGAAGAGTTGATGAGTTCCAGAAAAGCCAACAGATAAAGCAGTGTCCACAGAGCCAAGAATGGGAAAGCTTGGTTTCCCCCATCACTCCTTCATCTCCAGGTCACAGGTATCACCCACCACTCAGTATTGTGACACAGTTCTTCTGCAAGAAGGAAGGAACAATCTCAGCTCTGTCTCCAGAGGGTAAGTTCCAGGATCAGAGATCCACCTAGTGCTTCCATGCGAGCTTTGTCCCTCCTCCTCCAGGGCACCCCCATCCAACCATTGCCACCACCTCCATCCTCGTCGCCGCATACACAGCACCGATTTTAACACAGAAACTGCCCTATTTTTACAAGTTTTTCCTTATGACAACTCTGGGAAACAGACACCATGCTCGTCATCCCGCAGGTGGAGAAGCTAAGGACCAGAGAAGTCATTAACTCGGGTAAAATTACGCAACTCTTTAAAGAGAGGGTGCAGTGCCTAGGCAGTCACTCCCTGCGCTGTACAGCTAGCTGCTCAGGAGAAAGGCAAGAGAGAGGAAAGGAGAGAAGACTAGGGGGCTCCACTGCAAAATAGGCCATGGAACCCAGTGAGGAGCAGTGGGGGACAAGCAAGGCAGGAAAACCCCCCACGGAACCATCTGGGGATGCATGGGATCTGCTTTCCTCCGGGCCAACCAGCTCTACTGGGAAAACAGCCTCCCACCTAGGAAGCCTGACTGGGCCACCTTCTGGTCTGTCTTCATTCAGATCTAATTCTCTCCTCTCTGGGGCCAGGGGCTGGGGGAAGGTTTGGTGAGGCTGGAGCCTTCATCTGGGCCCCTTGAAGCCAAGCA
Organism: Arvicola amphibius; assembly: GCF_903992535.2. Taxonomy (NCBI): domain Eukaryota; kingdom Metazoa; phylum Chordata; class Mammalia; order Rodentia; family Cricetidae; genus Arvicola; species Arvicola amphibius. The sequence continues at coordinate 98,885,605 of NC_052053.1, read as the reverse complement.
AAGAAAAATAGCCCTTTGCCAAGATCTTTCATCTCGGTCATTTATTCTCACAGATGTTTTCTGCAATATAAACAAGAAACAAGGAATGTCAGGGAGGAAAGGAGTGTGGGAGGGGGCAGGAGGAGGAGGAGTGAACGGAGAGCTTTGAAATCTGCTCCCTCAGAGGGCAGAACACAGGACCTCAGCAGGGTCCCTCTTGCCTTGAGTGTGGGCAGTCTCAGGATCACTGCAGTGGGCCAGGCAGACTACCACTGCCCTGAAGAGAGGGTCTGGGAAAGTAGGCCAGGCGCCCCGGGCAACCTCGCCAGGCCTGGGATCTCCTGAGGCCTCTGAGCTGACCTGGAATGAGCCCTGCAGAGGCCCACTTACCTAACTTGGGACACCTAAAGCTGGGCAGGGCTCTGGGGGGGGGATCTTGAAGAGCAGTCAGGAAGACTGGTAGGGGGCATGGCCCTCACAGTGGGCATTGTAAATAAATAGGCTTTGGTTGTACCACGGGAAAGAGAATCCTGGGCTGGAGGAAGTTGGAAAAAGCATAACTTACAATGAGTCAGGAAATAAACCCAGGAAGTCAAAAGTCTCCAAATTCAATATTCCCAAGATTCGTGCTCATTTTGGAAGCTTTTAAACTAGCGAATCTTGGGCCTATGGGAGCTAGCTGGAGCCCAAAACAGTGAAGATAGGGGACCTGCGGGACCCGAAGGAGACAACCCCATCCTTAGGGGACAGGCATCATTATCTTCTGGATTTCAAAGAAATCCCAGAAATTCATAGCTTCCCATAAAATCTCCTGGTTTTAACAATATTTGCAATCACTATAACAAAACTACACTGTGCCGGCCACATGAGGAGAGCCTGTGGGCAGCTTTAGTCTGTGAACCACAAATAGTTGTGCAATGCTGTTGGCCAGTTGAGTAAATGCTAACTCGATGTTTACTCTTTCTGCTCCTGACGTCACAAAGGGATTTGTGACAAGGTTGAAAGCCTAAACAGCAAGCTTTTATTGGGCGTCTACTCGTCCCTCAAAATGGAGATAAGTATGCAGGTGGGTTCAGAGCAGAACCTCATCCCAGACCCCTAGCACGTGTCTGTATCTGTGGTTGGGAGACAGAGCAAGACAGGAGCCCACTGTGATGGCGATCAGCTGTGTATCACAGAATGTCCAGAGGAGAGAGACACCCAGGCTTCTCTGAGGAGACCGTGTGAGGCTGAAGCCTTGGGAATCAGATAGGGCGAGCCATTTGTTGCAGGTTAGCAATGGATTCTGAAACGTTGAATTCAGTGAGAATTCTGGAAGGCTTCTCATTGAACTTAGGACACTGGCAACTCCACAAAATCAGGACCTGGGACCTCAGGAAGGTCCCAGCCTCCTTCCATTCAGACACTGCCACTGCCACTACACTGTATGGAATGTGTCCAATAGACACTCCTCTAGAGTATTAGTATGTGGGTGGCACAAACATTGTTGGGGGTTATGGAGGCAGAGCATCCATTCAGGAAGAACTGCCCAGCAGGCCTGGTGTTCAGCAAACAGAAAGGAGGGCACATATTTCACGCAAAAGCCCAATTAGGTATCCGGTACCCAAGATTTCACACATATCACTTTGAGCTCATGAATGAGTGCCGATAAGGGCCTGGGCCCCGGGATTCTCATATATGAATCCACACATGGCAGCCATCATACCTCAAACACCACAGCATGGGAAATAGATTCACACAGGAAGCTTCCCCTGACAGAAGCCCCTCAGACCCTCCTAGAAGTCAATGATGCTTGATGCAAGGGGCCTGTTGGAGTTGCAGGCAAAAGTGACTAAGAGGAGCTTCACATCCAGGTTGGCCTGTGCCGTAAGACTAGGATCTTCCTCTGTGCTGGGGAAATACGCATTTTCAAAGATTCCCGAAAGTCCCTTGAAGAAAAGTGCCTTGCTCTGAGTGCCAGATGACCCACGTGTTGAAGACAAATCGCTGGGTGTGGTCCACTGCCCCCCTCTCCACAACTGATAAACGCTCGCGTGAGGGAGGTACAAAAAGCAAGCATTTCTCGTGCGTTTGATACTGCAGAGTCCACAGAGATCCTTTGAGCCGCTGGCCCGCCTGCTCACGTGATGATACCGCTTCCTCTCTGACAGCTCTTGTCTCCAGTACCTCTCAGACAACCCGAGTCACGGCATGGCATGCCGCTGTGCTATCCACAGAGGATGCTCCAGACAGCCGCCCTTTAACTGACGCTCACTGCTCTCTCTGCTTTCTTTGTGCCTTCACAGACAGGCAAAGGCCTACCATACGACCACTTTCCAGATAGCCAGGCCTCCCTCTCAGCCCCTCCTATTCATCACCTCTGCTTTCCTTCACGGGTTCTCCCTGCTTCCCGCTCTCAGCTTCCCGCAACTCATCCGTGCTTCATCCCAAATGTCAGCCAGTTTGAGGCAGGGGGGCTAGAGAGATGGCTCAGGAACACTCTTGCCTCACAAGCACAAGGACCAAAGTCCAGATCTGCAACAGCCACATAAAAAAAAAAAAAAAAACTGGTGATATGTCTGTAACCTTAGCATGGTAAGGAAGAAACATGCAGATGCCTGGAGCTTGCTGAACAACCAGTTCAGTCCAGTTGTAGAGCTCTGGGTTCGGAGAGAAACCCTGTCTAAGAAAATAAGGTAGAAAGCGATTGAAGAAGACAGACGTCAACATCTGGCCTCCACATGAACACACACACACACACACACACACACACACACACACACTAGATAGCACAGACCAATAGAGTCCAGGAGAGAGAGGGGGGAAGACATTATTTAGCTGTTCCTCAGTTAATGTCACCTATGATTGTTCTTCCGTGAATGTCACCTAAGATCACACCAATTTCCTTTGTAGTCAACACAGTGGCTAACATCAAGATTACTCTCCAAGAGACAGCATCCCGACCCTGAACATGCAAGTTCCACGTATTTCAACCTCAGTATTCCAGATGTGCATTTAATTCTATTGAATTCATTGTGTTTCCTTTGCCCACCACTAGGCCACATTACAAGATCTCTGAGGATTCCAGTTCTGTTATCTAAGTTGTCGGCTACTCCCATGAGCAATTCTTGACAATTCTTCCCAAGCTTGGGTGAAAGGTCACGGAGACAGGCTGTGAGAGAGAGCTCAGGGATACTGCTATCTAGACAGACACCATGTGTCTATCAATAGCCTCGTGGTCAGTCACACAGTACCTCCCCAGCCACTCTGCTTATACCATCTTCCAGATTGTACTAGTCTCCTTTACTGCACGCAATGATGCCTTGGGGCCCCAGCTGAGGGGCTCCAGCCAGAATCTAACAAAGGGCACCTGGTAGGTTGTTTCTCTCGGTGAATCTGAGCTGATTTCTAACGATCAGCATTTTCTCTTGTCTTCAGAAGCCATCCCTTTGCCTCTTCTGGAATTGCCTCTGAACCCCAAAGCAAACACCTTTATGTGGTAGACTCACTTGTCTGTTATCTGAGCATGTCTGTTTGCCCTCACTTCCCTTCTCCCGCTTCTCGCCATGGCACTGCACCCCAGGAGGTGGATGTGGTGGACACAGCACCCCTGCCTTCTGGCTTCAGTTGTGCTCCTCCACAAGATGCCAACAAGAGAAATGGGTGAACCAAAGTCAGACAATTCATCCCCTTGTTTTCACTCCATTTCGTTGTCTGTGTGTCTTGGCTGTCCCTAATGTCACTAATGTCTAATGTCACTCTCTGGAGAGGCTCTCTCTTACAGCTCCTTTCTCTCATGCTTCTCTGCCTTGCTCCCAGGCTCTCCACCCTTGCCAGCCCTGGAGGACTTCATCTTGCCTCATTAGTGTCCATTACCTTGCCCACAACTTGTGAGTGGTCCCATCCTAAGTTCTCAGTCACGCTGTTGGAGTGTACCATCTCTCTCCTGCCAGGATGAGGACCAATTTGCTCATAGTTTGAGTCACACTTTCTAAACATAAGCTCAACAAGACCCAGGGATGGAGGGAGCTGTGTAGGTGCTGATGAGAACACAGTAGGGCTGAGGTGCCGAGGATCTGTGGTCTCAATGAACAAAGTTGGAGAAATCGCTACCACTGTCTAGCTATAGCTATTTAAGTTTTCTAAACTTCTAAGTTTTCTTCTATAAAATAAGAACAATAATCCTTCCTTACAAGTCCTTTATCAGGAACTGATAAGATTATATTTTGTGAAGAATGAATTGGCACATGTTTTATTTTGATTTGGTAAGACTTGGGTACGTGTAAGATAGCATAGATTATTATTAGGAGAAAATCTAACCATGGAGGGTATTGCTTTGGTGCTAGATCACACTAGCAGTAAGCCACAAGGTTTGGCTATTTATGGTGACTAGGGAATTTGGACAGCATGTCATCTCCCCACACACTGTAGGAGAAAGGCAAAGACAAGCCTTTTTAAGTTATTTAGAATCTGGTTTATGATTTAGTTTCAATAGAAATTCCTTTTTTATAATATAACAGTTGTGCTGCGTTTAAAGCCCCCCCATGCTGGCACCGCTTCCATGAACTGTGACTCTTACTCTCTGAAGCTAAAGAAACCCAACTCCCTTCAGTTGCCCTTACAGAGTGTCTCCTACCCCATCCTCCCTCCAAGGGATGTTCTTCACAAAATAAGATTTAGAATGTTAAGAGAGTCTCTTAACTTGGTCCAAAAGCTAAATCTGAAAGAGGTCAAAGACTCTCCAGCCAGTCACATTTCACCCAACTATTTTTAACCAGCGTATGGCAAAGAAAACAAGATTCCCCAAAGAGTCAGGCCCTGCGAAAGCTGAACAGTCTGCCAATATGGAGAAATACAGCCGTTTCTTGTGGAAGAAAGATCGGGATTCTCCCTTCAGTGTTCCAGTGTATTTACTGTCAATGAATCCTCAACCAGCTCCACCTGGCTTGCTCCTGATCCTGTAGGTGGGTCTGCTTGCTTGTTACTCCAGCACCCACCTCTACTTTGGAGACTATGCTAGTGATCTCCGCTGTGTCCACTTATCCCCCTGGACCATCTGCCTCCTGTGGCAGAAGTTGGGGAGACTCCTGGAAACACATGATGAAGAATCCTGATTCTCGGCATGAACAGACTCTGTGCCCGGCCTCTTTCCCAGTGCTTCCGCACAGTGTCTCCTGAGAGCCCAAGAAGACCAGCCGTGCTCCTTCTGCGCTTTCTGTCCAATTCTGACTCCCACTTACATCACTGCACCAAAGATAAGCATCTTTCTGTCCAGCCGTATCTACCCTTCCACATGCTCCTATGTGACCCTCAACTCCCTGACCTCTGTTGCCTGAATCCCTTGAGTTACAGAACCAGAGATGTTTCCATGACTTTTAAGGCTCTTTTGGCAATATAGCAAAGAGAAGAGACTGAGGGGCCAAGCACAGAGTTTTGAGGCCTGACCCCAGATCGCTGCTGAAGGCAATGCCATGGGAAGGTGACCTCCCATCAGGCTGGAGTTGTCCTCGGCACTGGGCTTCTCTGTTGCTCTACTCCATGAGCAGAGCACTGAGGGAGCAGAAACTGAGCTTGAGATGAAAAGATGTGGCTAGGACTTCATTCCATGATTGATAGCCTATCCCAGGCTTTCTAAAAACTGTTCTAAGAAGGATTCCTGGATCAGATCCTTGCTGGTCACATGTATAAAATGGAAACATCAGTTTAATACAAGATCTAGATAATGGGTTAGGGCACTGGGAGAGGATTGTAAAGGAAGACTTGACAGCAGAATCTTGTTGCCTAGCATGTGTGGAGAGAATCCTGGGCAGTCAGAAAAGGGTGCCGCTCCCGAGGTGTATTTCTGTTAGTAAATAGATCATAAATACTAAGAGTTTTCTCTTTATCATTCTAGTTAATCAGCACTCATCCACCCTCTCCTGGTCCCTAGCCGCCACTTCTTCTTGGGAGTCCCACACTCTCCGTTACTCTCAGCCCAAAAGTTCTCTACCCTGTACACGTATGACCCAGGTTTACATCAGTCTGGGTGTTATATTCTCTTGGGTGTAGTGATTGGTTGGGCAGTGGATATTAATAAGTGGAGCCAATAAGGTATCTTGAGTTTATCCCCCAGGACTCTTGGAGAGGAAACTATTCCCCTTCAACTTAAATTCTGAGAAGTAGAAAGTTTAGGGCTGTCGTCCCTTTACTGTCCCAGGAAACCTGGCTTTGAAGCCAGCAGAGAGAAGCATGGAGAGTGACCAAGTTCTATAACATTTTTTCAGCTCTAAATCCAGTGTGTCTGATGCTAACTCTAATTCTAGATCTTTCCATTGCATGGGTTTCTCTTTTGCTAAAGGAATTTGAGATTTTTTTTTTCTCAGTCCTTAGTAACTGAAGAATCCTCATTTGCAGTAGCTGTTTAAAGGTATATTGCTAGCTAAGTGGAACTAAGGAGACTGGCCAGCACTAGCCTATACCGTGCAGTCTCAGGTGCTCGCACACAGACATAATCACGCACCTTAATGCCAAAGAGCAGCCCCCAAAAGTTCCCCAGACAGGAAATGGGGGAACTCCAAGTAGGAAGTTCCACCAGCCCATATCACCTTTTTAGAACTGTGTTTGTTGAAAGATGAGACTGTCTTCTTGAGTTTCATCTTGGCAACTCTGCACGTTGTGTGCCTAGGAAAGTTGCTGCTGGGGCGAACCATCCGATCCCATCACAGCTGCGCCATTAGCTGCAATCGACTCCACTTCCCTGACAGTTAAATTCCCACTATCCCAAAATGACTTCCACTAACGTAATCTAATTTCTTTCCAGTGTGTTCATCTAAGTTCTCCAGAGAATAGAGCCAACTGGATCTCTGTTTTGTTTTGGTTTTGGTTTTTTAAGAAGGATTCCTCTGTGTAACAGCCTTGGCTATCCTAGAACTTGATCTGTAGACCGGGATGGCTTTGAACTCACAGAGATCTGCCTGCCTCTGCCTCCCGAGTGCTGGGATTAAAGGCATGCGCCACCACCACCCGACCTCTGTTTTGTTTTGATTTGGTGTTTTCAACATTATTTTTAAAGGTTTTGTTACTACAAGAAATAATGGATTTTGCTGTGACATTTTCGTATACATGTGTAATTAAAGTTTGCTCACATTCACACATACACACAGAGAGAACACACAGACACACAGACACACACACACACACACACACACAGAGAGAGAGAGAGAGAGAGAGAGAGAAATTAAGTTGCGAGAGGGTGCATAACTCAGTGACTTCACTTTTCATCTCCAACAATGAGAGAGAGAGAGAGAGAGAGAGAGAGAGAGAGAGAGAGAGAGAGAGAGAGAGAGAGAGAGAGAGAGAATATAGACTCTAATTCTATTCTATCTACTTTCTGGCAAATGACATTTCATTTTTTCTTTTGAGCCAAAACCCCACTGTGTGTGTATACCACACATCCTTTATCCATTCATCTGTTTGTTTGGTTTGAGACAGGGTCTCATTATGCAATTCAGCTCAGCCTCAATTCACTAAATATCCCAGACTGGCCTCCAACTACCCTCCTGCCTTTGCCTCCTGAGTACATGGTTAATGGCCTATGCCAGGATGCCCAACCTGGATCTCTATGTCTCTTTCCCTACTTTTGCACGAACAAGCATTGTCGGAGGCTGTGATCTCGCACCACCAGCCACCAGCTATGAAAACCAAAGACTGTCCTCAGAAGAATGAGCATATCTACCCCCTTGCCCCACTATGAACAGAGTGGCTGTGTGAACCGGCAGAACCTGAGATGTGAGCTCATCAAGAAACCTGAAAGACAGCAAGGATTTGGGGCCCTCCACGGTGCTGATTGCTTCTTTTTTTTAGTTGAAATTGAAAAGATGTCCTTACTGGAGTGGGGGTGGGGGTGTCTAGAAACAGAATCTTAACTGTTGAGAATGAGCCCATCTTAAAACTCTTTCCCGCAGAGCCCACCAGGCCCGCTATGCATGACCTGTGACCAGGGGTGAGATGGCTTGGTATTTTCATACTCGTGGAAACGGTGGCCTGCTTGATCTCAGAGACTCCCAGATTAAGCTGATTTCTCTATTTTTAAAAATCTCTCCGGAAATAAGCAAAGAAGAGACGTCTAATTGCAAACAGACTGAACTTTACATAGGAAGTATGTAGGTCCCCCGAGGCACCTAGAAATTGTCTGAAACCCAATTGCCCCATTTGCCTCCCCAACACCCCTCCCCAGAGAATCAGGCCTCACCTAGGAGGCCTAAGGCTGCAAGATGGTTTGCAGTGGGGAGTCCAACCTTGGCCTTGAACTGGCCAAACCAGCCCAGCTAGCTAGCCCACTGTGCCTGAGGGCAGGGGTTCTAGGTGAGGAAAGAAAGGCATTTGCCCACAGTCTGCTTGTACCTGGGCATTGAGAAGGCTCTTCTCTCACCCCCATTGTTTTGGGATGTTGTTTTTTCTCTATTCTGGTGCTTATCAAATTCCAGGCATGAAAGGATTTCAAACAGTACCATCATGCCCAACACACACACACACTTGTGTGTGCACACTTACTACCCCACAGCATTCCCCTCGGAATCCCACTGCACACAGTTCTGGGACCTGGAGCCAAGTGGGGCCCAGTAAAAGCTTTGAAACCATTCACATGGCCCTTTCCATAAGAGCTCCATAGTTAAAGTTCCAGCCAGAATCCTGGGCCTTGCTGGCAGCCATGCTACTGGGTCACTGTGGGAGGTACGACGAGGCCCTGTGGCCTGCTGTGCCTCAGTTTCCCTGCCTGTCAGTTTGGACAACCATGACGACAGCTAATTCTGAACTGTCTGCCTGCTGGTGGGATCAGTCCCTGGGGGTGGGGATGGGGGGCTTAGATTTATGGCATGGAAGTCTAGGAATGAGCCAAAGTAGAGAGATCAAATTAGGTTGGGTGCCCAGATCCCAGAAAGGCAGCCAGAGAAAATTAGACACGCTGCTGAGAGAAGCATCCTGATGGCTTCCCTGAAGGCTCCTGCTCAGACACAGCCACTGTGTTGATTATAACTGTGTTGTTATAACCCACAGCCTGGGCCAACCCTTCCTAGTAACGGGAAGTTTGGGATTGAAGTCGTTCATGTGCCCGGCTGTTACTGAGGTCACCCTGGGAGCTGGGGCTCTTCCAAAGGAAATCAGCATGGGGCTGCTGGGCTTGGCGGAATGGCTGGACAGATGGACAGTCTCTGAGTGAGAAAGCCATGGTTGTGAGGCAGGGAGCTGTAGCAAGCCCCCCGCCGCAGCTGCGATGGTGGGAGTAAGCCTTTCCTTATGCAGTATCTGCCGCAAAGCCTTTCCTGCCCTGCGTTTGCCTCTTGGTCCCATGAATCCATGTTCACAGCAGTAAACCAAGAGTGCAGGCATAGAAAGGACCCAAGAACTGCTACCGTATCCCCACGCCATCCCCACACCCCAGACCATAAGCCTCCAGTCACACATAATCGCCAGCAATGGTTTTTCTTCTTACCCATTACACCCTGTCTCATCTTTGCCTTCTGACCATTTGCTCCTTTTAATCTTTGTTTTATGCAGAAAACAAGAATGGAGTTCCATTCTATCCTTGTCTTCCATTAGAGTGTCTCAGACAATTACGGGAAAACTGGGTTCGCATTGACCAGCAAGCCAGTCTAGGCGGCATTTGTGGATAAGGGACTAGTGGATACCCTTGAACTGATCTTTTTTTCTTCCCTACCACTGCCAGCTCTCAGTCACTCACTCATCTCCTGCTCATCTCTGTTGGAAACACTACCAGCCAAGGCCAGCCAAGCCAAACAGGTGTCAGTGTGCACTCAGACTCTCCAAGGATGAGGGTCTCTTCTGTGGCTACCAGATTGCACCCCGATGCCGGCCAGCTCCTGGCGTCTGCTACTGGCCCTCCCAAGATGGCAGTCTGTGGGGACATAGTTCAGACACTTGATCCAGCCTTTTCCAAGTCTAGTTCCATTGGCAAAAAGAAACTCCCTGCCAGGAGAGAGCCGGCCTGTCTTGTCCATGAGACACCCATGATACCTGGCAATTCACCCATGTTGAGATGGCCAGGACACTTGGGGATGCCCACACTCGGTGGGCAAGTGTGAGGAGGGGAGCCAAAGGAAGATGCCCAAGGCAAATGTCAGGTTTTTGACAAGACAGAGCTTGCAACACATTCTTATTCTAGAAAACAGCACATAGGGGGCCAAGACAAACATAAAACAATTGTTATCGCAAAATGGAGAAGAAAAAGTAGAAGGAGAAAGAGGAGAAGGAGGAGGAGGAGGAGGAGGAAGTTGCATGTAGAAACTTAAAATGATAAGGAAATTTTAAAGACCCACCATGCAGCTCTAACCTCTCCAGCCTGCCATACCATGGCCCTCTTCTACCTGAATCCACATTTGTCAGGCCTACAAACCCTCCTTGCCGCCTACTTTATCCTTCCTTACATTCACTCATCTTCTGAGAGGTCAGTGTCCGACTCTGTCCTCTCTGGAATCTCACCCCACTCCTCCCAAACCTTCAGGGGGTCTGGAGATCCGTTGCCCCCCACCCCCGCCCAGCTTTCCACACATCCTATCTCCTCATGCAGTTCACTTCTGCACTGATGGTCACCCTGTATGTTCTCTCACACGGATATGATGAGCCTATGTGTCTCCAACCTTGGCTTAAACTATTTTGTATACCTCAGGTGCGTCCCTTTGGCGCTCTGAACACCGCCAGGCCTTGGAAAATGCTTACAGATTTGACTGATTATCCAGAGTGGATTTTGAATAAGCAAAAGGATGCATAGCCATAAAGAACTATGGAAAAGCTAAATGAAACTGTGAGCCTGGGACCAGGGGGTCCCTTCTTGGGGGTAGTAGTATAATGGGTTTCCCACTCTCAGCAGTCCCCCGATAGCCCTAGAATCCCACAGAGGCCCAGGGAAGGAGCTGGTTGGGTGAACTGTGCTCTGCAATCAGACAAGACCATAAGTGCAGATCCAGGCGAGCTAAACCACGCGAGTTTTACAGCTCCAGGTGATGAGAGTGCTATTTGTAGACACAGTGACGTGCTTGAAGCGCTGAGTCCCAGAGGCTGATATTTTAAACTGGACATCCTAAGACCCCGATGTTCTGTTTTTGTTCTCCTCGCTCTTCCCTGCTGGAGCCCCTGGAACTTTCCATGTAATTCGGATGAAAGCAGAAACCATCTATTGTTTCTCAATCCGTACTCATTACTAGGGAAGGGTTTAAAAACTGCTTTGTAGAAGGGTGGTTGGTGATGAGTGGAAACAGTCTAATGCCTCAGAATGACATTTGCCGTGACTTCAAAACCTCCAGTAGAAAATTTCAAAATTCTAGGCAGAGACAGAAGCCATTCTGTCCTCAGAGACTCCAGCGACAACAAAGCCAGATGCACCAACCAGCGCGGAGTCCTTACTAGTAGATGAACACATCTTGGACAAGATATTCTAGGGAGTCCAGAGTCACCTGCTAAAGAATCATTGTTTTGGGAGTACTGGAGAAATGGCTCCGTGGTTAAGAGTACTGGCTGGTCCTTTTCCAGAGGCCCCAAGTTCAAGTCCCAGCTCCCACATGGCAGTTCACAACTCACAACTGTATATAACTCCAGTTCCAGGGGATCGGATGTCCTCTTTTGGCCTCTGTTGGCATTGCAAGAACATAGTGCATATATAAATAGACAAGTAAAGCACTTATACACAAAAAATAAAAATAATAATTTTTTTGTAAAAAGAACTTTCCTTTTCATTAAGCCTTTTTTTTAAAAAAAAAAAAATGTTGGATAATAAAACCCGAGGCAAATCTATGAAGACAAGAACCTAAATCTCTGCCGTTTATGTCCCAGAAAAAAATAAGAAACTCTCTGCTTTTTTTCAGAGCAATCTGAAAAGGACTAGCCAAAGAAGAAATTACAAACAGCTACACAAGTATCAGGGAAGTCCCACAGATCATAAGGGATGGAAAATAACCATGAGATCATCATGCTCATCTCCCCTGGGGCCTGGACAGCCAGGGCACGGCCACACAACCCCCATCTGAGGGTGTCCTGGCCATCGATGCTCTTGCTTTGCACTGTGAACAGCCCTTCTGATTAATGTTCCATGCATTCCCAAAGACAAGCAGCAACTACAAAACATGTTCCTCGTGTAAGGGAATTAAGTCCAAAACATTCTCCACAGGGCAGGTTTTGTTTCTTTTTTTCACTGTTTGTAAGCAACTCTAAATATTTATCCACAGCTCGCCCAGCCATGCTGACCAGTATTCTATGCTAGCCAGACCTGGCCAAGCCTAAACATGCACCAGTTCCTGCAGTGACTAAGGGCAGACTTCTAGAAGCTATCAATACAAGAAAATGCTGTGCCTGTTTTCATGCTAAGAAAAACAGATAACTAATCTGTACCAAGAAGTCAAACAAAAACAACAAGCTGAACTAGAATTTTTTTTCAGCATAGGGAGCATACAGAGAGAAATACACACGCACACCAATTATAAAAATAATAAATACTCAGTGCAAAAACTTAGGATACACAAAACCACACAAGTAGAAAACTTTGATAATGGTTTGTTGCATTTCCTTTTGGTATTTAATAGCCATTATGATCTAATGTTCTATGATCTATTATCTAATGCTCTGTGTTTTAATGTGTGATCAATATTATGTTATACATCATATAGGATTATTTTTCATGTATACTTGCAAATACATACTTGTATATTTCACTGCAAATTTCACAAGAAATACAATCATCCATTTTGTCTCCTAGGATGCTCTTGAGTGACTCACACACTTCTCCCAAGCAGGTGTCACCTCCTAGTCTCTAACGTCCCCCAGTACTGACGTGAAACTACAGCTGCCCCCATGGATTAGTTCCTTCAGAACCTTCATTGTCCAGTCCACCCCCCAAAGCCCACCTCCAGACATTGCATTGGGGACCAGACCAACAACAGCCTTCACAGGTATGTTCAGCCAGACTAGAGAAGTGACCAAAGGAAGCGGCTCCATGTCTCGGCACATCGGCATGAGACGGCTAACTTGGGCCTGACTCCTTACATAAGTGGTAAGGAAAAGGCCTGGCCTGCAGTGAGGACTCAGGGACCACAGTTCCTCCCCAGTTCTCCCAGGTTGTTTTAATTCAACTCATTTCATTCAAAGATGATGAAGCTCCATCCCCAGTGATTTCAAAAGCTAAGGGATTTAACTTCTGCAGTACCACACGGGTGCATATGCTCTAAGAATTAGCCTAAGCAGATGCTGGGAGAGCCTCACCGTAGCACTGTGTTGGACGGTCGGGTTGCTGAGAGCTAACCCAAACACTGCTCACTCCTCCTTTTTCCCACAACCTTTATCTTCTCCTTGCCTAATCCACTTCTGCTCTCTTCAATCCACCCGCCTCGCACACCGACTCCTCCATACCTCACTCCTGGAAACAAACCTGGGAGGTAAGGTCAGGCTTGTGGTGAGAAAGTCATTTTCAAAAGGGGGGCATATTAGGATAATTTGGTGGTGTCTGATAACAATACTGATTATTATCACTATTGTTAGCACCTGTGCTCTTTCCTTACTGTGCCGAGCACTGGGTAAGCACTTTTCACATACAGCATGAACTTCTAACTCAAATGCATGAGCTCATACTGTGTATGAAGTCACCTAAGCAATAGATGCCACTGTGGCCCTCTTCTCACAGTGAGAAAAGCCAGGCACAGGGAGGCTAAAGTACTCTTCTGGGGCCACATAGCCATCAGATGGGAGCCAGCACTCCCATCCCAGGAGTCTGGTTCCGCATCCTCGTTTGGTAGCAGTTAGGTAGCCCAGACACTCCAGAGCTGGACCGAGGCAGGCGACTGCATTGGGTCTGAAAAAGCAGGCTGACTCATAGAAGCACCAGAGAATCTAAAACCATGCATTACAACCTTTAAATGATGTCTCAGTAGGCAGGCGTTCCAGAACACCTGGCTTCTGCTTTGCTACTGGGCCTGGGAGATCCAGGGGTAGCTACAGGAGAGTGGGATGTGTACAGCCAGCACTCTGCCTAGGCAATGCCAGCATTCAGGAAGGGGTACGTGTCTGTACCTGCACAGGCCTTCTGAGAAGCCAGGCGTGTCAAGCCTCCTGCTGAAGAATGAATGCAGCAAGGGAAGGTGGCTTGGTCTCGCTCTGGTGGCTCTCAAATGAATCGCTTTGCAGGCATCCATTCATGTGCTTGGCGCCTGAACTCACTGACAGCGACAAGCCTGTTGGCCCAGCATCCAGGGACTGGGTCTCTACATGCAGGCAGGGCCAGCAGGAGGGCAGCGGTAACCACTGGATTGGTGTGTTCTTCTCAGGGAGCCACACTAGATGGGGTGGGGGTGGGGGACCTGTAGAAGTGAGGGTCCCTTAGAAGCACAGTATGGACTCTCTAGAGCCATACTCCTCAGAGACGATGACCGGGGAGCCTGTGAGATCTTTTCCTGCTCCATTTGGTCTTGACAGTGACCCAGTAGAGGAGTCAGGGATGTTTCCCCTTGTGTCACAGTTGAGGAAACTCATTTTTGGATCCTCATGCCCCATCTCTTAGCCCCTACTCCAGGTGTTCACACACAACACAGTTTTGAGCAGCACAGGATTTAAAATGTCAAGCAGAACAGGAACATTTTGACCCTAAACTGGGCTTCTTCTGGGAAACCTGTTCCTGGATATTCATCCTGTCTCACAGACTGTTGTGTGTTTGTGATGACGACAGTTGAGAGTCGGCTGAACGGACTCGTCTCTTTGCACGTCTTCCCCTCCTGAATCGGTTACTTTCTCATGCGGGGACAGAGTGACTGACAGGGACAACTGAAGGAAGGGTTTATTTTAGTTTATGATGTGAGACTGGCTAGTCCATCATGGCTGAGCAAACATGGCTGGAGCATTGGGAACGTGGGTCAGCTGACTAGATCAAAGCCTGAGTCAGGAAGCAGAGAGCTGAGGTCAGTGATAGAACCAGAAATCACCTGAAGTCACTGGCAAAGCCTGGATTTGAATCTGCATGCTGTTAACCACTAAACTTAACTCCCTCTGTTGGATCACATCGGCAGGCCCAGACCATCCTCAAAGACATCTCAAGGACATCCATTTCTTCAGAGTCTACCTTGGGCCTCTGACAACATCCTCCCTGCATGGCTCACACTAAGAGAACTGAGCCAAGTCTGAGTCTGCTGAACTTGAGCAAAGAGTTGATGATTGTTTTCACATATAACTTTGAAAGAGGAAGGAGTGGGCTAATGACTTTATTATCTTCTTTGGTCCAATATTTTTATTACTATATATTAATTACAGCGAGTAGGGCGTTTCATTGTGGCATTTTCATACATGTCTACAAGATAGCTCTGTCTCAGCACTGGCCTAGATTTCAAATGGAACAAGTAAACAATGGCACATGTCTTCAATCCCAGAACTCAGGAGGCAAAGGCAGGAAGATCTCTGTGAGCCTGAGACCAGCCTGGTCTACAGAGTGAGTTCCAGGACAGCCAAGGCCATAGTGAGACCCTGACTCAAAACAACAGCAACAACAGAAAACAAACAAACAAAGACCCCTCTCCTTTCTTGGAACTGACAATCAAAAAAAGACCAAGCATGCCACATGGTGATGGATACTAAGGAAAAAGAGAAATCCCGTAAGCGAAGGTGAGAGAGTGCCAAGACATGACCCAAGTCCTCTGCTTCCACCCCCTAAAATGCTCAGTCTTACCCCTAACATGCTTAGAGAAGGGGTGAGGTTGAGCATTTTTAAGGGCAGAGGTATTTCTGGGAACCTTTGCTTGGCTGGTGATGAGAGAGAGCTTAGCTGTCACCAGGGGCATCCAGATGGGGTGCTAGCTGCGGGTGCATGGGGTGCTTTTCCCAAACACAGCCCTGTGAGTGGATTCCCTGCTGTTACCCACGAGAGGAGGGGTGCTGTACATGTTGTCCTGGGTTACTGCCCTTTTCCTGGCCCTTTCCTCCTTCCTCCCTGCTTTGGCTTCTTGCCCCTGAAAACTATGTGAGTCATTTTATCTAAACTCCTAAAAACACAACTAAAAATGTAAGTATGTTAGACTGAAGACTCATAACCAACGTAATTCCAAAACTCAGCGGGAGGGAAAAGAAAAGAAACTTTTATGGATGGCTTCCCAAATACTAGGCCTTTACTTCTATGAATTGCATTTCACCCAAACGTCATTGCAAACTTGTGACCAAGGCACTGTCACCTCCGTTTTTGGGGGATGGTGAGGCAGCTCAGCAGGCAAAGGCACTTGCTGCCAAGTTGAAGACCTGAGTTCTATTCCAGGGACCCACGTGGTAGAAAAAGGACAGCAACTCCTAAAGGTAGTTCTCAAACCTCCCTGTATGCTCCATGGCACACAGGTGCATCCGCACATACACACAGTCACTCATGCCAATAAACAAACACATAAATGTAATTTTTCAAAATACTTTTTTCAAAGAACCAACACTTCAAATAGTAATTTTACCAAAGGCACGTAAATGTCAGGGTTAGATTTTTAACCGAGGTTATCGACCTCCAAGTCTACATAATCCTACTTGTCTCTAACAAGCGCCATCTTCGCCACTGATGCAGAAAGACTACCCTTGAGCGCACTCTGTAGCCTCCCCGGTACCCCGGGTGTTTCCCGTGTGTGAGATGGGTTTGTGGACGATCTCTAGCTCCATCCGTCAGCGGCTCCAGAGCTCTGGGGAGCACATGAGCTCGGGCAGAATGAAGACCTTGAGACAACTTCCGGGCGTTGTGAACGCAGTGGTAAAGGCTCATTTTGAAGTTTAGAAGTGATTTTTTTTTTTTTGCTTCTCTGCTGCTTAACCCTGTTTCTATCTAATGATGTGCTCAGTTTTACATGTCTGTCCTACCTTCCACATCCACTTAACGGAAGTCTCTGATGCTGGCTAGAAGTGACCTTATCTGTGATGCTTTCTCCCGGCAGTCAGCATCTGCTCCCCTACAACTGTCCTTCAAACACATTCCTTACTGCTGAGTTATAGGTATTCTATAAAGCTCTTCCATCTAGAACCCCAAGACAGTGGTCCACACATCCCCAGTAGTGTGATAGTAAACGATTAACAACTAACGGGCATATTTGACAATTTGTTAAAATTATAAGAGGAACAGGAATCAGTAAAAACTCATGGTTATATGCCACGTAACAATGTTTGGGCAGAAAACACTGCACACACAACAGAAGCCCTATAAGAGTATATTTCCTAGTGGCATTGTAGCCATCTGAGTTTGCCTAAGCAGATTCCATAGTCATACAACAATGAAATTGCCCAACACACTTCTCAGAATGTGTCCGCCAGTATGCTACAGACAACAGAATTTCAAAACCTCATTTCTTCACAGTATTCATGACTCTGCCTAACAGAACAAGATTTTTTTGAAACCTGGAAGAATATTGCCTCAGTGTTCTGTGTTCCTCCTCACGTCAGTGCTGTAGACACAATCGACTTCCACATCAAGTCTACCTTATTAGTATTCGCTCACTGCCTTAGTCTCCGGTTTTCTAAACTCTAGATGATCAGCAAAGGGAAAAGGCATCAAGCCTTTAGTAGAGTTTGCCGGTTCCTCTGGTATAAATAGCACACCACGGCTAGTTAGGACTGTCAGCGTCATCAGACTGAAAGGGCAACCGCAGCAGGCCACTCCAGAGCAATGCTCATATGTACAGTAGTAGCTGTGGGACTCAACAGGCAAAGGACAAATCGCGGGAAGATGAACTAGGGTGTGATTAGGTTGTAACATTTACAGTTTTGGTTTTGAATATGTGACTTAATAATGCCGGTCTTAAGCAATGAGCTTGGAAAATTCCTAAAAATTCAGCAATCGGTTTTTACAAATCAATTCCTGTGCACCCTACCCTGTTCCTCTCTCCATGAGCTCCCAGTGCCCCAGGCCTTGGATGGCCACGCCCTTTGTTACAGAGCTGCAGCCGAGTTCAGGTCCACATGACTGGAAGGGCATTAGTCAATGCTTGGCATCTCCCAATAAGCAATTTCAACAGCTTCAGCCCGGTGGAGTGGCTTAGTGATCTGCTTCCTTCGATAGACTGTGATTTCTGAACACAATTCAGGTACCAAGATGCCATCCTGAGTGGAGAATGTGACCTGAAAGCACTCATGATGTAATGGGCCCTGTTGAAACTTGGCAAGGGGACAGCTGTGTGAGAAATGGGGTTTCTTAGGCTGGGTTTAGGAATCTGGGGTGTTTTCTTAAGAGTTAAGCCAAGGCAAAAAATAACCCTTGCAACACATCACTTCCCAGCTGGTCAGCCTGGGAGAAGCTATTCTGGGATGGCCAACGAAGAGGCCTCTGGAAGCCCCAGGCAAAGGGGAGTCGGGTGGTAGGGTTCTATTTCTGTCTGGGTCACTGACATACTCAGTAATCAATTAGCTTCCCAGCACCAGTCTCAACTTACCTTCTCTCCAAATCAAGTCAACTTGACTTTACCAAGAATATTGGACTCAAACAAGGAAAGGCTCTCGGGGTTACCGCTATATAGTTACTAAAGGGGTCAAGAGAAAGACAGTATTTCAAAATCTCATTTCTTCATAGTATAGTCTCCAACTGAAGAAAGTCTGGCAAGAGCAAACTGTACGTGAAGCCTTATTTCTAAAACAATGACCAGTGAAGGAAGTTTATCAGAGAGGTTGAGGAAAGCCGATAGGAGAGGCAGAAGAGGGTGTCTAAAGTGTTTCTAGAGTTCACCTCCCAGGACCAAGAGTATCTGCAAAGACATGTTCATTACAGAAGAAAGCCAGCAGGATGGGGTCGGTCGGGCAGTGCCTTTTATCTGGGTTGGACAAGAAGGGGAGTTTCTCAAGTAAGAAAAGATTGTGATCAGTAGTGATTCTGAGAGCTTTATGAATGATGACTTGGGGCTAGCAAAGTTGGAGACAATCCAGACACCCAGATAGTAATATGGGCCAGGCCTCTCACTCCGCTTCATCCTTAGACATCACAGGCCTCAAGTAGCAATGCTCTGTTGAAAACATGAACCAGGCCTTTGGAGATTAGAAGGCCTACACTTCCCGCCACACACTGTGCTTCTGTGCATTCTGCCATCTTCCTCTTCATGCTAGCAGATTGAAGAGAGGATGCTCTCCACTTTTAACATCTAAGCAACTGAAACCTACAGCTGTTAAATGGCTAGGTCCACCCAGTTCGCAGCTAAAACTCAAACCTATCACACAGCCACATATCCTGTGCTGTGTCTACATGGGCTCTATCTCCACGAAACCTAACTAGCTGGTCAACTGTTCTCACCCAGAGGCCAGACACCTTTGGAAATTAGAAAGCTATGAACCTCTAGAAAGCCATTTGGTGGTCTCTCCAAAAACCCCCAACCCCACTTACAGCTGTCAAACACAACAAGCTAAAAAGAATTTCTTCCAAAGCTTCTCTGGGAAGACCCAGGCAGACTTTCCTGTTGAGAGGCAGGCAATCCCTCCCTATTCAGCAGATACCCTTCCTCGTTAAGCTAGTTTCATGCTTTCTAATAACTTTTGCTTACACCACAAAACTGTCATAAACTATGGAGACACAAAGGCCTTGTTGGGGGGAGGCCCTTGAGCCCCTGGAAGTCATTATTCTTTCCTTTAACAGTTGCTGAATTAAGCATCATAAATATGGTTCCCATCCTGCTCCATTCTCCACCACACACACACACACACACACACACACACAATCTGCTAGACATATGTTCAGAAGAAAGCAGGGATGTGGGGGTGGGAGAGAAGATTCACATATCCTGAGTCAGGAGCTTGAGCGCTTTAAAGAAGTTAGGGAGAGGGGTGGAGACTTTGCCGTTCTGGAAATGGAATATCCATAGGATTTATAGCCTTTGAGTGTCTCCCAAAGCTTTTCTTAACATATAAAAATCTCTCTCTCTCTCTCTCTCTCTCTCTCTCTCTCTCTCTCTCTCTCTCTCTCTCTCTCTCTCTTTTCCTTTTTGGTATAGGGCAGTAAACAAGAGCTTTGAAAGGGGAAGGAAGCCAGGAGAAAGCCAGCTCCATTAGTCACGCAGCTGCATATCCTGCCACAAAGGACCCCAGTTGAGTAATCGCCCAAAAATATGCCTGTTATTTTTTTTCTGTCAGAAAAAAATGAGGCTTGCCAAAATGTACTGTAAAAAAAGAAAAGAAGAAGAAGAAGAAGAAGAAGAAGAAGAAGAAGAAGAAGAAGAAGAAGAAGAAGAAGAAGAAGAACAGAAGATCTAGTCGTTCTACCTCAGAGGGGAAAGGAAAATAAAGAAGAAACAGGCACGGCTTGGAAGTGTTCTCCCAACCTTCTCTTCTCTACTTGCCTTTGCAAGAAAAAGCTCTCAAACTGCTCACAGCAGTGGAGCCTGCCTGATTGGATGATAACTGACTCCTTGGGCCCTCCCCCCTTCCAGAGTCCTTGCTGTCAGGGGTGCCCAGATGTTAAGAAGGACAGTGGGGGAAGGCAGGAAGAAGTGAGCTGTAATCGAAGGAAGGGAGCCCAGAGGATGAATGCGTCCTCTGAGATCCTTCTGTGAGAGACCTCAGGGCTCCGTAGGGAACCTGTGGCAGTACACACCCTTTCTGCAGGGATCACTGACTTTCATCCAGCAACCACACCTGCCTCACGGTCCACGGTCAGCTTTTCTGATGGGCTCAGCAAAACTGGCGTTGGCTCAGGTCTGAGCCACCCTTGTGATGTCTGGGCTACAGACAGAATGAGAACAGGCATGGAAGGCTATCTGACTTGGGGATAGACTGAGGAACTGGAGCTCAAAATACAGCAGGGACACATGCATCTAATCTCAGCTACTGAGGCAGGAGGATTATTTGAGCATATGAATTCAAGGTTCAAATGGATAGGCGTTTTACAAGGTGTTTCAGGAGTAGATGCATAGCTCCAAAGCTGATGCCCTGAGTTCAATCCCCAGGATCTACATGGGAAGGAGAGAACCAACTCCCATTTCATCCTCTGACCTACACACACACACACACACACACACACACACACACACCAATACATTTTAAAATTGATGTGACTTTTTAAATTTTTAAGAGAGAAGAGGGGCTGGAGACATGACTCAGCAGTTAAGAGCCATGTCTGCTCTTCCAGAGGACCTAGGTTGAATTTCCAGCATCCACGTGGCAGCTAACAACTGTCTGTGACTCCAAGATCTGCTCTGAAACCCTCAGACAGACAAACATGCAGGCAAAGACCAATGTACATAAAATAAAAATAAATAGCCAGGTGGTGGTGGCACATGCCTTTAATCCCAGCACTTGGGAGGCAGAGGCAGGCAGATCTCTGTGAGTTCGAGGCCAGCCTGGTCTACAAGAGCTAGTTTTGGGAAAGGCACCAAAGCTACAGAGAAACCTTGCCTCAAAAACCCAAAATAAATGAATAAATAAATAAAGTATTAAAAGAGAGAGAAAAGAATTAAAGGGAATGGGGAGTGGGCTCTAGAGACAGGCTGCATTGATTGGAGCTGCCTTCAACTGTTTCCTGGATCAGCTGTCCAAAACGCTTGTATGGCAAGCACCTGGTGAGGAGACCAAACCACAGCAAGAGTGCTGAGACGTCATCAGTCACCACTTTGGTGCCCCCCACCTCAGCCCATTGTCCTCAGAATGGGGATGGGGGTAGGGAGCTAGGGGGCGTGGAGCAGTCCAAGTATAAACAACTCTCCACAAGTCACACTTTCCCTCCTGCTAAGACTGCCCCAGTCAGAACGGTCTCCAAGAAGTAGGGCTTCTGCATCTATAGCAGGGAACTTTCTTCTTAAGGAAGGGAAGGATCAAGAAAAATGAAAGTGTATGAAAAATGTCCTACTAAAAGCACTATTCTGTGTACTAATTAAAACGTAAATGAAAGAAAGAGAGGGGGCATGACCCACACAGCAGGAGCGTGCCCCATGTGTTCTCGCTTTCCTGGGGCTTCTGGATTAGTTCTAGAGAAGAAAGCTACAAATACTCTGCAAAGCAGCCTGGGAGACCTTTGCAGAGACATCTCCAGAGACCCCAGTCCTAGCATTTGGCTGTGCAGTTGCTATTGCTCAAGGAAACTCCCTCCTCAGCCCAAAGGCCCAGTCAGGGCCCTAAGCAGATTGGGGCAGGAAAGTTCAGTTTCATCAGACTTTTCATCAGGACTTTCTTCAGACCTTAAAACCAAAGCCTGCCCTGAAAGAGTGCATGGGCGACCATTCAAATTTTAGTTAGGGCCTCCTAAGGGTAGCATGCCCGCGGGTTACGAGGCAATGTGCTCCTTCCCCTCGTTCTTAGACCTGCTATGGAAGTTCAGACAATTCTCTGGACTCTCTAACTGCTTCCCCCTTCAAGATTTGTCAGTTATAGTCATCTGTCTCCTAACATTAGAGACCAGTAAGCACAAGGTGTTGTATAAGGCTGCCGCTAATATGGGATGGCGGACTGTTTTTATAACCCTTTTCTACAATCGGAAAGAGTACACACTTGATATCTATAGTGGGATATAGCAAATAAGTCAGTCAGAACAGTTGCTGGTCACCATTATCACACATTACATACACTACACAATCGTATTGCTAAACTTTCATGACTGGCTGCGTGGTGGGTTCACTCACACCAGTTTTACCACACATGCGAGTAATGCCTGTGTTACAGTTTTAGGATAGCTGCTGTATCACCAGGCAAGAGGAATTGTTCCGCTTCATTCTAATAAATGGGCCCATTGTTGTATATGCTAACCACGATTGACCAAAAGCTTGTCACATGCAATGTGACTATTTTAACTGCAGCCTCTATAAGCCTGCCATACACAAGGTCCCAGAATCCAACGGCAAATAATACAGGCATGGTGCCTTTCTGCATGGAAAACCAGGCAGCCCTCTCCACTCCTCCCACATTCCTTCTTTCTCTCTTGAGTTTTCCTGATACCAGCTCCTTGGATGCATTAGCCAAGAATTGGAAAGGGGTAGAAATGTACCAAAATATCATTATGCATGGAAAAAAAGAAGACCCCCCAAACCCCGTGCTATAGTAGCATTTCCAAAATGTCATAGGTAGAGGGTGGTCCCTTAGCAACCAACCGTGATGAAAATTCCACCAGGGCATCTGGAATTGACTTTGCCAGACATTCCAGATGATCCGGACCAGAAAAGGTCCAAGACAATCTTTTAATACACAGACTGCTAACGTCCATGCTGACACCTGTCACCTAGTCATGCCAAGCCCCAGTCATGAGACTAACCCATGAAGCTACTCTGCGTCTTGTCTCTCACTACCTTCAGTCCCTGAGGGCCATTATCTTCCTTTGGCTCAGCCCCCTTTTTAGTTCAGACATCTATATAACCCTCGAGTCAAAATCAGTGAAGTCACCCAGCACTTTGACAAACATTCAAGGCACAGGCCTGGCTCTGAACACCACTGATGTGGGTAAGGAGGTCACCGGAGCATCCACACCCGCATGTGATAGCAAGGACATCGAAGTCAGGACACATGGAGCCACCAGTCATGTCAGTCATGTCCCCACTCCCTCCCTGGCCCTAGAGGAGGGCTGGGACAGATCCTCACCACAGAAAAAGCCCATTCCATCCAAGACCAAACAAATCTGTCATTCCGGGCCTCACAGGTACCCGGGTGATGAGGTCTTTCTCAACCCACTGCTCCCCCGTGGCCCTTTGATGTTTTAAAGCTGACAAGGTCAGCATTTTCCAGGTGCTGGAACATGCCTGTCAGGTACACCTTTCAAGTCACTGAGGAATAGGTCATGAGCTCTAGCCAAACAAGAATCGAAGGAGTTGCTGAAATAACCTGCTAGCATTGCCCCTGGGTTTTAGGGGAACTAGTCTGTCAGCGAGAGGCCTTCGGCTGAAGTCAGAAGAAGTGCACAGCAAGCCAGAGTGAAGACAGCAGGGGTGGGCCCTACCATCTTCCCAGATCCCACAAGGCCTGCGTCCCAGGCTCTGCTTAGGACTCACAGCACGGCAACAATTATCCTTCCCGCTGACGAGAATTCTACTGGACCTCCAGAGCGTGCTCGCAAGCTTATTTCCGGATCCTGCCAGATCCGCGGCTGCAGGTGGCATGATGAGGGCCTCTGGCCTGACAAAGCACTTACTGACACAGGAAAATCCACTTCGGGTGCAACGTTCCCATAGGCCTGCTAGCAAGAATGTCTGGGGTTTTGAGACACTGGAAAAGATTGCCTAATAATGTCATGGGCTCCTGCCCTGGAAATATCTGGAAATAGGATAAGGACTCTCTGGGACTGGCTGGACCAGCAGTGCCAGAGGTGAGCCAGGAAGCAGACTCGCAGGCAGCTCTCTACAAACAGGAGCAGCACATTTTCATAAGAAAAGAAAGGACGTTTATGTGACAAAATACATACAGCCCAGAACATGCTATTTTGACATACAACATAAAACGTGCCATTTTAAAGTACACTGCTTGGTAGCATTAAGTGGTGTCTGTGGTGTGTTCTCTCCAGAATGGCTTCGTCCTCCCAAACTGACTGTGTGCCCATAAAACGCTCAGCATCCCCTCCTCCCTCCCACCTCTGGCAGGCAACATTCTGCTCTTTTTGTCCGGATGGGTTTTGACCACCACAACCATCTCATATGGAGTTGTGTAGACTCTATCCCTTTGTGACTGATTTTTTTTTTCACTTGGTATGTCCTCAAGGTGAATCTCTCCCCTTTTAAAGGCTGAATCATGTTCTGTGTATGAAGGCCATGTCTGACTAGGTCCAGCCTTCTGCTGACAGACATTTGGGTTGTTTCTGACTTTCAGTTATTCTGAATAATGCTGCCAAGAGTTTGGCTGTACAAATCTCTACCTCTGCTTTCAATTCTCTGGGGTATACACCTAGAAGTCTAATTGCACAAGGAAACGAAATTTAAGAGAAAAAATATTGTCTCAGGAGAAAATTTAAGAGAAAAAATATTGTCTCGTAGCAAGATCGAATGTAGAGACTGGGCATAATACAGAACACCTTTAATCCTAGCTCTGGGGAGACCAAGGCAGGTAGATTTCTGCGAGTTCAAGGCCAGTTGTGGTCTACATAGCAAGTGAGACCCTGTCTTAAGAGAACTTTTTTTAAGATCTAATATATGGAGTGGCTGAGGTTGGGATGTAGTTCAACTGACAGAGTGTTTGTCTTACATACACAAAGCCCTGAATTCAGTCCTCAGCATCCCATAAAGTGGGCATGATGGTGCCTGTAATCCCAGCACTCCCAGGTTAGAGGCCAGAGGATCAAAAGTTCAGTGCTTTCCTCGGCTACATGGTGAGTTTGAGGCCCAGCCTGGAATACATGGGACTATCTCAAAAAAAAAAGTAATATATAGAACAAACACCTAAAAGTCTGAATTCAGTGCCATTTATAAAAAAGGACTAAGGAAATGTGAAACAGGGAATGAGCCGGTTCCTGAATCTGTCAAAGAAGATGTCACAAAAGATATGAAATCTGAGCTGGAGAGCCAGAGAGAAGGCTTAATAGTTAAGAAGACACACTGCTCTTGTCAAGGACCAGAGTACAGTCCCCAGCACCCACAACTGCCTGTAACTCCAGCTCCAGGAGACCAGTGCCCTCTTCTGGCCCCTACAGACAGACAGACAGACAGACACACACACACACACACACACACACACACTCAATCAATCAATCAATCGGTCAATCAATCTTTTTGTTTATTTGTTTGGTTGGTTGTTGTTGAGTAAGGTCTCACTATGTAATACTGGCTGGCCTGGAGCTTGCTGTATAAGCCAAGCTGCCCTTGAACTCACAGAAATCTGCCTGCCTCAGCCTCCTGAGTCCAGGGATAAAGAGAATACAACATGTTTTGCTAAAAATTAAACCGTTAAAATACAAAGAAGGAAAAGAAGAACAAACCACAAGCTACCTATATGCCCATTGGTCAAATAAATGGTGGCACAATTGTCTTATAGACAAATACAAAGTCAACAAAGAATGACTGGGTCTCTTCGAGTTGAAATGGCAAGGATTCTGGGCTTATTTGCAGTTATGAGCAAATCTCTGGGATCACATACAAGAAACTATCAACAATCCCTGTCTTTAAGGGAACTATGTTGGACATAGTTAATCCCAGGACTCTGGGAGGCAGAGGTGGATCTCTGTGAGTTCAAGGTCATCTGAGTCTATTAGTGAGTTATAGGGACAGCCAAAGATATGTAATAAAGAGACTTTGGAGAGGGAGAGAGAGAGAGAGAGAGGGGAGGCAGCGAGAGAGAGAGAGGGGGGGGCAACTGTGCTGGGAAGGGTGATACATTGAAGATTCATATAATATCTTTAATGGTGGCAGCAGCGTTGGTGGCAGTGGTGGTGGTGGTGTGTGTGTGTGTATGTGTGTGTGTGCTGAGGTACAGACACGCTTACCCATATGGGCACATGTGCAAGCCAGGGGTTGATGCTCAGGCGCCTTCTCTATTCTCTCTACCTTATTTCTTGAGATAGTGTTTTTCTCACGGACCATGGAGCTTTGTGTTTCTGCTAGACTGGCTAGCTAGAGACCCCACTCGGGTCTGCGTGTTTCCTCTCCCTAGTGTTAGGGTTACCAGCATATATTACCACACCCAGATTTTATTTTAAGTGGGTTCTGGAACTCTGAACTGAAGTTTTCATGATTGCTACCCATCTGCCCCGCCCCCTAATACTTCTTTGTAAAAGAAATGCCTGTATAGCATTAAAAGAAATGTTAGTAGGGATCTCTGGGTGATAGGATTATGGGATATTTTTATATTATTTATGCTTTCCTTATTTAAAATATTTTAAAGGGGAAAGCAGCTCCTCTTTCTTTCTTTTTCTTTCTTTCTTCCTTTCTTTCTGGAATTGTTTAGTCCCGGTTGGCCTCTAACAACAGAACAATGCAGTAGACAGTTAAAGGGCCAGTCTGGAGGACTGTCTCTAAGAATGATGCCTTTCAAGATGGGATGATGGCCTTGTCTTCTGGCGAGAGACACTGGGGACAGTGATAGGAGAAATAAGGGCAGTGGGGTGCCTGGACTATCAGAAAGTCTGAATAACTACCAGGGCCTTCACCCCTCCGTATCTCGCACACTTTTCTGAACTCGTGGGGACCCACTTCTCGGGGACAGAAACCTAGCCACACAGGGTTAACGCCTGGGCTTTGCTTCGCTGAGCATGGGGTGGGGGTGTGAGCTGAGGGGGCCTAGCCCAGCCCCAGCTCCAGGCAGCATTAATAAAATGCAGGTGTTTCTACAGTTGCTTTAAAAGAGAGCAGGGAAGAAAAAGCCTCACCCGCAGGAAGCGTATAGAAAGGAGCAGAGTGCTATAGAGGAGAACGTGCCGGCGAGCCATGAGAAAGCATTTTGCAAAGTGGGCTGGATTTGGGTGCTGAGGAATGCAGTCATTGCTGACAAAGGCCTACCCTGTAGCTAGCTGTGTGTGTGTGCGCGCGCTAGCGTGTGTGTGTGCGTGCGTGTGTGTGCGTGCAGGTGTGTGCATGTGCATTGTGCGCGTGTGTATGTGTGTGCATGCGTGTGTGTGCGTGTGTGCACACATGCACATGTGTGTGCGTGCATGTGTGTCCATGTGTGTGCATGTGTGCGCATGTGTGTGCATGAGCATTGTGCATGTGTGTGCATGCATGTGTGTGCATTTATGCACACGTGCACGTGTGTGTGCGTGCATGCATGCGTGCCCATGTGTGTGCATGTGTGTGCACATGTGTGTGAGCGTGTGTGTCTGTGTGTATGTCTGTGTGAGTGTCTGTGTGTGTATGTCTGTGTGTGTGTGTGTGTGTGTGGTGCCCCTGCGCGTACACATACAGACAGGATCCTATTCTCACATAGACATATACTATCACCATGGGTCTTTTCCCAGAAACACCTCAGACATCTTGAATTTGGCCTTCACTCGTTGTAATCCAAGGTTGGTTATGACAGACACCACCTAGGGCTGCTTTTACTCCGCCTCCTTCTTTGCACTCTTCCCACCCTCCTTCCCACCATCCTTCCCACCATCCTTCCTTTCCCTCTGGGGCTTCCCAGTGACTGGTTCTCCGCGAGTCAGCCTCCTGTGTCTTACTCCCCTTTGGCTCTACCCTCAGGTTAGAAGCCTGACTCCCTGTTTTCAGAGCCCATTTCTTGTGGCCATAGCAGGAGATGAGCCCTGGGCTTTTATAGCTCAGCTCCAGTGGTTACCCTGCTTCTGTTGCTTTAGCGCTAGGCGAAGGCTCCAGGAACTGTCTGTTGTTCCTGTGCCGGCCTATGAGAAAGCAGGTGATGGAGCTACTCCTCTTGGCCATTCAAGGCCTGGTCTGAGTAAGGAGGTGTGGAGGTGACCACACTGTGACCTGGGCATCAGCTCCAAAGGTAACTAGAAGTGTCAGCAAACCCCTGCCTTCTTGGGGTTGGCTCTCAGTTTTCCTGTGACAAAGGAGGTTGAAGCTGGTTACTCCTGTGGTTTATGCTGTTCAGTCTGAAATCCATTGAGAAAAACTGTTGTAACTATGTTACAGCACAAGAAAGGAGCCAGGGTAGATCCAAGCTGGGTCACAGTGGAGGTATAGTTCCTTCAACGGAGGTGGTTTTCTGAGTCCGTGAGGAGAGAGGGACAGGGACAGGACATGGGTTGAGAGGCAAGACTCTCTTGTTGCTGATCCTAGGCTGGCCCTGAGCTTAGGTGTGTATGTGTGTGAAACCCCAGGCCACAGAGTCAGAGCTCATGCCAAGGACAGGACTAATGTGTTCTCCAGAATTCAGAGCCCAGGGGTCAGAGGGAGATTGAGGTGGCAGGGGTGAGGGGGGTGGGGGGAAGCTGGCAAAAAGTCATCAGCTACCCTCTCCCCAAGCCTAACTGAAAGAAGAAGCTAACTCTGGAGGGTCAGGCTTTTACCTAATCAGCTCCCATCCTCCACCCTTCCCATCCACCAAAATAAAACTGAAGACAGCAGAGGTGGAGAGGTGGCAATCAGATCAGCTCACAGCCTCATATCCCAGGCCTCAGCCAGCCTCGGGGAGCTATGGTGAGGAGATTTCAGGGCAGGCCGCCAGCACACTCAGCAACTCCCCATAAAGTTTCTGCAGCTGCCTGTCCCAGATGCAGGCTGAGCCACCTAAGAGTTCAGCTAGCGGCTTGTAGGGACAACAGTGGCAAACACCTTGGAAAATCCAGGACGTGGGGTCCCTAAACCAGCACCAAATGTCCTTGTGAGAACCTGCCTCTCCCTCCTGGGAGTCCCGTAGGGGAAAGCTTTGCATCTTCAGGACCCTGTCTGGAAATCTTACAGAGTCCTCCTACGTTTCTCCCCCACTCGCCCTGTGACAGAGGTCAGCAAGCCACAGATGTTTCTAATGAAAGTCCCAGACCCTGCCCGGAGGTAACAGGCAAGCCACACAGCCCTGGATCCCACAAGGGGCCACAGCCCCCAGACCTCTGAAAACACACGCTGCCCAGTGAATGAGACCCACACTCTCTGGCATTCTCCGCTCTTTTCAGGAAATTGCCAACTTAGCCCTTGGCTTTCTCCTACCCTGCGCCCTCCCCGTTTCCGTAGCAACCCTCCCCCCCATCCTCCGGAGCCCCTCCCCTTGCTGCCTGCCCCCTCCTCTCTTCTCCACCCTCTGTGTCTCATCTGTCTGGGTGGGAACCAGGATTAGAGTGCTTTGGGACTGGGTCGCTTTTCCCAGGGCCGCTTTGCTTCCCTGATGTCTTTGCAGCCGCAGGCTCCTGCCCCAGGCTTTTCAAGTCTCCAGACTTAATGACCAGCCCTGGGTTTCCTCCTCTTCCCTTTCTCTGCCTCCAATAAAGTGGGAGAATTAACCCAGGTTTTAAGTGCCCGGGTTCCAAGTTGCATATCAAAGGGGGCTTCCACAAGCTGCTTCTGCATTTCAAAGGGGCTGATTTATCCTTTCACTTAAACCCACACTTCTGGGGGTAAGAGTTTTCCTGAGAGGTCAAACTCTGGGAAAAACAAATGGACCCCCATTCATACCCTCCTGGGGTGCAGTGGGCTATTAATATATAAACTGCCCACAAGGAAGGTGGGGGGAAGGTTGCTGAAAAGCCAGGACCCACATCACCCCTGTTTTTGAGGCTTTTGCTGTTAGGAAGCCGGGGGTGGGGCAGGGGGAAACGACCATGGGTCCTCTGCCATGCTATTGGCCTATTTGACTGGCACTAGCCAAATCCTAAGGTCTCTCAGGGTTTCCTTGGGCCATTTTTTGTGCCCCAAGCCATTCCCAAGTCTGTTAGCTTGCTGGGGAAGGGTGCCCCGCCCCAGCTGCTTTGTGCTTATTACTTCGCCTCCTGCTCTAAATAGGCTGGCAGTGTGCATAACCACAACTAACCTCTCCATGAGGATCCAGGGAGGACTTCAGGAGACTTAATTTGAACTCGGAAGCTAGACAGGAACTCAGCAGACAGACAAGTGTATTCTGAGTGGAGGGAACAGTAGGGACAAAGGTTGTAACGGTGGCGTGCCACAGACCGGCACGTCCAGCTCTCGGGAACGTGGACGGAGGTATAAAGAGAGCATCCTGGAAGGGCAGGGTTATGGGTGAGGTAATGCCAAGCCTAGGAATCCACCACTTCTGCCATGCTGCTACCCAAGCTTCACCCTGCTAAGATCCAAGCCGCGTGCCTGAGCTACATCAAGATCAGTGCCCTGTGTGCCTCCACGAAAGGTGACATCACCAGGGTCACCAGTGACAACTGTGAGGGCAACCGTGACTGACTGTTGAGAATAGACAGGCTGCAGTGAGGTGGCTCCTTCTGCTTTGCAATGATCGCCAAGCCCTCAAGGAGACACTCGAGCAGAAATGACTAAGGACAGCGGAGACAGAGCTGTGATGAGACCCTCAGCGCTGCCCGACAGAGAACATTCTGGAGCCAGGAGAGATCCTGGCATCTGTCCCCTCCAGAGGCTGTAATGGCAATAGCACAACCCCCACAATGTCACTGGTGACATCGGTCACGCTGTGGCAGAGTGGCAGTGTAGTTCAGAACGACAAAAAAAAAAAATTTCAGTGGAATATCATTTAACAACCAACAGAAACACACACACACACACACACACACACACACACGAAAGGGGGACTGAGCTGAAGAAGGTGGATGGCAGCATGGGATACTGGCAGGGCCACAGGAGAGAGGTTTTCAGGCTGTGGCCACACACCCTCAGCCACCGACTCTGTCTACCTCTCCTCCCAAGGAGGACAGGCTCTCCCTGCCAGAGTCATTGTCGTAGCAACCACTCAGTTCTCTACCCCTACAAGATCAGCAAAGGAGTTTCCCTCTCCATGAAGAGAGATAAGGGGTCCAAGAAAGGTATTGAGCCATCACACAGGCCTGGCAGTGGACCCACGAGCACCCATGACTGGTGCCTGCAGCTTGTCAAGCGCCTCCCCAGTTCTCTTCACTGGCGTCTTGGCATGTCTCCAGAGTCATCACCCTCATAGCATCTGCCTTCTCTCTCTCTCTCCCTCTCTCTCTCTCTCTCTCTCTCTCTCTCTCTCTCTCTCTCTCTCTCTCTCTCTTGTTTTGCTTTTTGTTGTTGCTGTTTGTTTGTTTTGATTTGTTTTTTTGTTTTGTTTTGTTTTGTTTTGTTTTCTGAAACAGTCCTGTGCAACAGACCTGGCTGTCCTGGAATTCACTCCATAGGCCAGGCTGGCCTCAAATTACAGAGATCCACCTACCTCTGCCTTTAGTCCTGGGACTAAAGGTGTGCACTGCCACTGCCCAACCCTCCTCACCCTCTTTTGAACAGGTAAAGCTCAAGACACCGTGGGGTACACAAGAAGAAAGGAGGGAGGAAGACTTCACGTTGCCTTCAGGGAGGTTCCCTGGAGTCCTTTCCAGGCAGCCTCTGGGGAATGTGCAAAGCCTTTGGGTCCTGGGAAGCCCCTGGCTGCTGGTAGCCTGTAGACAGACAGCCCTATACAGACAGACTGCCGTCAGCCAGCCATAGTCAGTGAGCCCTCAGCCTGCTCAGGTCTCATTCCAGACCCCTTGTAAGACACCTACAATGCAGATATCCAGCACCGGCCCTTCCAGAGACTCCCTGCATGGTTTTGCCTTGCAAGCATCCAGCTTGGAGAAAGAGAAAGAAACCCACACTTCTCCTGCTTGTGCCTTTTCTGTCTAGACTCCCCGGGCCTCCATCAAAACTTATTTGCACTTATTAACACTGCACGTCTCCTTAGCTCCGTAGCTAAGTCCTTTCACCTGGGTGGCCCTTCTCTGTCCCTCAGTCCCATCAGCCCTTCTGTAAATCCTCAAACTCCCACAGCACAATCTCATGGATCGCACTTTTCTCTAATTGGCCTCCGGTGCACCAGCAAGTCACCGTACTCCACCAAAACCCCAATTCAGCAACAGGTGTCCCGAGGAATCTCCCTTGGCCCACTAGAAACCAAAGGAAATTGGTCTGAGTCAAAAAGCCTGCAGAGGTGAGTCAGCTCCCAGCCTGTCAACCATTGTTGTCACCTGGTGTCACGCCCACTCCTGTCGTGAGTTACTATCCTCAGTTTACTGGACAGCAGAGCTCAGTCAGAACGGTGGGAGCCTGATGATTTATGCAACAGTTGGGGTGCCTTCCCTTGGTAAGAGGTGTGTATGGTGTAAGAATTCTGATCAGAGAGATTTTCATGGCTCAGGGTGTCTTCCCGAATCACGGGAAAGGCTGCTCTGAATGTCACACCTCAGGAAATGCAAGGAATGGGGAAATTCTTAGCAATGGGGTCCAAGCAGAGGACCCCAGCCAATCCCCTCTCTTCTTATCAGCTGCACAACAAGACCCCTGAAGCCCACTCCATGATGCTTGCTTGAACAGAACCAGTGTTTTTAAGAAGGAAGCCTCTAGCAAGACAGAAACAGCTGAGGTAATCTGTACCCCAAAAGGCTAAGAGAAGTGGAAATGGACCAAGCTGATAATTCAGAGTTCATTTATGTTTAATGGCCTTAAAAAAATCCCAAAGCCTGTCTGGGTATTGAATCAAGAGGCAGGCAGGAGGCGCTGGGGAAGGAAGTTCAGGAAGGACTGCCAGGCTAGGGGCTACGGCTTGCAGGATCAAGCCAAAGCAAAGACAGGAGGAACTAAGGGCATGGTCCTTCTATGGAGCACCTGATCTTTGTCCCCAAGTGTCAGGGTGAATAGGATAACCCAGAGCCCAGAACCAAACCAAAGGTTGAACTCCTGCTCCACCCTTCTAAAGCCTCCTCCCCATTCCTTCCCCATCTCTCATTCTGCCAGAGACCACCTCACCTTGACCTGGTGGTCATCCATGGCACTTGAAGTTAATGGAAACAGGGTCCCAACACCCAAAGGGGCTAATCATTACCAGTTCCCTTCCTGGCCCTGGAGAACCAAAACAGAGTGGGAGGTGGTGACTGAGAAGGGCTCAAGTAGGTCTCCCCCTCGAAGTAGCCAATGGTTTCTCACTATGATATTAACTTAGAAACTTAATTCAGTGATTAATAATATTAAACTCCTTGTCATGCCTCAAATGTATTTGTATTGGTGTGTGTGTGTGTGTCTGTGTGTGTGTGTGTGTGTGTGTGCATTAACGCATCTGTTGAGACAGAATTTGCACACACTATAATTTACCCACTTTTAAACCCTGGTTCTGGGGCAGGAGGGAAGGTCTAGTGGTTAAGAACACATACTGTCTTGATGGTGGGAGGGGGAATTGGCATTGGTATAAGATAGATGGATAGATAGATAGATAGATAGATTGATAGATTGATAGATGATAGATAAAATTTAAGAAAAGCAAGAATGCATACTGTTCTTGCAGAGGACCCGAATCAGCTCCCAGGACCCATGTCAGGTGGCTCACTACCACCTGTAACTACAGCTCCAGAGGCGCCCAGTGCCTTCTGCCGGCTCTGCAGGCCCCCAAATGCACATGGACACATAAACACATAATTAAAAATAAAATAAATATTAAGCAAACAAGTAAACTCTTGTTCTAAAGGTCTTAGCAAATAAATTCACGCAGCCTGTGCCCATTACAATGACCTTCAGCGCTTCTTGTCAGTCACACTCTCCCCAACCCAGACTCCCAAACAGTTTCTCAGGAATTCCTGTCCAGCTAGAGTTTTGTCTTTTCCTGAATGCCATTTCAGTGGAGTTGTGTGGTATTTATTCACCTGGCTGTGTTTGCTTTTCCTAATGCACCAATTGTTTGTTTTATCCTACATATCAGGCATGCATTTCATTCGTGAGTACTGTTCCATTGCGGTTTGTTCACTCAGTAACTGGAGGCCCTGTTATGCCCTGTTTTGGACCAGTATGGTGAAAGCCATTATAAGCATTCGTTTACATGTTTTAATGGTGGCCTAAGTTTTCATTCCCCATGGTAAATACCGAAATGGGATTTCTGAATTGTATGATAACTATGCATTTATTTTTACATTAACCTGCCAACCCATTTTCCAAAGTGGGGGCACTATTTTGAACTCCCATGAGTAATGTACAAGAATTCAAGTTGTTTTATATATTCTCCAGCTCCTGATATATCATGATTTCTTTTTTTAAAACATTGTTTATAGGAGTGGGGTCATGTGTGTCACCGCACATGTGTGAAGATCAGGGAACAACTGGCAGTTGATTCTCTCCTCCCACCACTGAGTTCCAGAGATCAAACTCACTGGTCAGCCCTGGAGACAGGGTTTCTATCTGCTGAGCCATCTCACCAGCCCAGTGTATGCATGCATGCAAGAGTGTGTGTGTGTGTGTGTGTGTGTGTGTGTGTGCATGTGTGTGTGTGCGTGCATGTGTGTGTGTGTGTGTGTATGCATGCATGTTTTGTTTAAATTTTTTTTCTTTTAGCCACTCCAAAAGATATGCAGTGGATTTTCACTGTGATTTCAGTCTTATGATTAATGATGTTGAATATCTTTTCCTGTATTTATTTCTTCTTTGGTGGAGGGTTATATTCAAATATCTAATAATTAGAAAATTCTTACAGAGTTTTGAGGACTTTGTTTTATATGCACGTCCTCTGTCAAAACAGAGTTTTTGCAAACATTTTCTCTCAGTCGGTAGCTTGTCTTTTTATCTTTTTAAATGCATATTCTAAATTATAATGAAGTCAAATTTATCAAACTTATTATGTTTTCAGTGCAACATCTAAGAATTCTTGCCTCACCAAAACCACAAAGATCATCTCCTGTGTTCTTCATTTATATTTTCAGAGGTCTTTCTTTTTTTCCTTTTATGCTTTCTCTGTTTTTTTGTCTCCTTATATTGTAAAGTTATCATTTTGATCTATTTTTCATTTTGAACTGCAGGCCAGTGTTGATATTATTACTGTCTTCCTTCTGCTCCTCCTCCCTCTCCTGCTCCTCCTTCCCCTCCTCCTCCTAGTCCTACAGCTCCTCCTCCTCTCCTTCTTCTGCCTGGTCCTCCTGCTCTTCCTCCTTCCTTTACCCCTCCTCCTCTTCCTCCCTCACTCCCCTCCTTCCCCCTCCTCTTTCCCTTTTTTCTTTACTGCCTCCTTTTCTGCATTTTATTTTCACATATAGATATTCAATTTTCTGATAGAGGATTCTCATTGGTTAATAAAGAAACTGCCTTGGCTTTTTGATAGGGCAGGATTTAGGTGGGTGGAGTAGACAGAACAGGAAGAAGGAAGTGAGGCAGATGCCTCGGGCAATTGTCCTACCTCTCCTCTCTGGGACAGATGCGATGAAGCTCCAGCCCAAGATGGACGTACGCTAGAATCTTCTTGGTAAGCCACCACCTCATGGTGCTACATAGATTATTAGATATGGGTTAAAGCAAGAGATGTGAGAATTAGCTAATAAGAGGCTGAAACTAATGGGCCAGGCAGTATTTAAATGAATACAGTTTGTGTGTTGTTATTTCGGGGCATAAGCTAGCCAGGAGGCCGGGAGCAGGAACACAGCCCACAGCTCACACTACAATTTTCCAACGCAGCTTTTTAAGGTTCTTTCCTCACTAAACTCTCTTTTCACTTCATCAAAGCTCAACTGAGGAGGCTGGGGAATGACTCAGTTGGTGAGATGCTTTCCACAAAAGCTTAGGTGCCTGAATTCAAGCTCCAGCACCATGATACAGTAACTCCCAGTGCTGGAGATTTGGTGATATGAGGACCTCTGGGACTTGCTAGCCAGACAGTAGAGTCAATAAAGTGGAGAGAGACTGAAGATGTCCAGCAGCAACCTCCGCTCTACACGTGCATGCACGTGCACATGTGCACACACACACGCACACACACACACACACGTGTACACATACACACAGAGACACAGACCTCCCCTGACCTTGCATGTGTAGATGTATTTCACACTCTCCCTCTGTTCTAATGTCAGATTTCTCTACTCATTATTTTTCCTGTCTTGATTACCCAAGCTCTCCAGCAACTCCTGAAATCCAATGGTTCAAAGCTTCCTACTGGCATTAATTTAAAGGCCTTACCTCTTCTCCTGTGGACTTTCGGGCTAGGGGAAGAAAATAAAAGTATAAGGGGGCCCCTAAAACCTTGGAGGCCCTTGTGATGTACAGCTCACCTTCCCGCAATACCAGCGTGCTTACAGTGCTCAGCTTTTACCTGACATCCACTGGAAGTCTCTGCCTCCCAGGGCCTCCTCGGAAGTTCCCTCACACAAACAGTGCAGTATAGTGGCCACACAGTAAGCCAGGCTGCCCAACCTTCAATTCAGAGAGCAGGAACCCTCTACTAGGATGACAAGTAGGACTCTGACCTCCATTCATCAGGCCTTAATTCCATGTCCTGGAAGCAGAAATAATCAAATGTGTCTTCTTAGGGTTGAACAGGTATTAAACAGGCGCATGCAGGAATAAAAATCTACTTGCATTTCAATATATAGTACACACAGAATAGCATTCAATACAATTATGTCGCTATCAGTACTTGGTAACTGAGATACCTGTGGTGCACACGGAGAAACCTGTGACCCAAGCCTGCTTTCCCGCCAGTTGCTGCCACGCTCAGTAGGAGTCAAGGACACCTGAGACCAAGGCTGTGGTCCTGATTGCACAGTTGCCGCTTCTGAGAGCCTGGTGATAGGGAACAGGGATCTAGCAAATAACAGCACCAGACACAAGCAACTTCTGCCTCTTGTGCCCCTGAGTGCCATCCAGGGCCCAATGTAGGGCGCTCACTGATGAGACCTGAACTCAGGTACATACTTGCTTACCCCAGGATCCTTAGCACTATCAAGGCCAGAGCAACCAGACACTTACCTGTAGAGACAAGGTTCATTCTCAAGGGGGCTGTGCAAAGTCCTCAGTCCCCAGGAGAAAGGAGTCCAGAGGTGACCAAGAATGCCACTGGTTTGATCTGGAGTAGAGAGAAGGACTTTTGAAATGTCACATTCATTGATATGTGGAAGGAAGCCCTGGGGGAGCATTGTGAATGGAGAGGGGCTGTCCAGCCAAACGACCCCTCACTAGGGAGCTACTTCACTTCCCTGACCGTCAGGCTCCTCAGATCTCCTAAGAGGATCATGCCAGCCCTCAGAGGGTGGCTGAGCTTCAAGGAGTAAATGGGAGAACTAGGAAAGAAGCCTACACTGTCAGCCCCTGCCCAAATCCAGACAGTAGGGAAGAATGTTCCAGGCAGTCCCCACCAGGTTGATATAATCTCCAGGGAACAAGGGACTGTAGAGGAAAACCAAGTCTGCTCACATCCTACAGCCCCTTATACCATAGGCCCAGAGGAGCCTGACCCATAGCCTCTCTTCTCCTTGCCTGATGGCTCCCAACTTCCTGAACTCCCTCAGGTGGAACTGAGGAGGCCAGCTGAGGGCCGGGCCATGTTGGGCTGGGCACATCTCAAAGGGGGCTTGAAGAGGAAGGTGGCCCTGGCTTCACCAGGCTTGGGGAGGAGGCAGGCCTCCTCCATTCGTCAGCTCAGCTGTTTCTTGCCCTGCTTCAGCATGGAGTGTTCCACCTGCTCCTACTTAACCATTTCCTGTTTACAGACCTCCTGTGCCTCTGAGCTTCATGACAGCAGACAGCAAGAGCTCCAACATGAATGGGCCAGACCTACTGGAAGCTTCAGGGTGGGCACAATGCTATCTTGTAGGGTTCCCATTTTTCCTTCTAGGAGGCTTAACTTATCTCAAGGGTGCAACGTTTGGCAGGTCACCCCAACGTAAGACATAAGGGAATAGAAGCATCATAGGTGAATGTAATCTGGGCTCTCCTAGAGGCTCCACCCCAACTCTACCTGCCCAGGTAAAGCTTCGGCCTAGCCTCACCACCTCCCACCCCCCCCCCCCGAGAACCAGCACCATTCAGGCAGGCACAGGAGCTCCTGAGTTACAGTTCACTCAAAGGTTCCTCTATGGCAGACAGTAGCCTCCTGTGTGAGCAATGCCTGGCAGTTTTCCAACAGCTATGGGGTGAAAGTCTTGGTTCTGGTCTCAGCAGTACCTTTTTCTACCCCCGTGACTTAGGCAAATTACAACACTATCTAAGTCTGGTGTTTTCTTTTGTTTTGTTTCAGGGAATAGACTATCTGGTAAGGTCAAATGACAGAGAGTGAATAATGTATGTGACAGCTCCCGGTTCAAAATAAGTGGCCTATGCTATTATTCTATAACTATATAAAACAAAGGCTTCATTATAATGTTTTATTATACGAAACATATTTTAAAATAAAGATCACAAATTGCTTGTTTCCCTGCCCCTCTGGAACCGCGAGTTGTTCTGGTAAAATAACAGAAGGTAGAAGTGTTTTTCCAATATCTGGTATCCAACCATCACCCTCCCTCCTCCCCGCCCCTGCTGGGGAGTTAAGTGGGAACAGGAAGGGACAGTGAGGAATAATGTCAATGCAGAGAATTCTGGTCCCACACGAGGAAAGGCAGCAGATGTGCCCAGAAATCAATGCATGCCCTTTGCTTCCACCTCTCCAGCATAGAGTGTCACATCCTACCTGGCCCCAGCCCATCGTATCTGAAGCAGGGATT
The DNA here is from genome assembly GCF_903992535.2 of Arvicola amphibius. Classification (NCBI taxonomy): domain Eukaryota; kingdom Metazoa; phylum Chordata; class Mammalia; order Rodentia; family Cricetidae; genus Arvicola; species Arvicola amphibius. The sequence goes on along the minus strand of NC_052053.1, from coordinate 98,846,748 downwards.
CTCAACCTTGGGACTTGATACTTTGGCCTGGAAACTTTCTATTGTGTTGCTGTCCTGTGCACACAGAGCCAACAATAGGTGACAGGGCACTTCTCCCCCCAACAGGTATGATCAGGAGACCTTTACCTGTAGACATTAGCAAAGGAAGCCTGCCCTCATTAAGAGCCTACCTCTGCAGAGAGGAACTGTATGGGCTCCTTGGTTCTCCCTACCCATCTCCTGTTCCTCCACCTTCTGCTGAACCCTCCTCCCCAGCTCTCTCTATACCACTGGAAGAGCTCCCCAGCATTCAGAGGAAGAAGCAACTCCGAGCAGCCCACTGCCTCTCAGGAAGGCAGCCTGACCAAGCTGCTGGCAAACAGAAACAATAGATCGACTGAGCAAGAAAGTCCCGCTCTGGGCCAGAGAGAACTCCAGAGATAAAGAAGGAATCGAAGACATCATGAAGGATCCAGAGCCAACCACAGACTGCTGTGTGCGCCTTGGCTTAGCCATGTTTGGTTGGTCAGCGGCCCACTCTTGGGGCAGCTGCAAAGAGATCAGTGCACTGGGTCTTGGCTGCCCTAGAAAGTCCAGGCTCCAGGTAGACTCTGAGCCCTCAAGAGATCCAGGCTGAATAAGAGACTAAAACAAAGTGTCACACAGGGTTTGGGGCATAAAGTTTCCCGGCAAATAAATTATCTAAGTACTCCACAGCAAAGGGAAAGAAGAGGACCCTAGAAAGGTGACAATGGAGGCAGACTTCACAGGGATGGTGACTTTGGAGCACATCTTGCCGATGAGGAGTTTGCCAAGCAAAGAGGCAGACAGAGCGTTCCTGAGAGCGGCGCATTCAGCGTGGGTGTAGGCAAAGGACCTGAAGGTTGGGGGAAAGGCAGACGGGACTGTGCGGCTGCTGTAGGAGCTTTACCGGATGGTACAGATTCGCCCTTGGGAAACGGGGAGTGGGGATGCATCGGGTCTGCTTCTCATGGGAACTGTGGCTGGCAGCAGGAGAATGAATGGAAGGTGTGTGGTACCTCCCCGCTCTCACCATTCAAGGTCAAGTCACCTTGAAGCAGAGGTCAGCCCTCAGCTGGTGTAAGCCACCCACGCACGTCAAGTGTACGTTGGATCTTAGTCAGTTCCAGAAGTTTCCCTTGCTCCCCTGCGAAATGGCATGAAGCGGTTGCACTCACCTAGCCCGAGACCTTCAGCCACACAGGTTCAGAACACCCTTACATTCACTAAGGACTCACACCCACCGAAGGTCAGTACGGTCCCTGCTCGCAGTGCCTGGACACCCCCCCCCCCACGGCACACCTCCCCTCCAGGTCACCCCAGAAGGTTCCCTGGCTGAGAACCCCACCCTGTCCTCCAGGGCAGGAAGATCAGATGGAGTCAGAGGGGACTCCTCCCCCCGGCTGGCCCCCACCCCATTCCTCCCAGTCCCAGGAAAGGGCTGAAAAGACTCCATCTCCAACACGCCCGGGCCTCACCTTTCTTGTCTGGTGGCTCTGCTGGGAATCCCGGAACAGCTGAGCCAGCTTTTCAGGACAGCCCAGCACTGTTGAAGGGCTTTCCCCTAGAGGATCTCAAAACTGTTACCAGAAATGGGGGTGACTGAGCTGTGGGAGGACCCAGAGAAACAGAATCTTAGCCAGGAGGGTGACAGCTTTGGCTGTAGAATGAATGCTAAGTTAAAAGACAACTTCCAAGGAGACACAGCCCGAAGGCTGAAGCTACAGCTTCAGTGTATTGTATGTGAGTCTGAAACAGGGGCTCAATTCTAATGGAAACCCAGACAAAGTAGGGGTGGAAGTGGCAGTTCTGCCCCCACTTATCTTCCCTCAGAAGACTCCTGAGAATGCCCCTAACATGAAGATCGCATGATGTCCCTTGGTTTAAGTCCAGAGTTCTGCCTCCTCTCTGATTAAACACACAGCCTGAGTTCTGGGCTGTCTCAACAAAGACATTGAATGGCTACATTTGGCGGATAAAGACACCAGATTCCTGTTCAAATTTGAGAGATGGAAGCTGCCTCTTTGAGAGGGAGATAGAAAAGGAAGAGACTCAGGCTGCAAGCTGGAAGGAAGATCTGCCTGCCTCAGCAGATGGGAGAGGGAGTGGGTGTGGTTTGTCTCTTAAAGAGACAGGACAGACCATTACAGGTGGAGAATGGCAGATGAGAACATGAGTTTTCTCTGTAAAGTTGTCAGGGAGATTTAAAACTGAATTTTAGGTAAACAACACAATTTTAATATAGCCACGATCCAAATATCACAGGGGATGTAACATTTTGTTGCTGTTTATTTAAACATATCTCTCTCTCTCTCTCTCTCTCTCTCTCTCTCTCTCTCTCTCCTCTCTCTGTTCTTCTCTCCTTCTCCCTCTTCCCTTCCATAACCCACTAAATAAATATCCCACCTCACTCTGCATGGCATGCCTATCCATGTCTCTCTGTCTCTCACCCGCCACCATATGTCTCCCTGGTGTCTCTCTGCCCGGGACCAGCTGCCTTAGGAGACCTGCAGCATGGTCTCGTGGCATGCCCATCTGTCTGGCTCTCCTCGTGGCCTGCTGCAGCCACTCAGGGAACTGCGCCATCCCTGCTTGGGACTGGCTGCTCTCAAGCCCGCTGCCCACTGCCCACTGCCTGCCACCACATGGTCTGCTGCCACTGCTTGGGGACCTGCAGTGTTTCTGCTGCTGCAGCTGCTGGGGATTCTGCAGCATTTTTTACTTAATCCATGACACCACCCATCTCAGGGTCTTGTACCCATAGGGGTTCCTTGGGACCTGTTTGCTTTTGTTTGCCTGTTTGTCTGTCTGTCTGCCTGCCTGCCTGTTTCGTGGTGCTAGTACAGAACTCAGAACCTTACAGTGCTAGACAAGCATTCTACCACTGAACTACATCCAGCTAACTCTTATCTGCTGAACTCTCCAGAGCTGACTGGTTGGTAACGGAGAAAAATACCACGGGCCTTCTTAGGACCCTATGGATCAGCATCTCGAGGGACAGAGATCCATTTGCATCCTTCCAACCCTTCTTCTTCCTCCTGAGCCCCAGAGGGGCTGCAATACATTGGGTTGCTTGAGCAGACCTTAGGTCAGTTCGCCAAATGTTCCATCCCCGAAAGGAACGATTTTACAGAATGGAAATTCTTTGAGTCACTAAAACTTTGGACACTTTCCTGAGTCCTCCGTGGACAGTTTCCTGAGTCCTCCGTGGACAGTTTCCTGAGTTCTCTGTGGACAGTTTCTTTTCTTTGCTTTTCCTCTTGTGTGTGTGTTTAACAGTTTAATTCAGTGCTGTTAATACTGTGAAAACAGATCCATATATGCAGAGACTTGAGAACAGTTACAGAGATCCACAAAAGCTGCACACTGAAAATGAAGTTGTCAAGCAAAGTCACTGGTGTCCCTGATTCTTCTAAATATTAACTCTTGCTGTTACTGTCAAAGGGTATAACTGAAGGACACAGTTATTAACTATTCCTGAGACACACCCTCATTTCACGTCACTCCTTAGGAAGTCTATAAACCGTAGCCTAAAAGAATACAGGATACTCCCATGAGCATTTTCAATTAATTTATTTTGCTGAACAGTCACTGATGGGACATTAAAAAATTTGACAAAAACTCAGAGGCCAGAACAATTTCCATTTTCTTATAAATACAGTCTTCTTATGGATATATTTTTTCTTTCAAATGTGTTGTTTTAATTAAGATATTTCATTTTTCTTAAGGATGTGTTTACAAAGAATACATTCGATCAAGTACTAAAACGTTCTTAACGGAGTTACCAACATCTTCAGGCAGATCACAACCAGATGCTATCAGAGAATATATATATATATATATATATATATATATATATATATTTGGTTTTTCGAGACAGGGTTTCTCTGCAGCTTTTTTAGAGCCTGTCCTGGAACTAGCTCTTGTAGACCAGGCTGGCCTCGAACTCACAGAGATCCGCCTGCCTCTGCCTCCCGAGTGCTGGGATTAAAGGCGTGCGCCACCACCGCCCAGCGAGAATATATTCTTTGAGTATATTTCAGACTATGCTCAAAACAATTTTTTTGGTAAACTTTTAACATTAGTAAACTTGAAGATTTGGCAACTTGACTCACCCTCTTGTCTTCCATTTCCAGGATGCTTCTGAGAACTTCTAGAACACCAATCCTCAAATATGAATATTCGCCCTGTCATTGGGAATCTTGACTGACTGCTGACTCTTGGATTGTAACCTCAGGGATTCTGTTCAGAGAGAGGTGGAGTCCAGGAGCCCACACCTTACATACAGTGGGAAAGCCGCTTGCTTGCCTGCAGAACTGTACTTTGTACCATTAAGCATAAAGAATTATGTGGACATCATTATTCATAATAGTCAGAACCCAGAAGCAACCTAAATGCTCCTTGACCAAAGAATGGATCAAGAAAATGTGGCTCATCTATACAATGGAGTACTATTCCATGGGGGGGGGGGGGGGCGGGGAGAATGACATCTTGAAACTGTAGGCAGATGGACAGAACTAGAAAAAAAATCCTGAATGAGGTAACCCAGACCCAGAAAGACAAATAAGGTATGTACTCACTCATAAGTGACTATCAGACATAAAGCAAAGGATAACCAGCCTACAGTCCACAACCCCAGAGAAGCTAGAGCCCTCTTCCTGAAACATGTGGAAGCAGATGCAGAGATCCACAATTAACCACTGGGCCAAACTCCAGGCAGAGAGAGACCAGTGATACTATGAACAATGGGGTTAAGACCATGATGGGGAATCCACAGAATTAGCTGACCTGAACTAGTACAAGATCACTGACTCTGGAATGACAACTGGGGAACCTGCATAGGACCAAACTAGGCCCCCTGAATACAGGTGACAATGACATACTGCTTGGGCAGTAAGTGGGGTCACTGGCAGTGGGACCAATATCTAACTGTTTGCATGAACTGACTTTGTGGAGCCATTCTCTGTGGAGAGATACTTTGTTCAGTCCAGTACGGGGGAGTCGGGGAGGGCATTGGTCCTGCCTCAAAGAGATGATGAAACAGACTTAGTTGACTTTCCAGGGGAGACCTTAACCTCTCTGAGAAGCCGATGGGGAAGTGGGGTAGAGGGAAAGGGTAGGGACGGGAAAAGAGAAGGAAGAGGGACTGGGATAGGTATGTAAAAAATTAATTAATTAAAGAAAATGAAATAAAAAAAATTTAAAAAAAGAAAGAAAATGAAATAACAACTTGGGCACATGGTGTTGGCTAAATAAAATACATTTTAAAGATAAAAAACAAGTTATGTTGACATCAGAAAGGCTTATTTTTTCCTCTTTTAGCATGCTCTAAAATTACAGGCAGTATTATGCTAATTTGGAAGAATGTTGAGGCTTGTTTATTTGTTTTTCATTTTTCTTTCTTTTGTTTTCTTTCTTTTTGCTTTTGGTTTTGGTTTTGAGACAAGGTTTCTCTGTGTAACAGCCTTGGCTATCCTGGAACTCACTCTGTAGACCAGGCTGCCTCAGACTCACAAAGATCCCCCTGCCTCTGCCTCCCAAGTGCTGGGATTAAGGGTGTGAGCAACCACCACCTGGTCCTCATTTTTTGCTTTATTATTTATTTGTTTAGAGTCAGGCTCTAAATTATCCCATGTTGGCCTGCAAACCACCATTGTAACCAAGAATGACCTTCAACTTCTGATCTTCCCGCCTTTATCTCCAAAGTGAAAGCATACATCACCTTGCCAGGGCCTTGGGCATTCTAAGCAAGCACCCTACCAACTGAGCTATGTCCCCAGACTGCTAATTTTAAATAATGAACTTACCTATATCCTAGCATTGTACTGTAATGATTCTCTTCAGAAAAGTGGTAAGACTGGAACTCTTAAGCAATAGGACATGATGGGATGTCCTTGGAAAAGATTATGGATCCTGGGTCTCTCACTGGCCCCTGTCTGATGATGATCTTTCCTTCCCCAACACAGTCCCATCATTCTGATGCCATCCACCACAAGGTCCTCTCCAAAGCTGAGCTAGGTATTGCTGGCTCCATGCCCTTGAGTCTCCAGGACAGTAAATGAATAAAGTTTTTCTTTGTAAAGTAAATGGCCCCTAGTGTTTTGTTATAGTAACAGCAAAGTTCTTCCACAACTATATACAGATGTGCTACTATTTGTTCATCTCATCTTCTGTTGTAGATCTCCCCTGTGCTGAGTTCTAAACTGTTTGTTTGTTTTTTTTTCCTTTTCATGTGTATGGGGGAGGTGTGCGCGTGTGTGCATGTATGCACGCACACATGTTCCCATTTGTGTGGGTGTACCTGTTTGTGCAGGTGTGCATATGTGGGGGCACAAGGTGGATGATCAGGCATCTTCCTCACTACTCTTCCAGTTTATTCACTGAGGCAGGGGTCTCTCAACCACACTCAGAGGTTGACTATACGGCTAGTCACACTACCCAACTTGTATTTCAAACCTGCTCTGTAGTATGAACTCCAAGCCTGGCACTGTTAATTGGGCCAGAGCCCCAGGCTGTCTGAGCACTAGAACTCAGGGGAGAACCTAGTAATAAACTAAGTTCTTATCTTTAGAACCACGGATTAGTGCATCCCTTAACTCTCCTCAGAGAAACACCTCTTTGCAGTCAATGGTGACGAGCCAACAAGGATCAACGTGCAGAGAAAGGGAGCTCTAAGCAAGCCCTCAGCTATAAATGAGACATCTGTATCACAAATTCTCCTTTCAAGGCTCAGGGGTCATCACAGAAAAGATGGAAAGATTCCGAGACAGAAGGGAAGGATGTCTGTAACAAAGCAGCTTTTGCCAGAAACAGCAGAGCAGCTGCACACTTATGAACTTATAACAGCCGTGACAGCGTGCACAAGAACAAGACTTGCACAAGATCTAGACATCAGAAGTTCTGGCATAAATGGGGGAGGGGCTCATGAAGTCCTGCCCCTCTCTGAGGAGTTATTGGCAGTTGTTAGCTACTGGGAGAAGAGTCACTTTTCTTCAGGGATTCAGACCTTGAGAGGCTACTCATGCTCCAGTAGATTGCCCCACTCCCATGATCATACAGGCAGCAATAAGTGGACTTTGTGAGTACGAGAGAGAGAGAGAGAGAGAGAGAGAGAGAGAGAGAGAGAGGAGAGAGAGAGAGAACATGAAGTTTGGAGGAAAAAGTGGAGTAAGGATAGGGAAAGAATTTGAGGGGAATGAATGGTTAGTAGATTGGATCCAATCACATTAGTGTATATGAATATTTAATAAAACATAAAATAAAAGTACCAAACACAGAAAAATGTAGTTTTTGTTTCTATTGAATAATCTCCTTCAGATTCCTTTCAAATATTGGAAGCAGTGGTGTGATGACCATCTACAGACATTCCTTACAGCGAGTATAAATAGAGAAGGACAAAAGACATTCCTGGGTGCTATGAACACGAGCATCATAATCCCCCATTATGTCATTCTGACGGAGCTCTGGGACAAGTGTCATATTTGGTTTTACAGATCAATTAAGGTCAAGTCATGGAAGAAGCTGGTAAATAGGGGTTATGAGCTTCTCCAGAATCATGATTTTAATGCATCATTTATGGGGGAAGGCCTGAGATCTGGTAGGTGCCTAATGTGTTCCAGTATTTGATGCATAATAAAGATACGGCACTTAGCTCATTAACAGCCCAGTATAATTGAGTTGCATCATGAACGCTCCTTGCCACACCATGACTGCGTCCTACCCAGAGGTGGCCCATTGATTCTCAAGACTTCGGGAAGAGTGGAGCTGGCTCTCTCAGTTCCCATCCTGCTCCCGCTCCAGCTGCTCTACTTGAAGATGGGAAGTATGCCAAGTGGTAGTGGTCTTTGATCCCAGCACTCAGGAGGCAGAGGCAGGTGGATTTCTGCGAGTTCATGGCCAGCCTGGTCTACGAGTTCCAGGACAGCCAGGGCTACACAAAGAAACCCTGTCTCGAAAAACAAAAACGATAACAACAACAACAAAAAAAAGGGTGGGAAGTGGAGGGGAGGATGTGATGGAGTTCAGCAGCTGAGTCCCACTTCCTAGAACTGATGTGTTGATTGCTAAATACCATCATAGGTGCTTAACAAGCAGTTATAAATTGACTAAATGAGTGAGTGACGGCCTAGGCTGCTAGACACTGTCCCAAAGACTGCCTTGCCTGTCCCTAATGTGTTCTTACCCACCTTAGCCACAGCGGGGACACAGCCCTTCCCACTCCCCCACTCCCCACCCAACCCCTGTCTCCCTGTATTCTTCCCTCCTCAGGCAGTGCTGACTTTGGCTGTATTTATCTCCAAGATCTGACCTCTTGGAAGCTCAGCCGTGTTTGTTCTCTGCCTCTTTCAGAACCTGACACGAGGCAGGGGACGTCAAAGCACACACTATGCAGTGTCCCTTCGCAGGTTGGCCTCCAGTAACTGGGAAGTCCCACTTGAGTGGGCGCAGCAGAACACCCTCTGGAGTTCCGAAGTCTAGCCCTAGCTCCACGGTCTCCTCTGTTTCACTGGAGCTTGCTCTAATTTGCTACAAGGCTTCTAGCAGAAGGCTCCTTCAGGCCTCACCCCTGCTTCTGAGATGGGCTACCCTCGCTAGGTGTCTATTGACAAATCCAGAACCATTTTCCTTTCTTTCTTTTCCCTGTGTTCTGTCTCCTTCCATCCATAACACCTTTCTCAGCACACACGAAACTGCCGAGGACCCCTCCGCTACAGCACCAGAAGCCCCAGGACTCATCTTACAACACCCAGTCAGCTCCATATACCACTCAGGTCAGAGTATTGGTCCCGCTAACAGCGGACCACACATTCAGGTGGCCAACAATACGGGAAGCCGCCGTCTCTCCCTTTCCACTTGCCCTGCCTGGGATTCTGAATCTCAGGTAAGCCATAGAGAGGAAAGCTTCCTGTCCCTGCCCACTGTCAGGTGATGACCTGGGAGGAGGGCCTCAAGCCAGTTGGCCCAGGTTGAGGCCCAGACAACCAGACACCTCCTAGTTCCCACGGTCCGGTAGCAGGCCTGAAGCAGAAGGGTTTCATAATCCGTAATCTCACCTCTGAAGGTGCTGGTGCATAATGACCTGCCATTTGGTTCCCACATTACAATCATAGTATTTATCTATGCAAAACAGCACCTCATTAAAAAAAGAAAAAAAAAAAGCACGTCACTGCTGGCCCAACCCCTCATTAGAGTATAACACACAGGCCCTGGGCACACCCAGGGTGGGACTAGCATTCTGCTCAGGCTTTAGCCAATCACACCAGCTCTACCTCCACCCTGGTCCCACTTCTCCTGAGCAAGTTAAGCTGCTCCTCAAATCTGTGTAGTGGGAAATGACCCATCGGAGTCCTTTGAGGTTGAGCGATGGATTTGCTGGGGACCCTCTTCTCCAAGAGTCCTCCCCAAGAACTGTCCTGAGGAATGGTTCTTAAGAGGCCCTTTCTAGTGTTTTCAGCATGTACAAACTGAGCTCATTCTCCAGAATTCTCATGATGGAAGAAAAGAAACTACTTCTGAAGTTGTCCTCTGACATACAGACACACAGAAAATTTTAAATATGAAAATATTAAATGTAGATTAAAAGTAGAAAGACTAAGGAATTCTGTGATTGGTTCTTTGACAACTGATTCCCTCTCTCTCTGGAAGCACAGCATCCTTTCTGTTGCCCAATGTGCCTCTTCTTACCTTTGGTACCCACGCTCTCTGAAGTAGAAATTAAAATGCCTTCATTATGAACAATCATCTTGTGCTTTTTCTATTGACTGAATAACTTCAGAGACCAATATTGAAGATGTATGAAAAAGAATAAAGAAAACTACAACAACCTTCTACTCAATGAACCTCTAAAGCATTATTACCGTGACTATTAAAGCCACCAGGCTGTGCTAACCCCAGAACAGCAAGGCCCCCTTCATGCTCTTGCAGAGACACCTGTATTCCAAATGTGGTGACCACCTGGTTGTTTACAGCCAGTCTATCTGAGGTTTGTCATCAGTATGCCCTGCAAGTTGGGGTCAGACCAGTGTTCTCAGCCTGGGCTCCACTCCCACGCTGCACCTGTTTTGCGCCCCAGTTTCTCTATCTGTCAGTGGCAATAATAATACCCATTGCTTCCCCACTTCTGAGTGTGCAGATAAGTGAGATAAACATGAAGTTCTTGGCGCATCTGGGAAGCAAGGCAGTGTGTAACCCCAAGCAGGTAGGTGGAGCATGAAGCAGCAAGAGGCAGCTATTGTGGGCTTCTTACAAGGAGGAAGGGCTCGCTGACAGGGCTCCGCCTCCCATGGCCAAAGCCTTGTGCCAGCATGTGCACCCCATCAGTTTGTCTCCACTGGAAGCTCCTGTCATTGCTTACTGGATCCCAACATCTCCCCCTGGTCCTGGGGAGATTTGTTTCACGCATGGAACAAGCGGTTTCTCCTCAGACCTTTCCTGTCTCCTTTCCTGACTTTCTGTGAATCAGAGCCACACTGTCCACAGAGCAAGCCCCTCTACCATGCTGTTCACAGAGCAAGTTCCTCCGACATCACAAAGAAATAGGAAGAAAGGAAGTCCATTTGCTAGCATGCTACCTCAGGGGCACCCGGACATGGACTGACTACAGCAGCGCCACTCCATGCCGAGTAAACGGCCAGTGGAATCTGCTGTCAAGACTCCCTGTCCCTGGGAATAAGAAGAAAGGCAAAGCTGAGAACTACAAACTAGGCAGAAAAATAAAATTATAAGTAAATAATTCCCACATGAGGTCATCTACCTACATCCACATGAGGGGATTCGAGCTTAGAAATCAGGTAGGGCAAAGGGGTCACATTTGTCCAGCTTACCCTGAAGCTTGAAAAGGCATGGGGTGGGGGCAGGGGAGAAGGACAGTGGGCAAAAGCAGCAGGCCCACGCTTAGCCTGAGACAGTATCACTTTACCAGACCAGCAGAGACCTCCAAAGCAGTGTGACATTGGGGCCGAGGAAAACATCAAGCTCAGAAGGTCAGAGAGTTTACCAGCACAGACATTATCATGGCAGAGAAGTGACTGCCATCAGACACTGTCCCCCCTGTGCTGACTGCTTTCCACAGTCCTGCCAGAGAGGTGACTCAGCATGCTGAGGCTCAAGACAGAGAGCAGGGAGTGGCTGGGAGCAGCTCAGCTTCCATCCTCCATCTCAAGGATCCACTCCTGGCTCTGGGTTCCCAGCATTCTGTGCCTAGTGTTCAGAGTGGCCCTGGAGGTAGGCGGTGCTCCCAGAAATATTCCAGAGATGATCTAGCAGCCTAATGCCCGAGGCATGCTGAACTGGAGACCCGGGTCTCTGAAGCAAGGTATTGGGAGTCACAAAGCCTAGAACTGAGAGGGTGGGGGCTGGGAAACAGAGGAGTGACTGGGAACCTCTCTGGTGGAGGAGAGTGGCAGTTGGTGACCAAATGACAGACCTTAATGTATACTGTCTGCATGACCTGGTGTGAATCACCCCCTCTCTTTCTGTTCCCAAGCTGCCTCGTCCCTCGCATGAATGGGCTGGAGTCAAGTGTAGTAGTTACCCTTGATGCTCAGGAGAAACTCTACAAAGTTGGCTGTGGACTCCTGAAATCACATGTAACAGCAAACTCTACACACGCTCTTTTTACATACATACCCGCGATAAGGCTTAATTTCTAAATTAGACACAGTAAGAGCTGGCAGCAGCATTATAGCGAGAGACTGTGATAAGAAGTACGTGGACGAGCTCCTTCTCTCTCATCTATCTTATTACAGTACTCTAGTCCTTCTCGTGATGAGGAGATAATATAAGGCTGGCGTAATAAAATGAAACGAGGTGCTGGCCACGGCGTGACATGGCAGTAGGCCGTAACTGGCCTTCCGAGACACATCAGAGGGAGGGCCATCTGCTTCATTCGGAGCAAGATTTCATCACGCCACTCACCACAGCACACAGTCTTAAAGTTACTGTTTCTGGGATTTTCCAGGTAGTATTTATGAACCCCAGTTGGCTGGTCCAGTATAGCCAGAGCTGCAGAAAGCAAAATCACCATGCCATGTTACCTCTAAGTTCCCAACACTGGAACACCCCAAGGACAGCCTCAGTGAATAGGGAAGGGACCAGTCAGGGATATCTCTACACATGACACGTAGGGTCACCCATGCATGACAGAATGAAGAATAGTAGTGTCTGGGCAGCATCAATGTAAGGCTTTCTTGTCACCCGTAAATGTGTTTCCCAGTCACACAGTTCCCCACCCTCATTGTCCTATGGACACAGCATAAACCCATGGGCTATTGGGTAACCGGATTTGAGGACCAGCAAGTCCTGGCTGTATGACTTCAGACATGGCAGTCATCCTGTTGCCAAGCCTGTTTCCTCATTTCTAATAATCTCTCCCTCCTCCCTGCACCAGGAGGAAGCTGTGAGAATTCACTGAGTAATGTCTACAAAGCACTTAGCTTGCAGGAGACGAGTCCCACATAAACAGAAGATGACGCTGCTTGTTGTGACAGCTGCCTGACTCTCTTAGCTGCTCCCCAGTCCTTTATTTGCCGCTGATAGAACTTAGCCTGCTGTGAGTCACTACTGTCTTGTTCCCAAGGTTTTGTCAAAAGAATTCCCCTTGAGCATCTATTCTTACCTAGCTACACAGCCAATTGAGGCGACATCAGAAAACAAGGCTAAGAAAATATGCTGTCACAACCTGCCTAGCACCTGCTTCCCCTTTGCTTCTTATCTACTAGACTATAATTTCACAAGGGCGGGAACATCTAGGCCACAATGTTGCACAACTGGAGGGGGCACCATCTACCACCGTCTAATTGACAACACAAGTATTTGTTGAACGAATGCATGAATGAAACACTACCTAGCTGATATTTAGGCAGACGCTAACATTTTTTGAATGCTCACCTTATTTTATTTATTCAACTCAACGGCTCTATGAAATCAAAATCATTTCCATATTTAACAAGCAGGCAAACTGAGGTGAATACATGTAAATGATCACCAAAACCTTACACTTTAAGAATCTGCACCCAGACTTGTCTGACGGGGCCTTAGCCACAGCACCTTCAATAAAGGAGTGGACAAACCCCATGAGCCAACATAAGCTGACCATCTTCAGGAATGTTTCAACTAAACAAACCATCAGGAACAGAGTAAGAAAAGAGTCAGAACAGCACAGAGATCTTATTAAACCAAACTTTGTAGTTTTTTTTTGTTTGGGGGGGTTTTTTGTTTTTCAGTTTTTTGAGACAGGGTTTCGCTATAGCTTTGGAGCCTGTCCTGGAAGCTCTTGTAGACCAGGTTGGCCTCAAACTCACAGAGATCCACCTGCCTCTGCCTCCCAAGTGCTGGGATTAAAGGCATGCCACTGCCTGCCCTAAACTAAACTCTTAAGTGCTGGGGAGATAACTCAGAGTAAAGTGTTTGTTGTACAAACATGAGGACCTGAGTTCAGATCCCCAACATTCGTATAAAAGAGGACAGCAGTACACATCTGTAACCTCAACCATGGATGAGGGGGAAGAGATGGATCTCCCAGAACTTGCTGGTGAGCCACTCAAACTGAAATAGTAAGCTTCAATTTTAATGAGAGACCTTGTCCCCAAAGCTAAGAGGGCGAGCAACAGAGGTACCCGGTGTCAGCTCCAGGCTTCCAAATGCATAACGCTGGGACACACTCATTACAAAGAAAGGGGGGGGTGGGAAGAGGGAAGGAGGAAAAAGGAGAGAGATGGAGAGAGAAAGGGAGGTGCCAGGCAGTGGTGGCATACACCTTTAATCCCAGCACTTGGGAGGCAGAGGCAGGCAGATTTCTGTGAGTTCTAGGAAAACCTTGTCTACAGAGGGAGTTCCAGGACAGCCAGGACTGTACAGAGAAACACTGTCTCAAAAAAAAAAAAAAAAAAAAAAAAAAAAAAACTAAAAAGAGGGAGAAGAGGAAAGGAAAGGTAAAGAGAAGAGAGAGGACCTGGGTAGCAATTGCCAGATAAGAAAGAGCTCAGATTGCAGTAGGTTCTTACAACTTTCGAAAGAGCTGGGCTGCTCCCCACATTGAACCACCAACCCCACCCCACCCTGTATTCTTCTGCCCACCCTTTCTTCCTCCAGCACCCAGTCTGCATCACAAACATACACACAAAGTCCCTGTCATAAGGTCTCCCCACAGATATAAATATACAATCACACAATATCTATTCATTACTAGGAAAACTCCTCAGCTTCTGGGATACTGATGCGAACTGACAGGCAAAACCATGGATAATATAAATTATTTAAAGAACACCGAGTGGGTTTTTTTTTTTTTTTTTTTTTTTTTTTTTTTTTTTTTTTTTTTTTTGCTGTAGCATCACTGAAATTCAACAGTATAGAAGGTAGGCTTTTTTTTTTTTTTCTTCATTCCCTGTTGAGGATATTTTCCTAGTTCTGAACCTTATCGGTGTGGCTCCCCTGGTTCCAAGGACTGACCCACATTCAACCCCTCCATTCATTTTCTGAGCTCTGTTGACCTTCATTAGTCCTTTGATAGAGGAACAATAATCTCTGGCCTGAAGGAGCTGGGCTTCCAGAGCCCCACAATAGGCCTTGTTTGAGAAGCAGTCTTTAGGAAGGGCCCACAGGGAGAAGCACATATTGACTCAGGCCCTTGGCACTGGAGAAGGAATTTTTGAGCAGTTGAGAGGCACTTCCAGGTGAATGCGAATCTGAAAGTTCAGTGACCTCCCTCACCTGGGCCCTGATAACTGCAGGGTGCCCTGCCTGCACAATAACTACTCCTGGTCTCCCTGACCTGACTCCGGGAGTAGACTGGGGGAATTGAGTTTATTGGTCCCCTCGTCCTTACTCTGGGTCCCCCTCAAGGTACCCAACAGATGGGGTCTGCAGGAATAGATACTCAGACTTCATTCACATGAGGCCTACTAGGTGACTTCACTGAGGGAAGCCAGGACCAAAGACATGTTCTTTGGGTGCCTCATCCCTGCTCAGACAACACCCGCTATATTACTTTTTAGGACCGTTATAATCAAATCTCAAAGATCAGGTGGCTCAAACAACAGACTCATCCTGCCTCCCAGTCCTGGAGGCCCAAGATCAAGCCGTCAACAGGGTGGGTTTATTCTGAGCACTCTCTAATTGGTTTGTGTCCTAACACGATCTTGGCTTTATGTGTGCTCACTAGTCTATAAGGACCCACGCTAGTGTATAAGGACACACTAATCACATGGGGTCATAGTTACCCTAGCTGGCTCATTTTAACTCAATCAGTTCTTTAAAAGGCCCTGTCTCACAGTGGGGGCTGGCACTACAATTCAACATCTTAATCTTGGGGTGTAGCCCTTAACTCCCCTATCTTGTCCAAATCATTTCCCATACCCTGGCTTTCTGGATTTATTTTCACATTTTCTAAGCCCATTTTCTAAGGAATACATGTCATGTGATTTTTTTTAAAAGTCTGTGTAAATGAACTCAATGATACTTTTTGGAAATGTTTTTATCTCATAATGCTTTGTGGGGGCATTTTTGCCTTACTGGTGGTCTTTTGCTTATATATTATGGTTTCCCATTTTGTGTTTTTATGTTTGCATGTGTGTGCTTGTATGTTTCTCCTGTTTTTTTCTTTGTTTTTCTGCTTCTTTTGTTTTATTATGTTTTTTGTTTGTTTGTTTGCTTGCTTGCTTGTTTTGTTTTTTTGTTTGTTTGCTTGCTTGCTTGCTTGCTTTTGAGACAGGGTTTCTTTGCATAGCCTTAGCTGTCCTGGAACTAGCTCTGTAGACCAGGGTGGCCTCGAACTCACAGAGATCTGCCTACCTCTGCCTCCCGAGTGCTGTGATTAAAGGCGTGCGCCACCACCAGGCTACCTGTGTGTTTTCTAAAGAGAGAGAAAGAAGGTGTGGAATTGGATGGGTGGAAAGGATCTGGGAGGAGACAAGAAAGGGAAGCCATGATCAGAATATATCGTAGAAAAAAATTTATTTTCAATTAAAAGAAAAAAGGTCTGTGTGTGATGAATGTCAAGAGCAGAGAAAGAAACAGTGAAGATTCCACCTTGAGCTGTCTTTGAAAGCCAGCTGTGTCTTTAGGAGATTAACAGACACCATTCAACTAGAGACTACCCCCTTAAGAGCTCCCCTTCCAAAGCTTTGAGCTTTCATGGTTATATACACTTCAACTCCAATGGAGATCATGAAGGGGGTCACCAGGGATCTCAGAGCAATAACAATTTAAAAGTTTGGGGGTGGGCGGGCAGAAGCATGGCTCTCTGTCCTGTACAACAAAGTTCTGAAGTTCACTGCCCACAAGATACCCAACGGTAGCTGGGTGCAGTGCACGCCTTTAATCCCAGTACTTGAGAGGCAGAGGCAGGCAGGTCTCTGAGTTTGAGGCCAACCTGGTCTTCACAGTGAGTTCCAGAACATCCAGAGCTGTGTAGAAAAACACTGTCTCAAAGAAAGAAAGGAAGGGGGGGATCCAATGTTGCTTTTTCTCTCTTCTCCCCCCACCCCAATTTATTTCTGGGCCTTGAGAGTAAAGAACTGTAGCTTTATTTGATTTGGACATTGCCATGTGTTCCCCTCACTCTACAGATCACTAGGCGTGTTTTAGACAGCTTTAATATGTGTATGTACTTGTGGGTGTGTGATATCATTTCACGGGGATTTGCAGTTTCAATTTGCAAATGATGTACTCTAGATAGCGTTTGCCTGCCTGGTTCATTTTCACTTTTGGTTTTGGTTTTGGTTTCCAGCTGTAAGGCATTGCTATGGTTTTGGGAGGCACATTCAACCCCCTGCTTCTAAGAGCTGCATTTCCTAGTGCCCAGCAGTTAGTTAACTTCCCAGGCACTGGAGACAGACAGTTAGACTAAGTCAAGCTGAAGCCAACACCCTTATGATCTGTGCAAGAAGTGCTGGGTTAGCATTCCAGGGGGCCTTCGGGGCCCCAAGTGGACACACCCTTACGAACTGAATCCTTCCAGATTTCTCTCTGACCAAGCAGATCTGATAAGGGGTATTTTTGGTAGGACTTCATCAGCTGTCTCCACGAGCATTTACACCGGGGCCTCAGGGTTTGACCCAGCTCTGACATGTAATTGATGGCTATGGCTCATCAAGTCACATCATGGGCCTGGCTCTCTGGTCTTCTATCAGATGAGTATGTCAGTCAAGGTCAAACCTACCCACAATAGGAGAGCATCTCATAAGCATAGCATGGTGATGGGGGGAGAAACAGCTCTGAGTCTCAAGTGCTGGCCTTGAAAGCCTGGAGAACGGTGGCTGTCACCTTCTCCTTGGGAACACACACACAGAAGAGTGCTCTGATGTCAAATGAAAACACGTGCCTACAGTAAGGTGTTCTTATCCTTTATCACCAATAGGCCTGAGATAATCACATATCATAAAATTCATACTCCTAAAATATGACTCAGTGGTTTTTGATATGTTCACAGAGCCACGCAGGCATCATGACTGTTTAACTTAAGGACACTTGCATCACTCCGCCACAGCGCTGTGCCTTCTAGCAGTGGCTCCCCCATTTCCCACTCTCGGGCAACCATTCATCTACTTTCTCTCCACTATCAGATATAGATATATCTGAATCATAAATGGATTCATGCAATACGTAGCCTTTTGAGAATAACTTTTACTTTGCATATGCCCGAGGTTCACACATGCCATAGTGTGTATCTGCTCCTCATTCTTTTTGTTGATGAGTGGAATTCAACTCTACGGATGCACACACGGCATTTTGTTTACCCTTCATGGTTGATTCATGTTTAGACTGTTCCCACTTATGGTTTATTATGATTAAAGCTTCTATGAATGTTCATGGTTTTTGTGTTGACATATGTTTTCAATTCCCCTAGATATATGCCCAGGAATAGCATGTGCTGGCCATATTCTTAACTTTGTAAGGAACTGCCAAATTTATTCACACACACACACACACACACACACACACACACTTTATAACCAGAAATGAAGGCTCCAGTTTCTTTTCATCTTTGTGAGTACTTGGTATTGGCTATATTTTCTAGTCTAATGAATAGAAAGTGATAACTCCTTATGGTTCTGAAATGCACATGGATCTTGTGTTGAACTTGATACACTCTTGCTGATATATATAATATATATGTATATACAAACATATATATGTTTATGCAATTAAGATAGAAAATTTTTCTTCAGCCCAGTTCCCTTCCCACCCAAGGGAGTGAATGTTCAGTATTTTTATAAATTAGTTTTCTGTTCTTTTTTTCTTATATTTGGGCATGTGTGTATAAGTATGTGTGTGTGTGTGTGTGTACTCAAAAATATATGCGTGTGCAGGAATGTATCATAGCACACATGTGGGGGGATCAGCTTGAGGGAGTCAGTGCTCCCCTTCTTTCCCCTATATGGTTTCTATGCTCCAGGCTTGGTATCAAGTGCCCTCCCTGAGCTATTCACCTGCCCTTATCTTCCTGTTCACACTTCCTGTAATCACAAAGTGTGCACTCTTTATACCTAGCTTCGATCACTCAAAAGGTGCTTTTTCTGCTTTTAAAGGTATTGTATTAATCATATTATATTATATTAATCAATTGTTTTTTCTTATTCCCATCAAATATCCCATCACACGATAGTACAACAATCTAAATATTCATTATCTCATTAATAGATATTTGAGACATTTGTGTAGAGCACAGTTTGGGGTAATCACAAGTAAATTTGCAGTAATACCCTTGGATATTCCTGTGAACTCGATTATCTTAGGTAAATACCAGGATTACGAGGTAACTGCAGCTTCAGCATGGTAGAGGTACGCTCATTGCCAGCTCTGGGAAGCAGCGGGTCCATGCTGTCACCAAACAGCTTATAGCATGCTGCCCATAAACCTTTTTATTATTTTTTTTAATCTGCATGAGTAAAAGCTAAATCCGCCACACAGCACACTGCGTGGCTTGGAGATACCTCTGTATACCCTGGCAGTTATCCGCCATGCTGTGGTCAAGCCCAAATGCCGTGGTGTCTGTGTACCGTGGCCTGCATGAGAGACACAACCACGAAGCTGTCCTCAGCTCTGTCTATGCATTCCAGAACCACCACCTCCCCCTCCCTTTTTATTAGTTTTTCTCGGGTCCTAGGTGGATGTACTTGTCCCACATTGGTGCCATATGTAAATGGAGACTTTTCTCCGTCTTGCCCCCTGGACCAGTTTCTCTCTTCCTACCTATTCCCGAATAACCACTCAGGCTTGATATCAGGTACAATTGTCTAGCCAATGGCTTATGCTTCTTACTGGATAGCTCTAATTATAAATTAACCTATTTCTATTAGTTCATATTTTACCATGAGGCTTGTGGCTTGTTACCTCACAAGTTGCTTCCCTGGTGTTTACAAGGTGTCTCCTTGACTCCGCCTTCTCTCTCTCCCTGTTTCTTTGTCTGGACTTCCTGCCTAGTTCTATTTTGCCCGTTCATTGGGAAACAGCTTTATTCATCAACCAATAAAAGCAACACATATACAGAAAGACATCCTATGTCAAGGTTTCCAAAGTGGCTGCTGCATGGGTGTCTTTCTAGTCTCTGCAGAGCAACACCCTCAGCACATGTATGTGTTAATCCTTTTAAATACTGTTAATCCAATTTTATTTAGGGCTGGTAATGATGGTTTTGTCTTTGCTTTCTGTTTGTTTCATTTTATCTCATTTGATTTTATTTTGCAGTTCTGGGCTCAAATCTAGGGCCTCTGCTTTCTAGGCATCTTGTTTTATAGTCACCATGCCCCTAGACTTCAGGGTACTTTTATCAGATTTTTCTAGTGACAGATCGTGTTGAAAGCCCTTGCTTTTTTGATTTTAGTCTGAAACCTAGCTGAAGAGATCCTTTCGTTTTCTTTACTGAGGGGTCACTGGGGAGACTGAGGACTGGGGTCTCTAACCCAGGAAGCCTCATCTAGGACCTGGAATTACACTAGGATCATTGAAAAGAGATCTGATACAGAATCCTTAGGCCTGAGTTTATTTCCAGATTGTCAATTCTCTAACTCCTAGAGCGCTCTAACACATTCTTAACCCCCAAAGGGACAACTGTAGAGCAAACGACAGCAAAGCGGTTGGCTCTTCCAGGCATAGAGCAACCATGCAGGTAAAAGTTAAAATGAGAAAGCTGGGAACGTGGCTCAGTGGGTCGAGCACCTGCCCTAGAAGCATGAAGACTAGAGTTCAAATTCCTAGCACCGACATAAAAAGCCAGATGTGGTCGTACGTGCCTGAAGCCTCAGCATTGGAAAGCTGAGATGGGAAGAGCCTGCAAGCAAGTTCAAAACCAGCTTAGACTATTTGAAATCTTGTCAAAAAACAAAATTAAACTAAACTTAAACTAAAACAAACAAGTGAAAAATGCCTCGGTCTTCGGGTCGGGGTATTTCAGACATTATGCGTAAGGCAAAATGCAAAGATCCCACTCTGGGTCAGGGGAACAGGAACTTCCCACCCAGCAATGAACCTCCATGGCCCCTATGCAATAAATATCACCAATGTGTTTACTTCTTATTAAAACACTGGGGCAAACACCAGGCAGCAGTGGTGCACACCTTTAATCCCAGCACTCGGAAGGTAGAAGCAGGTGGATCTCTGAGTTCAAGGCCAGCCTGGTCTACAAGAGCTAGTTCCAGGACAGGCTCCAAAGCTACAGAGAAACCACATCTCGAAAAACGAAAAACGAAAAAAAAAAAAAAAAAAAAAAAAAAAAAAAAAAAAAAAAAAAAAACCACTGGGGCAAAATAAGCCCCACTCTAGAGCAAACAAATTAAACAAATTATCCCACAGTCTCACTCAAATACAAAAAAAAAAAAAAACCACAAATTTCCATGTGGAAAATTTTTCTTAATAGGAAATGGAAAATTACAGATATAGAATCACATCATCTTAGCTGGTAGGGACCATGGAGGTCATCAGTGGAACCTCAGGCCTACTTCTGGAATTCACATTACAACACCCTGCTGTCTTTTGCTTGGACCATCCTGAGACTGAGCCCTTTCTCAGCACCTCCAAGGAAGTTTCCCACCCATGCTTGGGCAGTTGGCAGACAGTGCTCAGGTCAAACCAAATACTGATTCCGGAAACTTCTACCCTTCGGTCCTAGTTTGAAGTGTATTCCCCCACTCTATGACCAGTGCTGTGCGTGTACTAAGTATGTAGTCAGATCGCTGGCTCTTCCTCCCCACACTCAGTATCCCACTCTCTCCAAATATAACTAACCCATGATAAGATTTGACCGTGGGCAGCATCCATCCAGCAGTGGCGTGGAGTCTTCCCTGTGGTCTTTCTCTTGTCTGGAAAACTAGGGGTCAGGGAGCACACTCCTCTTGAGAAAGGTCCAAAGGCACACATGGTGCTTCCAAGTCACCTTTGCGAGTTCTCCCAGTAGAGGGAGAATAACAGTCACACACTGTCAATGAACAGGAGAATGTTTTTAAGGGTCTTAAAATTTTGAGTATATTTAGACAATAAAAGCAACAAACGTCATTGACTCCAATCGTTAAAAAGCCCAACCATTTCTACCAAGACAGGGCTGCACTCCTAGTAACTCAGTCATAATTTTAATTTATTTTACATATTTTCCAGTCTCCAGGGAGGGCAGCAGAGCAATTCATTCAGGTATCCACCAGCGTGACCATAAGTCCCGATTCTATCTTCCTGGGCCAAGAGATCCGCACCGTCATGGGAAGAAGACAGAGCTAGGCACAAACATACAACCCTCACTGATAGGCTGTGATGTTCGCCAATTCACCATCCCATGCCCTACAGCTCACCAGCCAGAGACACGTGCACACTCTAGTGTAGACACACACACACACTCATAAGCACACATGTATGCACATGCGTGCACACACACACTCAAGGACTTCCCATCAATCACTCCATGCATATTCTCCTATCCATCAGGAACAGGAACTGAAAAACAGGTCTTCACAAGAAGGCCCTTGGGCTCTCCTTGCGGGCTGAACAATTTTATGGTCGAGGCAACTGTGAGCAGCCAGGCAAACCAGACAAAGGCCTTATTTGGTTTGTCCAGCCCAGTTTACACCCATTGTTCAGTCAGCAAAGCAGTGTTAATCAGGGACAGAAGATCGGAACAGATGTTTTGCTCAACAAACCTGTGAAGCTGTTCTTGCTTCATGACAGTTATAAGTACTATTTCTGATGGAGAAGAAAAAAATTACTGGTGATTGCTAGTTCCTGTTATTTTTGTTTTTGGTGGTGGTGGTAATATTACGTGTGGGATTCTCTTCTTTGGGATTTACTGCTGTGAGATCATCTATCACTGTGTTTTTGTGGATGTAGCTGACTTCCTTGGGTTGCAGTTTTCTTTCTAGTACTTTCTGTAGGGTTGGATTTGTAGATAGGTATGGGTTAAATCTGGTTCTCCATGGACTATCTTGTTTTCTCCGTTTATGGTGATTGAAAGCTTTGCTGGGTATAGTAGTCTGGGCTGGCATCCGTGGTCTCTTAGTCTCTGTATAACGCCTGTCCTGGACCTTCAGGCTTTCATTGTTTCCATTGAGAAGTCAGGTGTAATTCTGATAGGTTTGCCTTTATATGTTACTTGGCCTTTTTCCTTTGCAGCTCTTAATATTCTTTCTTTATTCTGTATGTTTAGTGTTTTGATTATTATGTGATGAGGGGACTTTTTGGTCCAGTCTATTTGGTGTTCTGCAAGCTTCTTGTATTTTCATAGGCATATCTTTCTTTAGGTTGGGAAAGTTTTCTTCTATGATTTTATTGAATATATTTTCTGTGCCTTTGAGTTACACTTCTTCTTCTTCTATCCCTATTGTTCTTAAGTTTGGTCTTTTCATGGTGTCCCATATTTCCTGAATATTTTGTGTTAAGCTTTTATTGGATTTAACAATGTCCTTTGATCAATGAATCTATTGCCTCTATTGTATCTTCAACACATGAGATTATGTCTTCCATCTCTTATATTCTATTGTTTGATGCTTATATTTGTGGTTCCTGATCATTTATCCAAATTTTCCATTTACAGAATCCCCTTGGTTTGTGTTTTCTTTATTGTCTCTATTTCAGTTTTCAAGTCTTAAATTGTTTCTTTCACTTATTGATTGCTTTTTCTTGGTTTTCTTTAAGGGATTTGTTGATTTTTTTTTCCAACTTTTTGTTTGTGTTTTCCTCCACTTCTTTAATGGAATGTCTCATTTCCTCCCTAGGGTCTCAGTCATTTTCCTGAGCTTGTTTTTAAGGTTGTTTTCTTCTGCTTCATCTGCATAGGGGTGTTCAGATCTTGCTGTTGTAGAACCACTAGTTTCTGGTGGTGTCATATAGCTCTTTATGTTGTTGAGAGTATTCTTACCTTGTTGTTTAGTTTCTGGTGGTGTCATATTGTTCTTTATGTTGTTGACTGTATTCTTACCTTGTTGTTTGCCCATCTTTTCTTCCAATCAGTATAGGAGGAGCTTGCACCTGGAGAAGAGCTCACCAGAGACTCTGCCCTGCCACCACCTGAAGGAACATTCATCCGAGTCACAGCCCCCAACTACACCAATTGGAGGAAAAGGAACTCCTGAAGTACAAGCTCCACCTATACAGCTGGTCACTCTTCACAGTGGAGACGGGCCCAGATTCCAGTTGCTTGCCGCTCACGGAGTGTCAGTCACCAGAGCCTCCTCTGACACTCCCAGGCCATCTTTTCTTATCTATTAAACAGGATAATGCCTGTCACAGAGTTACAGAGATATATGTAAATTTTATTTTTTCTATGTCAAGGCCTCACCCTACAGCCTAGGCTGGCCTAGAACTCAGCAATACTCTTGCCTCCATTTTTAATTCCTTGAAAGGAACTCTATATCATGCTAAAACCAATTTGTGTGTGGTGGTACATGCCTTTAATCCCAGCACTTGGGAGTCAGAGGCAGATGGATCTCTGTGAGTTTGAGGCCAGCCTGATCTACAAAATGAGTTCTAGGACAACCAGAACTGTTACAGAGAAAAACCCTGTCTTAAAAAAAAAATACTACTAATTATTATTATATCAGTTAATAATAATAATATTGTGTCTCTCTGAGAAAAGGTATAGCAAGTTGAAGTGCCATAGATGTTTTTTCTTTCCAATTTCTTTTTTATTGTTGTTTGTTTGTTTGGTTTGTTTTTTCAAGACAGGATCTCTTTTTATATCTCTGTGCAAACGCATTATAGAGCCAGACTATTCTATTTCTTTTTAAATTTCACAATAAAATAATTTGGGGATATAAATAGACATCTGATCACAATACCAGGGGAATGGTTATGAAATGCCAGTAACTGTTGCTAAGTCCTCAACCTAGTCAATGAACCACAGACACTAACCTTTGACCAGAAGCCCCACTGATGTAGAAGGTCCCTGTGAGTTTGACGAAACCCTGGGGACACACTTCTGAAAGGAAGTTGTGAGAGAGCCAGGTATCTCTTCAGTGAATGTGTTCCCAGAGAAACCCTTGTTTTGAAGGAAAAAAAAAAGTTTCTTCCCTGGATGGTCCCTGGTTATGGTGGAGCCCATCCCTCCGGCTCTCCTCCTCCTCCCTCCTAGCTGTCCCAGCAAGACCGTGGGAGAGGCAGTCAGGAATGTGAGCTAGCTACCCTGTATACTAGGGGGGAAGGTCCTCCGGAGAGCAAGGACGATATGGAGATTTCCTCCGCAGCCTTCATAATACAAACACCACTACAAAGTTCCCTAAGGGCTGCCAGGGAACGGGCAGGTTACCCAGGTGTGCTGGAAAGATCTGGAATGTGTTGCTCCACCAGAAGCTGCCTCTCTGCTTAATTGTGGGCTTCTAAAGGGTGAGGTCATCTAAGGGAGATGATTCAACCTAAGCACTCCTTGATATTCGCTTCTTTTAAGGCTCCTGCAAAGACAGATGGGAAATGCCGGCGGTACAGCCCTCAAGAGGGACTGACATCAGCCTACAGTAAAACCTCTCACACCTCTCTATGCTTCTAATCTCTGCCCTCTCCACATGCACGAGCTGTGGGATCTGAAGGCCCCCAAATCTCCACTTTCTCATCTCTAAAATGGGCTGTAACCTACCCCGGGATGATGTCCGGGTTAGTTTGACGTTTCATCCTAGTGCGTGACACAGGGTTCCAGGAAACACTGTCTATGAGTGTGGCATCTGCGTCTCCTCGCTGATTCATTCTCAAGCTCAGGGATTTTGTGTAGAAGAAAAATCTGTGATGCTGCAGGTTGGCAGGAGTAGATTTCAGAGAAGAGGAGCAGCTCGGTGGTAGAGTGCTGGGATCCGCGGGACTCCGGCTGTTGGGATTCTGAACCAGTGAGAGTCCCATGAAATGTAACTGTTAAACATTGCTGTGCTATGGAAAAGCCCTGGGATTCGTGCAGTTACAGCTGGATTCCAGCATCATTTCCATCCACCACGTCACTATGGAAATGCTACTCAGGAAACAGAAACAAGAAATTTGAAAAGCCATTACACATTACACGTTTGGATAATTTTTATAATGCCATATTTTCTTTCTATAACTGGTTGTATATTAAAAGCAAGACCTTGCTTTTTATTATTATTAATTTTAAGATGGTGCCTAAAATGCCCCCTAATCCACTAGTTCAGGTGATCCTATTGCCTAAATCTAGAATCTCTGGTACTCCATCTCCGTAGCACTATACAAGGCTGGGAACTCCCATCTAACAGAAATAAAATAAAGTGCCCTTTAAAACCTCTTGTTTCATTTTTAAATTATACTACTGTACCACATAAATTTTGACAACCAAAAATACTAAGAAAAGTTGCCATTCTGAAATATGACAGTGCAGACCTGTGATCCCAGCTCTTCAGAGACCGAGACAAGAGGCTACAGAGTTGAAGGTGAAACCTTGCCTCAAAAGCAGTTTTAACTGAGCAGCTTGGGAGATGACTCAGCAGGTAAGAGTACTTGCTGGTCTTGCAGAGGACCAGGGTTCAGTTCCCAGCACCCACATCCAGTTTTTCTCTTTTGGCCTCCGAGGACCACACATGATGCACATAAACTCACACAGAGGTGCACACACACATACACATACTTTTTAAATCTTTCTTCAAAAGACTAAGAAAGTCGGGCAGTGGTGGCTCGCACCCTTAATCCCAGCACTTGGGAGACAGAAGCAGGTGGATCTCCGTGAGTTTGAGATCAGCCTGGTCTAGACAGCTAGTTCCAGGATGGTCAGGGCTACACTCGAAAAACAAACAAAAGAAAAAAGACTAAGAAAAATAGATAAAAATTAAAATATAACTTTACCCTCCTAACACAGCCACTGCCTTCACTGTGCCTTCTCTGGTAATGAACGCATTATCAAGACCATATTTTGGTTTTTCTCACTGGAACTCCCTCCCCCATCTCTCAATTCCTTTACTGGATTGCTATTAAACTAATAAAGCAAATCATGCATACATACAAATCAAGACAGGAAAAGCAAAATATACAGACTTCGGAGATTCTCTCACATGAGCATAGGCTGCTCCATGGCCTTTATTGATTTTGTGTGTGCTGAACAGACACAGAAATGGTCCCCATCTCCAGCCCCTGGGCTCCACATAAGCCAGTGCGACGTCACAGCACAAGAAAGCACTCCACATGACTTGGTTGAAGAGACGCGTGAGTCAAGCCCCCCCACCCCACCCCAAGCAGCCTGGCGTCCCTTTAGCATCTCCGTTTTCCTTGTAGGGACTCCTTGGCCTCCCTTCACCGTACAGTTGGACCCCAGGACTTAGTGAATGCTGGGTCTGTGATGAAGACCACTCACTGTTGAAGGACACGGGTCAAAGGACCCCACCTGCAACAACTGACCAGTCTGCCAGCTTTTCTGGGGCAATGGCCATGCACTCTCGCTTTCAGGAGCTTCTCACTCCGTGAACAGATTGTGGTTTCCTCTCTCACGGGTCTTCCCTGCGGTCATTCCATGTGGGGAAAAAAAAAATCATCTTTAACGCACGATCTTGTGTCGCCGAACATTCCTTTACACTGTGTGAAGACGTGTCACTGTGATGGGTTTAATGAAAATCTAAATGACCAATAGCTAGGCAGGAAGGGGTCAGGTGAGACTTCTGGGGACAGAGAGGTCTCGGGGAAGAAGAGAGGCAGGGTTGCCACGTGCTGGATGCAGGAGGAGAGATAAAAGCCATGCGTTGCATGGCAGCATGCAGATGAATAGAAATAGGTTGATTTAAGTTACAAGATCTAATGGGACAAGCCTTAAGCTATAGGTTGAGGTTTTATAACTAATAATAAGTCTCCGTGCCATTTTTTTTTTTTTTGTGAGCTGGAGTTCCTTCCCCCCGCTCGTATCCAAAAATGGGACTGCAATCCTGTGCAGATGCGTGAGCAGGAAGATGAGCAGCATAAACACCAACCCTGGCCCGCATGAGCTTAGGCATCACATTAATGTTTTAGTCCTGCCCTAGCTGGGTCATGAAATCAGATATGGGGAGGAAGCTGGCCATGGGAGGGCCGTGACAATTGAGAGCGTGAGGATACAGGGAGACAGGCCTGCAGGCTGGGCTCAGAGGGTGGTGTGCAAATGTGGACAGCCAGAGGAAGCACTGGCCTCCAGGTGTGAAAAATGTCCCACTTGGGGGTCACTATAAGTCCAGCCAAAGCTTGCTGAATTACTCTGTGAGTCTTAAAGAGTAAAGTGACCTGGGGACATTTTGATGAACTTTTCTTAATGTGTTCGTCCCCTGATTAAAAGTATAACAGTTTCTGGTTGACACACTGGAATCCGAAAACTTGTACTGGCGGCTGGAGAGTGGACTTAGCTTGTTTTCCCCAGTGTTTTTCACGTGTTGGGTTCCTAGCAAATACTAGCTGGATGTCTGAATGAACACACAAACAAGTGACTGGGGGACGAGCAACCTTTCTTGGACCTATGAGCATAGAATCAGAAACCAGGAACCAAGCCCCACAGCAGACAGAGCTTTACCACACTCTGGTCTTGTGATCCATACCCCATGACTTTCAGCTGCTGCGGCTGTCGATGGGAATCGCTTGCCTTAATAAGCAGTTTGCAGGAGCAAGGGCGATTTCACGTCTGGAAGCCCTTTGTGATTGACAATAGGCTCTATACAGATCTGAGATAATCAGAAAGGGTTCCCAACCCAGTTCTCCCCACCTCTAGCTATGTGACCTTGCTCAAGTGAGTTAACCCACCCAGACTTCTCATCCGCACACACAAGTTACAAGAGGCATGTGCTCATGAGCGAGCCAAGATGACCTTTTACCCTCCTGCTAATTTCTTTCTCCTAGGATGTCATTCTCAGTGTGTTTTCCAAACAGACGAGTACATTAACTAGGTGATGTGTGAGCCCTTGATCTGCCCGGGATTATTATTATTTGATGGCAATCATTAAAGCAGGTTGCAGTCTGATTGGCCATAGGTCACGCACACAGAGCAGCTGCGGTGGCCCCTCAGGACTGCTTCCTTATCAGGACCCTGACACCCAGGTGTTTCCTCAGCTCAGAATCCACCCTCTAGGTTTCCTCAAATTGTGTCTTTCAAACGGTGCCCACCCTGACCTGGTGTGTGAGAGGAAGTACTTCACAGTGATGGCCCCAGCCACCTCTCAGGAAGTCACAGGGACCTTCCACACCCAACCTCTGTTTCCAGGGCCTCAGAGAGAAGCAGAAGCTTCCAGAAGCAGCCGGGAGCCTGGTATATTGTCTCTAAGACTTAGCTGTCTAAACCAGGAAGTTTAATTTTAGTTTTGACTTTTTTTTTCCTTTTTAAGACAGGTTCTCATATATCCCAGGCCGGCATGGAGTCAAGGGTGACCCCGTGGGTTTCTGCCACCAGAGTACTGGGGTTACAGGCTTGGGCCATCACACCCAGCGCATGTGGGTCCCTGAGATCAAATCCAGGCTTTCTGCACTGCTAGCTAGCACTGTGGCTCCTGAGCTATGTTCCCAGTCCTAAACCATGTGCTGACTTACACTGCTCGCTCATCCTCTCATGGACTCTGCACCCTTTGTCTCCTTTGGTGGATGCCACCCTCTCAGAGACACCGTAGACGGAGCCCCCACAGGTGAAGGTCTCAGAGAGAGCATCACACCAAGAGTCCCGGATACCTCCCTCTCGGCTCCTGATGGCGTGCAGGGTCCTCTCATCCCAAAATCCTGGGACAAACTCTCCTGTCCTTATTTTTCTTTCCGCTGAGCCTAAATGCCTGTGTGGGCTATGTGGACAGCTTTTAAGCCGCCTCACAAAGCCTAGTGCTTGAGACGAAGTTAGCCAGGTTCTGCGCTTTGTCCACGTTTCAACAACTCTTCTGCCTGATATTAAAAATAGCTCCGTCTGGTCCAGTGAGATCAGGCCAGGAGACAGGCGCCTGCTATTCTAATCTCAACCTCACAAATAGTTCTTGATGGGCTCGAGCCTCGCTCAACACCTTCAGGGGCTCCGGTTGGACCAGAGGACCTGCCTGGTTACAGCTGAAGACGGAGCGCTGCGTGAAGTCCTCTGGGCCGCTCCTGAGGTCCACAAGAGGTCCGCTCACACCCATTACTATTACGGGCCATAGTGGTACCGCAGAACTGAGCCACCATTGAGAGCCTTCATTCCCCATACTTGGGGTATCCTATATTTCCCAGGCCAGACCCTACAAAAGCCTCCCTTGAGAGTCAAACTCAAACATCTATAGTAAATAGGCCGTCTTCCCCCTCCTCCATTCCCCACCCCTAATTCCACCTCCCTTCTTTCCCTCCAAGCCCATCTTGTACTCTGTGAAAAAGCCATAGACCCTTTGGTTGCCAAGGGAACCAGGCCTTTTATTCTGTTCCAGTGACTGGCTGGTTAGGGCTGAGGAGTAGGGCAACAACTGGTGCCCAGACCTTTGCAGCGCCCCTCCCTACAATGCCCCCCCTTTTCCCCCGAAGGAGGTGGGTGGGTTGCACCCCATTTGCCTTTTCACCCAAGCCCAGCTGGGTGAGACAGAACCCTTGGGCTCTCAGGAGTTTCCCTGGCTGCCATTTCAGGAGATCAGTGCTCCCCAGGCCCTTCTCTGGCCCTGGCCCTTTCCAGAGGACAATAGACTCCACGCAAGGGAAAATTCCATCGCCCAGGGTTCAAGTCTCCAAGGAGTTGCTGGGGCCTCTGTTTAGCCTAGAGTGGGCTCTGAGGAGCCGCTGCTGCAGCTGTCTGGCTTGTCCCTCTCCCCCCACCCCGTGTTTTCTGTTTAACCCCTGAGCTGCCAAGGAGTTGTTTTCCTCCAGACAGTGCCTGGGAACTAAGGAAGAAAAGAAATAGGTTTTGTTCCCTTGAGGGAACTAATTGGGAAAGATGAGCAGTGTGGACCGCAGGGAGGAGACTCCCACCCACCTCTGCACGTCCTCACAGAACCGGGCGGGATTCCTGGAACCGGAAGCAAGGGGCTATAGAGAACCAGTGCAGCGCCGGAGCTGCCCAAGAGGCTGACGGCCGTTTTTCTCAAGCTTAGAAGGTGTTCAGGATGCGGGGAAAGATGTGGAGAGTTGCGATGGTCTACATTTCCCACCTCAAGGCCCTAAGCCAGCACCTGCTTTTCTCCCCCTGCTGTTTCTTCCAAGATCTGCACAAGAAACTGTGGAACAAAAAAAAAAAAAAAAAAAAAAAAAAAAAAAAAAAAAAAAAAAAAAAAACCACTAGGAGGATCAAGGTATCATGTTTCAAAACAGTAGGCTGGTAAGTGGGAACCATCCAGCAACCCCATGTCAAAGGTCTAAAAACAGGTTTTTGTTGGGGAATTTTACTTCAGTGGCATGGGCTAGGAATCAATAAAAAGTTTAGTCCGCTGCTATTTCTCTTAAGATGGGTAAATTCTAAGTACAGATCCATGGGGAAGTGAGGCATTATTCTGACCCCTTTGGGAGCAGAATAGATTTCTAAGCAACCATCAACCCCTCCACTTACAAAGCCAGACAATCATGGCCACTATCCAGTGTGTGGAGGTAAGGACTGCACAGCCATTGATCAAGAGCATTTGAGGGAGAAAAAAAATAAATAAAAAGCACTCCTGCATTGAGACAATACTGCAAATATAGTCTCTGCACCTGGGAAACACCTTCTCCCCTCCCGCCTGGGAGGAGGGTTCTAATCCAGAGATGCAGACAGTTGGGGGTCTAACACAGAACCCAAAGATTCACACTGGCCCTGAGAGTACATACAACATACATAACATACAACAGGGTGCCCTTGGGTTCACGCTCATAGCCACGTCTCTGGGTCCCCCGTGTAGCAGAGCCTGCTGGCCCACGGCCTCATCTTGTCCAGCCTTCCGCTGTTGTGACAAGGCTGTATTTTTTTTCTTTCAGGAAACTGCTGTGCAAAATGAAGTGACCAAAAGCACAAAAACTGTCTGTGAGTCTTTTAGGGTTCGTGCTTAAACCCCAGAAACTTCCCAGCAAAGGCACTGAAAGGAAAGGAAAGTTGGCCTGGCACTCAGAACTCTTGAACTGGGCTGTGGCCCCTACTCCCAGCATCTCATGCTCTCTCCATGCCTGTGGCTCAAGCAGATGGAAGCCTGGCTCCGGACCCTCCATCCATACTTCCATTAAGAGCTTCGGTGGCCAGAACAGACACTGAAAAGGTCTTTGAGGAGCTGGTCTTACACGCAGCTCTGAGATAGGCCATCGCAGAGGGGGACTTGCTGCTGCATGTCATAACTGAAAAGACCCCCACCCCACACAAACACACACAAGTGTTGACTGCATTGGATCATCTACATAATTTCTTTTAGCCCTGAAGAAAGAGCTGACTGTTGAGGGGCTGGCCAGGGCTAAGGTGGAGCTTCAATGTGGCCATTTTCAGAGCAAAGGCAGTGCCTGGTGCCAGATCCCTTTCAAGTTGAATAGAATGGAAAAAAGCTAAGCAACACACCAGAATAATAATATCTAACATTGGCAGTGCCACTGCCCAGGAAGGCGGCTCTCTGGGTTTCGTACGGATTCATTTATTTTCGCCTCATAATAACCCTATGAGATAAATAGCAGCGTTCTATTTTATGGGAGAAAAAAAGGAAGGAGAAGAAAGGAAAGAAAGAAAGAAAGAAAGAAAGAGAGAAAGAGAGAAAGAAAGAGAGAAAGTGTGTGTGTGTGTGTGTGTGTGTGTGTGAGAGAGAGAGAGAGAGAGAGAGAGAGAGAGAGAGAGAGAGAACAAACTAAAAAAATCTAAGGGCAGAAACTAGTCTCTAGAGAGACCCCCCCCCCAACAGGGAACGTTAGACTAAATTGCCCAGGATCCTGGCTCCACTGTCGCAGAGACCCCTGTGGATGCTCAAGGAGGAAATATGACCAAACTGGGTTTCTGTGGTTGGGAGTCAGCAGATAACTGTACTTCCCATCCTGGGGAAGAGCGCTGCCCGCTGCTCCTGGACTCCACGGTCCCCGCTGATCAGTCATAGGTCTCCCAGACCTCACGAGTACCTGCTTGTCTTTGGATTCTCTGAAGAATGTGATGACTAGCGCAGGAGTTGGCGTGAGAATGGGTTCACAGACAGAGCGAGCCCAACAAGTAACCAACCACCCATGGCACACATGAGACTCCGTTTGCACGTTCTGGTGTTTTGGGAACTATGTGCTGTCTTGAAATGTGTCTGTCTGAGCCATGAGTAAGTGCAGGGGGGAGGGGGGACAGATGCCTTTTTCCAGATAATGAAATGAGGTTTTCATGGAGGAAGACACCTCTTAGTCACACTTCCTGTTTCACACTGACCTTTGAAAAGGAAACCCACAAGTTAACCTGTGCTAAGGCCTGCATACAAAATCTGCCCACAGGTACAATAAAGATGATCTAAATAAAGACCACAGCGGGCCCAGCTCCACCTGAATCAGTGGAAATAGCAAGATCACTGAGGACGACTGATGGTCAGAGATAAGGGACATGCTGGTGTTCTATAAACAACCAATAACAGGGGCATGTGAGAGATACAAATGATTGATAAACAGGAATCCCAGCAGAGAGGCAGAGCAAAGCCGGGGCAATCATGGCCTTGGTCTCTATGTACTTAGGGCTTAGCCTCTAGTTATAAACGAGGGGCCCTAAAAATTAGGAGAGATGCTTGGAGTGATTCCAAGAGAAGTCATGATGGCTGGGTTGTAAACGTAATTGGGCCAATGAGGATTACTGAGCCTGCAGAGGAGACTAAAGATAACAAGGAACTTTGAAGTTGGTAAGGAAGTGATTTCCAAGGAGAACAGCAGAGGTGTGTTTCCCCCGGTCAGCCGGCCACAGAATGACAGGCTTCCGCAGGCTTCCGCGGGTGTGAGCCTCTCAGAGTGTCCAGGAGAACACAGCAGAATGACAAGCGTAGAAGCTGTTGGAAAATGGGGCAAGGGCTGAGGTCAAAAGCAGCCTGGCCTTGGCCAGGAGTGCTGGGCCAGCAGCTGGGAAAACCTGGGTTCTGATCACCCAGCTGACTCATCTCCACCCTCATTGTGCTCCCCTAGCTCCCTCTGTAATACCCACGATTTCCCAATCATTCTTCTGTTGTCTTTCTGTTGATGTGGCTGCTGAACCCTCTATCTTGTAGGGCCAGATTGGCTCCATCCACATTTGTATCAATGACTGGAGAACACGGTGGTTTTCCAGTTATCAATGGCATTGCAATAAATGACTTCAGTTTAGTGCTGTAGAAGACCATCTGTTTTCTCCTACTCGTGGGTTACAGAGGCAGAAATTTAGAGAGGTCCCTTCAGGGACCGCCCCTCTTCCTCTATGTTGGCAGGGAAGGGTAAAGTAACAGCGGAATCTGGACCTATCTGTAGACTTCCTCACGCGCTGTTTGCTACCTGCTTGAAATGGGCAAGAAGCCCAGTTCCCCCAGGACTGCTGTGTGGAGAACTGCTTGTGGCCTGTTCTTGTGGCTCAGGCTTCTCATTGCAGAGCATATGGATTCTCCACATGCATTGCAGGAGAGCCCTACAGAAGCTGTATGGCCAAGCCCCAAAAGTCACAGAGCATCGCCTTCTGTGTGCTTTCCTGATCAAAGCTATATGGTACTACACAAGGGGAGGGACTTAGATGGCACCTCTTAATAGAGGGAGTGTCCAAGAATTTCTAGCAGCCGAGTAACACTGGGAGCCTACGGAACCACTTGGAGGCCATAGCTTTTGACCCAGTGGAGGTGATGCCCAACTGGCAGGATAGACATGGATGATTTTTTAAAAATGGCAATGCCCATAGGCCTCAGACATTACTGCAAAGGCCATGAGTGTGGCTGTGGTGACCCCCAGAAGGACCTCTTCTAAAGAACAGAGATCCAGGGAGCTGGTACAGACTCCCAGGGAAGGCAGAAACCCAGTTATCACAATTGGAGTGTGTCTGAGGTCAGAGTGACAGCATGTGACATGATGCTATCATGGGCATGACTGGGTCTCAACCCTTCCTCCTGAGATCAAAGACAGTTTGTCAAATGTTCTTGCAGGAACATAAATACGGAGCCTATGACACTTTCCCACTCTTCCAAATAAGACATTATTTCTCAAATGTGCATATGTTACACACTCCCATACTGGGAACTGGACCTGGAGCCTCATACAAACTTGGCCAGTAGGCTACCACTGAGATGTTCTATAGGGATAGGATATCTTTGTACCTTTATCTGGAAAGAGGGTCTTGCTAAGTCACCCAGGCTGGCCTTGAGTTCATGATCTTTCTGCTTCATCCCTCCGCTTAGCTGGCATCACAGGTGTGCACCACTGTGCCTGGCTGCACACACATCTGTGTCTCAGCTGATATTTGTCTCAGTGATCAGTGTGGATCTTACCACACTAGGGAAGGGGGCAGAAGCAAAGAAAGAGGAGATATCAAGTGAGGGAATCTTTTAGAATTATTTCTTCCTTCCTTGTAGAGAGGCCGGAAGTAAGGAAGTGGCAAAGAAGTAGACATCAGCCTGGCTGTCAAGACTTCATTACCGCCCTGCTCCAAGAGAAGTCCCATTTCACTCATTCAGAAAAAAAAATAATAAGTTGCATTGATCTGGTGTGACCTGAGGCCATTTGACCTCACAGGCTGGAACTATTTGAAACTCTGGAGCTCAAGGGAGTGCTAAAGAAGGAAAAGAGCTCAGAGACATCCTGGGAAGGAATGGGGAGATAAAATTGCTATTTAGGAAAGGAAGTGATCACCTGAACACTAACACCTGCCTAGGGTCACCAGCTTTCAAGCCTTTGGCTCACACAATCCTGGAACACTAGAGCAAAGCAGGGCCTTCTTAGACGTCATTCGAGTCAACCATCAACTTTAGAGATGAGGAAACTGTGGCTGGACGTATCTGCACCCGCTGAATATCCGTGGGAGTTCCTGAATTTCCCAGTCTGATTTGTGGTTAGGGGAGGATCATTCAAATGACTCTGACCAATGGACTGCAAGTGGTCCTGAGCCCAAACAGGTAAGAGCTACCTCATCTCCTGCCTTGCAGGCGACACATTCAGGATAGCACAACAACCAGAAGGAAGCTATATCATCCACCATCACTAGAACAAGAAAGCAAACTTCACTGCTCATGCCACTGAATCTTGGCATTTCTGTGTCACTGGCTCAGCCTGACTCAAATGGTCTAGCACAGAGAGGTATGGGGATAAGGAACCTGGATATCCAGCAAACCCTCTCCATCTGTAAAACTGAATCAAAGCAGGTAGGAAGGCAGATGTTCTGCTGTAGAGGGAGGAGCACACAGCAGCAGCATCTCAGGGTCGTGGTTGATAATAAACAGAACCTGTTCATGGACATAGTCCTCTCACCAGCCATGGCAGGCCCATCTTCAGCCCCACTTCATCAGGGCTTCAAAAGAAGCCAAAAGTAGCAGAAGAGAGCTTGGTCCCAAACACAGCAGAAAACATCGCTTCTGAAAGGGTGAAGAGAATGTAAACCAGAAGATAAGGAGGTGTGCCCCCAAAAGACATCTGTTGGACATGGCATGGTTATTGCATTATGAACTCGCTGCAGATAGGGTTACCATACAAGACCTGCCCAACCCTAAGTCCATCAACTTATCCTCACGAAAGGAGAAGGAGCTCATGAGGTCCCACCTCTCCTCTGAGGAGCTACCGACTGTTACTGACATCTGGCGGAGAGGGTATCATTTTCTTCAGTGATGGAGCCACTGAGAAGCTGCCCATGCTCCAGTAAATCACTTCCACCCATGCTCATGCAAA
Source organism: Arvicola amphibius (assembly GCF_903992535.2). Classification (NCBI taxonomy): domain Eukaryota; kingdom Metazoa; phylum Chordata; class Mammalia; order Rodentia; family Cricetidae; genus Arvicola; species Arvicola amphibius. The sequence goes on along the minus strand of NC_052053.1, from coordinate 98,810,613 downwards.
CAACCCTAATTAAACTCAGTGGGTCACAAAGAGGCACAAAAAGTAAAATGGACTTGTTGAGAAGGGAGGGGTGAGGAAGTAACAGGGTGAGAGAGAGAGAGAGAGAGAGAGGAGAGAGAGAGAGAGAGAGAGAGAGAGAGAGAGACAGAGACAGAGAGAGAGAGACAGAAACAGAGACAGAGAGACAGAGAAAGAGACAGAGAGACAGAGAGACAGAGAAATCCAAAGAGTGAGGAGATAAGCCAAGAAAAAGCCAAGACTAGACTAGAATCCAAGACCTCTCTACATGAAGCTGGGGCCCATGTTTTTATAATGATTTGTTTGTTTGTTTTTTCAGGACAGGGCTGTCCTGGGACTCTCTCTGTAGACCAGACTGTCCCAGAACCCACAGATCTGCCTGTCTCTGCCTCCCAAGTGCTGGGATTAAAGGTGTGCCGTGCGCCTCTGCCGCTGCCACCACCTGGCTAGAAATGCTGATAAGTTTTTAAAAGATGATTTCTCTCCCCACCCCTGACCCCCTGAAAAATACTGGTTGGTGTGGGCTTCTTTTTCCCCATGGGTTTACTTTTGTAGGAAGCTTATATCAGTACTTCAGCCTAGAGAAGTCTCCAGTTGCTCTGAAGCTAACTGGAGGTATCTGAGGAGTCACAAGGCTGGGGCTGGGAAACCCCACCTTCACAGGTCCTTGGCTGAGAGTCCCCTTGGTTGATCCCCTCAGAGCTGCAGCCACTTGTGGTGGCAGTCAGACCACTAGCAAGTGAAAAGACTACATTGGGCCACACCAAAGCATGATTTCTTTTTTTAAAAAAAATCCAAATCACAACCAGGTTCCTCTTCCTGCCACACTGAGTGGGTGAAGGGGATCTTTCTTCTGTGGCTGTTCCTCTTTCACCAGAAAGGGGAATGAATAGCTGAAGGCCAAGACAGGTTAAAGGCCAGGCTGTGCTGTCCAACCCGAACCCGTGTCTCCAGGACTCTACACTCAGAGAGAAGTCTAGGTCCTTTCTAGCCTCCAACCCCGGCCACCGACCTCACTTCTGAATCCCATCTACTCCCACCTTCCCTTTCACTCCCTGTCTACCCCTTCTTGAGCCTTCACAATCTGACTCCCGTCTTCAGCCAGGGTTTGTTTTGTGTTGCCATCTTGCTTGTCTGTCTCTTGGCTTTGTTGGTTGTTTAGGGATTTTTGTTTTTGTTGTGAGCTATGTCTGTCTATCTGTTTGTTTTGAGACAGAGTCTCACTCTGTCGCCCTACCTAGCTTGGAACTAGCTATGAATATGAGGCTGTCCTTGAACTCACAGAGTTCCTCCCATCTCTGCCCTCCAGTATTGGGATTAAAGGCACGCACCACCACGCCAGGCCTTTCAGCTTGATTTTAAAGGCATTCGCACCAAGGACATTACTGCAATTACTCACCCAGACAGTAAGATTTTAAGTTCAGCCTTAAAGACAACCTTATTGACTTGGGGGAAGGGTCTCAGTTTCCTCATCTATATAATGGGAATGATAAGGTGCCCTGTCCTGCAGGATGACTATAAAGATTATAGGAAGTAGTTTGAAAAGTACTTGGAGAGCCATGAGCCATGAAGTTAACAGTCTGACTCCTTGGAATCACAAATCAGAATTCAGAGCTCTCCCCACCCCATCAGAGGGTCTTATGCAGACTACAAGTTGCTCCCCGACATGGGTCACATTTTATCGCCAAGTCAGGTTTGACTCCAAAATGATGCGGGGGAGAAGGGAGAGACCAGGATGTCTTGGATTTCAGATTTGCAGATAATGCTAAATGTACACTGGTAGTAATTCACACAATTACATTGTTCTGCCACCTAGAATGCCTACTATGTGTTCTATGACTCCCTTCTAGAGGGCCCCGACCCAAAAACCCTCCTAATTTATCTCACCCCCATTCTAAACTTCTCCTTGTGGACCAAACACATTCGTTTTATACAGAGGCACACACTACGTACTTCAGAGGATCCTGGGGGCAATCATTCCTGCTCTAGTCTTTCTGGTAACAAGTACAAGGCTGAGGACAAGGAACTGCATAGCTACCTCCTGGGAACCATTCTGATTCTCCTGCTCGGGGCTGGACTAGGAGTGAGAGGGTATGAGGAAACCGTGAGGCTTCCGGGCATACAGAAACCTGAGGTGTTAGCCTGCCCAGACCCTTCACTATCTGTGTATGTCTCCAAAGCTCTACTAAGAATCTGCAAGAAGAACGCAGTAACTTACATGGCAGGGTCTCCCTGTAGGGAACTGTGTGTGTAGAGTACAAGCTGAGAGCCTGGGATGGGAGGGGCTGGAGTGTCCTTGCTCCACAGAGAACTCCCTGAAAAGCCGTTCAGGGCCTTAAAAAAGATATTAGCATGTTGTGTGCACTCTATATATTTTGTTTGTGCTGTAGTTGAGGGTTATGTGTGCTTTTTTTACTGTGGTAAAATATATATCAAATTTATTATTTATCCACTTCAGGTGTTCAGTGGCAGAAAGGACATGCCCACTATTGTCCAACCTTCACCATCATCCATTTCCAGAAGTCTTTCATCTTCCCAAAATAAAACTCTGTATCTGCTAACAATAGCTCCCCATCCCACCCCCACCCTCACCACACTGCCACTCCTGGTGACCTCAATCTACTTTGTCTTTTTTAGCTCGACCATTCTAGATATTTTATATAAGTGGGTTTACCAGATTCTTTTGCATAATGTCTTCAAAATTTTTCCATATGGTAATATATATCAGAATTTCCTTCCTTTCCAAGGCCAAATAACATTCTCTTGTATGGATATGCCACATTCATTTATTCATCCATCTTTTGATGGGTTGTTGAGTTTCCTTTTTGTCTGTTGTACCTATTGCTGCCACACACAGGAAGTATAAATGCCCATTGTGTATATACTTAGGTGTGGGATTTCTAGGTCATACAATAATTCTCATTCATTGTTTCAGGAATGACATACTGGCTTTTGTTTTGTTTTGTTTTGTTTTAGCATTTCAGTTATTATTTCTTCACCCACTGACTCAACAAATAATGTCAACAATGCACAGCCACTATCCGGGGTTCTGGGGACATGTGGAGTTCGGTTGAACAGAAAATGTTCTAGGCCCTTGAATACCAGCAAAAGTATCAAATGAACGATCCGTTGGGGCTGTTTAGTTGCCTCATAGATCTCGGTGCTGTCTTCCATACAGAGTTGGCCTCACCGGTAATAACTAAGGGTCCTTTGGAGGGAGTTACCTCCACCGCTCTGACGATTCTGTCTCATGTTGCAGTGATCTCTCCCATCACAGTTCTGAAGCGTCTTGCCACACCTTCAGACATGAAGCGTCTTCTCAGCCTCCCTTCTTCTATGGCCTCTTTGAACCAAGCCTCTTTCTCTGAAGCTTGAGGAAGCCCTAGACTAATAGAAAACTCTAGCACGCTCATCAGAGACTTCTAACCTCTCACCCCTCATTGGTCCTCTCAACTGCCCGGATTTTCAGGTGTTTTCATCTACCACTCCTCCTTCATTCATTTCTGCATCCATGCATCTCTGCAGCCCTGAATCCCTCCCTTCCTTCAAATGCACCATCCAAAACTATGAAACCCAAGTCTGCTTCTTCCATGAAGGTTTTCCACTCTGGAGCTTTTGATACTCTCCATTCCAAAAGTTTCTATTGGGATCCTAACCACCCACTGATGACTAATGTAAAGTGAAAAATGAATCTGAAAGAAACTGGACACATGGCAGGTGTCCTAGCAACCTGCAGAGGCACCTGGGGTCCCATCCTCAGCACCTGCAGGCTCCTATTTTTGCATTGTTCCATAGGGAGATGTGCCTGCTCCCCCTTGCCCCTTCCTGGCTTCCTTTCTGTGGGGATTCCTCACTGAGAGTGAAGTTCAAGCTTCTGGCCCATGACGTGGGACAACCTTCCTCTTAGACTCTGTGGTTGCAGGAACACTTGCCCTGGCTGCTTGCTGCTTCCTAAGACAAGCGCCCATTGGGCAGGGAATGTATAGCTTCCCCTCTGGAGATCCCAGCTTTCTCAACCTAGAACAGGGAACTTGGGTCTCCCCTCTCCTCCCCACTGCCCACTCAGTTCTCACAGCCTCCGTTAGGCCCCTCGGAGCAGAGCTGGCTGGGAATTGGTGCTCAGCCAACCTAAAGCATTAGCATACCTAAAAGCCACATTTACATTTTATTATTTTTAAGAAAACCATTCTAAGACAGCCTGTAATAAACTGGGGGCAAGGAAAATTGACTGTTTTCCTGGGAGGGGGGTAGTTAGACTTGCATATTATTTTTAAAGCGTCTTAATAAGGAAATGGTTAATGACATAAGAAGGTTTGTGGTACACTAGTTGTCTTTTTTCGCTGATGTTTCTGCCTCATTTACCCAATTCCTTTTGGGTAACCAAAGGAATTTTTCCCTCATGGGGAATCCCCTGATTCTGTATTCAAAGCCCTCCAAATGCAGTTCCTCGCCTCTTTTTGTTTGTGTATTTATCTTTGAACACAGCTGGGTTGGAGATATACTGGGGTAGGCCAGTTGTGGGCTACACATTTCTTGGGCCCAAATTGAGAGGGGGGGTGCGGGAATTCCATCTACAGCTCGGACTGACCTATTTTGTGTGTGGTTCTGTGAAGCACATTTAAGTTAATACCTGGGCAGCAGGACTCTCTTAGCTCTAAGTCCCCTTAGTTAGCTTCAATTCTCTTCTGACCCCAGCACAGTTCCAGAGGAACGGGGCTAAGCTTCTTTCTCAGCCTGTACCATCAACAAAAGCTGCGATACCTTTTTTTTGGAGGGAGGGAGGTACAGGACATGACATCAGTGTAAGACAAATGGCCAAAAATGTTCTACAACCCTCGTAGTGGGCAAAGAGAGGTGTTCCCTCACTCTCCACAGCTCTGCTAAGATGCTAAGATCTCTGAGATGAGGGGCAAGTCCAGCCAGCAGGCTCTGGAGAAAGTGTGCCAACGCCACAGCCCCTCCTATCTAAGGCCAGACTTCCACTCGACCCTAAAGCCCGCTGCCTGGCACAGCCCTGGTTCAGGCTCTTCCCTTCCTTAGCTTCCCTTTCTCCCCTGAAGCACTTTGTGCAGGAATGTTCCACGATTTCCCGTCCGAAGCCAAGAAGCCATGAGAAGTGGACCACCCTCCAGCCAGCACCCTGCTTTTCTTCTCCCTTTCAAAATCAAACTGCTCATATGACTTTTATTCTATGAGTTGCCACATCGTCCCCTCCCAGCTTCCCGTGGTCTTTGTAAATGGGCTTCGTTCCCATTGCTTTGCCCAGACTAGAGTGATACCTCCTGGCTCCTTCTCAGGTGATCCAATTGGTCACTCCTTCCTTTGGAAGAATTTCCTCCTGGTTCTCACCGCCCCAGCCTCCCAGGTGACTGGTTATGTTCTGCTGGCTTGACAAGGCTATCCTGAAGGCCAGAACGTCCTGGAGTCCTGTCCAGAGGCCTCTCCTTTGGTCTGACTGCTCTCACTCCATGGCAGAGGTAGAGCAGAGGAGGTTCCCCCATCCCTGCTGTAAATGTCACCCATGTGCTGACGAATCTGCACTCTAATTATCACACTTCTACCTGGGGACCTTGGACCAGTCATTCCTTCATCTCTCCGTGCCTGAGTTTTGTCTATAACGTGAGGGTGGTACTGGAATCCAGTTCAAGGGTCATGATGAGGACTGAGCAAGTTGGAGCCTATGCAGCCCTAAATCAATGGTTGGTAGGTGTATTAAACAGACACCCCTCCCCCACTTCTTTCCCATCTAGGGCTGGCTGACCTCTAGATTTCTGTGGCACTTCTCCAGTGAGTCATCCTTAGAGCTGCGGTCAGAGGGCTGGTGACAGATCTCGCTGCTATCTGGGAGATCAAGGACAAGGCCTGCCTTCTTTCTTCCTCTGTTGAAGTGATGGGGGAGGGGAAGCCTCAGAGAGCTTTCCTACCCGATGAATGAACAATGTCAGTATGAATGGATGAGCTGCAAAGGTGACTTGCGCTGGCCCTAGGGTTCTTGACCAGGGTGTGGCCTCACCTCGGAGCTGCCCACACATTAGAGTCTGGATACCCTAGAGCGCCTGGACCATGGGAGGGGGAGGGTCGTGTAACTCACAGATTCCCATGACAAGCACAGAGGCTTCTTTGTCCCTCTGTGCCCACTCCTGGGCTCTAAGTGACAGGCCTTACTTAGCACTGTAATAAATTTTAAAAAATGACAGACATACAATCCAGCATGTAAACCAATAGTCACTTTGTAGAGCAGTTTACAAGATTTATCAATATTTTAAATGCACAGAAATCCCCTTTGTCCTGGTTATTTTGTGCATGAAAAATTATTTTACAGATACCCATTCACCCAAGCTCTCAAAGGTAAATAAGCAGATATATTCATTGTGGCCATGCTTGTCATAGTTTGAGAAACAGGAGTAACATAAATGCCAATAGGTAAGGGAATAACTAAGTGATATACCCACCATATGTTATGTTCTACAGTAGAGTGTGCAGCTGTTGAAAGCAGTAAGTTCAAGGGCTGGCTAAATAACAAGTTTGGGGCTAGCCTGGTGTACATAAGATATTGTCTCAAGAAATAAAATAGGGCTGGAGAGAGAGTTCAGAGATGAAAGCACTTGCCCCCACAAGTAAAAGGACCCAAGTATGGGTCCTTAAAGCACACATACACACTAGAGAGCATGACAATGCTCCAGTCTCAGAAGGCAGAGATCAGCGATCCCTGGAGCAAGCTAAGTAACGAGAACAAAGGCATCAGGGAATTCTGGGATTGGTTAAGGCACTCTGTCTCAAAAGAATAAAGTAGGAGAATTACAGAAGAGGATTCTTGGCATCAACCTCCATACACATACACATCACACACATAAAAACACATGGAAAGAAGGAAAATAAAAAGAATAGATAATTTTCCAATTTAATTCTTAAAAATTTATTTATTTTATTATTTTGTATGTATAAGTGTTTTGCCTCCATGGAAGTATGTGCACCATGTGACTGCTTAGTGCCCATGAAGGCCAGAAGCCGACTTTGGATCCCCTGAGACTGGAGTTACAGACTGTTGTAAACCACCTTGTGGGTGCTGGGAATTGAACCAGGGTCCTCTGCAAGAGCAACAAGTGCTCTTAACTGAGTCATCTCCCCAGCCCTAAATAAAGTTTTTTCTAAAAAGAGAAATGACACAAAATCAGGTGGTTATGGGGTGGGAATGGACTCAGGAGGAATCAGGCCACAAATATGAAATTCTCCAATAATTAATAAAATAGCATTTTAAAATATGTTTAAGAACTGTGTATGTATTGTTCTCTTGTTGCCTTAATCAGTACGACATGACTTCTAGTATATATATACACGATGAAATGTTCTCAGGCACATAAAGAAGGAAGTTATATAATTGGTAGGAAGAGAATCATATTAACTCTGACATTTCAGGGACCTAGATGTCTGCATAGCTCTGGGTCTAACTAGTGTCCCCCTAATTTATATATTGAAGTTCTGATGGTCATAACCCAAAAACATAACCATATTTAGAGAAAAGGTGCTTTGTGTGTCTGTATGGTGCAAGCATGTATGAGCACATGTGTTGGAGGGAACATGTAGAGGCCAGAGGTCAATGTGAGGGGGCTTCTTCCTCATTCTCCACCTTATTTTGTGAGGTGGAGTATCTCACTAAATCTGGAACTCACTAATTGCCTAGCCTATTGGCCAGCAAGCCCCCAGATCCTCCTGTTTCTGTGCTCCTCTGTGTAGGCGAACATTTCTATCCCACCAGCCAGTTCCCAAATAACCACAGAGACTTAAGTATAAATGCTTGACCTATGTGGCGTGTCTCCAGCCAGCCCTTACAACTTAAACTAACCCATTTCCATTCATCTCTGTGCTGCCCCAAGGCTTGTTTACCTCACCTATGAACTTCCCATGTTGCTTCTTCCATTTCTGGCTCAAGACTCCTCAGACTCCATCCCTCTTCTTCTCAGCATTCTCCCTGCCGTGAAAATCCTGCTTAGCTATTGGCCAATCAGCTTTTTAGTAACAATGAGAGCAACACGTTTGAACAGTGTACAGGATTATTCCACCAGCGCCGCTGCCCCACCCCACCCACTTCCAAACCCCACAGCTGGGATTAGACATGGCCACCTTGACCTAATCTTTATGAGAGTGTCGGGGATCCAAACTCAGGTCTCACATTTAAGCTTTACTGACTCAGCAGTTTACTGACTGGTAGGGTCATTAACGGGGTAATCAAGGTGAAGTCAATACAAGTAAAACCCGCCTAAGAAGAGATTTAAACATCACCCTACACAGAGTGAAGACCATATGAAGACAAGTAGAAAACAGTTATGCACCAGCCAAGGACAGAGACACTCAAAGCCAGCTAATGGCGACAAGGTGCCAGTTTCCCATCTCAGACCTCTGCCCTCCAGTCCAACACAGCTCTGCCTTTGAAGTCGCAGTCAGAGATTTGTATGGTGGCACTAGCAACCCAGGCTTCTTGCAGAAAATTATTTTATTTTCAACTTCTTAAGACAAGGTCTCCTGCCCGGCGGTGGTGGCACATGCCTTTAATCCCAGCACTTTGGAGGCAGAGGCAAGCGGTCTGCTCTACTGAGTGAGTTCCGGGACAACCAGCCAGCGTTACACAGAAAAACCCTGTCCCAAAAAACAAGTAAATAAAAAACAAAGCAACAACAACAACAACAAAAGACAAGGTCTCCCTAGTCTATAGAGGTTGTAATATTTAAAGAACCTTTGTGTGGGGCAGTGGTGGTACATGCTGTTAATCCCGGAGCTCAGGAGGCAGAAGCAGATGGATCTCTGAGTTCAACCAGCCTGGTCTACAGAGCAAGTTCTGGGACGGTCAAGGTCACACAGAGAAACCTTGTCTTGAAAAACAAAAAACAAAAACAACAATGAAAAAGCAAAACCTTCAATACAACAGCCAATTCCATTCTACAAAATACAAGCACTAGTGCCCCAGATGAAGAAGGGTCAAGGTCATCACAAGGGAACCCACAGAAACAACCAGCCTGGACTCATAGGAGCTCACAGACTCTGGACCAACAGCTAGGGAGCCTGCATGGGACCAATCAAAGCCCATGTGTGACAGCTGTGTAAGTTGGTCTCTTTGTGGGACTCCTAGCAATGGGATCAGGGCCTGTCCCTAATGATTGGGCTGACTTTGGGGAACCTATTCTTCATACTGGATTGCCTTGCCTAGTCTTAATACAAAGGGGAGAGCTTAGTCCTACATCAACTTGATATGCCATGCTTTGTTGACACCCATGGGAGACCTGCCCCTTTCTGAAAAGAAAGAGAAGAGGAGTGGATGGGGAGGGGCAGAGAAGAGGCAAAGGAGTGGTGTAGGGGACGGGAAGAGAGGAGGGAGGGGAACTGTGGTAGGATTGTAAAATAAATGAAAATTTTAATTAATGAAAAGGAAAAAAGAATTTTATCTACTATTTATGCATGTATGTGCATGTACTGTTTTGCTTAGTCTTTGTTTATTATTGGTGGAGACTGAACCCAAGGCTTCGTACATGCTAAATTCCCACCTTACTGCCAAGCTAGGACCCCAGCCCCTAGGAGTTCTTTTTATCTGATTGAGAACTGAAGGGATGATTGTGCCTTCTCTAACTCTAGGAAAGGAATCAAATGTCTGAGCAGCAGCTGCATGCAGGAGCATTTCCATGCGGATATGGGGCCCAACTGAAGATGTTCCAGCGTTGGCTAGTTTCAGATTATTTACAAAGAAAATGAACACACACACACACACACACACACACACACACACACTCCATGTAAATCCAGGAAATAGGGTAACAAAACATCCTTTAATTTGCTTCAAAAACAATATATGTTTTAAAATAACAAGTTTATGACTTTAGTTTTGTTTTGACACAGGAACTCATGTAGCCCAGCATGGCTCAAATTTGATATGTAGCTGAGAATGACCTTGAAGTTCTGCTCCTCCTGCCTCTATTTCCCAGGAGATAGCAGGTGTTTGTCAACAGGGCCCTTTTATTTTGGGGTGTGTGTGTGTGTGTGTGGTTTTTTTTTGAGACAGAGTCATTTAGGCTAGGTTAGCTGGCTAGCATGACCCAGGCATACACCTGTCTCCACCTCTGGGCTTACCAGCCTGTGCCACCACACCTAACTTTTTTACGTGGGTTCTGGGGGTTAAACTCTTGTCCTTGTGCAAGCACTTACTGACTAAGCTATTTCTCCAGTCCTATGGATTTGGGCCTTCTTTTTTATTTACTTTTGGAAATTTTAGAGAATGCAAAAAGAAATCTCCAATCTATCAACCACCCTGAGGCCAGCACTGTTTATACTTCCATTTATTTTTACTTTGCTTTATACAACTCTTTCATAATTGGATACAGAGTAACATATACAGCTTTACATACTTTTTTATTTATAAAACATTCTTCCACACTATTGTAATCTCTTTATAAACATCGTTTTAAATGATGGCAAAATCCCATCAAGTTGATCAGTTTTCCAAATGTTGATCTACAGAACATCTGTAGTAGAGTCATGTCTTTAACACAGAGCATGTTAAAAATACAGATTTCTGGACCCCATCCCAGACCCATTAAATCAGAATCTCTAGTGGCAGAGGCTGGGAATCTTCATTCTCCTAACTTTTCAAGACACTCACAAACCTATAAAAGGATGGAAACTCCCAGAACTGACATGCCTATAGTTCCGCTAGGACCTTATCTGAAATGTTAGATGTTTGCCATTGCATAGCAGACATCTTTGTGCAGAAAGCATTTTTGCAAATTTTATAGCAACTCCTTGGGATGGTTTTCAAGAACTTAACTGATGATAGCCAAGATATGAACCTTTTAAAGATGCTTGGTAAACATACACAGTTAGGTGCACAGCCTGCTTAGGTTTCAGGAAGATAGATGCTGCCAATAACTGATCTGTATGTCTATTTATACTATCTCCATTTTTCCATCTTGATTACCGACTGGTCACAATAAAGCATTCAAGGAATGAGAAGATGGTTTTTTTGTTGACAAATACTGCCTCTGGCCTGTCTACCACGCAGAATGAGAACAGCAGATAGTCATGACATCCCAAAGCTTCCAGACACTAACCACAACCCAAAAACATCTCAGCCACTCTCCAAAGAGCCTCTGCCTCGTGTTCCATAGGAGCATTGCACTTCTCAATTCAAATCAATGTGTTTGAAGACAGAAATACAACAAGGGTGTGCGTCAGGTAGGGCTGGGCCCAACTGCTTAAGAAGGCCACCTCTCCAAGAACAGCCACAGCAGCAGAAAGGTTTCAGTACCTCTGTACAGAAAATTAGTTCAGGGATCCATCATCTACTCAGATCAGGACAGCTTCTTTACACATAGAATTCATGAGTTGTCAAGGGGTCAGGGAGAACCACAAAATAGAATGCCAAATACACCAACACATTGTCCATAGACGGCATGCTGAAACAACTGAGGGGAAAGGAGATGGCACAGAGATACCAGTAACCTAAAGCTATCTGCTGTACTCAGCATCCACCATGTGATAGGCATTCATCTGAAAGCTTTATAAACAATGCTGTAGAAGGTGATGTATGCTGTGAATATGTTTTATTGCCATTGGTTAATAAAGAAGCTGCTTTTGGCCAATGGCTTAACAGAATAAAGCCAGGCTGAAAGAGATAGAGAGTAGGCGGAGTCAGGGAGAGATGCCATGTAGCTGCCAGAGGAGAAAGACCTGAGCCATTAGCCGAAACCTTGCCGGTAGGCCACAAGCCTCATGGTAAAATACAAAATAATAGAAATGGGTTAATTTAGGATATAAGAGCTAGCCAGAAATATGCTTAAGCTATTGGCCAAATAGTATTGCAAATATATATAGTTTCTGAGTGATTATTTCGGGGCTTGGCAGCCAGGAACAAATGAGTAGCCTCCGCCAACAGATTGGCGCAAATGTGGTCAACTAAACCCACTTAAAAACCTGAGAAAGCTTGAAAAGAAATTCTAGACACACAAATACACACACACACACACACACACACACACACACAAAGAGTTTAATGCAGCTTGCTCTCTTTGCTGGCAGAAAGCAGAGACATAGCTCCTCTAAGAGGTTTCCTGATTCAGCTTTAGTGGCAAGAACTGTGCAGTTTCTTTAAGGGATGGCTTCCTGGTTTGTGCTAGTTACAGGAACAGCTCTGGCTCTTTTTTGATGCCTGACACCCACTTCAGGTCTGGATACTTACATGCCCACATGCTTATGTGCTCACTTGGGGTCAGGAAAAAAGTAGCTGACTCCATGTCCCCGGCTCAGCACTCCCAGCCTGAGCAGTGGCAAGATCAGGTCTGCTAGGAATTCATAGGCAGGAGAGCATGGCAAATTCCCAACAGCATACGCAGACTGTGCAGTGCACTGCATGGCAGATTTAGTTTTTACCCAGAAAAAAAAGGTGGGGTGATGGAGGAGTGTCTATGTGTTACTTTCATTATTAATAAAGATACTGCCTTGGCCCTTTAAGAGAACAGAAAATTAGGTAGGCGGAGTAGACAGAACAGAATGCTGGGTAGCAGGCAGTGGGGAGACGCTTCAGGCAGTCGCCATATGCAGTCGCCATGCTTCTCCTCTCCAAGATGGAGGCAGGTTAAGATCTCTCCTGGTAAGCTACCCCTCATGGTGCTATATAAATTACTAAATATGGGTTAAAGCAAGATATGAGAATCAATCAATAAGAAGCTACAGATAACGGGCCAGGGGCCAGGCAGTATTTAAAAGAATACAGTTTCCGTGTAATTATTTTGGATAAAGCTAGCCGGGTGGCGGGATACAGCCCGCAGCTCCATCAACAGTAGGGATATGCTACATGGTGCTACCCAGAGTTGTGGTGGTGAGGACAGCTCCCACCTAGCAATCCCAGAGCCAGTGGTGAACAGACCTCCGCCATGTTGGAATGGGCGAAGCCAAAAGACCAAGCAGCTTTAGTCCTAGCCATGCCAATTAGAATTTTAAGAAGCCATCCTGGTCAGAAAAGGATTTCAGATAGGCAATAGGACAGAAATGTCTTTCAGACATAAAAGACCTCTAAATGAGAAATGGTGTGTTTAAAAAATGTATATAGGCTTGGGAGAGAGAAAAAAATAGAAAGTTATAAAAGAAGTAAATGGTTTTTTAAAAAATAAAACAAAGTCTTTAAAGAGACAGACTAAAACTGTAGAAAAAGTAAGAATAAGAAAAATAAGACACATAAAGATGGAATATACACAAAGAGTCTGGATTATATATATTATTGTGTTTTCTTTAAATTTTTTTGACCATGAATGAACTAAGTATAGAGACATTTCATTGTACAGGCTGCCAAACTAAACCAACATACATACTTTAAAGGTATCTTGACTTCAAAATATGAGTCTAAGGATATGTTGCTTTGGAAAAGAGGTTCTACTTTTGTTTCCACAAAGGATGAGAATCTATGGATTGCTTCCAGACTAATGTGATTTGATGGACTCCCTGAAAGGTCACCATGAACACCCCCCAAAAAAATACTTCATCCAACAAAAAGCAGGAAGCAGTTTGGAGAGAACTACACCCAAATTCCCTTAATATTGTTTATAAATGTTTGTTTATATTTAAAGGGGGATATGCTATAGAGATTAATACTTTACATTGGTATGGATCTTGGTTTTATTGATAGAAATTTAAGGTCAATTTTGTTATATGTATATTTCTGCTCTTGATTAAGGTATTGTGTTTGTCCAGCTCATTTAAAAATGTAACGTATAATTAAGAAATACAGGTTAATAGTCATCTATAATAGTCAAGCTTGTAGTCATGTTAGGTTTTCTAGATGTACAGAGATATATTTCAGATGGATAGGTATTCTTCAAACCTTTCAAAGACTAACAGAATATGGCATTTTAAAGAGAACAGAGGACACGGCATGAACTTCCCTGAACACAACTTGGGGTGAATACCGTAGACTCGAGACTTGGCTGATGGCATCTGCTCGCCCTTTCAAATACATACTGAGCGTTTGCCCAGGTGCCAACCATCTGCCTGAGGCCATTGACATTCTAGATCACGTTTAGCTCTCGCGATGATGATACAAAGAATTCTTTATCACTGAGGCACTGGTTTCACAGAGAGAGAAACTGAGACCAAGTCCTTTTATGCCTTTCTTGGGTCACACAGCTGGACTGGCCTTTAGACTCTCTGCGTTCAATACTTGGGCCTCCAGCTGTGGGAAGCTCCTTTCTCAAGCTTCACCACCTCTGACCCTGGGAAAGGAGATGTGGGGGAGCAAATAGCTCTACAGTCACATTTTTCGATGCTTATGGCCTCCGGAAATGCCTAATGACATCTCCCAAGAAAAACTCAATAGTCAGAAACCAAGGCCCTCCCTAACACCCCGGCTACTGGATAAGGGGTGTGAACTACCTCTGAGACCTAGGAACCCTGAGTTTCTGAAACTGCACTATTGAAAAAATTAAGTAAAAAGTAAGTTCACTTGTTCTTTTGACCTCCTGCTCAGTCTGGGCCTGGCTAAGCATATCCCTCCTGGGGTCAGCCGAGTGACTGGGACCTCATGAGTAATATCCCCACCTGGTTCTTCTAAACCTTAAATATCCACAAGCAGGTAGAGCAGCTAGCATATTTTGGGGCCTCTCTCACACAGAGCTGTGACAGACATGAACTCATACATCCTCCTGCGCTCTAGGGGAAAGAGCAGCTAGAGGGACCCTTCCTTCAAGCTGGAGACCCTGAATCACAGAGGGAAATGGAGTCACCGGCATGAATAGGAAAGACTAAAACAGAACCAGATATCTGCCAGGAGATGAGTGCCCTTCACTTCTCCCAGCCCTGGACCATTAAAAGAAGGATAAGTTTGTGGGTCTCCTAAAGCATCTAGGCTGGAGTTGGCCTTGCACGCTCTTTTAAAGAAAGGCAGTGTCCCAGGCTGGGGAGATAGTTCAGTCAGTAAAGACAATGGCCCCAATAGGAAAAGACGCGAACCACAGAGGAAATACTGTGGCCACTCCGGCTTTGTTACTCTAGTAACCCAGACCATTCTGAACACAACTGGCTGCCAGTCTCCTCCATGTTGGGATCCAAACATCAGATAACAAAGATCCTGTGGGCTAGAAGAGCTCAGGTTATCCCAGGATAGGCTCTGTTGGTTACTGGGCTCCACAGCAGAGCCTAGCTGCCTCAGCAGAACATATTAGCCAACAAGCGTGCAAAGCAGGCTCCTAGCCTCCTTGGAGGATGGCTCCAGAGTCCTGGGAACCTTTTTAAGATAGGCCAAAGGAAAAGCAAGCCTGACAGGTTAGCCTCATGTGCCAATTCCCTCCTCACCCATCAGGCCCCTACTCTACCCTACCTTACCCTACCTTACCCTACCCTACCAGGTTTCTCCAGACCCTTCTCCTCTGTTGACCTCAGTGGCTGCAGCCTACTCATGGGCCCCTCATTCAACCCCACCCAGATGAGTCCCTAGGCCTCACTTTTCAGAGAATGAGCTGGAAGGTCCCTGAAGAGGAACACAATACACGGAACAGAGAAAGAGCTAATCCAGCAACGCAACCGACGTATTCGGGGCCACTGTTTGGTACTAGCAAAACTGGATGTGTTTCCAAGAATTGGGGAAATGTTTGCTCCACCAGCCTGCACACAGAAAGTCAACAAAAGTAACCGGAATGGCAGGTGGGGGAGGGTGAAGAACAAATCCCATCCATTTATGAATGAGCCAACCAAGGCCCCAGGAATGGAGGAGTCTTCCCAAGGCCCCACGTTCACTGTTAGCGTGATCTCTTAGATATAGACTCAAGGGCTGAGAGGCCCCTAATCCCGTTGGTGACAGCTGATGCCCAGACGCTGTGATCTCGCAAGCTTCACTTAGTCACCTATTAACAAACAACCCAAACCCGTATGGCGTTGTCCTACGCCCTCCATCCACAGGCTCTGTTTGCACCTCTGCTCGGCCTCAGAGAGGTGCTGGCACCCATGGGTGCCCTGTCCCATGGAAATTTATTTCTGAAGACTGAAAAAGCAAGATCAATGAATCTATAAAGGAATAAAACCAAAGAGTACTTCTATTTTAAAAAGTGTAATGGAAGCCAGGTACGGTGACCGATGCCTGTAATCCTAGTATTCCTGGATGACTGAAGCAAATTCAAGGCTAGGCTGGGCGACATAGTGAGTTCTAGACCTGCTCAGCCAAGAAAGCAAGACTTAAATTAAAAAAAAAAAAAAAAAAAACAAAAGTAAGAAACAAAAATATACCAAGAGAGGTGGCACACATCACACACAGGCAGTCCCCGTACCCAAGAAGTGGAGACCAGAGGGTCAGAAGTTCAAGGCTAGCCCCAGTTACATAGAGAAATCAAGGTCAGCTAGGCTTGCCTGAGACTCCTAATAATAATATTAATAGCAATAATAATGGAGAAAAATCCTAAGTTATTCTAGGGGCCAAATCCCTACAGTTTCTGAGGAATTCCCACTCACCCATCAGCTATAGGTCCCTTGACACCAAAAGGCCTGTCATTTCTCAGACCTTTCAAATCTGTTCTGCTATCTATCTGTGAAACAGAACTATTGTCTCTCTTTGACTGCCTCCTTATGAGATTAAAATTAGAAAATTTGACATTTAAAAAATGCCCTGGTTGGGGCTAGAGAGATGGTTTAGCAGTTAAGAGTACTGGCTGCTCTTCCAGAAGATGGTACTGAATTCCTAGCACCCACACAGAGGTTGGCAATTGTAAATGGAGACTGAGTTTCCCAGCTGCCGAGACCCAAATAATCACACAAAAACTATATTAATTACAACACTGTCTGACCAATGGCTTAGGCATATTCCTAGCTAACTCTTATATCTTAAACTAGCCCATTTCTGTTAATCTATGTAACCATGAGACTGTAGCCTACCAGTAAGGTTTCGGCATCTTTCTCCTTCAGCAATAACATGACATCTCTTTGACTCTGCCTACTGTCTCTATATCTGTTCAGATTTTTTGCCTGATTATAGTCTGCCCTGCCATAGGCCAAAATAGCTTCTATCAACCAATAGTAATAAAACATATTCACAGCATACAGAGGGAAATCCCACATTATCTCCCCTTCTCTGTCTAAATAAAAAGGAAGGTTTTATCTTTAACATAGTAAAATTGCATATAACAAAACAGGTATCAAGCAAGAATTACAGTTATGATATTTCTTTGAGAGTCTAAAGTTTCATATCTAATTTATCTTTTATCATAGCTAAGGAAAACTATAACTATAATTTGTCTTTAACTCTACCAAAAAAACCCCAGAGGGATATATAATATTACCTAAGTAAACAGGAGGTGCATTGTAAGCAACTTCCAAAACTCTAGAATTGACAGAGACATCTTGCTGCCTGGACAGTCACCCAAAGTTCTTCTGTATTGTTGGGGCATTCATCTTTAGCCTACAGGCCCATAGTATCCAACAGACTTCCATGAAGCAGGAAATTTCAAAGACTGTTTTGCCTATACACAACTGTCTGTAATTCCAGTCCCAGGGGATCTGATACCCATTTCTGGCCTCCACAGACACTGCAAACATGTGGTGTACAGATATTTTCAGACAAACATTCATATACATAAAATTAAAATAAATTTTAAAAGTGCCATGGTTTCTAACATGCCATAAGCCTAGGCAATTACTCATTATGCACATAATGTCCCCCTGGCATTTGAGAGAAGCAGTCTGTAGGGGTCAGGGAGTGAAGGGAAGTTACTTAGGTAACTCAGCCAGGTTAGCCAGGAAGCTCCCTCCAACCTGCTTTAATGAGAGCCTCTTAACCATCCTGGCCTCTCCCCCAGTGCCTGGCTCTTTCTGAACTCTTCATGAACCCTGCAGTCCCTGGCTCACCCTACCCACATGGGCCCATGATCCCTCTCTCCCTAGCAGATGTCAGCGCACCCCAACAAAGAGCCCTCAGCAGCTCCCAGAACAGGCTCCCCCTGACCGCCTCCTGCTCCCATCCTGCCTGGAATAATGGGGGTTCCCACATCCCCTCCTTTCTCACTGAAGTCTGAGCAAAGTAAACCACAGGCTGGCTGACCCCTGTTCACTGATGTGTCCTAGGGCCATCACTATAGGGAGGCTGGAGGTGGGTGGGCTTGGGCTAGCTTGGTGGCCCCCATCCCTGGGTTCCTCCCATTCTCTGCACCCCACACTAAATTCAAGGGAGAGGCCGAGAACTGGAATTCCCTAAACCTCTATCTGTGCTAGGCTCTCTGCCTGTGTTAGCACTTTTGCTCCCATTTAACAGATGAGAAGAGAGAGGTTTCCCAGATCCACACAGGCAATCCATAGGGAGTGGAGGGAAATATAAATCCAAGGCTCTCACCCTCAGCTTATGCACAAAGGCTGATCCCACATTCACAGTCTTTTGCTGAGTCTATTCATAGCAGATTTACTGGAGCAGATCAAAGAAAACAAAGTTCTTTAGACTTCTGGATCCTAAGCTTAGAATGTCAGTAAGTGCTGGAAATGAGTTCAAAATAAAAAGAGTTGCTATTGGATAGGAATCTTTAATTTTGTCCTTTGTTTTCTCAACCAAAAAAAAAAAATGTTCTTTTTCCCTTTCCGGGCAATGGGGCATACCTTTAATCCCAGCACCAGGAAGACAGAAGCAGGGAGATCTCTGTGAGCTCGAGACCAGCCTGGTCTAGAGAGTAAATTCCAGGACAGCCAAGGCTACACAGGGAAACCCTGTCAAAAAAAAAAAAAAAAAAAAACAAAAAAAAAAAAAACAAAAAAAAAACCTTTTCCCAGAGTGAACAACCAATTCACATAAACAGCAACAACTATCCATGGACCACTGACTATGCAGCAAAGCCTTTCAAGAGCGTCCTTGTCGAATCCACCAACAGCCTATACAGTAGGCTCTGTCATCTGCTTCACAGGGGCAGAAACCGAGATGGAGAGATTTGCCACAGGCCAATGAGCTGGGGAGGGAGGCTAACCCCAATGATTTGACATTATACCCATTATTCTTAATGTCTAATCCAGTGAAGGGTCCTAGTCAGCTGTCAGAGAGTCAATAAAAAGTGAGGATCAATAACCGAATACAGTGGAAAGAAAGGAGGGAGAGGGGGAGGCGGGAAAGATGGAAGGAAGGAAGCCAGTCAGTCCTGAGGATGAGTTTTGCACATGGGGGAGTTGAGGTGGTCACCTGTGAGGGTGGAGTGCCTTCTCACTGCACCCTAGAGGGTGAGACAAGGTTGGTGGGCAGATGCAGAGAGTTTCTGTAGAAGCAGGCCCTGCCTCTCTGGGCTCCCGTCTGCCTCCCACCCTTCCCGCTCTGGAGATGTAGATCTTCCAAGACATAGCCAAACGGGCGTCATCCTCACCTAAACACCTGTCACAGATGGGGCTGAGACAGATGAGTGCCCACACACCATTCGCTCAGCCCTGGCCAGGAAGGACCACCAGGTGAAGTTGACAAGCCCCTGCTCAAGGAGTTCCCACATGAGAAGACTCCAAGATGGCTGTGCACCCCATTTCCATCAGAGACCAGTCCATCATCTGGGGTCCCTCATTTTCTGTTCCAGCTACTACCACTCTCTTCCTTCCTCTAGGTCCCCTTTCTACCTCTCTTTCCTGTGCTCTCCTCTCTTATAACCTCAGCACCTCACTCTTCTTCCTCTGGGGTCCCCCATTTCTTGTACTATTTCCTCTGCCTGGGAGGCTTTCACTGGACCCTGGGGTGACTGACTCTTTAGTAGTCCTGCCTACCTTTCAGAATTCTTTCTCCATTACCAGTCCGGCTAAACAATCTTTCCCAGGGTTAGGACCTTGCCAAACCCTGCCTGGTCATGAGTCATATAATAACATCATTGCTCTTAATCTCCACAAGGGACAGTCAGAGTCTGTTCTGCTATGACTCCAGGCTGAGCCCCAGCACAGCATATGGTACTTGCTTTTCACAACCTTCCAGGTCCTCAGACATCGTGCACTGCAGACTCAACTTGTTTCAGGGAGACACAGGAACGCAGCTCGCAGCTCCTGGAATTCTTAAACTAGAGTAAACATGTTATCACTGGCTCTACTGCAGCTGGAAATCCTTTCCCAATTGCCCAGAGACCTATAGATCCACAATCTGGGCAAGAGACAATTGCTTACGCCAGCCATTTCCTTGGTTAAGGATCCCCTCCCCTCCCCCTTCCATGGGTGGAGATCCTGGCCTCTCGGTTCAAGCCTCCAGCTAGCCAGCTTCTGGGTGGAAGTTTGGGGGCCGAAGGGGGTGGGTTCTATAAGCCCTGAAGGCCTTGGCTAGCTGAAAGCAAACCTCGTCCAGGAACCCCACACTGCCTTCCGCCCCCACCTCAGGAACTAGCCAACAAGAACCTAAGCTTGTATAAACAAGGCCACAGGAAAACCAGACGCTTATCTGTTATCAGCCCTCCTTCTCCAGCGCAGCCACTTGGCCGGAACGCCAGAAGGAGGGAGCCACCCAAACTCCTCCCCCTCTCCTTTATCCTCCCTTGTCGGCTCCTCCTCCCCCAATGGTGGTTGGACTCCCAGGTCACTGATCCTTACCAGCTGGAAAAGTGAGGCCAAAGCTAACTTAACAACCCACGGCAAGGCCGAGTCTCTAATTGTCAATGCTGGAGAGACTCCTGACCCCTTTCTCTAGCTTCCCTCTTCCTTCTGTCAGAATGGGGGCATAGATGGCCGGAGGTCGTGGAGTGCCCTCTGGGGTCCTAGGCTCTGGCTTAGACGTCTAGGCCAGGAGGTTTGCATGTGGGTCCTCTGTGTAGAGACAGAAGGCTACGAAGGTCGCGGCCTGCGTGAGTCCGACTGCCTGACTGTCTCCAGTCGGACTTCTAATTGCATAAGCCTGGTGCTGACCCAGAGAGAGGGGGCGGCTGATGAATGCTACCCAGGCTGTCACATTGCACTGGAGCGATTCCAGACTGAAAATAAATCTGGAAATCTGAGGTGTTGGGTTCCATGAAATAAAAATATCTGAGCCACATCCCTAAGAAAATAGATTCCCAAACGTCCCAGAAAAACTGAACGGTGAGTGTGCTCTTTCCCCTCACACGACCACTGCCTCTTTCCCCTTCACAGGACCACCGACCACCGCTCTTTCCCCTCATACCCGCGGCCTCTTTCCTTTCCACCACAGCAAAGGTGCTTCCTGGAGAAGGTCAAGGGTGAGGTAGCATTTTTTTTAAAGTGTACAATGATTAAAGTGCAGCAAGATTTAAAACCTGACCAGGTCAGGGATATGTAGAGGCGGAAATGTTTGTCAAGACTAAAAGAACACAGACTCTAAATATGTAGAGCCACTTAATTTTATGAAAATGAAAGGGAGAAAAATATACATATGTGTATATCCCAAAAAATAGTCCTGAAAGGGGCACTAGGGAAAGCAGAACTTCCAAAGCCAATCCTGTGACTGAACCAGAAGGAAGCAAACTACCCTGCCCCCTCCCCTTCTGGGCGCTGCCTGGATTTGGAACTCATCTGCTTGCGGGTATTTCTGGGCTGCTCTCAGACTACCATAGATTTGAGTTGTTCTAACAGATTGTAACATCCTGTATCTAGACTGAAACAACGTCCAGAACAAGGAATCCCATGCAAAGGTAAGGTGCAGTCAGCCTGGCTCCAAAACAGAACAAGTGGTGACCGTGGTACACTGCCATCACCAACCCGAAGGAGGCTTTCATACTCCTCGCCCGAGGCAAGAAGGATCAAATGGCTTCTCAAACCCATTTATAGCTTTCTGAAACAAATGTGTGTTGAAGGGTGCGTTTGCGGCCCTTGGGATACACTCACGAACAAAAGAAACCGAGACACTTCGATTCTTATGTTTATTTGTAATTCTACTCCAAGTTCACCAACTGGTTTTTGGTTTCTGAGGTCTGTTGCTCAAGAATTGGTAAGGCTGGAACAGTAACCAAAACAACATGGTACTAGGAGAAAGGAAAAAAATGACACAGAGTGATGGAACAGACTAGAAAGCCCCCATAATAAACTCACACATCTACTACCAGCTGCTTCTCCATGACGATGCTAAAATCATCCTAGCATTTTAGAAAAGAGAGCTCTCCGAATGATGGTGCTGGGGAAATGAGCTGGTCCTATGGGGAAGATGGAAGCTCGACCCTTATCTCTTAGCTCGTACAAAACTCAACTCAAAATGGGTTGGAAACCTAAATAGAAGGCCTGGAGAAACTTGGAAGAAAAAAAAAATAAGCGAAATGCTTCAAGATGTTGGGACGGGCAATGCGTTTTAAGATACGACCCCAGAGCACAGGAAACAAAGCACAAAAAAAATTGACAAATGGGATGACATCAAACCCAGAAGCATCCACACAACAAAGGAATCAACAGAGTGAAGAGAGAAAAAAAAAAAAAAAAAAAACAGAGTGAAGAGAGACACCTACAGAACGGAGAAAATGCGTGTCAGCTGGGCATCTGTTGGAGGAAATCCTGAGTACATAAGGAACTCAACACACTTAAAACCGCAACAATGCAATCTAAGACACCGGCAAATGGAGGCTAGGCTGCAGCAATTAAGAGCACACACTGCATTTGCAGAAGGTCACGCTGGATAACTCCAGCTCCAGGGGATCTGATGCTTCGGTCCTCTGTGTCATGTGAGGACACCTGCACTCACGTGTACATAGCCACACAGAGGCACGCACAAGCAAATAATTCAAAAAGAAAGACCAGGTGAGGTAGCATACACCTTTAATCCCAGCACCTAGGAAGCAGAGCAGGCAGGTCTCTGTGAGTCCAAGGCTAGTCTTGTCTACATGATGAGTTCCAGAACAGCCAAGGCTACACAGAGAAACCCTGACTCAAAAAGCCAAAAAAGGAAAATAAATCTTTCAAAACTGGGCTAATGATCTGAACATACACTTCTCGATGAAAAATACATACAGCCAACAAATACATGGAAAAAAAAAACGGCCAATGTCACCAGTCACCAACAGAGTGCAAATTATAACTTCAACGAGAAAACATTTCACTCAAACGAGAATGGGTTTGATATACAAACAAACACCAAAAATAACAAATGCTGGCAAACGTATGGGGATAAGAGCACTCTTATGGGACGGCTGTGAGTTGGTCAGCAGTTATGGAGTTCCTCAAAAAATAAAAATGCAGCTACCACAGGATCAGCTACCCTACTTTTGTGTGTGAATCCAAAGGAAAGGAGGTCAAACAGAAAGAGCCACCTGTGTATTCATGTTCACTGTGACTCTGCCATAGTAGACAAGATATGGAATCAGCCTAGGTACCCATGAGTGGGTGAATGAAGAAATAGTGGCATATAATGGAGTGTTAGTTAGCCATAGGGAAGAGCGAAATCACATCATTTACAAAAGAACCAGATGAACTGGAGGAAGTTGCGTTAAGTGAAGTTAAGCAGACACAGGAAGATAAGTACTACATGTTCTCACATGTGACATCTGGGGGGCTGGATATAAATGTCAAATGGCAATGAATAGAGGGTGGAGGGAGTGGCAGGGGAAGTTGAATGAGGAATATTGGATGTGACAAGTGTAGTTTGTTGTATGCATGTACAGAGAAAGCATTAACACTCACCAGTGTGTACAATTAATATATGCTGATTCAAAATCAAATAAATACCTTTTAAAAATTCATGAGATTGAGCCTCACTGTAAAAGCAGAACTTTCTCAAAGACCTTCCACGTGATTGGACTAGGGGTGTCGCTCAGTTGGTAGTGCGTATCTAGCATGCACAAGCCCTGAGTTAGCTCACAAACATCTCAAACACTTCTATGCCCCAAGCACTTGGCGAAAGATCAGGAGTTCAAGGTCATCCTCAGCTACGTAACAAGTACGTAGCAAGACAAGGTTGAGCTCAATAACAAAGAAAACCTTTTCAAGTCCTAGAGTTGGTTACTTGTCATTGGAAGAGTATTGGACTCTTTGTCTCGGAATAAATTTGCCATATGATAGGCTCTGATCAATGGAGCCCAAGTAGAAGTGACAGATGTCACACCTATGGTGGCATTTTAAGTATTAATGAGTGGTTCAGCCTATCATCCTCTTTCCCCCACTGTAATGAAATTGCATATTCCAAAATGATGTGTCCCATTGTCACTCCACCAATCCAAAGGTGAAAACCATTAAGTAGGACTGGAGAAATGGCTCAGCAGTTAAGAGCATTGGTTGACACTAGGCGGTGGCGCACACCTCTAATCCTAGCACTCGGGAGACAAGGAGGTGAAGCTCTGTGAGTTCGAAGCCAACCTGGTCTACAGACAGCCAGCGCTACACAGAGAAACCCTGTCTCAAAAAACACAAACAAACCAGCCTGGTCTACAAGAGCTAGTTCCAGGACAGGCTCTAAAGCTACAGAGAAACCCTGTCTCAAGCAAACAAGCAAAAAGAAAAAAGAAAAAAAAAACAAACCAAAACAACAACAACAAAAACACACACAAGCAAAAAAAGAGTACTGGCTGTTCTTCCAGGAGGCCTGGGTTTAATTCCAGCACCCACATGATGGCTCACAATCATCTGTAGCTCCAGTTCTAGGGGATCCAGCACCCTCTTCTAACCTCCATGGGGCACCAGGCACACAAGCTATACACAAACAAACATGCAGGCAGCATACCCATACACATAAAATAAATACATAAATAAAAAATAGCAAAGAGAGCCATTGAGCTGTTACCAGCTCACAACAGACTTAAACTAATGATGAAAAGCAATCTTCTTGTTACCATACCACAGCTTGACTTCATGCTTGTGGACTAGATGTGGCCCAGTACAGACTGTTTCTCTATTGACTTCTACTGAGAAATGACCAGGCCATGTAGATGACAGTGGGAGCAGAATGGAGAAGGGAAGTCATGTTGTGTACGACTTCACTCTATGAAGTGAGCCTGGCATTTCCCAGCTCTTTCTATCCCTGCTAAGGTGAAACTCAGGACCCTTTGCAATACCATTGAACATAGCTGAGGACTGTACTGTCTGTCATGCGGGTGTCTTACTGCTGACCATACGTTGGTTCCACATGGGTTGGGAGACACCGTGCCTTTAGGTAAAGTGCCATGACAACCTGCCAAGAGCCTGGGTCCCCCAAACACCAGCAAAATACCATCCCTAACATGGCCTGCGGACTAAACTTCTTCAGTTCACACAGTAGCCACGTCAGCTGGAGATGCTTCCAACTCCAAGAGAAGCTAGGGAACCGCAGGAAGAAAGTCAGCCTTGAAGCGGGCCAGAAAGGGTGCAGGTGCCTACTGGGGTCCAGCCTCCAATGGCAAAGGTTTGAGGAGAGCCTTGTTTTCTGCCTTTGTCAATCTCACACTAGTGCTAGACCCTTCTCGGAATTGTTCCTTCAGCCAGGAAAATCAACCTTGCTCACCTGAGAGGGCTGAGATGGAGCCCCGAGCAGAAGGTGGAGGGTAACGAGGTACGTGTCAAAAGCCTCCCTACCCAAGAAAAGGATTTAAGAACCACACTCTCTCCATGTGCCCAGCATGCCTGGTGGGTAGGTTTGTGACACTTTGGGGAAGTCCCTGGCCTGGATTCAGGGCCCATGGAAACAGGCATGGCTATGCATTTGCCCTGGGTCTAAGCAATGGTGGAGGGATATAGTCTTTGCAGCAATGTTCAAGAGGACAAAGGGACATACAGAGCAACCTTTATGGTACATAAGGCCATCTGCATGCGACCCACCCTTCTCCTCACTTTGCTGAAACAAAGCAAAGAACTGGCGGTCTTCTAAGAAGCCCCTCCCATGAGAAGGTGTCCAGCCAACCTCCTGAAAGGGCTCATTCTGGGGTCTCATTCTTTCCAATAGTCAAAAAAGTCTCCCAGATTTTCTTGCTTATAAATTTTTTTATCTTGTCGTTCGTCTTAGTATTGGTCCTGAGAGGGAAGAGGCTGAAGCTTATTCTTTATAACTGTATTTGCCATAGGCACAAATAGGTCTCAGGAAACCTTTGTTCAGCCAATGCCTGAAGAAGACACGTTAGGGCCCATCTCCTCTGTTCCCAGCCTGTCCATCCACTGCTATGTCAGCACCCCATATCCATAGCCACCCGCCTCTCTGCAGCAATCCCCGGATAAAGGACTACTGCCCATGGGCGTGCTAATCCTCCTAGGCTAGCAATGGTGACCGAACACAATGCCATTAGTTCTCATTCACGTGATGCTTTACCTGCCTCCTCTTAGTTGGCTTTTCTACCACACCCCCTTTCAGAGTCCAAAAGTGACGTTCTCCAATTCTATAGGTGGAAAGTTTGAGGCTCAGAGAAGTTAGATGCCCCGACCAATGGCACCCTCCTTATGGAACGCAGAGAGTCAAGCGATAAACTCAGGTCTACCAGTGCCGGAAGCCATGGGCTTCTCTAGATCAGCTGCATCCAAAACTTCAGCGTACGGGTGACTCAAGAAAACCCTCTGGGTAAGGGTACGGGGCACAGAGGCCATTCTCTCTGTCTGTCTGTCAGTTTCTCTCTCTCTCTCTCTCTCTCTCTCTCTCTCTCTCTCTCTCTCTCTCTCTCTCTCACACACACACACACACACACACACACACACACACACACTTTCCCACCCCCATCCCACTAGAGAAGCCTGTTTCTTCTAGGACCCAGATAGAGGTCTCAGAGCTCAAGCATAGAGCTTTCTATAGCCTGTATTGGGAGAATGGGAAGTGGGTGTTTTTCTTCCTCGAGGCCTGGGTGGTTGTTTCCTACTGTGATCTGCCCTGGAGAATGGCCGGAAGAAGTGGCTTCCGGCTAAGGCGGGGAGAAGCCAGTCTCTTCCCACCCTACAGAAAAAGGGATTTTTTTTTTTAAATCCAAAGTAGCAACTGTTTTACTTGTTGTTGGACAGGGAGAAAGAGTCAGGAAGAGATGAGCTTGGGGGGAGTTATAACATTTGTTTTTAGTATAACTGATTTAACTAATTGTATGATTTCACACTTGCGTGAGTTCACACTTAGTAATGGCTGACTCACAACATTACCCGGACATTTAGCAACCAGCGCTCTTGAGCCAATACAATAAAGAGCCAATTACTTCTCAAAGCTCTTGTAAAACTAAATGGATGATGTCTGTGTCTTCTAGCCCAGTGCTGGCACCAGCTGTACCACCTTGGGCAAATCCCCTACCCACTCTGGGCTTCAGGTTTGAGCCACCTCTAAAGTGGGGCTGCTGCTAGGATTCTCAGTGAACATGTGTACGCAGAATGGCAGTGGGGCCCGGTGACAGAGCTCAGAGAGGTCCAGGCACGGTCTTGTGCAAGCCCTGCCTATACAGGACTGGAATGTGAGGCATTTCCCTTGCCTCCACCTCATCTGTGCCCTGCTCCTGCCACACAATATGGTTGCTGATGTTATTCCAGGAGCTTCAACGAGAGTGCAGCATAGCAGTGACAAGCAAGAGAAAATTTATCCAGGAGTGTGCCTGTGAAACCACAGCAAAACCTGTTGTTGCAGGGCATATGGGAGATGCCCGGCAAGCCATTCAGATAATGAGAGTTGAATTTCAGCAAACAGCCCCGCCGCCTGCTGAGGGGACTGACCCAGCTCTAGAAGGGTCGGGAGTCTCTGGATGCAGCTGCGGTAAAGGCGGAAAGGTGTAAGGCATTCTCTGCGTCAGTCTGGAAGGTGGAGGAGCACTACCCTTTCCGTGTGGTTTCTGCTACTCAGGAGGCATTGATTACTCCCCTGCTCCCACTATGCTTTCCTGGAAATGAACAGCAGAGAGAGAGATGGACCTGTTATCCCTGTGGCTGCCCAAATTTCCCACAGTGGTTGCGTGGTGGGGGAGGCGGGGATGCCCGCACACTGGTTACAGTAGGTGCTGTGTAGGCTGGAGGAGTGGGAAGGTTTCACATGTGAGGATGTGAGGCAGGGGTGGAGGGGAAGGGGCGTTGGCGGGGGGACTGAGGCTGAGTCCTTGCAAAGCCATGGCTGGACAAGGTGTGTAACACCGAAAAATGACAACCGCCAGACCTCAAATCTGTTCCTTTCAGTGCACTGCTTGGGCCAATAGAAGATTAATAAGGAGGACTTATGATAGTAAGTGCGTTGGGTTTACGGCCCCTATCACCTTCATCACTTTGGGCAAATTCTCCCGGAGCCTCACTTTCTCCGTATGTGAAGTGTGGACCATAGGAGCAGCAAGAGAGCCAGGCTGGGGAAGAGCTTCCACACAATGCTCACAATGCCTCTGAATGACTATTTGAAGATTTCCAGAAAATGGGACCCAGAACCAGGAAGAAGGTCTCTCTGGGTTCCCAGGCTTTGCCCGAGCACCACAGGTGGGAACCCCTCAGGCAGATCACCTTTGACCCCTAAACATTTACATTCTGCCTGCTTAGTTCACACTTGACTTCCCAGGTAGAGATAATCCAAAACTACTTCCTGGCTTGGAAGGAGAGGTTTCTTTAACGTTGAAGATAAGGAAGCTGGGGATCAAGTGCCCTAATGGCGTGCCTAGCATGCTGGAGGGGCCCAGGTTCAGTTGAAACAACAACAAATTCAGTTGCCAACAACCTAAGGACTCAGCCCAACTCTTTTCTGTTCTCAGCCCACATAGCCCTACTTCAGCAAGCACACACATGGCATGCTACCCCTCAGAAATGACTGCTTTAAGAAAGCAGCCAAGGGAAATAATATCTAAAAGAAGTCGTGAAGGAGATAACTCAGGACAGATACTATCCTGTACTTGAGCCAGAAAGTTCCCGACCCCTGCTGTGTCTAAAAGAGCAGAACATATACTGGTTTTGATTGTCCACCCGTGATCAGAAGATGCCGAAGGGCATGGGCCATGGTAGATTATTTGCAAAAATAGCCACATGTGTTCCTCTTCCTGAACTTGCCCTCCTGAACATGACTTTGCAGTTGCTTCCATCAGGAAGAAGGCTCTTTTGACACCCCATGACTCTGGGCTTGCCTTGTGACTTTGGTCAATAGGAGTTGATGGAGGAGGTGGCCGGTTCCATGCCCAGCACTCCAGAGCCCTTACCCACCCATCCTCACTGTCTTGGAGAGCTGCTACCACCCAGCAAGTTCCAGCGAGCCTGAGAGATCACATGAGAGGAGACAGCGTACTGCTGAGGCCTTCTTAAATTTGCCTCCTCCCCATTACTGGCCCGCTGAGCACAGAAACACAGACAAGCCCAGGTGAGCCCAGCACTATCCAGCTTAGCCCAGCTCAGATTGTCTACCCAATAAACGGAAAGCTAATTAAACGGTTATTTTGAGTCCAAATTCGGGGAGATCTTCTATTACAAAGCAAAAACTAACTGACACAGGGCAGGGATGGTGCCACTACAAAAGCCCTGAACTCCAACAGTGATGGCCATTCTGTGTTGACACAGGGGGGCACAGATGCAGTCAAAGAACCACACCCCAACCCCTTCATTCTCACCATTTTGGCATACATCTGTCCAATCCTAATTCCCATGTTCGTCTGTAAGCTCCCGCCACCCTCCCAGGGGTTGAAAGTGCCAAGCAGCCTGTTCAACCCACGACCAAGAGAGGTGGAGCATCAGTACCACAGTTCCCTCTCCCCTGACATGTTGTATGTCTAAGGCACACATCCTTCACCAATTTCCAGATCTTCCCAGCAGCATCAAGGCCCAGGGCCACCCTGGTGATGGCTTCCGGGATAAGGCATTCTTTATTGGTCACCTTCTCTCCTCTAACTTAGCCCCTCCAAACCTATTGATGCTTCCTGGAATCAACTTTCAAATAAACTCACACCCTAGTCCTTATCGCAAGGTCTTCTTCTAAACACCTAAAGCAAGTGGACACCAGAAGGAGGATCTCACCCGCAGCCATTGCATTATCAAGCCCCTCCCCACAGGCTTCCACTGATTCTGCTCCATTCAGGAATCACCTGGACAAACACTGCCCACTAACCACTGGCCACTGCCCCAGGCACAAACACACCTTCCACAGCCATCACATGGTTGAGCGGGTGATTTCCTAGACCAGCTGGCTTTGTAAACAGTGCTTTCTTCTTCTTCTTCTTCTTCTTCTTCTTCTTCTTCTTCTTCTTCTTCTTCTTCTTCTTCTTCTTCTTCCTCCTCCTCCTCCTCCTCCTCCTCTTCTTCTTCCTCTCCTCCTTCCTCTTCCTCTTCTTCTCTTCTTCTCCTCCTATCTCATCTCACGCTCCGCTCCATAGGGTGGAGAAGGAAAAACTTAGAAAAAAGGAAGGAACAGACTTGGAACAGAATGGTGTGGAGCACACTGGGCTAACACCTGACCCTTTCATCCTGCTCACAAACACAAAATGTCCAATCTGGGACCCCATCAGTCTGACCCACTTACTCAGAGGCCCACACTCAGCAACTAAAGGCTCCTCTGGCCAACATACACTTCCAAAGCTATTTACTGAGTGCTAGTCACAGGCCAAGCTCTTCTTGGGGTACTGTCTGCTTATTAGCAGGGACTAAATGGATCGAAACTCGGTTCTTGGGTAGCAAATATTCTAGAGGAGAGACACAGGGCACACACGAACACTGCAGGTATGTATCACACTAGGTCAGAGATTTCTATTTTAGAACCTCATGATACAGAGGTTGCAACAATGAGCCTTGCTTTTGGAGACAGGCAGGTTTGCATTCGAACCCTATCTGGGCCCTCAAGTGGCTGTGTGATCTTAGATATATTGGTTAATCTCTCTGTGTCTTTCTTCTTATCTGCAAGGCAGGGAATACTGCAAAGATAATGTTACCAGGCATGTTTTAGCCCTTAGTAAATCTCAGCTATCAGGATCATGCTTCAGGTGGTACTTCCCAGTTAGACAGTCTATGGTGTGCTCCACAAACACACAAGCATAAGAACCTAGCAGGGACCATACACAAGAGGCTATAGACTAAACCCCTTCAGCAGGCCCACCTGTGGCAAATGCATGAAACAATGGGCTTTTCCCTGGTGTCTCCTTTTTGACTTTTTATTTTAGTTTTTCATTTTTGCTTTATTATTGTTATCTTTCTCTTTCTTTTTAAATTAATTTATTTTATGTGTATGGGTGTTTGGCCTGCATGTATCTGTGCATATCCTGCATGTCAGGTGCCCAGAGAGGCTAGAAGAGAGGGCTGGATACTCTGGGACTGGAGTTACAGATGTTTGTAAGCCAGCCACCAAGTGGGTACTGGAACTTGAACCCTCATCCTCTGGAAGAGCAGCCAATGCTCTTAACCACTGAGCCATCTTTCCACCCCTCTCTTTTTTATTTTTTTTCAATTTGCTACTCATTGATTGGTTGACTGATATTTTTGAGGCAGGATTCTCACACGGTCTAGATTGACCTTAAACTTCAGATATGGTTGAGAATAAGCTTGTTCTCCTGTTTCTCCCACTCCCAGCTCCTGTGCTCCCAGGCTTATACCTCCACACTCAGCTCTATTGCCTCTTTTTAAAAGCACACAGCCCTCTTGGATACTTACTTCTATTTTGCTAAAGATAAGACTCTAGAAATTTTCTTTATCATCTGAGGAAAACGTTCAGGAGTTCCTGGGAATCAGGGAGTTTTGGGGACAAGGGCACCCTAGAAAGCACAGATCTCAAAAGAAACGGAGGTAACTTGGCTCACATGGTGAATGCCACATGGTGAGCCTTTTGTGACTTAGATACCTGATTTTTTTTCACAGCCACAGAAAGTGAAAGCTTTTGAGGAAGTGTGGGGAATCAAAGCCAGAGCCAAACTATCCTCCTGTTACTTCCCCTAGCCAGTCTTTTTTGAATCATTAATTCTGTTATTCAAGGGACACTATGTTGTCTAGTTAATTAACGGATTCCATGGGGAGCAAAGGTACCCCTGTATGAACGAGTGTTCAGGACATGAGCAATGCCATTGTCAAGGACACCAGTGCCTCAGACCCAAGCGAATGGCAAGGTCTTCCCCTGTTCAGAGTAGGGATACTGTGTGTGGAAAGTATCTACCATGGCTTTCTCCTCCATGGTAACTGCCCCCTGAGACTGCTCCCCTGGAGAACCCTCTGCCAAGATCAGCTACCCTGACTCCTCTTCCAGATGTGCATGAAAAAGCACTGAGTTTCCAGGCTGCTGGTGCTTCTCCATCAGGGCCCAGGCTGCTGGTGCTTCTCCATCAGGGCCCAGCTGCTGGTGCTTCTCCATCAGGGCCCAGGCTGCTGGTGCTTCTCCATCAGGGCCCAGGCTGCTGGTGCTTCTCCATCAGGGCCCAGGGTTCCTGCACGCGTGTCTGCAGTTTCTTTACTCCTTCACTCCAGTCAGGGCAATCCCTAAGCCATGCCGCGTCTTACCTTCCTAATTCAAATGTAAACCCATTATGAGTGAGGCTCACCTTTCATCCCTTTTTAAATTAGTTATTTTTCCGTTACTGGGGCAAAATACTTGGTAAAAGCAACTTAAGGAAGGAGGTGCTTATTTTGCCCCACAGTTTGGAGGTCCAGTGTCTCACAGACACAAGAGCGTCGTAACTGTGGGGCAGCAGCAGGAGCCAGCTGGTCACATGATGTCCACAGCCGGGAAGCAGAGGGAGCTGGATGCTGGTACTCAGCTTGCGTTCTTCTTTTTATGTGGCCACAGGACTCAGAGATGGGTTTTCCTCCTCCACTAATCCTTTCTGGAAACATCCTTGTAGATACACCCAGTTGACAATGAGGATTCGCCATCATACATTTTTGTCTTGTTTGTTTTGTTTTATCTCATTTTTTTGTTTGTTTTTGAAGACAGAGTCTTATTTTGTAGCCCTGTCTGGCATAGCACTCATGTTGGAGTTGAGGTTGGCCTCAAACTCAAGTCAATCCTCCTGCCGCAGATTCCCAAGTGCCAGGACTACAGACATATACCACCATGCCCAGCTTCATGTGCGTTTTAAACCACACAGAGCCTACCTCGCTAAATTGAACCCAACAGGAATATGGGTTTATGTGCCAACCCATTCATCAACGATTTGGCCTTCGTTGCTATTCTAGACGGCATTCGAGTAACACTTTAGAATATAAACAGGAACACCTCTTCCTGAAGAATGCAGAAAGGGGGTATCTATTTAACAACAAAAGTTATTTGACAACGAGGAAGAGTTTTCTCTGGACACCGGCATGTGCCGGCTGCACGGAACAATCCTGTAAGGACAGTGTCACTGAATGCTGTCACTGATTGACTTCTCTCACAGAAAATGCGACGGCTTCATTCAGGCTCCCATCTCCTGGAGCGCTTAGACAAAGAGAAGAGAGTGAAGAGACTCCATTTCTAAAGCATATTTCAAATGAAAAAAAATAAATATAGTAGGTTGTCCATATTCTTGAGTTCTGAATCCTCAGATTCAAACAGCTGTATGTGGAAAATCATTTTAATCACCTCTATACTGAACGTCAATAGACTCTTTTTGCCACGACTCCCAAAACAACAGAGTGTAACAACTGTTTACTTAGCATGTGTGTTGTATTTGGAATTAGAAGTCATGCAAAGAATATTTAAAATATGAAGGAGGCTGGAACTAGAGGTCAGCCAGTGGCCAAGTACTTGCCTAACACACAAGGGTTCAGGGTTCAATCCCCTGTAACACACACACACACACACACACACACACACACAATGACAGTCTATGTTGCCAGCTATGTGAGCATCTTCAGATTTTGCTACCCACAACCAGGCCCTGGAAGCAATCTCCGTGAGTGGTGAGGTTTAAGAATACTGCTTCTGTTGTGGCTGAGTGTTCTGCTAGGTGGCTATCATTTTAACAATTTGTTGGGCTGGGGATGAAGCTCACTTGGTAGACTGCTTGCCTGATATTCACAAAGCGCTAGCTCCACTCCCCCAGCACAGCATAAAGCAGGTGTGGCAGCACACACCTGTAATCCCAACACTTAGGAGGTTGAGGCAGCAGGATAAGAAGTTTGAGGCTAGCCTGGGATACATAGCAAATTCAAGGCTACCCTGGGTTATATTTGTCTCAGGAAAGAAAAATCCTTAACTGTTAATTTACCCCTGGGTTGTAAAATATATATTACTGCTGTTTTTTATTTTTTTATTTTATTTTATTTTTTTGGTTTTTCGAGACAGGGTTTCTCTGTGGCTTTGGAGCCTGTCCTGGAACTAGCTCTTGTAGACCAGGCTGGTCTCGAACTCACAGAGATCCGCCTGCCTCTGCCTCCCGAGTGCTGGGATTAAAGGCGTGCGCCACCACCGCCCGGCTTACTGCTGTTTTTTAAATAGTCATTTTTTTTTTCTCCAGGTGTGATGGTATAGACCTTTAATTAAAGCACAGGAAACAGAGGCAGGTAGATCTCTGTGATTGTGAAGCCAGCCTGGTCTACATAATGAGTTCCAGGACAGCCAGGGCTCTGAGAGAGACTCTGTCTCAAAACAAACAAACAAAAAATAACCACTTTCCTAGGTCTAGCCGTAGTCCATTTACTTTGTTATAAAGAATACAGCAATTTGTTTTGTGCTTGTTTTTACTGCTTGCTTCCCAAGGCTACTTGGGTTTTTTTTGTTTTTTTTTTTTTTTTTGCTTTGTTTTGTTTTGTTTTTCTGTTTTAAAAGGCCTAGAACCCCTAATAAAAGAGAGTTGAACAAACCGTTTGAGAACAGAGGAGTGAGCGCAAATACAAAGTGCTTGAATCATAAAGTAGTCCGACTGGAAAAGGCAGGAAGATAACTCAGTCCAAAACTCCTCTTACAAATGAAGCAATTGAGACCCAAAGAGCTTGTGTGACTCACTCAAGGACACAGAGCCCACGAGAGGCCGCGTACCCCATTCCTTGTGCACACTACACGACTCACGAACTTGCCGTCACTGAGGCTTCCTCAAACGTCCACAGCTAGACATTTAAAGGGCCACATTCCTGCAAAGGATGTGTTCCTTTTGAAGCCTCGGCTAATGGAGAAACATCATTCATCCTGTGTTTGTTTGTTTGTTTGTTTGTTTAAGATTTATTTATTTATTACATATACAGTGTTCTGCTTGCATGTATACTTGCTGACCAGAAGAGGGTACCAGATCTCATTACAGATGGTTGTGAGCCACCATGTGGTTGCTGGGAATTGAACTCAGGACCTCTGGAAGAGCAATCAGCGCTCCCAACCTCTGAGCCATCTCTCCAGCCCTCATCCTGTGTTTGTTGAAGGTCTGCTCAGTGCTGCCTCTACAGGGGAGACAGGGTGGTAAAAGGAACCCCACATACCTGCCTCCCTCAAAGGTTCTGCCTTGTTTCCACAGAATGAAGGAACATCGTACTTTCAAACGGTTATTGTATTCAAACACTGCATATCCTGTAGTATTAAATATCTATAAATATAGGAATATGCATTATGTATAGGTGTTTATATATTTTATATATAGGTATTTATATCAGTACATTATATATATATACATAATGCATATTAAAATTTGTATTAAATATGGAAATACATTATAAATATAGTATTAAAAAACTGTGGAAGTCCTGTATGACAGTGAAGAGGGGAGGCTGCTCTGGACAGATGTTGGGAAATCACTCTGCAGAACCCCTCCCTGCCTGGTCTGGAGTGCTAGATCGCACCTAGCTGTTGTTTAACAAGGGGAACAACAGGCTACCTCTGTCCGCCAGCCTGGAAAAGATCTTCTGTGGACTGAACCACAATCTACCTCCCTGAAACTTTAGCCTTCGATAACTTATATTTCAAATGTCAGAGAATCCAGTCAGCTCCTAGACAGGCTGTTCAAATGCACCTAAAATAAGGCACTGTGCTTCAGTGTTTCAATCCGAAGTAGCATGTCTGGGAAAATACAGCATGCCAAGGGGATGACTTACATGGTCTCATTCAACATACAGTTCATAAAAGTGATTCAAGCCACCACTTCAAAGAACACACACACAGCTGACTTTAGAATCTCTGACGGTCTTCGTGAGTCAACCGACATCAGCAAGTCACACCAACTCCCTTCCGTCTATAACTCTAGTCGGGATTTTATAACACACCCACACAGCTGGCTTCCTGCCCTTCAGCACGGGCGAAGGAAATTCAGCTTTTCCAAAAAGGAAAATCTGTGTATTTTGCTTTCTAAGATATTCGTGGAATCATTGAAAAACCTTCCTCCCCCACTCCCCCGGTTCAATCTTAGTATTTTATAGACCAGCCTGGAAGTAGGAAGTTGTTGTGGGATATTTGTACACTGTGTGAATATATGCTGCCATGATTGGTTTGATAAAGAGATGAGTGACCAATAGCTAAGCAGAAAGCATAGACCGGACTTCCAGGAGGAAAGAGAGAGAGGGGGGAAGTAAGAAAGGCCATCAAGAAGTGGAACGAATTGGACACATAAAATAGGAGAGAGGTAAAAGCCATGTGGTAGAATGTAGATTAATAAAAATATAGGTTAATTTAAGTTATAAGAACTAGTGGGACAAGCCTAAGCTAAGACAGAGCTTTCATAATTAATCATAAGTCTCTGTGTTGTTATTTGGGAGCTGGTGACCCAAAGGAAAATCCTACTACTAGGAAGTGACCCTCCAGGACCCAACCTGGTTCCCTGCATGCCCCAAACCAGAGTGTGCATGGTTCCATAGGTATACTACTGTGTAACCCCCAGATTTGCCCTTATATGCAGGTGGGTCTCCAACTTTCCAGGGGTACTTAACTCATGCAAACAAAAAGAAAACTCAGCTCCCTGGCTCCTTCTCGTGGGGACCAAAATAGTATAAATCTTCCTAGAACATAGGCCACTCTCTGAAGGAGGCCCCTGTGAGTCTGATGTGTGTCGTTTCTATCATAGGTATCATCCTCTGTGTGACTAGAGGCAGCTTCAGCTCCCAGCTCCCCCCCCCCCGGAAGATGCTGCAGGAGGAGAGAGAAGCAGAGGTCCAAGGTCATACCCATACCAAAAATATTTCTCCTTTACCTGAGCTCGAAAGTCTGACCGACCAGTGGTTCATCTGTTCCCATGCCTCCAAGGGCACCTCACCTGGATTGAGGAAAGTCGAGAGAAAAGGAAGAAATTGGCTTGAGGAAATAGAACTTCTTTCATCAGTTTCCAAGCCCTGTCAAGCCTGTCCTAGCCAGCAGCCATGGGGGCTGAGCATGGGTGAGACCTGAGCGGTGGCTGTGGTCGCTGCGCTGACCCCACAGGAACCCCCTTCTTTGTCCCTCTCTAAGGGGTGCTGTTGGAGGGAGCTCTAAGGACCTGACCTTTCTCCCCCTCTCACCCCTACACTAGCAAGAGCAAATTCTTTCAGTGGAGGAGGACTTTGGGAATATAGTTTAATAATTATGAACCGTATCTTCCAGAAGGGCACCAGAAGAGAGGACATTAGATCCTTCAGGGAAGGCCCCGAGTTTCAGAGAGCCTCTAACACTGTTGGCAAATGAGAGGAATCCACTGAGTGTGTGACAAAGCTCCCGTTCTGCCCCATTCCAGACCATTCCTTAGGCAAGACGACACCCTCCAAGAAATAAAATATGGCACACACACCCCACCAGCCACGCCATAGCTCACCTGAGACATAGGTTTAGTGATGGGGGAAGCTTTGTTAACCAATCACCTCTAAGAAGTGGAACCTGACTAAGGCGTGACTACCTGGAGCCCAGGAAGAAAAACTGGGACCGACCAGGTGCTTGAGCTCTGGGTGATTCCCACGGGACACAGCGGAGCTTGGACTTCCCATTCTCGTGGCGTGAGTTTTCCCTTATAATAAGTAAAAATATAATTGTTTATCTTCAAGCTGGCCTGGTTATTTCACAAATCGAGTTAACGTTTACGGTTTAGCTTTCTGTGAACCACTGCTCCTGATACAAGAGCCATCGTCATATCACACCTCAGTGTCCCCTTTGGCCGAAGAAGCTGAAATCAAGGCCAGCCCTACTGGCCTACTGGTCTGCTCACGACACAATCTCCTGAGCTACAGCGAGTAATGAGATGGGATGGAGGGTTCGGGAGAGGATGTATCGAGAGTGGAGACTCCATCACTGTGGGTCCCTAGGGAAGGGTGCTGCCATTTGACATCTGTCTCCTCTACCATGTGGGGACTGAGAGCCTGGGTGTTGACAGACTGGCAGCATATAAGTGTGTAGTTGGGAATAGTGATCTCCTTGAGTCTGACTTTTCCCCTCTGTAAATGGGGCAAATGATAACAGTATTCAAAGATGCTATCAAACATAATCACATGAGGAAAGGCCAAGCAGGCGCTGGACCTCCATAGGAAGTCTCCACGGAGCTGGCTGCTGTTACTTTAAATATGTAAATTCTAAAGAATCACCCAGAGTACACATACCACCTGTGAGTTCGGTGCAGGAAGCCCAGTGGATGAGCCAGGTTCTGAACTCAGGCACTCCTGTAGGAAGGCACTGTCCTAAGGACTGCATGCACCTACACTCCACATTCCCCTCCATGCAGGACCTTTTCCTTCCCAGAGTGCCTTCCCCCATCCTGTGTGCCCTTCACTACAGTCCTGTCCTGTGGCCAAGGCGAACATGCTTCCTATCTCAGAGAGAGGAAGTCACTTGCCCAAGGCCATCAGCAGGGTCACAAAACCAGACTGCCTGGCACTGTGGCATGTAAGACAAGTGGGATGGCCAAGGTACAGGATTTAAGGAGCCACTCACTAGCACAACCCCAGGCAGGGATAACTTCTGTTCTTTGCAGTCTGTCCCCAGGCCCTGAACCCTTCTCAAGCACTGAGGTTGAGTCTTGTGACACCCTACACAGAAGGGTTCAGCCCTGTAAGAGCCCATCCCTGAGCCTTGCAGTGGCCAGTCTAGCACCTAAGCTAGGTATCCATCTCAGGATCCAGCTGCTAGGTATCCATCTCAGGTTCCAGCTGCAGAGGATGGAAGTGGTGATGGGATTTAATAATCTCAGAAGGCAACTGGTGAGGAGAGAAGGGTGAAATTCCATGTACCGTTAAACCTAAGGGCCAGGGGAGACAGGTCCAAGCCCCACCTAAGCCAGGTGGGCTCCTAAAGCCCCCCAGCCTCACCTGCCCTAGGAAAGGACTGGTCAAGCCCTGCAGGCAAGCAACCCATATGGCTGGCTCACCCAAGAACGAAAGCTCTCCTCCCCATCCCTAGCTTGGACTCCTTTTGCCCCTATGAATCATGAGAGGTACCAAGCAGCAAAAATCCATTTCATCTATGTATGATTGCATTTACTAATTAATCAACTCACTTGCTCCCACACTGCTGTCAGTGTTCCTATAAAAGCAACACATGAGGGGCAGGAGGGATTCAAGCCCCCTCCCAAGCCAGGTCATTCTCCTATTCTGAACCCATTCCTTCCTCCTATGGAAAGGGACCACAGAGTTACCGACATTTTGTGGTTGTTGCTGTTACAAAAATAGCCACAATTTATTAGTTTTCTATAGTTGGGGACTGAATTTGTTTATTTCTTTGTATATACCATTTAACGCTCACGCCAAACTTGCAGGGTTTTTGTTCTGAAGTATAGCGGGTTTTTTTAGACTTATTTGACTTTATGTGTGGGAAAGTTTTGCCTATAAGCATGTATGCACCATGTATGTATCTATTGGATCCCCCAGAACTGAGGTTACAGATGGTTGTGAGCCACCATGATGGTGCTGGGCATCAAACCCAGGTTCTCTGCAAGAGCAACAAGTACTCTTCATCTCAGAGCCATCGCTCCAGCCTCTTTTTTGTTCTGAAGTAAAACTTAAATACAATAAAGTACTCACATCGGCAGACCACAGCTCAATGCATTTCACTGTATCATCATAGACCAGTTTTGAACTTCATAGAAATGAACTCATACTGTATGCACTTTTTCCCCTTTTTACCATGGGGGTCTCTTGCAGCCCATGCTGACCTCCAACTTGTTACATATCCAAGGAAAGGATTACAAGTGTGTCCCACCATGCCTGCCTGGTTTCTGCAGGGCTGGGACTCAAACCCAGGGCTTCATGCATCCTAGGCAAGCACTGTACCAACTGAGCTATATCCTCAGCCCTGACGTGTGCTCAGTTGTGTTGGATTTCCTTCCTCAACTTTGTGTGATTCGTCTGTGTTGTGCATTACCATTTGCCCTTTTACACACCTGCATGGGGTCTCACTGTATGATTATACAGTTTGGGGGTCCCTTGAAGCAGATCTGATTAATATCATCATTGTTGCGATCGTCCTGTTTTGCAAATGCAGCACACTGGGCCCTAAGTTGCTTTGTAACCTTGTAGCTTAAGGTCACAGGCTGACAGTGAGACTGAATTGAAGCCAGGTCCCTTTGACTCCAGATGTTCCTCACCGCTTTGCAGTTCTGGGGACAGGAGCAATGAAACCTTCCTGCTGTGGTCAAGCTCTTGCCTCCTGAAGTATGACTGGGAGTCAGGAAAAGATCTAGCTCCGGGTGGAGAGAAAACGACCCGAGGTTTGGCGATTGCCAATATTTACCTTTGTTGCACTAGAAGCTGATAGCGCAGGTATGGCCGTCATTCACAACCCTGTACCTTGAGACCAAGGCTTTGCCAACATTTCACAACAAGTCCAAACAACCTCTACAAGGAAGATATGCCCTCGGTCCCCTGACCAGCAGCCACTCACAGGCTACCCTTTGCTCTGGCTCCCCAAAGCATAATTTCTCAGGTAGGCGTTAAGATATGCATGTTTGGAACCCCTGCAAAGAGCATTGCAGGCCCTAAAGCCAGGTTTCTCGGTAACCCTATCGAAGAGTGGAGCTCCCAGAGCTGCCCTGACTTCAAGAAGAAGCCAAGGCATTTGGTCTGTTCCCAGCTCTCTAAACCTACAGGCCTTGGCAGGACCATCTGCAAGGCAGCCACAGGGCGGCAGGAGCCCTGCTGACCTCCCTGCCACTTCACCCCCTGAACTCAGGTAGCATTCCAGTCAGACCAGCCAGACATGATTAAATGCTTGGCTACGTGCAGGGGTGGGAGACCCCGGGGGAAGAAGGGCTCAGAGCCAACTCCCTGAGGCACCCAGGGCACCCTTTGGTCTGTTGATCATTAACAGCAGCCACCTCACAGCAGACAGAAAGGGGAAAGTCCAAGGGATGGCCTGCTCCCTCCTCCCAGGCCCCTCCTCCAAACATGCCAATCCGGAGCTTCATGGACCATGAGCTCATGACCCTGGGGGAAGGTGTGTGCCGAGTCACCCAATCCAGCTGGTGCCTCTTGCTTCTGCAGATCACCACCAAGGGCAAGGGAGACAGAAACCTGACCCTGGGAGATCTGTAGTTACTGTGTGCCAGGAACTGTTCCCAGTGGCTTCAGTGTGCCAATCTATGATACTCCAAAGAACAATGGTAAAATGCCATGATGTTGTCAAAGGGCCTGGGTTCAGGTCCAGCGACTTCCTCACTGTATGACAAACTGATGAGCTCCCCTGCAGCTCACTTCATCCATGTAAAGTGGGAGTGCTATGTGTGCTGGTCAGTTTAACTGTCAACTTGATACAACCTAGGAAAAGGAGTCTAAGCAAGGGCTTGTCTGCATCAGTTGGCCTGTGGGCACCCCGATGAGGGGTTGTCTGGATTGCTTTAACTGACACCAGAAGACCCAGGCTGAGAATGGGAGGCACAGTTCCCTGGTCTGGGATCTGGATAGTGTAAGAGAAGGAAAGCTAGCTGAACACCAGCACGTATGCAGTCATTTCTCTCTGCTCTTGACTGTGGCTCTGGCGGGACCAGTATTTTAAGGACCTGCTATCTTGACTTCCCTGTTGCAATGGATTAGAACCCAGAACTGTAAGCTTAAATAAACCTCTTCTCCCTAAATTGCCTTTTTGTCAGGGTATCTTACTGCGGCAACAGAAAGGAAACTGGGATGCTGGGGAACTTCCTCCACTGCATCCTTATGTGCACCTGATTTAGTACACAGAGGTCTTAAACACCACGTGGTATCCATGGAAGCTGCTGTTACCCAGTGTTCCCTCAGTCTTCACGACAACCCCTTGAGACAGGTTGTCCTGCCTGCTAAGATGCTTCAGTAGGCAAAGGGGCTTGTGGTCAAGCCTGCTGAACCGGATTCAACCGGAAGGGACCCATGGGAAGGAAGGCACCAGCTTCCATGGGTTGTCCTCTGACATCCATGTTCACGCTGCAACACTCATGCACCTTTTTCAAAAGAAACAAAGGCCAGGTGTGGTGACATATACATTAATCCTAGCACTTGAGAGGCAGGCAGGCAGGGAGGGCCAGCCTGGTCTACAC
The DNA here is from genome assembly GCF_903992535.2 of Arvicola amphibius. Classification (NCBI taxonomy): domain Eukaryota; kingdom Metazoa; phylum Chordata; class Mammalia; order Rodentia; family Cricetidae; genus Arvicola; species Arvicola amphibius. Next base: position 98,768,506 of record NC_052053.1, on the reverse strand, counting down.
AGTGAGTTCCAGGGCAGCCAGAGATATGTAGAGAGAGCCTGTCTTAAAAAAAAAAAAAAAAAGTTACCCTTCCTATTACTAATTACTTTAATGGTTGGCAGTATTCTCTTGGGAGAAGAGGACTGAATATTCAAAAGAAATGAAATAATTATAGCTGTGTGGTGGTGGTGCACACCTTTAACCCCAGCCTTCTAGAGGCAAAGGCAGGCAGATCTGTGGTCAAAGCCAACCTGGTCTACAGAGTGAGTTCTAGGACAGCTAGGGCTGCACAGAGAAACCCTGTCTTGAAAAAAACAACAACAAAAGCAAACGAAAACAAAGACAGTTCCTCTCCTTCTTGGTGCTATGGCTCGTTCTTCCTGCCATGTCACATACACAAGCCTTTTCCCTGAAGTGCAAGGGATTTGTGACCCAATTATTGGCAAAACTCAGAGCAACCCAGATCCCTGAGGCCCAGTGGGCCCCTACCTTCCTCCTGATGATGAGACAGCACGACCAGGAAAGTCAGTGGCCCACGTGACTCATTGCTTTGAGTTGCTCCAAAGGAAGGCCAGTAGGGCAGCCCTGAGACCTTGCCCAACAAAGGGAATCTTGTAGAAGTCACACAAAGATAGTCAGGGTCCTAGGCAGGGCTGGAAAAGAAAGCCCAGTGCCCAGGCAAAGCAGGAGCTATTCTTTCGGTCCACGTATCCCCTCGTGTGGGCCTATCTTCAGCTCCCACTGCAGGGTTCTTAACCCCGGCCAGCTATGAAACCACATTTCCTGGATGTGCTTAGGGCCACTACCAAGGCCCTTCCTATTATGCTGGGGAAATGGGGCTGAAGCTCTTGCTTCCTTTCCTAAGTAGTTTCAGGCTCTAGATAGTAGGAAGTCAGGCTAGTGGCCCGGGCAAACTAAAGCCCTGAGTTCCTCAGGGAGACACTTAGGTGGAATATGGGGTTAGGGTCTATAAACAGCCAGTTTCCCTAGGTGACATGGAGCTTCCCTTTGCCTTCCCACCCTTCCAGGACCTCCTGGTTTCAATCCTTTGTTATCTAACTCCAGAGGCTGACTTCAAAGAAGGACATTCAGGGTGGTTGTGAGACCCCCTCTGAAGCCAGCTTGTGACATCCTGAAAGGAAGAATTAGATAGTCACCATAGGCTGTGTCTACAGAGAAAGAACTCAAAGTGAATGACTGAATGTCTTTACTTTCAGTCAAAATGGAAGATCACTACCCACCCAAATGCATGCTTACACACACACACACACACACACACACACACACACTCAATGCCTCTCTTAAGAAATAAGAGGCCTGGGTTCATTCAGGTGCCAGGCTCAAGGCCTTTGTCCTTGTACCGTCAGCCACTGCCCTGGGAAAGGAAACAGTCCTGGTTTTTCTACTGCACACCCGACATCGAGTAACACCTTCTGGGAAGGGGAAATGTCCAGTTACTGGTAGTTCATTCAGTACTGGACAGTGTCTGCGGCAGATCTACATATGGAGGCCAGTGGAGTGGAGACTGCTCAACCCTCAGAACTTACTAACTGCGAGGAGCCAGTGACTCAAATGTCATCTCTGCCCACCCAAGACTCAGTTCTCCCAGGTCTGATCTTTTACAAAGACCCAACTCCTTTCTCACAAGTTAACCATCTCTTTCCAGTAGCTACCTGACCCCAGCTGGATTTCATGATCCTCCTGCCTCAATGTTCAGCAAATCCCGTGTGCACCCCTACAACCAGCCTGGATGAACTTCTAACCAAGGAGACCTGGTGAGAACTGCTGACTGCCTTAGTGTACATGAACCCCATCTTCCCTTGACTGCCCTTTTCCGTCCTTACACTTCCTCATACCCCTTCAGGGAGGCACTGAGAAGTTAGGACCTTGGTTAATGCCTACAAGAGCACCCAATTCAGGCCTGCCAGTGTGGCGTGGCTTACACCCCCTTCAGCAGTAGCTCCTTGACCACCCCCTCCCAAAGACCACGTGAGAAAACTGGATGTACCTGGATTACAGCTCCCAAGTAGCCAAGGCCACACAGGTGAGCAAGGTTACCCTGGACTTGCTCACCACAGGCTTCTTCGCAAACAAAAAACGAAACAAAAATCTGCACCCCACCCAGGCTAAGTGAATTTCCAGCACCCACACCCACAGCTCTGGGCAGTAGCTTTTGAGGATGAAAGACCAACCACTGCGCTGCCCTCCAGTGAGGGTCAGACACACAAGGGAAGAGACTCTAGACAATTATTTCTTGAAAAACGGGGTTTATTGATTTTTTTTAAACTGCAAATAGTCGTTACAAAAAGTTTTTTTTTCTTTTAAATAAATTCACACAAAGAAAGAGAAATAGGAAGCGACGGTAGTGACCAGCAAGAGGAATAATAATTACATTCATCTTTATGTGTGTGTGCCAGTTGTTTATGTTAGCATTGGAAAACTCCAACCTGGAATCCAGAACCTCGAATCTGCGAGCGCGCGGAATGTCTTGAGATGGGCACGTGAAGTCAAAGGGGTTCTCTCTTTTCTGTTTTCCCTTTTAGAAGCTATACATAAAAGGTGGCTTCCTTCTGTAGTCACAGAGCTTGAACATACATTCCCAGTCCTACCTGTGAAAGGCCTAAGGAGAAGAAACTCAATTTGCAGTCCAACACAAAGGGGAGAATTTCTAAAATAAATAATCCAACAGTTTTTTGCATTTTTTTAAATTAATTTTTCATTTTTTTAAAATAAAATAACCAAAAAAAGTGTAAAGTTACAAAAATGTTGTTGAAGAATAATATATTAAAACTGTGGAAAAAAGGAAAGACACGTCACAAAATTTTAAGATTAATATGAAGATCATAATTTAACATAAAAGAATATATTCTATGGATTTGTCATCCCGATAAATATGAACAAAATTAACAAAAAAAGCATAGTTTGGCAATAAATACGTTTTGATAAGTTAAATAAGCTTTTTTATATTGATGTGCAGTGACAAGCAAAATTTTTGCTCTCCAATTTCTGAAAGTTAGATGAAGTTTAACCCCAGGGAAAAAAGCATGGCGTGAGGGCTCTAAGGTAGACCTAAGGTATTCTAGAGCAAAATCCATTAAAGCTACTTCTACAGGAAATCGTTTTACACAGATATCGTATGTGGAATGAATACCATTAACTGCTCACCCCTTACAGTTTGGTTTTTTTTTTTTTCAGCTTTTCTCTCATTTTGTCGTCATTTTTAAGATGTCACATATGAATTGGGGAACTTTAGCACCAAAATCAAGTCTCTCATAGTCCATCTAGTTTCCCCTTCCTCCCCACTTAAAAAAAAAAAAGAAAAAGAAAAAGAAATTAAATCTCAAAGTCCCACTTATGTCAAAACCTTCGTCCAACTGGTTCAACCTTCCTCCCTGAAGACCTACACAAACCCGGGCAAGATTAGTCAACAGGGGTTCGGGCTGGGATGAAAAAGGTTTTGAGTGTCAAAATAGGTTTCCCCCAAACCCCAAGTCCAGCAACAATTCTCTGAGGGAGGCGGGTAACTACAAGGAAGAGGAAGTGCGGGAGACTGAAAGGAAGGTGCGCTTGGGTCGCCAGCTGGGGGAGCTGCTGGTTGCGGGTCACCCCCCAACCCCACGGGCAGAGGCTCTGGGAGGCCCACGGGTGCCCCCTGGCGTTGAAGAGGTAATGTAGTCACAGTGACAAAGTTAGATAACAAGGCACTAAGTTGCTTCTGTAAACGGTTACTGCTTTTCTTTTGTGATTTGGCACTTAAGGCTTAAGCCGAAAAAAGGCATCTACTGACAAATATGGGACTCTGTTATGCGTGGTTAAGTGGGCTATGAAATGGAAGGAGGGGGTTTCAAGCCAGAAGAAGCTACCAACAAATTGACTTGTCCTTATGTTGGGGGTGGGGGTGGGGGCGACATACCAAGGTTTTGGGGAAGGGGCTGAGCTTAAATGTATCAATGTAGGGATTGAGGGGAAGTTAGGGGGTGGGGAGGTGAAGGCTTGGGATGGGGAGCAGGGTGGAGAGGTGAAGGAGGCAGGGTGTCCCTCCCTACCCTGGCTTAGTCATCTGAGATGGAGAGTCTGCTGAAAATGGGCAGGCGTCTTGAGTTGTCCAAGGTAGGGGAATCTGAGCCACTGTGGCTGCTGCTGGAGCTGCTCAGGTAGCCCTCCTGGTCCGAGAGAGAATCCTGAGGGCTGGGGGGAGAGTCAAACATGTGAGGGGACTCGGACATGGGCCGGAAGAGGAAGGTGGTGGGGGAGCCTCCCCCAGGTAGCCCCATGCTAGGAGCAAAGAGGCTCGCCAGCTCCTGGCTGGAAAAGGCGAAGGGGTTATTGGTGCCATCGGGCAGGGTAGGTGAGCCCAGGAGGTCATCCGCGCTCAGAATGGGGGGTGGGGTGATAGACGTGGGGCTGTCCAGCAGCCCCGTGGCAGCGGCGGTGGCAGCGGCACTGGGAAACCCAGCAAAGCTAAAGCTATGCTGGAGGCGGGGACGGTCAGCGGAGAGGTCCCGGCCCCCGGCCAGGGCGCGGCGCTCCTCGGCGTTGTGAATGAAGTGGCAGCGGGGCCCGTACGGGCAAAAGCCGATGGTGTGGAAGGTGCGGCAAAGCTCCGTCTTGTACTTGGGGTGGCGGGTCAGGCTGCGGAGCTCGTGGATGCCGTGCGCGAACTGGCACTTGTCCCCGTACTTACAGGCACCGTTTTCTTCGAAGGGGCGGCAGAGCTCCGTCTTGTAGCGGCTGGAGTTGACCTGGCCGCTCCCAGGCTGCTTCTGGGAGGGCAGAAGCCGCTCGCCCCCTTCAGAGAAAGAGCGGTCTCGAAAGCGGCTGTCGCGGGAGCTCAGGGACGGGGCCGGCTCGCCCTTAAGGCTGTTGAGAAGTTGGTTCTGATGGAACTTGGAGCTGGGCAGAGTGACCGAGTGCCTCCGAGGGAAGCCCCCGCCAGCAGGGGTGCCCACTGCCTTCCTGTCCAGCAGGCAGCCCCCAGCACTGGGAGTGCTGTAGTTGAGCATCTTGTTACCCTGGAGGGGAGGGGAGGGAAAAGGACCGGTGAGTGACCGAGGACACAAACGAGGCAAGGGCATGGTGTCCACAAAGGACAGCACCCCTTCATCAGATAGGCCAGTCTGTCCCTCTCTAAAAGGAGCCACCTGGGTTTATTTTGGCACTGCTCATGAGAAACCACAAAAATCCTGTCCTGTATGAAAAAAAATGTATACGCATCCTGCTCCATGCTGACCCCTGATATGTAAATTGCTTTCTATCCCCACATCCCTAGAACTATTTTTTCCCCTCTAAACTCCAAATCCTGTTTATACATTCCTCAACTCAGAGTACTTCACACAAGGCAGTCCTCTCTAAGTTCCCTCCCCCTAACAGAACCAGGTAAGCCCCTGGGAGAAGACAAAACATGAGCCAAATCCACCCCATCAGTCCCTGATAGCCCCCTCCCCCACAGTCTGGCCCCAAACTCTCCACTTCCTCTTCCACAAGTGTACCCTTCCTTTGGCAACAGGTTTTCAAACTGTGCTGTTCTTTTCTTTTTTCTTCCTTGGGGAAGAGCCTAGTCTGGGATGTGGGGAAAGGGATATGCACGGCTTCCCAAGCCCATAGCTTCCGGAAGAGCACCCCGGAGAGGGATTTCTCTCTCCCACCCCCCATTCCCCCACTCCCTTCACTGGGAAGATGCCTTTGCACTTGGTCTCCTGGCTGCAAGAGCCGTCTGGATAAGAGCACCAGTGTTTAATCTTGAACCAAAGCTACAGATGGGAAAGAAAGCGCTAGCTCCCCGCCCCTCCCCACATACACCTCGCAGTCACTGGGGGGAAGGGGGACTCGAGCAGGGACAGAGCTGCCACAAGCCCTAGTCACCTGCTCAAACTACCCAAGATTTAGAAAGAGTTGGGGGTGGGAGACTTGAAAGTTATCTCCAGGCCCCTGACACATGTGGGTGTCATTGTGCAAATTCTAAAGTTAGTCCCTTAGGATCAGCAGCGGGGGATCGGGAATCAGTAACCCTGTAACCGCAACCACCCCACCGAGCGGATTACAGGAACCCAGTGGAGAGCCGGTTCCCAACAATGAGGTTCATTTAAAAAAGTCCTGCGGGGGGAGGGGGCAAAAGAAAGAGAAATAGATCAAAGAGCGGGCAGCCAGGACGAGAAGGATGGAGTTGCTCAGGAGCTCAGGCAGCCGCCAGGGCGAATAGACTTAGGAAAACGCAGGGAAGAGAAAAATGCTGAAAATTTAAAGTTTTTTGATGTTGCTCTTTCGCTCCAGCACGCCCCTGCGCCCCAACCCTGCAGCCCCGGGGCCTTGGCAGCTGCACCGACAGGAGCAGCAAGCTAGGAAGGGAGCAACATGACCCGACGTGTTTAAGGGAAGGCAAAAACAGTTCAGCAATTAAAAGTAGCCTAGCAGCTTCATCCTTTCAAATTGGGGGGTTGGGAGAAGTAGAGTGGGAAAAAAATTACATCCATGGAGTTGTACATTTCAACCGCACTCCTGGTACACGCAGGTTTTAAAACTTTTTTTTTGGTCGAAAAACCGACTAGTAAACTACCCCCATTTAAGGAGGCCCTATTAAATCCTAACTGGCGGGAACTTGAGTTCTGGCAACATTTTGTTCCCCTAGTCCTCAATCAACGAGCCACAGTACCTCACAACACAGGTAAGCAGCAACTTTCAGCCAAAAGTTTGCAGCGTGATCAAGCAGCGCTCTCGCGGAGGAAGCCTAGCTCAGCTGGGGCGGACACAAACTCCACTACAAACTCGCCTTGCCTACATCTTAAACCTTAAATCAGCCTTTTTTTTCCCTGCCGCATACCTCTTAAGTTCTCCAAGGCAGAGAGGGAAATTCTCCCAGCCAAATACCGTTCTGAGACTTCATTTTTCCTAGAGACCCCCTACGCCACAGGGAGCAAAGTTGTCGGGAAGACTCGAACTCCTTCAGCAGGCACGGAAACCCAGAGCGCACACCGGGAGCCCACCGAACCCAGCTCCCGTGGCACACCATACAGGAATGAATCCTTCAAAGTTTGTCCCAATCCTAGCCACTCTTCCGGACCCCCGGGTCAGCCCTTGCCCCGCAAACTTGAGCAGTCACCCAGAACGTTGCTCCCAAACTCACATGGAACTCCACCTGGGACCTGAAACTAAGTAGGGAGGACATGGCCAAATTCCTTCATCGTGGAGGGAAACGCAGTGAATGCTCGTCACTCGCTCTATGCCGTTTCCCCAGAATCGAACTTTAGGAGTTTCTTTCAAACACAAGAGAAACTTTCGAAAAGCAAAAGCTCCGCCCTACTTTACCTTGCATAAAACTTCGCTCAAGTCGAAGATGGTGGCAGACACGAGGGTGGTGGTCATCGTGGGCGTTCGCACGGGGCAAGGAATAGTCTCTGGTGTGTCGTGAAGGTCCCGGTGCGGGGAAGGCGCAGCCTCCGGCTCTCCGGTCTGGAGTCCCACACGCCTGCTCCCGGCGCCCCTCGCCTTTCTGACTCCCGGGCTGCGGCGCGCAAAGCCCAATTTATAAGATTTGGTGAGTTGAGGGGTGGAGGGAGGAGCTTTAAACTTATTTAAATGAAGAAGAGGAGGCGGAAAAAAAAAAGTTGATTGACACTGAGGTTGAATCAGCCATGCGGTCAAGCGGGAGGGAGGGGTAAAGGGGGGGGGGAGGAAAGAAACTTTCAAAAGGAAGAAGGGGGAGGGGGAGACGAGGAAAGAAGGCGGAAAAAAAAGAACCACTCGGAGCGGCGCACAACTTTTTTTTCTTAAAGAGGAAAAGTTTCGACTCCACGGGCTCCGCTCCCCAGCGATGGGGGGCGCCCCTCCCTGGGGCTGGGCGGGGCCGAGGGGGAGGGGCGCCCACTCTTTGTCAGCCTCGCTGCCCGGCTCTGTGACATCACTCATTCCACCCCCTTCGGAGTTCTGGTTGTTGTGTTGTTTTGTGGGGGGGGGGGGGGGGAGAATGGTGGTGTGGTGTGTGTGTGTGTGTGTGTGTGTTTTGGTCGGGCAGGAAGGCGGGCTCGACTTTCTCTTTTTTTTTTTTTTTTTAATTTGCTAGCTGGAGCTGAAACTAGTCCTGCGCGGGCAGGGCTGCGGTTTCCATCTTGAGCTGGTGTCCCTTGAAACTTCTCCAAGTGTCCGCACGACTTACCTTTCCCTGACTTCCCTGTCCACACCCGGCTGCCCACCGCAAAACGAGCTGGGCGAGGAGTTTAGGAATTCAGAGCACACCAAATGTCCGAGTCAGGAGTTCTATGTTTGTTTCCCACCAGGGTGCGGAGGAGTAGGGACGATCAGGAAAACTTTTTTTCCTTCGGGAGAGGCTGGCCTGGCGGGGGCGAGCGCGGCAAGATTTAGCGCGCAACGCGCGTGCACACGCGTGCTGGGCCGGCAGCCGGCGCTCTCCCAGTCGGGTGAGGGGGACATTTCGAAAAAGACCACTGCCTGGGCAGATCTCGTTTAAACAGACCTAGATGGGGCGCTTCGTTCACACATCCGATCTTTAAAATTACCACAGAAAAACCCAGACTTTCATGGGCGCCTCTTCTTCCGGCTCACAAAAATAAAAAGAGCAACGAGTCACTTTCCACGCGCGCTTTGAATCTGGGCTTACCTCCTCCACACATCCCCAAATGTTAAAAACAAGAAAAAAAAAGTTACTTGGGTAAGAAGGAAGGTAGAGGTGGGGGAAGCAACACTTGTAACTTCTTGCAGCTCTCCCGCCCCCACGCGAACGGAACATATGGCTTGTCACTGTGCCCTGTTTGGGGGTGCCAAGGAATGGGACCCCACGGAACCCAACGGCCTTCAATGAATTATTACGCCCTTAAAAACCGCGATTATGTATTTATTTACTATTAGGTTTCGCTGCCTGCCACCCGCACCCGCTCGCGTGCTGGAGTGGAGACCCGGGCGGAAATCGCGGGCCGCGCCGCCTCGGCCTCGCACGTTTCTTCCCAGCACTCGAGGCCGCCCGGTCTGTTATGAAACCCGGTGCGCCGAGTGGCTACGAGCGAGTTCCATTGCGATGTAATTAGGTCACCCCATTACGAGTACGTTTCTCTGGAAAGGACGGAGCGGGCGGAGCAGAGCGTTCGAGCCTGAGCCGCACCACCCCTTACACACACGCACATTAAAAAAAAATAAAACAAAACAAAACTGCATTTATTTATCGCCAACCTCTGGGCAAACCTAGGGAAATCTTCCAAATCACAACTATTTTAGAAACCAGTTTTTTTTTTCAATTTTGCGAAAACACGACTTTTGCTGCAGCACACGAACCTAACGTAATTCCCTGCGGGGTCTCTGCTTGACTCGTCTCCAACAATTTTGAGTTGCTGGCCCCCATTTTTAACCCGGCTGCTGCTCCTGACTCTTTCTGCTTGCTGCTGTCCAGCCGCCGGTTACTTCCCTCCCCCGTTCCCATTTTTCATCTTTTCTTGAAATCTGGCAAGAGCCGAGAAGAGAAATAACTTCCATCCACCTTAATTTAAATCATTCGGATGTGTAGGTTTCTTTTTAAAGGGATGTTTGCTCGTTCCCCTCCCCAGCTCTAAGGGGGTTGGTGTGTGTGCGCAGATTTCGTGCAGTTTCTCGGTGATGAGGTAATGAGTTCCAGATTTCGGGACAGAGCAGGGTGCGTTAAAACCACAAGGTTAGCCTAAGTCCTGATGTGAAGCTATTTCGACTTTTCATTCCGCACCACCCGCCCCGGCTGGTCTAAACTCCCGAGTGTTTGCAAAGCTCTGCTGGGGGGGGGGGGGGGGGAACGAGGCCGGGCGGCCTCTTGAGATAGTGTTGTCCCTCAGAGGCGGAGGACCGGGCTTGGTGCACCCCGAGCTGCCTAAATAATCTTGCTGATTTGTTTGTTGTTGTTTTCTCTTTCTCTCTCTCAAAGAAAAAAGCGATTCCTCGAATTTCCTGCGCCTTCCCAGCTCCCCTGGGCCTCCCCTCCCCCCCCCCCCCCTTCCCCTCCGCGGGCGGCGCGCTCCCGGGTTGTTTACCCGCCCCGCCGACCGCCCGGGTTTGTTCCTGCTCCCAGAGCCCGTCTCTATAATTAAACTCTTTTTTCTAATTGTCGGGTTGCAACGTCATTTAGGGGACTTTCCAAGTGGGGGGGAAAGAAGGGAGGGAGGCGGGGGGGGGGGGAGAGCGCGCTCCTTAACCCTTCGCTGACCTGCGCCTGGGACGCTTGGCCCGCGCGGAGGCCGGCGGGACCCGCAGGTGGGCGGCAGGTACCGGGCCAGCCCCAGCCGGGCCGCGAGGCTCCAGGGACGCGAGCCCGGGCTTCTCGCGCGCCCGGCCGCCCTTGCCGCCGCCTCCACCTGCGCTGCCGCTTCCGCCCGGGGAGTGGGGGGGCGCCGCTCTGCCGCCGACTTCCGGTTCGCGCGCCCGGGCCGCGCAGGTATTTGGCTCGGGGTGGGGGCGGGGCCGCAGGGTCCGGAGACAGGGGAGAGTGAAAGTCCTCGGAGGCGCAGCTACGGAGGCGGTGTGCGTCCGCCTAGCCTGAGACGAGCCCGTCGACCTTGCTGAGGGGGGAGCGGCGGCGCGGGGTTGCGGACCCCCAGACGGTTGGACCGGTCAGCGGCGCCAGGCGACGCCTCTCAGCGCCTAGAGGGGCTGCACTTCCTTCCATGCTTCAGGTCACTTGCGAAATCTCCCAAAATCTTCGGATTGAAATCTGACCCCTTCCCGGCTCTTTTGCTCCCTGAGTGCTGGGTGTGTAGCCTCGATGTCTCTGGGGTAAAGGGTAAAGGGAGATCTGGCCTAGTGAAGCCACCTGGAGTACCTATCAGGTTTGTGGACCCTGCGAGGTACAGTGATTCAGAGCCTCTAGGGTGAGCCCAGGAATCTGCACACACACCCCCTCCCGTGGGTCCAAGATATAGACGTTGAGCTGTTCAGGATTCACATCTCGATTCAGCCCTTCTCTAGCTGCAATTTGTTTTCTTGTTGACACAAGGTCTTGCTGTTTTGCCTAGGCTGGCCTCAAACTGTGTACTCAGGTGAACCTGGGGAAGACTAAAGTGGGTTAGGTTGTGGCATGGGACCCTGTTGTGTAACTTCTGATTATTGCCACAGGTATTTCTGCAAACACCAGATGGGGGAGGAGGTGTCTTAGAATAGAGGTCTCCAAGTCCTAAAGTACCTCAAAGCACTTAGTGACCACCACTCAGTTGTAACGTCCCCAGAAGCAGGCAGAGTCCCAGAGACAGTCCAGATCCTCCAGTGAACGCAGCATTGCCTGGGGTCTGTGTCCTTAGGAAAAGATGACGACACCTCCAGCCAGAACTACTGAGAGTCCAACCCCCTCGGGCAGAGAGAAAGCCTTGCTGGTTCCTAAGTGGGATATTTAAACCTCCATTCTTAGGTTAATTGTTTCAGGCCCCTGAAGAGAAGTTGGGAATTAACTACAGGGTAGTTCCCTTGGCTGTACCCGCTAGCCTGGGTCTGAGAAGAACAATTGAACAAAAGACGCGGCCAAACCTGCAGACTTTAGCTTTCCCCGACACTTCCACACCTCCAGGGCATTCTCCTGTGGTCTTATTTAAGAAAAGTAAGTCCTCTTCCTCCTACCCCGGGCCTTTGCACGTGCAAATCCCATCTGAACTCATTAGCCCAAGAATTCTTTACTTTTTTTAGACAGGGATTCTCCATGTAGTTCTGGCTGTCCTGGAACTTACTATTGTAGACCAGGCTGCTTCAAACTCACAGAGATCCTGCTGCCTACCACCACACCTGCTTACATTTTTTTTTCATTTTTAAGAAAGTTTCTAGCTCAGACATCACTTCCTATGTGAAACATTCTTGGCTGCACACCTACTTCACCAAGACAAAGAGTCTGTCTTCTCCCGTGTATGTGTTCACAGAATATCTACTTCCTTGAGTATTTTCAGTCTGATAGTTCACAGTCCTTCTAGCTTTGGGTTACTTTTTTTTAAAAAAAAAGATTTATTTATTCATGTATTTTATGTATATCAGTGCTCTGTCTTCAAGCACACAGAAGGAATCTGCTCCATTACAGTGAGCCACTGTGTGGTTGCTGGGAACTGAACTCAGAACCTCTGGGTGAGCAGTTAAGTGCTCTTAACTGCTGAGCCATCTCTCCAGCCCCTTGCCTTTTTAACATACAGTAAAGAATATTTGTGTGGGGAGATAGAGTCATGAAATGGCTAGCACAGTCAGGTCCCCAGCAGTTCCACTGCCCCTCAGAATACTACCTGGTGTTGTCCCTTTGTGGTCACGCCTTGCTTGGTCTCTAATTCCTAGCAACCACTGTTGTGTTCTCATTCACAATAATATTGTCTTCTCTAGAATGCCATATAAATAAAGCCAGACAATACGTATTTCACACCATAATGCCTTTAAGACTTATCCATGTTGTATATATTGATAGCTCATTCCATTATTAATAAATAGCATCCTGATGCATGAGTATACACTAGTTTGACTACCATGAACCTATGGGACATTGGATTATTTCCAGCTCTGAGCTTCAAACAGAGCTTCAATAAACATTTATACACAGGTTTGTGTGTAAGCACAGTTCTTCTCTAGGATAAATAAATGAGACTTCTAGGGCCATATGGTAGTTGTGCATGAAAATTCAGTTTTAAGCTACCAAGAGATTTCTTTTGTTTTTGAGACAGTCTCCAGGAATCACTGGCTGTTCTGGAACTGACAGAGATCCACCTGCCTCAACCTCCCAGATGTAGGGGTTAATGGTGTGCACCACCACACCCAGCTCTACCAAGCCATTTTGCTGAGTGGCATTTTACACTTTTGCATCTCTAGCAGGTGTATGCATTTCCAGTTGCTTTACTGAGGCTGTAAATGCACTTTAATCACCCTAACAGATATGCAGTGATAAACCGTAGTGCATCTGGTCTGGTTTGGATGAAGACAAGGGCTTCCTGCTCCCAGACTGGTCTAGAATTCACTAAACAATCCCAGGCATGTCTCCTGCCTCAGCATCCCAAGTATTAAGGTTACAGGTTTGAGTCACCGTATGCCTGCTCTTTTCATTAAGATTCAATTCACATTTCTCTAATAGCTAACCACATCGAACAACATTCTGTCTGTTTAGGTGCCTCCTGTGTAGGTAGCCTCTATTCAAGTCGTTAGCATATTTTAACTGGGTCCTCTGTTTCTGTTGATATTTGCGGGCTCTTTCTACATTCTAGATGCAGATCCTTTGTCAAACGTTATTTGCGAGTATTTTCTCAAGCCTGAACCTTACCTTTTCATCCAATGCTCTTGGTGTCAAAGATGAGTGTGCTCCAACCCTAGTCATTAGGATCTTGTTTTTGCTAGGCCTGCTGACACAGGCCTGTAGTCCAGCTGATATAGAGGATTTTTAAAAAAAAGAGATAAAATTCAAGGCCTGCCTGGGTAACTTAGCAAGACCCTGTCTCAAAAGCTGAAAACTAAGGCAGTAGGAATAGAGTTCAGTGGCGGAGGGTGACCTGGCATAGAGATGTGAGTGGCGGAAGGCGACCTGGTGTAGGTGTGAGTGGTGGAGGTTGCACCTGGCACAGGTGTGAAGCCACAGGTTCAAGCCTCAGTTCTGGTGGGGAAAAAAAATCTGCTTTCTTCTAGAAGTGGTATATTTTTAAATTATGTTATTAACAAATGTTTATCTTATTGCTGTTTTGAATATTTGATCAACATATAATGTCCTAGTCTCCTATAACGTTTTATATTCTAAACATTATGTTCAAACTATTCAAACACAAGAAACTCTTAAATTGTTATTTATATTTAATGTTTGTGTGTGTGCATGCATGCGTGCATGCATGCATGCCTAGCAGATAAGACACTAATTCACTTGTAGGTAGGTCAGAAAGGATAACCTTCAGGACTGAACTCAGGTTGTCGAACAGTGAGCCATCTTGCCAGCCCACCTACAGTCTCTTAAGTCTGTCGTGCTCTCTTCTTTTTCTCGTTTGTTGGTGCTAGAGAGTGAACCCAAGCTCCTGAGGGATCTTTCTCTCTTGTTCAGTCTGTTTGTGCCTTCGGATCTAAAGTGAGTCCCTTTTAAGTGACAGGTAGTTGAGTTTTCATATCCATTTTGCTGACTTGTCTTTGGACTGGAGAGTTTACCCCATGCATTGAAAATATCAGTAGTGGGGGCTGGAGAGATGGCTCAGAGGTTAAGAGCATTGCCTGCTCTTCCAAAGGTCCTGAGTTCAATTCCCAGCAACCACGTGGTGGCTCACAACCATCTGTAATGAGATCTGGTGCCCTCTTCTGGCCTGCAGGCATACACACAGACAGAATATTGTATACATAATAAATAAATAAATGTTTAAAAAAAAAAAGAAAGAAAATATCAGCAGTGAAGGGGGACTTGATTCTGCTAGCTTACTGTTTTCTTTCCTTCTCTTTGTTTCCTGTGCTGGAATGAAACCCAGGGAGTCCTCCATGCGCGAGGCCACTCTGCACTGAGCTACACCCTCAGCCCTTACCATTTGTTGTCTAGATGCCTGAGAACGGTCATCCTTCATTTCCTGCATTACTAGTTACCCCTCTTGTCTGCAGAACTATCATCCTGCATTTCCTGCATTACTAGTTACCCCTCTTGTCTGCAGAACTATCATCCTGCATTTCCTGCATTACTAGTTACCCCTCTTGTCTGCAGAAGATGCCTGCTAAGACCCCCAGGGTTGGGTGGGCAAGATGGTTCAGCAAGTAAATGCCTGCCATCAAGTCTAATGACTTGCGTTCATTCCCGAGAACCCACGGGGTGGAAGGGGAAAACTGCCTACACCGTGTTCTCTGACCTCCACATGCTTTCTAGTGCCCTCTTCTGGCCTCTGCGGGCATGTCACACACTCGGTACACAGACATCTGTGCAGGCAAAACAACCATACACATAAATATCAGTCTTTTAAAAAAAGACATGAAGCTGGGCAGTGACCCTGCACTTAATCCCAGCACTCAGGAGGCAGAGGCAGGCAGATCTCTGTGAGTTCGAGGCCAGCCTGGTCTATAAGAACTAGTTCCTGGACAGGCTCAGCTCTAAAGTTACAGAGAAACCCTGTCTCGAAAAACCAAAAAATAAATAAATAAATAAATAAATAAATAAATAAATAAATAAAGACGTGAGACTTATGTTGAAGTTCCTTGTTTTGTTTTTCCTGTGGTTGCCCAATCCTAGCACTGTTGATAAGAGTTTAATCTCTCCATGCAATTGTTTTATCTTTCAAAAACTCAGATGCTATACTTGTATGAGTCTGTATATTACCAATCTCAATTATAGTAGCTTTATAGTAAGTCTTAAAATCAATGATGATTATTTCTCCCAATGTTTTATTTTTTAAATTATTTTATCCTTTATTCCTTTGCCTTCTTACATAGATTTCAGAATCATTTTTTCTATCTATACAAAATGTCCCCCTGGGAAATGAGGGTGTGGCTTAATAGTAGATTGTCCACCTACTGACTTAGTCACTTTCTGCTGCCATGATAAACACCATGACCAAGACAACTTAGGAAAGAGAGGCTTTATTTTGGCGTATGGTTACAGAGGAAAAGTCCATGATGGTGGGGGAGTTATAGCAGCAGACAGCCTGGAGCACAAAACCGGCTGGTCACATTTCCTCATACGTGACCGTGAAACAGAGTGTGAACTGAAGCAGGGGGCGGGGCTACAGACTCTCAGAGCTCACACCCTGTGGCATACTTTCTCTAGCAAGGAACACATCCTAAAAGTTCTGTAATCTCCCAAAATAGCACCATCAACCTGAGACCAAGTATTCACATATGTGAGCTCTGGAGGACACTTCTCCTTCCAACTGCCACACTTCAGTACACAGGAACATGGGCTCAACCCCTAGAATAATACACATTAAACAAAAAAAAATAACTTGTAAGGTTTCCTAACTATGAATGTGGCATATGTATTTTTTTGGGTCTTTTTTGCTGGGGAGAGATGGAGGAGCAAGTTGCTGGGGATTGAACCCAGTATGCCAAACACACACTGCCCTGAGCTTCCCTCACACACACTTGATTTCATCAGTTTTTGTATGTTGGGGTTTCCTTTCCTGGAATTCAAAGCAATGCTCCTCCAACACTTTCTGAGTTCTAGGATAGCAAGTCTGTACCACATGACAATTAGTAGAGCTCTATGGCTTTTAGTCTAGAGATGCTATGGGGTTTTGTTGTTGTTGTTAGTCTTGTACCTAATAATTCTCATTTTTTTAACTCTTGTAATTAAATTCAGTCTGTTTCCAGTCATTTATTACTATGTTATAGAAATTGAGTTGATCTTTGTGTCTTGTTTTCTTTGAGCTTATAAAAATCGCTCCAGGTACACAAAGAGCTTTTTGGTAGATTCCTCGGGAGATTTTTGTTGGGATTTTATTTTGTTTTTAACATAGATACCCACGTTATCTGCAAATAGAGATAATGTCTTCTTTTCCAGTGCACTGTTGATGCTGAGCAGGTGTGGTAAGGATGCCCTCACCTTGTTCCTAGTCCTCGGAAGAAAGCTTCCATCTTCCTGCATTAAGTATGATGTTCCTTGCTAGTTGTCTCTCATCACTTAACGTTTTAACATTTCCCCTCCCGGCAAGTATGTGCCATGAAAGAGGCTTTTTCAGCTCTGAACTCAGTCCCTAGTGCTTGGAGAGTGCACAGCACATAGTAGGCCCTTCATAAGCACTCACTAGGGAAAAGTAGAGATCAGGTTGTGGTCTTTTGTTGATTTAGCCAGCTTTCTTCCCTACCTGATGACAATAAGGGACTTGGCTGAATATCCTTCAAACATCTCAAACAATAATCCGACAATCAGCCGGGCGGTGGTGGCGCACGCCTTTAATCCCAGCACTCGGGAGGCAGAGGCAAGTGGATCTCTGTGAGTTCGAGGCCAGCCTGGTCTACAAGAGCTAGTTCCAGGACAGGCTCTAAAAAAGCTGCAGAGAAACCCTGTCTCGAAAAACCAAAAAAAAAAAAAATCCGACAATCAATACCCGCACAGGTCCCCAAGGCCCCGCCCGCAGTCGACTGTTTAAGCTGCTGAGCACTTAAGAGACCAGCCTTCAGCAGCCTTCACAGCGTCAGAGCGACCCTGGGAGGATGGGTGGCTGCAGTAAAAGAAGCATTCCATTTCTAGTGAAGTCAAACAAAAGCTCCAGGCTCTGAAATGAAGAGCTCTTTGGGTGAAAATCCCACTGCTCTGACCCTTGAGCTCAGATGGGCGGGGCGGTCTCACTAAGTTTATTTCAGCCACTTACAGAAACAGAGAGGGGAGAGGGGTTGGCTGTGTGTACAGCATCCCTGGCTCTGGTGCATTCATATCTGCCAGGCCCAACTTTTCTTTGAGCTTTGTTTAACTTTGGGGGTCTGGAGAGGCAGGCAGCAGTTTCCCACCCTCTCTAAACATTCCTCTTGGTTAGGCCAAAGCCAGCCCAGCCCCTGCTTCACCTTATGATGCCCAGAGGGTGGTTAAACTGTACCCTGAGTACCCAGCACTGTGGTCACACCTGGCACCTTTGGCATCGGCTTTTCTTCTATTCCCAAAGGGGTGGGGAAGAAAGATTAAGCTGTTTGTTTCCTTCCCAGTACAAATGTGGGTACGTGAAGACCTAGTCAGTCTTTGTCCCTGGTCCCCGCAAAGTCCAATGCACCCACCTGCAATGGCTGTACTTAAACTTAGGGTTTGATGTATATGAAAGGCCTTTTTACCTTGTTACCTCCTCAACTTCCCCAAAGCTTCTGGAGCCGCAGTCTCCAGTTCCTGATACATTACCAGCCTTCTGTCGCATCTCTCCCCCATCAGAAACAGAATTTTAAATGAAACGGCCATGCTGATTTTCTAAAACCTATTTCGAGCTGTTTATTACCTCTGAAAGAAGGGGGAAACTGAGGTGGGGAGGGGAGGAGGCAGCAGGTGGCCTATACCCACTGTGGATGGGGACGATAACAGCCGTTTATGGCTGACGCCAGCTGAACCAGAAACGGCCGGAGCTTGCCTTCTGAGGTGCCACCACCCAACACAGAAAGAAGGAAGCTTTTTGTACAGGGAAGCCCTGAACCCGCCACCCTCAAGGCCTGAACAAGCGCATGAGAATGTGGGGTAACCTTGCACTGGGCCTGCATGTGAGAACCCAAATGCCAGCCTGGTTCCCTGGCAGATTTCTGCTCCCCGGGTCACCAAGGAAAATGGAGAAGGGGAGACTTCACCTCCTACCCTGTTTAGGCACTGGTGGGAGGAGGTGCCCAACATGGAGACCTGCCAGCAGAGTCTTGTCCTGATGTTGGGGTGGTCTTCAGGGCAGATGGAGACGATCTCATACACTCGTAAGCTCTGAGTAAGTGCTCAAAAGTAAACCAAGCTACTCTTCTGTCCTGGCGTCAGCCTGCTGGGTCTATTACTGTCTAGAAGGCTGGGATGCCACAGATCCCAACCCTGACAGCCACTTCTTCAAGAATCAGGAACCTCATGAGCCAGACCAGGGGTCCACAGCTCTTGGCAAATTGCCCACAGACAGCTGGGGGTGGGGGTGGGGGTGGGGGAGACTAGAGAAGCCAGCCAACAGGCAGAGTGGCTGGGCTACAGCCACAGCCCTGTGACCTCTTCAGTGTTGCTTCTGCCAACTGCACTCTGCCTGGGAGACCATGGGCCCCCACACCAGGGCCTGCCCTTGTCTGACCAAAGGCAACCAGATACGCTGCAGCTGCTAAGTGAGAGAACAAGCACTCACAGAGACTGGGGAAGCAGCTGGAGAAAGATTCCTGGGGGTGTAAATATTTATACAACATGGTGCGTGGGAAGAGGCAGCCTGGGGAGGTGGTAGGAAGTGGAGGCACAGACAGATGGACAGAGCTTGCACTTGGGCTCAAGCAGGGAGGGCCAGGGAGTGCTGGATCCTAACCCCTTCCTATGATCCTATGTTAGAGGTTGGGTCCTGGCTGCCCCCAGGTCTCTTGCCCTCATGAGGAGCACAGCTTAGAAAACCATCCCATATGCCCCAGTCATTCCCACTGTTGAATCTGTACTCCATCTATGTGATGTGGCCACTGACAGATACAGATACAGAGGAGGAGGGTCTGCCTTGAATCAGACAGAAAACAAGTCTACAAATAACAGCTAGGGACTTAATGACTTTAGAGCCCCAAAGGAGTAGGGACCCCAAGAGCTGTACCCCAGGGCTGAAGCCTTCAAAAAGACAAAGATATGAAATGCAAGCGAAGATACCGCTCAGGCAGTTTTATGAACAATACACTCTAGGAGAGTGGGTCTCAGCTGTCCTAGTGCTGAGACCCTCCGACACAGCGTTCCTCTTGTTGCTACTTCATAACGGTAATTTGCTATTATGAATAATAAATCTGTGTTTTCTGATTGTCTGAGGTGACCCCTTTGAAAAGGTCGTTCAAACTCCAAAGGGGTTGTGATCCACCAGTTGTGAATTGCTCCTCTAGAGTGACAGAGAACCCTGCATGGATGACCACATTAATAATGGAGGGACAGATTCTGGAAAGAGAACAGGTATGACTGAGGTGGCTAGGAGGCCCTAAAGACACTCGTCGGATAAGTGTGTCACCGCCAGATAAGCCACCGTCACAGAACCTAGGAAGATGAGGTAATCCTAAGGTACCTTTGGCTGCTCTTAGTCACCAGCACGAATGCAGCTTAGCTCCAGGTGTGCCTAGGTAGAACCCTGATCCAGCCATGCCTTCTGCTGGGCTTTCTGAGGACTTAGCCAGGACCCAACACATTGGTGTTCCAGGATGGGAAGTGAGCCTGAGCTGGTGGGGACAGCCAGATGGACTCCAGTCAATTTGCCTTGGACAGCTGGGGAGCAGGCTCAGGCCACTCCCCTGCCACTCCAGACAAGGAGGGGTACAGCCACAACTTCTAGGAGTTCTCTGCTAGCACACCCGTCAAGAAGTGCCACCTGCCTCCCTCAGTGCCCAGACTGACCCTCAGAGCTTCCCTCCCACAGAAGGGTCTGAATTGCTCCCCAGCGGCCAGTAGCCTTGACCATCACAGTGCCCACTGACCAGGAGTGAGGCGCTGGGGAGATAAAAGGACTGACCTCCTGAGGAAAACTGCCTGTCTTCTCAGCAGATCAGCCCAGAGGCAAAAACAATATCAGCATACACTAGGGGGACTAGGGGGATTAGGGGGACGGGGCGTCAGAGGGTACCAGAGTGTCCCAAGAGACAGACCTCTCTGCTTCAGATTCTCCCTCACCTCTGTGAGCTCTGCAGATATCTTCCCAGAAAGATACCAGCCCTAAGTTCCCACCTCTCTTGTGAATCCCATGAACCCTAACCCATCCACACAAGCAATGGGCCTAGGCCCACACATTGAGCAGGAAATGCCATCTGTCCCTACCCTTAGCCAGGCCCTGGCAGCTAGCATTAGCCTGTCTCGAAGGGCTCCTCTTCCAGGGCAGCAGAGCTAAGGGGAGCATCTTCAGGCACCCAAGGCCTCTGGCACCATGGCCCCTGCCTGCTGACTGCAGTCCTCCCTGCCAGCTCTACTCAAACAGATGAGCAGCAATAAATGCTGTACAGCCCCCAGAAAGCTTCAGGAGAAAGAACTGGGGAAAGAAAACAAAAGCTAAGAAATGGGAGGCATACATTCAAGAAACAGGCAAAATAAATCATTCAAGAATCCAGGCGTGTAAGGCAGGGCAAAGCCGGGAAGTAGGCTAAGGCTGGGTGAGTGGGGAAGGGCCCTGAGAATGATAGACAGTTATAAAAACTCTGAAAACAAGGATGAAAAAGCAAAAGGGGCGGGGCTGGGAGAGGGGCGGGGCTGGGAGAGGGGCGGGGCTGGGAGAGGGGAGGGGCTGGGAGAGGGGCAGGGGAAATGGTGGGATTCTGATCCTTAACCAAAAACTCTGAGGATTGTTCTGGAGTCTTGTTGCTTTTTAGGAGGGATTACTCTTCTGAACACCGAACAAGGACGGTCCTAGGAAGGCCAGCTTCCTTTCTTGTCTGTTTTTCCTGTAATTCTCCCGTCACTCCTACCACTGGTCATTTGTAGAGTGAGGGCTTGTCTTCCTAAAGCAAGGCTACAAACCATCCATTTAACATGGCATCACGGTACCCTGTGGAAAGTTCTTTGGTGCATCCGGGCAGAGCATGGGCTAACCGAACCTACAGAATTACCATGCTAGAAAATCAGTTTATGGAGGACTGGCATACCATCTCTTTGCAAAGTCGGGGAAATCCCAGCAATAAGAAACAACATAGAGGATTTAAATTGAGTTCTAGACATTCTGTAGAGTAAACAGAGCCCTGCCTTTCTCCTTGCAAGGGTTGGCAGACAGTTGTGGAAGCTTACCCTCCGTGCCCATGTCTGGAGAACCCAGACAGCCTCAGAAGCCCCTAATGTGCTCCCTGGTGGCTGGGGCTCTATCACTCCCCATTGCCCTCCCTCTGTTGCTCCCTCGACTTTTCTCCAGTGTCCTTGACAAGCACGCCCTGACACTCCTCTACCTCCTCGGGGCATCAGGGTCTGTGAGAAAGCAGAACACACACAAGCAAGCACAGAAGGACTTCGTGTAAGCCCCAGCACTGCTGACCCAGGCTGCTTTCGCTGGCGACGGCAGGGTTCCAGCAGAAAGGTGCCTCACAGAGCCATCTAAAACTGCTCCTCCAAAGTTCAGCCAAGGGAAAAGCATATGGGCTGAACTTTGACCCACTGGGATAAAGAAAATAAGGCCCAGGCTAACCCTTCTCCAAGGATTCTGAAGTACCTGACCCTGATGATTCTGTACATGCCAAATGTCACGTTTTTGTGGACCTCAAGCTCGAAGATGTGACAAAAAGTACAGGAGGAATAATGTCTAGGCTGTGGGCCTAGAGACTTCAGTGTCCTCCTGTCCCGGCCAACCTGCAGACTGTCACAGTCTGAGAATCCCTGACTCAAACTATTACTTAATCACAAAAAAGACAAACCAGGACAGTAGAGGCTAGATGACCTAATGTACTAATCCCCTTACCCTCTCTGTTCTCAAGATGTGAGCACAAGGAAAGCACACAGCCACTGCAAATTTCAGCTTGAGATCAGGCCTCAAAAAGTCACGGACCTGGTCAGAGGCCAAAGTGCCCCTGTTTCTTAAATGACTCTAAACATTTGGAATCATCATGTTACAGGCTGTGTTCAAATCCAGGCAATGCAACTTCCTGGGCAGGCAAGGGACCTACCTGCCCTCCCCTAGTCTTCTCTGAATGACAGTAACCATGACACCAATCTCTCGGGGCTGCTGTGAGGACAGATGAGCAGAGCTCTTGAAGAGCTGTTGATGAGTGGGAGGCCTGCAGCCCCCAGGCAAGCCAGTCAGCTCTTGTTGTATGTTAAGCAGCAAGCAACTGACAAGGCCAAGGAGGCTGGAAGCCCCACCAAGGAGGACTCCATGGAGTCACTGGAGCAAAGTCAAGTATCCCAAGCAAGAGAGACAGGCCCCTGAGGAGGCCCAGGCAGCTGGTAGGTGGAACACTAGAGGGGAAAGCCAAGGACAACTGCCCAAAGCCAGGGTGTCTGTCTAGGTGGGGGGGGGGGACAGAGGAGCTTCATTCTAGTCTCCTTTCATTAACTCAACATGGCTGCACCCCACGTTCATGTGTGTTCATGCTCACGTGAAACTCCGCACATTCCAACCTAGTACCACGGTCAAGGCTTGTCAAGCAGAGAGAACTGCGGCTGGAGTGGTCTCACGGTGGCCTTGCTCTTAGAGACTGACTAACCAGGCGTATCTGCGTAATACAAACACTGGTCCTTCTGTGAGTGGCATTATGAGCAAAAGGCCCAAATACTTAAGATTCTCTTTTATTATTAATTATATTTTATTATTAATTATAGCACTTATTTTTAGGGGAAGGGTGTGTATCTGAGGCAGCACTCATGGAGGTCGGAGGTCAACTTGTGTTGAGAAGGTTCTCTTCCTCAGATGAGCAGGCAGGGCGGCAAGCATCTTTGCTAAGCCATCTCGGCAGCCCATACTGACATTTTTTTATGTTTGAATGTAGAATAGGATCTAGTATGTAAGATTTCTTTCAATGTTGAGTGGGGCTAAGGATGGAGCTCAGTGAACAGCGTGTGCTTAGCATGTGTGAGGGCTTCCCAACATTGCAGAACAAAACAAACACCAAAAACTAGCTCAGGGAGGAGGTGGCTGGGTTGTAAGTGAGCAAGCATGGCTATGAGCTGGTGATGCTAAAGCTGGATAATGGGCCCATTTGTTTGTCTCATATTTCTCTGTCTCCATGTTTAAAATTGTCTCAATAAGATGTCCTAAGTTCATAAAAGCTGGAATGATGTTGTAACTCCATGACTGTCTTGATCTTGTAACACACTCCTTCCTATACACACTCTATCTTAGACTAAAGATGAGGGCATAGAAAGATATCATGGAGAGAAGGGGCAGGGCAGCCCTACCCAGGGTCAGGAAAGTTCCTAAGCCCTTCCCCGGTCCTTCTGTGAGAACCAAGGGTGGGATCCTTTCTTTCTCTCACGTCTCTGGGTCATTGCAGGGTGGAGAGCACATTTAATTTTTATACTGCTCTTAAGTTCCATGAAATTCTTGTTCAATTTTGGTTTTAATGCATTTCAAGAGACAATGACTTTTTTAACCCCTGCATTAAAATGTTTTTTTTTTTGGTTTTTTTGTTTTGTTTTGTTTTGTTTTTTTTTTTTTTGGTTTTTCGAGACAGGGTTTCCCTGTAGTTTCTAGAGCCTGTCCTGGAACTAGCTCTTGTAGACCAGGCTGGCCTCGAACTCAGAGATCCGCCTGCCTCTGCCTCCTGAGTGCTGGGATTAAAGGCGTGCGCCACCACCGCCCGGTGAGTAAAATGTTTTTATTTTTGTTTTGTTTCATACTGAAAGTAAAGCCCTTTCAGGAAAATGGAGAGAATCACACACACTCCACTTCATAGGGTATATTTTATATTAGTATATTTATAGTATATTAGTATACTGTGGTACCTGCCACCAATAAGTATTGCCAAATGGTGTGGCTGGCAAGTTTTCATCAGATGTCAGCCTTAGCCTCTGAAACTATTAGCAGAAGACACCCCTCTTCTTGGGCACTCTTAAGTTATAGATTCTCCCCCTTTCTTTTTCTCCTACTTGGTTTTTGTTTCAGTATATTTGTTGCCAAAGCAAGCACATGTTTCTGTTTTTCGGACAAGGCTTGTATCTCATTTTGTAGCTCAGGGTGGACACAGACTCACAATGACCTTCCTGTCTTGGTGTTGGGATGACAGGTGTAAGCTATGATGCTTGGCTGTCCAAGAGGTTTGGTTTCGCTTTTGTTTGTCGAGACAGGGTTTCTCTGTACAACAGCTCTGACTACCCTGAAACTCACTTTGTAGACCAGACTTGCCTCGAACTCACAGAGACCCACCTCTCTCTGCCTTCTCAGTACTGGAATTAAAGACATGCACTACCACCGCCCAGTCAAAGATTTTTCTTAAACATCAAAAATAAATAGAGAGGCGCACTACTCTGAGAAGCCATGGCCACTGTCCTCCCCAGAGACACCTCTGGTCTAGAACATGTCACCTAAGAGGATGGCATCTTTCCCTCTGGCTGAATGAGCTGGAGGTGGATGAACAGGGCATGGCTTGCTCTAAGCCAGGGCTTTGAATGGCACACACCCCAATCCCCACAAAGTAGAGCCATGGCAGATGACCTCATTCCCAAAGACTGGATTTGGGATGTACCAAAAGGACTGCCCTGGCTGACTCGCAAGCCATGAAGGCCTCCACACAGCAGGGGGCAGTACAACACACCTTCAAGAACAGGAGGGACCGCCCAAAGGGCCTGGTGGCCTGGCCAGAGATTAGCTTCCCCGATCAGTAACCATGGCTGCATAAAAGCAAGAGGCCTTCACACCATTTTAAAAGCTTTTGCCACTTGCCTCGGGCCACACAGCAAATGGGATCCTGAAAAGCAAGTTTCCACTTGGGACTTGAGGTGAGGGACCTGTGGGTGAAAGACAAAGCAAAAGTGCTACAGCAGCAGCCACTGTGAGTCTCTGCTGGGAGCCCTGATGCCGGTCAAATGACAGGACGAAGGATGTGAAGCCTGCGTTATATCCCATCTTTCAACAGCACCTAGAGAAGATGGACGGCTACAACAGCTCCTCCCGCTTTCCTGTCACCTTGCCTCGGGTGGGCAGAAAGCATGGAGAACTCACAACAAAACTTTCAGAAAGTCCCTAGGCTTTGAGACCTATGCAGTGCATGAGATTATCCAAAATTCCTGAACTCCTGGCCCCAGGGAGAGCAATCTCTTGGAGACCCTGAGAGCAAGGGCTGAAGCTTCTGCAGGCTTGGGATCCAGAAAGCTTGACTTCAAATCCCATTTCAGATTGCTACTAGTTTTGTAACACTGGGCACTTGACACAATGTTGCTCATTTCTGTAAACATGAGCCCAGCCTTTGCCTTACAGGTACAGCTGTTGCCTTCAGTAGGCTCAGCCAAAGTCCCCAACCCAATGAGTGCACCGAGCCCTGGAAGAAGCAAGCATGCTGTAGAACAATGTGCACAGAGGACTGCTTCCAACTCAGGCCCAGAACCCAGACTCATGCCTATGTCAGGATGCAGCTCCCAGAAGCCATTTAGGCAGGCTAAAAAAAGCTGCATAAATCTGCAATGGTGGTGGATTTACCTGCTTTTTCCATGGAGAGGTAGAAAGGAAAGGGGACATTGTGGGTTTTCTGTGAGACAATCTAAGCTAGGCTAATAATTAAGCACATGGCCAGAAGCTGAAAGGCAGGCACCTACGGGGGACAGCCCCCCACCTCCGTGTCAACCCCAGAGATTATGAGGCTTGCCTCTGCAGTCTGAGCAGGCTGGGGATTCCCCTAGGCAGACAGGAAAGAGTTAAGCTGCTCTGGGCTGGGAAGGAGGGCTCAGCAGCTATAAACAGTGAACCCTGAGAGGGAGGGAGCTGGCAGGATGTGGCCAGGGCTTGAGCTGTCTGATTAGTAACTTCACTTTTATTTGGAGGGGGATTCATTCTGTTTTATGTCCTGTCCCATCGAGGAAGTGAAAGCCCAGGTCTGGGAGGGGCCTGGTTTCAAATTGTTTCGTCACAGCTCATTTCTTTTTCCCCTTAAATAAATAAACAAAACCACCTCTGTGTTTTCCCCTTAATGGGCATTCAGCAAATCATCTGTGGCTGAGGCATGAACCGGGTGTGCAGGAGTCCTTCATGGGAGAACTCCGGGCTTCGTCTTTTAGAAAGCGAGAGGGAGGCTCCTTCCGTTGGCATTAGCCTTCTCCAAGCTGCTACAAGCCCTTTTTCTGCCTCCTCCTGTGACCTCAGCCTATACCTCCAAGTCTTTAGGGTGTCCGTGCTTCTCAACCTTCCTCTCTCTGCGACTCTTTAAGCCAGGTCCTCATGTTGTGGTGACCCCCAACCATAACATTATTTTCATTGTGACTTTGTAACTTTGTACGTTTGCTACTGTTCTGAATCGTAATGTAAATATCTGTGTTTCCCAATGGTCTTAGGCAACCCATATGACCCAAGGGATCACAACCTCCGGGTTGAAAATCATTGACTTGTCTTGAGCAGGGCCTGGGCCTCACAGAGCAGGCCACACAGAGGCGTACAGGAGGGGCTCTGGAGAGCTGGTTGGCTCAGCCTGGTGCAGACCTGTGGTTTTGGTCCCTACAGCACCCTGACATTTCATGATTCCATCGCTGGGCTTAAGAAAACACCATTACATATTCCTTTACTCAAGGTTCAAAACATCTGTGACCCTTGCCCAAATCCAGATTAAAATCCATTCAATCATGTGATAATTCTCTCGCAAGGGTCTTTTCCTGCATGACTTGGTAACGAAGACCAATTTTTAAGAGTCCTCGGGATTCAGAAGGAGGGGTGCAGCCGCAAAGACGAAGAAGAGGGGTGGAGGCCCTGATATGTAGGAAGGTTAGCCAGGGACAGACAGATTCACTGGAAACAAAGGGGGGGGGGGGATACGGGAAGGCTTCCTTGTGGGTCTCATATTTAAAACAGACCTTCGACGAACTGACAGAAGAAAGAATATTCTAGAACCTGAGAACTGCAAACGATAGAACACCCATGTGTAAACTGGTAGATAGAGGAGCAGTGGGGTCCCCTGCTCCTCAGATGACATCAGAATGATTGAGAAATTGGAAATGAGCTGGCCACGGAACAGTACTGGGGCAGCCAGTCCTTGACCCTGGGTTGGCGTGACCCGAGGGCAATCCACTGTAATACCACCTTGTCTGGTACCCTGACACTCGGCTGCCAGACAACAGCCTGACGATCACTCTGACCTACTTCAACCACCTATGACTTTAAGCTCCTTGAATATAGGGCAAAAAGAACGAGGAGGTGACTGGAACAAATCCAATCAATGACCGAAGCGCTGGCCCAGCCTGCTAATGGCTAACTGAAGGCATTTCCAAACACCCGGAGGAACGTGCCAGGGCCTCGGGTTTTCTTCCCGTTCTTAGAAATTACCCCCCACGCCCGTGGCATTTCGGTTTCCAAACCCCCAGGTCTGCCGCGGGGCTCGGTGGCCGGACCCCTGGCCGCGCCCGGAGCGGCGAGGAGCGGGTTAAGGGCGCCAAGATGGCCGGCTTGTTTTGCTCGCCCAGGCATCACGCGGAGGCTGCCCTTTGCCTCCCGGGGCCGCGGTCAAGGTTCCTCCGCCCTCGCTGGCACCCGGCCCGGCGGAGCCTCCTCCCCTGCGCCCCGGAGCCTCGCGAACCTTCCAGACCCGGGCATGGCGGGGCAGCAGCACGGCCTGCCCGGAGGTTCGGGGTCGCTGCTGGCCCTTCGGCTTCTCGGAGCGTCTGCGGCCCCGGCTGGTGACAAGGCTGAGTCCGTCCGTCTGTCCGTCCGTCCACCCGTCCCTCCGTCCCTCCCGCCGCTCTCCTTCCCCAGCAGGCCTCTCCCAGGGCCTTTCCCGCCGCGCAGCCGGTCGAGCCCGTGCGATGGGCGGAGCAACACTGTCCTCTAGTGGCCAACATGCCGAACAGCAAGGCGGGATCATCCGCATTGCCTTTGACCACCAGTGTTTGAGCATTGGGCTCAAACCGCTAGGAAGTGCTTTCTAGATGGGATCCCTGTGAGTTCGAGGCCAGCCTGGTCTACAAGAGCCAGGACGGACACCAAAAACTACAGAGAAACCCTGTCTCGAAAAAAAAAAAAGAGTGTGTGATACACTTCTCTAGGCAGTGCATCCAAACCCAGCTGTTGGTCTGGCCCCAAATCGGAGTTTGTAAGTTTATGGAGTTCCAGGGTGAATATAGCTGCTGCTGGTGGCTGATTCCAAACCGCCAGCTCTGCTCCCTTACCCAGGCTGGGATTCTTCTGTCCAGTCCAGTATACAACATGCCCTGCAGACAGAGCACACAGGATAAACTGTGATTCTAACCAAGTTCCCACCCATATGGCACTTAGCAGAGGGTATAGACTTGTTTAAACAATCAATCTAAGATTGCACTTGGAAACTTTAAATTTTAATGTGCATGTATTTCTGCATACCATATGTGTCCAGTGCACTCTGAGGCCAAGAGGACTTCGGATTCCCTGGAATTGGTGTTACAGATGGTTTTAAGCTACCATGTGGGTGCTGGGAAGAGAACCTTGGTCCTCTGGAAGAGCGGCCAGTGCTCTTCATTTCTGAGCCATATCTCCAGCCCCTTGAAAAAGTTTTAATACATTTATAAAAATATGGGGCTGGAGAGATGGCTCAGAGGTTAAGAGCACTGGCTGCTCTTCCAGAGGTCCTGAGTTCAATTCCCAGCAACCACATGGTGGCTCACAATCATCTGTACTGAGATTTGGTGCCCTCCTCTGGCGTGCGGGCATACATCGAGGCAGAATGTTGTATACATAATAAATAAGTAAATCTTTATAAAAATAAATATAAAGTGTTGCTATTTGTGACTACACACACACACACACACACACACAGAGAGAGAGAGAGAGAGAGAGAGAGAGAGAGAGAGAGAGAGAGAGAGAGAGAGAGAGAGAGAGAGAGAGAGAGAGAGAGAGAGAGAGAGAGAGAGTGCTTGCTTTAATCAGGACGGTTTTCAGGACTGGGCACCTTCCTCCTAACATGCTGATTCTGGGGACCAAACTCGGTTCAATCAAGCTTGTTAATCACATTCACCAGCTGAACCAGCCCCAGTTTTGAGATAGTTTCCAAATTCTTCTGAAGGGAAATATGAAGGCCTTCAAAGAAGACATATAAGTAGGGACCTGCAGATAGTCCCCAATTTATGATGATCCCACCTTTGAGGTGGTACAAAATATAACAAGCATTCAGTAGAAACGGCAGCTGAATTTTTAGTTCCGGGTTTCCCCCCCTGGACTAGCAATAAACACAATGCTCTTGCAGGACCTTCCTACAATCAATGGGAAGCAACCTGTGGTCTGTAGTGTGTTGGGTTGCTAAGTGGCCTGGCTCAAGGAAGCAAGTGCACTTTTTACACTCGCTGGCGCTCTCAGTTTATCGGGAATGGACTGGAGGTGAGGATGCTGTCACAACAGGGCTTTCTGAGGGAATCCTGAAGTGGAGTCCAGAAGGAGGGAGTACCAAAGCCCTGGGGAGAACCTAAGACAGTACTGGGAGTGGTAAGCAGAGCAAAGAGAGGACAAGAGCATCGCCACCCATGCAAAGGCTGAGGATGGGCAAGGTCCAGCCATCTGGTACCCAGGGACCTTCCTCTTCAGAAGGGGTCCTGGTTTCTGAGATCTTAGCCATGCCCAGGATGATACCTTGCCTTTAGGAACCCCAGCCAAGTGCTCATGGACCATGAACTTCTCATTCACCGAATCAGATTGGCTTAGGCCCCTCCTTGAAGCCTGAAAGAGAATCACATTTGGTAGAACGAGTTGTGTTGGGCAGCAGTAAGAGGGTCAATCTTGTACTCCATGCTTTGTCTGTGGCCGCTTCTCCAGTGAAGGTTGCAAAGCACCTGTTGTATGCTTGGTACTCATGTCACAGTGTGTGAGGAGGGCCACAAAGGATGAGCCCACCCTGTCCTTGTTCCAAGCACTTTAGAGGGCAGATAGGTGGGCTCATGTCCCACCCCTCCTGTTTATTCACCTCCCTAATGACCCTGGGGTTGGCCAGGTTGGCACATGACAACCATGGATGCTGTTGTAAGGATGCTTGTTGCTGGGCACCCATACCAACTTGGCAAAGAGGATGGGATAAGCACCAACCACTGCCTCTTTGTTGTTCACGCTTTGACAAAGAGGCTCTTCCCATTGGTCCTGTTACCCAGCACAGTCTCTTTCTTCATCAGCTCAGCCCACCAGCACACTGTTGTGGAGAGAGGAGAGTTCCTGTCTAGGGCCCCTACCACTCTCCAGTGTTGTGCAAAGTAAGGTCTTGGGGGGGAGGGGGTCAGTGGACTCCAGGCCAATTGAGATGGGGAGAACACATTAAAAAAAAATCCCTTTCCAATTCAAACGAGTTCAACTCAGCTCCTGATTCTGTGCTATATCCAGCAAGTAGCTTAAATCTCTCTGAGCCTCAGTTGCCCTATCTGGGAAGTGGGGAAGTGCAGCCCTCTGCCTCGTCGGAAGATTCTGAAGATTAGTAATAATAGCCATCACTTCTCTGGTACTGACACCATGCCAGGCACTCGGGGCTTCTCATGAGGTCATGTGTGGAAGTCCTGGCCTATGGCCAGCCAGCAGTCAAGCCCATCATGGGAGCCATGGGTGCAGTTTCACAATAGCACTGGTGCTCAGCACTCGTGGTTAACGTTTAATGGGTGGAAGTTTAGCAAGCCCTAGGCACACAGTAAGCGCTCAATAAATGACCTTCATTATAAGCCAGAGAATGGGGACCTGTGTGCGGAAGTCCCGTGACAAAGAATGTAGAGAGGTAGGCGGCCCGAGGTGATGCTTCACCCTTTTCTTTCTCCCCAGGAGGGCCCATGTGTGTTAGCCAGCTCCCCAGGCTGGGATGTCAGCTCTGACTCACTCTCCCCAGGGAGAAGCTTAATTAGCCTCCCAGCAGCCAGAAGCACCCCAGATGAAAGGTGCTGAATGTGAGTATAAGGTGTGACCCCATATTTATAACCAAGGCTCCCTAAGGTGAGGAAGCCCGGGGGCGGAGAGGCAGACCAGATCAGGGCCTTACCTTGTTTACGACAGAGGTTCTCAGGAAAGGGAGCTGGCTGGCTGCGGTGGCTGTGAGTCTGAGAAGTCTCCAGGGCTTGGGGGTGGGGCAGCAGAGGGCCTGAGGGTAGAAGGGGTTGGGGGGCTGAAAGGGATCAGGAGGCTGAGCTATGTTCCAGGTGTTGCCTCCTGTATAGGAGCTCCAAGACCAGGAGGCAGACTTGGGTAGGGTGGGCCAGGGTGGGTAAGGGCTCTGATTCGGGGCTGCCAGGTTTAAATCCCAGCTCCACCATGGCATTCTGTGTCCTGGAACCTGGATTCCCTCATTGACTGACAGTGCTTTATGGGGAGGCTCTGGTACCCACTATGCCCATAAGGAACATGTGTGCCATCCTAACCGAGTGCCTGTCCTATGCCATGCTGGGAATCCAACTCAACAGACAGGAGGGTCTGCTTGGCTGCACGGCAGACTCCAGGCACAAGAACGAGAGATAAAAAACCAATTGCCTAGCCATCTCTGCTCACCATGCTAGGGACAACGGTCACGTGTCATGTGTCAGATGCAGAGGTCACAAGCACGTGGCTTCTCCACATGATGCCCTGGACAAAAAAAAAAGACCAGCTGCTGAGGCAGGTAGAGCTGATGTGGGCAGATTCAGAGCCAGGGTTGAGGGGCTGGGTCTGCAGCACAGGAATCCTGATCCACATCTGGCAAAACAGATGCCGCCGTCCCCCCTCTGCCTCTGCTAAGGGATGCACCTATAGTAAGAACCGTCCTTGTCACCTAGGTCCTGCTGGGACTCCTGCAGCCCGGCCCAGTGAGACCAAGAATGACTTAACTACCATGTCCCTGCCTAGGGTCTGGGAATTCATTCGTTCATTCCTTGTCAGTCACTCTACTGGGCAACAAGGATGTAAAGATTGAACATAACAACACGTTCGTGGTCCCTGTGCTCTGGAGGACCTAACATAGAGCAAAGCTGAGGACATGATTCTGGGAGAGCATTTGCACAGCGTGTAAGAAAGCTGGGTTTGACCCTCGGGACTATAAAAAAGAAACAGCTAAGCATTAAAGTGTCAGAAGGACCAGAGCGGCACTGGCCGAAAGTCATCAGCAAGGCCATGGGAAGTACCCAAGCTGTGGGCAGCGGTAGCTAGAGCGTAGGGACAGGAGACTCAGATACATCCCACAACCCCACCCCCACCCTCCATTTATCTCAGCCTACCAAAGCAGGCTTCCTGCTAAGGCAGGTCAGTAACAAGAGTCTGGTACCTAGTCCTGCACCTGAATCTGGGAGGCGGGCAGCATCGCACAACCAAGGAATCAGAGAAGGGAAGAAGGTCCCCCCTTCTGCATCACCAGAGCCCCCCATGGCATCAATCCAGGAGACAGTATGGGGTACTGGGCTGAGACTTTCAGGAGACGTTCCTCAGGACAAAACACCGCCACCACCATTGTGCCATCCCCTGTCACAGAGAGCGTCCTAGATTCCAGGCATGTATTTCTTAAACCACTAAGATTTTGCCAAAGATGTTCCCAGGGCCACGGGGCTAGTGTGCAGAGGATTTGCACTGCGGTCTGACTGCCCCAGAATTTACCCACACTGTTCAGCACATCCCCCAATCAAGCCACCATTTGTTCTCCTAGAGAAGCCCACAACGGTCCCCTGTGTGCTGTGCAGGCTCCTAGGCAGGCTGCCCGCCAAGGAGTGAGGGATGGAGAGTCCCCACCCCAGTCGTGCTCCAGCCTCTTCCCCTCCCCTGCCTGGTCTCAGCCAGTACATCCACAGGAAATCCTCCCTGCCTCCAGGAAACTTAGGAGCTGAAGGGAGCTGTCTCCACCAGGTCCAAGTGGGTAGACGGGGCCTGGAGAAGGAAGGGAACTGGATGACAGTCCTAGGTCCTGGTGGTCCCTGGGTCTCAACTGGGAGCGAAATGATCCCTTCAAGCCCCATCACACCTCCGGCAGCTGTCCTGAGGAGCTGCCTTGGCAGAGAGCCAAGGGAGCAAGCTAGGTCTTGCTCCAGGTACCTTGACTGACCTGAGGAAGCCCCAGGTGCCCTTTAAGGAATCAGGCAGAGGGAAGGGGGTGCGTGGGAAGGTGGATGATTACCATCTTCCATTTCAGGGGTGGGGCGCGGCCACCTACCTGGGGAATATAGCCTTGTTGTCTGTCAGTGATGAGCCCCTGCCTGTCTCAGGCTCACCAAGGGTCAGACAGGGTAACAGCTAGGCCAAATAAAGCCAGGACGTGGTCTCTGAGAGCCCACTGACCTGAGCTCCGGGTTTCAGCCGAAACACTTCGCATGCATCAGCTCTGAAGCCAGTCTTGAAATTCACTCTGAGATGGGGAAACTGAGGGCCAGAGAGATTGGAGAAATGTGCCCACGGCTGTGTGGTCAGTCAGATGCCTTTGGTGCCTGATGCCAAAAGTTTTGTCTTTGATGCCCACTTAAAGCTTTTTCTGTTGAGCATGCCCAGCGTCAGAATCAGCAAGGGAGACACTGTGTGAAGGAGGGGGTGGATGCATGGACTTTTCCCCAGTACCCAGGCTGAGGAGTGTGAACGGCTGAGTGGACGGGCCAGTCACTGGATCGGTGGGTCACTGAGTGGATAAGCTGCTTCAGTGAGTGGGTGAGTGGACCAGTCCCTGGGTGAGGGAGTGCATCAGCGAATGCATGGGTGCATCCGGGAGAGGGCAAGTGAGTAATGGGCAAATGGACAGAGTATGGACCATGATAGGGTAAGTGACAAGTTGGAGCCGGGGACAAGTGGCAGGTGGCTAAATGGCCCAGCTGGAGACAGAAACAATGGCTGCTGTGTCCAAGGGCCTTCTGGAGAGATGCAGGAAGGAATGTGGCTTCTGAGAAACAGGGTGGCTCTTGGGGATGCTGGCTCATCAGGAAGAGCACCCCGAGATCTCCCTCCCTAGACAGAAGCCACCTTGATCTCCCTCCCTAGAAAGAAGCCTAAGAAGCCTTTGGAAAACCAGACTGGGGAGGCCCCAGGACACTGGCCACTCAGTGACTGCCTGGGCCAATCATTAATGGGTCTTTGAGAAATACATTGCTTAAGGGGGACCCTGAGATTGACCTCCTGACCCCAGGCAGGGAGGAAAAGAGGAAAGAGAGAGCCACTGGCTCTGCTGGAGGCAGAGGTGGGAACAGGATTGTCAATATGCTCTAATTCTGACCTTGGAAGGCAGGTGGGTGGACAGTTACTGCCCCAGCCCTGTTTACCTAAGAGAGGACATAGGTGGCATGGAAGTAGCCCAAGACGGAGGGGTCATTGTTACGAATAATCTTAACCTTCTGGGTTAAGATCCCACCTGGGATCTAGACCAGGGGGTGAGGTAGACTGGAGTGGCCCCAGGTGTGGTGCTATCCTGGCAAATATGGGTAAGGTGGAGGCTCTTGGTTAAATGTAGTTCTATGTATCAGAAACCTGGAGGGAAGAGATGATTAGGAGACTATGGGTTAACCCCAACAACTGCAGCAACAACAAAGGGAAAGTCACCTGGCTAACTCAAGGTTGACTGTGGAGTTAAAGAGCACACAGAGAAACCCCTCCATTCCCAGGTCTAGATCCAGGCAGCTCTCTGGAGGAAACCTAGGCAAGCAAGGGGCAGGTACTAGCCGGTGGGTCTCTGAAGACCACGTTCCTAATTCCTTTCCACCGTGAGACAAAGAACGGCAAGAGAATCCTAGAGAGGAGTGAAATTGCCTTCCGCCGACCCTTCTAGATGACCATCCTGCCCTGGGACAGAGGCTCATTAGCTTCTGTTCTTGAACGAAGACTTTCTGGTGTCTCGCCTTCTTTCTGGAAAAAACGCCACAGAGGACGGTTTAGGCTTGAGGCAAGGCAATCCTGCAGAGACTTCTGTAGGGCAGGATGCCTTAGGGCGTAGCAGGGCCCCTGGGAGGTGGCGTGCACCCTCTAGTGGCCACTTTCCACACAGGCGGAAGAGAATTCCTGTACCCACATTCCAGGTAAGGTGGTGGAGTAGAGGATCTGCCTCTGTGTGAGGAGGTGAGTCAGGCAAAGAATAGACTCTATTGAACAGTATAAAGAGCAGGGCACCCGGCACTACGGGAGTGTTAGAATAGCCAAGGCACAGGACCGCCGAAGGCATCTCTAACCATGCAGCTCGTCAGCAGGGAAAGATGAAGAAGCCTCACCAACAAGGTAAGTAAAGCCAGGCAGCCCTAATGGGAAAGAGACTCTCAGCCCTATGCACAGAACAAGCCCACGGTTCTCAGGAGTCTCACGCCAGTTGTGGTTTTTGGTGAGACCGCGGATCCTCAGGCATAATGGGTTAGCAGCGCGAAAATCTGTTTTGTCAGTCCCCATATCTTAAAGGGCCGTGGCTAGACACAATCTTGAAAGGGAACCTATTATTTAAAATTGGGCTACACTAGTTGCTAGGAGCTGATCACATCACCTGGAAATAACCGTGGAGTCTGTCAGTCCCAAGCCCGAGATCAGAGGCGGCTCAAACTCCAGAGCCATGAGTCTGCAGCCACGTTCACTGCCACAGCATTGGAGACCTCACGGTCCGGCAGACCCCTCAACATCCTCAGCCCCATCCTTCTCGCGGGTTGTTTATTATCAGTCTTCGAAGTTAGGGGCGCAAGTCTGCCTGTACCCTACTCAGAGCTGTGTCTGCTCCTCCTTTTGCAGAGCGCTCCGGTGACAGCCCTGATGGGCACTGTCGCCAGTCCTGGAGGTGCAAACTAGTCAGTCCCGGGAGAGTGGGAGAGCCCGCCCAACTCACAGTCTGCGAAGCTACGTGTGGCCTGCAAAGACTCCTGGTTCACAACCAAGGCAAAGTACTGAAGTGACTACGACTCTAGAGGACACCCAGCGTTTGTCAGACGCCTGCACATGGGCATAAATCACAGGAAGACAGGAGTCTTCAAGTACAGCTGGACCCGGGCACTGGCAGTCTCCAGTTATAGAGACTCCAGAACAAAGCTGCTCAACTACTTCCTTTGAATTGCTTCCATTCTCCATGGTTTATCTTTCTTCTTTTTACTATACTTCCAGCAGTATTTTGACTTTTATTCTTTTTCAATTTTTTTCTTTTATGTTTAGTATGTGTGTGTATGCACACATGTCATGGCAGAGGTCACAGGGCAACTCATGGTTTTTTTAAACCATGTGTGTTCTAGGGATCAGATTCAGGCTGTGAAGTTTAATGAGCACCTTTGCCTACTGAGCCATCTCAACAGCTGATTTTATCTTATTTTTTAAGCTTTTATTTTTTTTATTGTCCTTCTTATATTTATCTAGTTTTGTTTACATACTTTATCAATGAGTAGTTCTTATTTTATTGTTAAATTATATGTATTTATTTAGTGAGTATGAGTACTTTGCCTGTATATTACATCTGTGTGCCTGTGTGGTACCTACAGAGGTCAGAAGAGGGTATCAGACCCCTGGGACTAGAGCTAGAGGGTTGTGAGCTGTAGACGGGGGCTGCTTGTTCATTTCCTGACTGCCCAGACCTGAATAGTCACACAAAAACTATATTAATTACAGCACTGCTTGGTCAATAGCTTAGGCGTCTTTCTAGCTAGCTCTTACATCTTAAATTAACCCATTCCTATTAGTCTGTGTATTGCCACTAGGCCGTGGCTTACTGATGCTGGCATATTATTCCTTTGGCAGCTACATGGCATCTCTCTGACTCGATCTACTCTCTCTCTCTATTTCTTCCAGCCTGGCTATATTCTACCCTGCTATAGGCCGAAGGAACTTCTTTAATAACCAATGGTAATAAAACATCATAAGATACAGAGGGGAACCCCACGTCAGCGAGCCACCATATGGGATCTAGGAATCAAGCCCTGGTCCTCAGCAAGAGCAGGTGGTGCTCTTTACTACCGACCCATTGCTCCGGCCCCCTTGGAAGGTCTTTTTTTAATCTCTTGCTTTTTCCGCTCTCTCTTCATAACATTCTTCTCCACTCTTCCTCTTCCTTGCTTTTATTAACCCCTCTCTCTATCCCTGTCCTTTGTTACATTCATGGGATATTCCTCTTTAGCTTGATAGTGCACTCTCCATTATTTTGGCAGTCTGTGTGGTCATGGGTTGTATATTATTGGACTGCAATGGCTTTTAAATGTATTTCTTTATCTTGGTTTGGTGTCATTGTCATAGTTTAATCATCTCTGGGTGGTCCTGACCAAGGGTTCATGAATAGAGAGCTCTCTAAGGACATTCCTGAATACAACTGGAAGAAATACCCAAACCAACAGATGA
The DNA here is from genome assembly GCF_903992535.2 of Arvicola amphibius. Classification (NCBI taxonomy): domain Eukaryota; kingdom Metazoa; phylum Chordata; class Mammalia; order Rodentia; family Cricetidae; genus Arvicola; species Arvicola amphibius. The sequence goes on along the minus strand of NC_052053.1, from coordinate 98,731,178 downwards.
ACAAATCACAGCACAGAAAGCCAGGAGGTGGTGGAACATACCTTTAATCCCAGCACCCAGCACCCAGGAGGCAGAGGCAGGGGGATCTCTGGGTTTGAGGGCAGCCTGGTCTATAGAGTGAGTTCAAGGACAACCAGAGCGACACAGAGAAACCTTGCCTTGAAAAACCAAAGTAAACAAACAAATAAAATCACAACACAGAAACACGATAAACATGACAAAGCGACGTGAATTCCTCTCTAAAAAGGTCGTAACTCCTCAATTACTGAATACAAAGATACTAAAATGAGTGAACTTCTTGGTAGAGACTTACAATATCTAAAAAAATGATTAGTGATTCAAAGAGGACAACACAACCAAGCAGATGAATGAAGTAAAAAAATCTATTGCATCTGTGTGTACATGATTACACTTATACATCATACATGCACACAATAATAATAAATAAAATTTTAAAAATGAAAAGCTATACAGTTAAAATGACAACTCACTTACAAAAGTAAATGAAAGAATAGCATCAGGAAGGAGAGAGGCCCTAGCTGAGGGGATGTTCGTGTCAATGGCTCAGGGAGGGAGTCATCTCTCCTAAGGATGTGGTCCAAGAAGGTTAACCACACTCTGCTGGACAGCTCCACACCTCTTAGTATATGGGCAGCACAAACTGGCCTTGGTAGGTTTTATTTTTTAAGTTGGGAGAGTATGAAGAAGGAGATGCAGATCTTGGAGAAATTAAGGAGAGGAATAGAGAGTGAATATCATCAAAATACAGTATATGCATGTATTAAATTATCAAAGAATTAGAAAAAAAAATAACATTAGACTTCTCAGCAGAAACCCTCAGCCAGGAAAGCATGCAGTGGGATATTTCAAGACCTAAAAGTAAACAACAACCCACCAAGATTGTTGTTTCTAGTAAAGTTATGTTTAAAACTGACAGAGAAATAAGAACATTTCAAGACAAGCCCAAACAGAAATGAGTCATGAGTTTTAAGCCAACATGGCGGAATATATGTCAAGGAACCTTAAACACAGAGAAGGAATAAAGACAGCCTTGATTATGAAACACAAGAAAAAACAAATTCTGTGAGAGGAATACAGAGCTATAAAAGAACCCATCATGCCCAACACAGCAACAGGCAAAGCCCTGATATGGATAGGAGAGAAGGAAAAATGAGCCAACGATCCAGCCAATCAGAACACAGTTGACAAAATTCAAGCAATGCGCTAACCCCTGTCTATAGTAAACCTAAATGTAAATGACTTTAACTCTCCAGCTAAGAGATATGCAAATGATATTAGAGGTTTAAAAACAATAACAATTATAACAATATATAATATATATAACAATTATAGCAATAACAGATAACAATTCTGTTATCGCTAAGGAATACACTTCCCTGGCAGATGAAACAGTTGAAAGGATAGAAGTCAGTTTACCTAGTAAATGGAAGGCAAAAATGATGGCGGAGCCCTTCTGTTGCCTGACAGAGTTCCAGCAAACCTAATTAGTCTAAGAAGATAAAGAAGGCCACTACCTAGCAAGAAGAACTATCAACATCGGGGCTCCAAGTTTCACAAAAACAAACACTAGGTGGCATAAAAGTGCCGATAGAGCTTAATAACGTCAGGTGACCTTAATTCTTCATTCCCGCCAATAGTCATTCAGCCTAAAAGTTGATGAAGAAAATTCAGAATGAATCTGTGCCATTCATCAAATGGGCTTAGTGGACATTTATAGAACATCACATCTAATAGAGCATTTCTTTCAACAGACCATGGAACTGTCTCCAAAATGGAGCACATCTTATCTGCAAAGCCAGACTTTAGTAAATCCACAAGCATTGAAATGATTCCCAGAATAAGCCAATCTTTTCTTTAATAATGTATTTAATTTTATCTTATGTGCATTGGTGTGAAGGTGTCAGATCCCCTGGAACTGGAGTTACAGACAGTTGTAAGCTGCCGTTGGATTTGATGCCCACTTTTCAGGAGGGAATTCATATCTGGTGCTGTAAACCTAGTCAAAAGCTCTTGGCAGGGGAGATGCCCTGTATGGGTAGACAATGTTTCCACCAGAAGACATGGTTATTAAATGAAATTTTCAGCGCTAGGTGTGGGATTTTTCCGTACAAGTCATTGGTCAGTATATTGGTGGTGTTTGTGGTAAAATATCACGATGAAAGGCAACTTAAGGAAGAGTTTATTTTGGCTTCCAGTTCTGGAGGCTTGCTATCCATAATGGCAGGGAGGGTGTGGCAGCAGCAACAGAAAGCTAAGAGATCATATCTCACCGTACACTGGAAGCAGACAGAGCACATTGAAAACAGGACAAGGCTATAAACTCTCAAAGTTCCAGCCTCAATGACACACTTCCTCCAACAAGGCCCCTGTCCTAAAAGTTACACACACACACACACACACACACACACACACACACACCGAAATAGCACTAACGACAGAGGACCAAGTGTTTAAGTACATGAGCTTATGGGGACATTCTTCATTGAAACTACCAGTCAGGTAGGCTCCAGTGGACCTGAAAACAACACAGGTTATTGTGGTTGCTTTGGATTCTCACCAGAACTAGATTGCAAGACCATATTGCTGAAGCTGTAATACCTTTTGGTTGCAGGACACAGAGACATTAACCTGAAATTGACCTGTCCTGAAAACTTCCTGCTAGGTAACTTTGATAGTGCCAGGAATGCTATGCAGGCCACTGGGAAAGAAAAACCATCAGTGTCATTACCCGCACTGAACTCTGAGTGCTACCATACTCAACTGCCAGGCAAGATGTGCCCACTGGTACAATAATGGCATGAAAGCTATCAGGGTAGCCAACTGCTTTTGGATTGGACTTGAATCCTGCTCTACAAGGTGGGAATTCTGTGCCTGGTATTACAAGGCTGGTCAAAAGCTCATAGCTTAGATGCCGTAGACCTAAGGGAGGAACCTACTATTATTGTCTTGCTAAACAGACATATCAAATTACCTTCTAAATATTTATGTTTATATACACAGACCAGTTCCAGTGTCAACCTCGGTTAGAGAATCTTCTCTCGGCAGTGGTCAGTAGTTGGCACAAACTCGTTAATGGTCAAAGTCCTAAGACTAAGTGACTGTTGAGTGCTCAACCCTAAATGGGACATCTGTATCACACACACACACACACACACACACACACACACACATGCACATGCACATGTGTGCAACTTGGGACACGTCTTAGAAAAGGCAGTAGAAATAATGTAGAAAAGGCAGTAGAAAGAGTGAGAACATGAGGAAGTGTACCATGAAATTCTGTGTTCTGGACATGTCATGGCCATCAAACTCTTGAACTCACTGTAGTGTGCTAATCTGCACAAGACTTACACAAGCACAAGCCAGCAAAATCAGTCAACACTCCAACAGGCACACAAAGTGAAATCCATGGGGTGGGGGCGGAAAACCCTACAAGTGGTCATGGAAAGGAGAGAGGGGCTATATTGGAGATTCCCCAGGAGAAGTGCTAGCAGGGGGTAGAGTGGATAGGGACAAGATGTATTATCTACACATATGCAATTGTCACAGAGCAAATAAAAGATACCTTATTAAAATAATTAAGAAGGAGGGGAGGAAGGAAAGGAGAGACACAGAACTTACATCAAAAGGTGATCATGGCCGTGGTAGAACTCTGGACTTTTTAAAGCTTTCTTCTAATAATATAATCATGTAATCAGCCAAACAGTGGTGGTGCATGCTTCTAATCCCCATGCTCAAGAGGCAGAGGCAGGAAGATATCTAAGTTTGAGGCCAGCCTGGTCTACAGAGTGAGTTCCAGGACAGCCAGGGGTACACAGAGAAACCCTGTCTCAAAAAAAACTAAAACAACAACAAAATAATAATCATCATCAACAGGAGTTGGTTATGTCCTCACAGTGCTATTATTTCTGCAAACGAAAGGCAAGCTTGCTTCAGAGCAGGCAGAAATGCACAGAATTTGGGTTTTAACTCAGCTGTTATCTGAATTTCAGATGGCTTTCTAGGCACCCTGCTTCTGCCACTCTGAGTCTACAAGAGAAGCTCCCTCCAGCCACAGGGGAATCTTCCTCTCCTGTCACCTGTTCCCATGGTTACATATTATTGGAAATGAGGCAGGAAAATGGATCTCCTCTTTATGGCTAATGGGTCAAATATACAACTTTCTTTATTTGCCTGAATTGTCTCATTTACACATCAAACCAGCCCTGGATGGAAGGAGGCATCAATCTTTGCAATGACTTGTCCCAAAGTTAGCTGTCACTCACTTCCAGCCCTGTGCCTACCTAAGCTCCAACTAGGTCAAACCTAGATTAAGGCTCAGCAAATTTAAAACTATAACTATTTTATAAATGTATCTTGGGACTAGAGAGACGGCTCAGTGGTTAAGAGCACTGGCTGCTTTTCCAGAGGACCCAGGTTCAATTCCCAGCACCCACATGGCAGCTCATTGCTGCCTGTGACTCCAGTATCAGGGAATCCAACACCTTCACACAGGCATATGTTCAGGTGAAACACAAATGCACATGAAATAAAAATAAACAAATTTTTAAAATGTACTTCATACAAAAGATAAGAGATGTCTTCAAACAAATGTATTTTTTTGTGGGTTTTGTTCCTTGTTTGCTTGCTGGAGAAAGGGTCTCACTGTATATTCCTAGCTTGCCTGGAACTCACTATGTAAACAAGGCTGGCCTTGAACCCAGAGATTTCTCTACCTCAGTCTGAAGAATGCTGGAATTAAAGGCCTAGGAAATGTATTTTTAATAAGAACTAAAACTGGAAAATTCACAAATAAATGGAAATTTAAAAAATAACTTCCTCGCTAGGTGGTGGCAGTGCACACCTTTAATCCCAGCACTCAGGAGGCAGAGGTAGAGAGATCTCTGAGTTTGAGGCCAGCCTGATCTACAGAGTGCATTCCAGGCTAGCCAGGATACACAGAGAAACTTTGTCTCAAAAAGCCAAAACCAAAGCAAATTTAAAAAGCAAACAAAAAATTTTTTTAAAAAAACCAATGGATTCAAGAGGATTCAGAAGAAAAATTAGAAAATACTAGAGATGGAAGAAGAGAGACTATAAAAGAGAAAAAAATTATAAGATAGCAAGAGACTCACTGTTATAAATATAGCCACCAACACTAAAAATATATTCCCCCTTTGTCTCTAAAGATGCACTGGGATCAAAAGATAGTGAATAAAATAAAAGGCAAATTTATTACATGTATGGAGGCAGTTACATGATGCGATTCCCTACACCCCCAATGTGGTTCTGAAGCTTGTTATACCCCACTTCTATAGGGGAGGACAAGAATGGGGACATAGACAATCTTATAAATGACTTTAGGGGAATTCAAAGGCCTGGGACAAAGTCTGTTTGCCTAACAAAATGAGGATCATTTATAAGTGATTGTCTTTGGGATGGGACTAAACGGAAGACAAATGTGTGTGACAAGGGTCTGTGGAGGTATTGAGTCTGTCCTTTTGCAACTGGCATAGTTAATGGAAAACTAGAGAAAGGCTTTCGGGTAACTGTTTTCTCCCTTGGCGGTCTAGCACCCATCAGACAGGAGACAATGGGGGAAAGCCCTTCGGGCACCCGCTGCACCCAGAGCCCCTTCAGTTTACAAGAGTGAGCACACTGGGGTGCCACATTTTGAGGCGACAATCCCTGGACTCCCTCACTACATTAAAAACAAGAACAATCTCAACTCAAGAGCCCAGCTTTATAACCTAAGGGACTAGAAAGGAAACACTAAATACAGCCCCAGCCCAAAGCAGAAGGAAGGGAATGATGAAGACTGGTGCAGAGGGGAATTAGATGGAGAGAAGAAAGAAGAGGAGAGAGAGGAGGTAGGAGAGGGAGAAGGAAAAGAGGAAGAGGAAGAGAGACAGGGAGGGGAGAGAGGGGACAAGAGTGGAAGGGAGGGAAGAAGAAAGAGGAGGGGCTAGAGAGACTGAGCCACAGTTAAGAGCACTCGCTACTCTTGCAGAGGACCCAGGTTCAGTTTGCAGCACCCATATGGAGGCTCACAACCATCTATAACTCCAGTTGCAAGGGATCCAAAGCCCTTTCTGGCCTCTAGGGACACCAGAAACATAGGTGGTACATTTAAATACATGCAGACAAAATGACCAGACACAAAATAAATCTCTTTTTTAAAAAGAATGCTGAGCTACAGATGGCTCCCTGTCACATGCTTCCAGAGTTCAGAAGCTGGCAGGATAGCCTTCGTGGGACGATCAGAACAGTTGTTGCCTCGAGGAGATGGGGGAAAGAAATTGCTTGTGGGGAGGTAAGGAGAACTTCTGGGATAGGAGGTGTTGCTGGTGTCTTATACCTTGACTGAAGTCCAAATTATATTGGTAGACACATTTGTTAAAACTCAAAAAGGCATAGCTGAGGGGATGGCTCAGCAGGAAAGAACACTTGCTAAACAGGAATGAGGACCTGATTCTGAGTCCCCAGCCGTCACGTGAAAGCTGGCTGTCAGCATTCGCACCTGTGACCCTAACGCTGGGAAAATGGAGATGGGAGGATTGCTGGAGTTTGCTAGTCAGCCAGCAGAGTTGAAAAATGGAAAGCCGTGAGTTCTAGGTTCAGTGACACTCTGTCTCAAGGAAATAAAGCCAAGAGCAACGGAAGAAGACACCCAATGTCACCCTCTGGCTGCCACAAGGGCATCTGCACATGCATGCACACACTCATGCATAACATGCACACACACAGAGAGCATACAACCGGTATGTATATTCATTGCCTGTAAGTTTTACTTCAAAGAGCAATACCGAACACTGATAAGCCATCTGCACAAGGAGACCTTCTGGGGCTAGTACTGACGGGTCCGACCCCTCCCAGTATTTTCTCGCTGTATCTCGCTGTACCAGCGTGGTTCATGACCTTGGGTTCTGGCTGAGAGCTGCTCTTCCCATACTCTCCTTTGCCAGCTGGTCAGCCGGACAGTGACAAGGCCCAGAATCTGTGTCTGAGCCTGAGACATTGTCCCGGTGTGGCTTAGAATCTTACCCGCTCACCTCTTCACCTTATACCCACTGTTTCTCCCCTCTCCAGTTGGGGTTGCCTCCTCCGAACATACACACCACTCTTTCAGCTCTATCCAGGGCTACCCTAGCCCATGCTTCCTCTGGTACCTCTTTCTTCCCTTGCCCTCCCAGAACTTTAGGCAGTCGGGACTGCTTCTCCCGAACAGTAGACACCACGGGGCCTGACTCCCCGCCTGGTGTGTAACTGGAGAATAAGGATCGACTTTCCCTCACACTGGGCTCTAGCTGGGTTCCCCTTAGTGACCCTAAAAGTGGGCACTCTCCCCAACTCTGCACATCGCAAGCCTCCTATCTGGCTTACCCCTCTCCCGAATCCTTTCTGCCAGCCTGTCTCCCGTTCCAGGAGTCCTGGGATCCCAAGCTGAAGGAGAACCCATTAAAGGCTCCATTTCCCACCTCTAAGCCCCTCAGCTCCGCCCATGGCAGTTTTCACCCACAGGCTTGAAGACAAGCATGGGAGAGGGGAGCTGTTGTCAAAGCTCTGTCTCAGCAGGTGGATGGGGTTGGGGCTCCCTTGCCTGGCCCACCCCAACTGATCTTGTAACCCATTCTGACTTAGCAAACTGTGTCCTAAACTCAGAGTTCTGCAGGTAGAGACTTGACCTCTTCAGCCCCGAGGCTTGTCACAGTCCAAGCCTAAACCCTTCTCTGAAGTTCCCAGACCTTCCCTGGCAGCCCCAAACCCCTTCCTCCCACAAGCTCCATAGTGGTTTCTCCCCACCCTCCTTAAGATGGCTCTTGGGAGGATATTTTATTTTCCCAGACAAGCTCAGCAAGGCAACTTCTCCTCCTAAGAGGTTAACCTAATTGCTTTTCCCAGAAGAAAACCCTCAGAGGTTTCCCTTGTGGTGGAATAGGTGGTTTGAAAATTATATGTTCAGGGCACCATCCTGGTTACTATATTCAGTTCATGTTCCCAGACGGTGGCACTGGAGAGCCCAAGCGCCACCTGCTGGCCTGCAGTGGGATTCCCGAGGACAGGGTCCATCCGTGTCATTAAGAGCCAGGAGCACAGAACGCTCATCACGTACAGGCCTCTGTTGCCCCAGAAGCAAGGCCACACAGGTCAAGGGTTCCGCCTGCTGCTCATTTTTAACGTTTCTCACTTTCAAAGTCCCGTGACAACTGTGGCAGTCAATGTGCTGGAAGTCTCGAACTTAAAATGTTTGATTTCCAGGGCTGGAGAGTAAGCGAGACAAGGCTCACAAACAGGGAAGAATGATGTATAGCGTTTGAATACACAAGTCCAGGATCATGTAATACCCCGGAGTGCCTCCTATTGGCCTACTTGAACTGCAGGAGTCCTACACGAGCCCAGAAACATGGCATCTTCTCATCCAGTCTGTTATGCCCAAATCTGTGGGGTCCCCACAAAAGCCAACAAAGGAGACCGAGTCCCATATGTAAAAGCAAAGAGCCTTTATTTTAATCAAGTTTGCAAACTCTGTCTCTCTGCATCTCCAATGTATTGGAATAATCCTTATTGTGGGTGAAAAGAGATATTCTGTCTCTGTCTCTCTCTCTGTCTCTCTCTGTCTCTGTCTCTCTCTCTGTCTCTCTCTCTCTCTGTCTCTCTATCTCTCTCTCTTTCTCTCGGTCTTTCTCTCTCATACACACACACCACAGAGAAACAGACAGACAGACACACAGAAGCTTGTTCGAGAGAAAATACAGTCCAAGCCTGGCCTGATGACTCGCCAGCGCTCTCAGGGGCAGTGATGCTATTGGATCCCTTTGTCCAGTCAACCTGAGTCCTCACTCATAACATGGCTACCCTGCTCCCCTCCCAGGCCCCAGGGGACAGAGTTCACTCCACAGCCCCACACGCTGTATAACAGGGCCTATAGCAGGATGAAGGACAGCTAAGCTGGTGTGTAAGGATCAGCCCTAAGAACAGAGGGCCTGTGGGGGATGCTGCGGGTTCTACTGTAGCTCAGTTCCGCCCTTCAGAGGACTCAGAGCAGGATAGAGTGACTGCCCTGGCCGGGAAGGCTGGACTATTCCCACGTGCTCTAGCATGCCTGAGGGGAGCTGGCACAGCCACACCAGACACTAGAGCAAGTGCAAGGACAGCTGTCACTGTAAAGGACCAGAGGCAAGCACAGGCTCGGACAGGTAGAGAAAGACAGGAAGGCTGCCGCGGGCCTAGCACAGCTAGTCCTAGCCACTGGAAAACCTAAGGTTACTTGATCTCTGGGGTTTCAGGCCAGCCTGGGCGACACAGTAAGACCTTTCTTGTCTCGAAACTAAAGTGAAGGCTGGGCACGTAGCTCAGTTGGCAGAGTGCTTGCTTACCATGTTTGGAGCTCTGGGTTCAATCCCCAGCACCACAGAAACTAGGCATGTTGTGTAGTGAGGAGGCAAGCAGGCCTGCTTTTCATCACACCCGGATCCCACATGGCTAGCTTTACACCCGAAATAACAACACACAAATTGTATACATTTAAACACTGCCTGGCCCATTAGTTTCAGCCTCTTGTTGGCTAATTCTCATATTTTGCTTTAACCCATATTTAGTAATCTGTGTAGCACCATGAGGTGGTGTCTTACTGGGAAGGATTCAGCATGTCTGACCTGGTGGCTGGCTTCATGGCGGCTGACCCAGAGAGGAGAGGCATGGCCACTGCCTATGGCGACTGCCTGAAGCATCTGCCTGACTCTGCTTTCTTTCTCCCACAATTCTGTTCTGTCTACTCCACCCACCTATGTTCTGACCTATCAGGCCAAGCAGTTTTCTTTATTAATTAACCAATGAGAGTAACAAATAGACAGATGACACTCCTCCATCAATGTTGGCACATGCTTAGAATTCCAGCACTCGGGAGGTGGATATAGGACGATCAGAAATTCAAAGTCATCCTTGGCTACTCAGTGTGTTTGAGAATAGCATGAGCTACATGAGATTCTGTCTCAAAACATAAAATAAGCTCCTGAAAATCCCACTGTTCCTTTTAGCTGACGAGAACACAGAGAGAAGGCATCGCCAGTGAATCTACAAGCTGGCCTCTCCATTCGAGTTCTAACTACTGCGATAAGACGTCATCATAACCAAAAGACACCTGGGAGGAAAGGGTCTATGTCATCTCTCAACTCTCAGGTTACACTATCACCAAGTGGAGTCAGGGCAGGAACTCGAGGCAGGAACCTGGAGGCAGGAACTGAAGCAGAGAGGAGTACTGCTTACTGGCTTGCGTACCATGACCTGCTCAGCCTCCTTTCTACACCATCCGGGACAACATGTCTGGAGGTGGCACAACTCACAATGGGCCTCCCACATCAATCATTAATTAAGATGATACCCCCCCCCAGACTTGCCTACAGAGCCACCTTACAGAGGCAGTGTTCTCAGTTAAGATTTCCTCTCCCCAGCCGGGCAGTGGTGGCCTTTAATCCCAGCACTGGGGAAGCAGAGGCAGGTGGATCTCTGTGAGCTCGAGACCAGCCTGGTCTACAAGAGCTAGTTCCAGGACAGGCTCCAAAGCCAGAGAAACCCTGTCTCGGAAAAAAAAAAAAAAAAAAAAAAGATTTCCTCTCCCCAAAGAGATCTAGAGTTATATCAAGTTGAAAGACCAGCCAACACTGGGTTTTCCCCAAACATTGAACTAGACTTGATCTTGGACATCAGCCTCTAGAATCATGGCCAATATATACCTATTGTTTGTAAGCCATCCGGGGGAGGGTGCTTTGTTAAAGCAGCAGGAATTACCATCTTACCATCCAACCACATGCTCAGAAGTTTCCAGGAAGCCCAGGTTCTTGGCTGTAGCCTACCTGGCCTTGGAGATGCTCAGTAACTTGGCCTCAGGGACCTGGTTCTACCTCCCACCCTTCCCAAATCTGGATATGGTTTTCTGTTCTCTTTGCAGACCCATGGGGTCTTAACTGGTTAGCCTGCAACTCCTAGGCCCTTTTGTAAAGAGTCCTGAGCAAGTTCCTCCCCAAGGTGGCAGTTTGGGGAAAGGAACTAATTACAAGTTCTCTGTCAGACTGGAATTGGCTAGCACCATACCCAAACCTGGGCTCCCATTTTCAAAACAGCAATGACATAGTAACGCACTTGGAAGATCTGTCTAGGTGCCAGCCCAGTCCACAGCAGACCAAACCAGAGTCACTGTCCCCCAACGAAGCAGCGGGGGGCTTCTTTTTCTTCCACTGGGTCCAGCAGCCTGTCCACTAAGGACCTGATTATTCTCTATACAGCATCCTCCACCCTCCAGACATTGGCTCATGCTTCGGCATGTCCTAATGTCCCTTGCCAGGTGAACTCATGATTGAGTCTGGAGTCTTGGCTAGGAGGCTTCCTCCAAGTATTAATTGCCCAACATACCCTATTCAGGGTCTTTGCTGGGGCCCCATGTCTTTGGAGTATTGGATAGTAATGAGGGCGACCTTCCTGCTTCTGTGGTTTTTTCTCAGTTTCTAAGCTTTAAATGCTCAGCATGTCAAGTCTGTATTTTGGACCATGGTGCCAGCTACAGCATGGATGGCAAGCAGAGCATGGCCCTGAGCAATAGGATGCCCCTTACTCTTTGGTTGGCATCAACTCTAGCTTTTCTAGCAGGCTCTGTGCTGTGGTTCAGTTTGCTCTAACTGCAGAGAAAAACTGTGCACCAAAGAATCTATTACCACAGCCTTCCTCAAATGGAGTGCAGTGTCAGGGAGACCTGGGGTACACAAGTGTTCATCACAGAGAGCCCTCCCAGACTGGAGGCTTAGTCTCTAGCCAGTAAATTCCCCAAGGGCATGGGTTGTAGGAGGAGGCTTGCTCGTTTCTCAGCCACCCAGAATCTTGAAATAATCACATAGAAACTGTATTAATTAAATCACTGCTTGGCCTACTAGCTCTAGCTTCTTATTGACTATCTCTTACATCTTAATTCAACCCATTTCTACTAATCTGTGTATTGCCACGTGGCTGTGCCTTATTGGCAAGGTTCCATCCAGGGTCTGTCTCTGGCCAGGCTACATGGTGTCTTCCTGACTACACTTTCTTTCTCCCAGCATTCAGTTTAGTTTTCCCCACCTAGCTCTACTCTGCCCTATCCCAGGCCAATGCAGATTCTTTATTCATTAACCAATAAAATCAACACATATGCAGAAGGACTTGCTACATCAGGCATACTGTTCCTGTGCTCACTGGGTCCTGGAGACCCTTAAAGAAATGTACTCAGGCCAGGTGGTGGTGGTGCATGCCTTCAATTCCAGCACTTAGGAGGCAGAGGCAGGCGGAGCTCTGTGAGTTGGCAGCCAGTCTGGTCTACAGAGCAAGTTAAAGGACAGGTTCCAAAGCTACAGAGAAACCCTGTCTCAAGAAAAAAAAAAAAAAAACAAAACAAAAAGAAATGTACTCAGAAACACTACCCTAGAATATGGCACCTTGGCATTTGACAAACAGCAAAACCTGGAAAGACCATTTCTGACTTTCTCCCTGACTTACCTCTAGAGACACCAAGAAGCCTAGCAAGCAGGTCTTTCTAAGCCCCGCCTCCAGTGTATAGCCTGTCAATCATTCACCCTTCTGACCTTTGGTCATGGTCCTGTAACTGTCCACAGAGTCGCGCAGCTTTCCCGGTCTCTCTGACTCTTCATCTTGCAAGGGCTCACCTGAAGTCACCAGGGTCACCTGAAGTCACCAGGGTCACCTGAAAACAAGGTCAACACTCTGATGTTTTAGTCGCCCATTCTCTAAGTGCTCAATGAGATTTTCAGAGGCTACATGACATATAGCAGCACAGTAGACTGAATGCAAGAAGAAATACAAAAATCCAACGTTTATGTTCTAGGAAGCTCAATCGTAAGAGATTTGCTGAAAATTAAAGAGCACAGAGTGTGGCTCAGTGGTAGAACACTCGGCTAGCCTGTGCTATGCTCTGAGTTCTGTCTCAGCACTGGGGAACACAGCTGTGATGTTTTCGTTTGTTTTGGAAGACACGATTTCAAAAATATTGAAAATATTAAAATATTTACACTTGACCTTTTTCTTCTTTTTGGAGACAGTCTCACTACGTAGCCCTGGCTGGATGAAGACTTGCCGTATAGACTAGGCTGGCCTTGAGGTTGCTGTGATTCTTCTGCCTCGGCTTCTCACATGCTGGAGTTACAGATGCAGGACACCATACCAGACACATGGGTTTGTTCGCAAGGAAGGAGAGGATGTTTAACTTGTAATATTGCTTTTAAATTTTCTTAATTTTTATTTCTAGAATGATTTCCTATTGAGTTCCCTTAATATATTTTTTTAAATATTTATTTATTTATTTATTTATTTATTATGTATACAATATTCTGTCTGTGTGTATGCCTGCACGCCAGAAGAGGGCACCAGACCCCATTACAGATGGTTGTGAGCCACCATGTGGTTGCTGGGAATTGAACTCAGGACCCTTGGAAGAGCAGGCAATGCTCTTAACCTCTGAGCCATCTCTCCAGCCCAATATATTTTTAATGACTTATTTATGTATATGGGTATTTTGTATGCATGTGTGCATGCGTGCCACACTTGTGCCTGGTACCCAGGGAGGCGAGAAGAGGGTGTCAGACACCCTTGGAACTAGTGTTATAGACAATTGTGAGTTGCTAACTGGATGCTTGGAGTTGAATCCAGGTCCTCTAAAAGGATGCCCAGTGTTCTTAACCACAGGTCCATTTCTCTAGGCCCATCTCAATACTTTTGGGGGGGGGGTATAAAGAAATCTTTAAAAGGTTTCTATGTACGGTTCTGCTTACATAGATACATACATGTGCATGTAGTACCCAAGCAGTCCAGAAGAGGGTGCCAGATTCTCTGGAACTGGAATTAAAGATAATTGTGAGTTACCATGCAGATGCTAAGAATCAAACCTGGGTTTCCTCTAGGAAGAGCAGCCACTGGTGTTAACGACTGTACTGCCCTGTCTCTCCGGACTCCTCTAAAGGAGTCTTAAGACCAACACATTTGGGAGGCAGGAATTTATGTGGCAGGGTGTAGCGCAGGCCTGTACTACTACGTGACAGTACAGTACGGTACTCCTGTATTGCGGCGTCTGCACTATAGGACCATTCCCGAGCCAGGCAAAGGCCTGGAGATTTAAACACATAAAGACACACAGACAGAGACACAGGTCATCCTTGAAACAGTCATCCCCCAAGAATGCCCACTTTATTGTGTTCAGGGGCAGCTTATATAGGGATAGCCACACCCCCAGTCAAACCCACCAGAAACCACTCTCCTGCCATCAGGAACTCCCAAGGGTCTTGTGCTCAGAGCAGCTGCAGGCTGTCTCAGAGCAAAGGAAAACAAGTTGTTTACAAGAAATTCAGGATCTGGGGGTTCACTGCTCCCAACAGCAGGGGTGGACAAGCTCTGGGGGATGCTGTTGTAGGATATTTATACACGGTGTGAAGATGCATTGTTGTGACTTGTGTAAGAAAGAACTGAATGGCCAGCAGCTAGGCTGGAGGTATAGGCAGGACTTCCAGGGACAGAGGGGACTCTGGGAAGAAGAAAGGGGAGATGCCAGGAGGTGCAGAGCAAGTGAGATGTATAAGAGGAGAGGTAACGTGCCTTAAGTCATGTGGCAGAACTAGATTAATAGAAATTGGTTAATTGAAGTTGTAAGAGCTAGTTAGGAGCAAGCCTGAGCTACAGGCTGAGCTTTCCTAGTTAACAAGAAGTCTCTGTGTCATAATTTGCAAGGTGGCAGACAGAGGAAGACTTGTTACGGGATGCTTCTGAGAGCTGCACAAGATGAAGGAACTAAAACACCACATTGGAACGACTGCATTTGTTGGTACATATGCTAGGCATATTTAACCACAAAGGAAAAGGAAGATTACAGAAATGACAAGATTTAAAACTGATGCAGCTGGGAGCACAGCTCAGTGGTTGTGTGCTCGCCCAGCTTGTGTGAGTACCCAAGCTTAGTTCCCAGGGTTAGGGAGTGGGGGTCTCCTGCAGATACTTGCTCAAGAGGCTTAGAGAAGGCACTTTGTGGGGAGTGAGGCCTGGGAGAGAGAAATTCAGAGACAGTGGCCCAGTACGGATTTAAGCCAAGCCATACTCTGAACCCTTATTTGTTGAGTGGCTATAGAGAGAAATTCTTATTTGGATGCCCACCTCTACAAGTCTGCATTTATTTCTGTGGGGAAAATGAGATTTACATTTTTTTTATCTTTGCAGTGTTGAAAATTGGACCCATAGGCTCATACATGCTATAGAAATGCTCCACAACTAGACCATATGCATACAAGGAACTTCTGCAAAATAAGAAAACGGCCATTAAAAGAAAAATAACAGTGGGCGGTGGTGGCGCACGCCTTTAATCCCAGCACTCAGGAGGCAGAGGCAGGGGGATTCTCTGTGAGTTCGAGGCCAGCAAGTTGGTCTACTGAGCAAGTTCCAGAACAATCAGGGATACACAGTGAAACCCTATCTCGAAAGACAAAATAAAGGGGGGTGGGAGGCTGGGGATGTAGCTTGGTGTTTAAGCCTTTGTGTGGCAAGCACAAGAACCTGAATTCAACCCCTCACAAAGAAAAGGCAGTTAAGAATAGAAAAAGTCAGCCGGGCAGTGGTGGCGCACGCCTTTAATCCCAGCACTCGGGAGGCAGAGGCAGGCCAATCACTGTGAGTTCAAGGCCAGCCTGGTCTACAAGAGCTAGTTCCAGGACACACTCCCAAAAAACTACAGAGAAACCCTGTCTTGAAAAATCAAAAAAAAAAAAAAAAAGTTAGGGTGGGTGTGGGGTTGGAGAGATGGCTCAGCAGAGCACACACTACTCCTGCAAAAGATCTAGGTTTAGTTCCCAGCACCCATTGTGGCTTATAACCAACTGGAATGCCAGTTCCAGGGCATCTGGCACCTTCTTCTGGTGTCTATATGGCCTCTGACCTCCATATACGCGCTGTGGCATGCGTACTGCGGTGGTTTGGAAGAAAATGGCCCCCAAAGGGAGTGGCACTATTAGGAGGTGTGGCTTTGTTGGAAGAAGTGTGTCCCTGTATGGGTGTGCTCAAGCTCCACACACTGTGGCACTCAGTTCACTTCCTGTTGCCTGTAGGTCAAGATGTAGGACTTTCAGCTCCTTCTCCAGCACCATGTCTGCCTGTATGCCACCTGCCATGAAGAACAGTAAGCCACCCCAACTAAAAGTTTTCCTTTGTAAGAGTTATTGTGATTATGGTGCCTCTATATAGCAATAGAGACCCCAACTTAGACATATATGTACGCATGCATACACACACACACACACACAAATACATTCCTTGGAAAACTAAAATCAAATGACTGCAACCCCCAGAAGGAAACACTGAACATGTAGGGTGTGTCTCTTATGTTTATTCACCGATTTGTAAGCATGATATTGATATCAGATATATTTACTTCTACAGTACCCTTAGCAAGCTGAGTACACTGAACTGAAGATGGGACAGACCTCAAGAGCAAGAAGTGTCTCAAATGTATCCCATAGCCGGGCGGTAGTGGCACACACCTTTAATCCCAGCACTCGGGAGGCAGAGGCAGGCGGATTCTGTGAGTTCAAGGCCAGCCTGGTCTACAAAAGCAGAGAGACCTGTCTTGAAAAATCCCCCTTCCCCCCCCAAAAAAAAACAAAAAAATAACATATCCCATCTTCTTCTCTCCTTCTATCTCTCCCTCAAGGCATGGAAAACTGGAAGTCCTCTCCCCCAGAGCAAGTCGTAAATCCCAGGAAGGCCTACCCTCTGCCCTGTCTCTTCTGACACTAGACTATCAGATTCTTATTCCAAAGAAACCTTGTTTGATGCCTGTGGTAGAGCAGCGTGGACAAGAAGAAGAAACCACAGAGAGAGGCCTTTCTAACCCTCCCCCATTTATTATCAGTATGGTTTGAAACTTGAATGTCTCCAAAAGGGCTTAGACATTGAAGGCTTGATCACTAACCTGTCATGCTATTGGGAGGTGATAGGCCCTTTTGGATGTAGGGACTTGGGGAAGGAAATTAGGTCGTTAGGGCTGTGCCCTTGAAGAGAACATTGGGATTCTGACCCATTCTGCTCTTTCTCTGTTATCCGACCCTAAGGCAAGCCAGCACCATGCTGCTGCAGGCCCGAATACACCAAGACCTCTGGAGCCCACACAACCCTTCCTCATATTAAGTTGTGTATCTCAGGTGTCAGGTGGCTTGTCACTGGGACAGAAAGCTAACTGTGGCCCTTCTTATCCAACCATTTCCCCTACAATTTCCCTGAGCCTTCAAGTTTTTCTTCCTGAAGGCTCCCATGTCACATAAAAGTTTCACTAAGCCAGTCTGCTGTGCATTTTCTCTTGTTAAGTCTGCTGTGCATTCTCTCTTGTTAGCCTGCCTGTTGCGGTGGCATGTACTCTGTGATGCTGGGTTGTGAGAAAAGGCTTCACTCCTTTGTGTCCCAATAGAAGACACTTGGTTCTTGGAACTTGCTCCATAGATCAGGCTGGCCTTGAAGTCACAGAGATCCGCCTGCCTCTGCCTCCTGAGTGCTGGGATTATAGGCACCTGGATTAAACAAATCTTTAAAGAACGGGGGGGGGGGGGAGCCGGGCGGTGGTGGCGCACGCCTTTAATCCCAGCACTCGGGAGGCAGAGGCAGGCGGATCTCTGAGTTCAAGGCCAGCCTGGTCTACAAGAGCTAGTTCCAGGACAGGCTCTAGAAACTACAGGGAAACCTTGTCTCGAAAAACCAAAAAAAAAAAAAAAAAAAAAAAGTGGGGGGAGAATTTGGGAGAGGGCAGAGCAGAAAAAAAAGAACATGCTTGGGCAAAGGGGTCAGAGATGGCCTTACGGTCAGTCATAGAGTGGGGGAT
Source organism: Arvicola amphibius (assembly GCF_903992535.2). Classification (NCBI taxonomy): domain Eukaryota; kingdom Metazoa; phylum Chordata; class Mammalia; order Rodentia; family Cricetidae; genus Arvicola; species Arvicola amphibius. The sequence continues at coordinate 98,713,294 of NC_052053.1, read as the reverse complement.
GAAGAGTCCTTGCTGATCCTAGAAAGAGTGAAGTTCTCGGGGTGTTTTGGAGCAAGGGGATGGTCATCTTGCTAGCCAGCCTTCTTCTGTGGAGACCTGACTGCCAATCAGGGACAGCTAGAGGGGCCTCTGAGCCCAGACCCACTAATGTCCAAATGGCCCCAGAATTCACCCTCTCTTCTCAGTGTTGAGTTTCTATATGAAACTTGCAGCTTAACAACCGTTAAAGACCACACATACACACATGCAACCACACACATACACAAACACAGACACATACACATATATGCAATCATACAAACACACATACATGCAACATGTAAAGAACTGCGAACACATTGCTGGTACATCTGCTCGCTCTCACACACAGGCTTCCTCCCTAGGCAGTCATAGGACCTGACCTACTTCCCCTTCCACACACACACACACCTCACAGAAACCATACCATTCTTGCTCAGGCCCTTCTTTAAGTCGCTGGCCTTTAGGCCAGAGACCCCAGATTCCTGAGTTGAAGAGCATTCTCCTCTCAGCCCTGGAGGACCAACCACAGGGCCAATCCCTTCCACACCCAGCTGAAACGGCTTAGTCCTTGATCCTCAAAGTTTGAGTCTGTCTTCCTCCAGTTCCTAAAGATCCAGACAGAAGCCTCAAAGCCCCTCAAAGCCCCGAGCCTGGGAGACCATCAGACCTTTGGCCACTGCCCTGGGGACTTCCTACCCTTGCCTTTGTGCCTTGCTCAGCTGAAAGTTCCCCAAATGTGCCCTGGCAGGAGCAAGAAGTGGCTGACTTCCCAGCTGCCACCCTTCCCTTCCCCCAAAGTCAGCACGATGCTGCTCTGGCTCCCAAAGTCCCAAGAGAACCTGGGTTTACATTCGTGGGCTTTTTTCTCTGTGATGGTATCCTAAATTACAGCACCCTGGGGGCAACTCAGAAAAGCAGCCCCACGGCCACCAGGACTTAGCTCTTAGCCAGCCAACCACAGCCTTTTACCTGCTCCCTGGACTTTCCCTGGGAACCAGCCGCTTGGTTTCCCAGAATTGATGCCAGTCTAGCGGCTCTGCTCACCCACCAGTCCCTCCTACTGGAGTCTATTCATGGCCGATGACGTGCTGTGCTCTGATGGTGACCCTGGTTAGAGAGCACGAAGCCCCCCCCCATATCATTAATGTGCTTAATTCCCACGAGGAGCCCCTCACAGACACATGATAGAATGATGGGTAGAAGCAGGCACAGGACCCCAAGAGGGGAACTAATTCTCTTATGGAGACACTTGATCCTGGAATTCACACCTTCAAACTAGAGGCACCCAAATCAAAGGGATCAAGGAAATGAGATGACGTGGAAATATCAAGAATGTCTGCATGTCGACTTCACTTCAATCAGAATCTACGTCCCCTTGAAGCTGGATGCATGGGTTTATGCCTGTAGCCAGCACCCAGGAGACTGAGGTAGAGGAATCTGTGAGCGGAAGGCCAGTCTAGGCTACAGAGCAACACCTCACCTGTACCAGACTTTCTTTGGGGCCACCAACCAGCCCCCAAATCAGGACACAGAGACTTATTATGAATGCTTGGCCTTATCTTAGCTCTTATTTTAATCTGTTTCTCTATCTATGTTTTGCCCCCGAGCTTTTTACCTTTCTTTTTTCTGTATATCTTACTTTCCTGCTGTCTCCATGTCGCTGGCTGGTGGCTGTCTGGCTTCTGTCCCTGGGTGTGTCCCTCATTCTCTCCCTTGTTCTCTTCTCCTTCTCTCTTCTCTTTTGCCTAGAGTCTAGATTTCTCCTCCTATTTATTCTTTCTCCCTGCCAGTCCTGTCTGTCCTTCTCCTGCCTAGCTATTGGCCGTTCAGCTTTTTATTAGACCAATCAGGTGCCTTAGGCAGGCAAGGTCAAACGAATGTAACACATCTTTATGTAATTAAACAAAGGCAGCATAAAAAGGTAACATACCTTTACACCGTTAAAGTGATATTCTGCAGCATAAACAAATGTAACACACCTTTGGCCAGTTAAAATAATATTCCACAACACCCATCTTTTTTTGTTTGTTTTTTAAGACAGGGTTTCTCTGTGTAGTCCTGGCTGTCTTGGAACTTGCTCTCTAGACCAGGCTGGCCTCAAACTCAGAGATCCAACTGCCTTTGCCTCTTTGGTGCTGGGATTAAAGGTGTGCGCCACCACTGCCTGGCTAACATCCTCTTTTAAAATAGAGATTATAAAATGAGCATATATGGCCATGTGTAAATAAGTGTAAAAACTTAAATTTAAAAAAAACCAACAAAGCCGGGCACTGGTGGTGCACGCCTTTAATCCCAGCACTCAGGAGGCAGAGGCAGGTGGATCTCTGTGAGTTCAAAGCCAGCCTTGTCTACATAGCGAATTCCAGGATAGTCAAGACTACCTAGAGAGAGCCTGTCTCAAAAGCACCAAAAATAAAACAAAAATAAAAATAATATTGATAAGCGTAAAGACAAAATGAGTGTAAAATGCTTAAGTCTTAGACCAACATAAAGTAAGCACTTACCAAATGCTAGTCACTCTTCTACTAATGTGCCTAGTTGCTTCTGCTGTCACTCTGTGGGATGGATATAACTCGCTCACAATCCTGTAACTCCATCAAGGAGTTAAGGTCGTCAAAGGAGGTAGAATGACCACTGGGCTTTCCCAGTCCTTCTATGAAATGATGTAATTTTCTATTTTGCCACTAGAGGACAGCATCTACCTATCTCTTATTTATTTGCCTCTTTCTTCCTTCCTTTCTTCATTTCTTCCTTCATTTTTGTTTGTTTCTTTGTATTTTTAGACAGGGTTTCACTATATAGCCCTGTTGGACCTGGAATTCACTAGGTAGCTCAGGCTGGCCTTGAACTTAAAAGAGATCCACCTCCCTCTGTCTTCCGAGCGCTGGAATTAAGGATGTGTACCACCATGCCCAGTTCTCTTTCTCATTTCAGAAAACTCTTCTAAAACAGCATTTCCTTCCCCAGTTCTGTGGAAGGTGAAGGGAAGCTGGCTGGCACTTAGCAGACTTGAATTTCTTGCTTTGCCTCAACATTTCTCTTATATGCACCCTCCCTCAAGAAATCTTTTGTGACTAGCTGTAACTTAAGATAAATTATAGCCTGTACAATTTTATATACAGCTTACTAAAATGCAGTCTATAAATACATCTCTTAAAAACTCAGTTTCCCCACTGCCTTGAATTATAAAGTTACAATTTTGTTTCTAAGTGTAGGGTCTCCCACGTGTGCCTGGTGAGTTTTCTGGTCCCTGAAGTGCCCACACACTGTGCACCGAGACATCCCCACATATCCCCAAATGCCTTTTCTACCCTTCCTGCTGGGATATCCATGGAGAAACATATGGAAGTTGAGGGGAGAGGGTGAGGGGGGTTCTTTTAGACCATCAGTGTTCCCATCTTAATGGGGCTATAGGAATGGCTTTCCAGCCTGTGCGACCAAACTGTTCCAGCACTTGGAAAGGACTCCTGGGCTAGAGAGGGGTTTCCAATGATAGTCGCTCCCCTAGTAGGACCCTGAGAATGGCCAGTGTATTCATTTGGGCGTCCACGTGGCATCCATCCCATCCCGTCTCGCTGACATGGAAAGAGACAGAGGGATGGGCAAGGAGCAAGCAAGAGTGAGCCACAAGCTTGTCCACCACAGCAGACAGCTGGACTGGACTGTGAATGGTATATATGGTGAGAAGCCAGCTGATCTCATATGTAGGTACACTGAGGCTCTCATATCCATCCCTGAAGTCTGCTGGTCCTCAGGCTGGGTGGGCTTCTGGGATACAAGAGAAGGCCCTGGACAGAGTTTGTGTACGGCAGGTGGAATTTTGCTAGAGCAAACAAGATGTGAAAGGTACAGGCAAGGTGGTGATGATGGCAGCTGGAGGCTGCCTAGCTAACTGTCCACCCTGTCCCAGAGCAGGAGTCCCTCATCCCCCATCCTCATGTGAGTGTGTGGTGTTTATTGGCCAGCATCCGTATCTGGAGATGCCCAGTGCTTGGGTGAGTATCAGAAAAAACAGACTGTTTCAGTTGCTTGCTGTTGTGGAATATTATTTTAAGATGTGTAACCTTTGTTTATGCTGTGGAACATTGTTTAATGATGCAAATCTGTGTTGCACTCTCTTATGTCGTGTTTGCTTAACTCTGTGAAGCTGTGTTACTTTGTCTGCCTGAAACACCTGATTGGTCTAATAGAGAGCTGAGCAGCCAGTAGGTAGGCAGGAGGAAGGATAGGCGGGAGTGGAAGGGAGAGAGAATTAATAGGAGAAAGCTAGAGAAGAGTAGAGGAGTAAGAGAAGGGGAGAAGGACTTTAGGGGCCAGCCACTCAGCTGGCCACGGAACAAGAAGTAAAGGAAGATATATAGAAAGGTAAAAGACCAGAGGCAAAAGATAGACAGGATAATTTAAGAAAAGCTGGCTAAAACCAAGTCAAGCTAAGGACAGGCATTCATAAGGAAGAATAAGCCTTAAGCCTCCTTGTGTTTATTTGGGAGCTGGGTGGCAGACCTCCCAAGAGCCAAAAGAGAAAAAAAAAAAAACAAAACAAAATGAAAGGAACAAACAAAAGACCAACTACAGTTTGCAGAGTGCTGACGTGTCCTACTGAACCATGTGGCCGGGATGGGGCTGCACACTTTAGGATTAGCACGGGGCTAAGTCTACAAGCAAGTCTTTCTGTTTGGGGGTGCCATATTACATACCCACAGTGGATGCCACCCTTCCCCAAACGTGTCTCTTTGTTAGCCATGGAACATTGGGGAAGCTGGTAGGCCACCATCTTGCCACCTTAGAGGGAAAGGCATTTGAGAATGGGGTCACACCAGAGACGTTAGATCCTGCCCAGTCGCTTGACTCCTTCCTGAGCGTTATGGGAAACTGACATTGCCCCTGGATGGTCAGCTATTTGAGCCAATAAATGATCCTGGCTTGGCCAGCTCGGGCTGCATTTTATGTCTCCTGCACTAAGGATCCTAACCAACAGTTATAGATACTGGGTTGGGCCATTAATGAGCTACTTTATCATTTTATATTGATCTTCTGTGAATCCAAAGACTCTAGCTAGCTCCCCCATCATCTCACCTGCTTTGGCTTCAAACTTTGTCACTGTGTAGCATGTGCTGGGCTTTCCAGGAGTCCTGGGCACTAGCTCTGCTACAGGCTACCTGTGGCCTAGAAACACAGTCCAGTTCTGTCAACAGAAAGGCCCAGGCTATGCCCTCAGGCCTTCCCACACAGGGATATCCCTTCCCTTCATGTTCATATCTGGCCAGTCACCAAGGCCAATGAAGCCTCTAATTCTCAACATGTGGGCTGGGAACCCTTTGAGGGTCAAACGACCCCTCCACAGGATGCACCAAAGACCATCGGAAAACACAGGTGTATACATTATAATTTGTAACAGTAGCAAAATTACAGTTATGAAGTAGCAATGAAAATAATTTTATGGCTGGGGGTCACCACAACATGGAGAACTGTATTGCAGGGTCACGGCATCAGGAAGGTTGAGAACCACTTTGCTAACCCGTCCTTCTGTATTCCTAGGTCATTCTTTCTGTAGCCATGGTTGGGCCCCTTCCTTTATCAAGTGAAAACTAACCTTCAGTAGTTTTCACCTGGCAGGTGTTCTCCTAGACCACCTAGAACATTCTGGGTGGGCAACAAGAGACCTCCGTTCTAATTCCCAAACGAGGTTCTAAATGAAGCACAAGCCCTGGATTTTTGCGTCCATGGACGTGTCCCACTTCCTTCTCCCATCTCCTGTGACATCGGGTAGGCCTTTGGGGTATGAGTTTTCGACATCCACCTAAGCTAGCCTGAGTTAGGAAGGGGCCTGTGCAGGCATGGTAAGGTGCAGAACAGGTGACCCCCATAACTTCCAGGCCAGGCCCGTCTAAACTGCGTCAAGACACCGTGAACTCGTTAAACTTAGAAGCTTGTTGGACAGTTTTCCACGTGGTTCTTCCAATCCCACTTTGCAGGGCTTGTTTTGATTTGTCGTTGTTTTACCAAGTTCCTGGGCTTAACGTTTTATGAAATATGTAATTTTACAAGATTTCTGCCATCACTGCTGCCCAAGTGCTTTTTAGACTCTGATTCTCTCATTTGTCACACTGGCTTTGTCACGACTGTGGGTGTCATGAGTTCCAATCACCAGGGAGTGTGTTGACCAAGGCAGCACTACCCGGGTAAGTTGTAACCAGTTGAGCACTGTCACAGTCAGTGCTCTAGAGGGGTGAGCCACCGACTGCTCTGCCCCACCATTCCCTCTGGGATCTCAAACATGGATGGTCTGAATTTTGGCAAGAATTGAGACATCTTTGCACTGTTCCTTCCATAGAAGCTGGTACCCAGGGACTGGAGAGAGAGTTCAGTTAAGGACACTGACTGCTCTTCCAGAGGATCAGGGATCAATCTCCAGCACCCATATGGCAGCTCACAACTGTTACTCCAGGATCCAGCACAGACATACAGACAGGCAAAACACCAATATAAACAAACAAACAAACAAACAAATAAATAAATAAATAAGAAAGAGGCTGGCATCCAAGCCTTTGCTCTCTTCAGAACTAAGCTGAGCCTGGAGGTTTATCTGCACCTGTCTCCTGAGCTGGGACTCTGCCAGTGTCCCTGTTTGTCATTTGTCTTGACCTCATGCTCTTCCCATTCCAGCCTCTGAGTACCTGGGACACTGGTATGTGCCGCTTTACTGGCTTCCTACATAAGCCATATATAGGAATATACATTCTAGTTATAAAGTCTCCCCAAGCCTTGGGGGTGCAGGTTGGGAATTGGGCTTTTGAAAGGATCTCTTGCTATGTAGCCCAGGCTGGCCTCAAATTGGCAAGCCTCCTGCTTCTGCCTCCTGAGCTGCAGAATTACAAGTGTGTGCTACCACATCTATCGCAAACCGTCTTTTAAAAATTACTTTCAGAAGTCAGCATCCCATGTATTAGTTTGAAAATCTCTCATGTTGGAAAAGTAGAACCCAAGGGGACTTCTAATTAGGACAGCATGAGTGGAAATGAAAGTTGCCAGAAAGCCATGAGAATGTGTGTGTTAAGCCTGGTTGGCAGCATATGCTGTAACCCCAGCATTTGGGAAACAGAGGCAGGAGTATCAGGAGATGTAGGCCATCCTCATAGTAAATTGAGGATAGCCTGTGCTGCATGAGATTCTATCTCAAAAAAAACAAAGTGCATAGTAAATTGTTGAAAGTAATTTGTAGCTTAAAAAATGCTCTAGGGGCTGGAGAGATGGCTCAGCAGCTAAGGATATTTGCTGGTCTTGCAGAAGATGAGTTCCCAGCACCCACATGGTGGCTCACAACTACTTGTAACTCCAGGTCCAAGGCCCTCTTCTGGCACACACACACACACACACACACACACACACACACACACACACGCGCGCGCGCTCGCGCGCACACACACACACACGTAAAACACTCATACATATAAAAGAAAATAATTTTTTTGTTAAAAAGAATGTTCTATACCAGTGGTTCTCAACCTGAGTCACAACCCCATGGGTTTGAATGACACTGTCACAGGGTCACTCAACAGATATCCTGCCTAGTAGATACTTACAACTCGTAACAGTAGCAAAATTACAACATTAGGGAGGTTGGGAACCACTGTATACTGTCACTGTGGATATAGTTAGTTTGTTGTTGTTGTTATTGTTGTTTATAAACACAGGTCTCAGTATGCACCTCTGGGTAGCCTGGAACTGGCTATGTAGACCAGGCTAGTCTTGAAAACCAGGCTGCCTCTGTCTCCTGAGATTTTAGACAGATCTTTCATAAAAATTGATATTAATTTTTAAAATTTCATTTCTTATTTAGGAGGGAGACCTCCTGTAGAGGTCAGGGTCCACTCCCCCCAAGCTGTTAGCAAATTCTGATCTGGTCTCAGAAGGCAAAAAGAAAGTGTAGTTGGTTCAACTACAACACAAGGCCTTCATATTTATTTTAATTATGTATTCACCTATGTATGATGGATGCTTATCAACAGGCCTCATTCGACATATTTCAGTATTTTTCTGAGTTAACTATGTTAACCTTTCATCAGGCTCAGAGCCCAACCCTGTCAGACTTGAAGCGCTTGTTCACGCACCTTCTTCTCGAGAGCCCTGTGTGTGACAGTAGCAGGTTGTCTGGGACCCTATTCTTTCTGGGTGGCCATGCTGTAAGCTCTGCCAGCGCTGTGTGGACGTACTGAAGGCATTTGGTGAGACTCAGTTTCAGGGCTGCCAAGATGGGAGACTGACACTTTCTGTCCCAAAGGCCATGTACTGAGGCCCTGTTACAGCCTGGGGCACTGTGAGGAATGAGGGGACCCTTAGGAAGTGGGGCCCTGTAGAAGGACGTCTGCTCCCTGGCTGTGGCGAGCACAGACATCCTTCAGAGTGGGCTCCCACCTTAACGTGATACTTAGCTACAGGCCCGGAGGTAATGGGATCACAAGTTCCACACTGAAAGCCTTGTAAATCATGAGTCAAACATTTCTCTTCTTCTAAAGTGATTGCTCTGTGTATCTCATCCCAACAGAAAGCTGGCTAACACACGCCATACTTACTAGCCAAGTGACCGATTCTTTGGGTGCTGGGTTTCTGCGCAGAGCAAAGCTTAGAGATGACCTAGCAAGGGAAACAGCACTGAGCCGGGTTAGGTGCTCAGAACAGACATTTGGGTTTGCTAAGGTGTGGAGAGTCAAGAGAGGTGCTGTTTTCACGGACTGGCCTCATGGGGCTGTCAACAGTCTCCAGAGAGGTAGGGTACAGGATGGATAAAGAGGCAAAGTTACAATGTGCCATCGAGACAGGCAGGAGAGAGAAGATACGAATGCTTCTCTCAGAGAGAGAACGAGCTGCCAGCTGGGTCACGGCAGGGAATTCCATCTACCAGGCATTTAGAGTAAGCTGGAATAGTGACCAAAAATGGGCAAGGATAAAATGCAAAAGATGCCCATGGGCAAGTGATGTAGGCCGGATGAAGTCAGGGCTGGACCATCTGGTACCAAAGCAGACAGCGTCTATTAAGAAATGGAGTTCAGGGCTGGAGAGATGGCTCAGTGGTTAAGAGCACTGACTGCTCTTCCAGAGGTCCTGAGTTCAATTCCCAGCAACCACATGGTGGCTCACAGCCATCTATAATGAGATCTGGCGCCCACTTCTGGCTTGCGGGTACACATGGAAGGAATGCTGTACACATAATAAATAAATAAATATTAAAAAAAAAAGAAATGGAGTTCACCGGGCAGTGGTGGCACACGCCTGTAATCCTAGTACTTGGGAGGCAGACACAGGCGGATCTCTGTGAGTTCCAGACCAGCCTGGTCTACAGAGCAAGTTCCAGGACAGCCAAAGCTGTTGCAGAGAACTGCCTCAGAAAACCAAAACAAAACAAAAAGAGTTCACCTTGAATGATTTGGAGCGCAATTGCCCCGAAGAGGGTTATCATGTGCCAGTTTACAAAGTCCAGAGTCATGTGATATTTAACAAACTCAAAATCGGAAACAAGCATACAGGACTTTGAATCTTTATTTATTGATTAACTGATGTATTGATTGTTTTTCAAGACACAGTTTCTCTGTGCAGCGGCCCTAGCTGTCCTGGAACTAGCTCTGGTCTCAAACTTACAGAGATGTGCCTGCCTCAAAAGCCTACTTCTATGGCGTTCTCTACAGAGACACACTCGTTGAGTATTTACTGAGCTTGTTACCATTCCGTGACAAACCAAAGCCGAGTGCACCAGAATGGCCTCCTGAACCAATCCCTACAATAGAGTTCTCTAGCTCAGCCTAGGAATTTTGACTTAGCTTTGGTCTCTTTAATTGAGGGGACACACCATGTTAAGGACTGTCATATTTAAAGATAGACAAAAACTTATATTTATTTACTTAGCACATGCAAGTGCATGTACCCACATCCATGTGTCACGAGAACAATTTTGGAGAGTTGGTTCTCTCCACCATGCGGGTCCAGGGACCAAACTCGGGTCTTCAGACCTTGGAGCAGGGGCGTTTACCCACTGAGCCAACTCACTGCCCCCACTGGCTCACTTTTAAGCAATTCTTCCAACTCAATGGACTCCTTAGAATGAAAATTAGATCCACACAGCCAACATGCACGCATACTAGTCTTCTTGGCTCTCCATTTGCCACAGTTGTGAGAGCGTCACTTAGTAGGTGAGGGAATGGCGGAGTGCCGGTTCACCATTTTTAAGAGGCACAGCTGTGGATTTTAAACCTGACTCCAGGCCCAATTCCCAAACACATCTACACAACTTTACCTGCTGAATTATCTTAACCATGGTCATTTTCACTGCTCTGTACTTTGAGTAGAAGCCTAAGGGAAGAGACAGGTAAGGAGAAAGGGGTAAGGCCTTCTAACAACACAGACAACTTAGATAATAAGTTGGAGCCTAGCATCATGTATTCTTACATACAGGTATGCGTACGCATGAGGGTGCGTGTACATCATCTGCGTTGTCAGTGAGTTCCTGTGATGCTCAAAAGAAATAAAATAGAACATACCAGGCTCAAAATCTAGAGGTGAGCGGGCAGAGGTATCCCACACCATTCTTGACCCCACCCTCACTTTTGGACGTCAGCAAAAGGAGCAAACGGAGTGGTGTCATGGGAGTGTTGTTTTAATAAGAGTCTGTGCCAAGCAACATCATAATCTCCAAGTCTGCCCTATCTTTAATAGGCAATATTCAAATAAAAAAAAAAAAAGTCTGCATTCATAAAACAGGCCAGCCATACTTTTGAGGAGACTTTTAAAAATGAGAAGCCATGAGTTATCTTCTTTGAAAAGCAGCCATTTCAAAAGATTTTCTTTAATATCATAAAATACTCTCACGGACAAGTGAGCTAGCAACACATGCACCAATGTGGCTTTGACAAGAGCCCACCTCCCCCCCCTACCCTCACCCCCCACCCCTGGACAAGAGAGAAATGAATACAGCAGACGGAACAGGTAGAAGGAAAAAAAATTCAGTAAAAAGAATGGAATATAACTTTGTGCTTGGTTATTTTCCTATGTCACAACAAAAACATTTCGGTGCAAATAGTTAATTTTTCCTCTTTTCCATTTAAGACTGGTGGAGAAAAAAATACTTTTTTTTCTATAATAAAATATGTAGTTTTTGGTTTTTTTTTAACTTTTTTTTTTAATGTAACTCTTTTTTTTCCTTTTTTGCAGAAAATAATTTTGTAAACTGTCTCACTTCGCCGGCAGGGAGGCTCCGTGCCGCCCGGGTTGCAGCTAGTCCCCCTGGTGGCTGAGCTGAAACCAAACCCGGACAGCCGGACTGGGCAGAGGAGGAGCAGGGTGGGGCGCACGCGCAGAGGGCCAAAGTGGGCGGGGCGGGGGGCAGGTTAGAGGTCACTCTCGCCGTACAGTGCGGTGGAGAAGGACATGTAGTCTAGAGCACCAGGCACAGAGTCTGGGCCTGCGTAGGGGGCCATTCTCGCGATGCAGTATTCGGCTTGGTCCGGTGGCAGCTCGCGGCGCAGCTCGTCCTCCGTGATGTAATTCTGTAGAGAAAGCACAGTCAGGGTCGCAAAGCTGGAAAGGAACACTGCACTGCCGCTATGACTAGGTAGTAAATTTGCCAATAATGTCAGGGACTTTCTCCTAGATCTCCCTGATCCGTACAAAACATGCATGCATACATATAACACAGACATCTATGTGCATGTACATAAATATGAGTATACGTGTGTGTGTGTGTGTGTGTGTGTGTGTGTGTGTGTGGTGTGTGTTTAAAACGTCATGTTTTTAGTATCCACTTCAACTTCCTTCCAAACCAATTCCACAGAGATTCTTCTCATTCATCCTACGGGTTTATAGTAACCACGTGCTGGCTTGGTATCAAAGGTTTTCTGGCTGAACACATGCATTCCTAAGAGCCCTCCACATCCTCTGCCAGTGTCTAACAAGGGGTGTCCAGCAGTTTAGGAAGCACAGCTACCGGCCGCTTTCGTAACTGGTCTCCAAGAGTGGGCCTTGTCACACAGCTCAGCCAGCTCCTAGCCTGGGCCTCTGAATCTCCTTTCCTTCCCCACTAGGTCAATCAACCTGGACGCTGCTGTTTATAGGAGTTGAGGGTTCTGGGATAACATTTCTCAACCCATGGGTTGCGACCCCTTTGGGGTCGAATGACCCTTTCACAGGGGTCGAATATTAGATATCATGTACATCAGATATTTACATCACGATAACAGAACAGTAGCAAAATTACAGTTATGAAGTAGCAACAAAAATATTTTTATAGTTGGGTGGGTCACCACAACATGGAGACCTGTATTATTAATGGGTTGCAGCATTAGGAAGATTGAGAACCACTGCTCTAATATTTACCAAAGACTTCATAAATCCAAGTTCTACAGCTGTGAGTCCCTTGGGACCCGATGTGAGGAAGAGTGGGGTCACTCTCTGTCCACTCCAGAAGTCAGGTGACCACTACCCCTTTCTGGACTGTTCTCTTCCTCTCCAAAATTAGGCATTTCGACTAGATGGTTTCTGGATCCTACAAGGTGGTATGGCTCACCCAACTACACACTCCAAAGCATTTACCTCCTTCGTTCAACATAAGTGGTTTTTGCGGACTTGCAGGGTTCCTTGCAAAGGTTTTCCTTAAGCCGATACCATTTCCTAACACCCTAGCTGAGCCCAAGGCGTTACAGAATGGGCAGAGATACACAGCAGTGAGGCCCCATGGGACCCTGGAAGGAATGACTGAGGTGCTCATATCGCATCCGTGTGCCTGACCAAAACAATGCCTGAGCCACAAGAGACCCACCTTATCTCCAGCCAGGATCTTGAAGGACGCCATGACCTGATCTGCTGTATCCGTGTCAGCTGTCTCTCGCGACATGAAGTCGATGAAGGCCTGGAACGTCACTACCCCCAAGCGGTTGGGGTCTACAATGCTCATGATGCGGGCAAATTCTGCCTCTCCCTGGAGGAAACAGCCAACCCACACCTGTCACCTAATGGCCTCCTGGAGCATCTCAGGTCGACCTCAAGCCCTGTGTAGCCTGTGGAGTACACAAAAGCCCTCTGATCTGGCTTGGGCTGCCCCAAGGGTGTGACAGAGACTCAGGACTTCCCACCCCCTACAGATCCTTGAGTTCCCTTTACAGAAGATAGTGGTGGTACTGATTATAGTGACAATAACATCAGCACAGGCTAATACCTATACAGCATGTACTACATGCCAGCTACTACCCTAAATGTTTTATAATTCATTTTATCATTACCACAACTAAATAAAATCATAGTATTTCCATCGTACAGAAATCTGAGACCAAGATAGGCTAGGTGATTTGCCCAAGGTCACAGGACTAAGAAGCAGGAAGCTAGGATTAGAACTCAGGCTGTTTCCCAATCACTCTGTATTTCCCAAGCACCAGTCATGTGCTCAGCACTCATGACCGTGTTATTTAACTCTTAGAACTACTAAGGGGGCTTCCCTCACTTCATCTGAGACTACAGATGTTGATAGCAAAGTGGGACTTACTGAGTACACATCTGGCCCAGCCCTTAACCTTGCCGGGCACCACATGCGTTCTGTATTTGGCCCAATAGACAGGAATTACCTGTCTATCCAGACAAGTGTCCTTGTCCTCCTCAGAAAGCTGGATGAAGTGGGGATACCCCAAGGTTAGAGAGAGGCCTGGGCCAACGACTGAGTGGTGGCAGGCCTGGATGGGGCTGTTACGGGGCAGAAATATATACCTCCGTGTCTCAAGTAGGGCAAAGTAGAACTATCATCCCTATAACGCCTTGGGGTCGGCCATCCAGGTGGTGTCCATCATGGGAATAAAAGAGTCCTTTCTCCAAAGTACCCTAAGATGTTGCAGATGAGAAGGCCAAGCCTCTCAGCCACACCCTGACCCCATGGGTCGTCTGGTTTTCAGGTGCCATCTTCCCCAAGGATGGGGACAAAGGGGGCTCCCCTGGGGAGGGCAGTGCTAACCTAAGGGCCTCAAGTCTACCATTACTAAGACTTAGCTTCTCCAGTTAGGTGACTGCCTCCCAGCCAGGGCCACAGAAAGCCTGGCAGGTAGAGGATGGGGTTTACGTTACCATGTTGTAACCCATGGAGATAAGGCAGGCGCGGAAATCATCTGTGTCCATCATGCCCGTCTTCTTCTGTGGGGCAGTGGCACCAAGACACAGGAGGGACAGACAGGCGGGAGGAAGAAGACAGCAGAAGGGAAGGGTGGAGTGTATGGTGGAGGTCAGGGAGAGCCACAGAGTATAGGAGGAACACGTCGAAGGAAGACAGAGCAAAGAAATGCAGAAGTCCAGTCCATGATGAGACGTGATGAGGGAGAAGAGGCGGATACCCAAGCAGGTTCCCAGGAAAGATACCGAGGACAGAAGTCAGAAGTCAGAGGAACCCAACAGGGGGCAGGCAGGGAGAGCAGAAGAGGATGAGCCCCATGGCCCACGGGAAGGGGGACAGGGAGATTCAGACAGAGAGAGAAGAAAAAAAGGAGAAATGCGTTATTTCTCGCCCCAGAGGCCACCCTTGAGTGTGCTCCATGCAGGAGGCAAGTACCTGGGGGTCGTTGCCAATATCATAACCCAAGCTGATGAGGCAGGCTTTGAACTCTTCAGGACCCAGCGTGCCGGAGTGATCCTGGGGCCGTGGTGCGCCAGGCAGCGAGCCATGCGGTGTCAGGGAAGAGGAGGCCGTGAGGGGGTGGGGTGGGGGTAGGGTGGGCCATGCCCCAGGGAGGAAGGTGGTGTGTGTAGGGAGACACGGGACAAAGGCATGCGGATGGAGAGGGTGGAGGGTAAAGGGTGGGGGAGAGGGGAAATAAAAGTGCACACAGTTAGACACACGGACAAGGTTCCAGAGGGGGCCCTGTCCCTGGCACACACAGTCCTGCTTGGGAAAGCAGGGCCAGAGGGGAACATGATGAGCCACAAGGGTGAGAAGCTCCCGGAAGTGCCCCAGGTTACCTGATGTCTCCCAGAACCCTACCCCCCCACCTCGCCAGGTTCCTGGAGGGCAGTGAAGCAGGCAGGGTGGTGGACAGCACCTGGCCTCATATCCCACCTCCCTGTGGATGTTCCCAAGCTCAGGGTACTGGGAATGTGCAGCCCATCCTGAAGCTGACATGAGGAGTCACGACAGCGTACTCTAATGTCCCCAATAGTAGGGCCCAAATGCAGCCTCGGTATGGGCAGTCTCTTTTTGCTCCTTTGTCCCAAGGCAGAGATAAGGGACAGGCCCCACAGCCGTAGGCACAGGGCTTTATTTGTGACTCTGGCAGCCTCATTCCTGAGGGTTGATTTCGCACAGGAGAGGAAGTCAAGGATGAAAGACCCTCTCACCCGCAGTAGCATTCACTCTAGGAATGCCGTGAAAGCGTGCACGGCAAGACAGGCCTTCCAAGGCCAGCTCGGAAAGCCTGTCTCTATGGGGTAGACTGAGTCAGGGCAGGCTGTTGTTAGTTCCTTGCTCTCTCTCCTCCTCACCTACTCAAGGACCAGGCTCATCCCCTGGGCAGTGCCCTCCAGGGCCCTGGGTTGGGGGATGGGGGCCACTCTAGGTGAGCAAGGAGTAGGGCTCTCACCCGGTCAAAGTGGTTGAAGGAGGCCCGGAACTCGTTCATCTGCTCCTGGCTGATGCCTTTGGCATCCCGGGTCAAGATCTGGTTCTCCACTTCATTGATGGTCCTGGCAATGGTGGTGAGCAGCTGCTCCCAGCCCACGCGGATATGCTAGGAGCAAGGGATGAACTTGTCAGGCCCAGGCTCCGGGCTGTCCAACTATTCCTCCTTCCAACTCAAAAAGTACGGGCTGGAGAGATGGCTCAGGGGTTAAGAACACTTGTTGCTGTTCCAGAAGATGTAGGTTTGATTGCCAGCTCCCAGAAGGCAGCTCACCACCATCTATAACTCTAGCTCCAGAAAATATATCCCCTTCTGGCCTCCTTGGGTACTGGGCACACACGTGGTGCACAGACATACACTCAGGCAAAATACACTTATTCATAATATTATCTGTGAAGGCCAAACAGTTAGCTTGACCATCTTTCTGGAGTCACAGTGTTACCAGTAGGAGGGACATCACATTCTACCAGGACAGAGGGCCTGAAGGGGCAGGAAGGGCAATAAGGTCTGGATTTGCCAAAAACTAATGAACAACAACAACAAAAATATAGAGCGATCCCCTCCCAACAGCTATCTCACAACTACACACAAGGGCACATACATCTATAAACAAACCTTTGATCTAAACCAATACAGCTGGCACCACAATGGCCTTCTGGTCAAAGCCAAGCCAAATACACCATGGTGGTCTCAGTGATCACACAGTAAAACTGCAGCCTGTGTAAGCACACCCTATAGCATGTGAACAATGAGGAAACGGCTGAACAGGGCAAGCTTCGTAACATATCCTACATGAAGGGATGAACAGCTAACATCATAGAGGAAGCGGGTACCTAAGTCAGTGATGTTTTGAGCCCACTAGCATCAAAATCACTGCAAGGTGCTTGGTAAAAACTGAGATTCATTAAGTGCTTCCTTAGAACAAATGAATTCTGGAACCAGGGACCAGATATGTACACTTGCCACAAGTTCTCTGGGGCATCAAGAAGGTGCTGAGGATTGAAGGTACAGAGTTTCAGGGATAGAAAGAGTGAGGATACTTCCTCCTCTACCCAGATTCCTTGGGAGATGCTGCCCCAAGTGGAGGACAGCAAGGGCCCCCAGCTTCTTCTCGGAGAAGCAGGACCCGGCCTGTTTACCTCCATGGTGTAGTTGGTGTGCTTATTATCGAAGATAAGTGCCTCCTGGATAAGCTGGTGGTCACACTCCAGCATGTCAATCTTTGGCTTATAGTTGACAATGCTCTTTTCGTACTGCCGCAGGTGGCTGAGCTGGTCCTCCAGGGTACCGTGCATCTCAATGGAGATCCTTCCAATCTCCTGTCCATCAGGAAGAAATAACATCAGACCCACTCAGAGGGCAGGGACAAGCCTCCCACGGCCACTTCTACTAGCATCCTAGCCCTAGAGAAGTTAGAACTAGCAACATTGAACATGAAAAGATATTTAGCATGGACGGTTCTCGGAAAGGAAGCTGCACCTTACGGTACTATATTAAGCCTTGGCACTAGGTGGAATATCTTCCATCAATCATGTACCTCTTAGTGCAAGGAAAGGGTTGGATCGCAGAGTCAATAGCTGACCTGGGCACTCATTTTGCTTGCTATTTAAACGCCTTCCAGAGAGCATTGCTCCCAGCCAGCTCCCTCCCAACCATCTCATGTTGAGCCAGAACCCCTCATATTTCTCAGTTCACCTGGCGTACCTCCTCTGCAGCTATTTTTGTTCCTGCTCTTTTGTCCCCTAGGATGGTTATGCAAGCCCTGCTGAGCCACCCAACCCCATGAGCGAGGTCTAATGTACACTTCTGCCAGCCACTGACTCATGCAAGTGGTTCTTGGCAAAAGAAGGTTTTATTCATTCAGTTCAGTCCCTTGTTAATATTTATCGAGTATTTAAAAGTAGAGTCTTAGGGGTTCAGGTACGTGTGTGTGTGTGTGTGTTTGTGTGTGTGTATGTGTGTGTATGCACATGTACACACTCACATAAACTTGACAAGGACTCTACACCCAAGATGTTCAGTGATCACTCATCACACACATCCCACAAAATGTTCTATACTTGTGCTAAGAGGCTTGCTTAGCTCTCTTACGAAGAAGAATCAGGCCCACTGCCTGGGGAGCACTAATGGAGACAAGGCAACCCAGAGGGGCTGAGTTGACCCAGGCATCTACTTGCTCTTCCTGAGGAACTTTCATAGGAGTTCCTTAGTAGTGTCCTACTTTGCCCCAATCAAACCATCAGCAACCCCTGCAATTGAACAATCATGTGCTCAGACCTCAGTCCTCCAGGGTCCTTCTCAGTAACCAGGTGACTTGACTGGCTGGAATGGTAACAGGAAAGGGTAAGACAGTCCCAGCTTGCTTCCCATGACAAGACTCACCTCCATCTTGGTCTGGATCCAGGGCCCAATGACATTGGCTTGGGCCCCAAACTGCTTGCGTAGCCTCTCATTGTGCTGCTGGCGGGCATGCTCCTCTGTTAGTGCCTGGTCCCTCCGGGGCACCAGCTGCCGTACCTGGGGTGGGCACAACCATAGGACTCTGTAGGTATGCCAGCCACATGTCCCATACTCCCAGGTGAGGAAATGAGGGCCCCATGAGGAAAAGGGGCAAGTCAGAATGCAGTAAGATCAAAGATGTCAACTTAGACCAGAAATTCATCCACTAACAAATGAAAACCAATGAGATACAGATAAAAATCCTGCCCTTAAGAAATGTACAATTGTTTACAGCCACTTTGGAAATCAGTATGGTGATTTCTCAGAAAATTAGGAAGCAATCTACCTTAAGACTCAGCAATACTGCTGTTGGGTATATACCCAAAAGATACCAAATCACACCACAAGGACATGTGCTCAACGATGTTCATAGCAGCATTATTTGTCACAGCCAGAACCTGGAAATAATCTAGATGCCCCTCAACCAAAGAATGGATAAGGAAAATGTGGTACATTTACACAATGGAGTATTACACAGCGGTAAAAAATAATGATATCTTAAAATTTGCAGGCAAATGGGTGGAACTAGAAAAAAACATATTGAGTGAGGTGACCCAGACCCAGAAAGACAAATATATGTACTCACTCATAAGTAGCTTTAAGACATAAAGCAAAGAAAAATCAGCCTACAAACAAGCCCCAGAGAAACCAGACAACAAAGAGGACCCTAAGAGAGACATACATGGATCTACATAGGAAGGTGAAAAAGACAAGATCTCCTGAGTAAATTGGGAGCATGGGGGTTACAGGAGAGAGTAGAAGGGAAAAGGGGAGGAAGGGGGGGGAGTGGAGAAAAATGTAGAAGGAAATAAAGAAGAAATATACAATGGCTCGGCCTATGCCCATTAGCCCTTCAACTCACATGGTCCCATTTGCCATTGATCTCCTGAGGCGTGATGGTTGTATAGGGGTTGGTGCCTGCCATGTTGACATGATAGGTCTGGACAATCTTGGACACTTCATTGTGGATGCCCAGGATGGCCAGGCGCTCTTTGTCAGCATCCGGGAGGGTGGCCTTGAACTGCTCATGGGCTGTGGTCAGTCCCTGGACAGACAATGGCGGGAGTCAGTCAGTGCTCTCCTCAGACAAGATAAGCAAAGGGAGCCCAAGAGGTCCCAAATAAAAGACTGAAGGCCCCAAAAGGCCAAGTCCTACACCTATTGAAGACATGGGAACACCAAACCAAGTTCCGATGGCAGATTTGGGATATGGTATATAATAAAGTCTACATTTTTGTGTGCACAAAAGAAAAGGTCAAAAGAACACATAAATAAATACATTTGTCTGCTGGGCAATAGTGGCGCATGACTTTAATCCTAGCACTTGGGAGGCAGAGGCAGGCAGATCTCTGCGTTTGAGGCTATCTTGGTCATCAGTACATGGTGAGACCCTACCTTTAAAAGGGAGTGGGTGGCTAGAGAGATGACTCAGCAGTTAAGAGCACTTGCTATTCTTACAGAGGACCAGGGTTCAGTTCCCAGCATACACACGACTGCCAGCAACCATCTGCAACTCCAGTTCCAGGGGAATCTGGGCACTGTATCCAAGTGGTACACATACACACATGCAGACAAAACACCCATATGTTGTTTCTAACATAAAAATAAAACAATCTTAAAAACGAAACAACTCAACCTTACATGCTAACTCTTCTCAATCTATGGAATCCTTGGGATACTGGTTCTCGGTTTATCCTAAAGAGGATCAGCCTCTCCGGGATGCCCACCTGGATCTCCTCAATGGTATGTACAATGAAGGTGTCCTGCAGGTCCTCCATGGCTCCCTCCATCCAGTTGTTGAAGGGTGCAGCCCGCTTGGCATATTCCAAGTACAGCTGGTCGATGGTCTCCAGCAGCTTTTCTGTTCTCTGGGAGTATCAAGTGGGGTGGACTGGTTAGCAGAGTGATATTCGAAAGCCAACCCCCCAGGCATCTTGGTCTACAAGCACCAGACTGGATGAGGCAGGAAGAACCAGTTCTTCAGTGGCTCTGGGTCTTGGCTGTCAATTGACAGATCATCACACATCACATTGGAATCATTTGTCCTGGTCCCAAGAGGGTCTGGGTTACAGAACAGGACAACTCTCACAAGGCTAGAGCTGGGCTCACAAGTTCACGGGGACAGGAGGAGGATCTCCATCAACGCAAAGTCCACACATTCTCAGTCAAAGTGAGTCTTCCTATTTAGGCCAGAGATGGGGATGGTCCAGGGAATCATGGGAACTTAAAAAGAGGAGAACGGAGGAGGAGGAGGAGGAGGAAGAGGAGGAAGAGGAGGAGGAGGAGGAGAAAGAGAAGGAGGAGGAGGAGGAGGAAGAGGAGGAGCAGGAAGTGACACACGGCACTGCAGGGTCCTCACCTCTAACGCTTCCCTCCGCTTCTGAGTGAGGGCCCCAAGATTGTCCCACTGGTCACAGATCTTTTGGCAACGGGCATTGACACTGGGTGAGTCATAGTAGTCCAGCTCACTGTAGAGTGGGGAGAGACAGACAGGGGTCAAGGGATGAGGGACACACAGGTTGAGGGGAGCAGGTATGGAGCCTGTCATTCCTGTTCCCGGGGATGTCAGGAGCACTAGCTGCGCTGAGGGTGCTCTCCTCCGCACACTTCCGACACCCTGCCCCATTCCCGCCTCCTTGGCTTTCAGGAAATCAGAGGCAGGAGACTAAAGGAGGCTGCTCCTCTCTGACAGCCCTTGTAGCAAATAAAGTTGGGGGTGAATCTAATGACCAATCACTGGAAGCTGCTGAGGCCCAAGAAAAAAAGCTCAGAGTCAAGGACTAAGGTTTGGGAGCCTGGCAAGGTTGCTCATGCCTATAATCTCAGCATTTTCCTAGGAGGCTGAGACAGGAGGATTGCCAAGTTTGAGGCTAACCTGAGCTACCCATTGAGTTCTAGGCTGGCAAGGTCAAGATGGTCCAGTGGGTGAAGCACTTGCTGTGTAAGCTTGAAGACCTGAGTTCAATTCCTGGAGCTCACAGTAAAAGAAGAGGGAGGACCAACTCCTTCCCGCTGTCCCCTGATCAGCATGTATGCACCACGGCATGCATATGCCTGTTCTCTCTCTCTCTCTCTCTCTCTCTCTCTCTCTCTCTCTCTCACACACACACACACACACACACACACACAATTAAAAACCAAACAGCACAAATCCCATTACTTTTACACTAATCTAAAAGGCTTGAGCACCACCCTCATCCTATCCTTGTAATAGGTGATGACCGAACATCTGCATGAGAACGGAATGGTTCTGGCTCTCCCACCAGGAAGAGTCCTTGCCTTCTGCATTGCCTGCCTCCTTGACCACGTGGGCACAACACTTTCCCCGTGCTCAAGCGTCATCTGTGTGTCCCCTTACTTCCTCATCTACCACAGCTGAGAAAGCGGACCCCGGCCTCACACTGAGACCCCAAAGGGAGGGAGACGGAAGCGGCCCCTACTTGAGTTCCTGGGCAATGGCCGCGATCTGCTCCACGCGGTCCTGGTGGGCAGCCAGGTCGCTCTCGAAAGCCTCGTGTTTCTTGAGCAGGGCCTTGATCTCCGACAAGGTGGCTGTCTCATAATCCTTCTGCCGCAGCATGGCTTCTTTGCCTTGGGTTGGGTGGTGGGGGGGGTAGGGGTGGGGGTGAGATGGGGACAGGACACGGATGAGCAAGAGCCAGGCAAGCGTGTTTGTTCTAGTCATCCAACTCTCAAGCCCCAGAAAGCTGCTTGTCGGGGTATTTCCCATGGAGAGGCTCACTGTACACCAATTTACAGTGTAAGGGAGTAGATGTATACTGGTGATCTGAAGGAATAATTGATTTTTGTGAGTTATTGTTTTTCTTTTTTTTTTAAAAAAACTATATGAGTGTTGATTCTTGTATATTGATATATTGAACATTGTATGAGAGTATGATACTACCTCTGTTTGAAACAATTGTTATATTGACATTGTTTACTATATTGCAATGTACATCTCTACCTCTGATATTATTTATGTAATGACATTGTTTACCATATTGCACTGTACATTTCTACCTCAGATATTATTTATGTAAGGACCCTGTTTACATTTGGAAATCATTGTCTTCATTTTTTTGCACAGTTGTCTATTCTATTAGTCATACAGTTACATAAGTGTTGAGAATTATATGTTGGTCATATTTATATTTAGGACAATCAGGTTTTTTAGACACATAGAGGTTGTATTTAGTATAGATAGCATAATCTTCAACCTCTTTGAAGAGCTGTAGAACATGGCCTTTAATCTAACCTACAGTTTTGTATTTATGAGACACAATCACTCCTGGCAACAATGCTCTACTCCCGAGAGAACGTTGAGCACCAAAGACACTCCACTGGGAGTTTGTCTTCTACTTGGCAGAACTGGCCTTGGGGCAAAGAAAAGCCCATACCTCCATTACTGACTAAAGTACGAAATATCCATAAGTGGATAAAACAGAATTGTCTTATCTTGCCAAGACAGGATAGGATAGTTCTACTAAAGGTTCCTTGCCATTGTATAATGGTATGTCAGGTTTTTTCAGGCCTCAGCCAAAGTTGGTTGCCTCAACATTGCTATCAAGACTTCGTGTGGTTGCCCAGGTAGTCAATTGTCTCTGTCTTCTGTTGCACATTTTGGAAGTTTCTCGTTTGTGCTTCCTGGTTGCTTTGGTAATTTTACTCTCCTTCTCAGATCTTTGATGGGGTTGAAGATTAGATAATGGTAGCTACCTTCTAGATTATTTAGACTTCCCAAAGTAGAGTGATTAGAAAAATTCTTCGTTATATACTTCTTGCCTGATATTGTTTACTTTTTGTAATTTTATATGATCTGTTCCCATTGTATATAGTTGTATTTGGTTTCTGAATCTGTCTTATTTAGACAAAAGGGGGAGATGTTGGGGCAGCTGGCCCAATCCCTGCGTTCAGGGGCATGGCTGCTCCAGCGGGGTAGCATTCCCCTTAAATAGGATCGGGGGGCCGGAAGGAGGCCCGTTTTGATTCTTCCCTGCGTACCTTCTGCTCCACTGGACCCTTGGATCTGTAAGTTCCCTTATTCTCCCCTTGTATTAAAGCTAATTAATTATAAAAGGACTATCGTGGTTATTTCCTAACCTCTCCGACTGCTGGCAGCTGCCACAATGTATAGCAAAGAATATCCAGCTATGGTGGGAGACTGGGAGGACCACTGCCCTTCGGGGAGCACTTCCAGGACATTTAAACTGGTTGTCTATGAAGGTTATGCAGGAATATGTAGAAATACATGAGGCCAGGCATTCACTTTCAAACAGTAGGAAACAGCAATACATGCTCTATGGAGTAACGGGGGGTGGGAGAGAGTAGAGGCAGAGGAGTACCTCACAGGAACTTTAGAATCTTAGATCGCTCTAGTTACGATGTAAAGTCTGAAAGCCCTGCCAGGGATCCCTTCCCAGCTATTCTCAGTGCAGTCGGTGCACCTGTGGCCTCTGCTGCTCACATTCACTGGTGCCTAGAGCCTTCTCTGCCATCAGTAATGTCCTCACCCCAGGGCAAGGGCAGTGCTAGTATTTTTGGCCCTACTCTCAGAGGAGGAAGGCAAGGATGAGAAACGACCTCCCTAAAAAGCTTCCAAGTTGCCTGAGGAAGGACCGTCGGGGTAGGGGAAGCTGAGCCTTGCTTACATGCACATCCTCTGTAACTAGGCCATCATAGGATGATCCCACCTTTGCGGTCCATAAAGGCTAGACTGTGAGGCTAAGAGCTATGGCCAATAGTAGAGCATTTCTTTCTTTTGGTATTGGGTTAGTTTTTTTGTTTTTTGTTGTTGTTTGTTTTCCCTTTAAAATAGTAACACAGTTAAGTTTAGATTTAATTTACAAATAAATGCATTTATCTATTCCCACATAAATATATTTCCTGCTCTAAAAATATTTAGTAGCACACACTTATTTAGTAGCACACACTATCAGAATTTCTATTTTGGCTTCATGGTCTTCCTAGGTATAGTGATCCTTCAAGATCTATAGGGGACTCATTTCAGGACCCTCTAAGAATACCTAAATCCCAAGATGCTCAAATTCCTTATATAAGATGGTACAGTATGTATATGTATGTGTATATATACACACACACATATACATGTAATCTCCATATATTCTCCCATATACTTTAAATCACTTCCGTTGCTTACAGTATAAATGCTACACAGCTAGTGTTTGTCCATAGCCTTCAAGGGAATATGACAGGAAAACAGTCTGTATGAGCTCAGCACAGACATAATCCCTTTCTGCTCTTAATATTTTGCTTCGAAGTTTGGTTTAACCCAGAGACACAGAACTCGTGGATATGAATAATTTCTTGGCCAGATTTTTCCAACAGAGCTTCTCATTGCTGTGTGGGACCCCAGCTCCTACCCACCCCAGCTTGCACTGTGGCAGATTTCCCACAGATAACCCTGTGCAAACAATGTCCATGTTTAGGGTTAATTCCTTAGAATGAAATTCCGGTTGGATGTAGTGACACACGCCTTTACTCCCAGCATTAGGGAGGCAGAGGCAGGTGGATCTCTGGGTTCAAAGCCAGCCTGGTCTACACTGAGAGTTCTAGGTCAGTCAAGGCTACATGATGAAACCCCTATTTCAAAACAAAACAAAAATAAAATAAATTAAGAAAAAAGTGAGCGAACCAGAGCCCTCCTCACCAATTCTCTTCACTCTGTACCTGCAAGTGCACTGACATCCCAAATCCACCCGCTTATCTGGTGTTTTCCTACCAAGCCAGGCCACTCCCAGATAGCTATAGACTGTGGTCTTCCCTGCTGCCAGTAATTCTCCTCCGCATCCTGTGCCCTCAGCACGTGATTCTCACAAACCTAGGAGCTGGTACTACTGTTCCCACTTTTTGTGAACATGGAAACTGTCTGGTGCCAGAGGACTATTAAACAAGATGACACAAACCAAAGCAAAAGAACCGAGTTATTGCTGGAGGCTGGGTGGGAGTCAGAAAGCAGAAACCAGGGAGGCGGGAGCCAGCTCACCATCTGTCCAGGCCTCGTGGATGGAGGCCTTCTGCCGGAACTTCTCTGCCAGGTGGTCCAACCTCTCTAGCCTCCGGATCTCATTCAGCAGCCACTCCTCGTAGCCCTTCTCTGCCTGCTCCAGGCAACCCCAGGCATTGTTGATATCCTGCAGAGATGGAGACACCGGCTCAGAGAACCTGGAGGGGCTGTAGCTTTCCAGGCAGAGATGTTTCCGATCTTAGGCCCCCCAGACATCACAGTCAAACATCCATCTCACTCTTCCAGCTCCTATTCGTATTAATTACCCTGCTTCTTAGATAGGGAATGGAGTCTGAGTTCACATGCAGTTATGGAGCCCTCCCGTTCGCTGACTAGCTTCCAGATGAATCCTAGCCAGCCTTAGAGGCCCAGGAATAAGTCAGGGAACCAAACTAAGAATAGAGCAAAAACAAAAACAAAAACAAAAAACAAACAAACAAACAAAAAAGCCCGTGGTGCATGCCTTTAATCCCAGCACTTGGGAGGTAGAGACTGTGAAAAATCTGGTCAAAGTCAATCTGGTCTACAGAGCAAGTTCCAGGACCAGCACCAAAGCTACAAAGAGAAACCCTCATCTCAAAATCAAAAATAAATTAAAGAAGGAGGAAGAGGAGGAGGAGGAGGAGGAGGAGGAGGAGGAGGAGGAGGAGGAGGAGGAGGAGGAGGAGGAGGATGATTTTGGCCTTTGGGCTCTGGAGAATAGCTTGGATGAGGGAATCAGCCATGATCATGAGAAGAAAGAAATGCACAATGCCCTTTGTATAAGGCATCCTACAGTTAGCACAGGGCACCCAGTTGGAATACCAAGAGCAGAACCAGTCTGAAAGCCAGCCTCCTGCCCCACATCAGGGGCACTTCCTTTACTTCTCAAGAGTATCTGTTAGCTAAGCAGTGACTCTAACAACCCAAAACCATCTGATTAAATCCTGAACTCTGAAGAACTGGTCTCCATATGTTTACATAACACCACAGGCCTTTGTCTTCCTTCGAGATCACCTTGTTCCTGCCTCCTCCCACTTGGCTTGTCCTCTCTGGTCCTGCCCAATATGCCTGGGTTTTTGTGTGTTTTGTTTGTTTTTGTTTTGTTACCCTTTGTTGGAAAGGATAAAAAGCGGTGCCTGATGAGTTTGCCCTGTATTCTCCTGGCTCATAAAGTCCTGGAGACGGAACGAGTGACAAGACAAAAAGGGACGTATCGGGAGAGCACCCAGAACACAGAAATTAATTGCATATTAGGGTTTTGTCCCTATTTTCTGGATAGGGCTTAGCGATACTTGCTGTGCGATCCACCTGCCTCGGTTTCCCAAGAGCTGGGATTATAGACTTGATTCACACCCAACTTGTTATAGGTATTTCTGTTTGAAAGAATCTTATATAAAACATGCTTTAAGAGTCCACTTAAAATTATATTTATACAGAAAGATTAGATTGGGCTTGGCAGCATAGGACTGTAATCCCAGCTACTTAGAATGTCAAGGCAGAATCTCAAGTTCAAGGCCTGCATGGCTGGAGTCCTAGATGAGCTGATCTCCAGGATGAGTTAGTTACCTCACAGAAAGAAATGAAAAGGGGGCTAGGGGTGTGGTCCTGTATCAGAGCACTTGTCTAGCATGCATGAGGACCTGGATTCAATAAAAGAATAAAAGCATCTTTCCAAATTAAAACAAAATTGATAGTTAGTAGTAAGAGTATAAATAACGTCTACTTTTTAATATTTATTTATATATTAAAAATACACTACAAAATTAATTTGTTATTTAAGATAACAAAAGTGGGTCTGTTTTGTTTGTTTTTCCTTAAGGTCATATAAAAGTGAAAACTAACATTATTGCTTGGTTCAGCATGACCAAACATTCTGTTTAAAACATTATTTTTTTAAGGGGCACGGGGAGTTTGAAATGCTGGGATGAGCAAGCCTGACCCAGAACAGTCAGGGGAGAAGGTGGCTATCCCTCTGTGCCTGTGCTTGAGTCTGGGTGACAAAGTGAAAGAAATGTGGGACATGGCATGTAGGTAGAAGAAAACCCACCTCCTCCAAGCAGCTTGGGGATGGAGGTGACCAGGCGGGCCCCAGACTTGCCCCTGGCACTCACCGAAACCATCCTGCCCTCGGAAGGCATGAAGGCGGGCCGGTTGCTGAGGCGCAGTTTGGTCTGCAGCGTGTTGAAGTTGATCTCCAGCTGGCACTTCTCCTGCACCTTAGGCGGCTTGTGCAGGCGCCGGTAGTCTCGGAAGTCCTCCAGCTTCTGCTGCATAGCATGCATGGTGTTCTCGGGTACACGATTCTCCAGCCATGGGATGGTGCGGCGGATCCACTCCAACAGCTATGGTGAAAGGGCAGAGGCAAGGCATGGACCAAGGATGCTGGAGGAAGGTATGCACAAAGGCCCTTCCCTCACAGGAAGAGGGCTGGCACACTCCCTTCCCAACTACCCACCGGGGCCTCACCATGCCACGTAGCAAGGTTTCCAGGTGCTCCCTCCAAGTTGACCAGGATATGGTCAACTCAGAGCCCACACCCCTCATCTTTTTAGCCCTGATAGGGACAAACCAAAGAACCACAGGCTGCTCTAAAAGCAAAGACACCTGAGCTCAAGTCTAGCTGGGCCTCGGTTTCTTCACCTATACAAAGCCGGGGTATAATAGAACAGGGACCTCTGGCCTCAGAAGAGGCTAGAATCTGGGACAGCCGAGATGTCTCTCCTGGAGCCGTGGTGAGATTAGGAAGATGGAGGGCTGCAAAGACGGATGACAGGAAGCACACGGAACACCTGCACATTGCCAGGCATGACCCACAGAGTGACTCACAGCAATAATCATAGAAAGACTACATGGTCGAGTGTTACCAGCACCCCCACGCTATGGAGGAGGCACCCAGGGCTCTGCTCTGCCAGGTCACGCAGCTTGCTATGGTGATTGGCTAGAACGATGACACAGGGATTAAAGCCTGGGCATCTGGCTCTCACTAAACTAGAAGGCAGAGCCACCAAGGGGCTAAGGGAACAGTTTAAAAGGCTGAATTCCTTCAGGGAAGAAACAAGCAGCAGCACCTTAACCCAAAGGACAGCGGGTCAGCTGGGTAACTTCGTGTCATCCTGTCCCCTGCTGGCCTCACTGTTAAGCCAGCCTGAGCCAGCTCTGAATCCTTCCCGGCACATGTCTTCTCCGAACCTGATACAGCCCTGTACTATCGAGTTCAGGCAAAACTAACAGAGCGGCAGTACACCAGGCTGCAAATGCCTCTGAGATCCCGGGCTCAACTCCCACTCAGTAAGTGAAAGAAAAAACAAGAGCCAGAGAGGTGGAGACACTTTCCCAGGCTCACAGTAATCCAAACACCACCTTCCCTGTCTTCACTGCCGCTCTCCCAGAGACCCAGAGCCAAGCTGCTCCGTGTTAACTGTGCCTGGAGCATATACTGCACCAGCCTGGGGCTGTGTCTACACAATGACTCTGTAGGTAGATAGATCCCGAGAGCTTTCTTCTCTCAGGGTGCAATGCAGGGCCTTGCTCGGGCCAATCTAGAAGAACACAGGGGTACCCACATCACTGGCCAGCTTCTCGTAGTCTTCCATAAGCTGTTCATTCTCTTGATTGACGGCCAAAACTTTGCAGATGCGGTTGGCTGCTGTTTCCGCCTGGCAACAAGATGGAAAAGTCATGACTAGCCCGCCCCAGCAACGTGGGCCCCTGGACACACCTGTGTCAACAAGCCCCTTCCACCTTGCTGCTCCATGTGGTTGGAAAGGGGCTCCTGGGGCTCTCTCTGAGTCACACTTCCCTGTCTTCTGCATCACACTCTTGGCCAGCCCTGGACAAGGGTTGATTCCCATCATGCATGCTGGGAAGAAATTAACCAAGTAACCAAGGCATTCAAAATCTCAGGTCCGGCGGAGAAAGGAAGAAATTCATGCCCATCCTGGAATTCCAGGGATCACAAGGCTTGGCCCCTCGAGCCGGATTTGATGGGATGGTGAAGATGCAAGACTTCGAGTCTGAAGGTGTGAGGAGGTGGGGCCTCTCAGGTTCCCTGAAGAAATCTCTCAAGGCTCCTAGTTTAAAGCCCTTTAGAGAAAAGCTAAGGACATGGGCGCGCGTGGAGGATAAGATCACACCGTGCACCAAGCACTGGGCCAGGATAGGCCAGAGAGAGTTCTCAGCAGTGAGAAGAATGAAGAGGGATGGAATGGTAACCAGCCACAAGGCCTAGCACCCCAAAGAGACCCAGCCTCTGGTGGCTAGTAAGGGTACTGTGTACCCAACATCAGCAGGGACCCTGTGTTCCCAAATCCACTTCACTTAGGTGACTTTGTTGTTAGGATCTCATTAGGTAGCCCTGGCTATCCGGAAACTCACTCCTGTTGTACTCCATGTTAAACTCATAGCGCCTCCCATGTGCTGGGTGTAGAGGTGTTCGCTCTCACACCTGGCCCACTTGAATGGTTCTGAAGCTGAGTTGTGTCCTTGGACACATGCCAACCCTACACCAAGGCGAAGGGAGTGTGAAGCTCTTTGGGGACCACAGGATAGAGAGGGGACAGTTTAGGGCAGAGAAGACGATGCCCATGAAGACAGATATGAACCCTGAGACCCTGGATACAGGTGACCTACAGATAATGAAGGATACCTGGTTTAAGGAAGAAGGCGGCACAACGTAAATCTGGTTGATGAACAAAGAGTTTCTGCTACCACAAAATGAGACAGACTGAGTGTAAAGAACTCCCCAAGAACTGGAAGGGATGACCATGATGTATGTGATTCTTCCAAGAATTTTTCAAAGAGGAAATGCCAACCAAACTGCATGCCTTGTGGAGGAGTGTGCTGGGATACGTAGGGAACGGGACAGAACAAAACTGTCCTAAAGGTCTCTCAAGTGAACAGCCAAGAGACTGTATCTACAGTGAGTACTGAACAGCCAGGACTCCAAGAGGAGAATGCGGGAATGGCCAGAGGGGGACCCAAGCACCCTCTGGATAGGGACTCTGGGTCCCAGCTCTCAGTTACCATCCCTGTCCTCAAACTCAACCTTGTCCTGGAGACGACATGGCCCCTTCTCAAACAGAAGTCCTGCTTGACTGCCACCTCGAGAACCACTGAGTAACTGTGGCGAATCCCCTGAGGCCCTGAAGAAATGGGTCACTTCCCATCTCTAAGAGGCAGGGTCCAAAAAGAACGCAGACTTACGAGGACCAACTCAGTATGCTTCATGAAGCTGACTGGGGTGATGATCACTTGCCATGGTATTACCAAAACTACTTTCACCGAAATTAAGGCAGAGGACCACAGACAACCAGGAGGTGGCGCGACTACAGACAAACAAGTCATTGCTAATAAACAATTTTTTTTTTTTATTAGCTGTAGGCTGTAGCTGGCTGTAGGCCAGCACCAGGAACGTAACCATTCTCCTGCCTCAGACCCCAGTGGTGCTGGGAGGACAGGTGTGCACCACTACACTCGCTTGCACTAACATTTCTAATGTAAACAAATCCCAACTTATACCCACTGTCATCCAGATGTGCCTAAAATCCCGGGCTCAGCAGCCATAAACTACTTGCTGGCCAAGTTGGTGGGCTGGGTGGGATATGAGTTCATACAATTTCAAGAGCTGTGTTTGCAAAGCTTTGAAGCCTTGCCACGGGCTGTAGATGGTTCCACAATCAAAGAAGAATCCTTTGGATGAAATCTGGGAAGAGTTCTCCATGGGACTCTCAAGGGCTTTTTGCAAGGATCGAAGGCCTGATCTTTTCAGGAGAGAGGACTCTATCAGCATGCCCAAAGGACCTGCCTTTGAGGACAGCAGACCCAAAGAGTACAAGAGTGCTTTCTTTATACAGGACCCACCTGTGAACACTTGTGGGTCACCTTGAGGGACAACAGTCCTTTGACCTTTGAGAAGAAGCTTCTTGAAAGACAGAGCCCTCTCCTCCCACAGGCTGCAACCCTGAATAAGCCCACTAGGGGCCTAGGGCAAACTCTCAAGTCTCAGTCACTACCAACCTAAGCCAGAGGTGAGACAAGCCAGCTTGGCTGGCCTTGCAGTCCCCACCCACAGAGTGAAGGGAATCAGTCGGGCTGCAGATGGCTAGAGCAGCCCTGCGGCAGCCATCCCAAGCACCTAGCTTCTCGGCTTCCCCTCCCCACAACTGCAGGGTGGGAGTTGAGGGGAAAAGCAACAGCAGCATAGAACATAAGCAATGCCCGCAAGGTGGCCGGAGTGTAGAAGCACCGGGGAGGGACTTGGACTAGGAGAGGAAAAAAAGTGGCCCTGAGAAAAAGAAAAAGGCAGAGATGGAAGCCACTCAGAAGAAAGCCCAGGCTGGGTTCTAGTTTGGGGTTTTCTGTGATGGGATGGGCTATTCTAAAACCCACACAAGAAGCAGGCTGCCCAAGTCTTTCTGAATGACAGACTGCATGAGCTAACACAAGCAAGCAGAGACACCAACAGGCCAAGAATACACTCCAGAGAAGGCCAGATGTGTATTCTTATGTTCTTTGTGACCACTTTCAACTGTACTGTTAGCATAACTAACACACATTTTTGTTTTTTATGCAGGATTTCTCTATGTAACCCTGGCTGTCCTGGAATTTTCTATGTAGACCAGGCTGCCCTTAAACCTGCCTCTCTGCTTCCTGAATGCTGGGATTAAATGCATGTATCACCACACCCGGCCACACAACATTTACATATACATATATATATATATATGTATATATATATAGCCATGAGTTATTATTCTTAGAGATTTAGCTATCTTGTGCCAAACTTCCACCCCGACAATCGAGTGCCAAGTCACCAGAGACAGGTCCATCTATAGAGAGGTTGTCATCATTTAGAATGTCAATAAATATCCAAACCAGGCAAAGGGCTCCACCACCCATAACCCATTGTTCATATGAATGCTACAAAGATCTCATTGTTGGTATTTTTAGTAAAAATTGCCTGAACCTAGTTAAAATTACCTTTCTTTACTCTCAGTGACTGCCACCTAGCTTACCCCCTACTCCCCTCAAGCCAGGCTTGCTAAGTCCAGCAGATCATGGCTTCTAGCCTCCAGAATACAGCTTCCCCAAGACAAGCAGACTGGGGTAGGTTTGGGGACACATGCCTGTCCCTCCACCTGTGCCTCGATTTCCCCATAGTGATCTGGCAATGCTGGCTTCCTCTGCTCTCACATCTCAAAGCTTCTGCCTTATTGATGATGACCTTCTTTGTCCCCACTGCTAGCAGTAACTTCCTAGTGACGGTTTCTTCACCCTTCCCTAATGGCACCAGAGCCTCTCCTGGGGGCCTGTTACCCCACCCTAAACCTCCAAGCTCCAAACTGCGGCTCAAAAGCAGCCTGCAGCTCCACAGCTGCCTCCTCTGGACAGAGCTGCAGCAGAGCTAGCCCCGCTGACTGCTGCCTCCTTGTCAGTTTGCCTTTCCAGACAGGCCCAGCCTCTGTGGATGGGAACACACTTTCTGTCATAAGGTTTGCACGAGTGGAACGAGAGACTGATGGGCAGGTAGGGTGGGTGCAGACAGCTCCACCTGCCCCTAAACATCCAGAAACATCTGCACCAGATCAAGTTGACCCCCTTAGGAGGCCGACTCCTAGAAATAGCTCCCAAGAGGTCTCCGAAGCACCAGCTGCATAAACAAAGGCTTGATGGTCTCCACCCATTCTAAACCCGGGCAGAGGAGAGCAAGGAAATCAGAACCCAAACTAGCCTGCCAAACAGAAGTTGGTGCTCACCCAATGCAGACAGTCCCTTGACAGTTGTGCCCACCATATCCCTGCATGTCCCCACAGGCACTCACACGTGCCTATTAGCTGGGACCTTTCCATTTCTATCATGTATGACTGGCCAGAGAAAGGTGTAGAGACAGGGTGGGCCATGGATATGGCTGGGCTCTAGAACATGTTTGTCGTGGGTACTGCCCACAGAGGCAGTCAAGAGTGTGAGATGCAGAAAGACTCCTTCATCTCCTTGCCCCCCGAACCAGAGGCACACATCTAGGGCCGATCACTCTAGGTGGATGCCGTGGAAGTGGCTGGGGACAGCGCTGGATCAAGCAGGACACCCCACACTGTCAACGCTCCTATCCTGGGATGTGGACACAAGCATGAAATGGTTGCAACAGGGGTGAGAAACAGGGAAGAGGGCACAGGGGAGGGAGGATTTCAGAGGGAGAGCCACACAAATCCCACACTCTCCCTACTACACACAGGATACGTACACCACATCATATCTCTTCCACGCCATGCACGTGTGCATGCACATGCGTGTATGTGTCTAAGTAACGCACGCACACACACACACCTCCCGAGCATTATCAGCCAGGTCACAGAGAAGGAACCAAAGACAGGCAAGGCCAGTGTCAGTAGGCATGAAGCCCAGGGCAGAATCCCTAAAGGCAAAGGGCATGAAAAAGAGGAAAAATCAGTCAGATAGAGGGGAGAGGCCACCTCAGACAGCCTGTCCAGTGCTCTCTATGTTGTTAGTAGGCTGAGCACAAATGCCCAACCAAGGCAAGCAGAGGAGCTGCCAATACCCTGGCTAAGAGGTCAGGGACAGGGTTCAGGAGAGGTCGGCAGGAGAGCAGCAGAGGTGGGGGGGGTCAGAGGAAGGGGAGGAGTCAGAGACCAGCAGGAGAGCTGGGAAGCTGGAGGCTGGTCACCATGGAGAAAGGCAGGGGTGAAGCACCCACTTTATGGGTGCCAGGGTTGCTGCCAGCCCATCTAGTTGTCTTTGGGCATTTTTTTTTAAAGGTGCTTTTTCTTGAAGGTATTTATAAAAAAAAAAAAAAAAAAAGACTAGTTTGGCTAGAAGACATTTTTACTGCTGGACATGAAGCTCGGCAGTAAAATGCTTCCCTAGCAAGCATGAGGCCTTGGGTGTAATCCCCAGCACCACCACAAAACAAAAAGAGAGAGATAGAAAAGAAAAAGACACCTTTGCTGCTATCTGCACGGTAATTTTTATATAGTTTACATCTATCTACGAAAGGCCTGGCTGGCATATGGCATGCAGGACCCTGGCCTGAACATCAGGGAGAAAGCAGAAGACTTCTCCTGGCCCTGGTTCCTGCCTGAATTTGAGAAGATGGCCTGGTTCAGGCAGGAAGAAGGGAGGGTCAGAGGTGAAAGGGATTCTGGGTACTTAAGGGAATGGCTAAGGATCCAGGCTCTGACAGCTTGGCTGCCTTCCCCTTGGTGGGGTCCACTATGCCCAGTGTGCACAGAGACACAAAGGAAGGCCACCCAGAGGCTGGGCGTCTCTGGCATCTGCAAGTGTGCCTGCCAGGGTTCTGAGAATGTCCTGTCCCCCGTGGAGATGGGTGCATTAACTAACCCTCTCTCCTTCAGGGACTGCTGCTGGTGTCCAGCGGAGAGGACAAGATGGGCCAAAGGGCAGCAGGGAGAGCGGGCGAGGCCAAGGGCGAGCTCACCTTCTGCGCACCGAGAAGGCGTGGCAGTGACATGAAACATTAGGTCACATGGCCTTCCCCTCCGGCCTTAGCGTGCCTACACATCTGCACAGAGAAGGAGAAGAGGTTGAGAGGAGAAAGTAGAACAGCACGGAGCAAACCCGAACAGAAGCAGTGGACAGAGAACATGAGACAGAGGGGGGGTGGGCAGGAGTGGGGGGACAAGAGCAGAAGGGGACATGAGCAAGGGAGGGAGGGGCAGGGACAGAGCTTCTACCATGCACTTCAGATAGGTCACTCAGAGGCCATGAGGAACATGTGGCAGGCCTACGGACCAAAGGCGTGAAGGTTTCTGTGGGCACAGCCTTGTGCTTCTGGGAGAGACCTCCACTGCCCCAGCTAAGCCTGTGGTGAGCGACAGTTCCCAGTCTTCCAGTGCCCACAGTATGAACTGGGTCCTGGTGCATTATAGAGCATTCAACCTGGCTTTACCCTCTGCCTCCCAGAGCGATCTGGGTCAGGACAGCAGAAGGGGCTCACTGCCACTGACGTCCTCTCCCCTCCTCCTACAGGTCACACTCATGTCTAAGAACACAGTGTGCGGTGTCCACATGGGGGTCCCAGGCAGGACAGGGTTCAAGGGCTGAAGACGGACTTTTTAAATACTGCCTGAGAGTAGAAGCGGGCGTGGGGTGGGGGGCCGTGACAAGACCTTTGCAAAATGGGTAAGCGAAGAGAGGAAGTGCAGCACAGCCCGACGGAGGCCCTGGGGCTGTCAAGCCTGGAGCTCCTGCAGCTGGGACCCACTGGTCTCCCACACCCAGCCCTTCTGCCTGGGCCACGCAGCTGGTTCCAGAGGACCAGCACTTGCTAAATGTTCTTGGCCCTAAGACACGGTGAGCGACAGCAGGGTGGGGTGAGATAGGAGGCAAACAAGACCTCTTCATAAATGCAGCTAACTGTCCACAAGACCAGAACCAGGCCTTCCAGACACCTGCACCGGGACAGGGAGGGACGGAAGGAGGGAAGGGCAGGAGGGCGTGGCCGGGATCTGGCATGAGGTGTGCTGGGCATAGAAGGAGCAAGGGTCCCGGGTACCTTCTGGGCTCCAGAGAAGGCATGGTAGAAGCTAGACACATAAGTCATAATGGCTTTCTCATCCGGCCGGGCAGTCCCGACGATATCTGGAGAGAGAAAGAGAGAGCTGCAGTTTAAGGTACTGGACACACGGCACATCTCACATGGGGATGCAGAAACCTGCGGACTATAATGGACCAAAAGGCCCATCCTGAATCTAGTCAGCCTCCAGAGTCAATGTCCACTAACAGGAACACGGGACTCAGAGGAAGGAAAATGATACCCCAGGAGGCAAGCGAAGACCACAGGGAATGCCTACTGGTAGCTCTCCTCCAGCCACAAGATCAATGGCATCGATAAAAGGGGTTGAAGGAAGGAGGAAAGGGCTAAAGATGGAAATAACATAGAACTCACCAACCAAATGTATGCAAGGATACAGTCAACCTATGGACTAAAGCCAACCCACTCTCAGTGGCAATTTCAAACCAGAGGACTCTGGCTATGAGCACAAGACGAGATAAATTGGGAAGTCCTGTCATGTCATGTTTGCTAGATGTCAAACTGGTTTTTTGTTTTGTTTTGTTTGGTATGTGTGCGTGTGTGTGTGTGTGTGTGTGTGCGTGTGCGTGTGCGTTTGAGAGAGTCTCGCTTATGTAGTCTAGATTGGCCTCAGATTCATGATCGTGTTTCAATCTCCCCAGTGCTGAGATTATAGGCATGTGTTGCACATCTGGCCTGTGGAAATTATTTTGATTACATGCAAGAATACCCATCTTCTTTTCTTCCCTCCTCTGAGTTTTCAAGACATGGTTTCTCTGTGTAGCCTTGGCTGCCTTGGAACTCTCTCTGTAGACAAGGCTGGCCTCAAACTCAAGAGGATCGGCCTGCCTCTGCCTCCTGAGGGCTGGGACTGAAGGTGTGCACCACCACCACCCAGTTAATACCCATATCTTTAAGGCATGTACTTGGAAGAAGGTAGTGGTGACTGAGATTTGATTTTATGCAGTCCAACAAAGACAGCAAAGGGACAAAGAAGAGAAATGAGATGAATTATCAATAACCCTTCTGGAATGGAGGGCATTTATACCATCTCATACTTCTGTGCATGTTTGGAATGTTCCTGGTAACATTTTCTAATATAAAATGCCTGCTGGTAGGGTTGCCAGGAGCACAGGGCTGGGGGCAATCTTGCACATCTTCAGCTCCTCAACATGGAGCTGAGATACTGTAACACGGCACATGGGCATCAGGGTTGAGGAGAGCCCAAGGGACAGTAGCCATGGTTCCTGATTCTTTTAAGGGCAAGGGCGGAGGAGGAAGGCCTACCCTTCCTTCTCCAAAAGCTCACTCCATGCTGCCTGTATGCTACCAGCTAGTGCCTCTTCCTCCAAACCACACAGAATCCCTGGCAAGCAAGTGAGGCCCAAGTTGTTCAAGCTGAGGCCCAAGCAAACAGCCCCACCCCTTCCCGTCTCAGCTGCTGGGGGGCAGTGGGGAAGGACCTCACCTTCGGCATCCAGCATCTTAGGGATGTCCAAGAACTTCTCTGCCACATCAAAGGCCGTGTTCAGGTTTGTGAGTGGATCGTCCTAAAGGAGAAAAGGACGGAGTGATCACACAGAGAATCATGACACAGCCTATCCCAGCTGGGAGCGGGTAGGGGAGGGATGCCTTCCTACAGCTCTCCCCAGATTCTGGGTAACCAAGGCTGGCCTCAAGGCCAGGTAGGGGCCACTAGCTGGAGGTTTAAAACATTCTCTTCCCACCTCAAGCTTCAGTATATCGGGGAAATGGGGTGGAAAATTTGGGCCTCATGCCAGAGTTGGGGTAGAAAAAAACTGCTAAGAAATAATGCTGGAATCAGGGAACCATCAGTCCTAGCAGGACGCATGGGTAAAGAACGCAGACATGGTTTTCCCCATCCAAACTCAACAGCTGGCCTGTGTGCTCTTAACTCTGAAAAAGTAGTTAGAAGTTGAAGCTGAACCCTTCTGCTCATGGGAATGTGTTGAGTTCTTCTATGTAGCCATGGCTTTTTGATAATTCACATTTCTGCTATCCTCTCCAGAGAACTAAACGGGGAGAGGGGTGTGCAAGGCTGTGGGGGACCTGGCGTCCCTGCACCCTGGAGTGTACTTCAAACCCAAGGTCAGTGTAAAATGGTGCAGCTGAGTGCACAGTCCAGCAGGCAGCATGCCAGTCTCAAAAACGATATAGTTGCCATGGAGGAGGGCACAGAGGGTCCTCAAAAAATTAAACTCCCACCAGGCAGTGGTGGTGCACGCCTTTAATCCCAGCACTCCAGAGGCAGAGGCAGGCGAATCTCTGTGAGTTGAAGGTCAGCCTGGTCTACAGAGGGAGTTCCAGGACAGCCAAGGCTACACAGAGAAACCTTGTCTTGAAACAAAGCAAAGCAAAGCAAAAAAAAAAAAAAAAATTAAACTGCCATACCTAAGGCGTGGAGTTTCCCATGAAAGAGGGGGCAGAAGGATCATAAGGAGCCAGAGAGCTTGCTGTGCTACTGTCTCCTACAAAAGCCAGAAGTTCTCTCAAGAAGTCTTGCCACAGTGGCTGCCTGAACGTGACCTGAACAAAGGTGACATCGATAGACACGCTAAGGTGGAAAGGAGAAAAAGCCTCAACCTAGACAAAGGACCGCAGGCAACTATGGGATGCTGAGAGCTGGAGAAAGTCTTCCCCTGGGAAGAGCAAGCCAAGTGGTTATCTAATACCATGTGGTCAGCCCTGAAGACATATACACATAGCATAGCATTATATGGACTGGGCAGTTTATATTTATGTATTTAGGGTCTCTCTCTCTCTCTCTCTCTCTCTCTCTCTCTCACACACACACACACACACACACACACACACACACACACACACACAAAACCACCACCACCAACAATGACAACAACAATAAAGAAAAAGAGACCACTATTTAGGCTGGGACTCTCTTCTCCCTTAGAGCTTAGCTTGAGAATGGCAGCTCTAGCTCCAGACATGGGGCCAGGCCTCAGGCTCCTCCCTGTTAGCTGACGGGCTCTTGCGGGTGAGCAGAGAGTGGGAAAACTATCTGCTCTTTTCCTCCTTGCAAATCTTGGTCTTTTTTTTTTTTTTCCTTCTGGTAGCTTGCTCATCCATCTACACCCTAAAAGAGGCTGCCAGGGCAAGAACATCAGGGCTTTCTTGGTTCCTGGTTAGCAAGACGCTCTGGGACACAGGTGTCTGTGGAGAGTAGGAGGCTAGATTGAACACTGCCCTCAGGTATCCTGGGGGAAGGGGAGGAACAGGCGGAGGCCTATACACCGGCAGGTGGGCCGGTTCCCTTTCCATTCCATTCCAGACCAGTGTGTGGCTGAGAAGAGCTCACAACAATGGCTTCATGGCAGGTAGGAATGGTTCAGGACAGGCCTCAACCAAAGTCTAGGCCAGGGTCCTCTGAGCAGTTTGGACACCTACAGTCACCATGAGCCCAACCTCCTCACCCCCTCCACATACACTTCTCATTCAGGAAGATCACCAGGTCAACTAATACCCAAATATAAATGAAGGTGACGTAGCAGTAGACAACTTCAGCCCCAGGCTGAGGAAAGAGGATCACCGGAGACCAGGAGATGGAGACCAGAATGAGCAATAGAGTGAAACCCATTACCACCTCAAAAGCATAAATAAAACAGAGTGGCAACACAGGAAACCAAGCCTACAGTGCCTACCTACGAATATACAGCAGGTCAGGGACACTGGGACAAAATGTCTCTCAGGATACGAGATGTTCTACATCACCAGTAATTACTGTCACCATATAAAACCAGAAATAATGTAAAGGAGAACGGTCGCTCAGCATACCATTGCTCAAACACTACGGCCTCAGATCTGCTAGTTTTCTCGGTGGGCTGAGTACGTGCGCAGGAACCTGCGATATGCACACTGGGCAATGAACAGAAAAGGCATCTTTCTGCTCACTTCCAGACAGGGCTCAGCCTGGCTGGCCCAGGTCAACACCTTTCATGCTGGGCACTGGGCTCTGAGCAGTGGTCCTGTCCTGTCCTCCCTCAGCTTGTCTCCACCTGGTAGGAACCAGCCATCGGTCAGGAGGAGATGGTATGACATCAGGGGAGCATACGTACCTTCCGCAGCTTCCCATAGTCGATCAACTCAGGCCGGTGTCGGTGGATCAAGGCACAGAAACCAAGGCCGTCCTTCCAACTGTCCAGAGAGAAAGAGAGAGAGATGGGCAAGCTGATGACTTCTGATGTTCACTATGCAATCCTCTGGAGCACGATTTCAAAGAGAGATTTCTGCCTGCCACATTCCCAGGTATTGGGGTCATGCTTCTCGGCGTGGCTGGAAGTTGAAATGAACCTGACACATCTACTCTCCCCTTGCTAAGACCCAGGGCCATAGCCCATTGGTCCGGAAACCTGGGCTGGGCTTCCTCACATGATCTTTGAGAGGGCCTTACCAGTATCATAAATACGAGCAAGGGTGTACCAGGTAGTGGTCAAGCCCAATATGCTACAGGAGGGATGGCAGACTCAAAGAGACGGCACCTTTCCCCAGATTTTTTTTTCCCCTGACTCTTCCAACCAAAGGGTGCGGGGAGGTCCTGAGGAGGTCAGATGACCTCTGTGGGAGTCTCTGGCTCCAGCACTCACCTGATGTGGAAGTTCTGGATGTTGACATTTTTATATGGGGCTGTCTTCCTCTGACACCACAGGAGTAACCCTTCTTTAGCTGATGTCTCTGTGAAGGAGGAGGAGGGGAAGGGGGGAGTCAGTGGGCTGACCCAGGGGAGTGAGGACACTGCTCCTATGAGGGCCTCCAGGGCCTAAAG
Organism: Arvicola amphibius; assembly: GCF_903992535.2. Classification (NCBI taxonomy): domain Eukaryota; kingdom Metazoa; phylum Chordata; class Mammalia; order Rodentia; family Cricetidae; genus Arvicola; species Arvicola amphibius. The sequence goes on along the minus strand of NC_052053.1, from coordinate 98,672,789 downwards.
ACCCCAAGTCTGTCGATAGAAGGAAGAAAGAAGTCCAGGCCATCACGTCTATTTGTTTGGCAAAGTTGGAAAGGTTATTTGAGAAATGGAGAAGCGGGGCTGGAGAGATGGCTCAGCAGTGAAGAGGTCCTGAGTTCAATTCCCAGTGGGGTGAACACGGAGGAACAGGAAGGAAGCATCCTGTCACCCAGGTTCACCCGAAGCCAGGCTTCTTCCTATCGACTGCACCGATTTCGCACTTGTGCCATCACTCTCTACGGAGCAGGTGGTTTAAACTAAGCCAGGCATCTGAGGGGATGCGGAATTCCCAACTCCAAGGTTGCTGACTGCACTGCCTCCTGGTGTTCAGATCTGGGAACTGCAGGTAGTGGCATTTAATAAAGAACCCGAGAGACCTCACGTATTTCTAACTCATACTATGGACTTTAAAATAAGGTTCAAGGGTCTCTACAAAGACTATAATTTTTCAAGTGCAATCAATTGGCTTGGGGAGCCAGGTATAGTAGTGTTTCCTTTAGTCCCAGCACTCTGGAGGCTGAGGCAGGTCAATCTCTGGGGGTTCAACGCCAGCCCAATCTACAAAGCGGGTTCCAGGCCAACCAGAGAGGCACATGGTGAAATCCCATCTCAAAATATTAAGTAAACAAATTATATATATACATATATATACATATATACATACACACACACACACACACACACACATTGGCATGGGGCTGGAGAGATGGCTCAGCAATTGAGAACATTTAGTGCTCTCACAGAGGCTCCTGGTTGGGTTCTTCACACCCATTTCAGAATAGCTCACAATCACCTGTAACACCAGCTCCAGGAGCCTATGTCTCTGGCATCTGAGGACACCAGCACTCACCTGGACATAACCACATACAGATATACATGCAAATACACAGTTAAAAATAAAATAAATCTTAATGGGACAGGAGCAATGGCTCAGTGGTTAAAGGTGCTTGTTGTTCTTCCAGGACTCGGGTTCAGCTCCTAGAACTCACACTGAGAAGCTCACAACTCTAATTCCAGTCTCAGGAGATCCAATGCCCTATTCTGGACTTGAGACATGAGGCACACACACAGTACACAGATATACATGCAGGTAAAAACACCCAGATACATAAAAGAAAAAATTTAAATATGCATACTTAAAAGCATTTTATCCCAATCTCATTGTTTAAGAACGCTGTTTTTGCATGCATGTATTATGTACACAGCAAATCACAAATAGTAACTGATAAGAGCACCATTATCAGACACAAAGCTCAAAAATGGCTGGAGTAAGCAATCAAGTACAGAGGAATTAGTCATGTATCAGGACGTCATGGGCCGATCTGAAAAATGGCCACCAGGGGGTGCTATGAGAACAGGGGTGGATATGGGTCAGCTCACTTGCCTATGATGAATCCTCTCCCACTGAGGACCCAGTGAGGCTTTAAGATACTCAACCACAGCAGCCTCGACCTTCTGGAAGTGAGGGATGCTGCTGGGTTAACATATTCTGGGGGAGTTCTAGATGAGCCTAGAGAGGAAGGCTAGGCGGGGAAGGAAAGGGAGAGGAACCGAACGCAGCGGAAACCCACCTTCCACAGAGATGTCCTGGATGGCAAAACGGAGGATGATGGTCCAGATCATGCCCAGGGTCATCTTCACATTCCCATCCACAATCTCTATAGAAACAGAGGCAGGACAGGTTAGGGGGACTGGAGCAACAGACACACGTTCTCGGCATCCCCATGCCGCCCCCCGTACCGCTTAGAAATCAAACATCACAAATCCCCCCGTTTCCAGAAGGGGGGGTTATTTATTTGTTTGTTTGTTTGTTTGTGCAGGAGACTGAACCCACTCACCTCAAACAGAGTTCACCATGTCTACACAGCTCTACGATCAGAAGCTGGTGAAAGTTAGCGGGACAGACCAGGACAGCCGCCAGAAGAGAAGCCTGTCTGAGCATGGCTCTCTTGGAGGGGTAGGTTCATCAGAAAGGATGCTCTACCTGAACCAGAGTCCTCCGGTCTGGCAGACAGGAGGGGACAGATCTCTAGGCTCTCACAGAGGTCCTAAGCAGAGGCGACCAATGACCTGGGGGTCTGTGGCCAATCACAGCTCTTAAAACAGTCACTCCTGTAGAGAGCCAGGGTGAAGGACAGGTCGTACAGTCCATTTTAAGAGCTGCCATCTTAACCAACCCTCTGATTGGTCAAATCTCAAAGTGTCCTAAGTTTTAAAAATAGATTTTTTTGTTTTTAAAACCCACTCAAGAAGACAGCTCAGACAACCTGCTAAATTTAGTCCTCGCACTTTCCAGACCTTATATGCTGCAATTCCATTACACTGTCCTCCCCTTTTATATAAAAATATAAATCAGGGCTGGAGAGATGGCTCAGGAGTTAGAGCAGTGGCCGCTCTTCTAGAGGGCCCAGATTCGATGCCCAGCACCCACGGCGGCTCACAGCCATCTGTAATTCAAGTTCCAGGGGCTCCAACACACTCTTCTGGCCTCCACAGGCCCCAGGCGAGCACGTGATGCAGACACACGTGTAGACGAGCACATACAAAATAAAAGCAAGTAGAAGTCCATCCCAGTCATCAGGCTCTGGCGCGGAATAGTTGGTTATTAATTAATTACTGGGAAGGACAGAAAAAGAGCAACTTCCCTTGAGGACTCAGTCCCGAGGAGTGGATAAAATATGCACGTAAGCAAGTGAATAGCTGTACGACATACATCAGTCTAAGCCACAGAGCTCTCTTGGTCTTGTGTGGGCGGAGAGGTGAGGTTCAGCCCCAGCTCTTTAATCTTCCCCAGTGCACAGCAGAGGGCAGTAAGCCGGCCCATGGCAAGATGCTCTCAGTGAAGAGCAAGGTACCCAAGCGATATCTTAGCACTCCCTTCTGCAATACTGCTGTGTTGGGTCTGCACTGGTGTGCTGGGCAAAAGAATGCCAGTGTTCACTTGGGACATGAGACACAATGTAACTGTTCCTGCTGAGAGCCGCAGACAGCAATGGGCCACGGGTCCATGTTAAGAGTCTTAGCAGCGGCAGACAGCTGTTTCCATGATCAGCACCCTCAGCCAGAGCTTCGCAGGAAATATTGCAGGTGAGGCATGAGGGTATGGAAAGCTGAGGTAGGGGAGGGTCCTGTACTCGGGCTCATGCTGGGACTACAGGAGTGCATTACCAAGCCCCATCTCATAATGGTTTACATTTTTAAAAATTTATTTATTATGTATACAGCATTCTGCCTCCATGTATGCCTGCAGACCAGAAGAGGGCGCCAGACCTCATTACAGATGGCTGTGAGCCACCATGTGGTTGCTGGGAATTGAACTCAGGACCTTTGGAAGAGCAGCCAGTGCTCTTAACCTCTGAGCCATCTCCCCAGCCCCATGGTTTACATTTTTAAAAGATGTTTTCATCTACAACCTCCAGGGCGTTGTTAACATCCATCCACACTGAAAAAGTTTAAATCGACAGGCACCGAACTCTAAGCTCTCACAGGTAAACAGGCGAGAAACGTGAACAAATTCAGAACATGCAATCCAGTATATCATTCTTCCAGATGTTAAATTAGTAAACTTTAAAAACAAATTCAAACAGATACACATTATTATTACACTGCCTCTAGAAGCAGAAACCGGCTTTTAAAAGGAAAAAAAACAAATCTTGCTGAGAAAGCTGGCAATGGGCACAGCGGTTCAGGTCTGGCAATGAAATTCTATCTCCGTGCCTGGCCAAAGACCTGCAGTGCAGAGTAAGGTTTCTGTCTAAATACCCCAGTTATTCAGTTATTGATCATGGAAACGATGTTCAAAGGACAAAGAGTGACTTAAGTCCCCCGAACCCCACCGCCCTTCTGCTCTAAGTCATATCTTCCCACCCCACCCAGGCCCGGGGCCAACAAGGCCCTCTTAGGCTGACAGCCTCATTGTTCCTTCTCCCAGAATATCCACATGGCTTGCGGGTCCCCTCCCCCAGGTCGGGTCACTGGAGCGTTCCTTAACCACCCTCTTGACTCTGCTCTCTACCTGACATCTGTAGGTATTTCTCGTTGTCTTCTGATAAACAAGGGTCAGGACTATTCCTGTCTTGCAACACTGCTCAGAGCCCACAGGCCTGGCACTGAGTAAGATATCTACGAATGAATGAATGCATGCATACATGAACGAACGAATGAGGCAGGCATGAATCACAGTGAGTGAGCAGAGGCACACAGGCCTGTCACAGGCCCTGGAGGACCTATCTGGGCCTGGCCACTCCCAAGGCAGGCCCAGGTAACAGCTCAGCCAGGCTCAGTGGGATGTTAACAGAGCCATTCAACACTGCATTCCTGAGGATTTAATGACTCAGGGGGAAACGATCCTTACCCTGAAATTTTATGGGCAGCATTTTGACTCTGAGGGGAAATTTTTTTAAGCTTATAAAAGTGATGACAGCGAGGTTCAGCCTTCCAGAACGAAGGCTCTCCTCCCTCTGCCCGACTCCGTGAGGACCAAACACTCTGCCTCCTTCTGGAACGAAGGCTCTCCTCCCTCTGCCCGACTCCATGAGGACCAAACACTCTGCCTCCTTCTGCCCGACTCCATGAGGACCAAACACTCTGCCTCCCCTGGGGACCTTTCAAAAACTAGTGAGACAGGTTTTTTTTTTTTGGGGGGGGGGGGTCCTCTCCCCTTTCCCCAGAACTTAGTGAATTCTAAGACACAGCGAAGAGACAAAACTAACCCTAGAGAAAAGGAAGGGGAGTGGGGTGTTCTCAGGTGAGGAAGGACAGCGGGGTGTGCTCAGGTGAGGTGAGGAAGGGCAGCGGGGTGTGCTCAGGTGAGGTGAGGAAGGGCAGCGGGGTGTGCTCAGGTGAGGAAGGACAGCGGGGTGTGCTCAGGTGAGGAAGGGCAGCAGGGTGTGCTCAGGTGAGGTGAGGAAGGGCAGCGGGGTATGCTCAGGTAAAGAATCCCTCACTCTCCTCTGTTATTCTCAGTCCTAGGTGCCAGGGGACACATCCCATGGGGTGGATGAGGGTGAGCCCTGATCGGGGCTCTGCTATGGAGGTGCAGTCTGGTTCCGAGTAACCTGACATTTCACCTCTCTGGCAGTTTTTCTGAGTCTCAGCAGCACCCTCACCCTAGAAGACAGCCTGTCAACCCCACTTCACCAGCCTGTCCAGAGGAGGTAATCCGTGACTGGCTGCTTCCTGGTGGGTTAGGTTCAGGCTAGCACAAGACATCCTCTTCCACCTCTCCCTTTGTAAAATGCTGCTTTTCCTGACTTCTTTTTTTTTTAAACCAGCCACAATGGCCCTGCATTCCCACTCAGGAACAGCAGCTAGTCGAATATAGGTGAGCCCATCTTTTTTTTTTTTTTTTTGGAAAAGCTCTTTCCAATTCTCTGCAGTCCCCACCCATCCCTATTGTTCACCCAAGTCCATTTCCCACACTCTCTCCTTCCCCACCCCAGTGCAGACTGAACAGGTGCCAGATCATCGAGCAGCGTTTTTCTTGGCTTTCCCTGCCTGAGAAAATTCTGCCAGGCTTCAGCCTTCCTTAGTAGAACAAGATGTCCTTTTCTTTTTATTAAGAGGCCAAGAATGTTTTTCCAGCCACAAAGTGAGTACCTGCCACAAACATGCGTGCTTTGAACACACCCCCCGGCATCAGCAGCCAGAAGCTGTGGCCACAGGCTGAAGAGAACGTAGCCTCCGCCCTTGAGATGCTCAAAACTGTGGAGTTGCCAGGATCCAGAGGTGTGGTTGCCACCTGAGCACCAACCCAAATAGGCAAGACAAGGGTCAGCCGACTTTCTCAATTCAGGGCCCGCCAAGTTTTGCCTTCACTGGCCACATGGTCTCTGCGGCAACCACTGAACTTCACTCATGATACCAAAAGCGGCACCGGATGACGGGCAAACAGACATGGTTTTGTGTTCAGCAGTTCACCAAAACCTTTGTCAACCAGACTCAACCTGACACATTACAGTTTGCCGCCCCTGTTAAAGCCGACAGATGAGCATAAAACCCTTCTATGTCTTAAAAAAAAAAAAAAGGGGGACTTTTCTCATTGCCTACAGATGGGTTCTTACAGATTTAGAGGGAGCAATAGTGCCCCACCCCGGTGCATTTCTCTGGTGTCACACAGAATTGGATTTGTACCGTGGAACGATCTTTGCACACTGCACATATGTAATTACTCTCGTTAGTTAATAAAGAAGCTAACTGGCCAGTAGCTGAACAGGATAAGGTTAGGTGGGACAGACAAACTGAGAATGCTGGGAGGAAGAAGGGCGGGGTCAGAGGACTTGCCAGACAGACACAAGAGGAAGCAGGACGTGTACAAAATGAGGTAACGAGCTATGAGCCACACGGTAAACTTAGGTAAGAAATATGGGTTAATTTAAGTCATAAGAGCTAGTTAGTAATAAGCCTGAGCTTTAGGCCAAGCATTTATATTGAGTCTCCGTGTTGGTTATTTGGGAACTGGCAGGCGGGAAAGAAAGGTCCGCCTACAGATTTGGGTTCTAGTTTGGCTACTCACAGAAGATGGGATCAGAGCAAGCAGCATGGTCATCTGGATGCATGTTTTTCTACGGTGGGGGTGAGCGTTAGAGATACTCCATCCTATGAGGTCACAGGTTAAAGCATTTCATCATGGCTTTCCCCATGACAAAAGAGCCCTCAAATACATAACTGTGGCTGTGTCTTGGCCAAGTGAGTAAGATGGTGTCTTTCAATTCCTGGAACCCTGCAGCAGGTGCCCAGTGAACATGTGCTGTGTTCATAGGTTATGTCATCAGAGGGCCCAGTTAGAATATTCCAGCTGCTCCTACGAGCCAGCACAACATACACCAGAAGACCTGCTCCATTCTAACTGTGAAGGGTACGCAAACAATAGATTCAGCTGCATTTTAAAAAAAGGCTTAGAGTGCTGGGAAAAGAACGAAAGAACCGGGGGGATGCTACTAAAAATGCTGCTTTTTTGAGCAGCAGGGTCTACCCAGGGCCCTGCCAGCCATGGGTCTGTCTGCACTGTACCACCCACAGAGCACCCCTGCAGGACACGGAGGGCAGTGAGGTGCTCAGCACTCTGGGTGCAACTGCACATCATAAGGACTGTAGTGAAAGAACGGGGAAGGGAAAGGGGCTAGCCCTGGTGTAGCCCTAGGAGGACAGTGCTGTCATTACAGCAGTCAGAGCAGAAGGAATCAAGGAAGCACTGGTCCCAGGGTATCAAGCCTCACCTTCAGCCCCGATGGACACCAGCTTGACTCCTTTGCTGGCTATGAAATCCAGGGCCTTGTTGACGTTGGAGATCTTGTGCACCCGCATCTTGCCTCTCTCTGGCTTGGCCAAGCGTTCGCCTGATCAAGAGGGAGGAAAATGAAAATGAGATACAATTGTCCAGGAGTCAGGGCCATCCTCACGCTTCCTCATCCAAAACGCTTCGTAAATGGGCACATGCATGATTCGCCTCTCAGATGTTCGGAGTTATCACCCAGGAATCAAAGATTAGTTAAGTCTACCTTGATTCTCAGAGAGAAACCTGCGTGCATTCACTCAAAAGTTATAGCTTTATTTTAAAAATATTTTTTAAAGTGTGTGTGTGTGTGTGTCTGTCTGTCTGTCTGTCTACATCATATATGTGCAGGTACCCAAAGAAACCAGAAGAGGGCACTAGATCCCCTGGAGCTGGAGTTACAAGGGCAACTGTGAGCCTCCCACTGTGGGTATTTGGTACCAAACCCAGGTCCTCTGGAAAAGCAGCAAGCCTCTGTCTCTCTAGCCCAACAATTATTTATTATGTTCCTAACAGATGCCAGAGATTGAGATGCTGGGCATATGAGAGCAAAGTTTCTTGCCTTTTATGTAATTGCAGTCTAGGTCTTAAACTGAAAGGCAGAAAAATAAACATATACAATGAGCAAATACCATCCTATGTGCTTACACCTTCTGAGCGACATCTGAAACAGGTGTATAGAAGCAGAAAGGAAAAAAAAATCAGTAGATGCGGACCAGAGGAACCCAAGAATGTTATACATGAAGCTTAATGAGCAAGTCTGGGAGTTCAGCAGACCAGAATTCCAAGGGAAACAAAGTCAAGACTGTAGTCAGGAGGCTCCACACAGGAGCAAGGCACATGAGTGGACTAGAGACATTCGTGTAACATTCTGGCCAAGACTGGTCTAGATGCTGCTGGTGGCTGGGAACTCTGTGGGAAGCTGGGCTTAAAGGGAACAGACTAATTAACTGGGTAAAGAAATCTCAAGACAACACCACATTCAAGCTGTGGCACAATTACGGACAGGTGCTCTTAGCAAGTTGACAATAGGAATTGAGGGCAAAGAGCAGAATGGAAAGATCTAGAAAACCTGAATTCTCACCCCCCAAAGAGCAAACTAAAAGTTGTGGACAGACAGGGTGTGGCTGCTAGAGATCACTAACATTAAAAAGAAGCCAAGGCAGCTTTGATCCAATCCAGCAGTTTCTTTCTCAATGGCCCTACCCAGCTACTCCTCTCTCCTCCGTGTCGGAACTAACAGCCTGTGACTAATAGAAATGTTTTGGGTTCTATTGACTTAGCAGAATACTAGTTTCCATCAATCCAAAGGCTTAGGATGTCATCAGGGAGCATCTTGGGCCTATAGAAAAAGGCTCCCCCGTCTTGTAAGTTTCTCTCTGACGTACCCACCAACGTGTTTTAAACTCGCCTTGATTTATGATTACCTTTGTTCTGTAAAATCTACAAAAACTTCATGGAACTGCTTCCACACCAGAACACTGGATTTGAGAGAAACCAAATCTGTGTTTCTGGGCCATGACCACTCCAAACAGCCTCAGAACAAACTATCCCTTAATTTCTTTAAAAAAAAAAAAAATCAAAAACTTTACATGGGATCAAGAGGAAAACACCTTGACAAGAAGGATGTCTTTGACATGTCAGGAACTGGCCAGACCCCATAATATAAAACTATAAATTCTTTCGAAAGAGTTTCCCTTCAGGGGAAGGCAGTGAGGAAGGAGGATGAATTAGAATAAAGCAAGGCATATGCATATATAATTATATATAATATGTGCATATATAATGAAACCTATTACGTTGTACAGTAACTTGAAATTAATAGTAATATAAAAGTAAGTCATAAGGGGAAAAAAAGTTTTCCTTTCAGAAGAGAGCTGCTCGGGTTCCCCACCCAAGAAGGCATTTTCCTAGGTTCAGCTTCCCAAGGCCCAGGGGCCACTGCAGTGTGGGACGTTGGGGGCTTCATCCATATGACACTGGCTTTGCAGCCGTGCAGAATTCAATAGTAACAGATCTCTGGTGGCTTCTACCCAGATTTCAAAGGAAGGCCTGTGAGGCTAGGAAACGGCTAACACGGTTGAATTACCTACAAAGAGCTCGGTGGGGGTGAAGCCGGAATGTGGAATGTCCAATCATGATAGCCTCAGGCAGTGGATGCAGCAACACAAGAGAAAAGCCATGTAGAAGGAAGGGCTACCCAGCCCACCACATCCACCATGCCTCCTCTCAGGACTGGACATGGCTGTGCGGGTTGTAATCCTTACTCTTCTGAGTTCTGGTCTTATTTTGGTACTATTCTCCCTTTCTATACCCTCTCATTTGTGCCACAATATGTTAGAGGCATGCAAATTTGATTTATTTATTTACTTCCTTATTACAGGGGTTCAGCACTAAGAGACTGCCTTGAATTTCAGTAGGGACTTCTGAACAACGCTGGAGTTGTTAAGATCATATGGACTCATGGAGACAGAGTGAATGTAGCCTTTTGGGGCCCAGGGGTGGAATGTGAGGGTTTAACGAGACGTATTTGGTGTCAAGTTGACAAGAGGTAGTTCGCCAAGTCTTGAGTGTTGACTGGAATGGATTAAGAGATACCAAGATTAGTCAAGTACACGCCTGGGTGTTCTCAGAGATCATTAGGGATCTGACCTGATCAACAGATCAATGCCCTGACAAATCCAGAAGACAATGGCATGATAGCAGAAGGTGGGGCTTTTGGAGGAAGTCCATCATTAGAAAAATGTTCTGGCCTCTTTGTGTACCCCCTTCTCTCGGCTGCTTGCTGCCAAGATGCCCACTGATCTGTTCCACCACGGCCTCCCTGCCACTGTGGGCTGAAACCTGTGAATTCAAGAGCCCAAATAAGTAATTCCTACCCCCTCCCCCAGGAGAAAATGGTTAAGGTTCCCACTGTGTACATTTTGCCCTACCCAGGTTTCATTTTAAAGGAAATGTGAAAAGCTGTTCTTAAAGAAGCGAGACTGTCGGAAGTCATGAAGTCATGCAAGGCACGAGAAACGGGACATGGGAACGAACGGGACGCGTCGTTGTCTGGGGAGATGTGGGAGCCTCCCAGTGTGGCAGAGGGCCTGAGGTCTGCTACCTTTTTGGGAATAGTTAGTTGGAGACAAAGCAGGTGCCAGCTCCCAAACGATCCGAAGGGCTTGGCAAAGGAATGTGGACTCAGGCTGGAAGCCCCGGGGAGGCACAAAGCCTCTGAGCAGGGAACAACGTGACCATATTTGGGCTGTCAGAGTGCTGGGTGTCAGAGGGGAGGGGAAGGGGCGGAGCCCAAACCTAAGGCCTGGGCGGTTTCCTCTAGGTGGGCGTCACCAGAGGCCCACAATACAAAACGTTAAAGGGGGGCACAAAGAATGGGGATGTCAAGGTGGAAAGAAGGGCAGAGGCAGAGAATCTGTGGTCCTAGGTTAGGCTTTAGGATGGCCAGATGTAGTCCCAGATACGGCTTTGGAACACCCAAGTGGACATGCACAACACTATGGTTTGTCTCCTAGTGGCTCAGGTCCTGGGAGTTTGACTCCAGCATGGTGATATTCCAAGTGGTAAGACTTTTAAAAAGACAGGGCTTAATAAGGTTATCAGAGTGATCCCTCCACAGAAATAGAGTAAGGGATGTGACATTTTGATTGATGCTTTTTCTGTATTTTATATACTATACAAAATTTTATATTTGTATAATTTTTGTCTTATATATTACATAATATGAGTGCTTTCATATGTATGTATGTATGTATGTGTGTGTGTGTATGTGCTTTGCCTGCATACATGTAAATGCATCATCATGTGCTTGCCTGGTGCCCACGGAGGCCAACTATGAACACGACAGAAGGCGACCAAATGTCAGGCTAGAACCCAGAGGGGGCCGCCCTGTCCCGGGCCAGGCCAGCTCACCTGAGATGACCTCTAGGAGCAGCATGAGCTTCAGGCCATCACGGAAGTCCTCCTCGATGTTCTCGATCTGTGTCCCTGCCTTCCGCAGGTGAGAGTTGCACCAGGCTGTGAATGTCTAACACGAAGGCAAGAAAAGCAGGTGGTCAGTCTCCTCATGAGCCATACCGTCTCTGTTGCCCTGACCACAGGCCTCAATGACTTCCAGTCCCGTCCCCGTCGTGTCCCCCCCTCCGCCCTCCCGGCTGTTCTGTGTAAGATCCTCAGCAGGCTCGCGACACCCTCACTTTATAAGCCACAAGAAGGGTCCAGGGAGGATGGCCACAGTCAGATCGTCACATCAACCAATCAGGTGGCTCTTCACAGAAATGCCAGGGAGGCATCCTTTAGGGCCTAAGGGTACATCAACCAATCAGGACGTTCTTCACAGAAATGCATGTGAGGCATCCTTTGAGACCTAAAGGTACTGGGTAGGGGATGGGAATGAATCAGCACATCCCTTAACAGGGTTTTTTTTTCCCCCAGCCTTCCTCAAAAGCATCATTTCTACCCCCACACAGAAGGGCCACCGTCTCATTCTTAGCAACATCCCTCTACAGTTTTAAGAAAGAGTAAAGCCAGAAGTTACCTGCAAAACCCACCGGCACCTCTGGCTAAGTCACTTCATAAAATCCTTTCCCACCTGGTAGCCAACCAGGGGGAAGGATTCCTTTTTTCTGGAGACAGAGTTCAGAGGCATGGTGTCTAGGTGAGGGTGGAGCACCCTCAGCTGTAAAACCTTGGAGAATCTCAGGACGGATGGAACAAAGTTGACGCAGGTGATCAACTTTGAAGCTATTTCTCTGTGAGATGGGGTGGGGAACAACTGGCCCCCCGCCAAAGGCAGGCCACCAGCCAAGGGGCCTTATGCTAATAACACCTCCCGATGACATGGTACAGACATGGGATGGGCTGACTCCACAAACACGGGAAACAGATGCGCGTACATTCCAGTTTCTCCTGTTCATTCAGAACTCGGCCAACTCTCAACCCATGGCATCACTACACGAGGCTCAGGAGTCTGGTCTGTCCACCTCACTGTAGGGGTCGCTCACCTCTTCCAGCCTATCCTGCAAACCCCATGGTTGAGTAGCATGCTTAGAAGGTCCTCATTTAGGGGAGGTCACTCACATCCCACCTTCCTCTTGCTTTGGGAACCTCCAAAGAGAAGAGGCAACAGATAGGCAGAGAAAGACCACCCAACTCGCTGTCAACGGAGACAACAAAATTCAGCTGTCTGGATTTATGAACAAAGCTGAAGAGCCTGTGATAGCAAGAAAAGGGACGGAGAGATGGGAGCAGTCAGAAGGACAGAGCTGGAGGAGCCTGGTGCTTCAGTTCTCAGACCTCACTGGTAACTAACTTACATACCCAGGGCAAACACCCATCACCGTGACAGGGAGAAGGGGCGTGTGCTGTACCAAATCTTTGGGGAAACCACATCAGATCAGGGTGGGCAAAGGAAAAACAAACCATTCCTCAGTCCTTTGTACCCTGCTTGGCTAACACCTGCTTTTTAGGACTGGGTACAGATGTCACCTCCTCCAGGAGATGGGTTGGGCGCAGAGACTGCAACACCACGTTCTACTGTTGCTTGGACTTGGTAACATGGCCACTGTTGGGCCACTGGTCAACTCGACACCCCAGACTGGCAGCTCCTGCAGGTCAAGTCAGTACTCAAGACTCACCTGCATGTCCTAGGGTGCCAATGGGTAGGCTCAGGGCTGCAGTACCGAGGAAAACAGAAGTCTAGGCCCTAGAGAGGGATCCCAAAGAGCCAACTTATCGCCTACGTGTGATACTAAGTGGTCAGGACAGACAGTGGGTAGGTGGCCATCTTCCCTGGTGCGTAGAGACCCTCTGGCATCAGAGGGCAGCTTGGGAGAAAGGACTGATGGGGTCGTCTGCCCTGGATACCCTGGAGGGGAGGGTGTACTCCTTAGCTTTTATTTTCATTTTGCTACCGTTTCTTTAGTTGGCATAAAAAAAAATACTGCAACCAAAGTACTCTTTTGTTAGCATAAAAAAAATCCTGCAAAGTGTGTTTAAATCTTTGGAGTAGGCACAATTACTCTGGTTCTACACAATCTCTCCCAACTGCCACCTGTCCATAGTTTGGCCCATAGCCACCACACAGCACATATCACTGTGGCTAGGGATGGGAGTGTCTTATCTCGTGATCAGTATTTCCTATCTCCCAACACCTAGTTCTTAAGCCTTTTCCAGGCCCACCCTCTAACTTTCAGTGCCTTGACCCTCAGCCAAAGGCTTCCTGAGGCTTTGAGGGAACCTGGTTAGCGCCAGCAATTGGAAGCTCAGGTTCCTGAAGGGCCCACCAGAGGGCCGTGAGTTCTCCCTGTTTGCTAACCTGGCCCCGAAGGCAGGCAGGGAGGAGCCGAGGGAGGAAGAGGCTGTTGTAAGAGGGCTGAGCTCGTGAAAGCAGCTAAGTACGGTAGAAAGCAGCTGGCCCCATTTCCTGGGGAAGCTGCGGGAGCCAAAACAACACCTGTGTTTGTTCAGGCCTCCAGGACAAAGCCCTGAGGCTAAGCCTACCAGAAGAGTCAATAAAAGCCCTGGTCCCCCGGGCCCCACAGCTTAGGGCCCTGAACCCCTCCGAAGTACTAAAGTACCCCTACAAGCAGTAGCCACACAGCTCAGGCATGAGGGACGTGGAGTAATTGAATGTTAAGAACACACTCTTCCCAAGGGCTGTTCTGAATCCACTGCTCTCTAGACTCCCAAAACTCCAGTTCCCTTAGCAGTAAAATGAGGATTGCAAGGCCCTTCCAAGTCCACGGGATTTAAAACACGATTTACAAAATGCCTGCCACTGTACCCACCCAAAGGCCCCAAAACAACAAAAACCCAAACATGGTGGCTGGCCTGGAAGGCCTGGCCCCACTATACATGATGTCTCTCCACAACCCTTCCCTGCCTCCAGCCACCAAACTATTCAAGGTCCCAACTTTCCAGGTGCTGCTCAGAGGAAACTTCAGGATGGGTGCTACAGGGTGCTGAAGGAATTGATACAGAGGAAGGTGATTTTGACGACAGCCCGGTGCGCCCCAGCAGAGAAGCCACAGACCACCATGAACCCTGGCCACCTTGTTCTCTCCTCAGGCTGCAAGTTCTCCACAGAATGACCATCTCCTTAGCACTGCCCCCATGATTCAGCTAGCAGCCAAAGGGACACCATTTCAGACACCCCCGGCCCCACACGACACCCAGCAGGGTAGGCAGGGCTGCACTCAGAAGCCTAACAGTCCAACTTCGTTCTAGCAAAGGGGCAAAGGACCACGTGCCTGCCTGCGTCCCAGGGAGCCCTACTTTATCTAACTTCCACTCCACCCCCAAAAGTCTTCACTCCCTTTCTGGAGCATCCCCTCTTCTCTCAGTCTAATATGGAAACCGAAGAGAGGATTCCCTTTCCCGCATCTCCTGCGGTCTCAGGAGCCATGCTTAGGCAAGGATTACACTGGGACCTACTGCAACAGGGCGAGCACGCCTCTCTGCCTCCACTGTACCTCTCCATGCCTGATCCTCTCCCCCATGCACACACATCCACATGTGTTCACGTGCACCCAGCTGCCAGCCTCTGCAGGTCTTGGGCAAGGAGGGAAAATGGGAGGAACCTGGGTCCCCTCACCCCTCCCTGACCTTGGTACCTAATGGTGGCCTGAGGTAAAGACTGTGTCCGTGCATCAGGGTTTCTCACGGTCACAAAGGGTGGGGGTACACAGGTTGGCAGGAGCGAGAAAGACACTTTGTCCCCAGGTCCCAGGGCCTGAGTCTTGCTTCCCTGGTTTCTACCATATTCTCATTTTGCCATTAACCACTACCGTGACAATATACCTTTACCATACCTTGAGAATGCCTCCTTTCTGGCTCAAAGATGTCTATAGCCCACAACTTTGAGTGTGGTTCTACCACACTCAAGGTTATATATAATCTTCTCCATGTACCTCAGTTTTCAGAACTGTACAATGGGGACAACAGTTATCTACCAGGCATGCATGATAATACTAACAAAGTAGTAATATTTGTATTAATAATGGCCCTATTATATTAATGTGTCTGAAATACAGCGGGCCTGATGTGGCCACTGCTGTTATCATTACTGCCTCTACTGTAGTTTATGTTAAGATTTCTGAGGATTCACACCCAGTGGAGATTGGGGTATAGGAGCTTATTTCCCATGGCACGAGCCCAGGACTGAGTTTTTAATGTGACAGTCACAGTCTTGACCTTAGTGGAAGGAGGGAAGCAAGCACAGAAAGGCCCCAGGCTTATGTGACATCACTCCACAGAGCAGGAATCAGTAGGACCACAGACAAGGTGGCCACAGAGATGTCCACCACAAACCCCACATCTATCACTGTGGGTGCGTGACCTGTCCCAGCTCCAACTCAGCCAACGGCAATACGAGGATACCCTGTGAACTGTCAACAGAAGATCTGACGAGAGGCCCCTTAAGACCAAGGGAGACTTGGTTTTAACCAAGTTAAAACAGGCATGGTGGCACATGGCTTTAACCCCAGCAACCCAAGGCAGAGGCAGGTGGATCTCCATGAGTTCAAGACCAGCCTTACATAGTAAGTTCCAGGACCACTAGGACTACATAGTGAGACCCTGTCTCAAAATGAAAACAACAACAAAAACAAAACAGAAAGGGGCACCTGGGTTGGCGCCACTCAGTAGTTTCTAAGCATCATTGTCGTCATGGCTGGAGAAAGCCACCGTCATTATAGTACAGCTGTAAGCACACTCCATCGATGACGTTAGATAGCATGCAATGTCCTCAATGTACAACTGAGGGCACATGGATCAGCCTACCCAACTGACACCAACGCTAACCCCCTCACAACTTCTGCTCCCCAGAATGACACAGATTTCTGGCTTGGGTATGGGCGGCATGCTGGAAGGGGTGCAGAAGCAAGGCTAAAATTTTAAGTGTAAATTTGGTCAAACCAGTGAGGCAAATTTCGTGGAATCCACTGAAAACCAGTCTCTGGAAAGTGACAGCACAAGCCAGATGGGTTCAGGAGAGCCCGTGTCAGCAGCACCGGCGGGAGAAAGGCAGTCTCTCCTAGCAGCATGGCAGTGAGCACCACTGTGAGAACGGAGGCACCTGTGGGCTGGCAGGTGATTGTCAGGAGATGGGAGACCACCCAGGAGGGAAGGAGACCAGAGACACACGGCAGGAGGAGCAGGACTCGGGAACTAGGTCTCTCTCTCCGACCAGGAGAGAAGACATGTTTGAGGAAGTCATCTCAACTTCTCCGAAGAAGCCGGCCTTGCAGCCCCAGGCAGAACAGGCCACAGGTGAGAGATGTGGACTCTGCGGCCGGATGAGGAGACAGCTGCACCCAGTGACGCTGTGCAGGCGACTTCGCTTCTCCAAGCCTCCATGGCCATATCTGGAAGATCATTGTGACAGCCAAGGCAGCTGCTCTCGTGAAGATAAGGGACAGAGAGCTTTAGGAAAGATCACAGCTCACTGGCTGAGGGGACCCGAGGGGGTCATGCTGTATGTCACAGAAGGGCACCGAGTATTTCTGTTTAAGGGGTTCACATAGCTCCCAGGCTGAGCTGAGCTGAGCTGAGCTGAGCTGAGCTGAGCAAGACTCTTTATGACTGTGATGCTACAGAAACCCAGGCAGCTCCTGAAAGTGTTAAGACCAGTGTGAAGGGGTCAGCCACGTCAAGACACGTGCTTCAGTATATAAGCAGAGTGTGTGTGTGTGTGTGTGTGTGTGTGTGTGTGTGTGTGTGTGTGTGTGTTGTGTGTTGGTTTTACAAGACAGGGTTTCTCTTCCTCTGTGTAGCTCTGGCTGCCCTGGAACTTGCTCTATAAACCAGGCTGGACTCAAACGCAGTACGATCTGCACTCAGGAAGATCTGCCTGCCTCTGCCTCCTAAGTGCTGGGATTCAAGCCGTGCGCTACCACTGCCTGGCATATAAACTGGGTCTCTTGACCTTGATACTTTAAGAATCTGGGGTTAGAATATTCCCCGTTGGAAGAGTAGCATGGTCTTAGACACCATCAGACCATCATGAACTCTACCTACTAGATGTCAATCACAGTCTATCCCAAGACAGATGTGGTGCATACCTTTAATTCCAGCATGTGGGAAGCAGAGGCAGGCAGATCTCTGTGAGTTCAAAGCCAGCCTGCTCTACAGAATGAATTCCAGGATAGCTAGGGCTACAGAGAGAAACCCTGTCTTAAAAACAACAACCACAACAAAAAGTCTACTTCAAACTGAGCTACCTAAGATACCCCTGTGGAAAATACCCCTGTGGAGAATCTGGTCTAACGGAGGCAAACATATATGCCAGAGATGACAGCAATTGTGCTTAGTAAGCATGCATGCACTTACTGTGAGCTGGACCCTCTCTCTTCTGAGTGCTTTGCCTTATTTAACTCAGTGGATCTTCACAGGGACACTCCAACAGGAAAAGAAGAAAGGACTTCCATGTGGAACCTCTCAATCTTCAACTATTGCTACAGTTGAAAAATAGAATACATGCCACAGGAACCCTGTCTGCCTCCGAAAAAAGCAAAAAGAGCCAACAGCCAAGTCTAAATTAAGTCTTACTAGGTATCTCTCTGCTCCCACGGTGGAAAACCATGGAACCTTTCTAAGTCTGCTAACAAAATAAATTATACACACACGCATGCAGCGCATACAATAAGCACATAGTCGATGTCTGTGCCTATCTCAGGCAACACTCCTGAAGAACCACTGATGACATCAGCCATCTTGAGAAGCTGGTAGCAAGAACTGAGGATGTGCCTGTCAAAAGTAGAGGGGGCACCCTGCGAGGAAGGGAGAAAGCTCCACAGGTAGAACTGATCAACAGCCCGTGTGTCGTGCCTTGTGAACTAAAACAGAGGGTAATGTCCTTGTGCTGGTTTGTCAGTCAATTTGACACAAGCTAGGATCATCTGGGAAGAGAAAAACCTCCATTGAGGAACTGCCTCTATCAGATTAGCCACTAGGCAAATCTACGGGGCATGTTCTTAACTATTGACTGATGGGTGGAAGGGAAGCTCACTGTGGGCAGTGCCACCCCCAGGCAGGTGGCCCTGGGAAGCATAAAAGAGGAAGTTGGGGGCTGGAGAAATGGCTGAGAGGTTAAGAGCACTGACTGTTCTTCCAGAGGTTCAATTCCCAGCAACCACATGGTAGCTCAAATCCATCTGTAATGAGATCTGGTGCCCTCTCTTGGCATGCAGGCATACATGGAAGGAATGTTGTCTTCCACGGCTCCTGCTTCCGCCCCGCCCCTGCGCTCCTGTTTGAGTGCCTACCCCAGTTTCCAAACAGGAAGTATAAGCAAAAATAAATCCGTTCTTCCCCATGACCCGGGGTCATGGTGCTTACCACAGCAATAGAGGGCCAACTAGGACAGCCACCCATTATCGTTGCAAATGAATACGTGCTAATTCCTGTCGGTAGAGCGTGTGCAAGGCAATGCCCAATACGACTGTGTGCAGGGCTGATTTGTTACAGCTCTAAAGGAAAGCAGCTTGCCAAAGCGAACCAGAACAAGGCTGAACTATACCCTAATTCGGAGACTCTATCCTGGGTATAAAATGCCAAATAAAGAAAGGCTGTAGAGGGCTGGAGAGATGGCTCAGTAGTTAAGAGCACTTGCTGTCCTTGCAGAGGACCCAGATCCAATTTCCAGCCCCCACATCTGTAACCCTAGTTAAGGGGATCCAGTGCCCTCTTCTGGCCTCCACGGGTACCAGGCAGGCATGTAGCACATGCAGGCAAAACACCTATACACATAAAATATCTTTTTAAAAAGTTTTTTTTTTAAAGAAAAGACTTTAAACATGAAAACATGTTCCTTAGCCTTAATGAAGCAAAGAAAATGAGGACACCCCCATACTGTATTAATAAGGTATATAGTTAAGTAAGTCACCATGTGTTCACTTAGAACAGAAGATGACTAGCACAATGGGCTTTGAAACTACATTATTATAAGAAAATGCTTATATATAATTAACAAAAAAGTCTGAAACAAGATTGTGCATGCTAACCGTTTATAAACACAGGTTTCAAACTGTGTACAGTCACACAAACATGACAAAAAGGCCAACTGTGTCCAAACGCAAACACACTTGTGCTCCAGGAACTGAAGTTCCCAGGACTCTGAGCTGCTCTTCTGGCCCCACGGCCTATAAATACAGTTGGTCTGTTACCCTCTCTGCCTTCTCCCCAGCTGGCCTCTTCTTTTGGATATTTGTTCCGCCAAGCAAAATCCAGGCTGTCCATGCTCAAGTGACCATCCAGAGAGGCCTCCGGTGACACCAGGACAGAGTAAACCATGCCCCACGGCCACTTGAGACTGGCTCAGCAGGGACAGAGCAGCGCCTGCCACCCGCCTAGGCTTTCACCTGCTGGCCACACCTTTCCTGGATACCTCTTCCTCTTGCAATCAAGGTTCCCAGCCCTGGTTGACTTCAGGGAAGTTTATTGTTCAAAGGACAGGAGTCAGTCAGGAAGCCTGGGCCTGCCCTGCTTCAGCTAGGCATGTGACCTCAGATAAGTTAACCTGTTGGCTCTGAAAGCCCATCATCGGATGCTTCAAAAACACAGCTAAAAGGAACATTGGGTGACAACCTTTTGTTCCTCCTCAGTTTCTTCCCAAATAAACTCCACAGGGATAGGTGGTTTAACCCCAAGGGACTCAAAACAAGGCCAGAGTTTCAGTCTATCTGACCCTCCCCAGCCTAGCAGGTAACTTTACTGGAGACTACAGCCTGGTAGCAGGCTGCACTGATGGTGTGTGCCTGCAGTCCCAGCACTCAGCAGGCTGGGGAAGGAGAATCATCAGCCTGAGGTTAGCTTGGACTATAATGAAAATGAGAAACCAAGGCTTGATGGAGGAATCTCCCTGGATGACGACGTGGGGGAACCTGGGACCAGTGGCTGGCTCCAGGGAAGAGGAGGAGAGGGTTTGGGAGGGAAGGGAAGGACATTTGCTTTTCATAGAATATCCCTTTGTTTTCCTTTGAATTTTACAACACATACTGCCATTATCTATTTTAAAAGCCATGCAAATGTAAAGAAAGTCTGTCTGAAGTGTGTAAATTTCAACATTATTGGCAGGCAGGCCTCTGGGGTGGGATAGAATAGACTTCCTCTTTCTCTGGGATGGGGTGGAAGGGTGTTGATGCTGCTACAGTATCGTTGACTGTTTCTATAATAGAGAGGGGAAACTGCCCCTTACATTTAAAAGAATGGAGGCTGGGGTGTAGTGACTCATGTTTACAACACCAGTACTTGAGAGCTGGAGGATCAGCACATGGTTATCCTCAGCCACACAGAAAGTAGGAGACCAGCCTGGACTATATGCCATCCTGCCTTATAAATCCATACATACACAGAGTAAGAATATGACAGCCCAGTGGTGGTGGCGGCGGCGACTGCCTTGAACCAGCAGCCAGGAGGCAGGGGCGGGCAGATCTCTGTTACTAGGCCAGCCTGGTCTGTTGTGGCATATGGCTTTAACTATGTAAAGATGTGTTACATTTGTTTATGCTGCATTAACGATGTAAAGATGTATTGCTTTGCCTGACTGGTCTAATAAAAAGCTGAAAGGCCAACAGCTAGGCAATAGAGATCCCGCTATAAGGCAGGGCTGACAGGCAGAATGAGGAAGAGAAGGGGGGGGGGGGAGTAGTAGGACATGCGGAAGGAAAGGTAAAAGCCCTGGGGCAATATGCAGATGAAGAGAAACAGGTTAATATAAGCTGTAAGAGCTAGTGGGACAAGCATAAGCTAAGGATGAGCATTTACAACTAATAATAAGTCTGTGCATCATGATTTGGGGACTGGAGGTTCAAGAAAGCCTGTTACAGATCTACAGAGATTTTTCAGAACAGCCAGGGCTAAACAGAGAAAAAAAACTGTTTCAAAAAACAAAACAAAGCATAATAATAATAATAGTAATAATAAAACAAAACAAAAACCAAAAAGAATGAGAGAGGCAGAAGGCTCTGAGAAAATCAAATCCCCTGGTAAAATCCTACAAGAAAAGGCATAACTAAAGAGAGGGACAGAGGACAATCCGACATCTGGAACAAAAGTTCCCCCATAGCTAAGTCTATAATGGTGAATTGTAGGGAGAATCAAAGTATGCCACATTGTCCCAGAACCCCCAAAGGAGCAGCTAAGCTTCTTGAAGGTGGAATGAAACTTTCTGTACAAACTGGCAATTCTAGGCAAACAAAATTTAAAAAAAAAAAAAACAAAAACCACTGGATCCTACAGCCTTCCAACCACAGCAAGCACCATGCTGACTGAGGTGCCAAGGGTACTGGTCAGAGCCAGATCCCAACTGGGCTGTAAAAGCATCAGGCCAGAGTCCCTGGTGTGCTTGGGTTTAAGTCCTGACTCCACCTGCCAGCTAACAAAGGGAGGGTGACTCCCCAGGGCCACCCTAGAGGTCCTCAGGGTTCACGCAATGCCAGTTTGGTCAGGGCCTGCGCTGTAGGTAGTAGTCCCTCTAAGCAGAGACCTACCCAAAAGAGACCTCAGATGCCTGGTGCGCTGGTAGTGTAAACAGGAGTGTCTGGTTAGCTTATCAAGGGCGGTGTGCCAGCCTTTCAAAGCAAGAGTCAGCTGCTTCACCCGCAGATAAAAAGGCAGAGCTCCACCGACCACCTCCACCCAGATCTGTTTACTTCCCGCCCACTTGGGAGCTGCTGTGAAGGAGACTCCAACCACCGGTTGCTCTCTAAGTCACCCCCACCCCATCCCCCACACCCATATATTCTCGTACTAATGTTGGGGTCAAGAAAAATCAGAATGCAGATGGCCAAACAGGCTAAGCTCTGAGGGCCTCTCACTAGTCCTGACTCTCAGCCTGAAGATCCATCCACACAGGTAGACCTACTGGTCAGTGCTCTGTCCACAACAGGCAGATACCTGAAAATGCCAACCAGCTGGTCCAAGTGACCTTACTTGATCCACCTGGGCCTAAGTGCCTGGCCTGACAGAGGGGATAAACAATGTCACTACTTCCAGGGCTGTTAGGATTAAGACAATGCATGCTAACCAGTCAGCAAATGCCCTCCCTGGTCATAGCCGGAGCCCAATAAATGTCCATTGTCACTTCCTCTTCCCTTTCTGTTTAATCAGTGTTAATCATTCACAGAACACTAAGTATTGGCAAGAGAGAGGTTCAGCTATTTCTCCCGCTCATGAGGAGACCCAAATCAGCCTGTAGCAGAAGGGGAGCTGTGTTTTCTGGTTTGTGTTCATCTACACAGCCCATTTCTGGAGACACGGTGCCAGAAACCAGAAGGGTCACCCACGTCAAAGTGGCTGTTGAACCTAAGGAGCGTTCCTTGCTTGTAAAGGGCCCACCATGAGGCCCTGGCATGCTCTTCCCTGCCCTGTGCAGATTGAACCTGTATGCCCTGGGAGAGTTCAGGACATTGGGACACAATCCCAGTAGAGAAACAGTCTGTCTTCTTAGCCCCTCGCTACTGAGAGTCAACTGCACCTACCAATCTGCCACTGTCATAACCCCCACCACTGTCCTGCTCCTAGAGAGTGGAAGAGTCCCCAGCAAATGCCGCAGCCACGGAAAGCTCTGTCCGTCACCAGCTTTATCATCCCAGACTTGCTTGGTCTCTCTGAGTCTTGATTCCAGCACTAGTAAGTTCCCTAGGACTATTGTGAGCTAGTGTGATGGGCTCAGTCTAGAGCTTGGTGTGTGTGTGTGTGTGTGTGTGTGTGTGTGTGTGTGTGTGTGTACAGTGTGTTCATTCCATCCCCTTCACAGGGACAAAGTATATTACTAAGTAAAGCTAGGCAAAAGGCTCAGAATGTAAAGACCAGCCTGGGAGTCTGAGGCAGGAGGATTATGAGGTAGAAGCCACCTTCTGGGCTACAGAGCAAGACCCGATCTCAGAAAGAAAGAAAGAAATATGGCTGGGTGTGGTGGCACGTGCCTTTAATAATCACAGCACTGAGGAGGCAGTCAAGCAGATTTCTGTGGGTTTGAGGCCAGCCTGGTCTACTTAGTATGTTCCAGCCTACCTAGAGATACACAGTGAGACCCTGTCTCCAAAATTAATTATTAATTAAACAGTGGTTACTTAGGGCTGGGGTGATAGCCAAAGAGTATGAAATTTATTTTTCTATGTTCTCAAATTGGTTGCACTTACCAATAAAGTACAGTGAAAAGTATTAAGTTATAAAATTCTACCCCCATGAAGGGTCTATTTAAATTTTTCTTAACCCAAAAAGTTAAATATTCTAGAATCCCACTAAATCTTTTATGCTAACATTGATCTTTTTTTGTCTCTGTCCACGTGACCCTTTGGAAGAAACCCGCCTCAGAAGCAGGCTGTGGCTCCTTCACGGCTGGCTGGCGAAAGGGACTGGGGCTCCCTATAGGGCTACCACCGACTACCCTGAGGCCTTCAAGCCAGCAGGAATGAGGATTTGAAGACTAGTGGAGCAAGCAGGCTTCCTCTCAGCAGAGTGGCACCCCATCCCAGCAGGCCAGTCGGGGAGCGGGGAAGCTCTTGTTCCCCAACTTACATCCCGAGTGAGTGCTTCTGGCCCTTGCTGAGCTGACAGCACACAGACCTCAGCCAGCTAAGACCCACAGGACTGGCCGGCACATTCCTTCCCCATAGAAGGAAAAGCCACCTACAAGTGAGCTCATTTGGTTTTTTATCTGGCACAGATTCTAAAACCTACAGGTCACCCAGTTCCACAGAGAACTCCCACAGATGACAAAGCCTGCTAATCTTCAACACGGGGCTCTGTGGTCTGGCTGGGTCTAGACCCTAACAAATCTCTTCCGTGGTGTTGAAAGACAGCATTGACGCTCTAATGGCTGCACCTGTGTGTGAGAGGATCCATCTACCCCTTCTGGGCTGACGGAAAAGCACTTGATTTATGGTGGGGGCTCAGAAAACAGAATCGGGTTAGCATCCATCTCTTCCTGGGTCATTTCTGTGGAATGCGCCGTGCTGACCAGGAATGAAGAGCTGGACTGGATTCCAAGCCCCTCTAAGGAATCTGCTCTCCGGGGTCAAGCCACAAAGCACAATTTGTTTGGTTTTAAGACAGAGTCTCATGTAACCCAAGCTTGGCCTAAAGCTCACCGTGTAACAGACTGACCATGAACTCCCACAGACAGGGAACGGTCCGTTTATGTGCTGTATTTTACCAGCTTACCACATCCTCAGCACAAATTCCCAGATTGCTTAAATGAAGAAACTGTCCGTGTCTTCCCTCTCTGTCGCTGGACCTTCTGCTCTGTCCTCTACCACAGTCCACACCCAGGCTTATCTAGAATATTTGGCACAGTGCCCATTAACTCCAACCTCCATGCAATGACTGGAGACAGCTGGGATCCTGTCTTGTCAACAGGTTTCGGGGATTGGGGGGGGGGGGTGTTCCTGGAGGTTACCAGCTCCACAGAGATGTATCTGTCTGTAACAGACACCAAGCACCCTCAAGAGCAGCCTGGGCCCAGAATCTGGGTTCACACAGACGAACCCAATGATGGAAAGGGAGAAGGAGGGATGGGAATATAGAAGGATGGAGGAGGCGGCTCAGTGGAATGGGCCTCCAACTGGAACTCACAGCAGAGTCACGGGAGCACTTGTTAGAATCCGGATGGCTGTGTCCTGCCACCAGAGCACCTGCCAGTGCTCTGGGAAGGTGGAGACATTTCATTTCTGCAGATGCTGCTGCTCTGAGAACCCCCCTGTCTAAAGATCTCACACTTGGTGGTTAAGATGCGAGTTGATGCACTCTTGGTCTGCCGCTTTACTGGCCTTGGGCTCTAAATCAATTCCCATCCTTTCTGAGCCCATTTCCAGGATACTTTTTTGCTGAGTGGTAGAGGACTTTCGAGCAGCTTGTCTATGCAAAACCCTAGCACAGCCAAAGAAATGTGAAGTA
Source organism: Arvicola amphibius (assembly GCF_903992535.2). Classification (NCBI taxonomy): domain Eukaryota; kingdom Metazoa; phylum Chordata; class Mammalia; order Rodentia; family Cricetidae; genus Arvicola; species Arvicola amphibius. The sequence goes on along the minus strand of NC_052053.1, from coordinate 98,647,597 downwards.
CAAGAAGAAAGGAAAGGGTAAGGGTAGACAATGCAAAGAAACGAGACTGTGGGAACCATTCTGGGGCCATGGAATTGCCATAGAAATGGTTCTCGGAACCCTGGAGAAGTCATGGAGGATGCTGGATGACAAGGGCACTCTACAGCATGTCTAGAGAGTGGTCTTGCACCTCACGAGGGACTTCAAGGTGCACTCACCCTACAACCCAGCAACCCCCATCCAGGGCATTCTCCCATGGCTGAATACTGGGTTGCATTGCTGTCAGGGAAAGAGTGGAAGGGGTGTGAGAGGATCTGTTGTGGGGAGTGTTGTGTAGGAAATGTGACAGGCACACAATTGGTCATCTTGTATGGACCCACAACAACAGTGGGCCCTGAACAAAGAGCCTAATCACCTTAGTCCCCTTAACCTGAGGTCCAATCAAGTTCCTTTTTCTTGAGCACACACAGTACAGATCAGCACCTTTAAAGGTAGGCCAGAGTCGCATGGTGGTGATGCATACCTTTAATCCCAGCACTCGGGAGGCGAGGCAGGCAGATCTCTGAGTTTGAAGCCAGCCTGCTTACAGAGCAAGTTCCAGGACGACCAGGACTAAGAGAAACCCATCTCACCCCCCCCCCCAAAGTAGTCCAGAAGGCTGGGGCTGTAGCTCAGTGTTAGAACACTAACGAGCATGTGCAAGGCCCCGACCAGTTCCCAGAACTACAAACATGCATGTGTCTGCACACACAGAAAACAGCATAGATACTCCAAACCCCTGCAGTAAGGAGAAGCAGGGAACCCTCGCCTATGTTAGGCGGCGGGGCCTGTTACCATCACTGCACTCCCAGCCTGTCCAGGAGCCCAGCACAACAGACCTGCTGCCCTGGCAACTGGTCAACCCCTCAGCATGACCAGGAGCCCAGCACAACAGACCTGCTGCCCAGGCAACTGGTCAACCCCTTGGCATGATCAGCCAGACTCCAGGGACAGCGCAGACAGATCTGCAGCAGGCAGATGAGGCACAGGTAAGCTCTGTGGAAGTGTGTGAATGAAGATCTGGCAGACCATTCCTGACTATGCTGGGATCCTGAGACCTCCAGCTAGCGTCCAACCAGAGGCCTCATCTGGGCTTCGGTGTGGTCACTGCCCTCCTCTGAGATCAAAGAGACTCTACCACTCATTCCCCTAGGAGTGCTCCTGTGCTGCAGATTACGTCCCAGGCCTGCTTTCGGTCCAGCCTCCTCCAAACCTTGAGAGGGAAACAGTGTTACAGCCTCACTGAAGGGATAAGCAAAGAGAACAGCTTGGAGCCCCAAGAGGAGAGGAAGCAATCAATCAAGCTCTGTAACTATTCAATGACTTTGGCTATTAGAACCACCCAGCGAGCGGCTGGCTCTCTCAGTGTGTCTATCCGACTCATTAAGTCACCGCCGAGGCATGCATCATCTCAGCTGATCTGCTCCACAACCCTCCTTTAAAGGAGGAGACGAGACGGGGCGAGCAGCAGCAGCAACCCCAACAGCAGCCGAGGATGGCAGAACTGAGGTCTGCACTGTGGCTCACGGGACAGCTGAGGCTCTTCTAGGGAAGCCATCCAGTCGTAAAGACTCCGTTTGACTAGCCAGCTCTGCCTGCCACCTTGCAGGAAATCTAGAAAGGGATAGAGAACAACGTGGAGACTTTTTTAGTTTGTCCCCAGACAGTCTGGGACCGAGGAGGGCGGCTAAAGGGCAGCCCAGGACACAGACCCGAGACTCACCTCCAATGCTTAGATTAAGCCAAGAGAGGGGCCCTGGCCCTGTGGCTCCCTGGGGATGCAGAATGGGTTGGGTCAGGCAGGAGTCTCTTCTAAGGCTCAGTTTGGGGAAGGTAGAAAAGGGGTTTGAATTCTGGTCTCTTGGCTTCTGAACACAAAGCCCATTGAAAAAGACAATGAATCATTAAAGAGGCAGCCAAGCTGGTGGTGTGGATGCCAGGGTGTGAGCAGCCAGCTTGTTTGGGCTTGGGCTGGCCCCCTTACAGCAGCCTCTCTCAGCAGGCCGGTGCTATGGTCTCCCCCATCTCCCTCAGGGAGTTGGAGCTGACTCACTCATTCATTCACTTGCTCATTCATTTGTTCTGAGTACTGATACTGATACTGTCAGTAAATAAAACCAGTCCCTAGGTCACGGAACCTAGAGCTTGATAGGGGAGATAAACGGCAAGGGTATACAGGACTAGGGACTGTCATATGAGGTCATGGCTGGGTTCTGGCCTGACTCCTGCTCCAAAGACAGTGACTTAGAAGGAAGGTCTGCAAATGTGAGGCCCTGATAATAAAAGCTATTCATATTACATCAGCAATGAGAACCGAGCTGCACGCACATGCTGGGGTAAGCGGAGATGCCATCCAAGCGAGGAAGCAAAGCCAACGCTGTAGGTAGGGCAGCATCCTACCAAAAAACAAACAAATAAAAAATAAAACCATAGCCCCTGTGACTAACAGCAGAGGTGAGCATGGTGCCAGAGTCCCAGGAATCTGGGTGCCCATGGAATGTGAAGATTGCTTCCCCTCAGGACAATGGAAACCACTTAAGATATCTGGCCTGATTTCAGCTGAAATCAATGGAGGGGTGACAAAGTGGAAGTAAATTATAGGTGACAATGACATCTGCATCTTGGAAGGAGCCTCAGACTGTTGCAAGCAGGAGGGGCAACCTGAGACAAGAGGCGCTCAACCCCAGGTGGTGAAGGCAGAGAGGTAGGTGGAGCCCAGAGACCCCCTAGGAGGGAGGGGAGAGTTCAGAGACCGACCGTCCCACCCCTACCCCACCAGGTGCAGACCTGAGCTGAGTCCACAGGGAATGATGGGAAGACAATCACCCTAGCGGTGGCTCCTGCTGCTCACCACCACTCAGGCAAACTACCCTGGCGTGGCGAGTCTCCAGAGTCCACCAGCAGAGCAGGAATGTAGAGAACTTAGAGAGCATCTTCTCCAAGGCACTGGGCCACCAAGCCAGCATGGCTAGCTGCCACACCTGTACAGATTCCCGTCTGAGCAGGGGAGCCAGCTTTGCCCAGGCTTCTACAAGGCTCTCCAGGCCAATCAAGATGGTCAAGGGACACTATCTATCCATGCGACTTCCTCAACAGCCTCGGTATGCATTGTGGCCCTGCCTACTGAGCCTGTGCCACCTAAAACATGCCTTTCCAATCTTTCTACATTCCGACACCTGTTGATGCTCAACAGATCTGGGAAGATGCCCAAGGCCCACCAGGCTCACCTGGTCCTAGTTTTCAGAAGGAACACCTGGAGCTCCACCTTGCTATCTGTCCCCTCAGTTGGTCTTTAGAGGCCCCTAAGACAACCTGAGTTTGTCACCCCTTCCCATCATCCTCCTTCCATCCCCTACTTCTTCAAGCATGAAAGCAACACTTGCTGCAAAATGGACACACAGCATCAGAAGACCTGAGTTCTAATTCTGGGTCCACCACTGGGGACAAGCTTCCCATCTACAACACCCCCCACTTCCCGAGGAGTCATACCTGCTTCTTATCAAGGGGCTACGTCTGGTGAAGATTGGTTATTCAGGGAGAGTGAGCTGAAGGGAAAAAATAAGTCACACTTCTCAAATTGGCCCCATTACCTCAAACGCTGTCAGAAATCCCACCCTGACCAATGCCACTCTAGTTCAGGAGTCCTAGGGTGGGGCCCACAAATTGGCATTGTAACAGGTACTCCAGGCAAATCCTGTAATCGGGCAAGCTTGGGCAACTGTGGGCTAAAGAAACGCACAGGAAGTTGAGGGCCCTGGCCTCTGCAAAGACGGAAGCACAGCTCGGTTCCTCCCACTGCACTCACACCCCGTCTACGCAAGCTCACCAGGTACAAGGCAGCGGCCCGGGTGGCCTACCTAGTTCTAACAGCATCCACACAGGACACGCAAACCTCTCTCCGCTGATGAGGACATCAGGGGCCAGGAAGAAGGTCCAGGGAGTAAAGCGCTTGCTGCACAAGGTTTCCCGGAGCCGTGTAAAAAAGCCTGGCGTAGTGATACATGACAGCAACCGCAGTGCTGAGGGAGCAGAGACCAGTGGCACCTTCAAGCTCCCTGGCCAGCCAGTCTAGCTGAATTACAGTGAGCTCCAGGTTCAGTCTGAGCAACTAAAGACAACAATGGACATCAAGGCCATGTGCACACGTGCAACCACATGAACTCATACGCCAAAAAAAGAAACAGGGGTAGGGGGAGCAACTGAGGCTCCAAGACGGCTAGTAAGAGGCCTACTCTCGCCCTGCGACTGCTGAGGATCCACTCTCTTGCAGGAGGAAAGCAGCAGAGGTGGCCCCCAGCAGAACTCAGGTCGCCCACCCACTCCCCCGAGCCTGGACAAGGTCCCACACAGGAGTGGAAAGAGTCATCCTGCAGGAGATAGGGACACCGGTTGCGTGTAGATGGAGAAGCGGCTCTGGAACTTGCCATCCAGAAAGAAAAGTACAGCCCACCTATGAAACAGTCACACAGTAACCAGAGAGGCTGGGATGCTGGAGCCGGAGAGAAGGAAGGACGTGCAAGATCAGGGAGCCCAGTGTGCTGGAACGGAGCCCAAAGCACCCTGGACCCCTTCTCGGACTCACACATAATCCCAGTCTAGAGCACACAGCCAGCACCATGCCAATGTTTAGTAACTCCTCTCTGTCCAGGGAGGAAGCAGATTCCATCTGCTGGAGAGTGCCCACCACCTGGCGCCCCTTCTTCTCAGGCAGGCCTAGAACAGACCAAAGAGAGGCAGAGGAGAAGCACAGGGGGCTGAAAGTCCACCTTCCGGCAGAGCGTGGGGGGGCAGGCTTCCCCCCCCACACCCCTGCGAGTGGAGGGGACCTATCAACGACAGCTGGCCCTTATTTACTGGGCACTTTATACCAAAGGTTACACTTACTCTTCACAGCAAATTTATTAAGAGGCAGGATGCTTTGATCCCCATTTTAAAGATGGAAACACTGATGTTCAGGAGGGTTAATGAGCAAAGAGGTAGCCCAGGGGTGAAGAGATGTCTCAGCCAGCGAGGTGCTTGCTGCCCGACATGACAGCCTGAGGTCCAGCCCTGAGACCTCAGGTAGAAGGAAACAACTCCTACGAGTTGTCCTCTGACCTCACACGCATACACATACATGCTAAGTGTAGTACTGAAAAAGAAAAAGAAAAGAAGAGTTGGCCCCAAGCCCCAAACTAGAGTCCTAAACACCAGATCCCTAATTTCCTCTGCCTTCTTGCCATTGGTGGGTGTCCTCAGGACAGAGGCTGCTGCATTCCTATGGTTGGACTTAACAGCTTTATAATTTTCTGGTGCTTCTGAGGATGAATTCAGCGGAAACCATGGCGGAATTCTGAATCATCTTTCTGAGATACTGGGCAGTTAACAGTGAGCGTGGCTCCCACCAGAGAGCAGTGCATTCCCAAGGGGGTGGGGGACTGGGCTGGAGAGATGGCTCAGCAGTTAAGAGCCCATAATTCTTGAAGAGAACCCAAGTTTAGTGTCTAGCATCCATGTTAGATAGCTCACAACTACCCGCAAGTTCACCTCCAGGAGATCCAAGGCCCTCCTCTGGCTTCCTTGGCCACCAGCACCCACAAACAACACACACACACAAACACTTAAAATAAATCTTAGATCAGAGAGATGGCTCAGTAGTTACAAGTGCATGGTGTTCTTGCAGAGGACCTGAGTTCAATTCCCAGTGCAGATACCAGACAGCTCACAACTGTCTGGAACTCCAGCTCGTGAAGATCCAGCACTCTTTGGGCACATACACAGACAAACATACGAACACATAAATAATAATAAACTTTAAAAGCAAGGCGGGAGGGGGGGACAACCAGTGCTCTCTTAGTATGCCATTTACTAAGCTAGAGAGAATGCTGGGGAAGTTAGCTACGTAACTGGTGTCTTGGCAGGGTATTTCCAACTTCCCAAGGTTTTATTGGGAACATGGCCTCAATACAAGTCAAGAATCATCTGTGCAGGGTACTGGACCTGCCACTACTAGCCCCTGAGAAAGAATTAAAAATGGCCCCACTCTCAGGGAGCTCCAATTTAACTGGCAGGCCCACTATCAATGAGGGCTTCATAAGCAGCATAGAGCACCCCAGAGGGGACCGCATGCAAGGGGTGGGGTCAGGAATAAACACAGTGGCTTGGAGTGGAGCCTACACTAGCAGCAGGCAGAGGCCCTTTTGCCTAGCTCCACTGAAAGGGCTTGTATCTGGCTAAAATACAGGGGCCAACCACCTGCTGGCTACAGCAGCCTGAGAGAGAGCAGGAACCAGGACAGAGGATCCTGCTGTTAAAGAAACAGATGGTGCTGAGCTCCAGGGGAAGCTCGGAAGTTTTGCATTAGTGTCTCTGGAACTCCCTGGCCAAAAATGTGTCATACTCTAACCCTTGAGAGAAAAAGCTGGGGGGTGAGGACAACAGCGAACTGGGGGGGGGGGCACTAATCCCTGGGGTGCCTAAGAGGGTGCAATTCTCTTCCCCGACTCTGAGGCTAGAAGGGGTGGGGAAGAAAGGAGAGAGTGGGGACCTGGCCCCAAAGGCCTCTTCTCTCAATAGGAAATACTGAAACTTCAAATTAGCCCTGTATATGTTTCCAGACTTGAGAGCTGTGTGGCAGCCAGCACTAGACATAGTGCATCCTTGGGGAACCAGCTGGCTAGCCGACTGGCCTTTACAGACAGCTACTGTGGCAAGCCCAGTCAGGAGGAGAAGAGAATGGAGTATCTCTAAGGCCTTCTGCTGAGTTGCCAACCCCACCTGGGGGGCTCGAAGTGCCTCACAGACACACACAGAGGTGCCAAGACCTAACTATGCACCAAATTCCATAGCAATGTTTTTGTTTTTGTTTTGTTTTGGGAGGAAGAAGGGAGTTCAAGATAGGGTTTCTTTGTTGTAGCCCTCGCTGTCCTAGAAATCACTCTGGAGACCAAGCTGGCCTCGAACTCACAGAAATCTGGCTACCTCTGCCTTCCAAGTGCTGGGATTAAAGAAAGGTGTGCGCCACCACCGCCCAGTTTCATAGTACTATTATTCTTATTAGCCAAGGTGTGGAAGTAACCTAAACGTCTGTCTACACATAAACAGATAAAATGTGCTAAAACAAAAATGGAATATTATTCAGTCTTAAAAAGGAGATTCTGACACCAGCTACTACTTGAACAACCTGAAGTGAAAGAAGCCCATCACAAAAGGGCAAGCATAAGATGCGCCCACTTCTATGGGTACCTAGTAGAATAAGAGTGATTGATTTCACAGAAGATCAGCATGGCTGCCAGAGACTGGGGCTGTGCTGTTTTAATGAGTACAAAGTTTCAGTTTTACAGGGTGAAAAAAAAGTCCTGGAAATGATGGTAATCACGGCTGCACAACAATGTAAGTGTTTAATGTCACTCAATTGCAAACTTAATGTGGCTAAAACTGGCAAATATACACACATACACACATATGCTTACTACAGTACAGGGTTTAATTTTATGCATATAGTTAAACATGAAATCTCCATGTGGCATAAAAAAAAAAAAAATAGTGTTGTGGCCGAAAAGCTAGCTCAGTGGCTAAAAGCACTGTCTGCTCTTGCAGTGGGCGTGGACTAGGTTCCCAGCACCTCATGGAGGCTCACAACTGTAACTCCAGTCCCAAGAGATCTGACCTCTCTTCTGACCTTCTCAGGTGTTGTTATACACATGATGCACAGATATACTTACAGGAAGAAAAACAAAAAAAAAAAAAAAACAAAAACACTCATACACATGAAATAAAAATAAATCAATCTTGCTGGGCATGATTCACGCCCTTAATTCCAGCATCCATGTTGGACACGGAGGCAGAGGCAAGAGAACTCTGTGAGTCTAAAGCCAATCTGGACTACATATCAAATTCCAGGACAGCCAGGGTTATATAGAGATCCTGTCTCAAAAAACAAACAAAAACAAACAAACAAAAACAGACACTGATATTTATATACCAAAATCATTTCAAATAAATATACTGGGACTGGACAGTGGTGGTGTGTGCCTTTGATCCCAGCACTCAGGACACAGAGACAAGAAGATCTCTGAGTTGGAGGCCAGTTTGGTCTACAGAGGGAGTTCCAACGAAGGCTATACAGTCTCAGGCCCTTCTCTGCCCTCTGCCCTGGAAGACAGGCAGAAGGGAAGTGCCTCTCCCACTGCTAGGGGAGAAGCAAACTGGAGGCCCCTCCCCAGGTCCTGACTCCAGGGTGACTCAGGCCTCAGTTTCTCCAGAAGGAAGTGAGCCACTCAAGTCTGCCTTTTTCCCCTCCTAGGAAGACACGAGGGGATGAATGATTCAACCCAGATTCCACTTCATGCCGACTGCACTGGTGATACACACATCCCACACACCATCCTCCATGACAGGAAGTCGCAACGACAGGACACGGTCTTCAATCTCTATCCCCAGTTCCCGACATCCTACACTCAGCTCCCAACTTAAGTACACTGGGAGAGATATAAGCAAGGTCTGAGCCCACCCCCACTTCACTCTGGTTCGGTGTTGCCCTGTTTCCTCATCAGTCACTTAAAGAAAGGCGTGAGGCAGAGTAAGTGCCGAGAGCTTCGGGGCCTCTGGAAGAGCTGGGCTGAGAAAGGACAAGAGAAGACAGGATGTGGCCTTGGAACTGGGCAAGCTTGAAGAATACAGACTCACGGCTGGCACCCCTCCAGAGGCACCGGTTCCAACTGGAACACCTGAATCACCCCTTCCCCCAGAGCCACGCCATCCCATCACACAGTGTTTTCTGAGCCTCCACAGGCTACTGTTGGGGACAGTGGTGAGCAAACTCAGCCTGTGAGATCTGCACAGCCTGGCAAACTTCTCTGTGGACCTATAAGACCCGCCACCCCATCTCTTGTCCCCAGAGCCTGTGCTTGGGGGCAGGCAGGGTTGGGGGCATGTATGGGTAATATGAACAACAAAGCAAAGGGGAGCCACATGGAACCATACGGGGAACAAAGGAAATGGACATGGTTTGACTCCCGAGTCTGCCACTAGCTTGCTGTGTAACTTTGGAAGAGCTTGGTCGGTTGTCTGGGCCTCTGTTTTTCTACTGGCGGCGGGGACAGACTTTGGGGTCCCCTCTGACAGTCCACAAAGGCATCACGGGAGGAAAGCTTGCTGAAGCCACCCCTCAATCTGCAGCTTCCGGTGGCCCTGCTTGGACTCAGCAGCGGCTGACCCACCCGGGGCCTGCAGACTGCAGACAAACGAGCTGACAGGCAGCCAACTTTGGAGAGTGCTGAGGCACGAGGGACGAGGCTCCGGCCTGGCAGAGACCAGCTGCTGGAGGCAAACATCCTGTTTTAACAGCAGAGATGAAATGGTGTGGCCATCTTCTCAGAGTTGGAACCAGCTGGCTGAGATGGGATTAGGGGACAAGAAGGTGGCTACGTGCATTGTCCTTGTGCCTCAAGGCCTGGTGCTGGGAATCGGTAACCCTGCCTCCCCCACCCCCCCCCCCCAGCTCTGCCAGATTTTAACCATAAACACAGCCTTTTTTTTTTTTTTTCTAAAGGAAGGGCTTAACACAAACCAGATGCTTGGGGACTTTTCTCCCCAGCCCCCTCCCTGGCACTAAAATTAAACGCTCAGTATGGCCTCTGCCAAAATTCACTAGAAGGTCCAGCCTTAAAGAGCCAGAGCCTCCAGTTCTCGCCCTTGCACACTCTCAATAACATCCCCACCTAAACAAACGCTGAGCGTGGTGGCCCCTGAGAGTCTGACACCCATGCAGATGGGGACAAACCTGGAAAGGGAGAAGGCTGAAGAAGTACTGATCCCCCATCCCAGGTTGCCACTGGCACAAAGAGACAAACAGGGCAGCCCTGGGCATGGGAAGGCTGTCCTAGCCAGAGGGAGCAAGCCTGCACACCGGCTCTGTCCCAAAGAACTCTGTAGACGACAAGTCTCCTGGACTTAGCTCCCAGGGTCTAGAAAACAGGGTGAATGACAGCTATCTCACTTAATTCTGAGCTCACAAAGCCGGGACAGTCTGAACAGTCTACTTCATGCCAGCTAGCTTCATGCCAGCTAGGATCTGTTACCCTTTTAAGGTTTCCTGGATGATGGGCTCGCTGTACAGGGTCATCTAGTCTCTCCCCAAAATGTCTCCAACTCCCACCCTTGGGCTTGGGAACCACATCCCATGGAGCTCATCCCCAGCGGTCAGAGTTTACTTCAGGTCCCCAGCTCCAGTCAAAGGCAGCAGCAGAAAACTAGCTGAAGAGGTGGCAATTTCACAGGTAGGAAGTCCCTGACTTGCTTATAGAATTTAAATGCTACTTTTTAAATCCTAAACCTTCAACACAGCCATTTTCAATTCTGCATATTGTCTTTCCTATTTACTCTCGAAACCAACCCTATTATTATTACCCATTAATCAGCAATCCCTACTTTCAACCGTCCTCTGACATCTGTTCCTGTATAATCATCCTTATTATCTTTAAAGACTACAAAAAATATTCCACCACCAAGACAGCTCAGAACGGCTAGTCACACGCAGAAACCCGGTCCCCTAGATGCTCTTATCCAATACACAGCACACAGGGACTGTTCCTAAGCACTCCTTTCTTTCAGCTGGCTGTGGTGCTCAGACCCAGTCTTGGGAAAAGAATGACAGGCCTAATGGTCACGCAAGCTTTGACTGACTTCCCTCACCCAAGTGCCCACACCCTAGAATGCTGCCTCCTGTGCTACCTTAGAAAGGGGTATGCCTGGTTAATCTGTTATTACCTTGTCCCCTTATAGTTTCACTTTTAAATATTTTTGTTACATACATACATACATACATACATACATACATACATACATACATACATATACATATATACACACACACACACAAACACAAACACACACACACACACACATACATATATTGGTGGGGGAAATGCATGCCCTGGTGTATAGCTGGAGGTCAGAGAACAGATTTCTAGTGTGGGTTTTCCCCTTCCATCAGGTGGGTCCCAGGAATTGAACTCAGGCTGTTAGGCTTGGCAGCAAGCAAGTGCCTTTACCTAGTGAGCTATTCTGACAATCCAGTTTCTCCCTTTTAAAACTAGTTCTTAGTTACGCTGTCTTAAGATTTTTGTCTCCTCTAGACTACTAAATGGAGGGCTCTAGGGTCATATAATCTGAGCCCCAAACCCCAGTTCCTTTCCAGTATCCCAGTCCATAACGATGCTGATGGGCCTGCCTGGTAGCCCCAGCCCTCAGCCACCCTTTTCAGATCTCTAAGTTCTGTGCTGGGGTCCTCATCTCTCCTGAGAAGGTCCCTGGTCACAGAGGCAGCCAAGGGGGTTCTTCTCATAACTCCCCAGCACACACCCTAGTCCCTCACAGTGCAGCATCGGGGATACCCTGGTAGACTGTATCCTACAAGTCTCCTGGGCTCCCCTCACCAGGGTTTGTCTACAGAGGCAGTTTGAGTCTGTGCCAGAAAACACAGCTGCAGGCTGACCCACCAGGTGAAATTACCCAGTCTCAGGACAATGAGGAAGCTAGAAGTTCAGTGCTAACCCAACCCTCTGCTGTCACACCACCATATAAAAGTCAGGACCAAGGCCAGATTTAATGGGAATAGAGGAGCATAAGTCACTAAGATAGTTTAGGGACCCAAGCAAGGTGGGATGTAGCATCAAAAAGCCCTCACTCCACAGAAAGCCAAACAGACCTGGGCAGTGAAGGATGTTGTGGGATATTTGTACACTGTGTGAAGATGTGTTTGTGTGATTGTTGCAATAAAAAACTGAATGGCCAATAGCTAAGCAGGAGGTATAGGTGCGATTTCTAGGGACAAAGAGAACTCTGGGAAGAAGGCAGAATCACCAACCAGATGCTACGGAAATGGCATGGGAAACAGGGAGAAATGAGGTAATGAGCCATGCAACAGAATGAAGATTTTTAAAAAATGGGTTACTTTAAGTTATAAGAGCTAGTGGGACAAGCTTAAGCTAAGGCCGCACTTTCATAATTAATAAAAAGTCTCTGTCATTATTTGGGAGCTGGCAGTGCAGAGGAAGACTTGCTACAGAGGGACATAGCCGAGTGGCAGGGGAGGAACAGCACAGGCTGGGAGGGAACCCTGGGAAAGTGTGGGTTTTCTGCGTGCCAGGTAAACAGGCCCAAGAATCCCCAGGATGAATGGAATCCTGATATGTGATATGTGATGTCCTTCTGTTTATGTGATGCTTTTATTGGTAATGAATAAAGCTATTTTGGCCAATGGCTTAGCAGAGTAAAGTCAGATGGGAAATTCAAACAGAGATATATAGAGAGAGAGTAGGCAGAGTCAGAAATGCCATGTAACTGCTGAAGGAGAAGGGCGCTGGAACCTCACATGTAGGCCACAGCCTCGTGGTGATATACAGATTAATAGAAAAGGGTTAATTTAAGGTTTAAGAGCTGGTTAGGAATATGCCTAAGCTATTGGCCAAGCAGTGTTGTAATTAGTACAGAAATGCGTTAATTTAAGATGTAAGGGCTAGTTAGGAATACGCCTAAGCTATTGGCCAAGCCGTGTTGTAATTGGTATAGTTTCTGTGTGGTTATTCGGGTCTGGGCAGCCAGGAAACGGAAGTGCAGTCTCCGTTTTACAGAATCCATCAGGGCAAGCTCCACTGGAGTCGCCACAATAGTGTTTTAAAGCGCCCTTGCAGACTGTCTACCAGCCCACCAGCTCCAGGCCCAACATGACTGACCATACAGGGGGTGATGACATTTCCTCTCCTTTCTTTCTCTCTTAGTAACAGGGGGTGGGGCTTGGGGCCCAGAGATGGGGGGGGGGAAGGGGGAAGGAACGTCATTCCCATTTGGGGGCAGCTAGAATTCAGGTTCCCAGTCACAAGAGAAGGCTCTACCAGAACGGATGTCCTGGCAGCAAAGGAAGTGAAGAATGAAGGTGTTGGGCTTAACTGCTCCCACAGCCACACTGCAGCAGCCATATTGCTCTGCCAAATTCTGTAGCTTCATCAAAAAAAAATACGTAGGATAATTGTTAGAAACACGCAGCTGGGCTCTGATGAGGGCATGTGGTTCCCAAGCCTGAACAGTACCCAGGAAGGCCACAGATCATCCTTTAAGGAGCAGAGTCCCGAAATGAAATTGCCCTCATGGGTGACAGAGGGTGCCTACCACATGAGCAGCGGTACACCTACAGAAAAGCCAAGGTCACTGAGGACGGGTGACTGTGTAGTTAGGGATAAGACGGGGGTCGGGAGGGCTTCCTTACACTACAGAGGAACTTCTTCATCGGCCACCTCAAAAGCCACTGCCTCCTCAAGAGGACAGCTGTACTTCACGATCACCATGATCATGAGCAAACCCTCTGTTGTGCCGCTGTGTGCTGGGCACCCTGCGCAGAGAAGGCACAGGGCCTACCAAACAAGACAGAACAAATCAGTTCCCACTGGCCCACATGGCCACAACCTACAGACAGGACAAGGCTCCAATGGCAGTGACTTTACACAGATGCTACCAACAGTGGCGGAGACAATGCAGAGGCATCATTGTCATCACTGGTCCTAAGAAATAGCCCCACCCCACCCCTGGTACGGGTCTCTCAGGTGCAGCCCACGATTCTGATCATCCACAGCCACTAGAAGCTGGCAGTAAGTTCCAGGATGTGTGTCCCATGGCCTGCACAGGATACAGGACATCAAGCATCCTCTACATCCATCTCTGAGAAAGCTGACAGTTCCACATGTGGTACAGGGGTGTGGACAATGGTAAGATACCATCATTCGTGTATTTCCCTCTTCCTCCTTCAGGGAACACAGTCCTGGCCTCTGAGCCAGAGTTGCAGACAACAGGAACCTTTTGGGTGTCAGTGCCTAGGCACTGAACAGGCCTCAGCCACCCAGGTGAGTCACTGTGTGTAAAATACCAAGTCCCAGCACGAGCACCCAGGTAGGCATTTGATACCATCTAAGTAGATTTTATAGTTTACTTTCATTATTTTTTTAAATTCCATGTATATTCTTGTGTCTGTGTATGGCCATCTGAGTGTTTCCATGGAGGCCAAAGGAGAGCATGAGATTCCCTGCAGCTGGAGTTACGGGCAACGGTGAGACCCCCAGTGTGGGTGCTGGGAACCAAACCCAAGTTCTGTATAAGAGCTCTATGTGCTCTTAACTCCTGAGCCATCTCTCCTGCCCCATGTTCTGTCAATTCTTAGTGCAAATCAAGACAAGGCCTCATTCCCTACTTGAGAATAAATGATTCCTCCAGTAGCCATTTCTTTCTTGTCCCAGCGTCTGGGGAACTCAGAAGACAATGGCTTGGGTAACAGCAGACTGAACAGAAGTAATGCTCTGGGTTGGGAGATCAAGAGCTCAGCCAGCATCCTGCCCCGGCCCAGGAGCTTCCTCCTGATGGGGGAGTAAAGGGTAGTGCGCAACCTGAGTCATGACACGTTAGCTCAGAGAAGTGAGGCGAGGAAGAAGGCAGGCTCAGGTTCCTTCCCACTTCCCTTCAGTTTTACCAACCCTCCTGCCTGTTCAGACAAGCCCCCAAGACAAGCAGGAACTTCTGTGGCCAGATCCCATGCTTGAACGCTTCTTCCACCAAGCTCATCAGCCCCTTGCCCACCACACCACGGTCTCATAGTGTGGTGGTCTCACCCTGCTGCGCCTGCTACTGAAGAAGTTACCAAAAGGTAACAGACAGTGGCAACTTTTTTTTCTTTTCTTTTTGTCGAGACAGGGTTTCTCTGTGGCTTTGGAGCCTGTCCTGGAACTAGCTCTTGCAGACCAGGCTGGCCTCGAACTCACAGAGATCCACCTGCCTCTGCCTCCCGAGTGCTGGGATTAAAGGCGTGCGCCACCATCGCCCAGCTTCGGGCAGTGGCAACTTACTCTCTCAGCACTGAGAGTTTCCTAAGCCATATTCCATGTAGCACTAAACAACTGCCCTGGCCTTCAGAACCTTCCAATGTAAGCCCAAAGTCCATGGATGGCACACTTTGGGATGGGGGAGCTCCCTGTTACACACCAGAAATGGGGTTGTCCCAAGTTCACAAGGCACCAAGTTTACTGCACTAGGTAGTGTGCGTACACTCCCCCAGGTTCTTGGGATGGAGGAACGATGATAATTCTTATTTTCTTGTCGCCAGACTGTGCCGGCCAATTTAGACTGTCAATCTGACATACCTGGGAAGAGGGAAGTTCAATTGAGGAACTGCTTTCATCAGACTGGTCTGTGGTAATGTCTGTGGGGGATTTCTTGGTTACTAATGGATGTGGGAAGGCCCAGCCCATTGAGCGTGATACCATCCCCTGGGAAGGTGGGCCCGGACCGTGAAAAGAAATGAAGCCTGGATGTGAGCCTGCAGGCAAGCCAGTAAACTGTGTTCCTCCATGGTCTCTGTTTCATTTCCTGCCTCCACGTTCCTACCAGCACTCAGGAGGCTGAGAAAGGAGGAGTGAAATTCAAGGCTGGTATTAAGTACATGAGACTCACACAGACAGACAGACAGACAGACAAACACACACACACACACACACACACACACACACACGAATCATTGCCTTCCATCAAGTTACATAGTTCTGAGAATGCCAAGAAAGGAATAGTCATTATCTACAATAACCAAAAGCTGGAAAAAAAATATGCCATCGTGGTGACATTATTGGACCAGTGTTTGCCAGCTGAGACCTGAGACAGCAGGCAAAGGTGACATGTTCAGGTCCAACCGACCATATCATCTCTTCCCTGAAACTCCTCTGCCCTGGTGCGTGAAGAGGCCAAAGCCAGTAGCATTGGTGAACATAAGCAGATGCAAAATGGCCTGCAAGAGACATCGCTGGCCTCCTCTCAGAACGCTGCAAAGGTGCAGTGGATACGTTCCCGTGCTCATAACAAAACAGACGCTCTGGTGCCCGGTATGCAAAGCAAACACTTCTTCTCTTAGTAAAGGCCTTAGAAAACCTGGGGACTCCTACACAGACTGTCCCCACGTGAGTCTCCAGGAAAGGCTGTGGAGCGCCCCCAAGGACCTGTGTTCTCAAGGTGAGGCCTCAAGGAACAGCATGGCTGGATTTCATGACCTCCACTTCCCACAGCGAAGCCTTCACACAAGTGCAGTTTAGCATCATGCCTTGCCTTCTACTGTGAGTTCATTCGAAAACCAAGAATACAGAAGAGGTTTCTGTGTGTTCCATGAACTCCTGACCGCACATCCAGTGCACCTCTCGCCTAGCAGCTCCTGCCCTCTGCGGCCAGTGTTCGTAAACAAATGAGCCGGTAGACTTCCTCATACTTGGGAATAAACAGTTTAATCCAGTTTCCCCTCCTGTTTTGGAGCCTAGAAGGCTCAGAACGAAGGCCAGTGCTGACTTACAGAATCAACCACTTTTAGTATTTGGCTGAGCGAAATAAGCTACACAGAAGGGCAGTGCCTGCTTGATCACATGTGAGAGATCTAAAGGGGACTCAGAAACAAAAGACTGGGGCAAGACTGAGTTCTAAGCCAGTCGAGAGAGAGAGAGAGAGAGAGAGAGAGAGAGAGAGAGAGAGAGAGAGAGAGAGAGAGAGAGCACATCAGACAGAGACAAATATACAAAATTTTTTAAAATTTAATTTTGGGGAGCTAAGCATGATAAAACATGCCTTTAATCTCAGCGCTCGAGAGAAAGAGGCAGATGGGTCTCTGTCAGTCTGAGGTAAGCCAGAGTTATACAGTGAGACCCTATTTCAAAATAAAAGAAAACAAAATAAAAATTCATTTTGGGCTGGTGAGATGGCTCAGCAGGTAAAGGTGTTTGCGGCATAAGAGTTGCCCTGGAACCAACAAAAAGGTAGAAGGAGAGAACCAAGTCCACAAAGCTGTTCTCAGACCTCCACACGTGGTGTGCGGCATTCACAACCCGCACCCCACATTATTTATTTATGTTATTTTCTCCCCTCACCTTTCTTCCTTGAGATATAATTGACAAGTAAAAACTAGGTTTGTGAGCTGGGTGGTGTTGGCACACGACTTTAAACCCAGCACTTGGGAAGCAGAGGCAGGAGGATCTCTAAATCCTAGGCCAGCCTGGTCTACAGAGTGAGTTCCAGGACAGCTAGAGCTACACAGAGAAACCCTGAAAAAAAATTAAAAATAAAAATAAATTATGTTGTGTGTTTTGGTTTGTTTTGCTGTAATTTACTTATTTATGTGTATGCTTGTGTGGGGGTGCACACAGCACCCACACAGCCATGTGCAAGGGCTAGAGGACATCAGGTGTCCTGCTCTGTTGCTCTGCCTTATTCTCTTTAAGACAGTTTCTCACTGAGCCTGCAGTTAGGCTGGAAGCTACCGAGCCTCAAGGATCTTCCACGGGTTTATAGTGCTGGTGATACAGGCATGCATGTGACCGTGCCCAGCTTTTTATGTGAGCTGTGGGGATTTGAACGCGGGTCCTCAAGATTGCACAGCAAGCACCCTTACCCACTGAGCCATCTCTACAACCTTCTTCCCTTTGGGAGATTTAAAAACAACTCTTTTAGATTTATTTATTTGTGCGTATGAGTGTTTTGCCTACATATATGTATATGCACCATGTGTATACCTGGTGCCCAAGGAGGTCAGAAAATGCTATCAGATTCTAATTCCAGATGGTTGTAAGCCAATATGTAGGTACTGGGACTTGAACTCAGGCCTTCTTCACCAGGGAGCCATTGCTGCAAGCCCACTGTGGGATTTTGTTAAACAGTATCCTATTTGTCTTGTTTGCATGTTTATGCATGTGTGTGGATACACACGCATCATGGCACGCATTTGGAGATTAGAGGTCAACGTGTGGGAATGAGTTCTCTCCTTCCATCATTTGAGTCCGGAACTGAGCTCAGGACCCCGGGCTTTGTAGCAGATAAGGTCTTAACCCATTGAGCCGTTGCTACCTAACCCCGTTACCCTTTTCAAAAGCTTTGAGACAGAGGTCATTTTGTAGCCCAGATTGGTCTGGAACTCATCTCTTGCCTTAAGCTTTTAGTGTTCTGAAACCACAAGTAAACAATCTCTTAATTTTTTTTCATGAGTATATGCAGTGTAGGGGGCACACGTGTGTAAACGTACAGGCGCCCACAGAGGCCAGCACTGTGAGGTTCTCCCTGGAGCTGGGGCTACAGATGGTTGGAAGCTGCCTCTGGTAGGTACCGGAAATAAAACTCGGATCTTCGCAAAAAGCAACAGCACGTGACTGTAACTGCTGAGCCATTCCATCGTCTCCTAAACCAACTTCTTCTAGCACTGATTTCTCAACGGCCTCACCCCTGCCCTACCAACGCTCCGGGTTCTCTGACTCTAAGGCCTCGTTGCTATGCAGAAGCTGGTTCATATGCCTCCCCCAAATGCTTCGGGGAAAGAGGCAGGCAGTACACGGCTATAAAAACAACCTCTAGCCTTGGTTCTCACTCTCTCTGGGGAAGAAACAGAGGTTGCAAGGATCTGTAAGGAAAATACGTTTCTGGTAAAATGCCAAATCGGAAAATACAAAAGCCAAGCTAAATTTCATATACACCATGATTACTGCTATCCAAATAAAATGGGGAAGATTAAATCACCATAGGCTTTCTGAAAACATAAGCGGTTTTGTTTAGGCGAAAGGGCTAGACGGCCCTTTTCCTGCTGAAGTCATTTATCTTCTCAAATGGGGGGAGGGGGCGAGCGGGTGAAGCCACTGAATCAAGAGCCAGGAAAGCACAGCTTTCTCATGTCATCTCACAGGCTGACATGCAAGGGGAGGGACAGTCACCCCTCCCCCGGCTATGGCAATAGTACAAGTGTCTGGCTCCCTCAAACCATGATCTTTCAGAGTCTTGCAGTCTATCTCCGACCAATGATTGACAGGTTCTTATCACTTCCTCACGACTGGGCACATAGCAGATGGGCTATCCATGCAGGAGTCATGGCCCCAGACTCTGGGTACCTAAAACTTTGTCAGCTTCCTCCTATCAGTTCAGTCCTACCGACCCCCACTGGGACAGGTAGTGACGGTCCCCTCATTAGCCCCTCAAAACTACCCACTACCTGCCAATAGATCTTCACATAGGGCTGGAGAGTTGGCTCAATGGGTAAGAGCACTTGTTATTCTTGCAAAGGACCCAGGTTCGAATCTCAGCACCCACATGGAATCTCACCACCTCTTCAAGCACCAGATCTCACATAACATCCACTTCTTAAAAAGTTGACACCTTTCATCCCAGCACTCGGGAGACAGAGGCAGGCGGATCTCTGTGAGTTCGAGGTCAGCCTGGTCTACAGAGCTAGCTCCAGGACAGCCAGTTCTGTTACACAGAGAAACCCTGTCTTGAAATACAAAACCAAACAATAAAGACGAGCCCTGTACCACTGCCCCCACTTTCTGCAGTTGTCCAAGCCCTGACTGTGAACCACGGACCTACCACAGCAGTGCCTGGTGCCCAATCCACTTCAGCAAAGGGGCTAGCAGAGGATGTCCCCTATGCAGAGGCCCAAGGTTTGGCCAAGGCGACAGGAGACGTCCTAGACTCAGAATTTTAGCACTGCCAGAATGAAGGGTTAGCAGCCACTTTGTCTGATGACAAAAGCATACATCCCAGGCAGGGTGTGGGGGGCGGGGAGGAGGGGCCTGAAGAGCAGGTAGAGGCATGAGTCTGCAGGTCAAGCTCTGGTCTGGCCTTAAAGAGGCAGCAGGGCAAGCAGGCCTGACTCATCATCACCTTACAGGTAGGATGAGCTCACTCCCTTCTAGGGCATCCTTGCACACAGCAGCGCGTTCCCATGGCAACGGGCCAGCGCCTCCTCCACAGCCTTCCTTGGAGTGCCTAAGCCCACAGTCACCCTCTCCAGCCTAAATTCTTAGAACAAAAAGTAAAGAGCCTTGAACGCACAGAGCTCTTTCCCTGCCCGTGGCCCGCAGAGCTTTCTCCCTGCCCGTGGCCCACCCCGGCTTCAGATAGAGCACTATTAGAAACCAGATTCAGCTCCCACAGAGACCTGCTTCTGCCTATGCCCATCCCTACACAGCCCCCCCTCCATTTAACTGATAGCCCGTGGCCTTCTCAAACCAGCTCAGCTTCCACCAAATATCCCTGTAATGTGGTCTCCACCCTGCGCCGTATGTGAGCCTCTGTACATGAGATCAGAGTCATCTATGGCTCTCTCAACATGTAAGGGTACAAGCTGAACAGCCACGGACTTGGAAGGTCTCAGAATGCGCCCAGCGACTGCTACTTCCCTGAAGATGGCCTTATCCCTCTACTGACTCGGGCAGGGCCTGGGACTACCCAATTCCCCCACCCGCAGCGTACACACACAGCCTCTAGGTCCCTTTTCCCTGCCCTTGGTCACACTTTACCAGGCCCAACGCCACACACCCTCACCACTCCAGCACGTCTGCCTGACCCACTACCGTCTTCCTTCTCCTCCTTTCTTCTTTTTTCTTGGGCTGGGGAGGACTGACTGATATTCTATAGCCCAGGCTATTCCAAAACTTTGTATAATCAAGGCTGGACTCAAACATGCAGTGAGCCTCCTGCCTTAGCCTCCCAGTCCTGGGATAATAGGTGCACAGCACCATGATCAGCTTTGCTTTGATTTTTGTTTTCTTTTCTTTTCCATCCCACGGGGACTTACTATGCAGACCAGGCTGGTCCCAAACTGGTTCTTCTTGCTTCAACCTCCCTAGTATTGGGATTATATATTATATGTGTCTAACATACTCTGAAATTTTATGGATTTACTTTGTTGCCTAATGCTGGGAACCCAGAGCCTCAAGCACGGTCAGTGAATGCTCTCAGACTGAGCTGTACCACCTGGAGTCCTCTAGGTTGGATTTTGACTCCAAGTATTGGAGTTTAGCTCCGCACCACCTTACTATGCCCTGCGGGTAGAGCAGAGTCTGCCTCTGGGCTCCACTGCCCATGACTCCTCAGAACATGTGACTCTCGCATTTAACTCTCAATGGCAGAGATGACACATCTGGCTGCTACCTGGATGGAACTACAGGCTCCCCGTGTCCCTATGTGTATCTGCAAGATGCTAACAGAGCAGAAAATTCCTGCTTTTTAGTAATAATTCTGTAAGTAGTATGGGTTGCAGATGTATACTTTATATTGTTTTTTTTTGGGGGGGGGGTTGATTTTTCAAGATAGGGTTTCTCTGTGTAGCCTTGGCTGTCCTGGAGCTTGCTCTGTAACCAGACTGGCCTTGAACTCAGAGAGATCCGCCTGCCTCGGCCTTCTGAGAGCTGGGATTAAAGATGTGTGCCACCAGCAACCACTTTATATTGTTCAACAATGACAGGATCATCCAAAGAGTCAGATCTCAAAATGTATCCCCGTCATGAACTGACATCTGTTAAATATGGGTGTCAAGCACATGAAATCTTTTTCAGTGATTATCTACACTTTACCATGTTTGGAATATCATTTTTTAAATGAGAATAAAATGGTGGGCTGAGGAGATAGCTCAACAGATAAGGAAGGATGTAAGCTACCAATCCTGAAGACCAGAGTTCAATCCCTAGGACCTACAGTAAAAGACAAGAAGAAACTCCTGCAAGTTGTCCTCTGACCACACATGCACCAAGTCACA
Organism: Arvicola amphibius; assembly: GCF_903992535.2. Lineage (NCBI taxonomy): Eukaryota > Metazoa > Chordata > Mammalia > Rodentia > Cricetidae > Arvicola > Arvicola amphibius. The sequence continues at coordinate 98,626,008 of NC_052053.1, read as the reverse complement.
AATAAAAGAAACAACATTAATTAAAAATAAATAAATACATAAAAGATCCGCAGCAAATGTGGGTGGAGCAGAAGAACTAGGTACGGCTGGTTGGAGTGCTTGCACTCCCAATATATGTGTGAGATTTGCATGTTCCTACTAACCACCCTTCAGACACTGCCGTGACACCCAGCCAGTGTACGCTGTTAGTTCAAACCCTCAGGTAACTGCCTGTACAAGGCAAAGTGATGCTCATTAGCACTGTGATAACCTCTCCTGTCCCTTAGTCTTTCCTTTCCGGCCACTCCATCAGGTCACCCGAGCTCACTGATCTCTGTGCACTCCAATCAGGACGCTGAGCCATTTCAGACACGTTCTGATGCTAATTCTCATCCCTCCTCCTGTGCCTACATGTAAATTTCCTGTAAGTTTTAATGACAATCCGTGCATGTAACAAACAGACATCGTGGATAAAGGCAGGGGTGGGAATCAGCCTCCTGGAAGATGACCCCTCCTTTAAATTCTAAATTTCTTGCTATCTTCACTCGATGCAGGAATGAACTAACTGATAGCATTTGTGACAGAATGCCATGCTGCTGTCCCAAAAGTAATGAAAAGAGAAAGAGAGGCTTTCAGCAAAGGGGGAGCAGAGAGGGCACCTGCTGAATCCCCACCTACTACACCTATGTTACAGGGGGCTGCTTGTTCACCCCGGCTGCCCAGAACCGAAGTAATCACACAGAAACTGTATTAATTAAATCACTGCTTGGCCCCATTAGCTCTAGCTTCTTATTGGCTAACTTTTACATATTAATTTAACCCATTTCTATTAACCTCTGTATTGCCACGTGGCTGCGGCTTACCAGCTAAAGTTCCATCTGTCTGGGGGTGTGGGAGCTACATGGCTTCTCTCTAACTCCTCCTCCTTTCTCCCAGCATTCCATTTAGTTCCTCCCCCACCCCCACCTAGCTGTGTTCCCCTATAGCTCTGCTATAGGTCCAAAGCAGTTCCTTTATTAACCAATGATAACCACAGCATACAGATGGGAATCCCACATCACCTATACCTGAATTCAGCCTCCACCCCAAACAGTGATGACAGGAAGCCAGGGGAGGAACTCTGAGGAGGCTTACATCCCCAGTGGGTACCATGGCAGGAATCCCTCCAACTGAAAGGCCACTTTTCTTCAAGGCTTCAAAGCCTCTGTTCTATCATTGCAGCTTTTCTGAGTGTTCACTAGATATCAGGTGTCATGCCAGCTTTGGGAATACAAACAAAGACTACCACACAGAGGCCTCTGTAAAAGAACCATGGTCTTAGCCAGCAGGGTGGCTCACACCTGTGATCCCTGCTGCCGAGCAGAATACTGTAAGTTTAAAGTCTGATGTTACCGGCCATCATAGTAAGCTACTAGCCAGCCTGGGCTATAGGACAAGGCCCACTCTCAAAAAGAAGGAAGAATCAAGGCCCTTAGATTCCAATCCTAGTTCTGTCATTTACTATAACTCTCTGGATCTCAGTTTCCCCCAGCTGTAAAATGGAGGAAGCAAGACCTTGGCATTGGTTCCTATGTGGAAAGAACTTGCCGGGGTGTTTTTCTGTAAAAAGAACAGAGCACAGCCCCAGCCTCACACCATGAGAAGGGTTTGCACCCACACCACCCAGCATGACGATTAAAATTACCATTCTTGCCAGGGATCACATGGCAATAAGGCTATCTCGAGCCCTGCCTGCCTACACTGTCAGGAGGCTTTTGTCATTGTGTAAACATGACGGTGCATGCACACAGACCTAAGCAGTACATACTAGGCTAAGTGGCCCTGTATACCTAGATTGGATGCTGTAGCCTATTGTCTCCAGGCGGATACTTATAGAACACATCACTGTACTGACTGGGAGGCAAGGGTAACACAATAGCAATCTACAGGTGCACTAGGAAGCCTGAGCAAGGGCTGACCGTGTGGCTCAGGTGGCAGTGTACTTGCCTGGCATGTACAAAGCCTCGGGTTTGATCCCAGCACAGCTTAAACTAGGTGATGCCCCATCCCAGCACCTGACGGAGGCTAGAGAATCAGAAGTACAAAGTCATCCTCATCTACACAGTGCGCTTGAGACCAGTGTGGGCTACGGAGGAGGAAGAGAAAGAGAGGAGGAAGCTGGGAAGAGGAGGAGGTGGAGGCAGCGGTGGCAACAAGATTGCCATCATCATCGTCATCATCACTGTCATTGTCATCAGCAAGAATCTGTCAACTTTATCATAATCTTATGGGCATGATACATGCAATCCACCAGGTTCCCAGAGACCCTGTCAACAGATAATAGTGGCAACAGTGGGTACCTAAACTTGTCTTGAAAAGAAGGAAGCAGGGAGGCGAGGCCATTGGAAAGACAGCCTCAGACTGGCTTCTGGTTATCTTTACATCGTGTGTTCACCTGCCTGGGTTTTCTGCAATGAACAGCCCAGCCCCGAGTCAGCCGCATCACAACAGAGGGAGAAGTTCCCAGAAGCCCAGCGACTGCTTTTCATCCAGACTCTCACAGGCCCAGGATGCTGTGGGCCAGGCTGGAGAGTGTGTTGGGGTCAGCTGGGGATTGAGGTTTTGGTTTCTGCACCACCTACCAGTTTCTGTTCACTTCAGTGTTGGGCGGTTGGGGCTTTAGTCTTACAGACCCAGCGTGGCTGTCAGTCTGCTCTAACAGCCTCAGGGAGTTCTCAGAGTTTCGATTTTGGCGCCTGTCCAAAGAGCCAAGTGTCCCCCTACTTTGTTATGGGGATAATTCAAGACGGCGTATAGGAAGCAGTCAGCAGGGACTCTGCAACAGAGCAATAACATGACCACAGCAGCTTCAGAGAGCAGAGGTCTGGAATACCCGGGTTTATCCAACCAACATACCAGGAGGGGCTTCTCTCGGGGCGGCCTACAGCGACAGGGCCAGCACGGGGTTCCTAGGAGCTAGAAGGGCTGCCTTGACAGAATATGCTGGTCAAGAGAGAAGCCCCTGGGACCTGGGGAAGTAGAGATGCAGCTCCATCTCCAAGGGGCTTCCCTCCCTGTCCCGGCAGCAGATGCTCATTCCCAGCAGAAAGAAGACAGCCAGGGCAGCAGGCAGTTCTGTGAGCTCTGAGCAAGGCCATCCTTGGGAGCCATGTTCAACCTCTCACAAAGAGTTGTCTAAGTTGGGGGCAACAACTTCATCAAAGCCTAAAATGTTTCCACTAAGACGGAATTAAATACTGGAGTACTGTTTCTCTAGGAGGAGGTTACAATGACTCACTGACAGAGCAGAGACTGGACTCAGTGGCAGTGAGTGTGAGCTGCAATCACCAGGACTGCCATCACCACGGCCACCTCCAACTGCTGAGTCCCTGCTCATGTGCAAACTCAGGAGCCAGGCCAGGACAACTGGAGTAGAGAAGCTTACCTGCCCAATCACTCCCTCCAGCTTGCAGAATGTACTTGAAATTGGCCACCCCCATAATGGCCAGATGCCTGGTAGTTTTATCTGTCTCAAGAGTACACTGTGTAAGAGCTGGGTGTGTCCACTCTCGGGTTCTTGAGCCCACTTGCAGGGATAGGAGAAGATGGGTCCCATGTACTCTTTAAGTCCTTAACAAAGCCAACCTTACAGGGAATGAAATCGTGGCAGAGTGCTCCTGGCCAAATCAGACTACCATTATGGACTTCGGTTTCTTCATCCACAGAACTTTCAAGGACCCCCTGACTTTGCCTTCTCTGATTTGCTTTCCTCAAACTGCTGCAGGGGAGAGAAAGGTGAGGAGAGCAGGCTCAGAAAGCCAACAAGGGAAGAACAAGACGCTGACACACACAGTACTTAGATTCACACAGAAAGCCTTGTTCTAGAGTCTGGCCAGGTTCTCGGACCCACTGAGCCCACAGGGCAGGTAGCCACCCTCATACAGGCAATGCCAGTCAAGGTAACATGCAGCACAGGGGTTAATTATGATAGCCTGCCTGGCAAAGGGAAGAGATAGTCCCCATTCTTCCTAGACCGTGCCTGCCTGGAGCACCCAGGCTGAGGGACAAAGTTAAGGACCATTGCTAACTCCAAATAAGGCATCACTTTGAAGTCCTGGGGCAGGCAACTGGCTTCCCACTCAAGGCCACACCCTAGCCAGGCATTTGCACAGTCAAAGAAGGCCAGGCACAGTGTCCAGGAGCACTGACTACTGGGTTGGGTCTGCCTAGAAGGGAAAGACATTCAAGACATTCAAAGGGCTCCATCCCCCTCCAGGTGGGGAGAAACACCTGAAAACTGATACAGATTGCGCAGGTAAGATTGCAAAATGGTTAGCAGCAGAGACAGGCTGAGAAGTCCAGAGGCCGACTTCAAGGTCAAATGAAGAAGTATTTGAATCTGCTGAGGAGGAGCCCACAGGGCTGGGAGATGGCTCAATGGTCGGGGGTGTTTTACTTCTCTTCAGACCTCAGTTCAATTCTCAGCACCAATGGCAGGCGGCTCAGAACCACCTGTAACTCCAGTCCCAGAGGATCTGATGCCCTCTTCCGCTACAACTATACTATACACTCACTCACACAGACACATCAATAAAAACAAACCTAAAAACAAAACAAAAAAAACAATGGCATACACCTTAATTCCAGCACTTGAGAGGCAGAGGCGAAAGGCGGGTGGCTCTCTCTGAATTTGAGGTCTGCCTGGTCACATGGAGAGTTCTAGGCAGCCAGAGTTACACAATGAGACCCTGTCACAACAACAAACAACAAACAGGGGGAAAAAAAGGAAAGAAGAAACAAAATCCTGGCATTGCCCAAGCCTTGGAGATGATGGAGATCCAGATGACTGGACCATGTGGTAATCCAGTCAAGGTCCTGAGAACCAGCCTCCAGCACTGAGTCCTGACCACCATTCTGGGATGCAGGCTCCTGGGTTATGAGCACATATGGTTGCTCCAGCACGACAAAGGTCACACACAGCACCAACTAAAGTCCCAGGGCATCCGGAGGCATTGGCATTCCTGTGCTCAGGGAATGGGACAGGACTCTGCCAAGCAGCTCTTGGAGCTAATAGTTCAAAAGAGACAGTGTCCCAAATGCTACTCTCCAAAGCCTCAACAGGGGGAAGGTGGCAAGAGAATCAAGGCCTTACTAGACACCATGTCCAGGCTAGCTGGAGGCCCCATGATAAGGTTGCTAAAGACAGCAGGTCTGCCCCTCGGAGAAAACACACACTACACCTGCCATGGAAGGAGAAGAAAAACCAAGACCTTACACTGACTTCCTGCGGGGCCCCCAGGTTCACACAAGAGGATCAGAAACTCCCTAAGATTTTCTGAAGCAGGGATCCCAGCCAAACGCAACCATTTCAGCCTCCAGGGAGAAAGGGCAGGGTACTGGGGGAGGGGCCGGCATGGTTAGTTCCTCAGGAGACAAATGTGTACTGTGCACAGCTGGACTATCCCCAGGGGAGCTGGAAGGTCAATGACAGCACCCTACCACCCTGTGACCGAACACAGCTGGAGCGGTGACTGGAGGCATCGAAGGGTCTGAGCTTATCTGAGGCTCTGACCAGTCCAATGATGAGGATGGCTCCCAGGTCCATCTGAATCTGGGGAGCAAACCAGAGCTCTGTCCTGAACCCAGGAACCAGCCTCAAAGCTGGAGTGGCATTGGTCACTCAGACCATGACACCCAAGGGTTTCCTGCAAGACGGTGTCCGCCCAGACCCCTAGCCAGAGGCAGTCAGTGTAGTAGCTACTACACACAAGCTTTTGTGCACCTTGTCTTCAGGGGGCAGGGCACCACTTAGCACGAAGGCTTCTGAGGACTCACACTTGCGATAGGACTCAGGAAACTCCTTCTACTGTCCAAGGCACCTCAGGTCACTGATCCTCCAAATGTCCTCAGAGCCAAGGGTTTCACAGTGACTCCCTGAGACAGTATAGCAAGGCTGCCAACAGCCTGCCAACACATCTGTTTCTTCCAGGTTTCTCACCAGCCCATCCTGGAGCCCAAGTGTCAACTGGGCAAGGCAAGAGCTAAGTGGCTGACAGGAGAGAAGAAGGGGGAACAAAGAAACCAGGCAGGGACAGGGGTGACATGCCTGTCACCCTGCCAGCTGTCCTCAGGCCTGGGAATGGGACTCACCAAGAGGGGTTTATCATGGCTCCTCACCTGTGCCCTCTTCCAACACTCTTTTGTTCATCTAAAATCCGCTCCAACAGGAGAGTCTGCCTCCCAGAATACAAACAATTAGCTTCCAGAGACCGCAAGTCACTGTGGTGAGGCATAAACTAGGAATTCATTTATAAGTTTGTACAGATATGCTTTATCAAGAGCTGTAATACGGGGCGGGAGAGATGGCACAGTGGTTAAGAGCACAGGCTGCTCTTCAGGAGGTCTTGAGTTCAATTCCCAGCACCCATGTGGTAGCTCAATGTGATCTGGTGCGCATGAGGACAAAGCACTCATGTACATAAAATGCATTTTTAAAAAGCTGTAATAATGCAGCCAGGGATGTAGCCCAGCAGCAGGTAGAGAGCCAGGGATTCAATCCCCAGAAAGGGAAATAGTAAGTACCTGGGTGTAGTGGTGGAAGCTGATTACTCCAGAGCTCAGAAACACGACAAAGGAGGAACAAACTCCACTGTACAGTAGGAAGACTCTTCTCAAGAGAAGTGGGGGGGGGGGGGCAAAGACATAGCTCAGTTGGTAGTGTACCATGCACAAACTCTGCTTTCAATTCCCATCGCTTCAGAAAACCAGGTTTGGAGAAACACACACACACACACACACACACACACACACACAATCCCAGTGCTTGGAGGGGGAAGAAAAAGATCAACAGTTCAAGGTCATTCTTGACTACATAACAAGTCTACAATACTTAAGACCCTAAGACCCTATCTTAAGGAAACCAATAAATAAGTAAATTAATAAAATCAGCTGGTATTTTGAAAAGACAATAACTAGGTGGTGTGGGTCCTCGAGACCCTGGCCTCAAAGTCCCAGGATGGCAGGCAGGACATGGGAGCAGATAACCACAAGACACGGATGCCAGATGCAAGAAGAAAAGACAACGTTGAGACTGACTTCTGTCCTCCCTCAAAGAGGCCACCACAAAGGCAGGAAGCTAGGTTTACCTGTCACCTGCAAGAAGTCATGAGACCTGGGCAAAGCCTCCAGGTCTCAACCAGAAATGGAATGCAGCACTCCAGTACAGATGTGTGTAAGCAGAGCAACATACATCAAAGTGGGGGCTACAGGCTCATCTCCAGGGTTTTTTGTTTTTTTTCATTTTTTGAGTTTTTTTTATATGTGCATTGGTGTTTTGCCATGGGTATCGGGTCCCCTGAAACTGGAGTTACAGACAATTGTGAGCTGCCATGTGGGTGCTGGGAATCGAACCCAGGTCCTCTGGAAGAGCAGTCAGTGATCTTAACCACTGAGCCATCTCTCCAGCCCCTATCTCCAGTTTTAAAACAGGCACAGCTACCTGGGTAGGGTTAATATGATCATACACATATTAACAAAAACATCCAACTTAGGATACAGGTCCATGCCAACAGGGAAGCCAATGAGATTCCAGAGAAGAATGCTGGGGCCTCAACTCAAATGTGCCATTTCCTTAAAACAGAACTCTAAAAGTCAGCAAGCTCTTTGTGAACCAGCTTCAAACACAGAAACTCTAGAAATACCTGCTCCACTCACCTGAGCCTTTCGGGTATCTCCAGAAACCCCAGACACCCTTCACCTCCCTTCAGCCTCACTGTGAAACACCGAGCATTTGGCCATAGTCGTGTGGACAACCCCCAGGAATACGGGTGTCTCCTGTGCTTCAGAGGGACTGGGACACAGCCCGGTCACAATCACTGGTCTAATATGTAGACTTAGGTCAGAGCTGCTCTTCAACCAGGAGCTTCTATGGAGAGAGGCCCAGGCTACAACCTTGCGTGCCAGACTGACCTTGCTGCTTGTACCAAGCAGCCTCTGTTTAGGGTGGTGCCAAACAGGCCCAGATGCAAACACCAAAGTAGCATTTTTTTAATTTTAAAAATAAATATATAAGGCCAGAGTAATGGTGCACACCTTTAATCCCAGCACTCAGAAAAGAGGCAGGAGGAGCCTCTTGAGTTCAAGGACATTCTGGTATACAGAGTCCCAGGACAGCCAGGGCTACACAGAGAAACCCTGTCTCAAAAATCCAATAATAATAACAACAATAATAAACAAATAGATGCATATCTTTATGTATATATACACACATACAAACATATATAAGATAAAGTTACATACATATTATACTAATCAGGCTATAAATTCACTGTTGCGGGGGCTGGAGAGATGGCTCAGAGGTTAAGAGCATTGCCTGCCCTTCCAAAGGTCCTGAGTTCAATTCCCAGCAACCACATGGTGGGCTCACAACCATCTGTAATGAGGTCTGGTGCCCTCTTCCGGCCTGCAGGCATACATGCAGACAGAATACTGTATACATAATAAATATATAAATAAATATTTTAAAAATTCTCTGTTGCTTAACTTCCTAAAAGTGCATTCCATTACACCTTAACTTATTGTGTGCACCTGTGCACATACATGGAGGTCATAGAACAACTTTCAGGAACTGGCTCCTCTCTTCCACCATGTGAGTTCCAGGTTTTGAACACGGGCTGTCAGGATCACAAGTAAGTCCATTAGCTTGCTGAGCTGTCTCACCAGCTCCATGCTGCTTAACTTAAATTTTAAAAGAAGAGAGAAGTGGGTGTCACTCGGGTCGAGTTCGCACAAGGTCCTAGATTCCATTCCCAGAACCAAAGAACAAAACAATTAAAGCGGGGAGGGTACATACAGAATGAAGGGGGTGGGTGAGCAAGCTCAGGGCCTTGTGTGTACAAATACACCTCTAGTCCTGGCCACAGTAACCCAAAGGGCAGGAAACAGGGATCAGGGCCTAGTTCCCGCCTCCAGGAAAACACATTCATGTGCTGCCTCCTCCTCATCCCAGCTCCCAGAGCTGAGTCTGGAAAAGCACTTTGGGTTCCTGGAAAGAAAGGCCCTTCGGAAATATCGGGAACTCGACTGGAAGGTGCCATTATTTATTATCTGGAGGATGTCTGTGGTGTTTGAAGGGAGCCACTCCACCTTCAAAGCCAAGACTATGGCCAAAAACAACAGAGGGGCTGCTGGCAGCCAGAGAAACACAAAGGTTCTCTCCACCCCCAAACCACGAGCTGTCCAGCCTCTCTGTGGAACACGAGACAGGACCTGGTCTTCACAGCCACTCCACACGCATGACAGGATGTCTCCTGTCTAACATGGAAAGACAAGCTACATTAAGAGATCTGCCTGAGGGAAGCCACTCACCTCCAGGTTCCTCCCCCTGTGGCATTTCACCTACAGTGGATTTGGGATATACAATGAGTTCCAGGTCAGCCTGAGCTACGGAACAAAAACCTGTCTCAAACAACTAAAATAAATAGCTCTTCAGACCCTACAAGCCCTGGCCTGGCAACACAATCCTGTGACCTGCAACCCTACTCCAGACGGCCCCACAGGTACCAACCACCAAGCAGAAGAAGCAAGGTAACATAAGAGGCACAGTCTGACTGCCTTTCCACCCAGAACGGACAGTCGGGGGCCTCTGGTTTAGACTGTTGGAGGCCCTAGGATATTCAATGCTGGGGCTCAAGAAGTGTCACTGTCGGCCAGCAGGTGCTACTTTTCTCAGCCTGGCCTAGACACTTCCAGTCCTGTCACGCTGACAGCCAGCCTAAGCCCCTACACCTTTCTGCGCAGTACTCTCAAGGCTTAAAGTATGACTCCTACCACCAGAGTAAAGCTAATGAGCCCTGCCACCTGGAACACAGCCTTCCTGCTCCCCCAGGGACATAAACAAAGGGCAGGAAGCAGAAAGGAGGGGACTGCTGAACCCCCAAGCAGGGGAAGCCACTCCCCAAAAGCTGAAATCAAGTCTAAGAGCAGTTTGAGAGCACAAAAAGTGGCCAATGGCACCTCCACGACCTTCCCAACTAAGAAAAGTAACTTCAGCAGTGCCGGTGTCAGCCAGACTCCCTCAGTCTAAGGACTTTGGTCAAAATTCACCCTAAACGTTCAAGTTGTGTCCAAGACCTAGGTAAAGTCACCTAGCTTTTCTGAGGCTCACTTTCTCTACCCTAAAATGGAGCTTAGCCCTCACAAGTTTGCTCATCACCACTGACGGTTAGAAATCACATCATGATTAATACACACGTATAAATGTGAAAAAGTATGAATCACAAAATAAGCACTCGATTATACAGCACCCTGAGTTATTACTCACTCGCATTTAAGACTCAAGTCTCAGTTAAAACATAAGGCCCTTCACAGCCAGGGGTGTGTCCCTACTTACAGTAAAATCAGAATTCCGAAGCTAATCTACCTCACCTTGTTCATAACAGTATACTGGTCAGCTCCCAGGCAGGTTAGTTCCCTGGGTCTCAATTTCCCTATAAATACAGGTACAATAACAGTGCCTTCCTCGATGACCAAGGTCATCTAAGTCATTGAACTTTTAATCATCATGAATCATTGGTCTTTTAGTTCCTTAGAGAACCTAAATACTTGTTGGTTGAGTGATGTAAAACAGACAGTTCTCCTGGCCAGTTTGCCTTCAAGAATCTTCTCTTCCCTCCCCAGGAGGTGGACAGTGTTTAGACTTCCCTCTTAGTACGTTGGGCTTCTGAAATGAACACCTGGGTCTTCATGTCCAGCCCTTTCTCTGTATGCCTGGGAGCAGGTCACTCTGTCTCTATAAGTACAGGTCATTCTAGGAAGAATGACCATCCCACATCTCCACTCCCTGCTGCAGGGAGTACTAACGAAGGCCACTGATGGAACACGTCTGACTTACAATCTGGCATGCAAGAATTCCTCCCTGTCCTCCACCCTGGACCTTTTGGGACACAAGCCTGGAGAGCACTGATCCCTCAGTGGAGAACAAATCACAGCTCCACAAGAGGCCCATGGTAGCCAAGGACCAAGAAGGCAGTTTCCAGGGGAACAGCATCCCTGGAAACGCATCTACGCCCAGTTCCCATCCTCACTGCCTTTTATTCTCCTCCTACCTCTGTAGTGGGCTAAGTCACCTACCCACTATTGCTAGGCAACTTCTCAGGGAAGTGCAGTTGCCTCTCCAGCCCATGCCTGCCTCTGACCCTAGGAAAGCTGCCCTGGCCTGCTGACCCTGGGGACGGCAGAAGGCAAGCAGCAACTAATCCAACAGGGTTTATGTTTGAACATCCCTAGGACTCTCACAAGTCAGGGACTTGGGAAGATAAGGAAAGCCACCTTTCTTCCCCAGCCCTGTTCTCAAGTTCTTATATGTCATATTCTCAAGATAGTTTCCAAGAATGGGCCAATCACACTCTACAGCAATGCTTCTCTTCCGGATGACTCTTCAGCTCTCCTACATGGTTCATGGCTCCAAATCCCAGCCCAGGAGCAGACAGCGAGCAAGGGGAAATGGGGGATAAGCTATGAGGATGGCAGGTGCCGTCTGAACTCCTGTGACAGTATTCACATTTGAGAGGTAGGATGACAGGCGACTGTCATCTTCTTCTTGTCATTAGTCTTGGCTTGGCTTTTTTCAAAATTGAGACCTAATTCTCATAACACCAGTGTCACCAATTTTGCAATGCACAACCCAGTAATTCTGAATGTACTCATAAGGCCATGCATCCATCACCACTGTCTAATTCCAGAACATGTCAACCCCTGGGGTTTTATTTGTATACTTCCATCTTTGCTTAATGTTCCTGAACAAAGCAAACACCAGAGGGAGATGGAACCACCAGCTTCAGATCCTAAAACCACTGCCACCCTGACCTTGAGATCCTGAAAAGGTCAGACAGTTCTCCCACCTGTAAAATGTGACAGCAGTAAGGACTAACTCACAGGGACACATACACACACAGGTCCTCAGGATAGCTACTGTAGACTGGACTCCTAGTGCTCCCCCACCAATTCCTGTGAAAGACCCCCCCCCAGTCAATGGAAGGGCATGAGACAAGGCCTGAGGAACTCTGTCCCCTCAACCTTCACATGTGGGAAGAAAGAATGGGAACAGATGGCAGATCTTGGTGGGGCACCGGGGCAGGAAAGTGGGCCTCCAGGAGGCTCTCATCCCTCTTCTCCCGGGTCTTCTCTGTCCCTGTCCTCTCAAGGCTCACTGCCTGGGTCAGGGCTGGGTTTGAGGGTGCAGAAACCTGAACTGATGGATAAGTAGGGCTGTACTGACCCATATGAACAGTACCAGCACACGGGGCTACAAGACTTCCTCTGCCTATGGCCTCTTGGCCGTGACTTCTCTGAGGAGTCGCAGACTAAAACTGTTCAAGCCACCTCTAGCAGAAAGACTGCAGGACCTGCCAAAATTTTATTCTGACAGGGTCTCACTACGCAGCCCTGGATGACCTGGAATTCAGCACATAGACCAGGCTGTCAGATGTTGCCTCTGTCTCCTAAGTGCTATGAATAAAGGCATGCACCCCACACCTGGTCCCGCCAGTATTCTTGTGAGTAAACAGGCCCAGCTCACAGGACCACTCCTGCAGAGATGTGTTGCCACTGGCCATATCAAGAGGTAAAAAAAACAGAGTCAATAGAGCAAGTGATCCCTGGCTGCATGTCAGACTGTGATATGTGTCTCTGAGGCTGACTGGCTGGGATGACCCCAGCTGTGCCTGGAGAGGTGTGAGCCTTAAGAGCCTGACCAGTGACCTGCTTAGACAGCCTGGCCGTCACTCTCGGACAGTGAAGGACCAGGGGCTGGGTGTGAAGCCGAGTTGAGGCAATGCTTGTCCGCCAGGCACCACAGCGTGAGCTGTTACACATTTATGTTCCCAGCACTTAGAATACGGAAGCAGGTCATTCTCCACTACACAGAAAATTCAAGGCCTGCCTGAGTTAGAAGAGACCCTGCCCCCCCCCCAAAAAGAAAAAGACAAAGAGGAGGAAAGAAAGAGAAAAGGTGGGTGAAGTCAAGTCCGAATAAGGAAGAACAACCAGAGGGTGTCCCCAGCACCTGACTCGGTGGCTTGCTCTGCCCCTCCCAGGCCCCTCACCTCATCCCTTCTGAGTGCTGCAGCACAAAGGTCACTTGGTTTCCCAGCAGAAACCCCTGTTTTTCACACACACACACACACACACACACACACACACACACACACACACACACAACACCTTCTCCACCCCAGGCTGTGCGCAGGCTCCGGGCCTACCCTAGCCACAAAGCCTGTCAGCCGCTCATTCCATCAGCTATTACTGACACGGCTTAGCAGTATGACTGCAGATCTTTCTGGTCTCCCAGTTGTCAGGACCCACCAGGCAGGTCACCCAGGGATTTCACTCAACAGTCTGCACCTGGGTTCCAGCAGTCATCTCAGCAATCCATGCATCAAGGACTAGACTCTTTCTAGCAGCCACACATCTGTGGCCAGGTCACAGAGCAGGCTGGGGCTATCCCACCCCAACTCTAGACCCACAGGAAATACCACAAGCCCTTAAGCCCAATTCCCGGTCTGTGGCCTCAGCACCAGGCCTTTTTAGAGCTGGTGGAAAGGTAGCAGCCACCTTGGAGCACCTCCCGAAGCCAGCCTCAAAGAAGATTCCTCCAGAAGACACTGACCACGTGCCCTTTGGGTGTCTACAGCCTCTTCTTCCTACAAGCCCACCTCCAGTGTCCCATTGTTCGACAATCTGGTTTTTTTTGGGCCACAGCCAGGCCTCCTCACACCTGCCTGGTCTAGGGCCAGCTGGCATCTGGGGCCTGGTGGCCCAACTCTTCCCTCCCCCACTTCTCCTTCAGGTTTTATCCATTGCTTAACCAATGGGGCACCTGTTCCCAGCTACACCAAGTGAGCTTGGGGAAGGTGCAGGAAGGTGTGAGGGCAGGGCAAATTCCTAGGCTAAATGGCTCTTAAGGGACGCTCATTCTCTGTGTGTCATTCTTCCTGCACTATAACACAGTAACACAAATTTGAAGTACTCTTCTTTTTTCCTGGTTAGTTTTTATTTGGGGGTTAGGGGGCCTTTGAGACAGGGTCTCACTATGTAGAACAAGCCAGCCTAGAATTCACTAAGTAGCTCCAAGATGGCACAGTTAGCCAATGAAAGAGCCAACGTTTGACACACGCACACACCCCACCACCACACCCAGTGCACATTTATCTCCAGAAGCTGGAACCAGGATGCAGGCCAGGAATTGGGTCTTTACCTAGAAACTGAGCATCCATGTCCTCAAGCAGCAGCCTCCTCCAAATCCTATCCCTGCTCAGCACCAGAAAACGCAGCAAAGAACAGGACAACCTGGATTCTCGACCCCCGCAGACCTGTCAGGGGTACGGCAGCCAAGAAGACAGACAAAGACGGCTCTGAGGGTGGAAGAGCTAATTCCCTGCTCTTTCTAATTCCACTTCCACCAGGTACCACCCTGATTTGGGGTGTTTCCCAGGTAAACCCATCCATTCAAGTTCTTACTTCCCCTTTGGAAGTCCTGGGTAAGCTCCCATGAGATGGCCCAGAGGCCCAGAAAACAGTGTGAATGAGGTGGCCTGTCTCTACCACTGGTGCAGCACTGGGTCTCATCCATAGCTATTCGCATCCGCCCGCCAAGGCAGCTGGGTTTCAACAGCTACTCACTCAACAAGTGTTGATGAGATGTCTCATTGGGAAAAGCCCTAGGGCTGACACCTGTGGGAATACACGGTCCCCAGAACCTCCACGGCTTCAGAAACGGGAAGAGAATACAGTTGAGGAGCAGGACCACCTCCTCACAACAAGTTAAAACCGCTAGTTTTTACAAATATGGAGTCCGAAGCTAGAAGGAGCTAGCCCAAGGTCACAGTGAGAGAGGACAGGTCCAGAACCTAACCCTAAGTCAATATTCTCTTTAGCCTGTTTGACACCTGTGCACAAACACTCACGGGTGTGGCAAGATCTCCATGAGGGAACACAGAGAGACCTGTGGTCATCATGAAAAGAACTTTCTCGGGAAAGAAAGAAGACTTCGGGCCTCCGCCTGGAAGTCAGGAAGAAGGCGATCAGAGCTGCATCTCTAGTCCACACTTTCTGGGCCATAGTCACATTTTGCATTTGGAGGTGTGGGGACCAGCCAAGAACTCTGCCCCAAAGCATTCTTTGAAGAGGGAAGAACCACAGCCACCCCACCCACTTCGGTTCCTTGAGTCAGGCCTCCTGCCTGCTCGGGCTTCTACCAGCATCCACCTCCACCAAGGAAGCAGTTCCCACCACCCATCATAGGAGCGGGTAAGAGCTGGAAGGAGGGGGAGGCTCGGTAGGGTAGAAATGCATCAGGTTCTATCTTACTCAGTGTCCCACTTCCAATGCCTAGAACTCAGTCTGGCTCACAGTCTGTGCTCACAGAGCCGGGGAGATGGCTCAGTCACTAAAGGGCTTTCTGCACCGGCATTAAGTACCTAAAGTCAACCTGTAGCACCCACATAAGAAGTTGAGTATGGTGGCCCATGCGTGTAACTGCAGGGGTAGCAGAGGCAGAGAGACAGGCACATCACTGGAGTCGGCTGGCCATCCAGACTAGCTGAGTTAGGAATTCCAGGTTCAGGGAGAGAAACGCTGTTTTCAAAAATGAAGTAGAGAGTTTGGCCAGGTGTGGAGACAAAGACATGTGGTATCTCTGTGAATTAGAGGCCAGCCTGTTCTACATGGCAGAGTTAAAGCCAGCCAGGGCAGGGCATACATAGAGAGACCCTATCTCAATAAATAAAGTGAGTGACTCAGAAAGATGCCAGACATTGGCCTCTAAGCACCACATAGGCACACCCACACACACACCGCACACAGAGAGCTCAGAAGCCAATGACTCCAACTGCACATACCACCTCAGTGGTCCCATATAACATCCTCCCCATTCCCAGGCAGAAGGAAGAAGAGCAAAACCTACTAGGTGCTGCTTTGCCTTAAGAAGTCCCTCTGTATATCCCAATCACTCCACTGAGAACTAGGCAGGGCCAAACTTCTGCAGCGGAGGAAACTGAAGTTCACAAAAGACAACACGGGAATGAATGACCTGGGGCCACAACCAGGGACCAGGTTTCCCAAGTCAAAAGCAGAGGGCCGTCGGCCAGGCTCCTATTACCAACCCAAGTAGGTGTGGATTCCCAGATACCAAAACCCTCTGAATTCTTCCCATCCTTCCTCCAGCTGCCTCCCAGTCCACCACACACCAGCCCCCAGCCCAAGCTACTTCTCCCTCACTGTGGTTTGCTCATCTTCTCAAGGGTCCAGCTCACAGAGCTGCTGGAATCTACGAGCTATAGCAGGTACGATGCTGGCACACACTAGCCAGCATCAACCTAATATGTGACACATGCCCAGAGATGACCAAATTACCTAGATGGTCTGTTTCCACCAGGTTGGAGTTCTGGGAAGCTATCATTTATTTTCTCTCCAACCTCAATGAACATGTTCACTCAGCCATTCGTTCTTTAATACTGAGTGAATATATAGGCCCAAGACTCAGGGCCTGGATGCCGGAAACTGAGTCCCATACCCTTGCTGGGCCTGGCTCTTCAACAGCTCCACCACTCCTGTCTCTTCTAGTACAAAGCTGAACTCCTAGGAGGGACTTCTATTCTCCACGGAAGATCCCAAGTTTTCCATCATTCTGATCCCACCCTTCCTGACCATCTTGAGAAAGTTTTTGGATTTTTTTTTTTTGTCTTGTTTTGGTTTTTGTTTCCTTTTTTGAAAGAGAAACAGGAGAGGGAGATTCCTTGTCCTCTCTGGGAGTCTCCAAATTGCTCATCCCGTTTTCTCCTCCAGCAACAGTCCCAGGAAATAGACTCAATGAGGGAAGCCGGGAAAGACCCTAAACCTTCAGCTCCAGAAGAGGGGGAGGGGGCTGGCAGGAAGAGGGCGGTGTCTTTAAGCAACCAATACATTACAAAGAAGTCAGTTCAAAGCCAAGGGACTCTCTTAAGTCGCGGTTGCTGTCGGAGACAGAGGCAGGGCCCCAGGTCGCCTGTTTAAGAAGCCCATTGTGGTGTGTTTTAAATTACCTCTGCTTGTCTGATGAAGTGAGTAAAGGGGCACCGTTTCAGGGCTTAGGATTCCTGAGTGAGCTAATACAGGATGCCTTTAGCTAAAGGGGAAAAAAAAACTTCAGTTGGCTCTCTAAACTCCCCCCCCTTTTAAGTTTAAAAAAGGGAATGAATGTTACCATTTTTGGACATGAGCATTCTCCCTCAAGCCCAGCCCTAACCGCACTATCCAGAGGGACGCGCCATCCTGTCCCCCCATACCCAGATCACGAAGGGGGGGGAGTATGAAATGGGGAGGGACTGGACGGGAATGGGAGGTGGGGTTCAGGGTACGTGGCTCAGGGAAAGGGCTCGCTGCGCATGCAGGAAGCCGCGGCACGGTTAATACCTCCCACCCCCCAAGAGTGGTTTCTGACCTCTTCCTGCCACTAGCCATTACACTCGGGACCCATCGCCAATTCCCCAGCCCAGAAGGGGCAGCAGATCCAGGACCTCGCTGACAACGTCTAGGATACAGCGCAGGGCTGAGCAGAGATCCTCAAAGAACGACCCCAAATATCTCCTGAGACCATCCCTCACCACGGAGCCCGTCAACAAGAGCCAAGCTACCCAAACTCGCGTTTCACTAGGAAACGAGCGAGTCGGTAAGGCAGAACGCAGATGCAAGGCTTGCAGCTACCAGCTCACTGAGTTAAGCAATAAAACGGTTCACCGTCCTGACCCCGCCCCCACAGGGCCCTGGGGAGCCCGCAAACGCCCCCCGATTTTCTCGGCCCCAGCAGCACTCCAGCACGTCCAGTTCCAGGCAGATGCCGAGGAAGCCGCCAAACCCTCCGGCACCCGCTCTGCTGTCTGCCGACTCGGCTAGGGGCGCAGAGTGCGGGGCAGCTTGCCCCAACGGTACAGAGAGCCCAGGGGCGGCCCAGGAAGCGCGCTGCCACCGCACGCCATATGGAGGCGCCAGGAAGAAGGGAAGGAAGGGGAAAATCGATCCCGAGTAAGCAGCCATAGAACCGAAGTCTCAGCCCCAGCCTCTCGAGCACCGCCCCCACGCCCTGCCCACGCCGGCATGGTTTCGGCAGCAACGGGGTGGCCTGGACCACCCGCTCCGAGGCGACCTGCCCGCAGGCGACGCCACCTCCCCGCGCTGCGGCTCGCTGTTCGCGGGCTACAGGGCAGGGGTGCTCCCCTCTTCCGCCCGGTGCCTGTAACCCAATACCCCACCTCGCAGTGGCCGCGTTGTCCCCGCCTCCGCTCTTGCGCGCCGGGAACTGGTTTCCAGCCGGGAGCCCAGGAGTGCGGCGGGCAGAGCGGATCAGGACTCGGAGATGCGGAGGGTGGGGATAAATGCTAACCTTCCTCTGCTGCTTCTCCCAGGCCGGATCCAGAAGCAGGTCCCGGTCCCAGTCCTCTTCGGGCTGCATGTAGTCGTTGGTCTGCTGGGAATCATAATGGTCCATGATGGTGCACGCGTGCTAGGGGCTGGATTTTTTTTCCTCCACCTTCTCTCCAGGCGACCGCAGCTGCTGCCCGGGTGTGGGGAGGGAGTCGGCAGGGTTGGGCTGGGTTGGGCTGGCGGGGCCGGGCTCGCTCCCCTGAGCCCGCTTCCGCCGCGGCTCTGCTAGCGGAGGCTGCTGCTGACGGTGGCGGCGGCTGGAGCTTGCGGACTGCCTTCCTGGGGAGCGCGCTCCGATCTAATCTCCACGCACACTGCGCTCGGTGAACACTCGCGCTGCCGGAGCAGAGGCGGGCGGGGGCGGGGAGAAGGGGCAGAGCCCTCCCGAGGTTCTCCATTGGCCAGGCCGAGTTGCCCAAACTTCCCCCCCAGCGCCTTTCATTGGGAATTCCTGGCATCCGTCAGGCGGGTCCCTATGCATATAGGTGGACTGGGCGGCCCCCTCTGGGCGCGGACGCCACCGCCCACTCCCTGGGTTCCCACTCCCCCGCGGCTCATGTGACACCACCTTAAGCTGAACCGGAGTGAAGCTCGGGAACACCTCCCGGAGCTCGGGGACCAAACAGCACTGAGCTCCGGAGCCGCGGGAGTCGCCGAGGATTGGCCCGGTTCCCTGCCGGCGGGAAGGCCTGGAACTTGGGAGCACCGGTGTTCCTGCCCCCTCCGGGCGTGCACGCCACCGCCCACTCCCTGGGTTCCCACTCCCCCGCGGCTCATGTGACACCACCTTAAGCTGAACCGGAGTGGAGCTCGGGGACCAAACGGCACTGAACTCCGGAGCCGCGGGAGTCGCCGAGGATTGGCCCGGTTCCCTGCGGGCGGGAAGGCCTGGAACTTGGGAGCACCGGTGTTCCTGCGGTGCCACGTCGAGCTCCGAACCCCGGTCCTGCAAGGGGAAACCCGAGTATTTCGTATTTCGCTTTCTCTTCTCGGGAAACCTAGGTCGGGACAAGTAGGTACCCTGGGAAGGCGGGGAGGGCCTACAGTAAAAAGGAATTTCCTGATTCTACCACCTCGCCCGCCCCTCCCCTTGGGACCAGGCTGATCCCTGTAGAGCCAGGTTTATGACCAGCCAATGGTTCTCAGGCCACTGAGCCTCCCCACCTCGCCAAGGGTCTCGAGGGCTCAGAGCAATGACCAGCTACGGGCTTCATGGGTGGCAGCTACGGCTGCCCGGCTTCCCAGGCTCCAGGCAGGTATGCCCGGGTGGACTGAAGCTACCTTCTGAAGGCCTCCTTTCCTATCCACTCCTCCAGCTTATCTACACCTTCCTCGAAATTAGGAAGGGCCCTGAAATGATCTGCCTATACCATGAATTCTTACAGATACAGATACCTGACGTGTGGAAACTGAGACTCAAGAAGCTGAGCTGGGCAAGACTTAGCAGACAGGGACTCAACAGGCCCATTCAGTATCTAACCTAGTGCCTGACAAAACCTTACTGTCCTTGGAGGAGGAAGAAACATTGCAACAAACAACTAAACTTAGTGCCTTGCACTACTCTCTGGGCTCAGTAAAGGAGGGTGGAAATGTGTTGGTCCAGTAGCGTTGCATCCTGGGAAGAGGTGGTCTCTTGAGGGATGCTGAGTTTGAAAAGCAGTAGCAAATAAGCCGGCGGATTGGCTGTGCGCTCTGATGTGGACAACAGAAACGTCCTTCTTGCATCCTTCATTTATACAGTCATCCCTTACTATTCAGGGGAGCTGATTCCCAGGTCCACTGCAGATACCAAAATCTGCAAATGCTTAAATCTCACATGTACTTAATGGCACAAGATTGATGTGTCACCTACATACATCCACTGTACATTTTAAATCATTCCCGAATAGAAATGCCATGTGACTACTTACACTGTTGAGGAAATCCTGACATGATTAGCCATCCCACCCTTGGGATACTTTTTTTCTGTGGTTAGTTCAATCCAAGATTCTAACTTGTAAAAATGGAAGCCAAGCTGTGTTTGTAGGGCCAGCTGGTTAATCTAGAAGCTGGTGTAGTCTAACGAATCACTCAGAGATGTTTACTGACAAGAAGAGGTCTGAATTAGAGTACTTGAGAGCCCACAATGGTCAGAGAGAGAGAGAGACAGAGAGACAGAGAAACCCTGCCTCTGGTTGGCAGAGTCCACAATGATGCTGGCATAAGTAGATAGCAGTGTTGGTCCTCAAGTCGCTAGTCAGCCACACATGCTCATGCTAGTGTTACCATCAGCACTGGGTCCTCTCTAAGCCCCTGGCCAAGGAAACAACTGTTTCTAAGCTAAAGACAGCAGATTTATGAACTATTTCATAAACACTTCAGGTTTGTGAACTATTTCATAAGCACTTCTAAACTGTGGCTCTAAACCGACCATAAAGGGCAACGATGGTGCTATATCTGTTCATTCACTCAATAAATTTTTTCTGAATGCCTTCTGTGTGTCAGGGAATATGCTAGACATCACATATAATAATGAAGATGAAAATATCCACACATCCTTCCTCATACAGCGCACCAGAGACTGGGAACCGAAGATGTGACCCTAATGAGACAGAAGCGGAGAGGTCTGACATTCTACAGAACCCAGGGGAGCACTGAACCCCATGGGGAAGAGAGCTCCAGGTGGAAATTGAGTAAGCTTTAAGGACTAAGAGTCAAATGAACGTGGGAGATTATTCCAGGGAGAGGGACCAGGGAAGGCGACACCAAGGGGCAGGAGACGCTATGGCATATAGCTGGATGCCTACCATCTCAAGGCAGCTAGACTGAAGCTACAAGGGAAATGAGGCTGTAGAGGAGCCCCACTGTGCTGGCTGCACACTGCAAGGCCAGTTGCAGAAATCCAGACTGTCATGGGAAAGATGCGCACAGATGCAATACCTGGGGACAAGCTGGAAGGCAAAGGAGTTTGGCTGTGCAGAGGAGAGATGTTCTCAGGATAATGGCACAGACCATGGGGTTTGCCTGTAACAAGTATTTAAGTTCTGTTTAACAGAAAAGAAACCAAAGCCCAGAGGGAGGTGGAAGCTTGTCCCAGTCATGTGATACCTAGATGCACGCATGCTTTCAATCTGGTGACTTTATCTTATTTTCTTGTAATTTATTTTATATGCATTGGTATTTTGCCTGCATGTATGTCTGAGTGAGGGTATCAGGTCCCCTAGAACCGAAGTTAGAGATAGTTGTTAGCTGCATGTGGGTTCTGGGAATTGAACCCAGGAATAGCAGTTAGTGCTCTTAACCACTGAGCCATCTCTCTAGCCCTTGATCTAATGACTTTCAGCCCTAGTTTTTTAGGGGTTTGTTTTTGTTTGATTTTTGTTTTTCGAGACAGGGTTTTTCTATGTAGCTCTGGCTGTCCTGGAACTCACTTTGCAGACCAGGCTGACCTCATACTCACAGAGATCCACCTGCCTCTGCCTCCGGAGAGTACCACCACAACCTGGCTATAACAACACATTCTTAAGCTGGTGACCTTGAACCCCCATGGTTCTGTCCCAAGAACTTCCTGACACCCCTCAGTCTTTTTCTTCCTTATGTTTTCAGCCCTCTCCTCTAAACTGGATCCGTCTTTCAGACTTCAAGTAACTCAAGTTTCGATTTTAAAGAAATCTTCCTTTGACTGCCGCTGCTCCGTTCCATTGTCGCTCTTTCTTCTGTGTTCATGACCTTAATTTATCCACCACTTAGTGCTTCTTAAGCTCACAGCTATGGCCACTCCACTGAAAGCCCAGACAAATGCACTTTCAGCTGTGAGATCCAGAGACCATTGTTTTAGGCCTTGTGCCCAGGCTTTTCTGGTATCTGATGTGACCCATTTCCCCTCACCTTGAAAACCTATCCCCCCCCGTACTTCCATGGTACAGGAAAGCTCCAAGCTCTCTGCTTCTGCTCTGTCTGGGTATTTGTAACATCCACCTTTTAGATCAGCGCATAACTCATTATAAAGTACATTAATCAAGTGTATCGATCTGTGCGTCTACATCCTTGTTAGCCAAGTGAAGATACAAAGAATTCCCAGAGCTGAGAATAAAGACATTCACCACCATACCTGACTTAGCTGTGTTATCTTCTTGTTTTGAGATAGTATCTCATGTAGCCCAGGCTGGTCTCTGATTTCCAATGTAGTTGAGGATGACCCTGAACTTTTTACCATGCCTGACATATGCACTACAGGGAACTGAACCCAGGGCCTTCTAAGTGCTAGGCTACATTCTATCAAACGAGTCGCATCCCCAGCCCTGTGTTGTGTGTGTGTGTGTATGTGTGTGTGTGTGTGTGTGTGGTGTATTTTTCCATTATAGGAGCGTATCCTCAGTAACCACTCCTTTATCCTCTCCACAGGCATTTTCACTGCTTGCTGGTTGGAACCACCATGACAAAAGCCACCATGAACGTGTTTGGGTGTGTGTTTGATGAACACATGCATTCATTTCTCTTGAATGTATACCTCAGTGTAACTGCCAGGTCACAGGGTTGGCATATGCTTTGCTGTAGTAAACATTGTCAAACAGTTTTTCAAATTGGCTGTAACAACTTACTCTCTAGCAGCAGGAGATGAGGATTTCAGTTGCTCCCCATCCTCCTACCACCTGGTATTGTTTAAAAAGAAAAAGTCATTATGGTCGGTGAACAGTGGGTTCTTTTTTGGTAAGTCTCTTCGTGTGCTGTTGACCATCTGAATGAACACCTACCTATTCCTGCACCATAGGTTCTAGCAGTGAATCATCCTCTCTTTGCCACTTGCATGCATATTTCACTAATTCCCCAATGTCAATCATTTAGTCTCATTCGTTCATTCATCCGCTCACCAGGTACTTATCTCTGCCTGGCACTGTGCTGGAGGTAAAGAGTGAAGAAAGGGGCGGGGTGGAGCAGGCTTTTCTTTGGGCCATGAACCAGCTCCCAAATCATGACACCGAGACTCTTACTAGTTATAAATACTTGGCCTTATCTTATGCTTGTCCCACTAGCTCTTAGAATTTATTGTAAGCTCTTTCTCTTCATCTCTGTTTTGCCTTAGGGCCTTTTACCTTTCTTTCTTTATGTCCTACTTTCCTGCTTCCTCTCTTTCTCCCTCATTCTCCCTTCTCTCTCAAGCCTAGATTCCACTTCCGACTTATTCTCTCTGCCTGCCAGCCCCTCCCATCCCTCCACCGCCTAGCTATTGGCCATTCCACTTTTTATTAGACCAATCAGGTGCCTTGGGCAGGCAAAGCAACCCATCTTTACATCCTTAAACAAACGCAGCATAAACAAATGTAACACATTTTTACATAGTTAAATAATCTACAACAGAAACAATGTAACACATCTTTATATCATTAAACAATGCAGCATAAACAAATGGAACACACCTTTACATAAAGTACTATTCCACAACAGCGGGTGAAGATGTTTCAGTCACTAAAGTGCTTGCTGTGGAAGGAAGAGGACTTGATCCTCAACATCCACGTAAAAGCTGGGCACAGTGGCACACGCCTGTGGAAGAGAGAGCAGGAGGATTCCAGGCAGTCTTGAACCAGCCATTCTAACTGGATGGGCAGACTTCAGATTCAGTAAGTGACCTTGTCTCAGAAAGTAAGGTGTGGCGTGAGGAAAATGCCTGACATCAACCTTTGGCTTCTAACACACACACAGTGAAGAAGCTGAGTGTGACGACACAAATCTATGATCCCAATGCTTGGGAGTCAAAGACAAGATCTTGAATTCAAGGCTTGACTTAGCATCATAACAACTGCCGTTTCAAATATAAAAATAAGACATAAAGCCGGGCATAGTGGTTCACACCTATAATCACAGCCCTTCGGAGGCAGAGGCTAGGGGATCTGTGAGTTTGAGGCCAGCCTGGTCTACACAGTAAGTTCCAGAACAGCTAGGGCTGTTACACAGAAAAACCCTGTCAAAATAAAAAAAAAACACAACAAAACCAAATAAATAAATAGATAAATAAATGTCAATGAAGCAAAAATGAGAATAGTGGAGCATGCCAGCAAGATAGATGTGACCTCGTCTCTCTTAAAATACACAGTACATGTTTAGGGACAATTCAGCAGATGATTATTTTCAGGGGACTTTTTGACTCTGAGTGGAAGATGTTTTGTTTGGCTTGCATAGAAATGAGAAGGTGAGAAAAGTCTATTTTACATGGCATTTCAGTTTATTTTGGTTTTATTTCTTGTTTTGGTTTTTCTGTTTTGTTTTTTGAGACAGGGTTTCTCTGTGTAACAGTCCTGGCTGTCCAGGAACTCGCTCTGTAGACCAGGTTGACCTCGAACACACAGAGATCTACCTGCCTCTGTCTCCCAAGTGCTGGGGTTAAAAGGTGTGCACCACCACTGCCCAGCTGGTTTGGGTTTGTGAGGGGAGTGTTTTGTTTTGCTTTGTTTTTGAGACAAGATCTTAATATAGAACACTAGCCAGGCCGGGCGGTGGTGGCGCACGCCTTTAATCCCAGTACTTGGGAGGCAGAGGCAGGCAGATCTCTGAGTTCGAGGCCAGCTTGGTCTACAAGAGCTAGTTCCAGGACAGGCTCTAGAAACTACAGGGAAACCCTGTCTCGAAACACCAAAAAAAAAAAAAAAAAAAAAAAAAAAAACTAGCTAGCCTAGAACTTAGAATGTAGACCAGGCTGACCTTGAACTCACAAAAAGCCACATGACCTGTGACTCCTGAGTACTGGGATTAAAGTTCCTTCATGCCTCAGCTGATATTTCAAATAAACATTTAAAAGAAAAAATTAATATAAATTTTATTTATTTAATATAATTTATTTATCTATTTATCCCTAGGTGGGCACAGTGGCACATACCCATAGTCTAACTACAGTGGAGATGGAGCCCACTTGAGACTGTGACGCAAAGCAAACAAGATAGAACAGGAGAGCTGGGGGTGTAGTTAGCTCAGCGGTGGAGGTATGCATAGCTTGTTTGAAGCCCTGGGTTCAAGCCCCATCACTCCCTGGAGTTCTGTGGGCAGAGAAACTGAGTGAGGAGAAACGGGCCAGTGAAGGGCAAAGGCGATGAGGAACCTGAGGAACCACACCGACCCCTCCCAGAGGCTCCGCTGTTACTGCTATCTGCATCCTTTGGATGACTCTGGCTACAAAAACAAAGGAACGGGGTGTGGAAGAGTTCTTGCCATCACACACACTAGTGTGTGGGGACTGAAACTCAAGAAATTTGCTCATGGGGTAGCAAAGAAGAGAACGCTGAAGTGGCTTCTCCACTAGGTGAGCCTTTTCGCTGTGGACCGGCTCAAGAAAGATCGCTCTACCTCCCACTTTGTGGCAGCCTCCCCCATTACCCACTCTCAGGACAGCTGCTTCAGTGAGTCACCGGGAGCCACAGGTGCCCCTTTGTTGAGAGAGCCTCGCTCTACCTGGAGGAACAAAGCTCCCTGGAAAAGAAGGGACCGTAGAAATGCCTGAGAATTCTGGGAATGCCCAGCACACACCCACTCCATGCCGGGTAGCTAGTTACAGGCAGGCACAACCTGAGAGGAAACGGACCGGACTCCTGTTTGTAGAAGCAATCTCAAATCCGTGTTTTTCCTTTGTGCGTGTTAGGCAAGCACTCTTCCCCTAAGCTACAGCCCTGGCCCTTGGCCTAACGTTTGAAGTGACACAATGACAGAATGCCAACCCAGGGCCTGGTAGAAAGCAGGCCTCTACAATAAGCCTTCCTTCTTGTCCCATTAGGACAGAGCCCGGTACAACACAGACAAGTAGGTTCTGTGAGCTACTGGAAGCTGTCAGATGGTGGTGGCCCACACCTTTACTCCCAGCAAAGGCAGGTGGAGAGGAGTTCGAGGCCAGCCTGGTCTACACAGCAAGTTACATAGAGAAACCCTGTCTCAAGCCTCCCTCCTCCAAAAAAGAAAAAAAAAAAAGAAATAAAAGAAAAAAAAGATACTGGAAACCTTTATTCACTGTAAGACCCCTTAGTCCAGCAGTCTAGGATTTCCCTCTTTGTATCCTGGGTTCTCTCCCTCACAGGGTGAGGATGATGGATTCCTTACGACTCTTTTCCTAAGAACACAGAGGCATAGAAGTCATTTGAACACAGAATGAGTACAAATCCTTAATCTGAACCTCCAAACTTTGCTTGTTTGGCTATTTTTACTTACTTATTTTTTTTTTTTAAGGGCCCAGGCTGGTCTTGAACTCTACATAGCTAAAGATGACACTGAACTCTGGTGCTCTTTGCCTTCACATTCCAAGTGCCAGCAATTATTTTTAAATTTTAATTAATTGACTGTTACGTGTATTGTCTAGATGTGCACCTGGTGTCCAAGGAGGCAGGAAACGGCACCGGATCCCTCTTGGGCCTGGAGTTTACAGATGGCCGTGAGCTGCCATGTGGGTGCTGGTAATTGAACCCAGGTCCTCTAGAAGAGTACTCAGTGCTCTTAACTTCTGAGCCATCTCTCCAGCCCCCAGGTGCGGGATTCCAGGGATGCATCACCATGCCCAGTGAAGTTCAAAATATGAAACGCTCCCTGAATCCAAACTTTTAGAGCACCAGCACACAAGTGGAAAATTCCACACCTCCACGAGCATGCTGCATTGCCGTCAACATGCAGACATACTGAAAATATTGTGTAAAATACCATTAGGCTGTGTATTTGCAAATAAAATTAATTTTGTATTAAGACTTTCAACTCCATTCCTGAGAATACCACATTATGTGTATGCAAACATTCCCAAATCATGGGTGGGGACCCTGAAATCTGAAACACATCTAGTCCTAAATACTTTGAATAAAGGATATTCTACTTTAAGCCCCAGAAAGCTAAAAAAAAAAAAAAAAAAAAAAAACACAATGCATCTCCTAGTTAGCCTCAGCTGTCAACTTGACACACCCAGAGTTATCTGAAGTCTCAATGTGGAGAGGACATCAATCAGGCTGGTTTGTGGGGCATTTTCTTGATTGCTAATCGATGTGTGAGGGTCCAGCCCTCTGTGGGGAGTATCATCCCTAGCAAGGGGATGTGGGCTGTATAAGAAAGCTAGCTGAGGGGCTGGAGTGATAGCTCAGCAGTTAAGGGTGCTAGCTGCTCTATCAGAGGACCCAGGTTCAATTCCCAGCACCCACATGGCAGCTTACAACTGTTTGTAACTCCAGGGGATCCAACACCCTCACACAACAATTACAATTACACAGTCACACAACAGTCAATACCAGTGCACATTAAACAAACAAATATTTTTAAAAAGGAAGAAGGAAAGAAGGAAGGAAGAAAAAAGACAACTGAGTCAAAGCTAGGGAGAGCAAGCTCACAAGCAGTATTCTGTGGTCTCTGCTTCAGTTCTGGCCTCCAGGTTCCTGCCCTGATTTCCTTTCCTGATAAACTGCTACCCGGAGGTGTAAGATTAATTAAACCCTTCTGTCCCAAACTTGTTTTTTGATCCTGGTGCTTATCACAGTGACTGAAAGCAAGTGACAACACTTTGGATTCTTGGGTTTCTGGGTCAGAAAGGCGGAAGCTAGCTTTGTCCTCAGACCCAAAAACAAACTCCTGGTCTCCGAAACTCTCACAGCACAGCCCTTATAGCTGCCACATCTTTCTCTGCTTCTTGTGAGCCCTTCTCCACATTTTCCACCTCTTGTGTTCCTAGGAGGTATTTGCTGTAGGAAACAGGACTTTAGTAAAATTCCATCTCTCTACCTCAGTTTCCCTATCAGACCTAAGACAGGCCCCTGGAAGCCGGTCCTTTGTCGTGGTCAAGTAGTTCATAAGTCCTTGGGAAGGTGGTGCTGGAGACACTGAGTAGGTTGTATTCCTTAAGTGCCCCAGTCAACAGCTCTGAGCCCTCCTCATCTTCTGCTTAATTGGGACCATTTTCTGAGAGCCATTCCTCGCTCCCACCGCAGACTGCAGAGTGTGGGGGACAGTAGGCACATTGCGCTTACAGGATCTCTAAAAACAGACTGGCTGGGGCAGGCAAAAGAGTTTCTTTGCTTTTCACACTGCCCAGTTCCTTGATCTCAGGACAAAACAACTGACTTTCTGCTACCCTCTTTTCCTCAGTGAGCATGCTCCCATCTCTCTCCCAACTTCCTGGGCTTAAAAGCTGGGAGGGCCCCTCAGTTATCTCTAGCTCCAGCACCTACTCTGAGGTCAGTTCTGAGAACAAAGATAGCCACGCTTGACAGCTGCCTTGCCTGGGCCTGCTAAGAAAAGCTGGGGAGACCTCCCAGATATCTCTAGGCTCTAGTTCCCAGCAAATACCGACAGGCAAACACCCAAAGTGCAGCTGGGAATTCCTGGTGAGTAACACCCACCCCACCCCCATCCTCCAACCTGGGCGCTGGCAGGCAGATTCCTGGGGCTGGGGGAGGCAGAGGCAGGAGAGCTTGCTCTCAGCCCCAGAGGTAGACCAGGTCACTTCCCGGAGATGAGGCGATTGCTTGCGGGGAGGGGCCGGTTCTCCCTAGGTGGGAGGCAGGATAAGGTCAGGAGTAGAGCTCTGGGACCCACTAAGTAAACCCAGGCTTTACTCAGAAGCAGCATGAGAAGCTGGACTGGCCAGGTGATCTTTAGGCTTCTGACCCTTTTCTTGAAATCCTCAGACTCCTCCCTTGTGTGTCAAGGACAAGGGTTTGACTCTAAGGGAAGTGTTGGCTACCTTGAATAGTAAGTAAGTTTCTTTATAAAGGATACAAATGTTCACAGCCCATTAGTTTTTGTCTTAATGTTTGCATTGGCTGCGTTGGTTAGCATACAAAGTAACGCTAACACTGTAACAGTCTTCTGTTCTGTTTCTCACGCTCCCTCTTGCTGGTCCTCTTCTATTTTTTTCTCTTTCTTTTCCCTTTTCTTTTTATCTCCTTTCTTTTCCCTTCCTCTCCCTTCTCTTTCCATCTTTCCTGTTTCCCTTTCCTCTCCTTTTTGTGAAACAAAGTCTCATTCAGTAGCCCAAGCTAGACTGTGGCACAGTCTAGCCTCAAACTCCCAACAATCCTCCTGCAGGGATTATAAGCATGAGCTGCCATGCCCTATTTTTAAAATATACACAAACATAAAACGGGTACAAACTCTAGGGTTTTCCCCTTTAGTGTTAACAATAAAATCGAAATAAATACTATTTAAAAGATATTATACAGCCAGTATGATTCGAATGAGCTACGTTCTAAATTACTGTTCTCCGTGTGATTTAAATCTGGCTGGCCTAGGGCAGGTGTATCCTTAGTGCCTAGGATGTCTGTGTTACCAACAACCAGAAGATGAGGATGTCTGTGTTACCAACAGCCAGGCGATGACTCAAGCCTCCTGCCACTTTCTCGGCTTGAATTGCTGCACAGGGTGTCTTCTAACCTTCTCTTGGTGGGAGCACGCTATAATGTATGAAGTTCCCCTCTGCTGTTTTCCCATTAACACTCAACAATTAGCGTTTAAATTAAGGAGATCCTTAATTTTCAGGGCCCCATCTGTAACCGCAGGAGCCTGGCCTTCATCTCTGCTACCTCACAAATAGAGTTGTGCATACCCATGCGGGGATCCTCATTCAGCCATTGCTTCGAGTACCTACCAGATGTTGGACACTGTTCTAGGTTCTAGCAGGGAGCAGAATGGACAGAAGTTTCTGTCCTGTGGAATTTGCATTTCAGTGGGAGAGGCTGATAAAATAACTAAGAACTTGTTTCAAGAGGGGGAGGGGGAGGGAGGAGGGAATCTAGAAAGGCTAGGCCAGAAGGCACTTCCTTCTTAAAGGTGAGGTTCCAACCAGAGAGATGGCTCAGTGTTTAAGAGCACTTGCTGCACAGACCTGAGGGACTGAGTTCAAATCCCCAAGTAAAAAAACCTGTGGCTCAGGGGCTGGAAAGATGGCTTCAGTGGTTAAGAGCACTGACTACTCTTCCAGAGGACCTGGCTTCAATCCCTAGCACCCATATGGCAGCTCACAACTGCCTGTCACTCTAGGATCTAACAACCTCACACAGACATACATACAGGCAAAACACCAATGCAAATAAAATTTTAAAAATAATAAATTATTTTTAAAAACTCTTTTTTTAAAAAAAAAAAGCCTGTGGTTCTGGTTAGCTTTAAACTCACAGCAATCCTCCTGCTTCAGTTTGCTCAGTGCCGGGATCACAAGCGTGAGCTGCCATGTTCAATTTTTTTCTAACCCGCCCACACTGTGCCGTGTTCAATTTTTAAAATATCCTTTTGATATGCACAAATGTAAAACTAGGTACAAACTCTCGAGGTTTCCCCTTTAGTACTCATGGCAGTGTATGTGCCTGGTGTGCCTGTGATCCCAGCGATGAGGGGCTGAGGCAGGAGGATCATCGGGGCTTGCAATTTGCCAGTCCTAGTTCCAGGTGCAGGGAGAGACCCTGTCTCAAAGGATTAAGGCAGGGATGATAGAGCAGGAAGTCAGCGTCCTCCAGTGGCACTGGTGCACACCCATTCTCTCTCCCCCCCCCCCCAGATTCATGTACAAAACAGCAAATTTAACAGAGCATTGAAAGGAATTCTTGTTGAAGGGTGGCATCTAATACCTAAATGAGAGGAAGAAACAAGAGCATTCTACAAGCATCCAGGAAGCCAGATGACTTGAGGGAGAGCACCAAGACACACAGAAGCACACAGTTAAAATGCAGGGACAATAAGTGTTGGGGACTGCAGACCACCAGACCCTGAATTTCTTGTAAACAACTTGTTTACAGGCTGCTCTGAGCACGAGACCCCAATGACAGGCTGGTGGGGCTGCAGCTGAAAGATCCCGAGAGCTGGGGCGTGGCCAGAGCCCTATATAAGCTGCCCCTGTGCACAATAAAGTGGGCATTCTTGGCACTCTTGTCTCAATGATGTCCCTGTGGCCCCATCTGTGTGTCTTTGTGCTTTTAAATTTTCAGCCTAGTTCCCATAGTGTGTAGTGAGTAGAGCACAGAATGGAACCAGTGTAGTTTTACAAGTGGAGGCCCTCAGCGAGATCACCCTCGGGAATGGTGAGGGTGGATTAAAGATGGGTATGTGTGTTATGCGTGTTTGAGTAAGTCTTAAAAGAGACAGAGTATAGACAGCCAGATTATAAACCACGTAAACATGGAATGTGCACAGAGAATTTGGATTATGTATATTATTGTGTTGTCTTTTGGTTGGTTGACTGAAGACAGACATTTGATTCTGGGAACTGCTAAGAAAGGTATCTTGACTTTAAAATATGGGTCTAAGGATATGTTGCTTTGGAAAAGAGGTTCTGTTTTTGTTTCCACAGAAGATGAGAACCTGTGGGAGTCATTCCAGACTGGAACGGTTTGATGGACCAAGACTCCCTGAAATGTTGCTGTGAATACCCACAAAGATACAGCACCCCAAACAGCAGGAAGTAGTCTGGAGAGAGAGCTATGCCCAAATTCCCTAAATGATTGTTTAAGTAGGGCTCAGGAGCCTGTCTGCCATTGTGGGCCTGACAAGCGGCTTGCAGGCATGCAGGTGGAGAGCTAGGGTCCCTTCCACAATTCCCAAGCATGGGCCTGCTTCCTGGAGTCCCCAAGAGCGGAGAGGCGGTGACTGGAGCAGAGCTTTGTGAGGGAAGCAGCCAACTGCTGTGAATGTGGCTGCTGTTCCTAGCTCTGCGATTCCCAGCTCTGTGGTTCCTGGCTCTGCGAGCCCAGGAGTTTGTGGTGTGAGTGGCAAGCATGCTTCCCAGCAGCAGTGGGAGGCAGGTCACTCCGGCCCAGTTGGTGCCTAGCCTGGTGGAGCCATCCAGAGAGAGATCACTGCAGCGATAGTGGCCACTCCAGAATTGCCATCAGCCAGACGGCTGCTGTGACTATATTGTAGCCGGCACCAGCATTTAATAATGAGCATGTTTGCTAGGGCATTTTCCAACTTATTGTTATTACATTTGTGCCACGCCCATGCCAGGGCTAATTATGTATATAGAAAAGAGGGATATGTTGGGGACTGCGGACCACCAGACCCTGAATTTCTTGTAAACAACTTGTTTTCATGAGACCCTGATGGTGGGCTGGTGGGGCTGCAGCTGAAAGATCCTGAGAGCTGGGGCGTGGCCAGGGCCCTATATAAACTGCACCTGAGCACAATAAAGGGGGCATTCTTGGCATTCTCATCTCAAGGATGGCCCAGTCTGTCTGTGTGTCTTTGTGTAGTGAGTGGAGCACAGAACGGAACCGGTGGAGTTTTACAAATAAGTATCTGTTGTTTGGCTGCTTGGCAACCACTTCCTGTTCCCAGCAACTGTTCCTCTATATTCCTCTGGGAAAGCACCACCCCTGTGCTCCAGATAGAGTTGACCCCACCCCTCACAGGCCTGGCCAATCAATTAGAAATGATCATGACACCCAATCGGAATATAGAGCAAATAGGAAGCTACCATCCCCTGAGATCCCCTGTAGTAAGGATTGGCCTGGAGCAGTCAGGTGTCTCATGTGAACTGAGGGGGAGGATAAGACCCAAGAAAAGAAAAGTAAAGTTCTGGGCATCAGAATCCCCGAAACTGGAGTTAAGGATGGTTAAGAGCCACCATGTGGGTGCTGAGAACTGAACCAGAGTCCTAGTGGCAAGTGCTCTAAGCCTTAGCCATCTCTCCAGCCCACCATCACCATTTTTTTTTTTAAAGATAAGATGTCACACAACCTAGGCTGGCCTCCAGCTCTATATGTTTCTGAGCATCATCTTGATTCTTGAATCCTCCGGTCTCCACCTCCAAGATTCCAGATGTATGCCATCACTCTCTCTTTATCTTGAATCCTTGCATCCAAGTTTTACCCACCTGTCGGTGTCTCACTTGCCTGCAGCAGAACAGCCACTCCCTGTGTAAGCCAATAGCTCATGACCATTGCTACAGGATAAAGTACTGCAAAGCTGGCAGCCTCAAAGGAAAACCAGGGCACTGCTGCTGAGGAGACCTAAGAGCCGGGGAGCTCAAAGCTGTGGCTCAGGGTCTCTTTGGTAACTTTAGAGCACCAAAGGGTGTGCTGTCCCAAAGGTCCCCTGATGCGGCTTGTTCCTTGCTACCCAGGCTGTCTGTAAGTGAAGTGTCCTTGAGACTTGGTGCTGAGGGACCCAAGAGAGCAAGTGAAGACCTCATCTCTGAAGTAACACATGGTCGCCTCCACTAGTTTCTGCTTACCTCCAGTCAGGAATCCCGTGCTCCCCACATTGTCCTATTTTGACAAAGGGGAAAGGCCCAGCTTCTCTGGAGAAGGCAGGGTTGCCTGTGTGCACACAGATGCTGAGGTTTAGACTGTTATCTCTTCCTTCCTCTGCTCCCGAGCCTTTGTTCAGTGCTGTGTGTTCAGAGAGGCTGTGTCCTGCTTGAGAGCCTGGCTCCCTTCTTGGATGGCCAAACACAATGATTAACGTCCATTTTTCTGAAAGAAGCAAGACCACAGAAAGAGGTGACCAAAGTCTAACTCCAAACCGCACATCCTAGTCCTATGTCTGACAGGACGTGATAACGGAGCAAGCATTCTGAAAGCATATGCAAGAATACAGGACTGGTGCAGACAAGAACTGAACGCCACCAGCCAGGCTCTCTGTCCCTCACAAGGGAGAAGAGGGAGGCTTCTAACAGCTTCTCAATGGACACAGAGGTCGTAGACAATACAGAGGACATGTCCCAAATGGAAGCCCGCATCCCAGCTTCTGGGTGAACTTGAGCTTCCTACATCTAAGGCCAGGCAGTGCTAGGTGGGAATTGAGATGACTCCAGATGGAGAAGGGCAGCCCTGGACTGTGTGGCACAGCCACACGGGAGTCAGCACCCTGCCCCTCTGCTTGCCATGGTAGGGAGGACCTCTGCCTAGCACTAAGGGCCACTTCTTGTAACTGGCCCTCATATATCGATTGGGGTATCACCCTGAGCCTGGCATTACTTAAAAGGATGTTAAAATGAGGTAGGGGGACTTGCTTTATAATCCCAGTACTTAAGAGTCTGCGGCAGAAGGATTGCAAGTTGAAGGCCAGCCTGGTCTCTCATGAGTTGCAGGACAGAATGGGCAACTTAGAGAGACCTTGTCAGGGAGGGAGGAAGGGAAGGAGAGAGGGAGGGAGGGAGGGAGGGAGGGAGGGAGGGAGGGAGGGAGGGAGGGAGGGAGAGGGAATGAAGACCATGAGCACCTGAAGCCTTTCCTTGCATGTACTCAAGCTTAGCTTGAGGTGCCACCCTTGCTGGGGCCCAGAAGACATTAACTCTACCTTAGCCCATCTGGGCTTTCTTGCAGATCTCAGCCAGCTGGAACATGTTTGGATCAAAGAGAAACTTCATCAACTCACGTCCGCCTCCAGCCTTCACTCTGCACATTAGGCAACAGCAGTCACAGGTCAGCCTTTGTGGGTGCCATTGTCACAAATACTAGGTGAGCTAATAACTCGGGGATAAATGGTCCTTTAACCAGAGGCCCCGAGTACTCTGGGAACATTACATCATCCCCACCTGACACACTCCCACATACTTTCTTCCCCAAGTCCCTCTATGTTGGAAAGACTTCCACAATCCCAGCAGTTCCATCTTGGCACAGCTTCAGACCCTGTTATGGTCTTTTGGAGGGCTGCCTTAGGGGAAACCTTGAGGAGGTTGTCCAAGTCTCTGAGGCCCTCCCAGCCCCACCATGCCCACCCTCCTGAGCTGTCCTTCCCCTGCCCTAGGTCTTCTATGCTTGAAATGAGAAAGAGCATTGCTGGCAGTGTGTGCAGAAATGTTTTCAAATGCCAGGAATGGAAATCAGTGGATATGTATAATTTTGTAACCGGCATGTGGCATGCCATGTTGGGACCCTCATAGTCAAGGTGCCAGATTTATAGGTTACCTGTAAATACAAGCTGTTGCGTACATTATGATATCTAGACTTGGTTGCTGAATATTCCTGCTCATTTCTTTCAGGCTTTCTTTCCACCATGTAAAAATCCAGACACTGACCCAACAGAACCCAGGTCCTGCTGAGACACAGATAACTCATTCCTCCTCCAAAGAGTTTCTGGGAGCCACAGCAGATCAAAAGCATAGGCCCTCTGAGCACTGATCCCTCCCTTGTTTTGGAAACAAACCTCAGGGCAGGTGTGGATCAGGCCGCATGCAAACTGGAGCACAAAGAGGCGTTGACAGAGCAGAGCCTCCTGTCCAAAGGGACTGACCACAAAATGGAAGAAAGTGGGTTCTGAGATGCTTCCAATTGCTTTCAGCTGTGTAAGGGAGAAGTGACAGCAGAACCAGTCTGTTCCAGTCACCTGTGAACATCTGTTGGCCCAGTTCCCTGGGAAAAGCGGCATCATAAACGGAGTTGACAGAAGAGGAAAGCTGATGAGCGAGCGAGGGAGCGTCGGCCTGCCCAGGTGAACTGAGCAGACTCAGGCATGGGGAGGAAGGAGAGGAAAGGTGAGAGAGCCCAGGCTGTGCTGTTGGAGGGCAGGATAGCAGATGCCCATGGTCCAGGTCAGGGAAGCAAGTTTGATCCAGATCCAGGGGAAGGTCTTGAACCCAGAGGGAAAAAAATCTAGTCTTCTCTGGCTCCTCTGGGACAGGGGCTGACCTTAAGTCTAGGAGTAGCCCTCCATTCAGGCTCAGGTTCTCTAGGAAGAGCCTGTGGTTGGGAAGGAGTATAGCGGGGGGGGGGGGGGGGGGGGGGGGGGGGGGGGGGTGGGCAGTGTGAAACTGCGTATCTAAGCTTGCTTCGAGTCCTTGCTCCACCACCAACACTGACCATGACACATGATAGAACATCTTCCAGAGTAGCTCCATGAAAGAGTCACTGGGCAACATATTTTCATCTGTGAATAGGGAATGCTGCAAGAGGTGAGTGTGTGTGTGTGTGTGTGTGTGTGTGTGTTCCTAAAAGGAACATGTAGTTATGAAGCTAGCAAGTCCCCAGGTCAGCTGGAAAAGTCAAGCAGCAAGCTGAGACCTGGAGAACCAATAGTGCAGTCCCAGACCAAAGACCTGCAGGCCCAAGACCCAGGAAAGTTGAGAAGCTGATGTCAAGTTGTCAGGAAGGAAAGACCTCTCTACCGTGGGGAGACCGAAGCTTTCCATTCTACTCCAACCTTTGACAACTAGACAGCTATTTATACCCCTGTACAGCCGACAGGCAAAATTAACCATGACACAAGGCTACTTCAAGCATAAACCAAATGCAATCCCGTGTACTGAGTGCTGGGTAAAGGGCACAGATAGATGCTGGGTAGGTAAATCACAGTGGGGTTTGCTGCTGACCTGAAATTCCCACCTGCTCTGTCAAAGGGAGAGAATGTTCTTGAGCTGAGGAAAGGGCAGCCATGGAGGGAAAAAGAAAAGGGGTGATCCAAAGGCCTGAGGGCACAGCCAGGGTCAGAGAGCATCCCTGTAGTTTTACACTCAAGAGACTGCTGGAGAAGTCAAAATAGACCCACACCCAGTCTCTCTGTTTCTCTGTCTCTATCTGCCCCCCTTTTTGTTTGTTTGTTTGTTTTTGTTCTATGAGGTAGTGTTTCTCTGTGTAACAGTCCTAGCTGTTCTGGAACTGGCTCTGTAGACTAGGCTGGCCTCAAATTCACACAGATCCACCTGCTCCTGCCTCCCAGGTGCTGGGATTAATGATGTGTACCACTACCCACCAGCTTTTCCTCTCTAATTTTAGAATAAATTAGATGAGGATTCAGAATCGTATCTGTGTCTTTTCTAACTAGCGGCTTCTAGTCTGCCTGGGTCGCCCAGCAGACATCAAGGCTTGCTAGGAGAGAATGGGATGGTGGAGGGTGTTTTGCCATTGGGTTTAACTTGGAGCCATAGGAACCAGTGACAAGCGGGAGGTAGATCGAGGTTCAAGCTGGGAAGAAATTCCTTACCACCCCAGAAACCGCTTTCCAACAACTGCCTTCATGGCCAGCTAAGAACCACTCAAGATGACCAAACTTGTGCAAGCTTATAGAGAGCGCGCCTCATTGTGCCAAGATGGGTGACTTACTCAGCTTGCTAAATGCCTTCCAACTTTCATCTGTTTCCAAAATTCAAGCCATTTCTAAGAATTCTTGTCAGGCCACTGGCCAACAAGTCGTGGCCTCTCTACACACGATGCCTCACTGTGGTGACACCACGAAAGACTGCAAATGCCCTATATGTCCTGCTTGTCCCTGATGGCAGACAGACCCTCACATCTGTAGTGTCTGAAAGACTGTATTCATCATTCATCCGTCAGTCTATCTGCACGGAGGGATGAGGTCAGACAGCCTGGGTCCCACTCCAGCCTTCCTCATTCCACAGGGATGTGATTCGCTAGACCTCAGTTTCGTCAGTTGCCACATCAGAGTTTTGTGGGCTTATGTCCTTAAAGTTCTGAGCACAGACCCTCATCTCTGCCACATATGCTGTAAATGTTGATGTCCTGTTGCCGTCTCTGTCCTCCTTGAAGTCAGCCAAGTGGCAGCATTGGTACTAGACTGAAGAGCTCTTTTAGATATTCAGATGTCATTCTGAAAGCAGCCCCCAAGCCTGTGGCTACAGCTGGCCCAGAGGCTTGATGAAGTTCCCATCCAGGTGCTTGGTTCTAGCATCCCCTCCCCCAACCTGGGCCCCTCAGCTGGGCATGAAAGCAGAAGCCCAGGAAGTGTTTGCTTTGGAACAAAGGAGGGACAACCATGGGTTTCTGGAGGTGTTTACCATCTCTGAGCAAGGAGTCATCTGTTTCTCCTAACGAGTGTGGAGTAGAACTCACTTTCTGGAATTGTCTGGGTTAGCCCATTGACTGTTGAGTTAAAGCTCTCATGGGTTAGGACCAAGTCCCAGCATAGCCACCCTATTTTTTGAATATGAACTTGAAAGAGCTGTAGTTTCAAGGATAAGACCATTGATTGCCCTTTGCAGATGCTGCCCTCTCCTGTGTTGGTGGGGCAGGTGTTCAGGTGCCCAGTTCTCTGGATTGACTCTGGAAAAGACCACACGTGAAAGCACTGACAGCTACCTAAAGGTTATTTTGTGTGCTTTGTCTCACATTGTACCGGGTCTTGAAATGTTGCCCCCACCCCCGCACCCCCTGCCCCAGTCTCAAACTCCTAGACTCTACTTGCCATCCTTATGTACCAGCTAGAGCACCTTCACCACTCCACTTTACGTCTGAGTTCCAAGAAGTTGCTTTTCTCAGTAGGCTACCAGGACCAGCAGTAGCAGAAAATCCCAACTAGAGTTCATTTCAGACAAACCCAGGCCAGTAGGAATCAGGAAAGGTGTTCTGAGACTCTCTCTCTCTCTTTCTCTCTCTCTCTCTCTCTCTCTCTCCCTCCCTCCCTCTCTCCCCCCCCCCCTCTCTCCCCCCCTCTCTCTCCTCCCCCTCTCTCCCTTCCTCCTTCTCTCTCTCTCTCTCTCTCTCTCTCTCTCTCTCTCTCTCTCTCTCTCTCTCTCTCTCTCTCTCTGTCTCCACTCCCCCAGTTTCCCCTCCACCATTCCTTTTTCTAAACCCCTTCTTTCCCTATTGAAGATTCAGTCATGGTTTTCTGCTAGCCTTGACATTTTTACCTACAAAACACAGACAAAGACCCTCACAAGTAATTTTTACTGCTGCCCAGGCAAGGGCTAGGTGAGATGCCAGAGCCCTGAATGCTGGCATTCCTAAATGTTTCTTCTGCACTCTTGGCACTAAGGGGCCAGATCACAATGGGGTAAGAACTCTCACCCTCTAGTGCCCAGCAGTCCAGTTGATGGAAGCCAGGAGTGGGTGGGGAAGGTGATGTTGTCGCATCTTGTTACAAATAGAAAGTGGACGTCAGTGGTTGTCAGGAGAGCATCTTTCAACAGCCACAAATTACTGCCTCGGGGTTTACATGAAACAAAATGACGAGTGTGGAAAGACAGAACTTTAATCCCTGCCCTACGCACAATAGGGATTTTGTGTCTGCTCCGGTGAGGAA
This sequence comes from Arvicola amphibius, assembly GCF_903992535.2. NCBI lineage: Eukaryota > Metazoa > Chordata > Mammalia > Rodentia > Cricetidae > Arvicola > Arvicola amphibius. The sequence continues at coordinate 98,586,702 of NC_052053.1, read as the reverse complement.
CTATTGACCTCCAGCTGTAGTTGTTCGTTGCTCTTTGCTCTTTGGGGGCCGCCACCCAACTCCCAAATCAATACACTCATGGAGACTTACTCTTACTTTTCTTTAAGAATGCCTGGTCTTTGCTTGGCTTATTTCTAGTCAGCTTTGCTTTTTCTTTCTTCTTTCTTTTGTTTGGTTTTTTTTGTTTGTTTGTTTTTTGAAACAGGGTTTCTCTTTATAGCCCTGGCTGTCCTGGAACTCCCTCTGTAGATCAGGCTGGCCTCAAACTCGGAGATCTGCCTGCCTCTGCCTCCCGAGTGCTGGGATTAAAGGTGTGTGCCACCATTGCCCAGCTAGCCAGCCTTTTTTTTTTTACTTAAATTATCCCATCTATCCTTTTCCCCTTTTATCTTTCTCTAGTCTATACACCTTTCTTTCTTACTCCATTGCTGATTGTGTAGCTGGATGGCTGGCCCCTCATGTCTTCCTCTTCTTTTCTTGCTCCTTGATCTTTCCTCTCTCTTTATCTTCTATTTATTCTCTCTGCCTGCCAGCCCACCCATCCTTTCTCCTGCTTTGCTATTGGCCGTTCAGCTCTTTATTAGACCAATCGTGTGTTTTAGACAGACAAAGTAACACAGCTTCACAGAGCTAAACAGTGGAACATAAAAGAATGCAACACATCTTTGCATCACTAAATAAATGTTCCACAGCAAAACAAGTGTAACACATCTTAAAATAATATTCTAGGGGCTGGAGAGATGGCTCAGAGGTTAAGAGCACTGGCTGCTCTTCCGGAGGTCCTGAGTTCAATTCCCAGCAACCACATGGTGGCTCACAACCATCTGTAATGAGATCTGGCGCCCTCCTCTGGTGTGTGGGCATACATCGAGGCAGAATGTTGTATACATAAGAAATAAATCTTAAAAAAAAAAAATTTAAAAAAAAAAAAAATAATATTCTACAATAGACAGCTGTGTCCCAGAGGCCCATGGGAAGGTCTGATCAGGTCGGCTCACTTTGACCCTTTGCGATGGAAGGGAAGAATAAGATTCTCCATTGAGCTCAGAGCATGACATTATCTTATTTATTCATTTATTCATCCATTTATTTATTTATTTATTTATTTATTTATTTATTTATTTATTTATTTATTTTCAAGGCAGGGTTTCTCTGTAGCTATGGAGCCAGTCCTGGAACTTGCTCTGTAGACCAGGCTGGCCTTGGACTCACAGAGATCCGCCTGCCTCTGCCTCTCGAGTGTTGGGATTAAAGGGGTGCGCCACCACCGCCCGGCTCATTATACCCCATTATTAAACCTTCACCACAGACTAGGTAAAATAGATGTTATTCTTCCAGAGAGGAGAAAATTGAGACTCAGGTTTTGTTGGGCAGTATAGACTAGGCTATGCAGCGTAACAAAGAGTCTCACAGCTAAGGTATTTTTCCCCACTGTGCAGCTGCCTCTAGTCAGCGAGACAGCAACCTTGCTGTTTTGTCTGATGTTTCCAACCTTTGCCAATAGAGAGCCTCCTCTATCATTACTACAGTGGGAACGAGGAGACTGAAGAGTCATGTTAGAATATTTCAGTCTGCTTAGATGTGGGCTCCCTACCATGTCATTTTTTTAAAAAATAATATTTTATTTATTATTGTGGGAAGACCACTGCATGTTTTTTTAAATATTTATTTATTATGTATATAATACTCTGTCTGTGTGTATGTCTGCAGGCCAGAAGAGGGCACCAGACCTCATTACAGATGGTTGTGAGCCACCATGTGGTTGCCGGGAATTGATCTCAGGACCTTTGGAAGAGCAGGCAATGCTCTTAACTACTGAGCCATCTCTCCAGCCCAAGACCACTGCATGTTGACTGAGTTTTCTGTCCTGCCCGATTCCCACAGTCATTAAGTCCCAAAGAAATCACACAGAGGTCTACATCAATTATAAACTGATTGGCCCATTAGCTCAGGCTTCTTACTAACTCTTATAACTTATATTAGCCCATTATTCTTACCTATGCTAGCCACGTGGCTCAGTACCTTATATAGTGAGGCAGTTTTATCTTGCTTCTTCTGTGGTGGTGTCAGGACTGCGTCCTCTTCCCAGAATTCTGCTGTTCTTATTGACCCACCTATACTTCCTGTCTGGCTGTCCCACCTATACTTCCTGCCTGGCTACTGGCCAATCAGCGTTTATTTAAAATATAATTGACAGAATACAGACTATTCTCCCACACCAACTGTACATACATGGAAGTCAGAGGAGAACTTATGGCATTCTCTCCTTTCACTCATGTGAGTCCCGGAGATGGAACTCCAGCCATCAGGCTCTGGAAGAACTGCTGTTTTCCTCTGAGTCATCTTTCTACCCCCCACCCCCGCTCATGTGATTTCATTGGCCAGAACTAGTCCTGTTCCAACCCTGGCAAGAGAGCTAAGATGCTGCTGGTCAGGAGAAGAGGACTGGAGGCTGATGAGCCAGAATCTGTCTAAAGTCAGTGGTCAGGTTCTGTCCAGTGCCAGGTAGAGGGATCTCTTCCCATCAACCTCAGCAGGCAAATGGCATGTGTGCACATCTCATGCATGTATTCATCCTTTGTATTCCTATCCCATGGGTGTGCATATCCTGCATGTGTATGTGTGACCTGTGGCAATCTTTCATAGCCCCATTTTATAAGTAGCTCAAGACTATGGAACCAGGAGGATGACAAGACTTGGCATTCTGGAGATGGTAACTGAGATCCCCAGCCCTAGACCCAGTTCTTCAAAAGACTCATTTGAGACTCTTCCCAACACATCCAACTCCCTGTCACTTTGAAATCTGAAGCCATCACAGTTCTCCCAATGGTCTCCTTAACCTCACTAACACCTAAAATCCAGCCACCAAGGCTCCATGCCTTCAACAGACATGCCTCTGGAGGAAGCAGAGTGAAGTTATCATCAACACACATCAGACAATGAAGTACCACACCATGCAGCCTCAGCACCAGGAGGTTTGAAGTGAAACTTGGAGAACAGAGAACAATGAGTTAGGAAGGCTGGGGGCTTCAGGTGTGAACATTCTAAATGAACACCCCTCTCCAGTTCTCTCATCTATTCTACTGCTCACATACATGTGCAATCTGCTTCTCATTCACGATACAAAGGCCTGTCTTAGAGTTTCTATTGCTGTGAAGAGATACCATGACCACGGCAATTCTAATAAAGGAAAACATTTAATTGGGATGGCTTATAGTTGAGAGGTTTAGTTCATTATCATCATGGTGGGACAAGGTGGGAGGCAGACATGGTGCTGGAAAAGAAGCTGATAGTGGAGAAGGAGTTACATCTTGATCTGGCAGGCAACAGGAAGTGGTCTACGCACTGGGTGTATCTTGAACTGAGGAGACCTCAAAACCCACCCCCGCAGTGATGCACTTCATCTATACCTACTTCAACAAACCCATACCTCCGAATAGTGCTACTCCTTATGAGCTTATGAGGGTATTTACATTCAGTCTGCCACAATGCCCTTGAATGATTAGTGCTGTTGGAGGACAGGGGAGGATGGATAGATCGTGCTGTTGGAGGACAGGAGAAGATGGATAGATCGTGCTGTTGGAGGACAGGGGAGGATGGATAGATCTTGCTGTTGGAGGACAGGGGAGGATGGATAGATGGTGCTGTTGGAGGACAGGGGAGGATGGATAGAGCTTGCTGTTGGAGGACAGGGGAGGATGGATAGATCTTGCTGTTGGAGGACAGGGGAGGATGGATAGATCTTGCTGTTGGAGGACAGGAGAGGATGGATAGATCGTGCTGTTGGAGGACAGGGGAAGGTGGATAGATCTTGCTGTTTGACTGAAACCACCATGGTTGACCTGGAGAAGCAAAAATGCTGCAGGAAACTGTATGTAGTGGTGGCTACTTCTTTCAAGACCAGGTTTCTCTGGAACTCGCTCTGTAGACCAGGATGGCTTCAAACTCATAGAGATCACCTGCCTTTTACTCCCTGAGTGCTGGGATTAAAGGTATGCACCACCACTGCCCCATGCTTCTTCTTTTTTTCTTAAAGATTTATTTATTATGTATACAGTGCTCTGTCTGCATGTATGCCACCAGACCAGAAGAGGGCGACAGATCTTATTACAGATGGTTGTGAGCCACCATGTGGTTGCTGGGAATTGAACTCAGGACCTCTGGAAGAGCAGTAAGTGCTCTTAACCTCTGAGCCATCTCTCCAGCCCTGCCCCATGCTTCTTAAGGCTATTTTGGTTTTGATTTTGATTTTTGGTGGTGCGCACTTCTAATCTCAGCACTTGAGAGTTAGAGACAGGAGAGTCAAGAGTTCAAAGTCATTCTCAGCTATGTAATAAGCTTGAGACCAACCTGGGCTATGAGAGACCCCATCTCAAAAAAACCAAAAGAGAAAAGAAAGTTAATGAGAGATTCTCTTGACCTCTGCTTTCCCCTTAATGCAGTGTTTCTCAACCAGTGTGTCATGACACCTTTAGCAAACCTCTACTCCAGAAATATATTCATAATAGTAGCAAAATTATGTTTATGAAGTAGCAACAAAAATAATTTTGCCCAGAGCAGTCAATGGTGCTGGAGATGGATGAGTCCAGAACACTACTGGAAATGCTAACTTCTTTTGTTTGTGACTGTGTGTGCAAGAGAACACATATGTATGTGTACACATGTCCTGTGTGTTTGTTCGTGTGTGGACTAATGTTTGTGTGAGTGCATGTGTGTAGGGGCACCTGTATATGTGTGGGCATGGCTGTGAAGGCCAGAGGCAGCATTAGAAGTTGTTCCTCAGGTGCTGTCCCCCATTTTGTTGTGGTTTTATTTTTTCTGAAGGGTCTTTTACTAGCCTGGAACTTGCCAAGTAGGCTAAACTGGCTGGACAGGAATCTACATATCTCAGCCTCCCTAACACTAAGTGTGTGCCACTACACCTGGCTGCTGCATGTGAGTCTGAGGACCAAACTCAGTCTTTGTGCTTGCCCAGCAAACACTTACCTGTTGACTGAGATTTTTGTCCCACCAGGTCCCGTAGCTCTTTAGTCCCAAAGAAACACACAGAGGCATACATTAATTATAAACTAGTTGGCCTAGTAGCTCAGGCTTTTCTTATTAACTAATTCTAACGTCTTAAATTAGCCCCTAATTCTTGTCTGTGTTAGCCAAGTGGCTTGGTACCTTTTATCAGTAAGACGTTCTCCTCTTGCTTCCTTTGTGTCTGGCTTCCTCTGTGTCAACTGCAGACTGACTCTTTCCTCTTCCCAGAATTCTCCTGCTCTGGTTGCTCTGACTCTACTTCCTGCCTAGTTGCCCCACCTGTATTTCCTGCCTGGCTACTGGCCAATCAGCATTTTATTAAACCAATACAACAGACAAATCTTTACAGGGTACAAGATCATTGTCCGACAGCACTTACCAGCTGAGCTCTCTTCCCAGTGTCTCCCCCTCCCCACTTTTTTTCTTTTGCTTTGTTTTTTGATTGTGTTTTCAAGACAGGGTTTCTCTGTGTAGCTCTGGCTGTCCTGGAACTCACTCTGTAGACTAGGCTGGCTTCAAACTCAAAGATCTGCCTACCTTTACCTCCCAAGTTCTGGGATTAACATCCTGTGCCACCACTGCCTGGCCCTGGCCCCTTTTTTATATAGTGTTGAGAATTGAACCTATGACCTCATTTATATATATATAATAATTTTATTTCACTCTAAGAATTTTATATTTTTTAAAAATTTGAAACAGAGTTCTATCCTGGAACTCACTATGTGGCCCAGGGTGGCCTTGAACCCATGATGATTCTCTTGCCTCAGCTTTCTGAAATTTGAGCCTTTCAGTCTTTCTGTTTTTACTAAAAATGGCAAATTCATCCCCATACAAATCTTCCTGTGGCTGTTTCCCATCAGAACCGTATTGCCCTAGATGGTCATGATAGGACAGTTTTGTTAGTTTCCTATTGCTATAATGAAGTGCCTGAGGCAGGCTACTTGTGTAGAAAAGAGATTTACTTATCTCGGGATCTGGAGGACAGCCTGTGATATCCCCTCAAGACAGAGCACACTAGGAGCAAGTGGTCACATCTGGAACCATGACGCAGAGAGAGTAGGAACGGTCAGGTTTATTCCTTTTATAGCCATCTTCTCCACAGAGCTACACTGAAGGGTTTTAGGAAAGTGACCCAGGGGCCTCCCATAAGGCCCCACCTCTCAGAGAATCCACTACCTCACAATCCTGCCATTCTGGGGACTAAGCCACCTGGGAGCCTTGGGGATACTCAAACCGCATGTAAGCCTCAGGAGATGTCCAAGCAGGTCTTGGTTTCACTATCATGGCCTCCAAGTGTCCACCCCTAGATCCAGGTCTACACTCGGGCCCTCAAGTGCCCACCCTTAGATCCAGGTCTACACTCGGGCCCTCAAGTGCCCACCCTTAGATCCAGGTCTACACTTGGGCCCTCTCCTCCACCTCATCTTTCCCAGCACTACTTCCCCTCATACCTGTCACCCTCAGGCAATGCTTTGTCCAACTGCTGGTTCTCTTGGCTGTCTATCCCCTTCGGCACCCCAACTAAGTCCCTGCAAAGAGAGCCTTTCTACCAGGTGGTGTTGGTGCACGCCTTTAATTCAACACTCGGGAAGTAGAGGCAGGCAGATCTCTGAGTTCAAGGCCAGCCTGATCTACAAAGTGAGTTTCAGGATGGCCAGGGCTACACAGAGAAACCCTGTGTCGAAAAACAAAACAAAAACAAAAACGGGGTGGGGGGTTTGCTGCCAGTTTTGCTCAGCCTCTGGTAAAGAGGGACCACACTGCCTGTCAATCCAGTGTGGTAGCACATGCCTGTAATCCTAGCTCTCAGGAGGCCGAGAGAGGAGGGCCATGATTCCAAGCCCATCTGAGCTACAAAGTGAAACTTGTCTAATACTAAAAAGCATTCATCATAGTTGGGAGGAATAACCTGTGCTGGTGAGACCGACACTCAGCACTGGGGTACAGGCTGTTATTGGCCTCATTTCGGATCCCACACAGCTGTGGCAACAAGCATATTTCTTGTTTGAGACCAAGCATATTGATTGGTCTCATGGCTGGCCGGAGCCTGACCTTTCTTCTAGCAGAATGGCTGCCATTCAGAGGTGGACTTCAGAACCCATACCTCTGCCCTTCCTCTAAACCTTTCTGTCTTGGCTTCTAGCACAAAGCAAAGGTGAAGAAAACCCGGCCAGGCCAGAGGCTCTGTCCAAATAACACTCAAGCCACACGTAATCAAGTGCAGTCATTAGAAGACTCTCAAGTCAGACAATGGAAACAGTAAGAGTTTCCACTGAAACGTGAACTTGGCGGAGCAGGCTAGGTCCCAGAAGCCTCTGTGCACACCCAGAGATGAGAAAGCCTTCCTGTGTGGCCTGGGGTCGGGTGTGGAAGTGGAAGAGGAGCAGGTGGGAGAAGGGGAACCCAGTGACTGTCCTCTTTCTTCCTGGATTCAATCAAGTGTATTGCCATAGGGAAAACTCTTAGGTGAAAAGCTAGCCCTCTACCCCCATCTCAATCTAGTCTTTGTGTTTGGGTTTAGTTTTGACATAAATGTGCTTTCAACAACGAAGATGTGACTGCGACTGCCCTGCCCCCACCCTTCTTTCCTCACCTCTCATGCCATCCCATAATATTCAGCACTGTGATTTTTGTTTATTTTGTTTTTGTTTGTTGGTTGGTTTGTTTTTCAAGACAAGGTTTCTCTGTGTCATAGCTCTGGCTGTCCTGGAACTCACTCTGTAGATCAGGCTGGCCTTGAACTCATAGGGATTCGCCTGCCTCTGCAGCCCTGAGCACTGGGATTAAAGGCCTGTGCCACCACCGCCCAGCCAGCACTGTGATTTTTATGGTTTGTATAGTATTCCACTATTTGTTACCTATATCATCTAACTAATCCCAGGTCATTAGACATTTGAGTTGTATCCGATTTTCTTCTCAATTGTTTCCAATTTTTATGAGCAGCTTGGAATTTGTACATGCTTATATTCCAGGGACAAATTTCCAAAAGCAATATTTCTATATTAAGAGATTTTTATACAGCCATATTGGGCAGTGCCTTTTTAATTTAACCTATCTGTCTGTCTGTCTATCTATCTATCTATCTATCTATCTATCTATCTAGAGAGATATCTATTGGTTTTTCTTTTCTTTTTTTTAAGATTTATTTCTTTATTATGTATGCAACATTCTGCCTCCATGTATGCCACACGCCAGAGGAGGGCGCCAGATCTCAGTACAGATGGTTGTGAGCCACCATGTGGTTGCTGGGAATTGAACTCAGGACCTTTGGAAGAGCAGCCAGTGCTCTTAACCTCTGAGCCATCTCTCCAGCACCCTCTATTGGTTTTTCGAGACAGGGTGTCGGCTTGGCTGTCCTGGAACCCACTTTGTAGACCAGGTTGGCCCTGGAACTTGTTTTGTAGATCAGGCTAACCTCAAACTCAGAGATCTGTCTGCCTCTGCCTCCCGAGTCAGGACTCTTTTAGTCTCCTTCTCCATCTTTGGTTTCCCACTACGGAAACTAGGAAAGACAAATTCACCCCTTCAGACTATGTTGCAGCTTAGGGTGACCAGTATGTGCTCAGTGAGAGTCGAGAGACCTCTCCTGAAGGGACTCTGAGAGTATTTTCCTTCTACATGAAAAGAGAGAGGTCACAAAGCATGCTGTCTTGTATCGCTTTTGACCCTGTGCTCTCTTCCTGACCTGACTCCCATCATGTGAGTGTATGGCTCCACGAGCTATGCCAGCCATCTAGAAGCCAGGAAGTCGTAAACCTAAGGAAAAAACAACAGCAAAACCTCATAATGGTAAGTTCTGTTTTACATCTTAAGGCTACTGAATCTGCCTGGAGGTGTATTCGAAATCAATGAATAGATGTCAGTGGTTCCCAAAGTTGGTGGTTAAAAAAGCCTGTAGAACCACTTGTGACATGAGCTGCTGCACAGCCTAGTAAAAGTGGGAAATCTGAAAAATGGGGAGATGCCAAGGCGTCAGTGTGTTGGTGCTGTACGTTTTAGGGGGTAGAGGGAGACTTGAGACAAAGTCTAAGTCCATAGTATTCCTGGCTAGCCTGGAGCTTGCTATGCAGACCAAGCTGGACTTGGACTGGTAGCGGTGCTCCCAAGGGCTAGGATTATAGATGTTAGACACTGTGCCTGGCTTATTACAGTTGTTGTTTGTTTTGTTTTTTTTGGTGAGACAGCGTCTCATTCTGAAATCCACACTGGCCTGGAACTCACTATGTAGACCAGTTGTCCTCAAATTCACAACATGCTGGGAATAAGGGTATGAGCCCCTTTGCCTTGTTAAGACTGTGTGTTTTAAAGTTCTGCAGGTGATTCCAAAAGGCATCACCTGAGAGTCAGTGGTGTAGCTGGTGCTCTTAAACTTGCATGTGCAGACAGGCCACCCGTGCATTCTGTGAAGCTCCGCACCTGACTGTAGTTATGAAGCCGGGCTGGGAAGCTGGTGAGTCAGTGGCTGCCGGGCCAGGGACTGTGGGAGGCGTGGTGGTTCTTGTGCTCACAGACAAGCACTAGAAAAACCAGGAATGTTAAACACACAGGGTTGTCTCTTCAAAGGGAGAGATGTACGTCCTGTTTTCTGCCCAAAAGTTTGGGTGAGAATTTGGCTAATAGCCTGGTGACCTTTGCACTCCTTATGCGGCTGAGGCCACACTGGATCCACCCCCAAGACCCTTATCATGAGCTTGTCTATCTACAGACTCCATCTTAATGGAAGATGTCACATGTACTTTACAAAGAGTTCTGATGTACCCTGTCTTAAGCTTTATTGTGCACACAGGACTGAGTGGTTTATCACCAGGAAAGTTTTTGCCAAATCGTGCTGTGCTGAAATAAGCCTAAAACAAACTGCTCAGGGTCCGACTCTTAAAGTTTGAACCAACACAGGCTACTTAGTTGTACTGAACCAAACTACCTTCTTGCTTCCTTCAGATTGTTATTTTGCTGGCCATGGTGGTCACAGAAATCCCTGCAAGGAACTGCCGTCTCTCTGGCGGGAGTAAAGCCTCTTCTTTTTGTCCCACATGGAGGAGGCCCTGTCCTCCAGGTACTCTGAGAAACAGGAAGAGCTTCTCCCTGTCCAGGCTCCCTTAGCCACTCCGGATGTCATCAGCCCTGAGCTGTGGCCAGTGGATCCGGCAACTGCTGCATCATCTGAGCTTAGCAGAGGCCTGAGCGCATTGCTCACCTTGGGTCACAGCTGCTCCAGCTTCTGAGGCAGCAGTTAGCTCCCCTCAGGCAGTCAGGGTGGGGCTCATGGTGGATCCTGCGCTATTGCACAGGCCTACTACACTGACTAAGGTCATTACAGTGGGTGGGTTGAGGGAGCACGTAGATCCCTTCATGACTTCATCAAGTACCAGAGATCCTGTTTCACACACACACGTACACACACACACACACACTCCACACACATTAATTAAAGCCAGTTCCAATGACGATTACTTCAGACTCAATCCATTTCCTGCCATAGGATCCATGAACGACCACTGGGAAGGGCAGCAGGATTTCCCTCTCTTGGAACACCCCTCACTCTCAAGAGTTTTCCTTCCTTCTCCTTAATAAGCCTATGCTTGCTTTTCCTTGTTCTGTAATATTTGTTTACGCTGTGTGAAGATGGGTCACTATGATTGGTTTAATGCAGAGCTGAATGACCAACAGCTAGGCAGGAGAGAATAGGCGGGACTTCCTGGGAGAGAGAGAGAACTCTGGGAAGAAGAGAGGTGGAGAGACACAACCTAGACTCTGAAGTGAAGAAATCGGACTTGTGGCACAGAGGAGAGGCAGAACATAGATTAATAGAAACAGGCTAATTTATCAGAGTTAGTTGGGAAATAAAAAACTATGCTGAGGCCAAGTTTTCATAATTAATAATAAATCTCCATGTCATTATTTCTGAGCTGGTGGCCCAAAGAAAAATCTGACTACGTTTCCTTATTATCCCTGCAGGTGGGACAATAAGCTCTGATGTCACTGACTCAGGTGGCTTTGGTGAATGTTGGTCTCTGGCACCCTGGCTCCCCTAGTTGAGCTCATCAAAATCCAAAAAAGGCTCCATCACTCTCAAAAACCCCAGCATGCCTCTCTTTCGCAGCCTTCCAGTGGCCTTGACCTCAGTTGCACATTTAGCTGTCTGTCAAGGGGAGACTCTTTATGCAGAATCTTTTTTCTTCAGTTTCTGTTTCCCATTATTTAAAAAACCCAGCTTCTAAAAACAGCGCTGGTTAGACTGGGTTTGGTGGCACACTCCTGTAACCCCAGCACTCAGAGGCAGGAAGATCAGGAATTTAAGGTCATTCTCTGGTACATTCTTCTGGGTTAAGTGTGACACTGTCTCAAAAAAAGCAAACATAAAGACATTTTCCAGAAAGCATAGGTTAGGCAGGGAGAGTGCCTCAGATTCAAGGCCAGCCTGGTCTACATACTGAGTCCCAGCCAACCTAAGTTACAGAGTGAAATACTGTCTCAAAAAACAACACAACAGGGCTGGTAAGATGACTCAGCAGATAAGGGTGCTTGCTGCCAGGACTGGAGGAGACCCCAGTTCCGTCCCTGGGACCCACGTGGTAGAAAGAACTGCCCCGCAAGTTATTCTCTGACTTCCACACGCAGGCTCAGGCTGTGACAATAGGCGTGTGTGCACACGTCTGTGTGCATGTGTGTGTGCACGTGTGTGTGTGTTTTAAGACAGGGTCTCACTATGCAGCTCTGACACTTCCAGAACTCTCTAGGTAGACCAGGCTGGCCTAGAACTCACAGAAATCAGCCTGCTTCTGCCTCCTTAGTGCTGGGATTAAAGGCATGCATGACTATGCTCATCTTAGTTAAGTGTTTAAAAAAATCAGAAAGAGGCTGGGCGGTGGTGGCGCACGCCTTTAATCCCAGCACTTGGGAGGCAGAGGCAGGCGGATCTCTGAGTTCGAGGCCAGCCTGGTCTACAAGAGCTAGTTCCAGGACAGGCTCTAGAAACTACAGGGAAACCCTGTCTCGAAAAACCAAAAAAAAAAAAAAAACAAACCAGAAAGAAAAAGAAGAGAAAAAAGAAAAGAGCTGCCAATGGCACTTCAGGCTAGTGAAAAATTTGGGCAGAAGCCTGCCATTGCTATACCTGCTCCCACTTCCTCCTATCCTGGCTACCCCCATGCCTGACCAGCACAGCATTCCCCAGTCCCCTGCAGCTCTGAAGCCTCTGCTAGAATGTACCCGACTAGCCTCTCCTTCCCCTATATATCTGCCTGGCTAGTCTATCTCACTCACTTTCTCTGGTCCCTTTTTCAACATAATCCCTCAACTAACTGGCAGCTCCTTGTGGGTCCCTAACATCCCATTCTCTCCTGATCTTGACCTTGACTCTCCTGCCATGACCTCCAACTCTGGGGTTAAACAGCTTGGGGATGCTCACTGAATTCTAGTCTTCCTGAATGAGGTTGTAATGTGGGGCCCTCATATAGATTAGAGAAAGACACAGGAGAGAGCAAGCATGTGCTCCTTTCTCCCCCATCTCTCCTTCCCCTTCTCTCTATTCCTCTCTCCCTGCCACAGAAGAGGGACTGGATGCACAGCAAGAAGGCAGCTGTCTGAGGTAAGCAGAATTTAGAGTAAAAGGTGGGCCTGCAGGCATCTTGATCTCAGACTTTTCTGCCTTCGAAATATGAGGAAGAAATTTCTGTGCTAAGGCTCCAGCCTGTGACATCTTGTTACTGGAGCCTCAACAGACTGTCACATCTACCCAAGAGGCTCAGCAGCTCTACCAGACAGGGGCCAGGGGACTGTGGAAATGAGTGTGTACCACTATACTCTCTAGCCAGCCCATGAAAGCCTACCCAAAGAGCTTGCCCCAAGGGGTGTACCAGGCAACTGTGTACTCCAGAAAGCCTCTGATGACACCTTCCCTATCCCTTCAGAGTGTGCCCCACACACACTTAGCAAAGTCTCCTCCTTCTCTGGGCAGGGCCGGGCACATGCTCTCATCTCTACCCACTGAAGGGTGTCAGTCAGCTAAGCCTGTGTGTGTCTCACTTTGGATTCCTGTCCGTAGAGATTCCTAAGATTTACCAGGGAAACCAAAGAAAGAAGGCAGTCTTCAGGGAGAGGGGTTACAAGTATCCATGCCCAGAGCCCCATGCACCCTGCACCTGAGTCTGTATTTTAAACAAAGACTGCAATTCTGCTGGTGCCAGACCCCGTTTCCTTTGGGCTGGGTAGGTATCCCGAGCATTAGAACTTTAATGTTCTTGTTCCTCATCCTTTCCCCAGCTCTGCCGGGCAGTCTCGGTTGGGAACCAGCACTTACTGTGTACTCCAGCAAGTACCGACTTGAGGGTTGCTAGATCGATCCGGGCATCTTCCTGGGAGGGGTGAGTCACTCCTGCAGGCTGCCAACTGTGAACAGTTGGGTCTGGCCAGCAGCTCCAGAGCCCTGCTGGTTGCTGAGGAAATACAAAGAGACATCTCACTGTCTCAGAGTTTCCACCCCCGAGGAAGCCAGCGCTGGGAAGTACTTCACAGCCAGCCCGGGCGCCGGCATGAAGGATAAGGGGGTGTCTGTGGCGCCGGGTGTCCACTCTGTGCCAGGAACGCTCTAGCCCAGGCTGTGTCTGGACTAGTCCAGTCTTCCCAGCCGTCTTGAGAGTTGAGGTGTCACAGGTGAGAAAATGAGGTTCGCAAATGAGGTGGCTGACCATGAAGAAAGGTGTGTCTAGCCTGAACTGGGCATCTCTCTAAGCCCTGCCTGGCGCAGAAGCAGGTCCTAGCGTCAAGTCCTGTGCTCGCGTCTGGTGCACTGTGGGACCCGGGAGTCTGCTGAGTGGAAGTAACGGTTAAGGGGGAAGTCTCCTTCACAAGCGGCTCATTCCGTCTGCTCGGGCCTGATTGCCCCCACAGAGCTTGAATGAGATCCAGGTTGAGCAAGACCCTGTACCGCCCATCATGACTATCCACTTCTTGGGGGCAGAGAAGCATTCTGCGAGGCCAAGGACAAGTCCTGAGGTGATCCAAGAGCTACAAAGTTAGGGTGACCTGGGAGGACAGAGAAGCCAGTGCTCCCAAGCACAGTTTAACCTAGTCTTGAGGAGTGGCCCTGACTGGCCCCTTGGTACGACTGTGCCTCAGTGTTTCCTCTACCACTGTAGAGTGTCTTTGTTGCATGTGTGAGGAGCAAGTGAGATGAACCACAGAGGACCCGAAACATCACAGCCAATGAACTGTCAAGTTACTGTTCTGACCACCACCACTACCATTGTTCGGTTATTGTTGCTGGTTATTTTTGCCTGTTCTCTGGTTTGATTCCGGGCCAGACCCAGGCACAGATCCGAGACTGAACTAAAACTCTAGGCATCTTCGTCTGCTCCTAGGGCTGGTCAGAACAGGTGACACAAATGAGCTTGGTGGACCTGGGGAACTGTCCCCACTCAGCCAGGGGTGCTCAACCTGGGTTGTATGTTAAAACCACCTTTGGAGCTCCTAGTGCCCCTAAATTAAAATCCCTGGGAGTAGGAGTCAGGCTTGGCTGGTTTTAAAAGTTCCCAGAAGATTCCAGGCAGTGGAGTGGAAGCTGGATTCCAAGCTACTGACTCATGCCCAGGAGAGGCAATCTTTTGTTGATTGTAGACTGGCCTCTGGAGGCAGAGGAGTTTGGCCTTTGACCTACTAGCAGCTTAATCTTAAGAATGTTTAAGGCAGGAAAGACTCAGTTTCCTCATTTGTAAGGTGGGGGATGATACCCATTAACAGACAGGTCTTGAAGAACAGATTTAAGTTAAATACGGTGCCTGACATATAACAGACATTTATTGTATATAATTATTATAGTCCATAGCTGAAAAATCCCTCAATGATGGGACCTCATTCCAACAACCGGATAAATTGTTATAACACCACACACATACACACATACACACACACACACACACGCGCGCACACACACACACACACACACACACTGGCAGCGCGCTCACACACCACATGTAAACACTCTCCTGTTGTAAGCTGTGCCAGGTCCTCTTCCCTCCCCATTGCCAGCTAGCTTCCTGAGATTGTAGTTTATGGCCTTGCTCCCGGGAACCATCTCAGAACTCACTTTAGGGCCATCCTTGGGCCCCATTTGATGATACTGCTGTTGCTGGAAGATTCTTCTGAGCAGGGCTTTCTTCTTTAGAGCTTTCAAATACTGGGGTTAGGAATGGGGGAGGAGTCTCCAATGCATCCACCCAGCAAAAGCTGCACAACCTGGCTCCGGAGTTCTGTTTCCTTGCTTTGGGCTAAAATTATCTTACTCCATGCTGACTGGAGGCTCTGGCAGCTGATTCCTTTCAATTAATTAAGATGCAGAAAATAAATCAATTATTGCTTATTAAGTGCATGTTCTTCCCCACAAATCTCTCAAAGTATGCGACTTCTAGAGAAATACTCTCAGCAGCACAAGGGTCCATGGGGAATGGGATCCTTAGGTTGGTTAGTAGGCTTGAAGGTCTCTTGAGGGTCACCCCACCACCATCACCACTGCTACCAATAAGCAGCCTGGAACCAGAGACTGGAACAGCCAGACTCTAAGGACCCGTAAAAAAGATGGAATGTAAGTTCCTTCCTTGTTTTTGTTTTTCGAGACAGGGTTTCTCTGTGTAACAGCCCTGGCTGTCCTAGAACTCACTCTGTAGACCAGGCTGGCCTTGAACTCACAGAGATCCACCTGCCTCTGCCTCCCGAGTGCTGGGACTAAAGGCGTGTGCCACCACTGCCTGGTTTATAAGTTGTATCTTGGAATTACAGGAAGACTGGAAGATGAGTTACAGGTTGATTACAAGGTTACCTTGTAATTATAAGGCATAGCAGAAGGCTTGTGGAGAACAGTAGAGACATACCTTTGTCCTCTGGGCAGCATTAGCCTAAACAGGGGCTGGGGCTGTAGTTCGGTGGTAGAGCACTTGCCTAGCATGTACGGGGTCTTAGCTCAATCTTCAGTACTGTCAAAAAAAAAAAAGTTAGTTCAAATGAGCCTGTCCATCACCTGGGCAGGAAACACACTGCAGGAAACTAACTCAGAAACTTCAAGAAACAGTATAAAGCTTATCAAAAAACATAGGTCAGCACAGCCCGTTGTCCTTCATCACCCTCCAGAGGGTCTGTTATTTTGTAATAAACTCCACCTGTCTTTTATACCATACTCTGTGTCTTGTTTGAATTCATTTGACAGAGATCGCCAGGACGATGGAACCAAGCAGAGACCAAAGGGAGATCCTAGCAGTAATATGACCAGGGACTCCATACAGGACAGGACCGGTCAGGAGGTAGTGGTGAAACAGGCAAGCATAGCAGATAGCTTAGTACCCTGGGACCCCATTTGTCTTTGGCTATGCACGTTCCCTGTACTTCTTATAATGATGCACCTGGGAGCCTTGTTCCTTCCCCTGCACATACTATACACACACGCACAACTTCAGACCATGTGCCTGAAACCTGCAGAGATTCTGACTCCCCACCTGCATGGGAATGCACATCTTCCCACCTCTGAGCAACAGTATGAGTTTCCCTGGTAACAATCAAATGTCGACACTTTCTAATCAAGCCTATTCCCCATGTATCCAGGTCTGAAGAACAGAAGGGCCAACCCTGCCTGCAGCTACTTTTGGGTGCGTGCACAGAAGACAAAGCTGTGTCCTCTAGTAACCTTTCAGGGAGAACCCCTTAGTTGCCATCTTATGCCTATGTATAACTTGGGTGTGTATATAATTAAAGTCAGATGCATTGTGGGAAGGAATATTTGCAGTAGAGGAATGATTATATAATCTAACTTATCAATCAAAGTAGGGAATCACCCAAACTACAACCCTTCAAAACCAGCCCCTTCTTCCCTTAGACCCCAGGCTGTAGTCAAGGACGCTTTGAGCATTCTTACCCATGTGACCCTGCTGTCACTCTTGACAGTGGAGCCCTCTTGTATCTGCACTATACTTTGCTCCAAGTAAAATTATCTTGCATCTTTTGCAAATCTTTGTGAACCCTTATGTTCAATTCTTTGGCTAAGAGGTCAAAAACCTGGAAATGTCCAGTCCAGACTCCAACTGTTGTAAATAGTGGGATCTCTTTAACTGAATTATCTTCAGGGATGGGCTCAGGTCAAAAACTCAGCTACTGGGGCCATTCTGGTGGGAAAGGCTGACCTATACTCTTGAGAAGTAGCAGGAAGTCATGCCCACTACTCGCCAGTCATCTCAGGCCAGGACTACTGTCCAGAAGGTAGGTGAGAGCTTAATCAAGGGAAGCCATTTTTGCAGGTCTTTGCCTTCATAGACAAGGATATCATAATTTTTACCTTTTCTGAAGTCCACCATGTTCCAAGACATTAGATATTCTCTTACTGAATTCTCTTAACAGCCTTCAACATTAGGTGCTGATGCCTCTAGACAAGGGCCTTTCTTTATTCAGTTGTTCAGAATGTTTATTGTGGGGCTGAGGCAATAGCTTAGCTGGTAAAGTCTTTGCTATGAGTGTGAGGACCTGAGTCTGGATCCTCTGTACTCATGTAGAACAAACATGGCAGCATGTTCCTGTAATGCCAGGACTGTGGTGGGGGGGCAGAAAAGTGGGTTCCTGGGACTTGCTGGCCTAAGCCAAATTAATCTTGAGACCCTGCCTCAAAAAATAAGGTGGAAAATGATTGAAGAAAACATTCAACCTTAACATCTGGCCTCACACACATGCATGTCCACACACACATATGTATTAGTATGTTGGCACATGTCTGTAATGCAAGCATTCAGAAGCTGGAAGCAAGATGACGGCATGTTTTAAGGAAGCCTGGACTACAGAGTGAGTTCCAGGCCAGTGGGACTACATAGCAAGACTGTCTCAGCAAGACCCAAGACAGCGGGTGTGACTCAGTGATACAGCGTTTGCCTAGTTTGCACAAGGCTCTGAGTTTAATCCCTAGGGCTAAATAGACACACACGCACGCACGCACGCACATAATTTATTGAGATCCCCACCATGTTATCAATCCCTTTCAGAAGGTGGATTCTCCAGCCTGGTCTACAAGAGCTAGTTCCAGGACAGGCTCCAAAGCCACAGAGAAACCCTGTCTCGAAAAACCAAAAAAAAAAAAAAAAAAAAAAAAAAAAAAGGTGGATTCTCCTCAAAGTGTCTCCTTTCCTGGGTTGAGACCATGGACTTCTTTCCTCTGCTTCTTTTACTTGCTATTCTGGGCCTATATAATTTCTGTTGTATCCATGCTAATCTAACTCAGATGCTTGTTTGAAAAAATAAAGGAGGTGACCATTTATGCTTAATCTGTGATACTGATGGATCTGTCAGGGATTTGTGCTCTGATGAGGGATGGGCTCATTGACCATTTAGAGGAGCGGCTGATCTTATCTGAATAGTAGGAAATTTCCATTCCAGATGGCTCTCTCTCTCTCTCTCTCTCTCTCTCTCTCTCTCTCTCTCTCTCTCTCTCTCATAAAAATGTTACAGAAACTACTTGAAGACACACAGTTTAACTCAAACAAACTAGGAAAAGCCCCAGCTTCCCAAGATAATGAAAGAGCTCCAAATCAGACAGAAGGAAAGCTGAGCCTGGGGCTGTGGAATTTGATCTAGATGAAGGACCTCAGCCCTTTGAAATACTCATCCTCAGCTGTTTGATTCAGGATGTAAGAAACAGCTTTTTTTTTCCCTATTAACTGAGGATAGCCCTCCAAAGACCAATATTCCATACCCTGCCCCATCCTGACACTCTTGTGTGTGTGTGTTGGCTCAGCACCTGGACATTCCCAAGACTTGACTCTTGTACGTTTTCCCCCTTTGCACAGATTAGGAATTAGCCTAATCTGTGTCATGTTGCAAGGTCCAGGCCCCACCAATGAACTGAGATACAGTCAATGTTAGAACTAAAGCGAAGTGGACTGCCCACCTCGATGTGCTCTCTCACCCTGTTTGGGTCCTGACATCTCCTTTTTAGCAAAAAGAGCTCACCTTGCCAGGTCACTTATACTCTCTTTTCATGTTTCTTTGTGTGACACTGAAAATATTCTCTCCAACTAGGAGACGAACTGATCTCCCTCAGTAGAGTTTGGAATCTGAAAGAATGTTCCAGGCAGAGAAAAAAAAAATGGAAAAAACTATCAACTATGCCAAGTGTGGTGGTGCCCATCTTTAATTCTAGAACTCAGGAGGCAGAGACAGTCAGATCTCTGCGAGTTTAAAGCTAGCCTCATTTACATAGTGAGAATCAGTCTCAAAAGAAAAACTTTAAAAAAAAAAACCCAACAACAGCAGCAATAATTAATTAATTAATTAATTAACTGAGAAAATAATTTTAAAAAAACACAACAACCAATCAACTTTGCAGGAGAAGAAACAAAACAACCTCACTGTCCAGGGCTTGGGTGTAAAAAAAATTGCTGAAAGGCCGGGCGGTGGTGGCGCACGCCTTTAATTCCAGCACTCGGGAGGCAGAGGCAGGCGGATCTCTGAGTTCGAGGCCAGCCTGGTCTACAAGAGCTAGTTCCAGGACAGGCTCTAGAAACTACAGGGAAACCCTGTCTCGAAAAACAAAAAAAAAAAAAAAAAAAAAAAAAAATTGCTGAAAAAGATGGATGGTTCAGGTCTGTCCTGTATGGAGGAGAAGCAGATAGTCCCCTTTGCATCCTTCTGTGTCCAGATGCCTTGTGTCCCCGCCTTTGTTTATCAGACTATAGAAACAAAAGACCCCCCCAAACAAATTCTTCCAGGAGCTATTTCTGGAGAAAATGTTGATGTTAAAACTTGTCAGGTGACCTTGTAGAGAGACTCTGAGCTGAAACAAAGGGGCAAGGACCACATCTCTACCAGACTGCAGAGTCACACATGTTACTTGCCTTCTTCTTGTTCTCTATATTTTTTTTTCAAGACAGGGTATCTCTATTATGTATCTCTGGCTGTCCTGGAACTTTCTATGTAGACCAGGCTGGCCTTGAACTTACAGAGACCTGTCTGCCTCTGCCTCCTGAGTGCTGGGATTAAAGATGTGTGCCACCATACCTGGCCTTCTTGCCTTCTCCTTCTATCTATCTATCTAAATCTTACCCTTATGCCAGTATATTGAAGATGGACCTGGAGTTGCATGTGCCTCCTATTGTCCTTCTTCCCAATGTGACCACATTGCAAAAAAATAAACAAATAAATAAAAAAAATCTCCTTTTTCTCCTTTTCACTATTGACTGGGATTTTTATTTGACTTATTGAGGATGGGCTAAGGTAGAGCTTCCTGTGGTTTTAGTAGATCCATTCTGGACTCCAGGAGTTAGGTAGTTAGGCAGACACTAGCGGCCTTGAGGCCATTGAGGACAACCTCTCTCTTAAGGTCAGCTTCGGACCCCACCTCCTGTTTTCCTGAACATCATTTCCTTCTGATCACAAGAATGGCCCTGGGAGGAGAGAGTCATGACTCTCTGATTGGTCCCAAAGATTAGAACTCTACATACTATTGTCTCCTCCCTAGAGGCTCAATCCAAGTAAGATGGCAAAACCACTCAGTGGGTAAAGACACCAATAGCCTGGGTTCCATTCCCTGGACCCCCAGGGTAGAAGGAGATCACCGACTCCTGTAAGTTATTCCGTGACTTCACATGCACATTGTTGCACCATGTAGGCACAGAAGCCGACTCGCTGAAGATCTGCAAAGGAGATGAGAGGAATAATTATCCCCTTAAGGAGATAATACATTCGCACCTCCCAGAGTCCTTCCCTCACACAGCTGCTAGTAGAGTGTTGGCCTGACAGTGCTGCTGAGTCTAGGCGTCTTATAAGTTCGAACTCAGACAGTGTACTTCTCTCCTTCTCCTGCTTTACTGGTTTGTTGTTTTGTTTTTGTTTTCTGAGACGAAGTTTCCCCTATGTGGTTCTGGCTGTCCTGGAACTCATTCTGTAGACCAGACTGGCCTCGAATTAAGGGATCTGCCTGCCTCTGCCTCCTGAGTGCTGGGTAAAGGCCTATGCCCCCATGCCTGGCCCTTTTTTTATATATATATATATATATATATATATATATATATATATATATATATATATATTTCTGCCCATGCTTTGGGACTCTACCCTTCTAAAGACACCCTCCTCCCAATTCTGCAGCTGCTTGCAGCCCTCTACTGCTGAACATGCCAGCTACCTGCTTGAGCTGTAACTGCCTCCTCTAGGCAGCTGCCAAGATTTACAGCCTGCCCGTTCTGTGGCTTTTCCCTTAAACTCTGATAAAACTGTCCTCAAGCATCCTTCCGAGTCTGCTTCTAAATTCTTTTATGAACAAGACTGGGAAACTATAAAATGGAATCCAATTTCCCCAGAACATAAACCAACTGCCCATGGACCAAGATGGCAGCCTGGGATGCAGACAGATTTTCTAGCTTCCTGGATGATGTCTCCCAGGAAGGGAGGCCAGGTGCTCCCACCGGGAGCTGGATGTTATCTCTCTCCTCTCTACGGTCACTACTTTGATGCTGAGCATGATGAAGAGGAAGAGGAAGGGTAGTGGAAGAAAGTCCTCATATCCACCTCCAAGAACAGTGAAGACGCAAGTCTCTCTGGGCAAGTCTGACATGGAGCCAAAGCACACCAGGATTGTTTCACTCTTGAAAGTACTTCTTTTGGTCAGTAGCTACAGTCCTGAGTCACTAAGTCCCCACGTACTCTAGCTGTTCCTGTGAGACCCCAGGGACCCCTCCACTTCTAGGATTCTGCCCAGTCCCTCAAGTTGCAGTCACTCCCTCCCCCCATTCCCGAGAGTCAATGACTTGTGGAATGTCACCTGCGTCCATGGGTCTTCTCTACTGTGGGAGCAGCTACTTCCTGGCAGAGGGTTTGACATGGCAGTGCCCACACAGACCACTTAGCTGAGGCCACAGGGACAGATTCATGTGGGCACAGCATACCAAGGGACACTGGCCATGGTGGCATTCACCTTTAATCCTAGCACTCACGAGGCAGAGGCAGGCGGATCTCTGAGAGTCTACGTAGCAATTTCCAAGACAACCAAAGCTACATAAAGGAAACCCTGCCTCAAAAAAAATATATTTAAATTTTTTAATTGATTTATATATTTTGTGTGTATGTGTGTATTTGTGTGGGCAAACACATGCCATGGCACACATGTGGAGGTCAGAGAACAACTGGCCGGGCTCACTTCTCTCTTGCTACCATGTAGGATCCAGGGATTGAAATTGGGTCATTAGGTTTGGCAGCAAATGGCTTTATCTGCTGAGTCAGTTCACCAACCTTAAAACTTTTGTTTTTGTTTGTTTGTTTATGGTTTTTTGAGGCAAGGTTTCACTGTGTAGCCCTGGCTGTCCTGGAACTCACTCTGTAGACCAGACTGGCCTCAAACTCAGAGATCCGTCTGTCTCTGCCTCCAGAGTGCTGGAATTAAAGGCGTGTGCCACCACCGCCTCTCTTATTTTTATTTTTTACCTTTACTTTTTATTTATTGGCACCTGTATTAATTACTTTTGTCATCCTTGTGACGAAATACCTGATAAAAGCTACCTAAATGTGGAGGGCTTTATTTTGGCTCGGAGGGTATCTAGTGCATCCTGGTGGGGAAGACAGGGTGGCTATAGCCCTGGCGGGAGCGAGAACTGCTTCTCCTGTATTGTCAACCACAAAATGAAGGCTAGAACAGAGAGACCCATTCCCAGTGGCTGATGTCAGCCAGCTAGGCCTGATAGATCAATGTTTCCACAACCTCCCACAACAGCTGGGAACCAAGTATGCAAATACATGAGCCCACGGAGAACATTTTGCGTTCAAACCACAGGAGCTCCTTTGCCGGGTCTCACAGCCCTGTAGTACCAGCGCAGTCCCTTTGCGGATGCCATGCTACTGAACACAGTCAGAAAAGCCCTTGACCTAAGAACTAAAAAACCTGGGTCCTGCTCTGGCTCGCACGACTGGCAAAGCAATACTCAGTATCTCCCAACTCCTGTAAAAACTCTCTGCACAAGGTTGCCTGGGGGATAAAGTTGTCGAAAACAGCTCAGTCCTCTTCCCAAGGTCCTTTGCTAAATCCAGACCTGTAAATATAGCAGCAAAGGAACTGCCCCCGCTCGCTGGCTCCCGCTGTTCCCAGAAGCACTCCTTGTCTCTGCTGCCGGTTGTCAGGGGGCTGCATTGTAACTAGATGCTCCCTGGGCCAAGTAGAGTCTCCCAGGCTCTTCAGGCTTGCAGATGACAATTGGGGGATGTACAAAGAGGGCTCTCCCTCCACACCCGCCTCTGCACTGCCCTGCTTGGTCCCGGTGTGTGCGGCCCGGCCCGTTGCTGGAAGGGCTCCCTCCTGCCATGATTCATTAGTGTGTAGTCAGCTCGGTCTCCATCCCACACTACACTCCGCTGGCGAATTCTTTCACACATTCAGACACACGCTTGGATATTCCGATTTCCCTCCCCACACCTATTCTCACCCGTACACAATGCTCCTTACAAGAGGACATGCACAGTGCATATAAAGTCAGTTCAGATATACTACACATTCTTTAAAAAACTTTTGGGGCTAGAGAGGTGGCTCAGTGATTAAGAGCACTCACCACTCTTCCAGAGGACCCAAGTTCAATTCCTAACACCCGCAATTGCTGGCTCACAAACTGTAAGGCCAGTTCTTCCGGCCTCCTTGGACAGCTCAGTACACAGGGCACACATACAGAGGGGTAGGCACACACAGAAAATCAAATAAATAAACCTTGTAAAAATCTTTCTTCTTTCTAGGCACAAAGGACTGGAACAGTCATTTTGGGGGGTGCCAAGCTTTTTGAGCATGGTCTTTCTATGTAGCCCGAACCAAACTTGAATTCATGTGCCTTCTGCCTCAGCTTTCTGAGTGCTAAGATGACAATGACAATTGTGTTCCATATTTTACTTATTAGATTTTTTTTTTTTTTTTTGAGACAGAGACTTATGTAGCCCTGGCTAATGTTGAACTTGTTTTATCTGTTTCTTTTTGGGTTTGTTTGTTTGGGTTGGCTTTTTTAAATTTTTGGCTTTGTTTGTTTGTTTGTTTGTTTGATTTCAAGACGGGGTTTCATTGTGTATCCCTGGCTGTCCTAGAACTAGCTCTGTAGAACTCACAGAGATCCCCCTGCCTCTGCCTCTGCCTCTGCCTCCCAAGTGCTGGGATTAAAGGATGTTGAACTTGTTATGGATGATCTTGAACTTCTTTTTTTTTTTAATATTTATTTATTTATTATGTATACAATATTTCTACTGTGTGTATACCTGAAGGCCAGAAGAGGCCACCAGACCTCATAACAGATGGTTGTGAGCCACCACGTGGTTGCTGGGAATTGAACTCAGGACCTTTGGAAGAGCAGGCAGTGCTCTTAACCGCTGAGCCATCTCTCCAGCCCCGATCTTGAACTTCTGATCCTCCTGGCTCCACCTCCCAAGTGCTGGGATTAGAGCTTCACCATGGCTGGCTGAAGTCACTTTAAAGGGAAAGGTTGGGTAACGTCTGCAAAAGGCTGTGTGGTATAGAAGCCCACCCCGCCCACGCTCTCTGACTGCGAAGAATGGTGAGGGGCCTGGGAACCTACACTGCTCAAGTATGGCTGAAGGAGCTCTAGAACCTCCTGGTGCTGCAGGTCTTGGGGCCACAGGTAGACCACGGCCTGACTGGGGGAGGGTTAGCACTCATTGGTATTTGGGCTCTGCCTCAGAAATCTTTGTCTATGTCTGACTCATACAGATCTCCTTCTATGTTTTCTTCTAGAAACTTTAGTATTTTAGTTTTTAGGTGGATATCATTTTCAATTAATTTTTTTGCCAACTCATCATCTGATTAGGCTAGGTTTGCCTCGTGTAAGCCCTACGCCCCTCCCCCTTCCAAATGATTTTGGCTTTCCTTTGTATTTCTCTATACATTTTAGAATCTGCCCCTAGTGATAACATATATTTTAACAGTCTTGGTATGCTGTCCTGGCTCATGATCCTCATGACCCAGCCTCCCGTGTGCTGGAATTACAGCCATGCCCTCACGGTCTATGTCTGTAAGGTGTATCCGAGTGAGTCCCAGAATAAAGACTCCAAGTTCATCCCTAGAGGAGCTTGCAGTCAAGCCTGGAAGAGATTGACTTTATCTGTGTGCGATTTAGTTGCCTGAGAAAAAGAGTCTCTCGTTCTGCAAAGGAGACAACATAATCCAGCACTTGACAATATAAAATTCATAATATCTCTAATCAAATTTAAAAGTTTGTATTATAAGGCAGGAAAAGGTGAACAAAGAGGGGGAAATGAGACCATAAAAACATACTCAGAAATGATAGGATTAGGAGATTAAACACCTAAGAGGGCCTTTACAAACACGCTCAACAGTCTCCTGACGCTGGTCTTTCAGATACAAAATGCCCAAACTGAAAAGTAAAAAGATTTGCACTGGATGTGATTAACACCACGTGGACACAGCAGAGAGAAAAGCAGACAGTGGAGGCCAGGCTCGTGAGGCTTCAGGGAGGACTCTACTGAGAACCAGGCTAGAAGTCATTTGTGATACATTCTGAAATTTAAATATTGAAAACCATCTGGCACATTTTACACATGTCCTGAGAACCTGAGTGAGTCTGAATTTAAAAGTAATAGACGAATTTGCTTGGTGGAGGAAATTTCCACACAAGGCGGCATTCGGGCTGTGGCACGGTTACTGCTCGCTCCTCGTCCCAAGTCCACAGTGAGGAGAGGGGAAAGCGAAGCAGAGAGAGGCGAAAGACGCACAGTTGGGTGAGGAAAGGGAACGAGTGGATTTCCAGTTGCAGATGAGGCAGCCCTGTTTGTTAAAGAGAAACCTCGTGTTCTGCACATGAGCAGCAATACGAGAGGGGTCCCGAGGGCAGGATCCCATCCATCAAGGGCTCCCACTTGTGAAAATTCAATGGAAAAGAACAAGCCTAAGCTGAGAATGCCTCTGAAGGCTTCCCTGAATGGAAACACCGCCTGCAGAAATGTGTCCTCAGAGTCACACAGATGTTGCTTCACCCATGTGGTATTGCTTTTTTAGGCATGAAAGAGGCAAGAATGGGGGATTGTGGAGGCTTGTGCCAAGGTTCCAGTGTAAAGAATTACTAAATTAAAGTCCCATCCAGTTCTGGCACGCACGCACACGCGCGCGCACACACACACACACACACACACACACACACACACACCACCCCTGCCACAGTCCATTGCATGAAGCTGGGAAGGTGAAGTTTTAATGGAGAACCCAGGATTTTGCAGATGCCATCTGCTGCTAAGCAAAGCTACAAGCACAGAGTGAAGCTGGCCCAGGAGACAAGTCACACATGCTGTGCAGGCAGCAGAGCTGATGGGGTGGTTTGAAAGAGAATGGCCCCCATAGGTTTGTGTATTTGATAGTTGGTCCCCAGTTGGTGGAACTGTTTGGGAAGGATGAGGAGGTGTGCCCTTGCTGGAGGAGATCTGTCACTAGAGATGGGTGGGCTTTAAGGTTTCAAAAGCTCATTTAATTTGGAGGCTCATAGTTCCAGAGGGTTAGAATCTATGACTTCATAGCAGGGAGCAAGGCAGCAGGTAGGCATAATGCTGGAGTAGTAGCTGAGAGCTTACAGCTCTTTAAGCCCTGCCTTACTACTTCCTCAGTCCTTCAAAACCTCTATGGTTAATTTTAGTCAGCTAGTGGCTAGTTCCACCCTCTGATTCAAAACAAGCTTTATTTTCAGAATCAAAACATCACACAACATGGATGCTTTATTCTACATATGTCGTTGTATATTGTATGTCACTTTTTGTTTGTTTTTTGAGACAGGGT
The DNA here is from genome assembly GCF_903992535.2 of Arvicola amphibius. Taxonomy (NCBI): domain Eukaryota; kingdom Metazoa; phylum Chordata; class Mammalia; order Rodentia; family Cricetidae; genus Arvicola; species Arvicola amphibius. The sequence continues at coordinate 98,559,893 of NC_052053.1, read as the reverse complement.
TTCTCTGTGTAGCCCTGCCTGTCCTGAAACTTGCTGTGTAGACCAGGCTGGCCTGGAACTCAGAGCTCTGCCTGCCTCTGCAAGTGCTGGGACTAAAGGTGTGCCACACCGCTGAAGAGCTGTGACTGCCCCCCAAACCCCAAGCATGGGACTTTGGAGTCTTGAACAGTGCTGGGAATGTTGAAACTTTGGGAACTTGTAAAGATAGATTACATGCATTTTACATCATGAGATAAACCTGAGGCTTGAGAAGCCGAGGCATGGGGCATTGCGAGTTAGTGATGAGTTGTGATCGTTAATGTCTATTGTCTTCTTGCCTGTGTGTAGAATCGTCGTGAGTGTGACATGACGGGTGACATAGGGTGATTCCAGAAAGGCTTAGCTGAGGGGAGACCGTGCACCCTGGATGCGGGGAGCACCATTCGGTGGACTGTGGCTCCAGACTGAATAAAAAGTAAGAAGGAAGCTGAGTGCTAGAATTCAATCTCTCCTTGCTTCCTGACTGAGAACAGTGTGACCACCTGCCTCACACTCTTGCCACCGTATGCCTCTCTCTGCTTGATGGATGTACCCTGCAGCCATGACCACAAATAAATAAATAAGTGCTCCCTCCCTCCCTCCCTCTCTCCCTCCCTCCCTCCCTCTCTCTCTCCCTCCCTCCTTCCCTTCCTCCTTCCCTCCTTCCTTCCTTCTCTCCCTCCTTCCTTCCTTCTCTCCCTTCTTCATTCCTTCCCTCCTTCCTTCCTTCTCTCCCGTCTTCCCTCCTTTCTTCCTTCTCTCCCTTCCTTCCTTTCTTCCCTCCCTCCCTCCTTCCCTCCCTCCCTCCTTCCTTCCCTCCCTCCCCTTCCTTCCTTCCCTCCTTCCCTCCTTCCCGCCTTACTTCTTCCCTCCCTTCCTTCCCTCCCTCCCTCCCTCCCTCCCTCCCTCCCTCCCTTCCTTCCTTCCTTCCTTCCTTCCTTCCTTCCTTCCTTCCTTCCTTCCTTCCTTCCTTAATTTGCCTTTATTTTCAGGCATTTTATTGCTGCAGCAGCAGCAGCAACAACAACAACAAAATAACTAATACAGTAAGAAAAAAGAAAGAAAACTCTAAGATAGAAACTAGGAGACCTGCAGGACAACAGCAAGAGGACAATTATGCATGTAACTGAGCTAGAAGTGATGGAGAGTCAGAAACATTTGAAAAAAATCACAAAATAACAATAAAAAGAAAATTTCAAAAACAGCCAAAATATCTTTCAAAGAGATAATAGAAAGAAACCTAAGAACTAAAGCGGATTTCTTGTGGAAATTATGCAAGCCAAGAGAGAATGGAATGATATTTTTCAGAGTGTTGAAGGGAAAAAAACTTGAATGTCATGCCCAGTGGAAATACTTTCCAAAAAGGAAGGCAAAAGACCCAAGGCTTTGTAGAGAAACACATGTTGAAGGAATGCCTCTGCAGTAGGCCTGCATATAAACTTACTATTTCCTCAGATCTTTAAAACTATTTTTTTTTAGCCAGGTGTGGTCCCAGGCCTGGAATCCCAGTGCTGGGGGTGGGGGGATGAAGAGAAGAGGATTGGGAATCTGCTGGGTGTTCTGCACACACTTGGAACACCGGCTCCAAAGATGCAAAGACAGGAGGATGGCAGGCTTTCACCTAGTGAGAAAGCAGGAGCCCCAGGCTCAAGGAGAGACCCTGGCTCAAAGAAAAGGATGCCTGATGCCCTGGCCTGGCCTCTGCACCAGCAGATAGGCGTGTGTGCCCACACACATGCATACACTCACACAGGCGCGTGCACACTCACGCACGCACACACACCCAAACAAACAAACAAACAAATTTTGTAGAACAGAGTAGGCTTAAAGTAAAACAATGGATAAGATGTACCATAACTAATAAAACAAAGCTGGATTGCAATGATAATTTCCAAGACTGTATACATATGTCAGAACTTAGTATCAAACTGTGCATTCTAAACAAATGTAATTTATTATATCCCAATTATACTTTTTTGTTTGTTTTTTAGTTTTTTTGAGACAGAGTTTCTTTGTGTAGCCCTGGCAGTTCTGGGTCTAGCTCTGTAGACCAGGTTGGCCTGAACTCACAGAGATTTGCCTGCCTCTACCTCCCAAGTGCTAGGATTAAAGGTGTGCACCACCACTGCCCGGCTTTTTAAAAAACAATTTATTTATTTGTATAGTATTTTGTCTGCAGGTATGTCTGTGTGAGGGTGTTAGATTCCCTGAATTAGAAGTTACAGACAGTTGTAAACTGCCATGTGGGTGCTGGGAATTGAACCTGGGTCCTCTGGAAAAGCAGCAAGTGCTCTTAACCCCTGAACCCACGTCTCCAGCCTGGCAGCACACACCTTTAATCCTAGTACTTGGGAGGGGCAGAGGCAGGTAGATCTCTGTGAGTTCAAGGCCAGCCTGGTCTACAGAGTGAGCCCCAGGACAGCTGTGGTCAACTGATTATCATCTGCTATGGTCAGCTCAACAGAAGGTGGCTCATTGGGTAAGAGTGCTTGCCGCCAAGTCCCGAAACCTGAGTTCAATCCCAGGACCCACACGGTGGAAGGACAGAATTTATTCTACGAGTCGTCCTCTGATATCCATATGTGCAGTGTGGCATGGGCACCCTCACATATAAACACTTGCAAAAATAAATAAACATAAATTTTTTTATACAGAAATATAACTGAACTACTGAGTATCTATTAAAAAAGATGACTGTGTTATACCATATACAAAAGTGAACTCAAAATGGGTCAAATACCTAAATAGCTAAATTTATAGTTTCATTTTTTACATTTTTTAAAATATTTATTTATTATGTATACAATATTTTGTCTGTAGGAAAGAGGGCACCAGACCTCTTTACAGATGGTTCTGAGCCACCATGTGGTGGTGGGAATTGAACACAGGACCTTTGGAAGAGCAGGCAATGCTCTTAACTGCTGAGCCATCTCTCCAGCCCCACATTTTTACATTACTATAGCATGCAGCATGCTATAGTGCATGTGTGGAAAACAGAGGACAATTTGTTTCCTTTTGCTTTTCAAGACAGGTTTTTTCTGTGTAGCCTTGGCTGTCCTGGAACTTGTTTTGTAGACCAGACTGGCCTCAAACTCACAGAGATCTTCCTGCTTCTGCTTCCCAAGCACTGGGATTACAAATCCATATAATTAACAGTAGAAAACATAGGCATATATTTTTGTGAAATTGGGCTGTGTAATAGGCTTTGTTTTGTTTTTTAAAACATTTTCATTTCCGTTTATTTTTATGTATATGAGCATTTTGCCTGCATGTCTGTCTGCCTGTGTACTACATGGGTGCCTTGTGCCCTTGGCAATCAGGAGAGGATTTGGATCCTCTGCATCTGGAATGACGGATGGTCATTAACTGCCAACCATTTCTCCAGCTCTATTCAACAGTTTTTATTTTTTATTATTATTTTTATAAAAATAGGCCAACCTCTCTTTTATTTATTTACTTACTTATTTTTAAAGATGTCTTTATTTTATCTATATGGATATTTTGTCTGCATGTACATCTGCACACCAGGAGAGGACATCAGATCCTATAGGACTACACTTATAGATGGTTGTGAGCCACCATGCGGTTGCTGGGAATTGAACCCAGGACCTCTGGAAGAGCAGCCAGTGTTAACCAATGAGCCATCTCTCCAGCCTTTTTTTTTTTTTTTTTTTTTTTTTTTTTTTTTTTTTGGTAACAAAACCAAAAGCACAAGAACTTAGAAGAAAAACTAATTATGGGAGGAAGTAAAATAAGCTGGCGACATAGCTCTGTTGGCAGATGGCTTCTGCAGCACACACAGGCTTTCCCAGCACTGTAGACACTCTGGTGCTTGTGAATGCCTGTAATCCCAGCTCCTGGGAGGTGTGGGGGGGGAAGACCAGGAGCTAAAAGTCATCCTCAGCTTGATAGAGGGTTTGAGGTTGGTCTGTGATACATGAGACCCTGTCTCAAAGAAAAAAATCTACCCGTCAATTTGGACAAAGCTTTTAAAAAATCATGTATCTATTAGGGGTCTAGAACCCACAATACACAAGGGACTTATACAACTCAACAATAAAGGACAAACAACCCCTATAATATTGAGCAGAGAAGGCTGGTAGAGTTGCCTGCCTAGTGTACACGAAGCCCTGGGTTCAATTCAGCATCACAGAAACCAGGCCTGCCGGTGCTGACTGTAATCCTAATCCCAGAAGTTGGAAGGTGGGAGCAGGAGCATCAGGAGTTCAAGGTCAACAGCTACATAACAAGTTCAAGCTTAGCCTAAGCTACAGGAGATTCTGTCTCAAAAACCACCAGCATCACCCCTAAAAAAACAAAATAGAAAACAAACAAAACAAAGCTCCCTACAGAACAAAACAAAAATAAATTCAGGAAAGGGTTTGCATAGATGTTACTCCAAAGAAGATATAAAATAAACCTAGTAAACAAATAAGAAGAGGCTTAATGACACTAATGGTTAGACATATGCAACTAAAACCAGAGGAGTCCATCAGTCCACACCCAGTAGAATAATTATAGTGCATACATTTTGGGTCAGAGTTTTGATATAGAGCCTAGCCTGGTCTCACACTTGGGATCTGCCTGCCTCAGGCTCTCAACTGTTGGGATCATTGACGTATCCTGCTGTAACCAGCTACAATTTATTGAAAGAATAATGGAGGATCTGAAAAAGTGTCTAAGTGGTTAAGAGCACTTCCTGCTCTTGCAGAGAACCTGAGTTTGGGTCCCAGTACTCATGCTGGGTGGCTCACAACTACTTGGAACTCCAGTTCCAGGGGATCTGACACCCTCTTGTGGCCTCCACAGGCACACGCACAATGCACATATATGCGCGCACACACATACACATAAATACCAAAATAAATCTTTTAAGACAAATAAGTTAAACTCAGAGTTAGCATATGTGGAATTCCACTTCTTGGTTTATATCCAAAAGAACTGAAATCACACAAAAAGCTATATATAAGTGCGCATGGTAGCCTTATTTATAACAGACACAAACGGGAAGAGTTCTAGTTCTCACCAGCTGATGAACAGAGAAGCAACATGTGGGGTGTCACCCACTGAAAAATTAGTCAGTGCTCTGCTGCAACCTCCAGCTCACTCCTGCTGGATCCTCTCAGAATCTTCAGCAAAGAAAAGGTACCAAAAAACCCAGTTCTGCATTCTTGGAGGCTGCAGCAGCTCCTCACCTGAAATTGTCTTAAGCAGTCAGCTTTTGGCCATCCTTGGGCACAAACCCAGCTTGTGGAGAACACATCATCACCCCTAGCCTACAAGATCTATAAGCTCCCTGCTTTAATTCGGCTGCGAGATTTATCCTGTCCCCATCTCTGGGACTGGAGGGCTCACCCGGGAGTTGCTTTGTTCAAATATACCTGTTCTTTTGCTTTTTCACTTTGGCTTGTTATGGCTTACTGTGTTGGTGGAGAAACCTATTATCATGTTACAGAAAGCCCATTAGTCAGCAGTAAAGGGATGAGGTATCCATGTGCGGTATATGGGCCTTGCATAGTTATGCTAAGTGAAGTAGACCAGACTCAAAAGCCCATACCCTGTGTGCTTTCCACATTGGCAGAGTGGTTAACTGGGGGCTGGAGAGGTAAAAAGATTCCTTCTGGAGCGAGGGAATATTCTGGAATGAGAAAATGGTAACAACACTGTGAGCCTAGCCAAACAAACAAACAAACAAACAAAAAAAACCAACTCTCAAGTGGTTAGAATGATGGCTTTGGTGTCATGTGAAGTTTATTTCAGTTTAAAAAAAGGTCAGGGGAACAATGGCTAGGCAGTGGTGGCCCACACTTTTAATCCAGTACTCGGGAAGCAGAGGCAGGTGGATCTCTGTGAATCTGAGGCCAGCCTGGTATACAGAGTGAGTAAGTTTCAGGACAGCCAGGGCTACCCTGTCTCAAAAAAAAGAAAGGTTAAATCTTAAAAAAACAAAACAAAACAAAAAAAAAAACTCTTCCTTTAAGGAAAGGTCCAGCAGGCTTCAGTAGTAAACTCCACCTAAACTTAAGGAAGAAATAGGATCAAAGTCCTTCAGAAAATGGAAGGGAAATGGTGCGTGTCAGCTCATTTTAAAGCCAAGCCTTATGTGAATACCCAAATCAGATGATTATAAGATTACAAGGACAAATGAGTCTACAATGAACACAGACACAGGATACTCAACAGCATTTTCGCTAATCAAATCCAGCAATGGAGAGAAAGGGAAATGAGGCCATGAGGCAGCACCGAATCGGGCTGACGTGGGGCAGGAAACCCTGGTTCAGCATGGAGGGTCAGTCACTAGAACTTACACAGTAGCACAAGTCTTAAAAACTGCATGGCCATCTCATTAGAACTATATAAAAGGACAACTTGACAAAATTTAAAAGTCGCTCAGCAAACTAATTATAGAAGGGGACTTTCTAACCTGGTAAAGGCTCGCTACAACATACTACCTATTACTTCCCCCTGGAGACCAAGAAAAGAGGAAGACAATATATCTTCCCCGCTTCTTGTCAAAATATAAACTATATAGTATATATAGATATAGCATATACATACATATGTATATATGGACATAGTATACACACACACATAGTTTTTATATTTTGTTTTTTGAGATAGGGTTTCTCTGTGTAATAGCCCTGGCTGTCCTGGAACTCGCTCTGTAGATCAAGCTGGCCTTGAACTCACAGAGATCCACCTGCCTCTGCCTCTTGAGTGCTGGGATTAAAAGCACGCTCTACCTGGCCTGGATCAATACATATATTTTTAAAATGTGCATTAGTGGTTTTTCTTGGTTGTAGGTCTGTGTGAAGGTGTCAGGTCCCCTGGAACAGGAATTACAGATGGTTGTGAGCTGTCATGTGGGTGCTGGGAATTGAACCCAGGTCCTCTGGAAGAGTAGTCAGTGTTCTTAACCACTGAGCCATCTCTCTATCCCCTCTTGTCAATATTTTACTGTCATCCCACACAGCACAAAAGGCACAGAATAGAAGCAAAAGGTGAACAGACTGGAAAGGGATTTAGTGAAGAAGCACATGCCTGTAATCCCAAGACTCAGCAGCCTAAGACAGGAGGGTTGTGAGTTCAAGACCAGCTGAGAACAGGTAGTTGAGAGAGAAGAGTGTGGGAATGAGGGGTTCAAGATAGGTTCTCTCTATGTAGCCCTGGCTGGCCTGAAAGTAGCTCTGCAGCCCAGGCTGCCCTTACACTCACAGAGATCTGCCTGGGAGCCAACCCTCTGGGTGACGGAGATGCTCAGATTGTGGCTGTGCTGGTCGTGTGGGTTTATAGGGCCATAGTCATCATACATGAAAGACTGGGACAATAGGGCTGCAGGTGCACACCAGGAGCTCAACGCCTGTCTAGCATGTTCAAGGCCCTAGCACGGATTCCCAGCACGGGAAAAACACAGCAAAGTGAAACCAAGGGAATGGATGAATTCAATTAAAGCATTCTAAAGGGCTCAGAGCACATGATTAGCAGTGCAAGGTCCTAGGTCCAATCTACACACACACACACACATTGAGACCCCTAAAAGTAATATATTATTATTATTGTTATTATTATTGACAACTTAAATATTACAGAAGCATAGAAGAGGGGAAAACAGAGAGAAATATAGTACGTGTGTATGAAATTCTCAAAAATCTCAAATGAAATCTTAAAAGATAAGATCCTACAGTTCCAACAAGTACACTGGTTAACAATTATTCCATCATTCCGAGGATCGCTTAACTGCAAGTGTTTAGGGCAGGCTGGATATGCATGCCTAGTAAAGTGCTAAGTCTTTGCACCAGGGAACCTCTGCTCGTGCTGTTATTCATTATCCTCAGCAGTGCCTGGAAGCCATTGAGACATTAGTATCTGCCCTTCCAAATTCATCCGCTGCACACATGGGGGGAAGCAGTATTAGTACACGGCAAACTCCCTCACACAGTGTTTCAATTACACAAAGCCGGTCAGATTTCTCTTTTGTGACAGAAATCGTAGGGTCCCTCAGGATAAGATTGAAGGGTATAGGGGCCGGAGAGACAGCTCAGTGGTTAAGATCACTGACTGCTCTTCCAGAGGACCTGGGTTCAATTCCCGGCATCCCCGTGGTGGCTCACATTCATCCATAACTCCAGGCCCAGGCCATCTGGAGCCTCTGCACACATTGTCAGAGAAAGGCTGAAGAGTTGCTGGCACTGGGCATTGGAGCAGCGCACCGAGCAGTGCACTGTTTTCCTGTAGGGCTAGGGTGTGGTACAGGGTAGGAACAGGAAAGGACACAGGGAGTGCCTTGAGGTGGCAGGAGTGCTCCGCGTCTTGCGTTGGAGTATGGTTCCACAGGTGTGTGACGTAAAAGCTACTGCAATTCCCACTGGAATGCACTGAAGATCAGTGCACGTAATTGCATGTAGGTTGCAACTCCATTTTTGAGCATTTCAGAGACGGAAGCAGGAAGATTGCCAGAGTTAGGGAATTGCAACTCAGCCAGGGCTATATAGCAAGATCCTATCTCAAACAAGAAAGGAAAAACGTTAAAAATACTGTTTTTTTTTTTTTTGTTTTGTTTTGCAAAAGCAAAACAAAACCCAGCCTTTTTCCTAAGTATCTCCTGTTCTTTAACCCCGAAGTAAGGAATGTGGCTTTGCTGGGCGGTGGTGTCTGAGAAGTACTTTTGGAATCACTGGTTGTGAGTTTCTCTGCCGATGCAATAAACCAAATCCAGCCGAATTAATAAAACCAGGTTTAATCTAAACAAAGCACCTCCGGGTAGTTCTCGGGCAAAGAAAGCAGGAGAGAAATCACGTGGCAGGTCCAGGGACCAGGTCTTAAATACCCTATAGGCGTGGTCCCCAGCATCTCAGCGGGCGGAGTCACCGCCGCTTGGTGGGCTTTCTGAAGGCAGGGTCTGGAGAGAGAAAGAGGTGGGGCCTAAATGGAGCGTTCACCTAAACAGTTTACGTCTTTAATCCCAGCACTCCCAAGGCAGAGCTAGGAGGGTCTCTGACTTCGAGGCCAGCCTGGTCTACAGAGTGGGTTCCAGGACAGCCAGGGCTATGCAGAGAAGCCCTGTCTCGAAAAACAAAACAAAAAGCGAGCAAATGAAACGTAGCTTTTGCTGAAGCGGGAACTTTGGTGGGAAGAGTCACAGTGCAGGGAGTCTGGGTGAGTCCTCTGTCTCTCGAACTATGGCAACTATGCTGAGAGTCCTGAAGCTTTGAGGAGCCTGCTTTCCCTCTACAGCTGAACGATAGTCCTAGCGCCCGGATGGAGGGTTCAGGCATATAGTTCCCTCCAGCATAGGCTGGGGTAGCATTTTGTTTCTTTCCTCTCCCTGCAGAGGGCTGGCGGTGGTCCAAGACCATTGCTGTTCCGCCTGTGTTCTCAGTCTACACGTCAATAGGAAGCAGATTTTCACCAGCAGGTCTGAGAATGGAAGGGTCTCGCTCTGGATCTATTTCTACCCTAAGTGTTCAATAAAAAGCAGCCCGTAAGCACCCACAAATCCGTGTGCATCAAATAAACAGTGGTTAGTAACAGATGACAGAAACGATTCAAAATGCAAGGCTGGGTGTGGTGATGCAGGCCTTTCTCTAGGAGTTCCAGGCTAGCCTGGTGGACACAGCAAATTCTGAGCCAGCAGGGGCGGCATAGCGAGACCAGCCTCAAAACAGACAAATGTAAGAGGAGGGGGCTGTAAGATTGCTCAGCCCGCACCTGCTGCTAAACCTTGCAGCCTGTGTTTGAAACCCAGGACCCACATGGCCGAAAGGGGACTAACTCCTCCAGCTGTCCTCTGACATCCATGTACTTCATGTGGTGTGTGTGCCCTTCCCCACGAAATAAACAATAAATGTAAATCAACGTCCAAGGGGAAATTCATAACAATTAAGGTGGGATGTTTTCATTTATCTCTTGGAATGAACCAGAACTAGTCACTGAAACAGCTATAATGTTAAACAGTACACTCCACTGAATACACCATAATTTTTCTTCTGTTGATGAGGCTGTGACTGTACAGTATTTAAAAAAAAAATCCTGGTCAGGCTGTGGTGGCGCGCACCTTTAATCCCAGCACTCGGGAGGCAGAAGCAGGTGGATGTCTGTGAGTTCAAGGCCAGCCTGGTCTACAAGAGCTAGTTTCAAGACAGGATCCAAAGCTACAGAGAAACCCTGCCTCAAAAACCAAAAAAAAAAAAAAAAAAAAAAAAAATCACCCCCAAAATACAACAAAAAATCCTAAAAATCCTGTTGTATGGTTTTTTTTTTTTCTTTTCCTTTTTTGGTAGAACTTGCTTTTTTGTTCTTTTCTTTCATGTTTTTGCAATGAGTTCTCACTAGGTAGTCCTGGCTAGCCTGAATTCACAACAATCTTGCCTCTTGAGTGCTGAAATTACAGGTGTGTACCACCTCACCTGGCTACACGAAACTTTAAAACAATCATGCTTAGGTAGAAAGAAAACCAGAGTAAAAAAAAAAAAATTAAACAGAGAATAGGTTCTGAGCACAACCTATTAGAATTAGCCATGAACATAATTCAAGGTATTCCTCGTTCAGAGCCCCTCCCAGTCTTAGTTCTCAGGTTTCCTTAATAAATCAGTGTTTGGTTTGCTCAGAATAATAATTTTCCAAATTCTATTTATAGCTCTTCCTAAGTGTCCTCCGGGGATTGTTCTAAGGTTCCCTAGTATACCAGACCTGCCGGTGTGCAATGGTGCTGTCCTTACATATAATCCATGCATGTGCTCCTGCATACTTTACTCTCTAGATCACGTGTGTTAGCTATAGTTTAGTCTCCTTTGCCAAGGAGACAGACAACTCAAGAGAGGATAGGTTCATGTTGGCTACCAGCTTCAGAGGTTACGGCATGGCCAACTGGCCGCATTGCTCCAGGGCCTGGGCCAAGAGAGAGCATCATGGTGGAAGGGCAAGGGAAACAGAGCAGTTCATCTATATCCAGGAAGCAGGGAGAAACATGCTTGCCCCTTTTGCTCCACCCTATTCAATGGAGCCCCCCACAGGACGGGTCTTCCTTGCTTTGTCTTGTTTTTGAGGCAGGGTTTCTCTGTGCAGCCCTGGCTGTCCTGGAACTTGCTCTGTAGACCAGGCTGGGCTCAAAGTCTGAGATCTGCCAGCCCCTGCCGCCCGAATGCTGGGATTAACAGCATGTGCCACCACCACCTGGCAAGGACCGCCTTTGGTTAATTGTTTTAGGGAATGCCCTCATAGACACAACGTGAAGTGTACTTCACCCATCTCTTAGGTAACCCTCAAGTCCCATCAAGATTATGGTTAGCCGTGATTAGCCATAGCAGACTAACACAAGGTCACACTACATAGAGCTGGTATACTGTGCTGTCCTGGGAATAACAGCAAGGAAAGACAATGCAAAGTTCAGTGGAGAGGCACTGGCTTTTTCAGTCTTCAGTGGGCTCAATTAAAGAATGAGGAACCCTATAGCTATACAGATAGATAATATAGAAATTAAGGCAAAGTGCTTACCTGGCATTCATGAAGCCTTGGGTTCGATTCCCAGTACTGAAGAAAAACAGGTATAAATGGTGTACACCTGTAATCTCAGCACTCCGGAGGTGGAGGCAGGAAGATTAGAAGCTCAAGGTTATCCTCTGCTATGTAGAGAGTTGGAGGCCAGCAGAGGTGGAGGCAGGAAGATTAGAAGCTCAAGGTTATCCTCTGCTATGTAGAGAGTTGGAGGCCAGCCTGGGCTACATGAGGCTCTATTTAAAAAGAAAAAAGGAGGAGGCTAGGAGGAAGAAGAGAAGGACAGGAAGAAAGCAGGAAGAAGTACATTTAACTCTTGGGTAGAAGAGAAAACCAAAACAAATAAAAGCTAGGTAGAGAAAATGCTGCAACAAGTATTTCCATCATCTGTTCATTCAGCAGGCATGGGCTAAATGCTCCCTGTTCCCAGTGCTGTGGAGGGGAAAGAGAGCCACAGCCCTGTTCATGGAGCTCTCACATTCTCATGGCACCAACAGACAAAACTAAACCAGTGACCCTACCGAGCATCCATCGCCAGCCTCACAGAGCGAACAAGTTGAGGAAGAGGGTGTTTGGATGGAGAGAGGCACGGTCCAGCATAGATTAAGCCAGCCAGGTGGACGAGGCGCAGCAGCCAGCTCAGGAGAGGGAGCCCTGGAGCTCATGAAGAAGGGAGTCAACGTTTGCTCCACCTCAGCACCCAGGTCTCTGACCTGACTCTAGGCTCAGAGTATGGGTGGCAGGAGTAGAGGCTGAGCACTGTCTGGCCTGTCCAGGAAGCTAATGTAGGCCACAACTTGGGGCATCCTGGTAGACTTGAGGAGCCACTCCACACTCGGGCATTATATTACCCTAGAAATGTAACTGCCTTTGAAGAATCAACAGAAGTAGCCATCAGCATTTGAGAGATAAAGGCAGCCTGATATACATAATGAGACTGACTCAAAAAAATCAGACAAATACCCCCCACACGAACAAGCTGCCTGTGGTAGTTTGAATGTAACTGTCCCCTATAAGTGCATAGGGAGTGGTACCATTAGGAGGTGTGACTTTCTTGGAGTAGTTATGGCCTTGTTGGAGGAAGTTTGTCATTGTATGGGCAGGCTTTGAGGTTGCCTATGCTCAAGATAACGCCCCGTGTCTCAGTCCACTTCCTGTTGCCTTCTTATCAAGATGTAGCCAGGACTACGTCTGCCTGCATGTCTCCATACTCCCTGCCATGACGATAATGGACTGAACCTCTGAAACTGTAAGTGAGCCACCACAATTAAATGCTTCTCCTTACAAGAGCTGCTGTGGTCATGGTGTCACTTCAAGGCAATAGAAACCAGAACTAAGATGCTGCCCAAAGTTCTGCCCAAGGGTATACATCCATTCAAATAGAGGGAGGTTCTTGTGGCAAAAGGGACCCTCAGCCAAGAGTGACAGTCTCGTCCTACCTAGTCCAGAGCACAGCAGCGGAGATGCTAAGGTCCTCGGCAGTATGTCTGATACAGTAGGCACTCAGTCACTGGCAGCTGCTATTCTAATGAAGACTTCAGTTACTGGGGACCCTGGAATAAGGCGCAGTGTTAAGAGCACTGACTGTCCTTCCAGAGGTTCTGGACTCAATTTCCAGCACCCACGCAGTGGCTCACAACCATCTGTAACTCCAGTTCCAGGAGATCCGATGCCCTCTTCCAATTTCCACCAGTACTACATGCACATGCGCACAGATAAACACGCAGGCCAAACACCCATACACATAAAACAAATTTTTTTAAAAAGGTAACTCACTTATATGGAAATTGATGGAAGCTGAGTTTCCCTGTATACCGAGGCCTGGAGAATTCTCCAGGGTTGGTCTGTGGGAACCAGAGGAAATCTGTTCCTAATCGGGTTCTGTACAAGCTCAGCCAGTCCTCTCCAATTAATAAGCCTAGCGGACATGAGGGAACAGATTTCTTCCTGAGCCTGGACACTGCCATCCCTCATCCCTTGGAAATGAGATTATGAGGAGGGCAGGGCCAGGGAGGAAACTGCCCTAACTCAGTTATCAGTCCTGGTTTGTCCATTTTAGCCTGGGAATAGGAAAGCAGGAGGTGAGAGCAGAGGGGAAGCCGGAGCCTCTCAGGAAATGACAAATTCTGAAAACACGGCCAGCCGGGACCAGCCCACCTCAAGCTCCCTGAGGCCCATCCTGGAATTAATGGGCTCATCCCTGTACCGCTCTTACCATGTGCTGGCTGGTTACAGAGACCCTTGTAGCTGCCCTAGCTCAGTCTCCCTAGTGATGGGGTAGTGTCAAGGCCCTCGGATGACATTATTGCTTCCAATGCAGCTGACTGCACTGTCACTGAGACTGGGGACAGCTGGCCTTGGAATTATCATAAACCAGATGTTGAACTTTGGGAGGCCTTTGGCGTCAGTCTCACCTGGAAACGAGATTTATGACCCTGGGGGAGACCCTAGGGCCTGTGCTCTTGGCATCCATTCGTCTCCTTCTGGATGGCAAATCATGGTCTCCAGGAGGGTTTAACCATCTCCCATCGGTTCTGTCCCTTGTCCTCCTAGCCTTGGGAGCTGGAGGCCTTGTCCTGGCTGGACTGGTCCAAGCAGAGCCACCCTCAGACTCCATTATGGACTTCAGAAAGCCTTTCTGTCTTGTCCCCAGAACAAAGCAGTGTGTCGTCCTGAATGAGAGGGACAGCTACCTCAACAGCTCAGAGGAAGCCAGCCTGAAACAAAGCAATGCATACTGTAGGGGCAGAGCCTAGAGAACTGCACAGGAAGGACTACAGCCCCCCAATATGTGTGGGCCACTACCTTCTGGAACTTTTCAGCAGTACTGGTAAGCAATGATGCTCCGTCATTCCGTCATGGCATTCGTAGATGAGAAAGGGTGTGGTGGTGGAGAAGGTTCACTGCAAACAAAAGGGAGGGCATAGCCAGAGACAAAGGCCACTGGGAGAGTCCAGTGTGCACATGACCCTGAGCCAGACGACATGAGGACAGGGGGAAGAGGAGAGAGAAAAGCCAGACCAAGAGACCAGGAAGGTGAAGGGTAGATGGGAGAGCCAAAGAATCGGCGGAGCAAATGGCTGGATTATATAGGGAAGGGCAGCTGGGAGTTAGGGCAGCCCAGTTCCTGGGCTGGAAACGTTTAGGATAGGGGACGGGATATGCCCTCCATACCCTGTAACAGGTAGGGATCATGGGATGCAGGGAGAACCTGGTGGCCAGGTTCGCTTTGATAGGTCAATGGGCACCTCTGAGAGGCATTTTCTGTCACCAGCATCTTTATGAACCAAGAATTTATTCAGACTTCAAAGGCTCCTGCTGGGAGATTGGCTTCTGTCATCGCTTCCCAATGACCACAGCTGCACCCTGGGTGGCTCATGGGACACACCCACCCTGTTTCCACAGGAAGGATGGTCGCGGATCTGTGGGAGATTTTTCTCGTCTCTATCTCTGTCAGTACATTGAGAAGGATGAACAGTTTTCTAGGCTGGATAGTTCTGGAAACTGTCAGTGAGCCGCTCATTTCCTGGCTGGCCACTGTGCTTCTGCTGGGTTCCAGTCTCTTGTTCCCAGGACGGCTGACTCAGAATCGTTTTGTTCGTCTTTGTTTCTCGGCACCCAACACTCTCTGGCACACAGGACGTCAACTATGATTACGTATTTACTTCCATCTTAACCCTTCTATCGACTTCCCCAAACTCAAGATTGTATTCTATTTTTGGCTACTTGTTTGAGAGGCATGTTAGGTTTGGGATTCAGCAAACATCCAGCAGGTTCTATCTAGAGGACAGGTCAGTGCTAGGAGTTTTCCTGTGTATTTCCTAAATTCCCTATCCAGATTGCTCTTGGGATTTTATACCCACCTCCTAGAAAGAAACAGAGTCACCAAGAGCTCTAACATCACTCAACCCATACTGGTCCCGGCAAGAAGAAAAGACACGTCTTCTTCCAGCTACCACTGATGTCCCTTTTCTGTGCCATTATGAGGTCCTTAGACGGCGGAAGAAGTGTTCAGCTAGCAGATGGCAGAGGCAGCCAATCAGTACCCGCTGTGGTTCTGAGTTCCCTCTAGGGACTCTTAGCCACTGGTTTTCCCAAGCCTGAAGGGCCAGAGGCAACTCTGTGCTACTGGGGTGCAACGGCCCCTAGGCAGGGTCAAGGCAGGTGAACCTCACCCAGTTCCTGTTTGAAACCAGAAGCGTAAAGAGGAAGGAGCCAAGGCCAACCAATTCACTGGCGCTTTCCCTCCCCCTTTCAGTTTTCCTTTTAAACATTTTTTTATGAGATAGTTTGTGTGCCCTAAAATCTAACCATACAAAGGACACAGTTCAGTACTCTGTAGTGCCTTTAATCAGCTGCACTGTTGCTACAGTACATTTTAGTCCCCTAGCATCCGTTCCCATTGGCCCCAGGTCACTTCTAGGTAACACGCAGAATCATACAGCACATGGTCTCTGCGACTGACTTCTGGCACTTAGCATATTTTTAAAGCCCACTTAAAAGGTCCATATTTTTAAAATCTTCTCCCTTCTTCCCTCCTCACCATCCCTTTCTGAAGTGGTCTCATGTAGCTCAGGTTGGACCTGAACTCACTAGGTAGCTGAGACTGGCTCTAAATGCCTAATCCTGCTTCAGCCTCGCGGGCACTAGGATTTTAGTGGAGCGACACCATACCCAGTTCTGAGCTTTTTTCCTTTTTGGTTGCATAATAACCCGTTGTGTCAGGTTATCTTCAGTTGAGTCATCTGCTGCTAGCAACATCTTTGTGTGGTGGTGAAGTCCCCTCTTCTGTGACCAACTCTGTCTGCCTTCACTTGGGTCTTAGTTCTAGTGTGTGGTACAAATGCCCTTTATTTTATATGGCACGGAAAATGTGCATTCTCCCTCTTTGTACACACATTTTTCTTCATCTTTTTCCCCCCAAGACAGGGTCACACTGTGTACCCTTTGTTGGCCTGAAATTTGTTATATAGGCTAGTCTGGCCTTGAACTCAATAGAGATCTCCCTGCCTCTGCCACTGGAGTGCTGGGACTAAAAATGCATACCACCATGCCTGGCCCTGCACAAGCAATTTTCATTTATATCCAGTGCTATACATAGCGATTATTCTGTATTATTCCTTCCACTAGCACTTTGTTTACAGGATGACCCATGTCGCCATGAGCACATCTGGTCGTTCCTGCCAGCAGCTGCGCAGCCTCTGGGAATGGGTTGCTGCCACATTGCGCATATCTATCCCCTATGAGGGTGAGACCCTGCTGGCCCGGCTGTCTGCCCAGCTGTCTGCTCAGAGAGCTGCAGTGGACACCCAGTGTTTCACCAGGTGGGAACACCTAGAACACGTGTCCAGGAGTGGAATCCTATCTCAGAGAATGTGTGCTCACCTCCTTTGAGGTTCTGGATTGTGAGTAGTCTTTCCCCTTCTGGTGGGCAACAAGTCTGAGGCCACAGGAAGACAGGACTAGTCTCACGGATTTCCCACCCAGAAACGGCGCTAGGACACACTTCCTGTGCAGGCAGATCTGCAAACCTCGGGGTCTCCGTGATGAGGTACATCCAGCTACAGGACAGTTGCGAGCTCCATCTTTTATTTTGTATTGTGTGCAGAAGTGAGGAGGGGCGCATGCGCCACAGTACATGTGTTGAGGTCAAGGGTCAACTGAGTGGAGTTAGCTCTCTCCCTCCATCTTTATGTGGGTTCCAGGGATGGAGCTCATATCAGGCTTGTATGGAAGCACCTCAACTGGCTGAGGGCCATCTTCTACTTCCCGCCTCACTAATTCCCCTTAAATGCCCTGGCCCTTTTAAGTGGGGCTGTTCTTTATACCCCATAGGTTAGTTTTCAAGGGAAACTACTCTCCCAAGAACATACTTGTGTTCTTGGGGAGCAATGACCCATAACATGATGTCTGTGTTTTGTAACTGGGGAGAGAAGTCCTAGGAAAGAGTGATTCTGGAGACCTTTGCTGGCACCTGGATGATCAAGGGAGGGGAGAGGAAAGAGTTGAAATGATTCGATGGGAATTTTTGTTTGTTTTTTGAGACACGGTTTCTCTGTGTAACAGCCTTAGCTGTCCTGGAACTAGCTCTTGCAGACCAGCCTGGCCTCGAACTCACAGAGATCCTCCTGCCTCTGCCTCCTGAGTGCTGGGATTAAAGGCATGCACCACCACTGCCTGGCTTGATGGGAATTTTAACCTATGAAGTCTGGTGACTTCCCAGAGACACAAATCCTATGTAGCAAATTCTCTTGAGAATGTTGGGGGTGTTGGTTATTTGGGCAAACATGGGCCATGTGGGCTCACACTATTTGGGTTCCTTAAAGATCCCACTCAAGAGCTGCTGTGCATCCCTCTACCCCATGGTGCCTCTGAAGAGGCAGTGGGGTGTCTGCTGAAGTCTTTGGCAAAGAATCCATTCATATGTAATATGAATCACTTTGTCCTCATTTTGGTTTCAGGAGTTTGCTTTTCTCATAATAGGCTCCTTTTAAAGCGCAAGCAGTAACACTGCTTGACAGACCACAGCCCTAAATGAGCAGTCAGTACCAGCACGTCACCAGCAATGTCATTGGAGGCCTGCTGGCAGCCAGGATGGAAAGTAGCTGCTACTGGTGCCTAGGGCTCCCCCAAGCTGCTGCCATTTCACCCGTCAAAGCTTCTGGTTTTCTAGATGCTTCTGTAGCTCGCTGTACTCAGAAGTGATAAGGAAAAGGAAACCCTGGTTTTGCAACACCGGGCTTCGTTTGCATATGTGCTTACATACATGCTGAGAATGAAGATTGAGAAAAGGCAGTTTCAGAGAGTCCCCAAGACTTCTACTTCAGTATCTTGTTCCCTTTCTTCTGGAACTTAGGTGCAGCAGAAGCTGGAGATCAATGCCCAGCAAGGGGCAGGAAGTGATGCAGAATGGTGTGGAGGGCAAGACCTGGACCTGGCAATAAAGCTCCTTCTCGGCTTCCTCCTGCGATCCCACTGAGTGGGGGCTGTGATATTTGTTCCCTGGAGGGGTCAGAACTGAAAAGCAGGAGAGATCTGAGAAACTTGCTCAACCACTTCTGTGCCTTGATACCCAATGAGGGCTGCCAGGAAGAATGTACCTGTAACTCTGCAGGTACCCAAGGTGTGTGTGTTGGCTCAGGTTTTCCCTCCACCTGATCACCCCATAACCTTGGCTAGCTACTGTTGGGACTGGGAGAGTGGGGGAAGGGAGACCGAATGGCGATGTGCATGTTCTGGAAGAAAGAGGTCAAAACAAACAAATGACCAGAGAGCTACTAATGCCCCTTTCTGGACTGGCTATTTACTTACCAAGGATTGTATGACCCATAGCAGTCAAGCTATCATGTACAGAGGTTGTGTGGAGTTTGGCATTGCCTTCTAGAGTCTAGATCTTCTAGACTTTGAAGTTGGGAAGCCTAGAGCCTGAGTAGAGACTTGATCTCCTTCTGTTGGTCAAGGCCTGGTTCCAGGCCTACAGGAGAGTCTATGATCTATAACTGCGTTAATGATAATGATGACAATTCCAACAAGAACAGATGAGCTGGTTATTTTAAACAAAAATGTAGTGTGACTTCTGTTTTGTTTTGAGACAGGATTTCTCTGGGTAGTCCTTGCTGTCCTGTAATTCACTCTGTAGACCAGGCTGGTCTCGAACTCGGAGATCTGCCTACCTCTGCTCCCCAAGTGTTGGAGGATTAAAGTTGTGCACCATCATTGCCTTACTGGCTTTGGGGGTGGTGGTGGATGGTATTATTTGAGACAGGGTCTCACTATGTAGACTTGGAAGATCCTAGAGTCACACTTGCCACTGTGTCGCAAGCATTGGCCCAGCCTACCCTTCCTTTATTCCAAGTAGAATCCAAGAACTAACCTTCCTCTGGATTCATGTGTATTTGGAGAGTAGAGAGGTGTAAGTACAGTGTTCAGCAGGTCCCAACTGTCCCCTCAGGAGGAATTTATCTCCTGGTTTTATGAAATGTTTGCCTGCTGGATCTGAAGCCAGGTGGGGAGTCATTCAATGCTGACTAGACTTAACCAACCTCCTGAGGAACACAAGCATCATCCCACCGAAGCAGTAGGGACTCGGATCTGTGCTATTTCCATGGCAGGCTCTAGCTTGGGGAATGGTGCCAGCCAACTCTTGCTCCTACAGAAAATCATGAGTGGAATCAGAGTTGAGACCAACTGTCCACCTTTTGTGCCAACCGACTTGAGTGAGTTCAACCCTTTGTACCACAAAACAAACAAGCCCACCCCTAAACCATAGAGAGACATGAGCTACAACTGTGTATCCCAGTTAGTTTAAGGAGAACCACCAACATTCAAGAAGGTAATAATGGTTGGGCTTGTAACTGGGAGGACTGCATTGCCTCACGGGTACCTTTCTTTCTTCTTTTCCTTCAGGGTCATCCTATGTAGTCCAGCTGTCCTGGAACTTGATGTATAGGTTGGGTCAGAAATTTGCCTCTGCCTTCAAAGTGCTGGGACTAAAGCCATGCACCACTACACATAGCCATCAAGCCTTTTCTTGAATTCATGTAGTGTCAACTCAAAAGCACTTCTTTCAGTTCTAACTCCTCTGTGCCTTGTGTCTGCCCCATGGTACTGTGTTCTGGCCTCTCTTCAGACAGATGTGCTTTACTTGAAACCATTGAAGATTTAAGTAAAGTGTAATTTAAGTGCAATTCCATTGCCTCTTTTCCACCAGCAATGCAAAACCCCTCTCGCATTTCTCTCTCTGCCCTCTCCAAGAACCACAGCCATGCCCCTGCATCACTAATACAGCTCCTTGACTCCTGAGCAGGCAGTGAGCTTCACCTTCCTTCCTTGGTCTAGTCAGACTTCTTTGTTGTTTTTTATGGTTTAGCTTCTTCTTGGATGAGATACTAAGATCTCTCTCCTCTCTCTCTCTCTCTCTCTCTCTCTCTCTCTCTCTCTCTCTCACACACACACACACACACACACACCTCAATCAACCCTGCATGGAAAACTGGTTAACTCTTCCTTGGCACATGCAGCACTTTTCCATGACTGTCCCTTTTCACGTTCTCTTAGGGTTGGCTCAGTACCTGGTCCAAGAACTTGACCTCAGAAGCGCAGTGAGTATTGCTAACCCAGCTCAGCTCAGCTCTTATGGCCCAGGTCTTCTCCAGTATCATATTAAGATTTTAGCTTAATAAAACTTGCCACCCTTTATCCAAACCTTTGCAAGCTTGTCGAGAGCAAAGATCTATGAGGTCTCTGTTAGCTATGCCTGGCTTTTAAGATTCGAGCCCTTAGGGCTGGCTCCCCAACTCAGATGTCTTGGAGGTTGTGCCAAAAGCTCCAAAAGCAAGTTTCATCTGGTCCATAGGAATGGTGTCAATCTCTTTTACTGTAGTTTCCAAGACTGCTGATAAACAGCCATTCTTTCTCTAAAGGATGCTGACTACCCATATTCCTTAGTGGACCGCTATCCAAAAAGCCTTCCAGTGGTGTGCACGTTAATGTCACGTCAACTAGCACAAGAACAAAAAAGGAGATGTGCCAACGACAGTTAGGTTCTTGTGCTCTCTCTATCATGTCATTCTCAGGTGGGTGTCTTACTGAACATCACATTATTCTATAAACACATATACATATAGATCCTATGTTGGTTTGCTTTCTCTCTCTCCTCTCTCTCTCTCTCTCTCTCTCTCTCTCTCTCTCTCTCTCACACACACACACACACACACACACACACACACATACACAGAGGAGCTTGAGCAGGCTCACCAAGCAGCTCTGGTGGGCACTACAGAGATGTCTCAAAAACTGATGATGTTTGAGTAGAATCTAGAGAGCCCTCTGGCCCAAGGCTCTGGGATAGGAGGAGTCACATTTCAGGGTTGAGGCACCTATCTGACCATTCCCAGGAGTATGGGGAGTTGCCTGACTCATGTTCTTCACTCAGAACCAATGTAGGATGCACTTCTTGTGTGAGCTCAGTGCTCTTTCTGCTCACAGGTCTCTTAGGAAGAAAGGAAATTGGCTGGAGTTATTTCAGGTGGGGTCTTGGAGCACCTAGAAATGTTGGGACACACTGGGAGGATAAGGTGGGGTTAGAGAGATGGCTCAGGCAGGTAAGAGTGAATACTCATCTAGCAGAGGACCCAAGTTTGGCTTCCAGCACTCACATCAGGTGGCTCACAATTACCTGTAAACTCAGATTCTAGGGAGATCCGATGCCTCTGCCTTAGTGGGCACCTGCAATTACATGCATACACTCACACACCCACATACATAATTAAATAAAAATAAATCTTAATAAGGGCAAGTGAAACAAAAAGGTAGGTGCAAGCCTTCAATAGTCACTAGCCAGTCTGGAGCAGTCAAACAGAAGTGCGCTACTGTGTGAGACCCTATCGTCACCACCACACTCACCATGTGTGACTGTGCTGGTGCTCTGGTTATCACATTCTCCCCCCTCTTCTTGTCATAGTATTTATGGATCCTAGGAGAATTTTTCTACATTTCCACTGACTTCAATGATAAATCTGGGATTATACCTGAGGGTTTTGGTTTGTGCTTGTTCTATTTTTCAGCCATGGATATCAAGTCCAGAGTTTGAGGCATAGCAGGCAAGTACAATACCATTGGGCCTGCTCCCCTAACTAGTATATTGAATGGGAGCTATATGGATCCAGAAAGCTGTTGATCCTACTTAAGGTTCCTTTTCTTCCACTGCAGTCTTTCAAGTCTTCTAAACCCCCAGATTTCAACTTCCGTAGACAATACAACTTTTCTCCTGTCCAAGTACTCTTGTAGACATCTGGGTATCTTAGTGTGTGTCTTTGCCTAGCTTTGGTGGAGTAGTGACAGGCAGATAAAGTTCTGCTGGAATAGCCCATGAGCTCAGAAAGGAGTCATTTCCCAACTTAGGCCATTTGAAATGCTAGATAACCTACTTCCTCACAGTAGGATACACTCCACAGAACCTTTCTACATATTGTGAACAGAACCGACTCCTCCTGCTTGCATACTGCACAGGCCTATTCCCTGATCATATCTGCCTCTAAGTTTCAATCCCATGAAGCATCTTACCAACTAGCAATGAAATACAACTAGAGTCCAGATGGGGCAGATTTTCATTATACTGTTAGACGTACTGGATCTTAAAAGACAATCAAAGTTACTTTGTTTATTCAAACTCATGTTATTTCATTCTAGTAAGAATGCTCAAGGACAAATGAACATTCTGCCTGGAACAACCCCACCTCTGGTGGAGTCATGCAGCTTGCTGAAGACCTAGAGCTGGGTGCGATGGGGTGTATGTATATCCATCTGTAATCCTGCTCTAAGCAGGAGTATAGACTGGCTAGTGAAACCCTGTCCTAAAAACAGCACAAGCAGGGAATGGTGGTTTGTATTTGGAACTTAGAACTCAGGCGGCTGAGGCAGGAGAACTGCCACAGTTTGAAACTAGCCTGGGCTTTACTATGAGACTGTGATTTTTTTTTTTTTTTTTTTGAGACAGGGTTTCGCTGAAGTTTTAAAGCCTGTCCTGGAACTAGCTCTTGTAGACCAGGCTGGCCTCGAACTCACAGAGATCCGCCTGCCTATGCCTCCTGAGTGCTGGGATTAAAGGTGTGCGCCACTACTGCCAGCCTTGATTTTTTTTTTGAAGTAAAACACAATAAATAAAAACTCAACACCCAAACTACCTCCCCCCATTAAATCAACCAACAAAAAATAAAGCCATTATCCTGTCACTAGGGACAAGTCCAGGACTCAGGAGTATCACTGCACACCTTGGTGACACCTCCAGCCCCTACTCCAGTGCACCACACAGTTGTACTCAGGCTGTAAGGAAAGAACAGGCTTCCTTTGGAGTGTTTTCCTGATAAGTATCTTGGTTGGCAAGAATGTTTCAGTTAAACACAGACTCCTACAGCTTTATAGAATACATGTTTTCCTGTTTTTCACTCTGTTCTCTTTTTAAAGAGACAAGTTTGCAATGTACCTAAGAAGTCACGAAAAGCATCCCCTGGGGAAGGGGCGGCCGGGCTACTTCACTGCAGTGTGAACCGCCAGTTCCGGGAGCTCACCGTCCTCACCAAGTGGACACAGCACCTCCCTTCCTTTTACTGTCAGATGTGACCTCTGCCCCAATATCTAGAAGTGGCATGACTACTGTTAAGAGATGGGATTTGTCTTCTAGTCGTCAGTGTGACTCTAATTCAAGTTTCTAACAGGGCAGAAATTAAAACAGCAAAGAAATAAAGGAAGAGGGTGTCTAAGCAACCGAGTCTTCCCAGGAAGAGAGGAGGAAGCCGGGGAGAAGTGATTAATAGGTTTATTTGCATATACACAGAGAAGAGTCAGCGTTGCTGGGTGAGAAGAGGCAGGGCTTTGAGGAGGTAAGGCTTCAGCAGAGGAAGGCACCTTGACAGACAACACGAGACTCCTATTAAATCAGCACAATTGCAAACTTCTTTTGCCTCAAGCCAACGACTCAATGAACTCATTTATCAGTTGAGAATCATTTACAAAGCCAGGTGGGAAATAAAGGGAAGAGAAACAGTTTCACGTACCTGGACCTACTGCTTAAAACATTATGTACAGGATGCAGGAAAAAAATCCTTAAGAGGCACTTCCAGGAGTTCTTAGCCTGATCAGTGCCCTCTCCTGCTAGGAAAAACACCCATCAAGGAAGAATTTGGGGACTGAATAAGTCTTCAACATGGGAGGCCTGGATTCTACAGTGGTCCCAGCAAAGGGATCTTAGAAGTGATTCCCATCCAGGCTCCTAGTAACAGGACCATACAATACAGGATCACTGGAAATGAGTGTGGAGTGGCTAACAGAAGCTTTCTCTTTCTCTTACTCTGGTGGTTACTGCAGGACCCATCTCTTGACAACCCGAACCTACCTATGGTGCAGGAAATACCTCCTAAGGATGGAGCACATTCCTCAAAGGGTGACCTTTCTCGGAGTCTACACTATGGACTAAGTGAATTCTGACTTTTGAATGGTTTGTCCCCAAATGAGAGACTGCTTTTACATGAAAGACCACCCTTGGCACTTAGAAACTATCAATAGCTAATTTTGCTTTCTTTTTTCATCCAGGAGGAATATGGAGTGTGGATCTATCTGATTAGATTAAGGTAAAATGGAATACAAGAACAAGGCATGCTGACTAAGGGGAGGAGAGACACACACTGAGTGGTTATAACTCTTTTGTATATAAAGGATTAAAAATTCCAATTTAATAATTTTGGAAAAGCAAATGTAAAATGACTTGGGCTTATAAAACCAGAATTTACAATTATCTATGGATAGTCAAAAGATAAATCATAGAACCATTTTAATTACAAATCTAAAGTAATTCTAACGTTGGTTACAGAATCGCTGTCCCACTCCCCAGGAAGAGTCCAGCTGCTGACTGTATGCACCCCACACTACTCAAAAGCCTTCCTCTCCTTCCCAAACCGTGCTTTCATACCTCAGTCACATCACCAGACACTAAGCACATCTCCCTTCTGCAAAGCTCAGTAAAACGGGGTTTATCCTCCTGGCTCTTACCAACCGCCTTCCTTTCATAAGAACCCTGGCTCCCGGCACTGAACGTCGTCCATCCTTCAGCTTCGGCAGGTGGTCTTCACTCGGCTCTATCCCAGCAGGTCAGGTCCTCCTCTGAAAGGAACGCTGCACCAGTGAGGCCAGAGATGCCTTGTGCTAAGTCCTCCCTAGGCCAGCTCCAGCCAGGCTCCAGCTGTCTAGCACCTCTGTATGCAAAGTTCCACTGTTCTCTCTTCCTCCTGCTTCAACATCTACACCAACAGGACATCTGGGCATCCTTAGGTCTTCCTGTCTTTCACAACCCTTCATTGACAATTCAGGGACTACCAACACCACTATACACTGAAAAGTTGGTATTTTCTTCTCTCCACTGCTACCTACTTCAACACAACAAAATGTTTTCAGGGAGCCAGGACACTGACCAGAGAGAGTTGTTTCTCGACACTCCCTGCCTCCTAACAGATGCCAACTACTCTGCAAAGAGGTGGAACCCAGACTCTGACAACTCCAAGCCTGAGGGAGAGTGGCAGGCCTGCCAATTCTGCCTGACGGACTGGCACTGGATACAGTACCACATTCTGCCTGACGGACTGGCACTGGATACAGTACCGCATTCTGCCTGACGGACTGGCACTGGATACAGTACCGCATTCTGCCTGACGGACTGGCACCGGATACAGTACCGCATTCTGCCTGACGGACTGGCACTGGATACAGTACCGCATTCTGCCTGACGGACTGGCACTGGATACAGTACCGCATTCTGCCTGACGGACTGGCACTGGATACAGTACCGCATTCTGCCTGACGGACTGGCACTGGATACAGTACCGCATTCTGCCTGATGGACTGGCACTGGATACAGTACCCCATTCCGCTCTTCACTACAACTCATTAGTATTCCTCTACCAGTCAGTTTATTAGTTTGGGTAAAAAGCTCTCCTGAGGGGTCCTTTCTTCTTTCAGGATGCCTGGGCTCCATTAGCACCTGCTGGCCTCGGGTGCTTCTTAGGAGCCAGCACTAAGTGGTGAAATGTGTGGTTCACTAGCTACTGGGGTCTCACAGCACAGAGTGTAACTCTGCCCCTTCTGCAAACAGCGACACCAGCAGGATCTGAGCTCAAGTGTCAACCTCTTCTTAGCAGGAACAATGTTCCACTTAAGAGTCACAGTAAACGCTCAATGATGTGTTAGCTGGAGAAAACATGGGACATTTAAAGAGGAGCCATGTTTTCCTCTTCAGCTCAGCCAATGGGCTGAAGGCAGACCTCTCCTTTCTGCTAGCGTAAATCTGCAACTCACTGCAGCACTATGTGATCTAGACGACACTCTTCATTAAGACCAGAACACCTATGTCATGTGAACAATGAACAGGCGAAATGGCAAAAGCTACAGACCCACAGGGCTTTGCTGACGGACAGTTAAAAGAAAGGCCTCATAAGACAAGAAGCCCACATGTGCCAGTGGGTACATACACACAACAAGCCGAATGTCCCAAGACAGGACCACTGTCACAGGGCTCAGAGGAATGCTATGCTCGCATCTCACTAGAGAAGAGCCACTGGGAGGTTCCCCCCCTCAGCAGAGCACAAAGACAGTGCCAGCTAGACATTCCGACCCACTGGAGAGTGGTGAACAGAAGGAGCAGCAGCAGACACAGTTCAGGCCCCGGTTTTATGTGCCTTTAATACTTTTTCCTTTCCTCTGTGTTCACTAAACAAGAAAAAATTATTTTGCAAGGCTACTTTTTGTAGCTTTTTGTTTTCCCTTTGTTTTTATCATGTTTTTAATTTCTTCTCTGAAGAGGAATTCTCTGAATCTGTGTCTTCCAATTCAATTCGATGCCTTTTGAGGCCACTGTGGTCATGAACACCCTTGCTGCTGTCCATGGCTGAGGGGTCAGTGGGGTCTTCTCTCATTCCAGCACTGGGGGTCTCACAGGCCATTTCAGACCCACAACAATCTTTATGTAGAAGTGTCCCTGCCAGGGATGGGTTATCATGGTCAGTGTCTGGGTGTCCTGGAGAAGAGTAGACCACTGTCTCCAGCTCCCCAGAGTTCTGCCCATTGTTGTGGGGGTGAGGGGGTCGGGGGTGCAAGCGTCCATTGTTGTGGTTGGCACAGAGGGTTTCAAGGCTCCTTTCCTCACTATCATCAGACTGGGTCCTGGGACAGTTGCCAGACGCACTGTTCAGAGTGGAACCAGATGCTTTGGGGACAGGAGAGGGTGGCTCCTCAGTCCGGCTGCTCAGGGCCTTTCCATTGAGCTTCTTGGTTTCAAAAGAGTGTTCTAGAGGGCTGTTACTGCTAGTGTCCTGAGAGGTGCCCTCTGGCACCTCTGCCCAAGGATGGCTGCTCTGCTCGTGGCTTGTGCCACCGCTGGGATTCCTGGCGGAAGTCCCTTCTTTACAAGCATCTTTGCTGCAGCCTTCAGGGGGCAGGTCCTGGTCTCTCTGGGTTGGGCAGGCTTCCTTACTGGAAGAAGGGGTTGGGTTGTCTCTGGGGCTGGTTCCTGCTCTCCCTTCATCTGCCTCCTCTGCCACTAAGGAAGTTTCTCCATCTTTGTTATTCGAGTAAGAGATGTAGGAGTAGCGGAGCCACTTGTAAGCTTTATAAATCTTTCGCTCTACTGATTCCATATTGGCAGTTGGTGGGGTCCGGCTTGGCTGGATATCCAGATTGGAAGTACTCCGCTCAGGGGAGGAGTTTGGGGAGGAGGAGAGGTCATCCACCTTGATCTGGGGGTAGTCATAATTGTCCTCTCCAATGTAGGTGTTGGTGGGCTTGACTGGAGCGTTGGGCCGCTCTTCCCGGGCTGTTTTATGCCGCCTCCGCATGGCGTTTCGCTGCCGAGTGGTGGATCGGCGTTGGTTCAGTTCCTCTTCTTCCTCCGAGCTACTGGAGCTGCTGGAGCTGCTGGATCCATCCTCGGGGCTGGGCGACCTCGGCCGAGGGAAGAGATCTGTGTCCAGTTCAGCCTCACAGGCATTCTCTTCAGAATCAGACTCATTGGACAGGGCCAGGAGGCGCTTGTCCTGGTAGCGACGCAGAGCAGATAGGCGCTGCTGGCGAGATGCCGCATCCTCACACGTTGGCGTTGCTGGGGTTGACACCACGGCATTTGTGGAGGTGACTCGCAGGGGTCCCAGGTGGAAGGCATTGTCGGCAGACTCGTCTACTGTGGGAGGTGGGGAACGGGGCAGTGAGGCTGAGGACTCTGAGTCAGTGTAGCCCGAGCGCTCACTGACCCCTGCGTGCAGCTGAAGGATGGTGCTCTCGCTGAGGTCACTGTCTGAGTCGGAACTCCAGCCCTCGATCTCGCGGCGCACCAAAGAGTCAAAGAAAGCCATCATCCGGGGGTCTTCCTGGACCGACTGGTTAGCATAGTCGTGGGACAGGCCACTTCCGCTGTTCAGTACAAGGCTGATATACTCTTCATGGGTGTAGAGGCAGCGGGAATCATCTTCAATCCGACCGTCGAGGTCTCCTGTACATCCTGGCTGCTTGTATGGACTCCAGATCTACACAGAAGACGAAAAACAAAGGCAACCAGGATTGAATGGGAAATGTTCTATAGCTGGCCATGATAAAGACCACTAAAGCTGAGCTTCTCCCAGACGCTGTCATATTAAGTCACCAAACAACTTTAAAAATATTTTCTTTCCAGGTGCAATGGCACACTTCTGTAATACCAGTGCTTGGGAGGCTGAGACAGGGGGATCACAAGGCCTCATCAACTGATACATAGCCAGAATTTGTCTAAAAACAAAACAAAACAAAACAAATAGCCACTAACCCCTACTCAAAACAAAAGCTCTTTATTTGGTAAAGTGACTCTTATAAAATAAATGTATATCAAAACCGAGGCTTTTAGGAGTAGGCAAAAGCTGTTTAGAGCATAGAACTAGACATAGTATTCAGAGACCTAAGGATGTCTTTAGGTGGAGGATACCCACATATTGTCTCTCTCCTCTTATGTTTTCTGTCAGTACATAGGATTATAACCTTAATCTAAAAGTAGGGGTGGAAGATGCTTTGAATATTAGGTAGTAGATTTAAAAATATGCCTTGCCAGGCACGGTGGTGTAC
Organism: Arvicola amphibius; assembly: GCF_903992535.2. Lineage (NCBI taxonomy): Eukaryota > Metazoa > Chordata > Mammalia > Rodentia > Cricetidae > Arvicola > Arvicola amphibius. Next base: position 98,530,751 of record NC_052053.1, on the reverse strand, counting down.
TTGGGAGGCAGAGGCAGACAGATCTCTGTGAATTCAAGGCCAATCTGGTCTATACAATTAAGTTCCAGGCCTGCCAGGGCTACATGGTAAGACCTTGTCTAAAAAGTAAACACCCTAAAACGACTTCAGTCCATCGTTCCACTTCTTTAAAACAGTAATATTCTAATTTTAACCAATGAGAATTACTCACTGGGGCTTGATAAGAACAGACAACTGCCTCCACTGCATTTCCTTCTCTCAGACATGCAAGCATCGGTTACCCGGGAAACAGGATTCTCTTAACCAGGGTGTCGCTTGCCTGCTTAGCAGGAAAAGGCAAGGCACACTGTCCCTGGAGGGGTGACTGCATCCCCACCCTTACCAGGTTGTCCAGGACTACACCCATAGCTACAAAGAAGCAAAACCAGAGGTTGTTTTCCGTTTTTGTTCTTTTGAGACAGGGTTTCTCTGTACAGCCTTAGATATCCTGGCACTCGCTCTGGAGATCAGGCTAGTCTCAAACTCAGAGATCTGCCTGCCTCTGCCTCCTGCGTGCTAGGATTAAAGGCATATGCCACCACTATCTAGTAAAACTAGAGTTTTTAACTCAGGTATTTTTGACTCAAAAACTGAGTTTTACCATTGTGTTAAGTTAAGCAAAATCAAGTTCAAGGTAATTAAGTTGTCACTGTAAACAAGAGCAATTAACTTAACCTGACCTCTGCTGGTCCCCTGAGCAGTGCAGAAAAATTCAGTTACACCAGCCCACAGCCATGGCATCTCTCTCGGCAGGCATTCCAGTCATTTTCTTGCCTGACAAGTTGATGTTTTTTATCTTTAAATGGCATCTTACTCAAGAGAACAGTGTCTCCCAACTTCCTCCATTCGCTTCCCCAAAGCTCAGGAAGAAAAAATTCACCTCTGGAAATGTCCCAAGGCCTACCGATCCCTGAGAGGTGGTCTCTTTAGATTTCCAGTTCACAAGAGGCTCCTTTCAGTTCACAGGGCCAGCTACTTCTCAGCCTCCCCAGCCCAGATGTGTTCTCCTTAATCTTGTTTCCCGTCTACAATTCAAGTGTCCTGTCCTAACTTCAAACTCCCACTCAGGAACTTGGAAGCAGTGATTCTTAAACTTTGGTGTGCCTAAGAGATACCTCCAGAACAGGCTGACTCTGACCCCAGAGACTGTGACTCAAAGGATCAGTAGAGGTGAGGCAGGGTTAGTAAACGCAAGCATATAATAAGCATAAAGCAAGAAGCAGAAAACAAAGATCTTCTCTGAGGGACATTCAAATTCTTTGTGACAGCCAATGCTTGGAAAACACCTAGGCAGCACAAGGCTCAAGCTACATACAGATAGATATGTCTGCCAACAGATTTCTGAGAACTCAGAGTTTGGTGTCCTAGGAAGCGAGCTGAAGGGTTCAAAAGGTTAGGATGCTTGTTGGGTATCATTCTTAATTCTGGGCAAGTGATTCATTTTCTCAGTTTAAAAACGACAAAACATTATTTGCTATCTTCCCTAATATGAAAACAAATCTCCTTCATAGAACTCCAGACTGCTAACAGAAATGGTCTAACTGCTTCACAAGCCGCTTGTTACAATTAAAATTTTATTTTATATATATGGGTGTTTTGTCTGCCTTGGAGCCAGAAGAGGTAGTTAGATTCTCTGAAACTGGAGTTATAGACAGTCAGGGGCTACCATGTGGGTGCTGGAAATTGAATCCAGGTCCTCTACAAGAACAGCAAGTGTTCTCAACCACTAAGCCATCTCTCAAGCCCTCTGACAAGTCGGCTTTAAAGTTCTGATATCCCAGCCCCCATATTTTCTCTTCAGGAATGAAAATCACAGCATTAAAGGTCAGTTTTATTTGGGCTCTGGAATGTGACAAATTGAGCTGCACTGTGTACTTCTGAAGCTTGGGCAATGGAACAAGAGTGGATCAAAAGGCAGGAGACTTGGAGAGGGGACTCCTAGGCCTGGCTCCTTCATCCCAACAGTGAATTAGATGGGTCCTAGCGTGGTCCTAAGATTCAGAGCGGAACAAAACGCCCTCCTGGAAGTCAGTGTGTGCTTGAGAGCAGCGCAGAGCAGCAGAAGCCCAAGTCTCACCATTGCCCACAGTCCTAAGCAAATGTCTTACCCTGGAAAGCCTCCATTTCCCAGCCACAGACCTGAGTGGTGAAATGACGTAAGCTACGGTCAAGCACTAATCAGCGTGCTGCCCTCTCTTTAATTTGGTGGCCGAATCCCACAACCAGAAAACTTTAAGACCAAAATGCTTTAGCTGGACATCAGAATTACTGACTCCCTATTATCCTGGTTCAGAACCATTTCAATCATTTATGAAACTATCCATTTCTTTACCTCAAAGTCAACAATTCAAAAGTAAAGCAATGCTGGGGCTGGAGAGATGGCTCAGTGGTTAAAGAACACTGGCTGTTCTTCCAAAGAAACCCAGGTTCAGTTCCCAACACCCAGATGGCAGTTCACAACCACCTGTAACTCCAATTCCAGGTGCATCTGATGCACTCCAGACTCCACGGGCATCTGTGTATGTGGTATACATACATACATACATGCAGACAAAACATTCATACATATAATTTTTTTAAAAAGCAAATCATGGGAAAAACAACTTGCTAGATTTATTTGGGAAACCTGCATCTTCGGTGTGTGGTCATTGTAAGCACCTGCTCTGGCCCTTAGCGACTGTACTTAAATCTATACTGCAAATATCTCTTAATAAATGACAATCTGAGAGGGGGAGGAGACCCTGTTACTTATTAAATGTGGTTAGATGTGCCTCTTTGAGGTCTGAGTAGCTTTCTTGACATGCACAGTTTTCTCAAGCTGCTGCAAAAAAGGATAAAATTCAATTCTTACGGAATACCAAATGTTTGAGCTGAGTGACTGGGATGTGCTGAAGTAGCTGCTCTAAGTCCTCTTCTCTGTGTAAGTCCTTTGAATTTGACCATCTACTGAACCCATGATCACCTGTACATAGGTTAAGATCCTATCTGTTATGTGGGGCTTGCAGACACTGCAATGTGGCTGCCAGGACCTTCTAGGGCCCTCCAGAATGGTACTAGTCCTCTCCTTGTCCTCTGACTTTGGCTACCCAAGATCACTTTTTCAACAGTCATATGCTTTCCTATTTCTGAACATTTCTTTATAAGCACAATGCCTGGCACAGAGCATTGGTAAACGAATACTTTTTAATCCAACAAGACTTGCTTCCCCGCCCACATTTATTTATCACAGGTTTGTGTGTAAGTGTGGATCCAGTGCATGTACCGAGGTCAGAAGACAATCTGCAGTGCAGGAGCTGGTCTTTCCTTCCAGCGTATGGACCCGGCACTGGATTCGTGTCTTCAGCCTTTAAACTGTAAGGGCTGCAAAGATGGCGCAAACAGTAACCTCTATTGAGATTATCCCAAGTGAGAAAAATTCCCCTCTCCAGTGTTTTGTCTCCATTTCTTGGGAACCCCTTATCTTTATTTCTCTCCCCTGGGTCATCAATTCCTAGGGGACTTGTGTGACCCTTATCTTTATGTTTCCTATAGGGCCTACCATGAACAGCACACAGTAGCTATATCATAATAAAGAGCTTTGAGTGGGGAAAAAAGAACCCTCCCCACTTAGCTATAAAACAAACCCCTTCTTTTGCTAAGTGTGGGCATTCAGGCACACAGAGGACCTTTTCTGGGTGTGAAGAGGCTGGCTCTGTCAAAGAGGGCTCTTTTCCAAGTAGAAAAGATGGCAGGAAAGGATTGCAGACAGGGAGCAGAGTAGACAGAGAAAATCAGATTTCATGGTGGATGATGCTCCTGGAGCCAATGCAAGCAGCAAAGTGACATTTCATTAAACAGCAACTGTCAGGCCCGTAAATCCCAAGGCAAAGGTGTGCCACACCCTCAATTACAACTAGGAGACACACAGACCGCTGTGAATTAGGGGCCTTTCAGGAGGACGTACGTTCATGCAAGGGCAGTAATCCTAACAGAGAGAAGGGCTAGTACTACTTTCAACCTTATTCTCCCCTCTGCCTCTCCTGAGTTTCTTTTTTCTTTTTCTTTTTTTGAGACAAAAGCCACACTGTGTAGCTCAGAATAACCTGTGAACATGCTATCTTCCTGCCTCAGCCTCTTGAGTATGTATCACCAAACCCAACCTGTAATGCTTTTCATTCTATTTCCAGCCAGACAGCAAATGGGAAAACATCTGTGAGAAACCGACGCTGAGAACCCCCTTGTGTTTCTCTCTCACTGTGCACACTTAAGGTTTTAAATGGCCAACTGTGCCTCTCCGTTCCTATGGGAACCTGAGAGCAGTGAGTTCCACAGCTCAGTCTGGATAACCTCACAGAGCAAACATTTTCTCCTCTTTCTTGAGAACTTGGCCAGTTTCCAACCTATGACCTTTAGAGTTAAGACTTCAGTTGACTAAACAATATCTGGGGAGACTCAGCACAGAAGCATCTGAGCACATGCCAAACAGGAATTTCTCTTCTAAAGGAGATGCCCAAGTGGAGAGCTCTCTGAAGAGAATGACGTCAACGGGCCTAGAAAGGGCATGTTACAGTGCCAACCTATTAATCATAGGCCAAATGAGAGGGGGAAGTAATGTGAGGAGCAGGACTATTTCAGCGACTGTCCAAGTGAAGGACAACTGAGATGGTGCAGTTAGCCGTCCAGTCTCTTCCCGCTAGCATGGTGAATGGAGTGGGGTAAGGGCTCCAGCCTGGCTTTCCACACATTAGCCACATGACTCCAACAGTAATCTGTAACTTAAATGTCAACATCTGCAAACATAAGGGACTGCAGAGTATTCCATCCAAGATGGTGCATCTACATTCTCTCCTCCCACTGCAGATGGTGGCTGGCTACAACAAAACCATTTTCTGGATACAGCAGGACAGCTGCGGTGACCATAGAGCTCACATATAAACTCACGTATGGGCTCACACAGGCAATTTCAAACCACAAAAAACTCTACGATGGAAGCCCCTTGCTGAGGCGCTATTAGCAACTGAAGACCGCTGGAAGGAGTTCACTTTTCTTCAGAGATAGCGAACACAGGAGCTCCACACACCCAGAAGGTCCTAACCCCATACACACACCAATAGCACTAAGTGGATTAAGTGGGCTAAAAAACACAAAGCACATCAAGTTGGGAGGGGATAGTGGTGGGGGAATAGGGGATGAGTAGGAGAATAGGAGAGGGAATAGGGAGTAGATTTGATCAAAATACATTGTATGCATGCATGAAATCCTCAAACAATAATAATGAGAAATCATCATAAAAACACTTTTACTTTTCCTCTGGAAATTTTCTCAGGTTTAATTTGTCATTTTAAAAACTAAGGAATTTTAACTATTGTGGGAAGCATAACCTCTGCTTATTACCATATTACCACAGGTCCTAAAGAATTTCTCATTTTCAGGCCAGGGACAGACAGAGCTCAGTGGTAAAGCCAAGCCCTGATATAATTCCTAGTACTGGCAGTGCGTGTACGTGTGTGTGTGTGTGTGTGTGTGTGTGTGTGTGTGTGTGAATTCTCATTTTCCCTCAACCTTTATTTCCTCAGATATGAAAAAAGACTGCTAGTACCTAGACTGTGAGTGACTGAAAAGGTTCCCCTTCTGTGGAAACAGGTTAGGCTGCTTCCCTTTGTGGTAGCTACACAAATACTCCTTAGCCAAGGTGAGTTTGTTCAGAAGATATGGTTAGTATTCATATTTAATTTGCCTCAATCAAAACCACATGCAGGTTTTTGGTTTTGTATTTTAAAATCCATCCTAAGACAACTTAACCATGATTCTGACAACTACTCAGCTAAAGCTGTGCCAGATCGGGACAGAGCATGCTAGGTGATGGGAGAGACCACTTGAGTGGAGAGCAGCACTCACCAGCCAAGATCAGAAGCTACTAGAGCACAACACCAAAGCAGATGCAGAATACACTCCACGCTCCCAAAGCCTGTGACTAGTTCCAAAGGTGGATCTGGAGATGTAGCTCAAAGTCAAAAGGAAGTCAGGGGACATTGGGCCAGGAGCCTGAAAGTTTGGTTTGCGGCCATCAGATCTAGACTAGAACTGTATACTGGTCTTCTCAAAATAACCCTTAAACTTCTGATCCTCCTGCCTCTACATTTCAAACGTTTATACTTGATTACAGGTATGTGCCACCATACCCAAACAAATGTACATTTCTGATAAAAATAAACACATATAAAATACAGATTTATTAAGTACATTGATTTACTAATAAACATGTTACAATGGTTCTGAAAGGAAGTCATTACAAAATTACTTAAAAAAACAAACAAGTAGGGCATAGAGGCGCATGCCTTTGATCCCAGCACTCAGGAGGCAGAGGAAGACAGATCCCTCTGAGTTCAAGGTCAGCCTGGTCTACAAAGTGAGTTCTAGGAGAGCCACCTACTTTTAAAATATCAGCTTCTAATATGCTATGTTTAAATCACTGATACACCACTCCCTTAAAGACAATGTCTAGCTCTAGAGCACAGATGGCTTTGGGCTTGGGAGTCTCCTAACCTCAGCTCTAAGTGTCAGGCTTAGAGACATGTACCACCATGCTTGGCACTCACTGAGAATTTTGATAAATGCTCATATATTTAGATATAAATTCCTCTACTCATTGATCCAGTTTTTTTTCAGTTATGAACTACAAACATTTCCCTAAAAAGGACAGAAGGGGAAAGCGCTCACCTTGATAATCTTTTCTACACCAGAAGAGCAGATCATGTATGTGTGGGGGTTAAACCGGACCTGGTTAACAATGGACCGATGCCCTTTCAGCACCATGAAGGCTCCATTGACCACTCTGCCAATGCCACCTGGAAAGACAGAAGGAAACAAAATCACATGATAAAACAGGCCCCAGTAATGACACGTAACAACCTAAAATAGCTGAGATTTTTTTTTACCAACTATATGAGAGCAGTATGCATAATCTCACAGATAAAGTTGCCATGGAAAGGGGGACGGAACACCTCCCAGCACATGTGCTCTTACCAAGAGCCTTTATTTAGCTTGTAAGCAATGCCCACGACCACCCACAGCAATTCCACTGTAATGACCCAAAGCCACTCTAAAACTTGAAGTTTTTTTGGTCTCCAAGTTCTAATCCAAATTTTCTAATCACTTTAGAAAATGTAATAGAGCAAAATTAGACTGAAAGTTTGAGACAAGTTAGGCAGCTAAGCCAGGAACATACAAAACCAGAATCATGTGATGGTTTAAATACACAAGGCATCTTTGATCTGTTAAACTCTCAGTTTATACTAAGATGGTACCAGATGAAGGAAAACAGGTTAACAATGCAAAGAACACTTTTTTTGTCCTTGGATAGCAAAGAGAACTGAAGACAAAGGAGATCTGAATCACGTTCAATAAGCAAGTATTAAGAGTTGGAAGTAGGACCAGTGAGATAGCTTCATGGGTAAAAGTACTTGCTGCCAGACTCAACCTGAGATCAGTCCTAGAGCCTCACAACCATGGAGTTGTCTTTGCCCGAAGTAAATAAGTAAATGTAATTAAAAACAATTAAAAAAAATTGAACTACAGAGTAGGCCTTGAAACAACATGTACAGTTCAGCCAACAGTTCACTTATAGAAAGCTTTATCTTTTGTTTGTTGGTTTGGTTTTTTGGAGACAGGATTTCTCTGTGTAGCCCTGGAATGTGTTAACACAGTAAAGATACTGTCGTTAATGAACTTGGGAGAAACTCAGAGGTTCAATATAGATTGGCAATGATGATATTGCATTTACAGTTACATACAATTACATCCACACAAAACACCTGCACTGCATTCTGAACGAAGCTGCTTCTGAGCAGTCACCCACAGCTGAGTACACACAAAGCTAATAAGGCAGAGTGAGGCATCCAGACACAAGCCAGTGTTATCTGATCAATGGATACTTTCTTTGTGACTCTACCACGGAGACAAAAGACTATTAAGTACTGTTTCTGTTCTATGTACCCCATTCTGCTCCCAGCAATACTTTGATCAACACTCATTTCAAACGTTTTCCCCAATATCTCAGGGAAGAAAGAAACAATGACTAGAACAATGTGCCTTCCCCCCAGGTCATCTCTTTCTAGGGATTTTTCTCCATTTGGTCTCCTGGCAAAGTTCCTCATTTGCCTCATGGATAAAGGAAGCTGATCTGGTGGGATACAGGTGTGTCCAAACTGTGGTCCATGGGCAGCACATATCCCAGGACAAGAGTTAGTCTAACACAACGTGTCACAATGTCAAGTATCTGAGCATAGGAGGGAGAAGGAAAAGATGGCTTGGGCCTAGGGAAAGGAACCTAAGGTGGTAAGCAGCTATCTAGACACGGGGCTCACAGCGTCCCTTAGAAGCAACCTTTTACTTCTGCTGCTGTGATAAAACATCTCAATGAAAAGCAACTTAGGGAAGAAAGGGTTTGTTTTGGCTAACAATTCCACATTGTAGTCCATTACTAGGGGCACGTTTTGGAGCAGGACGTGAGACAGCTGGCCATACCACATCCACCGTCAAGAGCAGAGAAGGAATGTAGACATGCTTGGTATTCAGCTAGCTGTCTACTCATATACAGTCCAGGGCCCAAATGGTGCTACCCACGTCATATCAATTAAAGCTGTCCAAATAATCTTTCAGCTGGTTGTGGGAGCATACCTTAACCCCAGCACTCATGAGACAGAGGCAGGTTGATCTCTATGAGTTCAAGGCCAGCTTGATTTATTTACATAGTGAGTTGCAGGACACCAAGGCTACAAAGTGAGACCCTGTCTCAAAACAAATTCAGAATAAACAAAACAATCTTCCAGAGGCGTGCCCACAGGCCAACCTCATAGAGCAGTCCCCTGCAGCCCTCTCCCAGGGACGTCTAGGCTGAGGCTGAAAAGTAACCAGCAACAGCAGCTGTGTCCACTTCTGTTGTAGGAAGGCTGACTGTCAAGGATTACACAGGCCATGGTTCTACTTTTTTTTTTTTTTTTAAGATTATTTATTTATTATGTTTACAACATTCTGTCTGTGTGTATGTCTGCAGGCCAGAAGAGGGCGACAGATCTTATTACAGATGGTTGTGAGCCACCATGTGGTTGCTGGGAATTGAACTCAGGACCTTTGGAAGAACAGCCAGCGCTCTTAACCACTAAGCATCTCTCCAGCGCCCTGATTTCTACTTTTTTAAACATATTCTTGTCCCTACCCCCAAATTGGGGTGGTCACTAGTAAAGAAACTGGATGAAAACTAGTGTCAATATTTTGTTTACTCCTACTTTTTTCTCTCTTTCCTTTCCAACCTGGAATCCAACAAATCTGAATTTTATTTTATTTTATTTTATTGCCAACAGAGCCAAGGTACTGAAGGTAAAACAGGTAAGCATATCTGCTATTTGTCAGGGCAAGCAAGGCCGTGTTCCCAGAACCACAGTAGTGGATGGGCTCTCAGTGCACTTACAGAGCTTTCCTCAGCACAGAAGCATCAAATTAGCATCAACACATCTTTGGACTGCGTTGTGCTAAAATGCTCAATTCCAAACCTTGCTGTTTCAGTTGCTAACTTGCGTTTTCATAAAAGAAATGTTAAAATGAGTTTTTGCTTGCATTTATGTCAGAATGCTCCACAGTTTTTCAAATAGCCCTAAATATACCATCACTCTGTACTACCTACTGATGTGAAGCAGCACGCTCAGCATTGATGATTACATAAAGTATCTATCAGCTCTGGACAATGTTGAAGATGCTCTATGTCTGCAGTATCAAAAACTCAGCCAAGATGGGATAATTCCTTACATAAAAATGGACAAGCAAACTGGGGAGGTGGCTCAGTGGTGGGGCCCTGCCCAGCAAGCCCAAGGTGCTGAGTCAGTCTCCAGCAGTGCAGTAGGTATATGAGGATGCAAATTTGCTTTCTTTTTTATACTAAATGCTAAAGTTATATGGATACCAAATAATCGCTTTAAAACAGTTTTTATCATTTATTGTAAGTTACTGTTGGAGCCATACGCCTAGTGCATGTGCCAACACACCCAGGGGAAGGTTAAAGGATTGCAAGAGGGACAAGCTAAGACGTCCTGCTTTGCATTCTGGCTCTTGGGTTTCAAATGACCGAATTCAGCTTAACTGCACAGTTACGATCCTAATTGCTAATAACGAGTACATAAATGGCTAGTAAACCGTTTTAATTTTTAACAAATGAACATGCCCAGGAAAAAGGACAGGCCTTCCTGAGCCCTTACTTGTTCACACTTCACGTTAAGACAGTCATTCTTGGGCGTCTGCTCTGGCTAACTTTGCCAAACGTGATAGCACTTGTTTGTAGGTTTCTTTCAAAAGCCAAAGATGGAGACTACTGAGGAAGCTCAAGTGGTTAAGAATACTTGCTGCTCTTGTAAGGACCTGGGTTCAGTTTCCCAGCATGCACGTGGCAGCTCACAGCCACCAGTTCCAGAGGATTTAAGGCTGCCCTTCTTGCTCTGTGGGCACAACCACAGGCAAAACACCCATGCACATAAAATAAATAAATCTTTATTATTTATTTATTTATTTTTGTTTTTTGTTTTTCGAGACAGGGTTCTCTGCAGCTTAGAGCCTGTCCTGAAACTAGCTCTTGTAGACCAGGCTGGTCTCGAACTCACAGAGATCCGCCTGCCTCTGCCTCCCGAGTGCTGGATAAAGGCGTGCGCCCACCACCGCCCGGCATAAATCTTTATTTTTAAAGGTCAAAGTTTTTTTTTGTTTGTTTGTTTGTTTGTTTGTTTGTTTTTCGAGACAGGGTTTCTCTGTAGCTTTGGAGCCTGTCCTGGAACTGTTGACCTGGGGAGATGCCTTAGTAAGTAATGTGCTTGCTCACAAATATAAGTCTGGAGCTCAGGTCTCTAGAACCCATCTAGTGTCTGATATACAAAATGGCAAAAAACTCAAAAAAGAAAAAAAACCAAACAAACAAAAAAACCCCAAAACCAAAAACACCTTGTCTCAAGCAAGGGAAAGAGTGACACCGGAGGTTGTCCTGACTTCTACAGGTGCACAGTGGCATGTGTGTGTGTGTGTGGGGGGGGGTAATAGTGGATCTTCTCACAGAATTCCATAAATATAAGTACTCTCACTACCTTAGAGGACACTGGGATCCAAGTTAACTCAGAGAAAACCCTGACTCAGATTCTAAAGGCCTTTTCTACAATGCCCTGGGAGTGGGTGTGTGGGAGTCCATGGCACTGGGGAGGCTTGGGCTCAAGGACTGACACAGTTTGAGCTACACAGTGAGTTCCAGGCCAGTCAGAACTAATAAAACCTTGTCTGTAATAACCAAACAACCTAGAATCTCAGCCACTGGATTACAAAGTCAAGGCTACTCTAGACAACTTAGTGATCTCTGTATAAAATATAGGTGTCTAGGGCTGGGGATTGTAGTAAGTTGTAGAGCATTTGCCTAATTCAATCCCTAGAAATGCCAGTAAGAAGGAAGGAAAAAGAAAAAGGCCAGAATGGCTTTTGTTTTCCCCTCCAAATTGGGCCAAATGTTCCCAACAGAAAAGACAAGGAGTAAACATTAAAGTCCTAATTTCTGTCCTCTTCTGTACTACTCTCTTTTCATGACATCCAGTCAGGGGTTTACCTCCTTAGGCCTCTCAACAGTTAGACCTTACTCTCACTTGTCAACTTCACCTACTTGTTTCTTGCCAAGATCATTGGCTTCAAAGTCACCAAGAACAACTATGCTTTCAATTTAAAAGCTAAATGTAATGTGGTCAAGATTTGTTGATGCCCTTGTCTAGTAGCACCTAATTAATCATGCAGGGAAGTAGTGTTAAGTGATCATACACATAGAAAAATTGTATTTTTGCTTACCAAAATCAATATAAAATTGCAACCTTAATAAAACACCATTGTTGATTTTCTTGTTGGAAATCTTCGCATTCCCCCCACCCCCCTTCCAGACCAGACATCGTTGTGAGAAGAGGAAGGAAAAACCAATCAAATCAAACACTAAGATGAGGGATGCACTAAGGGACAGACTCCAGAGAGCTGGAGGAGGACAACAAGGAAATGAAGAAGGCCTTGAGTGTGATGGTGCACACCTGTTACCCAGCTCCCCAGGAGGCTGATGCAGGCAGGAAGATTCTGAGCTCGAGGCCATGACAAACCAAAAAATAAGGTAGAAAAAAAAAAGCATTTCCAAGCAAATACACAGGCCTCTTTGCAAAGAGAAAAAGAAGCTGGATTCTGCAGACTTAGATGCTGACATGCCCACGATAGTAAGATAGAGTCAGGCACGGAAAATGAGCTTGACAGACTGTCCCATGGAAACCAGTGAAGAACAACTGTTAGTAGTATGCAATTCTACACTCAAGCAGAAAGATTATTGTATAGGAAATGTTTGAAACAGTCGCAGAAGAACCTTAACAATCTGCAAAGCATAGTTACGAGAAAATTTACAATAAGCAATACAACATTTTAGAAAAGTATCAGGTAACTAGCAATTCAACATTTTAGAAGAAGTATCAGGTAACTAGCAATTCAAATGACACAGGGATATGAAAAAAAGAAAACCAGGGAAATGACCTTCTTGGGCTTAGGAAACTTTGGCACATGAGAGCATGTGATATTTACCAAAGAATCCAATGGTTAATCCAGATTGCAACCCAACCAATATATTTGACATGTGTGATTCAACACAGCTTACCCCCTCCATGTTGTTTCCCCCAAGACTATTGATTTCCCTTCTCCTTTTCTTTTTCCCTTCTTTCTTTCCTTCCCCTTCTCTCTCTCTTTTCCTCCCCCTCTTCCCTCCCAGCACAGGCTTTTGCTATACAGTCTGGCTGGCCATGACTCCTTTTGCCTCAGCGACCTGCAGAAATTGTGGGCATATACCACCATGCCTGGCCATGGTTATTCATTCTTGATTTTTTTTCAAATTTTTTAAAAATTTTTTTGCTGTTCAAGAAATCCTAATGGTTTTATTTTCTACATGTACCTCTCATCTACCTTTAGGACCTTGGTTCAAGCCACCACTAACTTCTCACATGTATCCCCATTTTCCTCTTCCTGACAGCCCCACTCCTACCCTCAAGCAACCAGAGCAATCCTCTTAAAATAGGTCATATCAGGTAGTTCCTCTGCTCATCATGTTTTTTTTTAATATATGGTAGTTCTTTTTTAAATATTTATTTATTTATTATGTATACAATATTGTCTGTGTGTATGCCTGCAGGCCAGAAGAGGGCACCAGACCCCATTACAGATGGTTGTGAGCCACCATGTGGTTGCTGGGAATTGAACTCAGGACCTTTGGAAGAGCAGGCAATGATCTTAACCTCTGAGCCATCTCTCCAGCCCCAGAATCATGTTTAAGTTGAGTATATGCACATGCAGGTAACACCCTATTGCACATCCCTCCCTCCCTCCCTCCCTCCCTCCCTCCCTCCCTCCCTCCCTCCCTCCCTTCCTTCTTTCCTCCCTCCCTCCCTCCCTTCCTTCCTGTTTTCTGAGATAGGGTCTCTGTCCTGGAACTCATTTTGTAGACCAGATTGGCCTCAAACTCACAGAGATCCACCTGTCTCTGCCTTCCAAGTGCTGCGATTAAAGAAGTATGCCACCACCACCGCCCAGTTCATCACAGAAGAATTCTATGTCAAGAAAGTATTATTGACTGGGAGTGTGGCTCCGTGGTAGAGCATTTGCTAGTACATTCAAGGCCCTGGGCTAAGCTCCCCCAGCACTGCCAAAGAAAATGAAAGTATTTATCTTTTCATGCATCTATCCGAACACTTTGCAATAATGTCTTCCTGGCATACTTAGAAGAGAAGCCTTAGAAATCCCTAACATTTCCAAAAGGCCTGAACCAACAGTTGCAGGCTTTAAGTTTCAAATCACAGAGGAACACAATCAAGGATACTGACAAGACAAGAGTGAGCAGTGGCTGTCCCTTGGGGAACATGTAACCACTTAAGAGATGAGAGAAGCCAGATGGGGACAACAGTGCTGTCAGCAGAGCTCCATGGGCAGCAATGTTTAATTGTACAAACAGACAATTATACCAAGCTCTTCCTCACATGTACTTCACATGTGTCTGCAACCAACTACGTGTGACCAACTGAAAACAGCTGTTTTTCCACTTACAAGGAAGGCACAAACCAGATGCCCAAGCTTAACTCACTGAGAGCAAATTATGTTTAGGAAAAGCAAGAGAGCCAGTGACATGGCTCAGAAGGAAGAGGCAATTCCTAAGCCTGATGAGCAGTTTGATCCCTGGGATCCACAGTGGAAAGAGGGATCCAATTCCTGTAGGTTGTCCTCTGAACTTTGTGCATATGCAAACACACACAAAGTAAAGTTAAATACAGAAAAAAGTAAGAGATATTGTCTACACATACATGCAGGCTGACAAATACACTTTACAGCTGTTGCTAGCCTACTGCATGGGGGTGGCTGAGGTGACTTGATAGTGAAAATGCATGGGCTTCCCTTTCCATCCAGGAAGTCTGTCAAAAGGGAACCCTTTAGAGGACTCATGACTCCAGCAGTCTTCACATAAGAACCACTGGGCCAGTCATTCACGAGGAGTACAAAGACAATGTTTCATCCTGCTTTTTTAAAAGGGAGTGTTCAGAAAGAGGAAACATTTTAAATGAGGAAGAACAATCACTGAGTAGCTACTAAGTACTCTCTCTCATATTAATACCAAGAAGGTAGATGTCATCAATCTTAATTTCACATAGGAAGAAAGAGCTTGGAAGGGTTAGAGTGTTTTTCTAGAGTCCCCGACTATAAGATAAATGGATTAGGAATTTAAAAACAGGACTATCATTCCATCTGCACTACATCTTTGCCCATAAATAATGTCAGGGCTTAGAAGATATATAATATATAGCTAAGTGGTAGGAGGGCACTTGCCTAGCATGCAACAAGCTCTAGGTTCTATAACACACACAAGAGAGAGAGAGGGAGACAGACATACACACATGAGGCAGAGAAAGAGAAGAAAATAAACATATGTAGTATGGTATTAAAGCAGAGTCATCTCCCAGGGAAAGCTGCTCTATCTGTGAAAACCTTAAAGCTACAACAAGGTAGAAGAGGAAAACACAAATATTTTAAAGAGTAACCCATCTCTCCCACTACCTTGCCAACTCTATCACTTCCATATCTAAGCTACTAGAAGAAAATGCTTTGTATCTACAGTGATCAAACTGTTCCTAGCAACAGTAGTACAACATATTATTTAATTAATATATTAACAGTCAGGAGGCAGAGGCAGGTAGATCTTTGAGTTCAAGACCAGCATAGTTTACAGACTGAGTTCTACATAGCCAGGGCTACATCACAGAACTCTGTCTTTAAAAAACATTATTTAAGTGTGTTGCTTATATGTGTGGATATGCACACATCACAGCTACGTGTGGCAGCCAGAGAACAACTTGCAGACTTGCAGGATGGTTCTCTCCTTCTACCACACTGGTCCTGAGGACCGTATCCAAGGCAGCCCATGTCTTCTACTTCTACACACTGTTTTCAGAGAGCTTCTACAGTTATAAATCATACAATGTGGCAACAAGAGTGGATACATTTTTTCAAAAGAACGACCTAGATAATTCCTGTCTGAGACCTGCCTTACCCAGCTCTTCGAGTGTGGCAGGACTGGATTCCAGGCCCGAAGCTCCCTTGCTGGCTGCATATGTAACATGCAGTCTGCTGATCTTATTTTCAGGATCACACACACAACAGGTACCTTTCCTTCCCATCTGAGAGGTGTGAACACTCACACAGGCATTTTCTTTACCATGGCAAAACCTTCAATTTCTATCCTTCCCGTGACTTATGGGGATCTTGGAAGCAAGTCCTATCAACTAAAGATGGTGACCTAACCCTGCTAGGTACAAGTTTACAGGGCATAGGTCTTACAAATAGAAACACTCTCCTCAGCCCAGTCTGAAGTCTTACATGAATACTGGCCAATCATTATGTCAGAATTGCATTAAAAACTTAATTTCTTTAGAATTTATATAACATTAAACAAATGCCCTTGACTTTGACTCACTCAGGACTCTCAGCATTTGGTATTCGCTGTGAAGCACAGAGCAGGCATCTAGTTAATGTTGACTGCTTGTCATTGAGAGTCATGCAGTAATTGTGACATTAAGGTTCGTAATAATTAGTCGGCTTCCCTTACTAGCTCGCCTTAGAGTCTTATATTCAACAAATGCGACCAGAGAGGGAAGCCATGCTTGTCCACAGTCCAGAACCAAACAGTTAATTTAGAAAGGCTGTAGGATGGATTAGGTCATTTCTCACTGACACAGTCAAAACAAAAACTCAAGGTGACTTGCTTTGCTAAAACTTGCTGGATATTTAAAAAAAACTATGAATTAATAGCTAGCAATTAAAACTTAAGAGGGCCAGAAGGATGGCTCAGCGAGCAAAGGGATTTGATGCTCAGTTGTCCAACCTGAGTTCAATTCTGAAGAACCATATGGTGGGAGAGAATAAACTCCCAAAGGTTGTCCTCTGATCTCCACATGTGCCCCAAGCACATGGGCATGTGTGCTTGAAAGCAGAAGTGTACATGTATGTTTATGCACAGATATAATAAATATATTTTTTAAAAAGTATAGCTATTATGTATAAAAAAGAGATGTCAAGTGTTTTTTTTTTTTTTCTTTTTCTTTTTTCTTCAAGACAAGAGTTTGTCTGTGTAGTCCTAGCTGTCCTGGAACTAGCTCTGTAGATCAGGCTGGCCTCAAATTCAAGAGTTCTGCATGCCTCTGCTTCCCAAGTGCTGGGATTAAAGGCTTGAGCCACCACCACCTGGCAATACAAAGTATTAATGAAATCAGTTCCACCTGCCAGGAACAGCACACCCCACTTTAGCTGAGGCCTGGGTGTTGTCAACTGACAGTGATCTGAAAAGGTTTCCACTCTGGGGGCATAAGTTGGAGTTAAAAAAAAAAAACCTGGAGATCTAGGAGAACCACTGCTGCATGGCTCTTATAGTCATATTAAGTCTAAATTCTTGTGTGTGTGTGTGTGTGTGTGTGTGTGTGTGGCTTACCCTTGCCACAGTACTCTGGGTAGAGAGATCAGAAGACAACTCTTTAGCTTCTGTCGTCAGCTTGTGGGGTCGAGGGATTGAACTAGGCCTGTACACAAGTATCTCCATCAGTGAAACCATCTTGCTGGCCTTCACAGTCATTTTTTAACTGTCCCTCAAATAGCTTCCATATAGAATTAAGATACATAACGAGTTCCAGGCTAGCCAGTACTACACAGTGACATCTTAAAAATAAATAAAATGGGTGTGGTGGCACATGCCTTAATCCCACCACTCTGGAGGCAGGCAGATCTGAGTTCGAGGCTAGCCTGGTCTACACAGCCAGTTCCAAGACAGTCAGGGCAACACAGAGAAACCCTGTACTCACACAAAAAATCTCCAAAACAACAACAACAACAACAACAAAAACCCAAGCGCCCCCCCCCCCAAAAATTAAACAAACAAATAAACTATAAGCTGTTATCAGGCAAAGCAGAGAAGTCTTCAAATTTTAAATAATTATTTGATTTAAAAATTATACACTAGCTGGACGGTGGTGGTGCACACCTTTAACCCAAGCACTCGGGAGGCAGAGGCAGGTGTATCTTTGTGAGTTTGAGGCCAGCCTGGGCTACAAGAGCTAGTTCCAGGACAGACACCAAAGCTACAGAGAAACCCTGTCTCAAAACACCAAAAAAAATTACACACATGCCGGGCTGTGGTGGCGCATGCCTTTAATCCCAGCACTCAGGAGGAGGAGGCAGAGGCAGAGGCAGAGGCAGGCAGATCTCTGTGAGTTCGAGACCAGCCTGGTCTACAAGTTGGTGTAGGAGGTACTTCTGTTTGCTTTCATTGGTTAATGAATAAAGAAATTGCTTTGGCCTGATAGGGCAGAACTTAGGCAGGTGGAGAAGACAGAACTAAATGCTGGAGGAAGAAGGGCAGAGGAGGAGAGAGATGCCATGGATCTGCGGCCGGAGGTAGACGTGCTGAAACTTTTCTGGTAGGCCACGACCTCACGGTGATACATAGATTGGTAGGAATGAGTTAAATAAAGATGTGGGAGTTAGCCAATAAGAAACTAGAGCTAATGGGCCAAACAGTGATTTTAATTTAATACAATTTTTGTGTGGTTATTTCGGGACTAAGCTAGCCGGGTGGCCAGGACAAATAAGTGGGCCCCCTCTCCTTACAATAGCTAGTTCCAGGATAGGCTCCAAAGCTATAGAGAAACCTTGTCTCGGGGGGAAAAAAAAAAGAAGGGAAAAATTACATACATGTATGACTTTAACAAAAATAATTTAATTACAACAATAGCAGAAGTAGAGAAAAAGAAGATGACTGCCCAGAAAGAAAAGGAAAGTCCACGCAGAAGGCAGGAGAATGTTAATGGGTTCTGTCAGAGTAATGGCAGCAAGGCTGGATTCCCAAATGAGTCAAGATTACTAAAAATAACTGCAAAAGGTACTTTCATTTCATGCAGAACAAGATGATGATTAAAGGAACTGATTTTCTGTGACTGATGATGTAATGCTGGAGAGGCACACAGAGAAAGCAAAGCCCACAACTACCAGCTACTGAAACCAACTAGAGGGAAACCACATGGCCCTGCCCTTGCAAACAGAGAAACCTGACACCGAGTCCAGCAATAGCCAGTGTGGAAATGATGGGCTTATGGACAACTCAAGTATAATGTAAGTGGATGTGAGGTTTGGGGCCTCCTACAGCTTATATGAAACTTGCTTTACTTTCTGGTTTGCTGTTACTTATTTTTAAGATGGGGTCTCACTATTTAATACTGGTCCATCTGGAATTCAGAGGGATCCACCTGCCTCTGTCTCCCAGTAATGGGATTAAAGGTGTGCACCTGGCCCTGGGTCTGCTTTCTGAATCACCATGTAGCACAATTTAAAATCAATGAGGCAATGATTTTTTCCCTCTTTGGCCAAGTCTGACTGACTACATCTGTGGAATCCACTAATTGGATTAACTGACAAACAGAGACAGGACAAACTCAGAGAGAAATCAGTGAAGCAAGAAGAACAAACCTTACTTCTTTGAGAAACTACAAAATAAACCATCACTGAAGATCATCTTGAAAGGAAATTGAGAGCTCCTTGCAAGAAGAGAAAGGGAAATCAGGGGTGCAGGTGCAGAGAAAAGTGGGGACAGAGAAAGAAGACCATCTTCAAACCAAAGAGAGATACACAATCTACTGGTAGTACCTTGACCCTCTAACTTTCAGAAATATTAGGGAATAAATTTATGGAATTTTTTTTTCTGAGATAGGGTCTTTTTATATAGCCCTGGCTGTTTTGGAACTTGCTATGCAGCAGACAAGGCTGGCCTTGAACTCTGCCTCCTGGATGCTGGGATTAAAGGAATGCACCACAATGCCTGGCTTTAAAATTTCTATCTTTTAATCTATCAGGTTTGTGCTATTCTGGTATTGTAGCCCTGGCGGACTACACAAAGGACTTGGAAGATACCCCAAACCAAAATAAACAAAAACAAAACAAAAAACACAAACAAAATCTTCCATTCTGTTGCTAATTCCTAATTTTCTTTATATAAGTGTGAAAAGATTGAAGAGAACAGTTCCAGAAAGGGGAGAGGGTAATCTATCTTCTACTTTAAAAGTTAAAAAGATTTAATAATTAAAAACACTGCAAGTCCAGGTAAAAGATACAACTAAACCCAAAGGTTATTTCTCAGCTAATCAATCTGTGATCTGTGAGGGTGGGAAACTCCAGCTCTCCCTGCCTGGGCAGACTGCTGCACATCTGGCTGTGCCTCAGAGTGACTGCTTCTCTGCACTTCCACATTCCAGAAGGAAAGTGCTTCATAACTTCCACATTCCAGAAGGAAAGTGCTTCATAACTTCCACATTCCAGAAGGAAAGTGCTTCATAACTTCCACATTCCAGAAGGAAAGTGCTTCATAACTTTTTTTGGTAATTAGACCACAGCAATTGGATACACCTTACCCTGACCCCCATTTTATTTTTATTTTTCGGTTTTTTGAGACAGGGTTTCTTTGGTAGCTTCGCTGACTGTTCTGGTTCTTGCTCTGTAGACCAAGATGGCCTCAAACTCACAGAGATCTGCCTGTCTCTGATTACTGAGAGCTGGGATTAAAAGTGAGCAACACCACCACTTAACTGACCCCCATTTTAAAGGTTTGGTAGTGGTGTTATTCATTAAGCAACAGACAAAGCCAAAATTACGTCTCTCAATTTTTGAGCACCAGACATATTTCTTGTCATACACTTGGCAGAGTTCTCTGCTATTTTTCTGATGACCATTTTCAAGTTTGAGGCTACCCATGTATCACTTATAGCAGATGGTTGAGTTGAGCTGTCCTCAAGATAAAAACAAGTCATTTTTCTGGCAGTAGGTAGCATTAAATAGGTGAGGATGCCATTATTGAAAAATGAAGGTTGAGGGGCTGGAGAGATCACTCAACAGTTAAAAACACTCGTTGCTCTTGCAGAGGACAAGGTTTGATTCTCAGCACCCATACCATCTGTAACTCCAGTTCCAAGGAGTCTGATGGCCTCTCTTCTGACCTCCATGTGCACCAAGCATGTATATGGTACAAGGACCAGACAAATATGGAGGTAAACACAACACAATAAGATGAATAAATCTTATTTAAAAAATGAGGTGAGTGGCTGGAGAGATGGCTGAGGTAACCCCTGCTGCACTGACTGCTCTTCCAGAGGACATGGGTTCAATTCCCAGCACCCATACGGCAGCTCACAACTGACTGTAACTCCAGACATGTGTGTCCACGGCAAAACAGCAATGCACATAAAATAAATTGTTTAAAAAAAGATTTGCTTAAAATTAAAAAAAAATGTTGAAAACTCAAGATGACTTAGATCCAAATTTAGGGAAACTATAGGCTTTAGTCAATACATCTAGGCAAGTACTGGGTGCCTGGAGTACCATCCTGAAGAAACACCTCACCATCAGAAGTCCTCCTTTAGGAAACACCACCAAGGAAGCAATCATGCATAAAACAGCAAGCAGGATGTGATGGACGAGGGAAGCATTTAACAGAAAATAAATAAATACACACACATACACACACACACACACACACACACACACACACATATATAAACATGAAAAAACTCCAGGGCTGGAGAAATGGTTCAGAAGTTAAGAACACTTCCTATTCTTGAGGAGGTCTAGAGCTCATTTCCCAGCCCCATGTTCCCAGTTCCATGGGATCAAGTCTCCAGGGGTACTAATACTCATGTGCACATACCTACAGTCAGACTGACAGACACACAGACACACATACACAATTTAAAATAATAAAAGATTTTAAGTGTTCTGGGGAAATTCTTTGAAACAGGATATAAAGGAAATTCCTAAGGTCTAAGGAAAGATTTTTAGAAGTAGGGTGTGGTGGCACACACAGACTCTCAGCAATCTGGAGATTGAGGATTCTGAATTCCAGGCTAGTCTGGAGTATACAGTGAAACCCTATTTCTAGGAACTACCTCCAATATCACCCATAAAGAGTGAATAAAATCTGGGTGTGGTAGTGCACACCTTTAACCCCAGCACTTGGGAGGCACAGGCAGGTGGACCTCTGTGAGTTTGAGGCCTGCCTCGTCTACAGTGCTAGTTCCAGTATATAGCCAGGGCTACACAGGGAAACCCTGACGCAAAAACAAAAACAAAACAAAAAAAACCAAAGGGGAGCCGGGCGGTGGTGGCGCACGCCTTTAATCCCAGCACTTGGGAGGCAGAGGCAGGCGGATCTCTGTGAGTTCGAGACCAGCCTGGTCTACAAGAGCTAGCTAGCTCCAGGACAGGCTCTAAAAGCTGCAGAGAAACCCTGTCTCGAAAAACAAAAACAAACAAACAAACAAAAAACTCAAA
Organism: Arvicola amphibius; assembly: GCF_903992535.2. Lineage (NCBI taxonomy): Eukaryota > Metazoa > Chordata > Mammalia > Rodentia > Cricetidae > Arvicola > Arvicola amphibius. Next base: position 98,508,815 of record NC_052053.1, on the reverse strand, counting down.
GGGGGGGGGTAGAGTGAATGAAAGAAAGGTTCTGGGATTAGAGATGCAGTCCATCTCTAAGGGTAAAGAGTAGAGACTCCAGCCTCCTGCTGTCAAGCCTGACAACCTGAGTTCAATCCCTGGCCCCACATGGTGGAAGGAAAACTGACTCTGGCAAATTAATTGTCCTCTAACCTCCTCATGTGTGCCATGGCTAATATGCATTCATGCATGTGTGTATACATACACATACTCAATAAGTAAATGCAAAATAAACCTCTAAAAAAAAAAGAGGTTCCAGATACAACCATGTATAAATGACCTGACTTCTTCTAATCTTTATTTTAAAAATTCCCTTGGACATTTTCTGATAAACTGTTTATATTAAAAGAAAGGAAGTATTGGGGATTGTAGAGAAGGCTCAGCAGTCAAGAGCACTTGTTCCTTTTGCAGAGGACCCAGGTTGGGTTCCTAGCACCCACATGGTGGCTCATAATCACCTGTAACTCCAGTCCCAAAGGACTTCATATTTGAGGGCACCAGACACACATATACACATACATTCATAACAGGCAAAACATTTGTACACGTAAAATGAAATAAAAATCTAAAACAATGTTTTTTTAAAGAAGTATATTTATCTCTTGTAATATATCCTCTCAGGGAACCGCACGCCATGGTCCAAGAGAGCCAAGCAGAGTGGCACATCCACAGTGGGACAGACTCACCTGCTTCTGGATCTGCAGGAATCTTCCACATGTACAGGTTGAAGTCATCAGAGCCTGAGAGGATATACTGTTGGAACAAAAGAGACACTGTATGTACTACTTTATAACTAGAGAGATAATTATTCAATTACACATATAATACAACACATACTATTATAGCCTTGTGATATACCTATATCATCCTGTAAAGAGAAATTTTATTTAAAACAGGGCCAGTGAGATGTCTCAGTGGGCAAAAGCAATTGCTGTGTAAGCCTGATAACCTGAGTTTGGTCCTTAGATCTTACAGTGGAGGGCAAGAACAGGTCATGTGCATTGTGTCCCTATTACACATACACACTTTTAAAAACAGTATAAACTGTCATATATCGAAGGTGTCACAAAGCAAACAGCCTAGTACAAATATTTACAGATCACAACGTAGAGAAAAAAAAACCCAGGATCTTCATAGAGATCATTAACATGAGGCCAAGCATCCTAAAAGTCACTGTATCCACCTGACATCCTGGAGCAGCAAGCTGCCCTCAACCCAGATATGACTTAGTGCCAAGGATGTGACATTGTTTTTATGTAGCGATTTCCAATTGCCTAGTCTGAAAGGGGTCATGATTGCTAGATCTAACTAACTAATTAGACTCATAAACATATTGAGTACATCTTTGGCCCTCATGACTTTCTTTGAAGCTAGCCTAGTGCTCCCACTGATCCTGTCTCAGCTCTTCTGGGAATTGTCAAGCCTGTATTTTCTTAATGGAACCTAGCAACTTGTAACCTACATGTTTTACAACACTGCCTATTTGATGTAAGTCCCTGAGAATCCAGGTGTCACTTTACATGCCTTTGTAAGCAATAGAGTAGCTGGCATACCAGCTGATCTGGGTTAGCATGTAGTGAGTAAATCTTTTCTGTTAATCTTGTGAAATTCCTGGGCTACTGAATTCCAACTTCCTAACTGCAAGGAAACTTTTCAATTCAAGTATAACATGTCACCTTTAAGTTTCCTAGTCAAGCAAGTTTACACAGTCATTTGTCAGCCACTTAGGTGATAGAGTAGGAACATCAGGGTCTCATCTGGGTTCCACCACTCATTCTTGGAGAACGACCAACCTGGCTCTCTCCTCTCACTTAGCAGATGAAGGTGCTAAATCAGTACTTTCACCTAGGTGCCCTGACTCTTGAGGAAAGCATAGCTTCACTGTATATGTCCTACCTTCGCCTTTCACTTATGCTCCTCAAGGTTTTTGAAGGCTAGGAAATGATTTTTTTTTTAAACCATAATAAGAGTCGAGACAAGATCAGGTTAGCTTCAGAGAAAGTCATGAGAGCGAAAGACACAGAGATGGTTCTCCTGTAGCCTGTGGGTTCAACCGGTGAAGCTCCCTATCACTTGGGCTACCTTCTGCCTGATTGCTGACTGCCAGGCTCCACATCTCCTTGCCAAAGGCTTTCAGCCATCAACCGAAGACTAAGGAGAGCAGGCTTGTGAGCAGTGCAGCTTCCTGTGCTGATGGAAGAAGCTGGATACTGAGGATTGTGTTTTACAGCTTCCCCTCATGCAGACTCAAACCGCTGGTGGGCATGGAGGTCTCCTCTCCCCTCACACTGCTCTGCTCTGCTCCTGCTTACTGCATTTCCAAAGAGTAAGTTACACCTGAAAACTGAACTACTATTAGACAGAGGGGGAGGGACCCAGAACACAAAAGAATCATGTACAGAATCATCTAAGAACTACATGCATGTATATATGTATGCATCGAATAAAACTCACCAGTCAACATCTCATTGTTCCATGTTCTGCTTAAAAGACACTGTAAACCTGATATCAAATTCCTGCTTCCTTCTTTCCTTCTCCAAACTAAATAAACAACAACAAAAATGCATACTAAAAAAGGTACGGCAAAGCTTTGCTTATTGGAGATCTTACTTTACTGAAGCATCGGTATTTTGCTACTTGCTTAGTACTCACTGGGACAAAGCCTGGGAATGTTAAAGGAACCACCCAGACAGAACGCTGACTCAGAAGACAACCTTAGAAGGAAGAAAATGCTCCCACAGAGTTAAGCCTGCTAAGCTTTAATATGGTAACTCCTCAAACACACAGAAAATGCTTGGAATGCTTTAAATGCTTTTGGGGATAAGGCAAGTCCTGATAGCCTTAAAACTTCTCTGCCATCTACCAGGACAGAACAGCTTGGGATAATTTCTGGGGCAGGGGGTGTCCGTGACCCATTGACATCTAGTCAGACTGAGTAAATGCTCACCAACACTAGAATTACAAGATGCCCTGAGGAATTATTTATGTCATTTATTGGTTGTCTGCTGGAGTCCTGCCAACATTAACAGTTAGCTGCCTGGGATACTGTTAACTGGGAGAGTCTGAAATAAAAATGAGTTCATTCTTTTATTCTTTAAACAAATATTTATTGAGTGTCTACTATGTGCTGAGCACTGTTCCAGGGAAGGAAATACAAAACTGGCCAAGAGAGACCTTATCCCTACCCTCTTGGAACTATCATCTTATATAACATGGAAAAGGGGAACAAAGCTAGGAACAAGAAACACATTCATGATGTTCCCAGGGTGGGTAAACACTAGAAGGAGAGCGAGTCATCTGGGTAGAGAAGCTAGGGAGTGTTGGGGTAGCTGGTTTCCATTTTATGTAGGGTGCTCACAGAAGGCCTCTCTGATAAATGGCATTGTGAGCAACACTCTGAAGAAAATGAAGGAGCAAATTATGTGGATATCTGGGAGAAGACTATTCCAGAAAAGGACAGAGAATTCTGGGATATTTCAAAATATAAATTAGCAAACTGTGTGTAATGTCTCAAACCAGTAATCCAAGTGTTCAGAAGGCTTTGAGGCAAAGAGCTGAATGAGGAAGATCCTAGACATAAGAGTTCCAGATCAGCCAGGGCTACATAGTAAGATCCTGTCACAAAACAAATAAATAAAAAGCAGAACAAATTAGGTAGCCAGTGAAGCTGGGGCTCCACACAGGCTGAGTGTGCACTCTACCACTCAACCCTTTCCCAGCGTTTTAAAAACATCGTCTGGAGACTGGTCTTACCAGCTTTGCCCATGCTGGCCCTGAACTTGTGTCACAGGCCTTTGTCATCAGCCCCTGCTTTTTTTCAAGGCTGTGCACAAGATTATTCAAGTGGACCTGGAGTAGAGAGGCATTTAATATTGCTACAGAAAGAATGTCCTTTCCTAGGGTTGCCTTCTAGGACTGGGATGGTTGAAGCCTCAGATCGAGTGAAGCCTGGCAAATGGTTAGTTGCTCAAGGCACCACGTCCTGGTAGGCTCTCTAAGAGCATTCTGGTTTGGGGTACAATGGAAACTGAACAAGAGACAGAGGCAGAAGAGCTCTAATGCCAGTCACTACCAAGAGAAAGCTACAGTACATAATTTCATTAATATTCATAAACTATAATAATCATTTGGACTAAAGCATAAAGCAAATTCCTAAGTAGTGAAAACAGGCATATTTTCTCTCTTTCTCTTGGTATCTCTCTTTCCATACTGCTGGATCCATGATCCACATGGGTTCTAGAGCGTGCTGGGGGTTGGGTGGGGTTTTTGGAATTGGGTCCTCATACTTACATACAAGCACTTTACCAACCTAGTTATCTTCCCAGCTCTAATAGCCTCCCTTTATCTTGATACCTAACTTCAATTGGGCTTTTAAAAATTATTTTGGCTTGGTTAAATTTTAAGAAAGCGTCTTATACAGCCCAGGCTGGCCTTGCACCCGATTTATTTAGCCTCTCCCTTTCCCCTTGACCATCCTCTACCTCTGCCTCTTTTTTTACCTCCTCCTCTCTTCATCTGCTGTTTCTCTCCCCCCTCCTTCCCTAGCTCTGTTTGAGACAGTATCTCACTATTAGCCAAGACAGGCTTAGAATTATCAGATCTTCTGCCTCAGCCCTCTTTGTAAAACTTCACAGTAATCTGTGGGATTTTCCCACAGTGATGTTTGGTTCTTTATTTAAGTGTGTATGTGCTGTGCATGTGTCTACCTGTATCATGGAAGACATGTGAAACTCAGAGGACAACTTTTGGGAGTTAGTTCTCTTCTTCTACCATGTGGATCCAAGGCTGGCAGGCTTGGTAAGCTATGTCACCAGCCCCACAGTGATGTTTAAATGTGAACATCATAAAAGGGAACGGAGATGTCGAACACAAGAATCTGGGGCAACGACTCCAGTGCCAATCTTACTGCTCTCTGCGCCACAAGCCCTGGACCTTTGGATAAAAGGAGTTCTCTGGGTACAATGCACAGGTGCTTTTGAAATAAGGTGTCAGACTGGGTGTCAGGTACATGCCTCTGACCCCAGCACTTTGGGGGACCAGGCAGGAAAACTCATGTCCCAGGACAGTCTGGGCTATACAGTAGAACTCTGTCTCAAAATGGAATGAGAGGAAAGGAGAAAGGAGAAGCGAGAAAAAAATAAAGGGGTATTTCTTCCAGCCAGGAAGATACATGACAGTGAAGAATTGGCCATTTCTAAGGTAAATTTCTTCTTTAGCCTCATTCTAAACAAACTAAAAATTGGCATGGTGGCACATGCCTTTAATTCTAGCACTCGGGAGGCAGAGGCAGGCGGATTTCTGAGTTTGAGGCCAGCCTGGTCTACAGAGAGAGTTCTAGGGGCTATATAGAGACTCTGTCTTATAACAAACAACAGCAAAAAACCAAAATCTCAGTTCTTAGGACCCTATACCTTGTAGGTAGAGTAGATGCCAAAGGAGAAAGACTGTTTCAAATACTAGAAGGTAGGGAACAGCGTTCTCATTTCCAAATACTGGGAGTTGAGGAAACATTGGAGAACCATATACTACTTACTACCTTGGGTCAAAGGAGACAAACTCTGGTTTTGGGGTAAGAATGGTAATAATAACAATATAAAACTGAACATGGGTTGTATGGTCTAGATTCTCTACAATCTTCTCCAACTATTACCAAAGCTTAACAGCTGGCCATGCGCTGATTCATTTCACTGTTCACTAATAGTTTAACCCAATCCTCTGTCAGCAAACAGGTACTACCGTGATCAAGCAGATGAGGTCCAACAATCATTCCTTCACAACACATTTCAAGAACACATCAGAAGAACACCAGAAAGAGCTTGACAAAAAGATTACCCCGCAGGCAGTGGTACAGGCTTATTTGTCACGATACTCTGTCAGCTCATTAACATGTATAGAAACAGTCATTGGATAACACTCTTTACTTTCTGGTGCTGTGATAAAACCCAATATTTGCTCTAACAACTCTTACCCATTTCTTCATCTCTCTCTCTTTTAAATTAAAAAGAAAATTTAAATTATGTATATTTGTGAGTACAGGTTCAAGGAGAGGCCAGAGGAGTCTCCCTAGAGCTGTAGTTTAGTTACAGGTGGTTATGAGCTGCCTGATGTTGATGCTGGAAATTGAACTCAGGTCTTCAGGAAGAACAAGCTGTGCTTTTAACTACTGAGCCATTTCTCCAGCCCCTACTTTTTCATCTTTCTTTTTAAAAAAATTTAAAAATGTATTTTATGTGTACAAATGTGTACCATGTACACACATCAAATCCCCTGGAACTGGAGCTGCAGATGGTTGTGAGCCACCATATGGGTGTTGGGACTCGAACCTGGGTCCTCAGAAAGAGCAACAAGTACTCTTAACTACTAAGTCATTTGTGATGGTTTAAACAAGAACAGTCCCCAAAGGCTCGTATTCTTGAATACTTGGTCTCCAATTGGTAGAACTATTTAGAAAGGACTAAGAAGTGTGGCCCTGGAATGGCTCAGCAGTTAACAGCACTGGTGTAGGAGGGTCTTCTTTCTATGTGTTGCTTTCATTGGTTGAATAAAAAAGCTGCCTTGGCCTTTTGATAGGGCAGCCCTTAGATGGGTGGAGTAGACAGAACAGAATTCTGGGAGGAAGAAGGCAGGCAGAGAGCCGCCCGCCATGAAGCTGCCAGGTCAGACATGCTGAATCTTTCCCAGTAAGTCACAACTCATGGTGAGATACAGATTATTAGAAATGGGTTGAATCAAGATATGAGAGTTAGCCAATAAGAGGCTAGAGCTAATGGGCCAGGCAGCAATTTAATTAATACAGATCTCCTTGTGGTTATTTCAGGCATAAACTAGTCAGGCGGCTGGGAGCTGGGCGGTATGAAAAGCAGCCCGCACTTCCATACTACACAGCACTGCAGAGATCCTGAGTTCAATTCCCAGCAATCACATGGTGGTTCACAACCATATGCAGTGAGATCTGGTGCCCTCTTCACGTATACAGGCATACAAGTAGGCACTGTATAAATAATAAATAAACTTTAAAAAAAAACCCAAAGAGGTGTGGCCTTTTGGGGAAGGAAGTGTGGGTTTGCTTGTTCTGCCCCCCATCACTACCTGTGGATCATCACCTTTATGAACCTAACCATGTGAAACTGTAAGCCAGATTCATCTCTTTTAGAAGTTGCCTTAGGTATGGTGTTTCAGCACAGCAACAGACAAGTAACTAAACACCATCCTTCCAGTGCCCTTCTTTATCTCTTAAATCACAACTTTCTCTAGAAATTTCTTTCTATTTGCAAGGTACTTTTACTATCTGAGAAGCTCAATCAGGATCATCCAGGACAAACGCACACACACACACAATTTAGATCTAAATTAGACCTACTGCAGAAAACATGATTTCACAGTGCTGTCTGGAGTACAGGCAAATCAACAGCTACACTGTAAGTTTTATATGATTTTAGAAATATTGTTACCAACAAAAATAATCTATCCAAGTTAAAAGGAAAAAAAATCAAGAGACAAGTCAAGCACTAGACATAGTCCAGTTAATACTCAAAAAGGTCTCATCAGGCCTTTTAGTAAGAAGAAAATCTCTTATTGATCTCTTGACAGCTACATGGATGGATGGATGGATGGATGGATGGATGGATGGATGGATGGATGGAAAGACAAGCACAACAAAAGTGTGTGTGTGTGTGTGTGTGTGTGTGTGTGCGTGTGTTATGCATGTCTGCATAGCTTTCAATATTCCCCACCATCTATTGAAGGAAACATATCAATCAATTACTACTCATTGTGCGTTGATCAACTTAAGAGTTCTCTCCAAAGGCTCCTTCCACAATAATTGATTAATTATTCTCCAGTAAATGCCATGTCTGTCTAATTAACTGTATTGACTAGGCTAGAAAAACCAGATGGCTCTTTTGCCAGAATCCATAATAGAAGAGGAATAACTATTTTTATTTAATTAAACATAGCTCTTTAGTTTCTCTGACCTTTGTTAGCAGGAGAAAAGAATAAGATAGCACAACTTGTGGCACGCTCCACTAGAGATCATTTCTAGAGAAGGGTTCGCTACTTTGTGTAAATACATGTCTGATTATACAACTTATTTATAGTAGTACCTGCCACAAATATTATCTAAAGCATTAAAGGAAATTTCTCTGGAAATGGGCAAGTGAGAGACTTAACTGGTGATAAGACAAATAGAACTGCATTGGCTCTTAATGCAAACATATACATATGCATACCCAGAGGATGAGAGCATACACATATGCACACACAGAGGATGAGAACACATGCCCATGCACACCCAGAGGATGAGAACATATGCACATGCACACCCAGAGGATGAGAGCACACGCACATGCACACCCAGAGGATGAGAACATATGCACATGCACACCCAGAGGATGAGAGCACATGCACACCCAGAGGATGAGAGCATACGCACATGCACACCCAGAGGATGAGAGCATACGCACATGCACACCCAGAGGATGAGAGCATATGCACATGCACACCCAGAGGATGAGAGCATCCGCACATGCACACCCACCCAGAGGGTGAGAGCACACGCACATGCACACCCAGAGGGTGAGAGCACACGCATAGGCACATCCAGAGGATGAGAGCATATGCACATGCACACCCAGAGGATGAGAGCATACATGTATGTATACCTAGGGGGGTGAGCGCATACATGTATGTATATCCAGGGGACGAACACATATACATATTCATACCCCAAAAAGGGACATATATACATATTCATACCCAGAGGAGAAGCTTATATACATATTCATACCCTAAGAATAATAGTTTTGGCTGGGTGGTGGTTGTGTACACCTTTAATCCCAGCACTTGGGAGCGGGAGGCAGAGGCAGGTGGATCTCTGAGAGTTCAAGGTCAGTCTGGTTTACAGAGTGAGTTTCAGAACTGGTTCCACAGCTACTGAGAAACCTTGTCTCGAAAAACCAATAATAATAATAATAATAATAATAATAATAATAATAATAATAATTTCACATGTGAAATTATGTTATTTTCATTGTTTTGGATCACTTGCCATTTCAGCTCTATTAAACTCCTGGAATTCTTTGGTTTATTAATAACCAAACTTTATGAGGTTTAAGTAAGAAAAATATGTTAATAAAGAAATATTCTATAACAGCAGCTGATAATATTCAAATAATCAGTAGGGAAGAAAACTTTTATAAAAAGTACTGTCTATAGCAGCAGCAGTTGCTATAAGCAAGAAGCTTGCTTTATTTGAAGACAAGAATTTTTGTAAATTTATTTTGGAAATCCAGGTTTCAGCAGAAGCAGAATTAGTCAAATGGCATCAGTACCCAGTCTTCCCCCACTAGCCACAGTTTTGACAGCCGAGGACTGGATTCTCTCTCTCACTCTAGCCCAACGATATTCATTATTCTATAAGCATTTTCAAGAAGATGAATCTCCCTTTTCTCCAAAGCTTGAGGAAGCTGGAAAAAGAGGCAAAGCTATTGACTGAGTCATATGTTGAAGGAGACTGGCAGGCAGGGCAGGAGCAGTATGACCCGTCCTGTTTCATTAGTATCTGTCCATACTCCTAGCTAAGGTTGTGCTTAAAGGAAAACTGTCAGGTTGTGTTACCAGACCGCAGCAATTCCACTTATTCCCAACCTAAGAACAAATCCAGATTACTTTGTGTTCTTTTTCAGCCACACAGTTATTAATTAGACCACTTCTAGAGGGCTTTCCCTGATTTATAAGTTCTTAACTGAATCAGCAAATGGACTACAGGATGAACCTCTTTGTTCAAGGTTGGTAATAGCTGAGCACCCAGATCCCAGAGGTCCGGGAAACCCTTATTATTTATCTGCAACATTATGTGGTTATATGTACTTTGGTGGGGGGCGGTGTGTGTGTGTTCTGTATACCCTTGGCTATCCTGGAACTCTGTTGGCCTCAAACTCAGAGGTCAGTACTCTGTCAAGAGCTGAGATTCAAGGCATGTGCCACTACAGCCCGTCTATATGCACTTTCTGACAGTGTTCATGGCTCTCAGATTTTCAAAATGGCCCAAGGTTTAAAAGAATTCAAAACAGCTGATTTAATAAGCAAGTTCTCTTCAATCTACCTCCCCACCTTGGTACTGAGGGTCAAATCTTAAGACCTTACATATGAAAGGCAAGCATGCCATCATTGAGCTACATCCCTTCCTAGTCCTCCTTTAACTTTTTATTTGGGGATGGTAGAATCCTCCTGCCCTAGCCTCTGTAGCAGCTAGGACTACAGGTCTACAACTGGTTAAAACAAAATCCTCTAAAATATTCACTCACAGGACATGCATGGCTGCACATGTCTCTGACAGAGGTAAATGGATCCCCATGAGTTCAAGGCCAGCCTAATTTATGTATCCAGTTCCAGGTCTGCCAGGGCCTCACAGTAAGACCATGTCTCAAGAAATAAATAAATAAAATAAACAAACAAACAAATAAATAAAACAAATAAACAAAATATCTACTCCAAAGTGGCTGGGATGGTCCAGAGGGTGAAAGCACTTGCCATGCTTGCAGATGCCCAGACCCCACATAGGAATCACCTCTATTCTGGGCATGCCCCTAGAGGGCAAAAGGAAGGGCATGGGAGCCTCCCATTTCACACTTACACAGAAGAGGAGAACCCATCTCAAATAAGGAAGGAAGGCGAGGAACAACACTTGGAGGCTATCCTCCACATAAGTGCTGTGGCACACGGACACACACATAAAAACAAAAATTCCTTTAAAAATTCACTCCCTAAATAGGGAATTCATTGACCATACGCTCTGCAGCTCTTCCTCATTGGCCCATGAATATCACTGGATCTTAGCAACACAGGAGGCAACATGACTGAGAAAAGGCAACAATCACAGGAAAGGAAGTGACTTTAATCCTGGGTTAGTCCTACACTGCCAGCCATTACAAATCACTCTTGGCCTCACTTTCAAGGAGGATGAAACCAATGCTACCTAGAGGTCACTGTGTGACCTCAAATACAAGAGGAAACAGGAAGCAAGGGAGTAGAAAAACTTAGTCAAATCACACAAATCAAAGGGTGGAACCTAAGAGTTAAATTTTCCTATAGAAAAAGTATATTTTTATTTCCTATGAAGAAGAACATATCACATGTGGGGTGGTCAAATGAGTGTGTGTGCTGGGAGGAGTGGGGGACAAAGTCATAAAAAGTAGAGCTACATTTTACAAGGCAGATCTCCAGTCTGGTGAGTTCTTACACAGACATCCTTGCCATCCATCCTACACGCACTACACCAACAGAGAGGGTGAGCAGTGATGTCATGTCTGAAGTCAGGTCACAAATTTATGGTCATTTTGTTGGGCTCATGGAGTACAAAGACAATCTTTGGAAGAGGAGGGCAAACAATTTCATTGCCATGATTTTGGGTGCCCTTGCCAACTGTCAAATCCACAAGAAAGAGATCCCAATGCTCTGTCCCCCTGCTGCTCAGCCTTTTCAGAACACTTGCCTATATTCCCATTCCTCTTTCAGCAAGATAGAGACAAGCCGGCTTAGTCATTAATTGAGACTAAGAAGTTTTTAAATAATCAGCATGTCCATTTCCAGGTACCCGAGCTGTTAGCAGGACTCAGGCTAGGACAAGCGTCATTTAAAAAACTGTTCAAAAGAAAGCGATAAAAGGCAAGTTCTGCCTGAGTGTGCGCCAGTAGAGCCAGCAGGTGGAGTACGAACATTCTTTTAACCCTGGGTACACATGGGACTATAGAGCTTAGAACAGAATGTAGCCAGTCCAGCTTCAGGAAGGAAACAACAAAATGTAAGGATTTGTGAAGGAGAGAGAACTTCTGAGCTCAGGCAACTCCTAGAGGAGGATGCTGTCACTCACTAGACCCTAACACTAGGTGTACTTGCTGAAAATCAAGTCCAAAAATGGGGCGGTCAGCCTGTGCCTATAGGATAACCTGTGCTGCTCAAGGGAGGATGCTGAGGCTGGGGATCATTTTAGGCCAAAAGTTCATGGTCACAACATAGTGTTGATAAGTTTACTTAACTATATAAAGATTTGTTACATTTGTTTAGCGATGTAAAGATGTGCTGCTTTGCTGAAGGCATCTGATTGGTCTAATAAAAAAAGCTGAACAGCCAATATAAAGATAGGTGGGACTGGTGGGTAGAGAGAATAAACAGGAGGAGAAGCCTAGATGGAGAGGAGAGAAAATGAGAGAGAAAGAGACACACCTAGGGCCAGTCAGTCAGGCAGCCACCAGTCAGCCAGACAAGGAGTAGGGCATACAGAATGAAAGATAAAAAGCCCCAAGGCAGTATGTAGATGAAGAAAAACAGGTTAAATTATGTTATAAGAGCTAGTGGGATAAACATAAGACAAGGTCAAACATTCACAACTAATCATAAGTCTTCGTGTCATGATATGGAAGTTGGTTAGTGGCCAAAAGAAAGCCTGCTACAATATAGTGAGACTGTGTCCAAAAAAAAAAAAAAAAAAAGCAAAAAAGCTCTTTTCTTTTCTTAGGGTTTTGCTTCTATTGATATCCAGCAAACTAAATGCTACTGTAACCTAATCTGGCAGTGAATATTATTAAATTTGGATGTTTCAAGTATACCACAGATAAACAAACCATGCATTTGAAGCCTAAAGCAGGGAAGTCAGACTATAGAGAGAGCTTGGAATGAAAATCAAACCATGTAAGGTCATGTGAACTGGTCCATTGTAACATCTATTGGAGCATAATAAATGTTCAGCAAACATCTGTTTTATTAATTTTAAAAGGTATAAAGCTAGGAAATGTTGTTTTCACTTACCCATTAATCAGACAGACCATGGAGTCAAACATGAGATAAAATGCACTGTGGAGTATGGCACAGAGATCTCATGGTGGCCCACATCAGAACACAGAAATACACAGATTTGCTCTATCACTACAATGAGGTATCAACTCCAGTGTTTCTAAAGAAAATCTACCTTTGTTTTGGCAACACAGGCTGCCATGGCAGTGATGGACCAAACAATGGAAGCTATCCTACTTTGACAGAACATAGGCTTTCCACTTAGCTGGCTTCCACTGCTCCTTAACGTACACTCCAGACACTAATTTTTACAGTCTGTCTTACTTCTAAGAGCCTGAGTTCTAGTCCTCACTCAACCGTAGCACAAATGTTAGTTGTAGGCACACATGTGGCGATTTGGGCACCTTACCTTTCTGAACCTCAGCTTTCTCAAAAGGAAGAGTTGGTTCAGAATGATCTCTGAAAGCTCCGTGGTTAGAACTTAAAAGACACAAAATGGGCTCAGCATCATTTCATACTTTATTTCATGAGTTTAATTTTTCAAAATATTAATTTCATTTTGAGGCAAATGGACTACCTAGTGAACCTAGGATGGTAAAAAATAAAAATAAGTTCAGGCCTTCTGGCACAATATCTGGATCCATTCATGGGGCCTGACTAATCTCCTTGTAATTAAAAGCTAGAAGGCTGTCTCAGATGGATGGGATCATCCATGTTCCTCCATTCCTATTATGGAGATTCTCAAATTCCTCCCTGGGATGATCACCCAGCCTATGACTAAATGAAGAGTGCAGAGCACAGAGCCCCAGGCTGTAGGGTTTTCACAGTACAGACGTAGGGGTGATGTCAACATAAATATGGATGCAGTGGCAAATGCCTATAATCCTACCCACTCAGAAGGCTGAGACATGATTGCAAGTTTGAGGCAAATATATTAAGACCCTGTCCCAAACTGAAAACAGCAGAAAAGATCCTGTCTGGACTAGTAAAAAAAAAAAACAAAAAAACAAAAAAACCCTCCCAGTTGTACAGATCGCAGTGAACTGGCTGCTGCTGAGTAAGCCCTGACTGTGGAAGGCAGAGCCTATGAAGCACCTTTGAGAGACGTGTTCCAAGACTAGCACAGTAAGTCTGTTTGGCACTTAAAACTATAAGCTTAGTTGACGATTTTCACTGAATTCATTCTAATCAAGGCCTTTAAAATTTGACCAGGAGAAATGATTGATTATCAATCCTGATTTATAGTTGTTGAAGCTTTTTGTCTAGAGTGCTAAATACCACATATTGATCAAAGTACTCAAGAGTCACTTCGGCAAGCATTTATTGTGCTCTTACTACATCCTAGGGCTTGGAGACAAGACAGTGATGGGTTAGCTATGTTCTTAGTCCTAAGGAGTGAGCAGATATCAAACACAAATCTATTTCCTAATCCACTGGGTCAGACGTCTCTGATAATCTGCAAGGGGGATACAAGTAGGCTGAAGACTTATTAAAGGCCAGAGTCAATAACTTTTATATCCTGTTCATGCTAGAAAAATCATTTACTGTAACCAAAATGCAATGCAATTTATCAAAGACACTATAATGTCTCTATATAAATTCCCACTAGAATAAAAGTCATAATTATGTCAAATCTGAATAGAGAAAAATCAAAAGGCACTCAACGCTTTTTATCATTATATATTAATCTACAAGGCAAAACCCAGTCTTACATTGAAAACACTTTACATGGCTCTGCTCTGGCAAAACCCACCCAAGTGTCTCTGGGCATGCTGGATATTATGATCTACCAGATCATAGTTTCCCAGTCAGGGAACATGTGCTCTTTTAAAGGGGCATTCGGCAATGTCTGGCCATTTTTTGTCTCTTAGGAAGACAAATAAGGATGACATTATTGGCATCCATTGAGGAGGCGCCAGGGATGCTGTTACCCATCTCACAAAGCACAGAACAAACCATCATAGCAAAGACTCATCAGACCAAATACTCATAGTGCTAAGATTGAGACCAAGGTCTTACAAGCTCTACATTGCTCTACACTGCAGCAGAGGCCTTTGATGTAGGTATTTTAAGGATACCACAAAGACAGGCTTTGGACGCTGATGTAGTCTGAAGAAAACGTAACATCTACATTTTTTAAACCTATTTCATCTTTCCTTCAGCCTATTTTGTTGGCAGTAAGAGAAGAAGCTATTACATTTACTACATGTCCATAATCATCAATGAGAAAAGAATTCCATGCATAATAGGTTAAAAGATGATGGAAAAAGATTAACAAAAACAAAGAACAAAGGAAAAAGGGAAGAGGAGGCCTGTTTGGCATTTCCACAGTAATACAAACCAAATCAGCCATTCTATATAACAGAAAGCTGAATCCGATCACTTCATCTCTAGAACATGACTTTTCTTTCCACTCAAGAAAAAAACTTGTGTCTGAGGGTGTGACTCATAGAGTCCTCCCTAGCATGCATAAAAGCCTGGGTTCAACCCCAAGAACAGCATTAATTATGCTTGGTGACTTATACCTATAACCTTAACATGTGACTCAGGAAGTGAGGAAAGAGGATTAGCAAGTCTAAGGTTTTTCAGCTACATGGTGAGTTCTAGGCCAGTCCGAGCTACATGAAAGCCCACCTCAAACAAAACAAAACAAAAACAACAAAAAAACCAACCAAACAAAAAACAAAAACAAAAACAAACAAATAACAAAAAAAAAACCAAACAAGTGGAGAGCTGGAGACATGGCTCAGTGGTCAAGAGTATTTACTACTTTTCGCAAAGGACCGGGGTTTGGTTCCCAGCATCCACATGGTGACTTACAACTAACTACCCATTAACTCTAGTCCCTGAGAATCCAAAGCCCTCTTCTAGCTTCTGTAGGCTCAAACGTGCAAATGGTGCCCATATACTCATACACACACACACACACACACACACACACACACACACACACACACACACACTTTTTGAAGTCTATAATAGCCCCAGGCAAATAAAAAACAAAATCATTTAGGTTCTGAGGCCATCTAGTGGTGCTCAATGAGATCTTAAATTAAGTAGGCCCTAGGATTCAAACTGAGAATAAACCCTAAATTTGGATATCTATTCTCTACCTATAAAAGGTGACTATTTTAGCTAGGGCATGGGGGGGCAGTGGTGCATGCCTTTAATCCCAGCACTTGGGAGGCAGAAGCAGGCAGATCTCTGTGAGCTTGACTGAAGCCAGCCTTGTCTACAGAGTGAGTTCCAGGACAGCCGGGCTGCACTGAGAAACCCTGTCTTGAAAAACAAAACAATAAAAACAAAAAACAAAAATAAAACCAGGGTCTTTGGAGAGTCTCAGAGAATTCTTTCTTTTAAGCCTCTTTCCAAAAGCAAATAAACAAATATTTCTTAAGAGATGAGGGAGACTTTAGTTAATTGATTAATTAATTTGGGACAGTCTCACTCTGTAGACCTGGTTGGTATGGAACACACTATGTAGATAAACAGCTGGCTTCAAACCCACAGAGATTCATCTACCTCTGCCTCTCGATTACTGGTAGTAATGGTGTGTGCCACCACACCCAACTGCCTCTGTCAAATTTAATGTCAAAATTTGACATAGCTAATGGGTCCACAGCATTAATAGAGATTAGCATTTCTTTTTCCCTCTATCTGGATGTAAGGCAACAATAAATTCATTATCCTTGAAAAGAAAAAGCTGTATTGCTGAAGAATCACCAGCAACAGATCCTTTATATGTCTCTACTCAGCTCAATTACTGAGGCCAGTCCAAGTGATGACCGCAACTACTTCACAATTTCTGCGGCTCAGATAGATACAAGTGTACCAAGTCCATTATTAAACTGCCACCTTTTAAACTTATTTATGTGTCCATTTATGTTTTTATGCATGATGCATGGGTGTGGGTACTCTCAGAAGTGAGAATAAGACATAGGACCCACTGGAGCTGGTGCTATAGGTGGTTGTGAGCTGCCTGATGTGGGTGTTGGGCAAAGAGTAAATACTCTTAACCCCTAGGCCATCTTTCCTGCCCCTAAACTGTCTCCATTAAATCATCAGTATCTCTAGTCCCAGCAACTCAGAAAAGACTAGAACATACAGCTAGGGCTGGGCAGTCCTAATTAGAATACTGATTCTTTCTCAAACAAGGCTGCTGAGGCCATTTCATTCAAGAAAATGACGCCATTCAAGAAGCCATTCAAGATACATGGCTCTGGGACAGCACATGTTATGGAAATGCCTTCCACTGGCAGTTACTGTGCCACAAGCTCCTTTCCTTTCACAATGGCACATTCTTAAAATTCAGGATCCAGTCACAAATGTGGCAGACCTGGTTGCTTAGAATCATGTAGCTAGCCTTGGTTTACAGGATATGCCTTGAATGAATGTACCCCTGGCATCCTGGATGAAGACAGTCACTATGAGACAAAAATATCAGAATCAGGGGCTGAAGAAATGGCTCAGCGGTTGGGAGCACTGATTGCTCTTCCAGAGGACCCAGGTTCAATTCCCCAGCACCCACATGGCAGCTTACAACTGTCTGTAATTCTAGTTTCATGAAATCTAATACCTTTACAGATGTACATGCATGCAAAATACATTTAAAATATATATATTTATATAATCTTGACCCCCCCCCCCCGTTCATATGATCCCTCCTCTCTCTCTCTTCAACCGAACTCCATGCAGGAGCTCAGCCCAGTGTTTGATTGTGGATGACTGCATCTGCTTTCATCAGTTACTAGATGTAGGTTCTATGACAATTAGGGTAGTCACGAATCTGATTACAGGGGAAGGCCAGTTCAGGCATCTCTCCACTATTGCTAGAAGTCTTAGCTGGGGTAATCCTGTGGATTCCTGGGAAGTTCCCTAGCACCAGGTTTTTCCCTAACCCCATAATGGCTCCCTATATCAAGATATCTCATTGCTTTCGCTCTCCATACCTCTCCCAACTCGGCCAACTTGAACCAGAGCTAATGGGACTCTGGTCATAGACTCTGGACTGACAACAGCTGGGGAACCTGCATGGGACCAAACCATGCCCTCTGAATGTGGATGACAGTTATGTAGCTTGATCTGCTGGAGAGGGGGTAGCTGGCAGTGGAACCAGGACTTATCCTGGGTACATGAAATGGCTTTTTGGAGCCCATTCCCATAGTGGGATACCTTGCTCAGCCTGATACAAGGGGAAGGGACTTGGTCCTGCCTCAAATTGGTATGCCAGACTTTGTTGTCTCCCCAAGGGAGGAGGTCTTACCCCCTCTGAGAAGTGGAATGGAAAAGGTGGGATGGAGAAGCAGGAGGAGGGGAGAGAGGGGAAACTGGAGTTGATACGTAAAATGAAAAAAGTTTAAAATTAAAAAAAAGAAGAAATATATCAACAGTTCTACTTCATGTGGTACAAAAGAGAAATTGAGAGCAATACAGTAGACAAGGGATGTTGACGGCCAAGGCACCCACCTGGTCACGATCCCCTGCAAAACAGCAGCTCTTCATGGTGCATGAGTTGAAGTAACCCTGATTGTCAAACTGGAACACTGGCAGGCGGGAGTGGATGTCATAGAGGACAGGGGGCAGGCGCCGCCGCAGGGCCAGGAGTTGGGTCCCATTGCTGTTGAATCGCACACTCATGGCACTCTGGAGAGATAGGTTGCCACCATAGCGCAGGAGAGAACTGGAGGGCAAAAAGCACAAGGTTCAAGTGTGAGGCAGATAGGATAAAAAAGCCTGTAAAACACACTGAATTAGCTTCTTTACATGTGCCCAGGCTATCCTGTAAGGCTTATATCAGAATTTCAACAAAGGGTATTTAAAATATAGTAATTATGTTAAGAATGGCTCCTTGAAGCTGAGTGGTGGTGACACATGCCTTTAATCCCAGCACTCAGAGGCTGTATCAAAAAAATAAAACAACAACAACAAAAAGAGTGGTTCCTTGGGAAAAAAGAAAAAGAAAAAAAGAATGACTTCTTGGTTACATTAAAATAAGTTATTTAAAATGTCAGCCTCCCTTTTAATCTCCAAAGGTAAATTTTGAATAATTTTACAAGAAAAGATTACCAAGGGCAAGATGGCTCAGTAGGTAAGGGTTACTTCAATTCTGACCTTGGGACCCACAAGGTGGGAAGAGAACAGACACCTGAAAGTTATCCTTTTACTCACACACACACGAGTATAAAAAATTAATAGAAAAAGTATTAACACATCTTGAAAAAATGAGACATTAAAATCATTAGTTATTTTGTTTAACCATGCCCAAACAGAGAAGGGAGTCATGTCCACCCCAACTGTCCAATAATGGATTTTCTTTTGGGGGGATGTGTGGTTCAAGACAGAGTTTCTTTGTGTAGCCTTGGATATCCTGGAACTCACTCTGTAGACCAGGCTGGTCTTGAATTCAGAGATCCACCTGCTTCTGTCTCCTGAGTATTGAGATTAACTAATAATGGCTTTTTAAACAATATATTTCTCTTTTGTATTAGAAGCTCAAGAACCATCAGTGTTTCTCTGGGTAATTTTCAATGACTGAACAAGCATAAGAAGTATTTATTTTTCTTTTCAATTTTTAAAAGATGAACCAGTAAGATGTCTGCTACCCGAGCTCAGTTTCCAGGACGCATGTGGTAGAAGGAGAACTTGCTTCAGCAGAACACACACAATGGCTCATGTGTCACTCACACACACAGTGGCACGTGTGTCACACTCACACACACAGTGGCACATGTGTCACACTCACACACACAGTGGCACATGTGTCACACTCACACACACAGTGGCACGTGTGTCACACTCACACACACAATGGCACGTGTCACACTCACATACACAGTGGAATGTGTGTCACACACACACAGTGGCACGTGTGTCACACACAGTGGCACATGTCACACTCTCACACACAATGGCACATGTCATACTCACACATAATGGCACATGTGTCACTCTCTCACACACACAGAGAGTTAAAACAAGTTTTTGTTTTTTGTTTTTTGTTTTTTTTTTTTTTGGCAGGGTCAGGGTGGAGATGGGGGCTGGTGAGCACTGGCTGCTCTTCCAGAGGACCCAGGTTCAAACCCCAGCAGCAACATGGGAAATCACAGCTGTCTGTGACTCTAATTCCAGGGAATCTGACAACCTCATACAGACATACATGCAGGCAAAACACCAGTGTACATGAAACAAAACAAACAAACAAACAAAAACCCTAAAGAAAACCCACTATGTTTCTAAATGATAAATGGCTTTGATGACAGGGTCCTGACAGACTTGTTGGGTGAGTGCCACCACAGCAGGTTCATGTGCTGAAGACTGAACCTAGGGCTGCATGCATGCTAGGAAATGAACTACATACCTAGCCCAGATTCAGATTTTTAAAAAATTTATAGTATTTTACTTTATGTATTGTGTATATTTTACCTGCAAATAAGCATGTGTACCTGGTACCCATGGAGGTCCTAAGAAGGCATCAGCCCCACTGAATTGGAGTTACAGACAGCTGTGAGCCACCGAGGGGATGCTGGGAATCTAACCTGGGTCCTCTGCAAAAGCAGTAAGTGCTCTAAGGCTTACTGAGCACCCAAGTGGAAGCTTTTGGGACAGGAGAGTGATGAAAAAGAAGAAGATAATCTATGGAAGAGCTGCCCTGAAAACATCAGTGCGGGGATGGCTGCTGACCCCGCCAGCCATGCCTACCTCACCCTCCCAAAGCAATCTTCTCACCAAGGGGAGGAATGCTGCGGTGTCCCAGCTGTGTATAGAAAGAAGGCCTGGTTAAAATAGCCTGTAATCCTTCTGGGTAGAATGGATGGAAGGGAGAAAAGACAAAAAACCATCCCAGAATTCCAAGTACCGAGGAGAAGCCTAGAATTCCTCAAGTAATAAATCCTGCAAAGAAATAAATGATCTTATACTGTCCTGATTACAAGCTCCACTCACTCACTCATACAGAGAAAGAAGGACTGGGCTGTTGGAGCCCAGGCATTTCCTTTACAGGGTGCCCTGGCCACCACAGGCATGTGCAGTTATCTAAACATGAGCTCAAAAACAATGAGAGGCTTTCAGTCTACAGTCAGCATGGAGCTTGCAATAAACCAGCATCTGTGGAACTGACGGCGGGTGGGGGTTGAAACAAGACTTACCAGAAACAAGCTTGGCCAGCCCCACCCGCTCAACAGCAACGTTTGCATGAGCTCAAGTCCCCGACAGGAAGCCAGGGCCTCTGCCAAACCCCTTTCCATCAGTCAACAGCAATTTTCTCTGTCCCTTCTAGTCAGGCCTGAAGAGGAGCCTGTTCAGCACTGGCCTGTGGGTCTATCCCATTCCAATCCAAGCTTTGCAATTTGTTTACAGTGCAGGTGTCTGAGGCTCCAGTGACTTTTCTCCTTCCTGCACTTTTGGGTAGGAACATTCCTCTTTCACACACAGAGGGCACCTAAACACCTGCTTCATAGAGAACAAAATGAGATTCCGTCCAGAAAGATGGAATAATAACTCCAGAAAGTGACTCTTATAAACAGCTATTTTCAGCAAAAATGGAAAAGGCAGCTGACCACTCCCTGAGAGAATAAGGAATCATCTATTTTGCCAGGAGAAAAGGCTTAAAGGCAGCTTTCCTTCATAGTCAGGATCCAGTATTGTCAAGATTCTACAGCTCAGGGCTAGGGTGCTGGCTCAGTGGTTAAGAGCATGCACTGCTCTTTCAGAGGACCTGAGTTTGGTTCCCACCACACAGGTTGGGGGACTCATAACTACCTGTAACTTCTGTTCTAGGGGACCTAATGCCCTCTGCTGGTTTCCAGTGTAACCCTCCTGCACACACTCTTAAAAATTAAATAAAAAAAGTTTAAAAGATTCTATGGTTCATAGTTCCAATCATAATACACACACACACACACACACACACACACACAGAGAGAGAGAGAGAGAGAGAGAGAGAGAGAGAGAGAGAGAGAGAGAGAGAGAGTCATCCAGAGACCAGACATAACAGCGTACACCTATAATTCCAACATTCAGGAGAGACAAGGTGAAGGTTAGCATGGGCTATAATATGCCAAGACCACAGTAGGGGCTAGAGGGAGGATATCTACAACTTTATTTTTTATTGGAAAAAAAATTTGTTTGTTTTTTTGAAACAGAGTCTCTTTACATAGTCCTGGCTGGCCTGAAACTCACTATATAGACCTGGCTGGCCTTGAACTCACAGAGATCTGTCTGCCTCTGCCTCTACAGTGCTGGGATTAAAGGTGATCTAGAACTTTTTAAAATGTAGGTTTCCATGTGATCCAGCTACGTCACTCTTGGGCACATACCCAAAGACTCTACTACAGAGAGATGCACACATCCATGTTCACTGCTGCTCTATTCACAGTAACTGGGAAACGGAGTCAGTCTAGACAGACAACAAAAATGTTGTACCTATATACAGTGGAATTTTACTCAGCTGTGAAAGAAACCAAAATTATGAAATTTGCAAGAAACTATATGGAACTGGAAAATATTCTGAGTGTGGTAACCCAGGCCCCCATATGTTCTCTATCACATACATCCTAGCTTTGAATTTTTGTTTGTTTGGTTGGTTAGTTGATTGGTTTGGTTTCTTGAGACAGGGTTTCTTTGTGTAGTTTTGGAGCCTGTCCTGGAACTCGCTCTGGAGACCAGGCTGGCCTCAAACTCACGGAGATCCGACTGCCTCTGCCTCCTGAGTGCTGGGATTAGAGGCGTGCGCTACCATCGCCCAGTCTAGCTTTGGATTTTTAGATGTGTGTTTAATTTGCAATGCTGTAGAGGCCAGTAAGCTAAAGGGCTCATAGTCAGGGGCAGGAGGGACCTAGGGCAGCAGAGCTGGGTGGGGTAGTGGTGGCGGTGGTACTAGGAGTAGAACATAGTGATATGAGTACTGGGGGTGGGTACCGCGTACAAAAGTGGGGATGAGAGGGTAGAGGAAAGGAAGTGTTGAGCGAAAAAGTTAACTAAAACCAAGGACATTTTAAAAAGCTATATGGACAGCTAGAGAGAGTTCATTCAGCAGGTAAGGTACTTGCCACCAGACCTGACAACTCCATATCCATGCCCAGACTCACATGGTAGAAGAGAGAATCAACTTCTAGAAGCTGCCCTCTGCAACATCTGCACTGTGGCATGTGTGCACTCACACACATGGGATTAATGGCGTGTGCCACCACTGCCCCCGATAAAATTTTTAAATTTAGAAAATTTGTAAGCTAATTTTAAAAAATTTAAGGAAAAAAATTTGTACTCAGGTCCCCTACATTGGTGGATAATGCTTGC
Source organism: Arvicola amphibius (assembly GCF_903992535.2). NCBI lineage: Eukaryota > Metazoa > Chordata > Mammalia > Rodentia > Cricetidae > Arvicola > Arvicola amphibius. The sequence goes on along the minus strand of NC_052053.1, from coordinate 98,485,712 downwards.
TTCTAGATTATTAAATCAAAATCCTTCTCCCCCATGGGATACTTCCCTATGGGCTATTATTGATGGGGAGGCCCCAAAAGAATACACACTATCATCATTGCTCTTGCTTGCCCGCCAGAACTAGGGATACTTCCCTATGGGCTATTATTGATGGGGAGGCCCCAAAAGAATACACACTATCATCATTGCTCTTGCTTGCCCGCCAGAACTAGGTGTAAGGTCCTACTGCTGAAGACCACACTTTGGTTGCAGCACAGAGTGATCAAGCTTAAATGAAAGTGGAAGCTTCCTCTCTGCTGGCTAGCTTTCATAGCGCTGAAAGACAGGCAGGCTACAGGAGTAGAAAAACCATCCAAGTATCTTATCCAGCAGGAGAGACCCTGCATGTTATGCTACAATACCATTCTCCCAAGCAAGATGTGCCCACTGTGCAATAGCGGCCTCTTATGGGACTGGCCAGCCACACTCCTACTGAATTTGAGGCCTGCATTCAGCAGAGAGAATCCATCCCTGGTACTGTAAACTTGGTCAAAAGACCATGGCCAGGAAGGCCAAGGCTCTAGTGACGAACATATTATTACTATTGCTTGCTAAATGGATATGTTGCCAATGGTCGTTTAAATATTTATGATTATTAAATTTTCTCTCTCTTCTGACTATACGCATATATACTGGTACTTTCAAGTGGAATTGGTTCTCCTTGTACTATGTGGGTTCTGGGGATTGAACGCAGATCAGCAGGCTTTGTGGCAAGTGAATTTTATCCATTGACCCATCTCAACAGTAGGAGGGAAATCAGAGAGGACAAATGGAGGCCTGAATATGATCAAGACATAAAATATATCCTATACACATATGAAATTGTCAAAAAATAAATGTTGGGTTTTTTTTTTTTTTATGCAGACTTCTCAGAATCATGATTCCATTTTGGAATAGGGGTGAGCAAGATGGGGAGAGATAACCAGAGTCTCAATGAAATGCAAACAAAACAATATGGAAAAATTTAAAGCCTCCTGTCTTTTCCCAGAAAATTCTTTTTGACACCACAGTACCACTCCACCAACAATATCTGCAATGTCCGTTTCTACTTTAGCCTCCATCCTTAGCATATTTCCCGAAAAAGAGAATTTCCATTGCTCTATTAGGACTGGGTGATATTCTTTTTTTATTTTTTGACACAGGGTTTCTCTGTGTAGCCCTGGCTGTTCTGGAACTCACTTCGTAGACCAGGCTGGTGTTGAATTCACGTAGATATGATGTGGGATTCCCTTCTGCATGCTGTGAATATGTTTTATTATCATTGGTTAATAAAGAAGCTGCTTTGCCAGGACAGCTTATAGCTAGGTGGGAAATCCAAGCAAAAGGACAGGGAAAGAGAAGGCGGAGTCAGGCGGACACCAGTAGCCACCAGAGAAGATGTGAGGTATTAAGCCACAAGCCTCGTGGCAAAATACAGAATAGAAAATTAAAATTCTAAGAGCTAGTTAATAACACGCCTGAGCTAATAGGCCAAACAGTTTGTAATTAATATCAAACCTCGGAGTGGTTATTTGTGACTTGGCAGGAGGAAGAGAAACCTCCAGTTACAGATACACCTGCCTCTGCCTATTGGAGTGCTGGAATTCAAGGTATGCGCCACCATTATAAAAATGCCTCTATCCTGACTTGTTCTCAGAAATCCACTCTCTCTCCTCTCTCTCTCTCTCTCTCTCCCTCTCTCTCTCTCTCTCTCTCTCTCAAAACAAAGTCTCTCTCTATAGCCCTGGGTGTCGTGAAACTCACTGTGTAGACTAGGCTGGCCTCAAACTCACAGAAATTTGCCTGCTTCTGCCCCTTCCCGTCAGTGCTAGGATTAAAGGGGTGCATCACCACTGCCCAGATAAAAACACCAATAACAAAGCTGCCACTGTCTTTACTGTTCAACAACTGGCTACTGCTGCACACCCAAATGTGAGTGGCACCTGGAAGCACTGGCCAAGACGTTAGAATGAGTCAAGTAAAAACATCCCTAAAGGAAGAATAAAAGGTTATTTCCAAAATATTTTCAGCCAGTGACTTGCTGTAAAATGCAACAAGATCACAGTAGGAGGCGATGTAAGGGTCAGCGTGCAAAAGACCTTAGACTTAAGGCGGGATGTGAAGAGGACCAGACCCTAACAGCCCAGACTACTGTAGACTTCTGTACTTAGTTTGCTAGTTGTTAAGAAAATACTCAGCTGGACCTCTTTATTGCTCTAGCAGGATAAAAATACTTGGCCAAGGTCTTGGAAGAAAAAAGAAAACAGGCCAAGGAAGTGATTAGGAATATCATACCTAGCTCGGTATTAAGTGTCTTAGTGCTCTATTGTGAAAAGACATCATGGCCATGGCAACCCCTATAAAAGAAAGCATTTAATTGGGGCTGGCTTACAGTTCAGAGGTTTAGTCCATTGTCATCATGGCAGGGAGCATCGTGGGGAGCATGAAGGCATGCAGGCAGCCAGGATGCTGGAGAAGCAGTTGAGAGTTCTATATCTGGATCCATAGGCAGCAGGAAGAAAGAGAGCCTGGCTTGGGCTTTTGAAAACTTCAAAGCCCACCTCCAATGACCCATCCTCCAACTAGGCCACACCTCGTAATCTTTTCAAATATTGTCACTCCCTGGTGACCAAGCATTCAAATCTATGAGTCTATGGGGGAGGGGGAACATTCTCATTCAAAACCACAATAGGGAACCAAAGAAGCTTCCAAGTGTAGACCCCACAAAGTCCAAAATCCATTACCATAAATCCATGGCTAAGTAACTCATCTGATGCTGCCTGATGATGTCAACAAGATTTCCAATGCACAGGGCACCCATTTCCCCAGTACAATGATGTTTGGGTCAAGGCTGTGCTATTCTAACTCAGAGCTGGTTCATGTAGATCACAGGGAGAAAATTTCTCCATATGAGTTTCTGCTTTAGGATGACCTATATGGAACCTGGAATATTTTGTGATTTCTATAATTCAACATATAGAATACAAAGAATCCTAGAAGACACTAGAAACAGGTAGAATATCCACTTAATTGTGTTTAGTAACCCGATAAACTCTTAATTATGTCTTTTATATGAGCTGGGAGGGAGCGAAGCAAAGAGCCTCTCATTCCTCCTTTTCTCCCCTCTCTCCTCTTCTCTTCCTTTGCCTCTGTCTCTACTGTTCCACAGAAACGACTGATACACTCCCCCCAGCCCCACTATGCTTCCCAAACTGGCCTCATGTTCCTAGACTCAAACATCAAGCTTCTGACCACAAGATACTGCTTTTGTTTTTCCAAAACAGTCTGACCCTTAGTCCCAAGGATGAACCTCTACCCCCCAGGAGAAATAGACCTGAACAACTGTGACTGAACAAATTTATTGTCCTCTGAACATGATTCACCAAGAGTGTGAGTTCATATTTTGAATATCTAGAAATTTAATTTTACTGAAGGAGTTAATTATATTTCTGACAGATATCTTTGCATAATCAAGTAGAATATTTAGTCCATATGGCAGGCTATATGAATGTGTGTGCGCGTGTGCGTGTATGTGTATGTATGTATATATTTTTAAAAATTTGAGACGTATATGTGTATTTTTTTTAATTGAGACAGGATTTCTCTATGTAATCCTGTCTGTTCTGGAATTTGCTATGTAGACTATTTAACATGGACCTCTCTAGGTAACCAAAGACACCTTCCACTGTTGGAGAAAAGCCAGATACTAAAATTGCTTATAGAGTACTTACTCAAAAACCAGAAGCTCGCCGGGCGGTGGTGGCGCACGCCTTTAATCCCAGCACTCGGGAGGCAGAGGCAGGCGGATCTCTGCGAGTTCGAGGCCAGCCTGGTCTACAAGAGCTAGTTCCAGGACAGGCTCTAAAACTACAGTGAAACTCTGTCTCGAAAAAAAAAAAAAAAAAACAAAAAACAAAAAAAAAAAACAAAAAAAAACAACAAAAAAAAAAAACAAAAAACCAGAAGCTCACCGGTCTCTCTAGACCAGTGGTTCTCAAACTGTGGGTCACCACCCCTTTGGTAAACCTCTATCTCTAAAAATATTTACATTACGATTCATAACAGTAGCAAAATTACAGTTATGAAATAGCAATGAAAATAATTTTATGGTTGGGGTCTGTATTAAAGGGTCGCAGCGTTAGAAGGTTGAGAACTACTGCTCTAGACCAACAATTCAACCTCTGGGTACAAATTTCATTAAAGAGTGCTTTAACCAGTAACTAGATGATCCTGATGTTTGATTAACACGAGGTCAGGAGGGCATGTGAGCCTGGAGTCCAACCAATGAGCAAACTGGTTTCACAGCGCCACCTTGTGACCTAAAGCTAGAAAGCAATTTTATTAGGATACCTGGTCTTCTGTCCCCTGTCAGTAAGTAACAGTCAAAGCCCAACAAGAATGTTTGTGCCCTGCCCTGAGGACTTAGTCCTTAGATACAGGACTCTGGTCCACGTTATTACACTTTGAACATACAGACCGCTAGGCTGGAGAGGCTGAGACAGACGATTAGGCTAATTTTGATCCCACCCCATCCCTAAAAAAAAAAAAAAAAAAAAAAAAAACACTGAACACAAACTAGGATGCATCCATTCAATGCTACACACTAGAAATTAAAGATGACTAGAACATGGTCCTGTCCTTTAAAGTTCACAGAAAAGTACAAGAACTACGGAGCAGGCTAATGTGCCTCTTTCTGGGAAACAATCCTTGCACCCTGGAAAGGACAGCAAAGATAGAAACTGGTTTCACTGAAAACAGTCACTTAGTAACCAACGGCAGCAAAAGAAATGACTGACTCAAGCAACATGAATGTAGCAGGCCTTACATGCTTTACAGAGACTCTGAATAAAGAAATCCCTCCCCAGGGCTGGAGAGATGGCTCAGTGGGTAAGAGTACTGGCTGCTTTTAGGGAGGACCTGAGTTTGATTTCCAGCATCCACACACTCCAGTTCCAGGAATCTGATGCCCATTTCTGGCCTCTACAGGCACTAGGTATGTATATGACATACATGCAGACAAATAAACATACCTAGAAAACAAAATTTTTACAAAAGGAAAAAGGACAAATTATCCCATGTTTGTATGTGGAATACAGACTGCACTGAGAAGGGCAAACTGCTCTTAGGCAGCTTTCGTTTATCTTGTGAAAAAGATTATTCATTCAAAAAACATTTATATTTTATAGCATCCTACACAATATAGGTTCTGGGAATATTTGTATGAACAAAGATAACCCATGCAAGGTATAAGAGAATGGCAAAAAATGATGTTTAAGGATCTGCACTAAACACAAGAAGCCAAGGGTCAGTGCAGACAGCACTGACGGAAAGAAGAGAATGGCTATGAGATGAAGAAAGGGTCTTGTATTCGAGAGCTTCCAGGTGTAATCAGAAGATGGGTAAGACAGGACTCTAGGATTTCACCCAGAAAAAGATTGTAAGAAAGCAAAGGATGGAATATAGTGCTGGGGGAGAAAGCAGACTTTAGCAAGCGTTCCAGTGGGTGGAGCACTGGTATGGTAAAGGTGAGTGGGAGAGCAGGACAGCCCAGCCAGGTACGGTGGCTCACGCTTGTAACCCTATCACTTGAAGACTGATGCAGCAGGAGGACGGCCAGAAATTAAGGCTAATTCAGGCTCCACAGTGAGACCTTGTCTCAAAATACAAAGAAAATACAAAAAGGGAAGAGAGAAGGGATAGGGAAGAAAGGGATGGACATGGATGGAGGTGCCTCTGACTAGAGCCAACTGATGTGATGACACTCCTGGTTTTCTGCAGGAGTTTCCTACCATGCCATCTAAACTTCTGGGGCCTCCTGATTCTGTTCTCTCTGTCCCTTCAAGTCAGCTCTCTCTCTAGAGTTAATGAGGTTGTTAAAAGCACTAGACTCACAGGGAATAAGATAAGTACTCAGAAGGAAAAAGGAGCCTTTCATTAATTTTTCCTTTCCTTTTCATTTTTTTAATGGAGGAGTAACTTCACTTCGTTTCCTTTTTGTTTGCTCTTATAAGTACATTTAATAAGCAGACACTGAACAAAATATAAAGAAAACAATATTTAAGAGTGATGGTTTAAAGAGCTGTATGGAGGTGAACGATCAGACTTAGCCAGCTCTTCTAAGTCAGACAGAGACCTCCATGTTCATGTAGGACCACTGCTTTCTGCAGACAAAAGACATTTTCTCCTTTGTCTACATGCTTGGTTTTGCAGCTTCCATTTTGGATTCATTTTTGTTAAACTTATTTTACAATACAACGTAAGATAGGGATGTACCTCATGGGTAGAATGTTTATCGAGTGTGAAGCCCTGGGGTTTAATCCTCTGTACCATACACCTATACATAACAATTAATACAACATAGTACTTTGCACTAATAATGTTAAATGCATTATTTCCTAAGTATATATACACCAATAAACCACAGCCAGATCAAGAGATGACTTTAGGCTCAATATCCTACCCTAGAGTAACCACTACTCTGACACCTATAATCTGCCTGTCTGTAAACACCACACAAATGGAATCATAGGGGACAGGCTCCTTTGTGGCTGAGTTGTCTTCTTTCACTCAAGATTATAACCATGAGGCTCATCCACATCAGTGTGTGGATCAACAGTCTGTTCCTTTCCTGGTTTGTCCAATTTTTTTATATGGCTACCATACACTTTGCTTATCCACTTTCCTTCAGTGGATATTTCAGCTTGTTCCAACTTTTGGCTACTATGGATAAAGCAGCTGGGAATACCCTTGTATTTATCTTCAGCGGAGACACATAATCATATCCCTTAGGTAGAGCTAAGAGTAAGGTTGCTGGGTCCTATGTTTAGCCTCAGCAGACATTTACAAAGTTTTCCCTGACAGTTGTACCTATTCATATCTGTCCAAATTATGATGGCGTCCTAACTTTAACAGCTTTGCCAACACTATCAATCTTTTCCCACTGTAATCATTCTGAGCATTTTTCGTTACCTTGTTAAGTAAGGAAGCTGCAAAGCTTTAAACTTTAACTTTTCTTCCTTCCTTTTAAATAGTCTCATTAACTCAGGCTGGCCGTGAACCTGCCATTCAGGTGAAGATGACTTTGAACTCCTGATCCTCTTGTTCTAGCTCTCAAGTACTGGGTTGCAGTTGTGAGATAGAAACCTTAAATTTTCAAATGCTTATTGTCTGTTTGGTTATCTTATTTGATAAAGCATTTCTGCTGATTTTAAAGAATGGAACTTGGAGAGATGGCTCAGTTGTTAAGAATATCATCTGCCCTTCCAGAGGACCTGGCTTAGATTCCCAGCACCCACATGTCTGTAACTCCAGTTTCAGGGAGTCTTTCTGACCTCTTGGGCACCAGACACACACACCCACACACACTGTTTACAGAATACAAGCAAAATACATTATATGCACTCAAAAAATAATAAAAAAGTATAATTACTTTAAAATGAACTTTTTTTTTACAGATTGATAGTTCTTTATATACTCTGTATAGGAATTCTTAGTCAATATATACATTACACATATAGTACCTATCTACCTTTTCACAGATGTAATGCTGTCTTTATTTAACAAAAGTTCTTAATTTTAATGAAATCCAATTTGGTTTTTAGAGACAGGCTTTCTCCATGTAGCTCTGGCTATCCTGGAAATCACTCTGACCAGACTGGCCTCAAACTCAGAGATCCACCTGATCCATTTGCTTCTCAAATGCTAGAATCAAGAGCATGTGTCAAGCTAGGCACAGTGGTGTACACCTTTAATCCCAGCGCTTGGGAGACAGAGGTAAGTGGATCTCTGTGAGTTTGAGTGGATCACATAGTGAGTTCCAGAACAGTCAGAGCTACACAGTGAGACCCGGTCTTGAAAACAAAAAAGCTACACAGTAAGACCGTCTTGAACACAAACAAACAAATCAAAAGTGTAGGGGCTGAAATATGCAGGCCCATATTCCACATTGTCCGGTGGTCAGAGAATCTGAGCGACTTACAGGCACGATTTGCACCTTCCACATAGGAGTGGATCACCTGGCTCTTTTGAAGTAAAGCAATCCCAACAGGAGCCAGGGCATACTAATGTAATTCTGCTCCTTCCATCATAACTATGAAGTCACTTGGGGGAGAGGTGTTTTCAACCTACTTGACCAAATGGATATTAGATAAGCCATGACTTAAGTCTTTCCCCACTACCTAGGAAACAGAATGCTAATGAAGCTTTTGTTACCTTCCCCCCTCAGTTTACGGTGATATAAAAGCTGTTTGAAAAATAAA